>NW_028276164.1:0-1355000 GCF_052056855.1 Sturnus vulgaris
TACAAAAATATTCCAATGCAATCAAGTTTTTTCTGCTTTTCCTGGGAGTAAAAATTGTCACAACCCTGGACCAATCCTAACTGATAATATAAATGTGGGATTATTATGAAATTTTTTTCTAATGGAGTAATCTTGTTAGTTAAACTGCAGGAAAAACAAAACTCTCCAATAATATCTTTAGTGTTAGAGAGTCAAGGTTTTACTTGATTCTGGTCGGGGTGTGCAACAGAAATCATTTCATCCACACATAGCCCGGATGTGCCAAGAAAATGATACCATGACACGTGAGTTTTACTAGATTTTCATAAAGGTTTTACAGCCTGAACCCATAGAAATCCACTCGTCTATTCCTCATTACATCAAAGTTGTGTGGTTCTTAGTATTTTGTTTCTTAGCAGACCCGGATTTCTCCTCTTGTGATGTTAATTAGGTCCGAACTCCTGGATTTCCTTCTCAGCCTTTTCCAGACCAGGAGTCTCCATCTATGCTCGATGCCGGGGGCAGTGTCTGGGGTGGGTGTTCTTTGATATTTGCTGATGTTTCGTTGAGGTTTTGTTGATGGGCATTCTCTTTGTGGGTGTCTTTTGGGCTCTTCCCAGTCTGTTGACATGTTAAACTCATCCCTATTGACTGGTGTAACACCCCTTAAAAAGTTCTTTAAAATTTCTTTCCCCAGTGCAAAGGCAAAACAAGCCTGAGTTGAGAAATAACTTTTAAAAATTTAAACAAGGTATATTTTCCAACAGTGGAATCCCGGGCAGGCCAGTGTGTGAGTGTAACTGAGAGGCAGAGTGGAATTCTGCCATTGTCTTCCCCAGCAGCTGTGGGAGTGCAGGCACTCTTTTGGTTATCAAAGCTTTAATTTGATGCAAGACTTGACCAACAGGAGATCCTCCTTCCAGCAGTTTTTGGGCCCCATTAAAGCTGTGGCTGCACAATTCTGCAGACAATGAGGCCACTCTGGCCACTGGGTTAAATATTTTAGCATGAGAATTCCTTGGGCATGGCCCTGTTTAGCATTCTCATACAATTCAAATTATTTTTCCCTTTGTGGTAGGGCCAGGGCAGGAGGCTCAGTTAATCTGCTTTTTAACACTTGAAAATTCTGCTTTCCTCCTGGTGTCCATCCCTTCAGTTTCTTGACTGGCAAGATAGGAATGTCTTAGGAAGAAATCCCTGGCTCCAAAAGCCCTGCCTTTAGCAGGGACTCAGTAAGAGGCTCTAAGCCCTTGCTTCCCTCCCTTGGAATAGGGTATTGCTTTCAGACGCCACTTGTCCTGGTTACTTCAAAGAGCTTTGGAGAGGCTCCATATCTAATTTCCCTATTTTCCTGGAGCTGCCCACACTTCGGGTTTCACTTCAGCATAGGCCTTGCCAGACATTTGATACAAAGGCAAAACAGAACTGGCCTCTGTATCACCTTTTACAATATCAATTTGCATTCCCAATTTAGCCATCAATCCCTTCCCAGCAAATTACAGTCACAATTAGGAGGAAATAAAAATTCCTAAATTACAAACCCATCCCCCACAGCTGCTAACAGCGGTTGAATAAAACACACCAGCTCACCTTTCCCATTTATCCCCTGAATAATTTTTGGCGTTTTGTCACCTTAAATCTAAGATTGGGAGTGGATGGAGAGGTCTCTGTGTCCATCAGGAAAGGCCTCCTCTCGATCCAGATCCACCCTGAATGTTCTCAAGGGCCCCAGTGCTCGGTGTCCCTGGTGTAATGGGAGCTGTGACACCCCTGACAATGTATGTCCATCAAGGGCTGGACTTGCTCCTCCTGAGGGTGCTCCTGTATCTGCTTCCAGTGTCCTTCTGCCCTGCAGATGGAACCCTGATTCCTTCCCAGGGACTGTTTGGGTTGGCTCTCCCCTGCCGAGGAGGGCAATGCCTCTGCCAGGTCCTTGTGGCCGACCCCGTCCCCTGGGTGCTGGGGCCCCCTTGGGCCCTGGGGTTCATCCCTCAGGGGCTGTAGAAACTCTGCCATGGCCTTTGCCTTCGCCTTGGCCTTTTCCTCATCCCTTCTTGCATTCCCCTGCTGTGCCTTTGTGACCAAGTGCTCCAGGGGCTTCTTCTGCCCCTCCTGCAGCCCCCTCAGTGCCTGGGGGTGCTCATCCTCTGACAGCTGCTGAGCTTTCTGCTCAATCATTCCTTTCTGCACTGACCCAAGGAAAATGCTTAAAAGCTGATCTCGATCCTTGCACGTCCAATCCCCATTTCCCAGCTGTTCCTTCGTGCTGCTCCTTGTGCTGTGGCTGCCGTGGCCAGCCCGTATCCCAGAGCCGGTGCCTGTCCTGCCGCAGTGTCCAAACGCGGCCCCCCCGGCGGGCAGGGCCGGCAGCTCCACGGGGCCGGGCAGCGGCCGGGGCGTCCCGCAGCCTCCTGGGGGCCGGGGGCCACTGCCGGGCCTGCAATTGCCGGGGGGTGCTGGGCTCAGGCAGCGCCCGGCGCTGAGCCCCGGCTGCCCCACAGCCCCGGCCCGGCCCCGCAGCTCCCCACAGGCCCCCAGCCCGTGCTCCCGGTGCCGCCCCTCTGCGCCCGCTCCTGCCGCTGCCCAGCACAGAGAAACTCCCTGCAATCCTGACCTCCTTGTGTGCCTGTCCTGGGAACCAGGGATGGAAAGGATCTGCATCAGCTGGTGACTTCTGAGGATAAGAGCCTGCTGAAAAACATCCCCATCCTCAGTATTTTTCTCTTCCTTCTCTTTTCCATCACCCTTTTTCTTCCCACATAGATTGCTCCTGCTGCATCTTGCCTGAACCATATTCCTGCACACTCCCCTTCACCCAGTCCCTTCCCAGCACACCAACACCATCCATCCCCTGTTGTCTAAATCCCTTCTGGACTTCCCTTATTGCCCCTCTGTGTGTCCATGTCCTTGATTACCTCTGGGAGAGTGTGCAAACTCCCTCAAAATGCTCCCCAGGGACCCTTCAGAGATATTTTGGGATCATCATCCCTTTTGCCGGGATCCCTTCCTGGCCTTCCCTTTCTTCCCTCCATGGGTGTCCTGTAGTCACTGCTGAGATTTTCAGTGCTCTCTGGCTGCCGACTCTTCCCAGCACTCCCTGATCTGTCACTCGTCTGTCTCCTGGCCCCAGCGCCCCCCTGGATGGGAATTTGGGGAGGTGGGAGGGGGGGAGCGCCAAGGCCGGGCCCCCCCGCGCTGTGGTGGCGGCAGCGGCTGCAGTGGGGAGCGAGTGCGGGCGGGAGCGGCCGAGAGCCCAGCGCTGCCCCAGCCCGAGCTGCCCCAGCTCCATCGCTGCCCCTGCGCTGGGATGCTGTGGGTTTGGGGGGAAGAGGGAGCCGGCAGTGGGTGCTGGGCCTGGGGGCAGCAGCAGAAGGAAAGGAGAAGCGGGGTTGAAGAACAAAATGGTCAAACGCTGCACGTGGGAGGAGCAGGTGGGATTGTGCAGGAGAAAGAAGAATAATGGGCGGGAGTGTGAGGAAGAGTAGGGACACCGCAGGAGGGTCAGAAATGAGAAGCAGCACAATGTTCCACTCCTCCCTGTATCTGCAGCCTCTACCCCAGCCCCAGGAGCGTTGCTCCCCCCACATGCAGCAGGTGACTGAAGAGGACCATCCATGATTTTCACAGGGGTGAATCTTGGTGTTTGTGAGCTTTATAGGGCTAAATGTTGGTGCTTTTGTTTTTTGCAGGGGCTGAATCTTTATATTTTGTAAGGGATTTGGGCTGAAACTTGCTTTTTGGGGAGTTTTTGATCTGTGTCTTGATGTTTGGATAATTTTTTTGCTGAATCATTGTGTTTTGGGGGTTCTTATAGACACAAGATGCCCAATGACTTCCTGAGTTGCACTTTGGAACTAGGAACCCTCAGCCCAAGCTGCGCCCTTGTGTTTTCCTCCAAACCAGGATTTGTCATTCCCAAGGCGTTGGCAGATGGAGGAGGAGGGAATACCCCAGAGATCCCACAGGAAGCAGGGCTACAGACCCAGCCCGGGGAGCTGCGAGGAGAAAAGACCCTCCCTGAGCCGGGAAGGCGGCCGGAGATCCAGGCAGAGCTCAGAGCTGGTGGAGAAGCCTCCTGGAGGGGAGAAGCCTCACGAGTGCTTGGAATGTGGGAAGGGTTTCAGCTACAGGTCCCAGCTGAGCCGACACCAGAGAATCCACACAGGGGAGAAGCCCTATCAGTGTGGGAAATGCAGGAAGAGCTTCAGCACTATTGCTTATCTGATGCAGCACCAGGTGATCCACACAGGGGAACGGCCCTACACCTGCTTGGAATGTCGGGAGAGCTTTGGCTGGAGCTCTGACCTGAGAAAACACCAGCGCATCCACACCGGGGAGAGGCCCTACGAGTGTCCCAAGTGTGGGAAGAGGTTTCAGACCAGCTCTGATCTCCTCAGACATGAGCGGATTCACACAGAGGAGAGGCCCTTCCGCTGCCCCGACTGCGGGAAAGGATTCAATCTCAACTCCACCCTCATCAGGCACCGGCGCATCCACACTGGGGAGAGGCCCTACGAGTGTCCTGAGTGTGGGAAGAGCTTCTCACAGAGCTCTCACTTGACCTGACACCAACGGAGTCACCACTAATGGAAGCCCTGTGAGTGCCCCGAGTGTGGGAAGAGCTTCGTGCTCTGCTCCAGCTCCATCCCCCATGGGAGGATTTGTGTTGGATGATCCCCAGTGACCCCCGTTGGGCAGAGCCCTGGTGATCTTTGGTCCTGGTGATCCGTGTTGGGAAGACACCTGGCTGAGGGGTTTCTGCATCATCCTGTCTCCCTGTGGGCACCTGGATGAACACAGGGGCAGGAACGTCCATCAGGGCCCAAACTGACATTGGGAATTCTTTGAGGAGAGCAGATTTGTTGACTTTCAAGCTCAGAAAATATTCTGTGTTCAATCCTATCTCCTGGTGGTATCCAGGAATATCCAGGAATGGTCTTGGAGATCTTTTCCAACCTCACTAATTCCCGGATTTTTATTTCCTATTGCCCAAGGTTGTCTTCTACAGCCAAATGGTGATGAACTGAGGCAAAAATCAAGATTTTAGAGACAGTGGGGTGGAAAGTCCTCCAAAAATTATTTTTCCCTCCCACTCAAGCACATAGGACCTCAGCTCACACAGACAAGGCAATCCTTTTCTTTTAGCCTCGATTTGCTTTTCATTTCTCTTCATCCTTTTAAAACAAGTAACACAGTTGAAAATAAAGACACTGAACTGAGACATGGGTGTGGATACGGAGGGACAAAGACATGGTGGGGCACAGATATGGAGAGTTGAATCATGGTTTTAAAGAGTTAAGATTTTTGCTAAGGGTAGAAGGAGTTTCCATGGCCAAGATGTAAGTTAGGTAGGTAATTACTTGATGCTTAGGCAAGAGCTAATTGGTATAATGGTCTGCTATTATGAACTTAGGTATAGAAGAACCTAAATAATAAATAAAATAATAATGCGTTAATCATGAAGCACGAGGCCTTGGATCGTGCCAGAGGATCACGGAGACCTGATGAAGACTCTCCTGACTTCATCCTTTGAGACCACTGACCCATTTCGAGACCACCGACCCAATTCAAGAGAAGAACTGTGCACACGTGCAGGACGAATGGGCTCATTTTAATATGGGATGGGGATGGGAGGTGCTGGGGTTATGCACATGTATTGTATGTAAGATCTTGGGCAATAAATAGAGGGCAAAGAACCTTGTTCGGGGCAGTCACGCCTTTGGGAGGTGACTCCTGTGCCGGTGAATAAACACACCACTTTGTAACTTTAATTAGTTACAGCGCCTTTGTCCGTGATTATTCCGGTTTTTAACGATTCAGGGGGACAAACTGCGGTCACGTGGGGACACTGCAGGGACATCGTAGTGACCCAAAACAGGACAGGCGACCTCAGGGTGGCCCTGATGTCCCCAAGGCAAAGGCACCAAGGTCCTCAGTGTCCCTCGGGGTGACAGTGTCACTTCCATGTCCCCACCCTGTCCCTGCATCTCGGGCCGCCTCCAGCTTTCGCATCACTTCCTTGTGTCCCTCCACCGAGGTCCCCAAGGCCACCATGATGTCCCTGAGGGCCTGGGCAGCTCTGGGGAACCCCTGGTGCCATGTTCCACATGTGTCACCATCATGTCCCTGTTAACAGGGTCTACCAAGTACCCCAGGTGCCATGTCATCGTGTCCAGCTGCCCCTGGACATTGTGGTGACCTTGCTGGTGGCCACGGTGGCCTCGGCACTGGCCCTGGTGGTCACCACCTGCTGGGTGCGGTCTCGCAGATGCTGGGCCATGGCCCGGTGCTCACAGGCGGTGGTGGCCAGGTGTCACTGCGATGTCACCGAGGCCTGCAGGATCACCTGGCAGGACACAGTCACCGTGCCCAGGGCCAGCAGCAGGTGACTGTCCTTGGCCACCCCCAGGGCAGCGCACGCCAAATCCAGGTACACTGTGGGGACATGGGGACACCGCACAGGTGGCACTGGGGACACAGCAGCAGGGCAACCAGCACAGTGGCACCTGAGCAGTGGCACCAGAGACACCCCAGAGCCACCAGCCCAGTGTCCCCAGGGCTGCCCCAGTGTCACCCGTTCAGTCTCAGTGTCAGCAGCCCAATGTCACCAACCCAGGGCCATCCCAGTGTCCTCAGCCCTGTCCCAGTGTCATCCGCCCAGTGGCACCAGGGCTACCCATGTATCACCAACCCAGTGTCCCTAGTTCCATCCCAGTGCCACCAGTTCTATCCCACTGTCACCAGCCCAGTGTCACCAACCTAGTGCCACCAAGCCACTCCCATTCCAGTGTCCCCAGGCCTGTCCCAGTGTCACCAGCTCAGTGTTCCCAGTTCTTTCCCAGTGGTCCCAGTGCCAGCCCAGTGTCACTGCCCCATTGCCACCATACCAATTTCACCATCCCAGTGCTTCCAGTCCCTCCCAGTGTCTCCAGTCCCATCCCAGTGTCCCCCATCCTGTCCCAGTGTCCCTGTCCCAGTGCTCCTAGTTGTGTCCCAGTGTCACCAGTTCCATCCCAATGCCACCAGTTGTGTCCCAGTGTCACCATTCAGTGCTCCCAGTTCAATCTGTCTCCAGTTCCCTCCCAGTGCCACCACCCCGTTGTCCCCGTACCAATGTCACCATCTCAATGTCACCAAACCAGTTCCCTCCCAGTGCTCCCAGTGCCAGCCCAGTGTCACCATCCCAATGTCACCATCCCAGTGTCCCCCGTGCCAGCCCAGTGCCACCAGACCAATGTCACCAATCCAGTTCCCTCCCAGTGCTCCCAGTGCCATCCCGGTGTCCCCCATCCTGTTCCAGTGTTCTTGTCCCAGTGCTCCCAGTTGTGTCCCAGTGCCACCAGTTCCCTCTCAGTATCACCATCCCAGTGCTCCCAGTCCCATCCCAGTGCCACCCCCCATTGTCACCATACCAGTGTCACCAACCCAGTGCCACCAGTTCTGTCTGTCACCACCCAAGTGCCACCAGCCTGGTGTCACTAACCCAGTTCCAGCCCAGTGTCCCCAGACCTATCCCAGTGCCACCAGTCCTGTCCCAGTGTTCTTGTCCCAGTGCTCCCAGTTGTGTCCCCGTGCCAGCCCAGTGCCACTCCCTCCTTGACCCATACCAGTGTCACCAGCCCAGTGCCACCAGTCCTGTCCCAGTGTCACTAGCCCAGTGCTCCAAGTGTCTGCTCAGTGTCACCATCCCAGTGTCCCCAGTTCCATCACAGTGCCACCAGTTCTGTCCCAGTGTCACTAATCCAGTGTCACTGGTCCTGTCCCAATGTCCCCAGTGCCATCTCAGCATCACCAGTGCCACCCATGGCACCACCCCAGTGTCCCCAGTTCAATCTCAGTGTCCTCAGTCCTGTCCCAGTGTCACCAGCCCAGTGCTCCCAGTTCCATTCCAGTGTCCCTGTCCCATCCCAATATCCCCCATCCTGTCCCAGTGCACCCAGTTGTGTCCCAGTGCCACCAGTTCCATCCCAGCCCCATCCCAGTGTCACCAACTCATTGTCCCCATACCAATGTCACCATCTCAATGTCACCAAACCAGTTCCCTCCCAGTGCTCCCAGTGCCAGCCCAGTGTCCCCATCCCGGGACAGGGGAAGGTCTCTACTGGTCCGTACTGGTCTGTACAGGTCTGTACTGGCCCATACTGCTCTATACTGGTCCATACTGCTCTATACTGGTTTATACTGGTCTATACTGGTTTATACAGGGTTTTACTCACACACAGCACCATCAGCCCTATGGCCAGCCCATGCCCAGCCTGGAGCTCAGCTCACCCAAACTGGTCTGTACTGGTCTGTACTGCTCTATACTGGTCCATACTGGTTTATAGTGGTCTATACTGGATTTTACTGGTCTATAGTGGTCTGTACTGGTTTATACTGGTTTTCACTGACACACAGTCATCAGCCCTATGGCCAGCCTGTGCCTGGCCCAGAGCCCAGTTCACCCAAACTGCTCTATACTGGTCCATACTGGTTTATACTGGTCCATACTGGTTTTTACTCACACACAGCATTGCACAGCACCATCAGCCCCATGGCCAGCCTGTGCCCAGCCCATAGCCAGCTCTGGCACTGCTGGGCCCCTTCCTCCTCCCGCTCCAGCATCATCACCACTGCTGCCTCAGCCAGGACCCCTTGGAGCCACAGCTCCTGCTCGTCCTCGTCCCCCAGGGTCCCCCCAAGGGTTTGGAGTTTCCCAGGTGAGGGTCCAGGGGGAGTTTGGGGTTCCTAGGTACCCAGGTGAGATTTTGGGGGTCCCACCTGAATCTCCCCAGGAATCTAGGGGGTCCCCCCCCTTTTCCCTTTCCCTGGCCCCTCTGAACTCCACAGACTCTGGAACTTTCCACTTCCCCTTTTCCCTCCCTCGGCGCTGGGGGGTCCCAGACTTGCCCCAAACGCCCCAAAATCCCCCCAGAAATCCCCCCCGACTCCCTCTCCCAGGATAGTAACCCCGCGGGATTTTGGGGTTCCCACCTGTGGCTCCATCCCGGTCTCCATACGGAGGCTCTGCCTGGAGCTGTGTGGGACGAGGGTGTTGAGGCTCGGAGGAGGGAGGGCCCTGATCCTCCCCCGAGGGCTTTGTTTACCCTGCCAGGACCTGGGTGACACTTTCGGAGTGGAGTTTAACCCCCCAGGGCCCAGATCCTCCCCTGAGGGCTCTGATTTACCCTGACAGCACCCCCTTGGAGCCCATTTTCCCCAACCAGGGATCTCTTTACCCTGCCAGGACCCTGATTTGGAATCGAATTTAGGATTGCTTTTGGGGATCCAGCAGGATTTGGGGTCTGGGATTTGGGATTTTGGGGGGATCTGGGATTTGAGATCATTTAGAACTGGATTTTGGGGATCCGATAGCATTTGAGATCTGGGATTTTTTGGGATGCAGGATTTTTTGGGATCCAGGATTCGGGATTTGAGATCATTTGGGATCATTTCCTGGATCCAGCAAGATTTGGAATAATTTGGGGTAATTTTAGAACTGGATCGGATCCCAGATTTGAGATCATTTGGGATTATTCCTTGGGATCCAGCAGGATTTGGGATCATTTGGGACCCCAGGTGTCCCTAATCCCCCCCGCCATGTCCCCAAGGGGTCCCATTTTAGCCCCCATTGATCGCTCCGCCCCTTACCACGCCCCATTGATGGCCCCACCCCCTCTCCCCCGCCCCATTTCTTGCCCGCTCCTTCCCGCGCTCCCCTTCCCGCCACACCCAGGCCCCGCCCCCTCCTCTCCCCATTGGCCGTCTCTCCCAGGGCCCGGCCCACTGCTCCACACACCATTATTTCCTGCGCCCTCTCCATCCCCGCTACGCTCCCGCCGCTTCCCATTGGCCGCCACGCTCGGCCCTGCCCCTCACTGGGCGTGGCTAAAAGACCGGTGGGCGTTTACTGAAAGGCTCCGCGCAGTGGCGGCCCCGGGGGGCGGAGCTGGTCAGGCCCCGGGGGAGCCATGGGAGCGTTCGATCAATGGGGAGGGCCCGGGGAGTGCTGAGAAGGGGGTGGTGAGTGGGGGGGAGGGAGGGGTCCCATGCATTTGGGGGGAGGAGTCTTGATGAGTGGAGGGGGGGGAGGGTCCTGGCGCCCTGGGGTGGTCCCAAGTATCCGGGGGGGTCCCAGCGCTTTGGGGCGGTCGGTGAACGGGGGGGCAGTGAATAGGGGGAGCCCCGGTAAATTGGGGGGGGTCCCTGGTGATAACCAGAGGAGGGAGGGGGGGGGGGGGAACGGAGCGAGCCCCAAGGGACTCACCCCGGTGCTGGGGACACCCCGGTGCCCCCCCAGCGGACGGCGTCCCCCCCCCATTCCCGCTCCTGTTCCCGGGGGAAGTCAAAGGGGAGGGGCGGAATCCCCGGGATGGGCAGGGGGGGCACAAAGGGGGGTCCGGGCCCTGTGCACCGGAGGGTGGTCGGTACACGAGGGGGGGTCCAGTCCCGGTGCCCGAAGGGGCTTCCCGGTGCCCGGTGATTCGTGAGGGGGTGTCCGGTGATTCCTGGGGAGGTCTCCGGTGGTCCTGGTGCATGACGGGGGGGTCCCGGTGACTCATGGAGGGGTCTCCGGTGATCTCGGTGCCCGAGGCTGGCGATGTTTGAGGGGGGTCCGGCGGTCCCGGTGCACGATGAGGGGGTGTCACTGCTCGATGGTGGGGGGGAGTCCCGGTGCACGGTGACGGTGCTGATTGATGGGGGAGGTCCTCTGGTGGTGCCGGTGCCCGGTGATTGATGGAGGGGGTCTCCGGCGATTCCTCGGGAAAGGGGGGGCGGTCCGGTGATGCCGGTGCACGAGGAGGGGAGAGAGGAAACTCGAGGGTCCTGAGGGGGTCCCGGTGCACGAGGACGGTTAAATTCGGGGGTCCTGGTGTGTGACACAGAGAAAGACCCCGGTGACACTGGGGACCCTGGCACGGGGCTGGTGACACTCAGGGGCTCCGGGTGGCACAGAGACTCTCCCCAAATTCTCTGGCACGAGGTCCTGGTGGCACGAGGGGCTCTCGGTGACACGAGGAGCTGGTGGCACTCCAGGAGCTCCTGGTGGCACAAGGAGCTGGGGGCACTTGAAGGGCTCTTGGTGACACAGGGCTCTCAGTGTCACTCGCAGGCCTCTCGGTGACACGAGGAATCCCCCCGTTCCTCCTGGTGGCACTCGAGGAGCTCTTGGTGACACTCGCGGGGCTCTCAGTGACACGAGGAGCCCCCAGATTCCTCTGGGTGACACAAAGAGCTCCCCAAACTGGTCTGGGTGACACGAGGAGACGGTGGCACGAGAGGAGCCCTATGCACGAGGATCCGGCGCAAGGGGACCCCCAAAATTCCTCGAGCGAACCCCCCCGAAATCCTCACGCGGGACCCCCCACTCAGCGCGAGCCCAACCCTCCCTCCCCCGCTCGTCACCCCGGGGGTCTTCGGGTGATCCCGCCCCAGGTCCTCCCCTTTCCCCCTTTTCCCCCAGGACTGGGAAGATCGGAGGGACTGAAGGGGGGGTGCAGGTGCGGGTTTTTTCGGGAGGGTCCCGGCGGCCCCCGGGGCGGGGTCAGTGCTCAGCAGCGGGGCCGCGCCGCTCGCACCCGTTGGCCGAGATCGGGGGGGCGGGGGCGGCTCGGGGACCCTGCTGGGCCCCCAAATCACACCCGGGTCTGCTGCTTTAGTCCTGTGCTACCAGCGCTGATTTTTCTCCTAATTCAGTCTTTTGGTGTATTTTTTTTTTTGCTAAGGTTTAATAAACCTTTATAATTTTACAAAGTGAGCGTCGTTTCTCCCACCCTGCACTGCCGAGGTAGGAGGTGCAGCTGGAAGGAGGGAGGCGTGTGGAAAGCTGGATTGAAGGGTCTTCATTTACTTCTCATGCTCCGAGTTTTTGGAGTTTTCTGCCAGAAATCTCTCCCCTCTCCCACTCATCCACAGGGCTTTGGAGCAGATTTCCCTTTTTGTGCGGGAAATCAAAGCCATGCACTGATGCTCCTAATTAGGGGGTAGGAGAAATGAGGTTCCAGGGCTTCCCGCTGAGCCGGAGGCAGCGAACACGCAGGGCTGGGAAAGGCGTGCCGGGAGCTGCGGAGAACTTTGTTTGTGTTTCCAGGCCAATGGCGGCTCGGGCCCGGGCCCGTTCCAGGGCTGTTCCTCATCTCCGCCTTTGCCCTCACACAGCCCGGGGGGCCCTGAGAGCGCGGGCCGAGGCTGGGCCGTGTGCAGAGCCCGGCCCTCGCTGCCATTGGCTGATTGTGCCAATGTCACTCCTGGTTGTCGCGCGCTGATTGGGCAGAGCAGCAAAGGCGCCATTGTGGCAGCGTCAGTGCGGGCCCGGCAGCGGCGGCAGCGGCCGGAGCCCGGAGAGGCGGCGGCGGAGCTCGGAGGCGGCCCCAGCGCAGGTGGGAGCCGCGCTCGGTTGTGCGGGGGCTCGGGGCTCGCTGCGGGCCGAGGGGGCGGCAGGGGGCTCTGGCGGGTTGGTTGTGCCGGTGCCGGCCCGTGTTGGCGCTGGGCCGAGGGCGCTGCGGGAGCGGCTGCCCGCGGTCTCCTTCCCGCTGGGGCCTCGGCAGGAGCCGGTGCCGGAGCAGCGCTGGCTCGTCCCGGTTGCTGTGGGTGGCACAGAGGTGTCTGCCCTGTGCCCGAGGCTGTGCGGGAAAATTCCCGTGGCCAGAGGTTTGTGTGCCCGCAGGAGACAGAGGAGTCCTGTAAAAGTGACTTTATTGATGAACAAAGAGAGAGGCCATGCGGCATTTGCCATGCGGACTCTGAAACGCAGCCTCCTTTTTATCCTCATTTTCCCGGCTGCATCTCCCTCTCCCTTTCCCCACTGGCTGAGGTACTTGAAAGGTTCAGACTTCCCGATCCGCCTACTGCATGTCCCTCTTAATATTCACCCCTACTACGATATTAATCTTAATGCTTTCAATCCCTCCTTTTCTCATTTTCTCAAGAATTGCCTTTAGAAACTTTTAATTTGCATTGACTCAATCTCTTTTCCTGCATCCTCTTTGGCGCAAGGTGTCGTGCATGGTAAAAAGCTGAGAATTGCTGCAGCACATCACAGGAAGAGCAGCATTCGTTTAAGCCGTGGTCTGCCAGGGAACCACGAAAACGTGTCCCATTCCCATCGTTTCTCCAGAATATGAGCTATTTTCTTATTTCCTTTGTTATCTGTTTCATCGCTTTTCGGTTATCATCTATTCGCGAACAGCAGTTTGAGTCTTGTAATTTTCCGTAAACACCTCCTCTTTCTGTTAATAGATAATCTGATCCTATCCCATGGTGAAATGTCTCCTTCCTTATTTCAGTGGATTGGTCGTCAGGAAGGTCAGGAGCTGGAGCTGTCTGGTTGGTTATTATTTCGAGGAAGCTTTTTATCCTAATTCTGCCACTCAAATTATGGATGGATTTTGTGTGTCCTGATCTGAATTCGTTAGGGTTCCCAGGGGCTGGTCCATGGTGTTGTAGGATTGGCTCTGGTGTCTGTTCATCTTTTTTGCGTTTTTGGGTGCTCCCTCCATCCAGGGGTGCATCAATTGACCACTTTTCTCTAATTAAATCACCACATACTTGGATTTCCAACTCATTTCCCTGAACTTGTGGCACCAAAAACACCCCAGTGCCCCAATACACCCTATATAACCTGGACAGTGACAGCACAGGCATGAAGATCCTGGTTCATTGTGCACACATTGCCCTAGCAGTGTTAATTTGCATTTCTAAAGCCCCAACCTGGCTGTGCCTGGATCCAATGCTTTTATTCCTGAGCAGACATTAGGTGATCCACAAGTGCACCCCCACAATCTGTTTTCTTTTTCTTTTCTCTTTTTTTTTTTAACAATTTTCTACTAACTGTTTATGTGTTAAAGCCTCACCATTAATACTCTTCTAGTTTTGCAAAATGCAACATAAAGGTGAGCATCAAGAAACCCTTTCTGAAATTCTGCCATCATTAAGAGCCACCCACAAATACACACAAAGAAATTCTAATGCAATCAAGATTTTTCTACTTCTTCTCCTAGGAGTAAAAAGTGATTCTCACACCCCTGGTCCAAACCCAACTGAGAATATAAAAGTAGGATTGCTATGCAGAATTTTTCTAATGGTGTAATCTTGTCACTGAAACTGCAGGAAAAACAAAAACTCTCCAACAATATCTTAATGTTAGAGAGTCAAGGCATTACTTGATCCTGGTCAGGATGTGCAACAGAAATAATTTCATCCACACATAGCCCGGGTATGCAGAGAAAATCATTCCATGAGATGTGAATTTTACTAGATTTTTCCTAAACGTTTTAAAGTCTGAACCCAGTGAAATCCATTGGTTTAGTGTTCATTGCTTCCAGGTTGTGTAGTTCTTAGTATTTGGTTTCCTATTGCACTCAGATTTCTCCTCTTCTGATGTTAATTAGATCCACATTCCTGGATTTCCTTCTCAGTCTTTTCCAGACCAGGTGTCTCCATCTGGGCCAGGGGCAGTGTCTGGGGTGGGTGTTCCTTGATGTTTGCTGATGTTTCCTTGATGTTTTGTTAAATGTCGTTCTGTTTGTTGGTATCTTTTGGGCTATTCCCAGTCTGTTGAGGTGTTAAACTCATCTCTGTTGAGTGGTCTAACAGTCCATAAAAATACCTTTTAAAATTTCTTTCCTGGGACAAGGCAGACCGAGCCTGACTAGTAAAATAGAATGTAATAGAAGTTTAGAGTTGGTATATTTTCCAGCAATGGAATCGCAGGCAGCCCAGTGTGTGAGTGTAATTGAGAGGCAGAGTCCTGGGTGGATGCTGTGAACAGCAAAGTGCCAAGGCAGGCTCTGTGCCAGCCCAGCTTCCTGTGGCAGAGATTTCACAAGAGACAGGATTCTGGCCACAGACTGCTTGAAATATACATCCCTTATCTCCAGCCCGCACTAGGTGGAGAATTCCCAGGGTAAGGAATTGCAAAGATCAATTCCAAGGGAGATAATTGAATATCTGCCCTGGCTCTGGGCAAAGGTTATAATGGCCGGATGCTTGGCCTTCAGCCAAGGGCACACACTGACTCAGAAAACACTTCCTAAATGCAGCAACATGTTGCATATTCATAGACCTTCATGCATTATTCTGAATCATTCTCCCTCAACCTGTAAATCATTATTTTTTCCTTCCCTGGGGTTCTGGTGTCCCCTAATCCAAGAATGTGAAGAATTTCCTGATTATTTTTTCTACCATTCTCTGAGTTAGTTACATGAAGAAAAGCTTTTTACGTCAAAATGTTGTACTTCAAAAAAATATATTTATCGCAACTAAGTTCTGTTAATCGCGGAGCTAAAATAAACTATGTTCATACAGCAAAGTTTTCCACCATATAGCACTCATTGTAATATTTGAAAAAAGTAAATAATATAACATGTACTTATAACACACCTAGGATTCAATTTTTTTTTCTGAGTATGGAAGAGCCATAGCTGTGGCACCAATCATTTTGTTATATTTCATTTTATTTGTTGCTTTTCTTCTGTCCATACCATGGCATTGAAGCTATTGGGTTTTAGAAAGTGATACAATGTTATGGGTAGAACAGAGAACTCTCAGTCCAGGTCCTGCAATTTCCTATTAATGCTCAGAATTCTTGCACCTCCTTTTCAGTCCTGGATTACTTCTGAGATTCTCCAGACCCTCTCTGGGTCAATACGCCACAAACCTTCAGTCAAAATATGTCTAACTATTTTCTCCACCATTTCCTCTTTTATTTCAAATACTCAAAGATGCTTTTTAGCCTGAACATTGAGTCATTTCACAGAGGCTTCTTCTGCCACTTCTTGTCCTCCTGATTGCAGCAAGTCATCCACATCCTGCATTAACCCAATCCCTGGGGGTGGGGTAAATTCTTGTGATATTTTCTGCAAGGCTTGCCCCAATAAGGCTGGTGCTTCCCTGCATCCCTGCAGAAGGACCGTCCATGTCTTTTCCATTTTCCCTTCTACCTCTTACTCCCACTAAAAGGCAAATTCTAGTTTGCCATCCTGTGTCAGTGGGCATCCCCAGAAAGCATCTTTGCCATCAAGGACTGAATGGTGTCAGTGTGAGGAGGGCACCTGGTTCAAGATGATGTAAGGATGTGAGAGCCCCTGGGTGCTGGGCCCCCCTTGGGCCCTGGGGTTCATCCCTCAGGGGCTGTAGAAACTCTGCCATGGCCTTTGCCTTCCCCTTGGCCTTTTCCTCCTCCCTTCTTGCATTCCCCTGCTGTGCCTTTGTGACCAAGTGCTCCAGGGGCTTCTTCTGCCCCTCCTGCAGCCCCCTCAGTGCCTGGGGGTGCTCATCCTCTGACAGCTGCTGAGCTTTCTGCTAAATCATTCCTTTCTGCACTGACCCAAGGAAAATGCTTAAAAGCTAATCTGGATGCTTGCACGTCCAATCCCCATTTCCCAGCTGTTCCTTCGTGCTGCTGCTCCTTGTGCTGTGGCTGCCGTGGCCAGCCCGTATCCCAGAGCCGGTGCCTGTCCTGCCGCAGTGTCCAAACGCGGCCCCCCCGGCGGGCAGGGCCGGCAGCTCCACGGGGCCGGGCAGCGGCCGGGGCGTCCCGCAGCCTCCTGGGGGCCGGGGGCCACTGCCGGGCCTGCAATTGCCGGGGGGTGCTGGGCTCAGGCAGCGCCCGGCGCTGAGCCCCGGCTGCCCCACAGCCCCGGCCCGGCCCCGCAGCTCCCCACAGGCCCCCAGCCCGTGCTCCCGGTGCCGCCCCTCTGCGCCCGCTCCTGCCGCTGCCCAGCACAGAGAAACCCCCTGCAATCCTGACCTCCTTGTGTGCCTGTCCTGGCAACCGGGGATACAAAGGATCTGCATCAGCTGGCAACTCTTGAGGATGAGAGCCTGCTGAAAAACATCCCCATCCTCAGTATTTTTCTCTTCCTCCTCTTTTCCATCATCCATTTTCTTCCCACATAGATTTTTCCTGCTGCCTCTTTCCTGAACCATATTCCTGCACACTCCCCTTCACCCAATCCCTTCCCAGCACACCAACACCATCCATTCCCTGTTGTCTAAATCCCTTCTGGACTTCCGTTATTGACTCCCTAGGTGTCCATGTCCTTGATTACCTCTGGGAGAATGTGCAAACTCCCTCACCATGCTCGCAAGGGACCCTTCAGAGATATTTTGGAATCATCATCCCTTTTGCCGGGATCGCTTCGTGGCTTTCCCTTTCTACCCTCCATGGGTGCCCTTCCATGTTTAGTCCCCGAAGATCCCACTGTAGTCCCTGCTGAGATTTTCAGTGCTCTCTGGCTGCCGACTGTTCCCAGCCCCCCTGATCTGTCACTCGTCTGTCTCCTGGTCACTCTCGGGTACCCAATCCATGCCCGGCGCCGCAGCCACACAAGGGAGCCGGTCACCCAAACTGAGTGAGGCACCTTCAGCTCCATTCACTGCCCCCCCGCCCCGGACGGGGCAAGGAATTCCGGTCGAGTCCCAAGGTGTGTGGGAAAATTCACATCACCAGAGGATTCTGTGCACAAAGAAGACAGAGGAGTCCTGTAAAAGTAATTTCATTCAAAAAAAAAGGGAGAGTCAATGGGCCATTTCCCTTGGGGTCTCTGCAATTGTTAGTAGACAGAGCATCCTTTTCATCCTAATTTTCCCAGCTGCATCTCCCTCTCTCTTTTCCCATTGGCTGAACTTCTTGAGAGGTACAGACTTTCCAATGCACCTGCTGAATTTCCCCCCCCCCCGTTAATATGCACCCCACTTTTGAATAGCTAGCGATATTCATGGCTCTGTTAAGTGTTTGTTGTTCTTCCTCTGGGAGTTCATGAATTGAGCAGGACCTTGGCTGAGCAGCAGTCTGTGTGGTCAATTAATAACATTTTCTGCCCCTGATGGCTTCTGCTGTCACTTCCTTATGTCCACGTCCCCGGCCCTGTGTCCAAGCGGATTCGCAGCCTGTGTTTCTAGAGACCCTTTGCTGTTGTTCCTTGCATGGGGGTCCCCCGTTTTGGGGCCATCCCCCCTGGAGCAGGGTGTCCCGGCTTGGTGCAGCCCCGCCCCTCGGGCAGCGCTGAGCCAATGAGAGCGCGCGGCGGTGATGACGCAGCAGTGTCCAGGCAGAGCCGCAGCTCCCAGCGTTGCCCACCTGGAGCCACCTGCGCCCGGCCCGGGCCCCAGCGCCCCCCGGCAGGGGAATTTGGGGAGGTGGGAGGGGGGGAGCGCCAAGGCCGGGCTCCCCCGCGCTGTGGTGGCGGCAGCGGCTGCAGTGGGGAGCGAGTGCGGGCGGGAGCGGCCGAGAGCCCAGCGCTGCCCCAGCCCGAGCTGCCCCAGCTCCATCGCTGCCCCTGCGCTGGGATGCTGTGGGTTTGGGGGGAAGAGGGAGCCGGCAGTGGGTGCTCGGCCTGGGGGCAGCAGCAGAAGGAAAGGAGAAGCGGGGTTGAAGAACAAAATGGTCAAACGCTGCACGTGGGAGGAGCAGGTGGGATTGTGCAGGAGAAAGAAGAATAATGGGCGGGAGTGTGAGGAAGAGTAGGGACACCGCAGGAGGGTCAGAAATGAGAAGCAGCACAATGTTCCACCCCTCCCTGTATCTGTAGCCTCTCCCCCAGCCCCAGGAGCGTTGCTCCCCCCATATGCAGCAAGTGACCGAAGAGGATGATCCATGATTTTCACAGGGGTGAATCTTGCTGTTTGTGAGCTTTATAGGGCTAAATGTTGGTGCTTTGGTTTTTTGCAGGGGCTGAATCTTTATATTTTGGAGGGGATTTGGGCTGAAACTTACTTTTTGGGGAGTGTTTGATCTATGTCTTGATGTTTGGATAATTTTTGTGCTGAATCGTGGTGTTTTGGAGGTTCTTATAGACACAAGATGCCAAATGACTTCCTGAGATGAACTTTGGAAGGAGGAACCCCCAGCCCAAGGTGCTCTTTTTTTTTTTTCCCCTCAAACTAGGATTTGTCATTCCCATGCCGTGGGTAGATGGAGGAGGAGGAGGAAAAGCCCCAGAGATCCCTCACAAGGAGGGGCTGCAAACCCAGCCCAGGGAGCTGCGAGGAGGAAAGACCCTCCCTGAGCCGGGAAGGCGGCCGGAGATCCAGGCAGAGCTCAGAGCTGGTGGAGAAGTCTCCTGGAGGAGAGAAGCCCCACAAGTGCTTGGAATGTGGGAAGGGTTTCAGCTACAGGTCCCAGCTGATCCGGCACCAGATGATGCACACTGGAGAACGGCCCTATGAGTGTGGGAAATGCAGGAAGAGCTTCAGGACTATTTCTCATCTGATGGAGCACCAGGTGATCCACACAGGGGAACGGCCCTACACCTGCTTGCAATGTGGGAAGAGCTTTGGGCAGAGTTCCCACCTGAGAAGCCACCAGCGCATCCACAGTGGGGAGAGGCCCTACGAGTGTCCCAAGTGTGGGAAGAGGTTTCAGACCAGCTCCACTCTCCTCCAACATGAGCGGATTCACACAGAGGAGAGGCCCTTCCGCTGCCCCGACTGCAGGAAGGGATTCAAGCACAACTGCACCCTCATCAGGCACCGGCGCATCCACACTGGGGAGAGGCCCTACGAGTGTCCTGAGTGTGGGAAGAGCTTCTCAGACAGCTCTAACTTGACCCGACACCAACGGAGTCACCACTAAGGGAAGCCCTGTGAGTGCCCCGAGTGTGGGAAGAGCTTCGTGCTCTGCTCCAGCTCCATCCCCAATGGGAGGATTGGTGTTGGATGGTAGAAAAAAACACAAAAACTCAACAAACAAACAAAAAACCCCCCCAAACAAACAAACAAAACAACAAAAAAAAACCCAAAAAACCAAAACCAAAAACCCACCAAAATAGTGATACGCACAGAAGCAATATAAAAACACCGAAATCAAACAAAAGGAATAGTCAGCTTCGAAATAAAGAATGGAGAAAAGTCATGAAGTAACATTTCTCTTTTTTTTAAACTATGGAGAAAAAACTCTTGTTTCCTCTAAAACATGTAAAAATATTTTGAAGTGAATATGACTGTTCCAACTGTACATATAAAGAAAAGCATTAATATTAAAGTAAACAAATGTTAAAATTGCAGTAATCTCCTAGGTTTAAATAATAAGAAAACCCCTGCTGTCCCCCCCAATAAAACAAAAAGGAAAAAACTCTATTCTCAAAAATGAAGTAAGGTTTTGTTTAAACTGTTATAATCCTTAAACTGTGCATCAGAAGTTAATATAGTCCTCAATAAAAGTTATGAGAAAAATTGTTAGTCTGTATAAAGGATTTTTAGATAGTAATCAGATTTCCATTCTCCTGGGAAGCTAATCACTGTAATATCAAAACAAGAAGAATCTGTTTTCTTATGAAGAAATCTCCATAGACTGAAAAAAAGTCTCCTCTTTCAAGTAAATGAGTGAAAAACTATTTTAGAGATGGTAGACTAAGTTGTTTTTGTACGTGTTTAGTATTAAAAAAAATGTATTGAAGAAAAAGCTGTAGCCTAAAGTTTTCTTCTAAGGGTTTTTTCTTATAGTTTCTAGTAATAAAATTTCTCTTTATACCATTTAAAGTAAAACCTGTTTTTTGTCTACTTCTTAATCCTCTCTCACAACAAAAAAATTCAAATTAATGAACCAAAACTACTACATTTAACCTCAGTGATTCCAGGATTTTGATTTCCTATTACTCTAGGGTGTCTTCTGCAGCCAAATGGTGATTGACTGGGGCAAAGACCAAGATTTTGGAGACAGTGGGGTGGAAACTCCTCCAAAAATGTTCTTCCCTCCCTCCCAAGCACGTTCATCCTCAGCTTGCACAGACACAGAAATTCTTTTATTTTGGCCTTGATTTGCTTTTCATTTCTCTTCATCCCTTTAAAACATCCAACACTGGGGTGAAAATAAAGACACTGAACTGAGACATGGGTGGGGACATGGGGGGACAAAGACATGGTGGGACACAGACATGGAGAGTGACATGGGGACACATGGACATGGAGGGGGACGTGGCCATTCGTGGGGACATGGGGGGACACGGGCATGGATGGAGATGTGGGGGACAGTGACAGGGATGGAAACATGGTGGGGACACAGCCATGGGTGAGGACATGGTGGGACATGGCCAGTGACATGTGGGGACACGGCCACGGCCGGTGCCATGGGGGGAACTTGCAGGGGCTGTGGGGGATGCTGGCTTGGAGGGAGTTGAGGGTTCCTGGCAGGGACTTGGGGCTCGCTGAGGCCTTTGGGGACCCCAGGCCGAGCGGCTCCGGCTGCGCTGGGAGACCCTGGCGGAGGTTCTGGGGCAGCTGCTCAAGGACCCCCTGCCCTGGAGCCCCAGCCGGGCATTGGGCTCCTGGAAGGGAATGAACGTCCTTGTCCCCAGCAGGACAGATTTCTTATTTCTTGCAGGTGCAAATGGTTCTCTTACCAGAATAGCTTGTTGTGTTAATTGTTTTCAGGTTTAAGATTGTTTTCACATGGGAACAAGCAAGTTACTTAGCTGCACATAGAAGAAGTGAGAGGCTAGCTATTAATTTAGCAGAGAGCAAGGCCTGATTTTATGAAGCCTTTTATAATTTGTCTACCTGACTGCAACCTCTCACCCTTTTTCATTGTTCAAAGAAGGCTCATATGTTCTGATGATAAAATAGCTCTCTCTTGTGAGGGTGTTATCTCATTAAGGTTATCACTGGTTATCTGTTAGATATGGGATAAGATACATAAAAGACAGATTACAATCAACAAAACTTAGCAAATTCTATCATGTCATTGACACAGGGTTTCACAGCATGAGAAAACAAAAGAATTATGTCCAATGTCTCCTAGGCAAATGGGAATAAATGACCATTGTTTTAAAGTCCAAATAGTCCATTAGCTGGAAATGTTGATCTTTGACATCACTGAATGTGCTCTTGGATCCTGGAACAGGGAATAACTGAAGAAGGTTAGTAGGAACACTATACCATGATGTTGACACAAGGCTTTTGTTGGCAATTTGCCTGTAAATTTCCAGACACAGCCATGTCTTGGCAGTCCTGCTTCTGGTTTTGTTCTGGCCACGAAGGCTGCATGGTGATTAGGTTCTTTTTCTTCTCACTGGGCCTCATTTTCTTGGAGGCAACTGATGTTTGGCTGAATAAACAGGTGATAAAAACACATGCATACCTTCTCCTTAAGTTAATGAATTGATTTGACTTTGTCATTGTACATTCAATTGAAGAGCCTTACAAAAAAAATTTTACTTTTTCTTGGCATAAATATTGCAAAAAAAATTTTATAATTATATAAATTTAGGAGCTAATTCCCCCTTCCGTGTTTTAAAAACAGCATTCATGACTCTTGCCATGAACATGAGGGGAAGTTCAAAACAAAACAATACATGTACTAAACCAAAAATTTACAGTAACTGGGAATAATTCTGATACAACAAACCAAAACATTTCCGATAACAGATATAATTAAAAACACTTGTGAAATTAGATTATTACCAAACATTAAAACATTGTACCATCATCCCAGTGTCTGCAACAGCTGATAAAACTCAAATCAGTGAAGAACTGGATAAGCGTCTGTTGGGGGTTGTTTTTTCCTTTCCTCTCTGCCTGTGGAATGTTTTTTCCCATTGACATGCTAAGAAGCACTGATGGTTAGGTCCTGGCACCAGGGAGGGCATCCCTGGTTTTTGGGGAGTTTCTCTTGGAGGGCGGGGGGAGGGAAAGGGGGAACACGGTGAGATTGGAAGCAGGTAAAGGAGGGTGGGGGCAGTTGCTGGCTCTCGCTCGCTTTTGGCTCTCGGAGCAGAAAGGTCATTGCTACCCCCCCACCATCCCAACGCCGGGAGCTGCCTCTCTGTTTTGGACCCCGCAGCCCTGCTTGGACGCCCTCCTGCTTCAGCTTGCTGTTTTCCCAGCATCCTGCCTCTCCTCCATCCCTTCCCATCTGAGACACAGCTGCCATCACCCCCAGCCCCTGCAGGTGCCGGGATCGTCACATCTGCCCCGTCCACCGGGAATCTGCCAGCGCTCACTGCCAGCGGTGACGGTGACTGCAGCACAGGGGAAAAGTGCCTGAGGCCGAGAAGGACTGGAACTGGGTTCCTGTTCTGCTTCTTGTTAATTCCAGAGTTGTTGTTCTGTTTGCCTTTCTAGATACACTAGTAAAGAACTGTCATTCCTATCCCCATATCTTGGCCTGAGAGCCCCTTAATTTCAAAATTGTACTAATTCAGAGGGAGGGATTTGCTTTCTCCATTTCAAGGGAAGGCCCTGCTTTCCCTAGCACACACCTGTCTTTTATTCAAACCAGGAATGATTTTGGCACCCAACGGTGGAAACTGTGGGCATTGAGTGGAAAGGCTGGAAAAGCAATAACAGTTCTTGAGTGACCTGATTTTGTGTTTTAGGTGACACCATGTTGTCCAGTTTACCCTGGTTTGGGCTGCACGTGGTCACAGCTACATCTCTCCCATTTGCAGGCCCTTATTTGAACATGGGTCCTATCAGTAAGGCTGTGACTATTATCCAGTTCATTTTGTGGGTTGATAAGGTGAGGAATTCATGGGTTTTTAACTTCCTCTGGAAGATGGCAACGTGGATTCAGAGCTATTGCACTCTAACTGTGAGTTTTTGGGGTTACTTCAATAATGGTACTTACTGTGAGGAAAATAGCATGGGAAATTTTCTCCCTTCCCTTCATCCAGTTCACTGTTTAGGTCCACCCCAGCAGTTTTCAAAGGCTTCAAAGGGTTCAAATCTTCTCTAAATGCTAATGCATTTACAGTGGCTGGCGTTGCTGATATGCCTGTTAAACCTGTTCTATTTAACATTCAGAGATAAGGGGAGATTGATTTGGATAACAACCCTGATACCTACCCCAGGAAATTGGGATGCTGCTGCAGAGACTGACCCTGCCCCACAGCCCACTTCAGAAATGAAACACCCGGATTGGGTGGGTGTTTTAGGGAAGGAGATGTGTGAGATGTGTGAGATGCTGAAGGAGTACCTTTCCCCAGCTGGTGAGAAACCCTCCGCCTGCCTTAAAGAGGGAGAGTCTGATGGTGCAGCAGTGGAACCCACAGACATTACATCTGTCCAGGTTCCAGCTGAACTGCAAGGGCACTCACAGAGAGCAATAGTCGCCCCTGTGGAAACAAAGAAGTCTAAGATGAAAACAAAGCACCTAGAAAATAAGGATAAGAAAGGAGGGCCCTCACAACCAGCAGGGGAGCCAGAGGTTGAGATCATCACCAAGTCCCTGTCGTACAAAAGTCTCCATACTCTGCAAAAAGACATTGAGTGACAAGGCCATGAGGCTTTTACCACCTGGTTACTGCAGGTGTGAGACCTTATGGGTACAGGTGTGCAACTGGATGGTCCTGAGGCAAGGAATTTGGGACTCTTGACCCAGGACTCAGGTGTGGACCAGGTATTTGTAATGGAGCCAGGTGTCATTTCCTTCTGGGAGTGCCTTTAATGAGTGTGAGAGAGAGGTTTGTCCACAGAGAGAGAATGCAGGAGCACCACCATAGAATGTGCTGGAAGACCCTTGAGGAAGGGATCCAAGAGCTGAGAGAAGTGGCAGTGCTGGAGGTGCTCTTTGGGAGGGATGGACAGCATGACAATGACCCTGACAAGGTCAGGTGCACAGGGCAGATGTTGTGGAATCTGGCAAACCTGGGGCCATCTCAATACACCACCTTCATTGCAACAATTAATGCTGATAATAACAGAGACAGTGGGTTCTGTTGCCAACAAGCAACAAGCTTAGAAATTTTGAGAGTATGATCAATGGCCCAGTGCAGGCTCATGTCTCTGCTGTAATTGTGAGCCTCCAAGAGGAGATGAGGGAGATGAGGGAGGAGGGGAGGAGGAACAGTTCCCAAGCAGCACCAGTGCGAGTCACAGACCCCAAAGTTAGAGTACACTCTGAGTATTTTATTGATAACTTACATCTTGCACTTCATACATTAAACTGTGTTAATCAGACTCTGTCATATCACGAGTTCCTGGAACACATTTTTAAGCCCTTCCAGCTGTAGCCCAAGGGAAGCTGTTTCTGTCTTGCATCTCAAAATTGGCAGGTGTTTTGCAAAGACAGCCCTTTAAAAAGGACTTGTTACGTGCATTATCATCCAAGGGGCTGCTTTCAAAGACAGACAAAAAACCCATGATCAAACAGCAACCAACATATTAAAAACAAGTACTTTATTGTTAGCTCTTGCTTTTAATATTTTCCAGGCTTGCCTCCTCTTCCACTGCAGTGTTTTTCTTTGGACAGAAAAACACCTTTGCCAGAGGATGTGACTTAACAAGGCAAACAGAACTTACACACAATGGATATATTAAAGCTAAACATGCAGAGTCCCATTTCACAATCATCATCATTTATTTTCTGTTTATTTTGTATTCAGAAGGGTGGGAACTGTATCTCAGATCCCCCTGGCTAGTTTGGTGCCCTAGCCACTGATTACCTGTCATTTGTAATTATCTGTCCTTTCTGTAGTTCCTCTGCCCATTTGTTGCTCTTTGATCGTTGCCTCCTTCACCTGATTTTTATATTTTTCTGGATTTATGGGGGTTTTTATATGGGTTTTGATTTTTTTTCTTGCTGGTTGTTTTGTTTGCCTGTTTTGTTGGGTCACACTTTCCATTTTGTTATTTGGTTGGGGTTTTTTCCAGTTACCAGTAGGAATCAGCTTGTGATTTGGATTGTAAAGTTTTGAAGACAGGTGTTGCACATAAAGGTTGTTTTTGTTTTTAAAGTCATCTCACACACAGCTCTGCAAGGCCCTGTGACTTTGAGGACTGTGAGCTCTCAGACAGCAAATTGTGCATGAATAGGAAACTTCTAGTTCCGATCTGCATTACACACAGCAAAATGTAAACTGTTTGGAATGGAATCAATTCTAACCTTTTTTTTTTTTCTGCCATGCCATAAATTGTATCAGATTCATCAATGAACTCGGTTCTTCCAGGATGGAGTGTGCAAGGATAATCCCTTAGCTCCTGTGTGGAGCTGGTGTGCACCAGGCCAGACACAGCACTGTCACCCATAGCCAGCCTCTGTCTGCACAGAGAGCAGGGAGCTGCAGCTCTGAGGAACTCAGGGCTTGGTGAGCAAACACACCAAACCCCTCATGTAGATCAGTTACTTTACTGGACTATTTGTTGCTATGTATTTAGTATATATTTATTTATAGTATATGCTGCTGGTATATTTTTATATCCCCACCCAAAGCTGAAAAAAAAAGAACCCTGGCAGTTTGCTTTAACTGTGAAGTCAAGAGACTCATTTCAACAGGTTCCAGCTTTGCTCCTTGTTTGAATTCAAAGCAAGCAAAAACCTCTTCTGTTGGTCACATCAAACCAGCATAAGTCTGTGAAAGACAGAAGAGTGTAAAAATTAGTTCATTTTCTAGTACTTACAGTCTTCTAATTCAACCTTGGGATAATTATGCCATAATTCACTAGATCAAATAACTGGTAAAAGCAATAGAAAAGAAATTTTTTTAAAGCTAGGTTTAAAAAAAGTGGATTAATTTCATAAACAAAACCATGTAGTAAAAATACAGTAATTTAAACTTCTCAAAGCCCTTTGATAATGGAGCCCTGCACCCCAGTCATGTGCAGTGCAGCCTCAGCTGTCCCTTTGAGCCCACAGCTGCCAAGGATCAGGGCTGGGATAAGTCTTCACCCAAAAGTGAATCCAAAATCAGTCGAGAACAGGGCTCACACACAGAGCAAAGTCTCAAGGCCAAAGCCAAACCTCCATCGGGTTGGATTTGTTTAAACACTGAATTGTAGAAAATTTGCTCATCCTGTAATATCATTATTACCATGAAGCTTTACATGAGCTGCTAAATAACCACATTCCCATCCTGAAATGCATTCCCAAATATTGTTGTGAACTTGCTCTGCCTCTGCCGCTGCTCCTGGGGCTGCTCTTGGCCACGCAGCCTCAGTGGGAGCCAGCACTGGCTGCAGCCCCAGCGGGCTCCCCAGGACAAGGCCCAGCAATTAAGAGGCCAATTAAAGCACTGGGCAGCAGCAGAACCCTTATCAGAGTTATTTGGACAACAGGGACTTGCCACAGCTCCACAGCAGCATGACCATGAGCCAGGCTACCAATGCAATGAGCAGAGTTTTAATAAAACTGCAGAGAAAAATCAGCAACTTACCGTCCTATCTGATAGAGCTTCCGAATGCCAAAATAGCAGCAGAGCAGGACAAGTGGCACAGTGAACATTGTCACTACTGTGCCGATCATGCAGGTCCTGCGCACATCCTGGGGGCAGACAATTCTTGGAAGGCGCTCTGGATCCTGAGCATCTATTCCTGTTTCAGGGATAACATCTGTGTGAGCAATGGGGAGCGTGAGCCCGTGCTGTGCTCCACTGCTGAGCTGGCAGCTCGCTGCATACGGCCAGGACGTTCTCTGTTTGCCCCAGAGCTGGGGCCTGCAGGCACCTTGGCACCCCTTGGCACAGGCTGTGCCACCCAACAAAGCCCAGGAGGCCGGGAGGAGAGCCCGGGGCCAGCGCAGCTGCTTGGGCAGTCGCTGCTTCCAGGGAGCCGCGCCCAACCCATCCCTGAGCAGCCACTGCCAGCCCCGACCCTCCCTGCCCCGTGACAGCTCCCCCAGCCCAAGGGGACAGAGCCAGGCCCTGTCAGGTCCCAGTGCAGCCCCTGCCCAGTCAGAAGCCAGGGCTGGCTGTGGCCCTGGGCTCGTGGCCGGGCTCCCGCTCGGGGCTGCTCCTGTGCGTTGATCCTCTGGGCACTCAGGGCAGCTCCGGGAGCAGCTGCAGCAGGAGGGACCTGGGCACACGAGTCCCGTTTCCCACTGGTTGGGAATGAGCCCCAGAGGCCTCAAAGCCAAGTCGCCTCCAGCTTTGGCTGCTGCTGGGCCGTGCAAGGGCAGGCCCTGGGGGAAGAGCTGCTGCCACACAGCCCTGCCCAGGGCTGAGCCTGGCTCAGCAATTAGCTCCTGTGCCTCTGCCCGTGCCTGGTCTCTCCTCCTTTCCTTCATCAGGGGCTGGCACAGAGCCATTGCTTCTTCTAGGATACGCCAGCATCTGCACAGACTTTTGCTGCATCACTTGAGAAAGGAAAAGGGACAGCTGGATCAGATGGAACCATTCACCATTCGAGAGGTGGCATGTTCAGGAGGCAATGCTTGTCTAAGTCATGGATAAGGATCAGGAAAAGGCCCAGGCTCTTGGGACAGGGCTCTCTCTTGTCCACCACCCCTCCTGATCTACCTGGAGATCAGGAAATTTCAGGGGATCTCAGGGTGTGCATGACCCCGAGTCTCTTTGGGCTCCCTGTCAGATGATGCCAAAGGTCCTTCCTGCAGAGGCTGGGGAGAAGCTGCAGCCAGGCCAGCCTGGGAAACAGCCCTGCGGGCTGTGACAGCGGCAGCGGGAGCAGCTCAGGCTGCCTGGGGGCGGCAAAGGAGCCACACAAGGCACAGCGCACAGAGGACAGTCCGCCCCGGATGACAGCGGCACCGGGGACCGGCGGGTCCTCCGCTCCACCGGCCGCCCCCGGAGCAGCGACGCCCCCGCCACGGAGCCGCCGACAGGGGGGAGGAGGGCTCGGCAGCGGTTCTCTCCCTCGGCCCCGGGATTCGGCCGAAATCTGCTGCCCGGGGACTGTAACACCCGCCCCAGCTCGCACGGCACCGGGCCGCCTGCCCGCCGGACCCTTCCCAGCCCACCCGGAGCCGGTCACAGCGCAACGCCACGGAGGAAATGCGCCTGGCCAGGGCCGGCCACCGGCTGGGCAGGGGTCTCCGCACTGGCCCGGCCCCCTCGGCCTTCCCCCGCGGCGGGTGCCCGGGAGATGGAGGGGAGATGGAGGCGAGGATCCGCCGAACCCGCGCCGGCCGAGCGCAACTCGCCGGGTTGAATCCTCCGGGCAGACTGCGCGGCCCCACCCGTTTACCTTTAATGGTTTCACGCCCTCTTGAACTCTCTCTTCAAAGTTTTTTTCAACTTTCCCTTACGGCACTCGGTGGCTATCGGTCTCATGTCGGTATTTAGCCCTGGATGGAGTTTACCACCCGCTTTGGGCTGCATTCCCAAGCAACCCGACTCCGAGAAGCCCCGGGCCCGGCGCGCCAGGAGCCGCTACCGGCCTCACACCGTCCGCGGGCTGCGGCCTCGATCACAAGGACTTGGGTCCCCCGAGAGCGCCCATCGGGACGGGGGCTTCTGTACAGCACATGTCCCGCTCCCCACCGCGGGGCGGGGATTCAGCGCTGGGCTTTTCCCTCTTCACTCGCTGTTACTAAAAGGAGTCTTCGTTAGTTTATTTTTCTCCGCTGACTAATATGTTTCAATTCAGCGAGTCGCCATGAAATAGAGAAATTGAAATTTAAGAACCAAGCATTAAGAAATGCTTTGACTAAAAGGGGACTGACAAAACTGTATTGTTTGCTATAATTTACGGCGCTTACAAGAACAGAAGGAGAGCAAAGCTACAAGGTGGGGTCAAGGGCTAGAATGTGCAAACAGGCTGCAAGGACAAAGACATCACAGGATAAGGGGGTCCTCAGACCCGTGAGACCTGGAAAACTGATAGCAAAGTCTGGAGAATGATCAAAGGACTAAAAAGAGAGCATGTGCAAGAAGGCAAGGTGAAAAGTTCAAACCGAGAGGAAGAGTGTTTACCTCATCCCAAAGAGTCCCAGACGACCACCAGAGCAACCTAAAAGGAACAATGCTCTGTAGGGACACATATTGAGAAAGCAAGACAATTACAGCCTGGAAAATATTCCAGGCCAAAGCTTCTCGGCTCTGTTCCCAGCCGATAAGCTGGTCCAGCTGAAAGTCAGGGAGAATTTCTCCAAGGGTGATAACTTGGTCAAAATAAAAAGGAATTAATAACAAAGATAAAGCACCTGTTGTGGTACGTGACCAGGCCCTGTGAATGGGGTGTCTTCTCTCTGAACCAATCATCTTCTTTTACTCTCGGAGTTGTGAGCCATGCTGTAAAAACAAGCATGTTTCTGAATAAACTTGTCTCTTTGTTTCCTGTCATGAAAGATGACCATGTAAGCTTTGCATTTTATTTCCACCGCACTTAAAGGGTTAAAACCCCTTTCCATGGCTACAAATGCTCAGTCGAAAAGAGGAGTGAAAGTAATTTCAATGTGAAGCTGGGATAGGCAATGCATATGTATTAGGTGTATTGTGTAGTCCTAGTTTGTAGAGAATAAAAGGAGAGGCCAGGTCGCCAAAGGTGTGCATGTTTTTGGAAGAGCTATCCACCATGCACCTCAGTGCTGAATAAATACACATCTACTCTTATAACTCATTTTGTGGGTTATTGAGTGTTTTTCCATGCTTCAATGGGGCCATGGTCAGTTCATCCCCAGTGGCTTCTCCCTCTGCTCAGGGACAGGAGTCGTTCCCCTGCTGCACCTTGGGGTCTCTCCCACAGGAGACTTCTCCTGGACTTCTCCAACCTGAGTCCATCCCATGGGTACCAGCCCCCTTCACTCTGCTGCAGCGTGGGTCACTCTGCCACGGGCTCAGTCCTTCAAGGACAGGCTGCTCCAGCGGGGGCCCCTCTGTCTGCGGGGTCACAGCCTCCTCTCAGGGATCCCCGCGCTCCTGCGTGGCTCCTCCAGGGGCTGTGGGGGGATCTCTGCATCCCCATGGATCTCCAGAGGCTGCAGGGGGATCTCTGCATCTGGAACTGCTGTGTTTGGAGGCAGCAGGAATAGGCTGAGCTCTGCCTGAAGCTCTTCTCACAGTCCCCACACTCGTAGGGCCAATCCCCAGTGTGGATGTTCTGATGTTTCCTCAGCTTGTAGCTCCACCTGAAGCCTTCCCACATTCCAAGCACCCCTGGGGCTTCTCCAAGGCCTTAGGCTTCTCCACCAGTTTCAAGATCTGGCCCGATCTCCCATTGCCTTCCTGGCTCAGGGAGGGTCTTTCCTCCTCACAGCTCCCTGGGCTCGGTTTGCAGCCCCTCCTTGTGTGGGATCTCTGGGACTTTTCCTTCCCGTTGCATTTCTGTGCCACGGAGCCACTCAAAACGGCCTCTTCCACAAGGTTCTGTGCCAGGGATTTGTTGTCCCTGGTCTCTGTCTGCAGCTCAATGTCTGGGCGAGGAAGGACAAGGAGAGGAAGGGACAGCGAGAAGGGAAAAGGAAAAGGCAGGAGAGGAAAGAACAAGAAGGAGCAAGGGAGGAAGGAGAAGGGAAAGGAACGTGGATGGATGAAGGACAGAAAGAGGAGAGGAAGGAAGATGGACAAGGAGAGGATGGGATTTGCCTCCATTGCAGATGGAAGGGGAAGGAGATCCCCCCAATCCGTCCCTGGCAGGAGGTGTCGGCAGCGGGGTTGTCCTGCAGCCGGGGGTGATGCTGGGCTGGGAGATGGAGCAGAGGAGAGGAGGAAAGGGGCACCTGCCCCTTCACCTGCCTCCTACCCAGGGCATCTTCCTTTTCCTCGCAGCCTCCTCCTCCAACATCTGAACAAAGTTTGGGATTGACAGATCCTGGCTTGGGGGGGAAAGAAAGCGGTGAACACCTTGGGTTTTGTGAGGAACCAGCCTCACTCTTTAAAATTTTCAAAAGTTTAATAAGAGATAAAAGGGACAATAACAGTGCTGGGTACGTAGCCACAGTCAGAGGCACACTGGTTAACCATAACAACTTTTTCATTGCATTGGTCAAATACATATTTATAGGGATTATACATATTCAAACATTGCTTTGAATTAGTTTACATCTGGCAATTCTTTAGCTTGGTTCGACCCCTGTCCTCCCTTCTGTGCAGTTTAGAGGGTCCTGTGTCACTTGCTCACAAGGGTCCCCTGTTTGGTAATTTCAGTGACAGTTATTGACAGTCAGCAGCAGAGTCCTCCTTACATCTGTTCTCTCAATGTTATCTGCATGGTTCTTTCAATGATGTCTGAACATGCAGACGGTTTCAGCTATTTCCACTACTCTAAGTTTATTATAAGTACTTTGAATCAACATAGACATTTCACAAATATATTTGAGTTATTCTAAATATTGTCAGTTAGTTATAAAAATAAAAGTATTATTTATTATTTCACAACTACATTTATTTCTGTAAATATTAATATTATAATGCACAATACAAAGCCTCTACTTAAATATTTTGTGAAAGTTTTAACTATAATATACATTTATCATGTATTAGTCTGTATGGACCCCCTAAACTACAAGTTTGTGGGGGACTCTCAGCACCAAGAAAATGGAGATGTAGAGTATCCACAGTATGCCACTGGTATCCATCTCCAAGACATCTGTGGATGCTCTCCATCAGAGAGCAGAATTCCATTGGGATCCACAGAGTGGTGAGGTTTTCTACTTAATTTGGCTCTTTCACTCTCTTTCTCTCCCCCCACCTCTATTCCATTTCTGTTTTTCTCTCTCTGTCATTTTCTCTGCCTCTCATTTACTCTTCAGTAAAACCCACACTATTAACTTTGCCACATGCTCTCATTTGCACCCTAATTGAGGCAGAGCCATTTCTGATCATTTTCATCAGTGGATCAGAACAAGGGGCTCGAAGCCCTCCAGGCTGGCTGCTGCTCCATGCCACTTCCAGGGGCTTGGGCTGCTGAAGGGGTGCTGGGCTGGGCCCTTTGTGACACAGGGCCGTTCTATCGGGTTCCTGGGTGCTGTTGGCCATTCTGTTGTCCTGGTGACATGGCACAGCCCCGCCCTGCAGGGGTATATACGGGGCACAGGGCCCTGCGCTGCCCAGGGCCAGGAGTGCCACTGGCTCAGGAGGAAGCAGCTCCCGGGATCTCTGTGCTCCAGGCAGTTGCACATGGAGGAGGAAAAGGTGAATCCCAACTCCAAAGCAGCCAGCCCCATGCCCAGCAGGCTGGAAGAGCAGGCCCTCAGCGGGCAGGGGCTGGGGACAGGCGACAGCTCAGGCCTGCAACCATGCAGCAACCTCAGCAACAGCTGCCATGAGGGATCCCAAGGGGAAGCCTGCATTGAGCAGGAGCTGTCCCCAGCAGAAACCAGCATGTACCATCAAGAGTCCCATGAGGAAGCGTGCATTGGGCAGAAGCTCTCCCCATAAGAAGAGGCTGAGGGGGATGGAGTGAGCGTCCTCGAGCTCTGTGAGGACAAAGAAGAGAGAGAGCGCAGATGGGCAGGTCTGTCAGCAGGCGGGTTCCCCTTGGCTGCCCCTCGCCAGGCCTGGGTTGAGCCGGGACCAGCTGAGCCGAGCTCCCCAGGCCCGTGCTGTGCCTGCCCTGCCCGTGTGGAAGCGCCTGCACCCATCAATAACCATCGATCCCGGCTGCGGCGGGCACTGCGGGCGCTGCGCCGCCTCTGCCGCTGCCCCTGCCTGGCTCCACTGCCCCAGCAGGAGGGCTGGAAAAGGAGTGAGAACAAGAAAAAGCAAACAGAATGAATAAGAATAAGAATAGGAAAAAAAATAGGAATTAAGAATAAGGACACAAAACCAAAAATTAAGAATAAGAATAGGAATAAGACTATAAGACTATAAGAATAAAAGAATATAACAATAAGAAGTAGACGTAGAAAGAAAGAGAACAGGTAGAAGAAGCCCATAAGAAAAAAAATTATAGTACAGAAAAATAATAATAAGAAGAAGAATAAAAATATTAAGATGAAGAAGAAAGAGTGGTAGCAGTAAATGTCATAATCATTGTAAGTATAGACAGAAGAAGAAGGAGAAGGAGAAGGAGAAGGAGAAGGAGAAGGAGAAGGAGAAGGAGAAGGAGAAGGAGAAGGAGAAGGAGAAGGAGAAGGAGAAGGAGAAGGAGAAGGAGAAGGGGAAGGAGAAGGAGAAGGGGAAGGAGAAGAAGAAGAAGAAGAAGAAGAAGAGCAAGAAGAAAAAGAAAAAGAAAAGAAAAAGAAAAAGAAAAAGAAAAAGAAAAAGAAAAAGAAAAAGAAAAAGAAAAAGAAAAGAAAAAGAAAAAGAAAAAGAAAAAGAAAAAGAAAAAGAAAAAGAAAAAGAAAAAGAAAAAGAAAAAGAAAAAGAAAAAGAAAAAGAAAAAGAAAAAGAAAAAGAAAAAGAAAAAGAAAAAGAAAAAGAAAAAGAAAAAGAAAAAGAAAAAGTCCTGCATGGTTGGAATCCCTGTCCCTCCTTGTCCCTGGCCAAACCAGCCTGGGCACCTCGGGGCTGTCCCCACCGTCCTGCTGAGGCCAGGCCTCGAGGGCTTCTGCCACAGGCACCAGAGATGCGTCGGGGAAGCGCCAGAGCAGCCGGCTGGCAGGAAGAAGGTGGCTGTCTGGGGGCTGCTTATGGCCTCTGCCACCCAGTTCCTCAGGGCTTCCCACCAACCCATCCACACAAGTCCTCCTGGCCCATCACAGCCTCCCGCCACCCAGCGCCACACGCATCCCCCTCACGCCTTCCCACTGCCTTCTCCGGGCAGGCCTTGGCAGCACCGCAGCCCTTCATGGCCTCCCACTGTCCCGTGCCCTCCACGCCTCCCCCAGGCCTGCCTGGCTGCTGAAGGAGCTCCAGAGGAGCCGCATCAAGAGGCACCTCAGAGCCCTCAGCAATCCAGCCAGCAACACACGGGCAGGACACAGATGGCGCTTCCAGGCTGGCAGAGGGGTGCTGGCCATCTCCAGGGACCGGTCTCTCAGGGATCCCCGCCGCAGCTCCGGCCTCTGCCCGCCCGCTCTGTCGGAAGCCTTAAGGCTTCCACAGAACCACCAAAGGCCAAGGGCCTTTTGGCCACTTTCCCTTCCACTCCGCACGCTTGGCCAACTTGCCGAGCACAAGCACCCTTTTTGCCCTCTTCCCCATTGGCCTGAAGACTCTGGGCACCAAAAGAAAGCTCCTGGACCTCTGTGTATGAAAACAGCAATTTACTAATCCTACGGTGGGGTGAAACAAAGTGCTTGCAGAGCAGAGGTGTTCCCTGCAGGCTCAGGTGGCCCCAGCAGACGCAGCCTCCCAGATCAGTTCTCCACACTGCTCACACAGGACAACCAGCCCCTGCGACACAGGGAAGGCCGTGACTTCCAGAGCCGGCGGAATCCATCTCGCATCTGCTGGAGTCGGGAGGAGGGAATGCTCTGTACAGCTCTGTTGATGTACAGAGTCTGAAGAGCCAGGCATGAGATGGCAGGGCTGGTGTCATCTGTCATGTCCTGAAGGGCTGGAAGAGAGAGGAACAGAGCCACAGTCAGAGCCTGCATCTGCAGGGACCTGGGGAGACCCTCCTGCCCCATCCCTCCCACACGGCAGCTCTTGCCATGGCCTGGAGGAAGCAGGAGACAGCAAGGATCAGCTGGAAGACGCTGGCCACGAATGTCCCTCCCGCAGGCCCCTGGAAGGTCTCTGTGCTCTGCCCACGCCGCCCCTCGTGCGCGCAGGGAGCAGAGCCCTCCCAGCCGGGGCAGGGAACGCAGCTGCCAGCGCCAGCCCCCGCTGACAGCCCGCTGGCCTCACTCACCCCTGCACATGAGCTGCAACTCTCGCTGCTGCTCTCTCAGGAACCGCCCGGCCATCCCTGCCAACACAGAGCCTGTCACGGCCCCAGCCGCACAGCTGCCCCGCAGCGGCGCTGCCAGCCCTGCGGCCACAGCAGCGCCTTCCCCTGCAGGGCTCAGGCCCGGCCCTCGCCGCATCCTGACGCCCAAGGACACGGCTGCGAGAGGGCGGCAGCGGCGCCGAGGGCAGGCGGGGCTCCAGAGCCCCGGCCCGGATGGCGCTGCCGGGGCAGCAGGCGGGGCTGGGGCCGAGCTGCGGCGGGGCGGGGAGGGAGCCGGGCTTGTGGCTCACCAAGAAACCTGACGGCCGCCTCTCGCAGGGGCTCCTGTGGGCTCCGCAGGTACGGCAGCGCCTGGCGCAGCAGCTCGGCCGCTCGGCTCCTGTCCTGTGCCAGCTGGAGAGAGCGGCAGGGCACGGAGGGAAGGGTTGGCGCGGGCTCTGTCCCTTGGCCCCGGCCTGCCCTGCCCGCACAGCCCTGAGCGGGGCAGAGGGCCCGGCAAGGCGCGGGCTTGATGGAGCTCGGGGCTCCATCAGCTCCGGCCCTGGGGCCAGAGGAGCCTGGAGAAGAGCCCGCGTGGGCAGCCCAGGGAAGGGAGCAGCGTTCTTACCAAGCACTCGCCAAACCTCCACATCTGATCCGCCATCAGCAGGTGCTCAAGATCTCTCCTCTTCAGGAAGCTTAGTGCAGAAAGCAGCGTTTCACAAGAGGCCTGCAGAACAGCAGAGACCCAGAGATGGCACCGCAGCCCAGGGCACAGGACCTGCCTCCCTGTGCCAAGGCCAGGAGGAGGCTGGAGCCCATGAGGTGCCCGGGTGCAGGGAGACAGCTGAGCCCCCTGCCAGGAGGACAGCAGCGCCCAGGAGTCCTCACCTCTGCCACACGCATGTTCTCATGGTGGCAGTTGAAGAAGAGTGGCAGCAGGCTCTTGCTCACAAGCATCTTGAGGGGCTTTTTACCCTTGGCCGCTACCAACCTCATCACCTCTTGGAAGAGGCGAATGGAGAGCAGCTGCACATGGCGGTTGTCCTGTTGGAAAGGAAGCAAAAGCCCTCCACATCAGCTGCTCCAGACCCCTCTGTGCATAGGCCCAAAAATCCATGGGGCCCCACACTTGGGGACAGCACCCAGTGGCCGTGGCTGGGGGCACAGAGCCTTACGTTGTCCAGCAGTGGCCAGAGCGTGCCAGCCAGCCGCAGGGCGATGGGGCTGGGTATTGCGAGGTGTCTGTGCGAGAGCAGAAAGCTGAGCACCGCGACGGTCATCTCAACGATGTCTTCATCTGCATCCCGCAACAGGTCCACAAGGCTTTCTGTCAGGCTGTACATTCTAATGCTCTGCATGGAAGACAAGGCAGGGCAAGCCCACGCTGCTGCTGCTGCTGCCGTGGAGCCCAGGGGCCGAAAGCCTGTCCTGAAGCACTCGGGCAGCTGAACAGCAAGGCAGGAGAGCTGGGAGCAGCTGCCACAGCTCCCAAAGCCCAGCCAAGCCCAAGGGGCTGCTTTCCCCAGCCCCACGCTGCCCGCACAGCTTCAGCCGCTGCTGTCTTCTCACCATCGAGGGGTCCTTGCTGAGCTGCACGAGGCCTCTGAGCACCAGGCGACGCATCTCCCTGGACGTGCTCTGCAGGCACCTTGCCATGATCTCCAGGAGGCTGTCACCCCATTCTTTGATGTCCAGGAGGTCCAGGACCTGAAAGGCACAAAGCAGTGACCGGGGTGCCCAGCTGGCAGGAGCTCAGAACTGCACAGGGCTGAGCCAAGGCAGCAGCACAGGGCACGGGCACCGTCCCAGGCAGCTGCGGCTGTGAGAGGGCAGAGAGGTGGGAGGCAGCTCAGCTGTGCTGCCCATGGGGCTCACCTCCACAAGGAATGCCATAGCGGGCAGCTGCCAGTCTGAAATGTCTTGGCTGAGGAGCTCCAAGAGGCAGGAGATGAAGCTGCAACACCAGATCATGGAGACACAGCGCATCTCCCTGGTGGGGGGGAAAAGGCATCATTGCCCCTGAGCCGGGAGGGCAAAGCTCTCCCAGGACTGACTCACAGAGCTCTGGTCTTTTCCCAAGCACCCCGTGGGCGCTTTGGGGGGCGGCTGTTCCCGGGCACCCTCCTGTGCCAGCCTTTTCCAGTCTGCTCGTCCGTCTCTTTGTGACAAAGCCCTCTCACCCCTGCCCATGGGAACTGTGTGGGGCACCCTGGGCACAAGTTCCGGGGGCAGCAGGGAGAAGGGGGTCTCACCTGGCCAGGAGTCCCACTGCATAGTGGTGGGTGTCAGTACAGAGCAGCGTGTCCCAGCCAGCCTTGCCTTCCATGGCTACCACAACACGCTCACACTGCACTCGGCAGAGCAGGACCTTCAGGGTCTGCACTGCAAACCTGTGTGCAGAGCAAAGCCCAGGTCATGCTGGCAGCCCTGGCTCCTGCCTTGGAAGGGATGGGGAGACTGGGAGGACTGGGATGGAGCACCTTTGGGGGTTGGTGGCAAGGCCCAGTTGCTCCTGGCACCCCTTCCAGAAGGTATCAACCTCCTCTGGCGTATCCAGTGCGCTGATGTAAACTTGGAAGAGCAGACACAGAAAGAGACGGAGAAAATACTCCAACACTATAGGTGGGCACCAGGTCAGGTTGAAGACCCTCCACAGTGTCACGGTTGCCTGCCAAAAATGAACCACCCAGAGACAACACTCAGTGCCAAGAAATCCGTGTGGCAGGGCCCGAGCATGCCAGGGAGAGGCCGGGGGAGACACCGCGGGGTCACCCAGCCTGGTGCCCCTGAACCTTGCCCCTAAGGCAGGTTTCAGCGCAGTGCCTGAGGCAGAGAGATGCAGCTGGGGGGAGGACAGAGAGCTAGCTGCTGGAGAGGTGGCCTAGGGGCAAGCCAAGGTCAGTTGCAGGAACTCACAGCCAGGGCAAAGACTCCTGTGCTGTCCCCATCGGAGGTGTACACACTGTCCACTGGCCAGGCGTTCAGCACATTGAGGAGTATCTGCAGCGCCGGCTCCGCAGTCCCAGTGGAGGACATGATCACTCCCCACATGGCCGTAGCAGCTCTGTGGGGTCAGAGCTCTGTGTCAGGGGGGTCTGGGCCACAGCACTGTGGCCTGGGCTGCTGCAGGGGCCCGCGCTGGCCGTCAGCCCTGCCTCTGCCCACCGGCCCTCGCTGGCAGCACCCAGCCAGCCCACGGGGGTGCAGGCATCTTGAGGGGCAGGGAGGGAGCGTGGCAGCACGCTCAGGGGCTGACATGGCAGCACTGGCAAACGGAGGAGCCAGAGGCTCCTGGAACTGTCCCCCTGTCTGGCAGTCACCAGGGACAGGCTCTACAGGGTAACGGGCCGGGGAACCCTAAACCCTCAAGGCAGGTGGGGCTGCCGTACCTGTCACCCGATGGGGCCCAGCGCAAGAGAGTCATCAGCACATCGCAGGGGTATTCCCTGGTCAGCTCCAGAAGGGCCTTGTCCAGCCTGTGCCCAGCAGACTCGTTGGCCGTGAGCCACTTGTGGATGTACCTCACCATGGCTGGCACCTGCAGAAGGCCTGGGGAGACTTGGACACCTGCCCAAGCAGCAGGTTCCCCAGCTTCCCCTGAGAAGTGCTGCCCTTCCCAGCCTATTGGGCTGGGCCTCAAAGACTGAAGGAACCCAGCAGAGCTGGCTTGAGGCGCCACACAATTCCTGGGGTGATCAAGCCCTGGCCACAGGCTGCTTACTTGCTTTGGATTGGAGACCCCCTTCTCCACAAGCAAATCCAGCATGGCAGCCCCAGTCTCAGCAGTGAAGAGGGGAAAGTTTGCCAAGAGCCCAGTGCCCACACCGGTGGTCTCTTCCCGCCAAATGCACATGATGAATTCATAGATCATCTGCAGGAGAAGGGCAGGAAGAGAGGGAGAATCCATGGAGTGCTCCGAGCAGGGTGCTGGGCTGAGCAGTGACAGCAGGCCCAGCCCAGGTGGGGATGGCTGCAGTACCTGCGCTGTTCTGCGGAAGCGGCCACGGGCAGGGTCCTGCTCTTGTGTCGGGTCCATGGCGGCACCTGGCAAAGAGCGAGCGCAGCCAGGGCTGAGGGGCTGTGGGAGAGGCCGGAGAACACAGCCCAGCCCTGCATTCCCAGGCAGGGACAGCCTTGGGATGCCCCAGAGATGGGGTGTGGCTGCCAGGGGGTTCAGCCCCAGCCCCTCTTCTGTCCTATCCATGGGCATGTTTGGGATGGGATGGGATGGGATGGGATGGGATGGGATGGGATGGGATGGGATGGGATGGGATGGGATGGGATGGGATGGGGCTAAGCTGGCTGCAGGCACCAGCCCCTGTGGCCCAGCTCTGCTACTCACCCTCCTGCAGCAGCTGGATCTGCTCCAGCTCTTCAGGCTGCTGTGCTGAGGGAGCTGCAGCCTCCTCCTCCTTCACCCAGGCCAGCTTGGGCACTCTGGGTGGTGTCTGCTCCATGTCAGTGTATGGAGTTGGGACTGCTTGCAGGAGAGATGTCTTGGAAAAGCTCCAGATGAGCAAGTGCGGCAGCTGTGCCTTGTAGGCAGCTGCAAGAGAGAAGCCTTGGGAAGGCTACAGGACACCGTGTCCTGCAGTCTGTCCTCGAGGCCACCTGCAGAGGAAACGCTTTGGAAAAGCTCCGGGTCAGTAAGGAACAAGCTGGCTGTGTGGGGTCTCCTCACAGCACCGCTCTCTCCGTCCTGTCCCGACGAGTGCACCGAGCACTGTGGTGTGGCCGTGTCACCGCCAGCACCTATGTCACGATGTGTCACAAAGGGTCACCCTTGTACGCTCTGTCCCTTTCCTATTGCGCGGTGACCACGGTGCACTGTGTCACAAAGAGCCCTAGGACACACCTCCACGTGCCCTAGGGACACCCCCACCCCCCAAAGTGGCCCAGCTTGCAAGGAAAACGTTCCCCCAAGGTTCGAGGACAGCCCGACAGGAATTTTAGGAATGGCTCAAACAACAAGCAGATGCTCCTCTGCTCTGCCTGCTCAGGGCAGCAGAAGGAGCCCCCACGGTTGCCGATGCAGCTGCAGCAGGAAGGGCATCGGGGCCTTCCACAGCAGCTGCCAGGGCCGCTCTGGGACAAGACCCGGTGCTGGGTGGCCGTCACACACACAGGAGTGTGACACAGACACGGGACGTATGGCCCAGGGCACGAATGCTGCTCTGAGTCCTGGGAGCAGTGAAATCAGCAGGTGTGGCAGAGTCCCTGCCAAAGGAGACCTGCAGCCCCCAAGGCCTGCCAATGCTGGTGCCTGCTCCTGCCACAGAGACCTGTGTCCCCTGGGGACTTCTCTGCCAGAGGACAGCCAAAGCCCGCGTGCATTGGTGTGTGTGCTCCTTTCTGCAGGCGGCTGTTGGCAGGAGCACCTGGGGGCAACACTTGGTCTCTGTCAGAAGCTGTTACTCCTTCCTGGAATGATTTTTGCTTGGAAGTGATTATGTGCAGTGTCCACGCATCTCCCCAGCCCATCAGTGCCTCACACACGAGGTGACCACCAAGCCACTCTCCGGCCATCTGACCCGCAGCTGAGCCCTTCCCAGAGTGCCCGCACCCGCAGGGAGCGCAGGGCTGGATTTGGCCGCCAGAGAGTTGGTGACCCTCGTGAGATCCTCGGTGCATTTAGTTCCTACAGGAGTGTGGGCACCGCTGGGAAATGATCTGCATGCCTTGTTAATTGGATGTTCTTCCACCGCTAGCCTGGGGCAGGATCTCTCCCGGTCCTCCTCTCAACTCCCGGGCCTCTCCTCAGCCAATCAGAGAAGGCACCAAAATAATTGAGCCAATCAGAGCGCGCGGCGCTGATGACTCCTCAGGCAGTCCCAGAGCGCCCAGAGCTCCTCACCTGGACTCCACCCGCGCCCCGCCCCCAGCGCCCCCCGCCAGGAGAATTTGGGGAGGGGGGTATCGCATTTTATCTTCTTTTTTGTTGTTCCAGAGTCAGGATTAAATGCTCGAGAGACGGAATTTCGTGTTCGGACTCAGATGTTTATTAATTCTTATCTATATTACAGTGAGTTCAACAGCACTTACAGCTAACAGGCTAAAAATGGCGACGTACCTGTCTCTACAAGCCCTTTTAAGGGCCAATGAGTCCAATTAAAAAAAGACACCATAATAGCCCAAAAACCAATCACCCGTGACCTGCAATGTGGAATTTTCTATCTAATTACAAAAGTACCACCTATACCCGTGAAGAAGGTGAAAAAGAAAGGAAACTCCACCCTAAAACCTCCATCTTGTTTTATATGTATTAATATAGTTTAAACCAAGAAATTCTAAATTTTCCACCATGGGACATTACACACTTCTATTCAAACTACACACCAGCGATCCCAGTTCTATCACTCAGTTCTGGAAAGCTTCTTCACGGCCTCAGGTCAAAAGCAGTGTTTTCCTGGGGGTCAATGTCTGTCAGCAGAGAAAGCCCAAACCCCTCAGTTTCCAGGGTTCCAACAGGGGGAGGTGTCAGACCCTGCCCGTCGCTGGCCATGGGGCGTGTGGCGGGGGCCCAGAGCTCTTGGCTACTGTGGGCTGCTGGGGGGCTGCTGGGGGGACACCCCCGGACCTGTGTCCTGCACACACAGCGCTGTTCCAGGAGATGGTTCAGTCCGAGTGTCACTTCATTCACGGCACCGACCGGCTGAGGTTCGTGGAGAGGAACATCTCCAGCCGGGAGCAGTTCCTGCACTTGGGCAGCGATGTGGGGCTGCACGTGGGGACACCTCCTTTGGGGACAAGGCTGCCAGGCACTGGAACAGCGACCCGCAATGGATGGAGTACAGACGGGCTGCGGTGGACAGGCACTGCCGGCACAACTACGAGTTGTCCAGCCCGTTCCTCGTGGAGCGCAGAGGTGAGCGTGGGGCAGAGCGTGTCCCCTCGGGCCCTGCCCTGGGAATGACCCTGGAGCCCCTCAAAACCTCCCTGGGAATCACCCGAGACACGTCAGCCCTTCTTGTGCCCATCCCCGGGGCCTCCTGCCCCCTCACCCCAAGTGACTCCGGTTGCTCTCCCAGTCCATCCCAGTCTCTTCCATTGTCCTCACGGTCCCTCCCAGTATCACCAGAGTCCCTCCCAATTCCTCTCAGTCCACAGCCATTCCATTCCCAGTCCACTCCCAGACCTCCACCCGCTCTACCAGTGCATTCCCAATCCCTCCCAGTCTGTTCCAAGTCCTTTTCAGTCCAATCCCGAACCTCCACTCTTTCTCCCGTTCCCCAATCCACTCCACTCTCTCCCAGTGTTCCCCCACTTTCTCCACTTTCATCCCCAGTCCCTCTCACTTCCACAACAGCCCTCTTCCATTTCTCCTAGGCCCCCCCCAGCTGATCCCAGTGTGTCCCCGCTCTCTCCCAGCGCTCCCCAGTGTCCATCTCACTGTGGCCCTCGAGCTCCGAGCCCAGCCCCAGATGCCTGCTCTGCTCCGTGATGGATTTCTGCCTTGCCGAGATCCAGCTGAGATGGTTCCAGGGCCAGCAGAAGCTCTCAGAGTATGTGGTGACCACCGACCTGGTCCCCAGTGGGGACTGGATTTCTACCAGCTCCTGGTGCTTCTGGAAACCCCCCCGGCACGGGGTCAGCTCCAGCTCCAGGTGGAGCACATCAGCCTGGAGCACGGCCCGGACCCCACAGTGTGAGGGGCGTGGGGGAGGCACTGGGGGAGCTGGGAGAGGGATTGACGTGTGCTGGGAGTAACTGGGAGCGAGTTTGAGATAGCCTGGATTAAAATAGGAGAATGGATCGGCGGTCTAGGATGGCTGAGAAGGAGTCTGAAGGATGTTGGGGAGGGTGGGATGGGGTTCTAGGGGTCCTGGAGAGCACTGGGAGGGTGTCTGGGGGTGCTGGGTATAACTGGGAAGGATTTGAGTGAGCGTGGAGGAGCTGGAAAAAGATCAGGGATTGGAAAGCAGGGGTTGGAATGAGGTTGGTTGTGCTGCAAAGAGACTGGGAGGATCTTGGTGAGTTCTAGTGTGGCTGGGAAGGGATTGGGAGGTGGTTTGGGGGTCCTGGGGCAGGGGGGGGCAAATGGGAGGGAGTTATGGCATTTTGAAAGAGACAGGAGGGGCTTTGGTGGGTCCCAAGGAAGCCAGGAAGAGATTAGAAGAATATTTTAGGGAGCCCTAGGTGGGCTGGGGGAGATTGGGAGGATTCTTGGAGAGGCTTGAAATGTCCGTGAGAGGTTTTGGGTGGCCCTGACCCCTGTGATCCCCCAGAGATGCCGCCAGACGCCGCTGACAGCAAGGTGCTTACGGAGATTGGTGGCTCCGTGTTGGGCTTCGTCTTCCTGGTGCTGGGGCTCGGCTTCTACCTGTGCAAGAAGGTGAGGGGGGGACCCCGGGTTCATATTCCCCCGCCCCCAGAGTAGGTGTGCTCCTCCTGGGGACCTCCAGCCGGGTGTCACCCCCTTTTCTCTGCCCACAGAGTTCCTGAGCCGGCAGCGGCCGCAGCCCCTCCCCATGAACTTACGGAAGGCCAGGACCCCCTGCTCCATCCCCACACTGATTTTGGGAGGGTAGTGTGTCTCCCCCAGCCCTGCTGGAACTCTGCCTAAGCCCAGCTGCTCCCAGTGTTCCCAGTAAAGCTTCCCAGTTACACCCAGTTCATTTAGTGGAGGGTACTAGGAAAGGACTTGAGGGGACCCCGCGGGGGGATCGTGACTGGGCGGGGAGGGCGGGTTCAGGTGGGGAACACTGGGTGCTGCGGGTCTGCCCGGCAACCGGTGAGTCATCACAGCTGCTCTCTCTCATTGGCTGAATCTTCTCCATCGCATTCTCTGATTGGCTGAGGAGAGGCCCGGGAGTTGAGAGAAGGAACAGGAGAGATCCCGGCCCGAGCACCGGCACGGGAACAACAGAGCCAGCCTGGGCACAGCGAGGGAATTTATTACCAACCAAATCACAGCGGGACAAGGAAAAGGGAGAGAAATCTCTCCAACCCCTTCCTTCCGCCCATCAGGGATCACCAGGACCACGGATCACCAGGGCTCTGCCCAACGGGGGTCACTGGGGATCATCCAACACCGATCCTCCCATGGGGGATGGAGCTGGAGCAGAGCACGAAGCTCTTCCCACCCTCGGGGCACTCGCAAGGCTTCCATTAGTGGTGACTCCGTTGGTGTCTGGTAAAGGTTGATCTGTCAGAAAAGCCCTTCCCACACTCAGGACACTCGTAGGGCCTCTCCCCAGTGTGGATGCGCCGGTGGGCAGTGAGATGGGAGTTGTGCTTGAATCCCTTCCCGCAGTCGGGGCAGCGGAAGGGCCTCTCCTCTGTGTGAATCCGCTCATGTCTGAGGCGATCGGAGCTGGTGTGAAACCTCTTCCCACACTTGGGACACTCGTAGGGCCTCTCCCCAGTGTGGATGCGCTGGTGGTATTTCAGGGCAGAGATCCACCCAAAGATCTTCCCACATTCCAAGCAGGTGTAGGGCCGTTCCCCAGTGTGGATCACCTGGTGATGCATCAGATAAGAAATAGTCCTGAAGCTCTTCCCACATTTCCCACACTCGTAGGGCTTTTCCCCAGTGTGGATCATCTGGTGTCGGATTAGCTCGGAGCTCCACTTGAAACCCTTCCCACATTCCAAGCACTTGTTGGGCTTCTCCCCTCCAGGAGGCTTCTCCACCAGCTCTGAGCTCTGCCTGGATCTCCGGCCGCCTTCCCGGCTCAGGGAGGGTCTTTCCTCCTCGCAGCTCTCTGGGATGGGTTTGCAGCCCCTCCTCAAGAGAGATCTCCGGGGCTTTTCCTCCTCCTCCATCTGCCAACGCCTTGGGAATGAAAAATCCTGGTTTGGGGAAAAAACAAGAGGGGAGTGCCTTGAGCTGGCGGTTCCCCTTTGCCCAAGTTCATCCCAGAAAATTACTGGCCATATTGTGTCTCTAAGAACCTCTGAAACACCAAGATTCAGCCCCAAAATCCTCCAAACCTCAAGATACACATCAAAAACGCCCCACAAAGCAAGATTCAGCCAAAATCCCCTTGAAATACAAAGATTCAGTCCCCGCAAAAGAAATAAAGCACCAACTTTTACCCCAATAAAGCTTTCAAACACCAAGATTGACCCTTCAGAAAATCACAGATCCCCCTCTCTGGTCACCTGCTGCATTTGGAGGGGGGCAATGAACTTGGGGCTGCAGGGGTGAGGCTGTAGATAGAGGGAGGGATGGAAACTTGTGTTGCTTCTCTTTTCTGCTCCTCCTTCTCCTGTGTCCCTGCTTTTCCTCACATTTCTCTTCCTCCTACTATTCCTCCTTCTCATGCACAATCCCACCTGCTCCTCCCATATGCATTATTTGACCATTTTGTTCTTCAACCCTGCTTCTCCTTCCCTTCTCCTGCTGCCCCCAGGCCCAGCACCCACTGCCGGCTCCCTCTTCCCCCCAAACCCACAGCATCCCAGCGCAGGGGCAGCGATGGAGCTGGGGCAGCTCGGGCTGGGGCAGCGCTGGGCTCTCGGCCGCTCCCGCCCGCACTCGCTCCCCACTGCAGCCGCTGCCGCCACCACAGCGCGGGGGGGCCCGGCCTTGGCGCTCCCCCCCTCCCACCTCCCCAAATTCCCCTGCCGGGGGGCGCTGGGGCCAGGAGACAGACGAGTGACAGATCAGGGGGGCTGGGAAGAGTCGGCAGCCAGAGAGCACTGAAAATCTCAGCAGTGACTACAGTGGCATCTTCGGGGACTAAACATGGCAGGGCACCCGTGGAGGGTAGAAAGGGAAAGCCAGGAAGGGCTCCTGGCCAAAGGGATGATGATCCCAAAATATCTCTGAAGGGTCCCTTGGCAGCATGTGGAGGGAGTTTGCACATTCTCCCAGAGGTAACCAAGGACAGGGACACTCAGGGGGGCAATAAGGGAAGTCGCAATGGATTTAGACAATAGAGGATGGATGCTGTTTGTGTGATGAGAAGGGCTTGGGTGAAGGGCAGTGTGCAGGAATATGGTTCAGGCAAGACGAAGCAGCAGGAATCTATGTGGGAAGAAAACGGATAATGGAAAAGAGGAGGAAGAGAAAAATGCTGAGGATGGGGATGTTTTTCAGCAGGCTCTTATCCTCAGAAGTTGCCAGCTGATGCAGATCCTTTGTATCCCCGGTTGCCAGGACAGGCACACAAGGAGGTCAGGATTGCAGGGGGTTTCTCTGTGCTGGGCAGCGGCAGGAGCGGGCGCAGAGGGGCGGCACCGGGAGCACGGGCTGGGGGCCTGTGGGGAGCTGCGGGGCCGGGCCGGGGCTGTGGGGCAGCCGGGGCTCAGCGCCGGGCGCTGCCTGAGCCCAGCACCCCCCGGCAATTGCAGGCCCGGCAGTGGCCCCCGGCCCCCAGGAGGCTGCGGGACGCCCCGGCCGCTGCCCGGCCCCGTGGAGCTGCCGGCCCTGCCCGCCGGGGGGGCCGCGTTTGGACACTGCGGCAGGACAGGCACCGGCTCTGGGATACGGGCTGGCCACGGCAGCCACAGCACAAGGAGCAGCAGGACAAAGGAACAGCTGGGAAATGGGCATTGGACGGGCAAGGATCGAGATTCGCTTTTAAGCATTTTCTTTGGGTCACTGCAGAAAGGAATGATTTAGCAGAAAGCTCAGCAGCTGTCAGAGGATGAGCACCCCCAGGCACTGAGGGGGCTGCAGGAGGGGCAGAAGAAGCCCCTGGAGCACTTGGTCACAAAGGCACAGCAGGGGAATGCAAGAAGGGAGGAGGAAAAGGCCAAGGGGAAGGCAAAGGCCATGGCAGAGTTTCTACAGCCCCTGAGGGATGAACCCCAGGGCCCAAGGGGGCCCCAGCACCCAGGGGACTGAGTTTGAAATGCAAGAATTTTTAATTTGCACCTAACTTTGATTATAATGTACTAAGAACGGATTTGATGGCCAAAATTCGAATGCAAATGAACATTGTAAAAGGTGGTACAGAGTCAAGTTCTGTTTTGCCTTTGTGTCAATTGTCTGGCAAGGACTAAGCTGAAGTGAACTCAGAAGTTTGGGCAGCTCCAGGAAAATAGGGAAAATTAGATATGGAGCCTCTCCAAAGCTCTTTGAAGCAACCAGGACAAGCGGTGTCTATAAGCAATACCCTGTTCCAAGGGAGGGAAGGAAGGGCTTACAGCCTCTTATTGAGTCCCTGCTAAAGGCAGGACTTTTGAAGCCAGGGATCTCTCCCTATAATGTTCCTATCCTGCCAGTCAAAAAATCAGATGGAATCGAAAGAATGGTGCAGGACATAAGAATAATAAATGAGATTATTCAACTTAGGCACTCCACAGTCTCAGATCCTTACACTATGTTGAACCTGGTTCCCTCCTTACACTGACACCATTCAGTCCTTGATGGCAAAGATGCTTTCTGGGGATGCCCACTCACACAGGATGGTAAACTGCGTTTTGCCTTTGAGTGGGAACAAGAGATAGAAGGGAAAATGAGAAAGACATGGACGGTCCTTCTGCAGGGATGCACGGAAGCACCGGCCTTATTGGGGCAAGCCTTGCAGAAAATATCACAAGAATTTACCCCACCCCCAGGGATTGGGCTAATGCAGGATGTGGATGACTTGCTGCAATCAGGAGGACAAGAAGTGGCAGAAGAAGCCTCTGTGAAATGGCTGAATGTTCAGGCTAAAAATAATCTTTCAGTATTTGAAAAAAAAAAAAAAGAGCAGATACTAGAGAAAAGAGTTAAATATTTGGGACATATTTTGTCTGAAGGTTTGTGGCATCTTGAACTAGAGAGCGTCTGGGGAGTCTGAGAAGTAATCCAGGACTGAAAAGGAGGTGCAAGAATTCTGAGCATTACTAGGAAATTGCAGGATCTGGACTGAGGATTCTCTGTTCCAGCCAGAACATTGTATCACTTTCTAAACCCCAATAGCTTCAAGGTTGGGGTACGGACAGAAGAAAGGGAACAAAAGCTGAGAAAATGAAAAATAACAAAATGATTGGTGCCGCAGCTATGACTATTCCAGAATCAGGAAAGAAATTTGGATTCTACGTGTGTATAAGTACATATTATATTATTGTCTTTTTGCAAATGTTAAAATGAATGCTATCTGTTGGAAAACTTTGCTTTATGAATATAGTTTATTTTAGTTCTGCAATTAATAAAACTTATTAACAGTTGTGTGATAAATATATTTTTCTTGGAGTATAATGTAAAAATATTTTGTTCATGTAACAAACTTGGAGAATGGTAAAAAAGATAATCAGGAAATTCTTCACATTCCCGGGTTATGGGACACCAAAATCGCAGGGAAGGCAAAAATAGTGATTTACAGGTTGGAGGAGAAGGATTCTGAATAATGCATGAAGGTCTATGAATATGCAACATGTTGCTGCATTTAGGAAGTGTTTTCTGAGTCAGTGTGTGCCCTTGGCTGAAGGCCAAGCATCCGGCCATTATAACCTTTGGCCAGAGCCAGGGCAGATATTCAATTCTCTCCCTTGGAATTGATCTTTGCAATTCCTTACCCTGGGAATTCTCCACCTAGTGCGGGCTGGAGATAAGGGATGTATATTTCAAGCAGTCTGTGGCCAGAATCCTGTCTCTTGTGAAATCTCTGCCACAGGAAGCTGGGCTGGCACAGAGCCTGCCTTGGCACTTTGCTGTTCACAGCATCCACCCAGGACTCTGCCTCTCAATTACACTCACACACTGGGCTGCCTGCGATTCCATTGTTGGAAAGTATACCAAATTTAAAATTTTTTACATTCCATTTTACTAGTCAGGCTCGGTTTGCCTTTCTCTCAGGAAAGAAATTTTAAAAGGTTTTTTTTAATGGACTGTTAGACCACTCAACAGAGATGAGTTTAACATCTCAACAGACTGGGAATAGCCCAAAAGATACCAACAAAGAGAACAAACATCAATAAAACATCAAAGTCCATCAGCAAACATCAAGGAACACCCACCCCAGACACTGCTTCTGGCCCAGATGGAGACACCTGGTCTGGAAAAGACTGAGAAGGAAATCCAGGAATGCGGATCTAATTAACATCAGAAGAGGAGAGATCCGTGTGCAATAGGAAACCAAACTCTAAGAACTACACAACCTGGAAGCAATGAACACTAAACCAATGGATTTCAATGGATTCGGACAGTAAAAAGTTTAGGAAAATCTAGTAAAATTCACATCTCATGGAATGAATTTCTCTGCACACCCGGGCTATGTGTGGATGAAATTATTTCTGTTGCACACCCTGACCAGGATCAAGTAATGCCTTAACTCTCTAACATTAAGATATTGTTGGAGAGTTTTTGTTTTTCCTGCAGTTTCAGTGACAAGATTACACCATTAGAAAAATTTTCATAATAATCCTACTTTCATATTCTGAGTTGGGTTTGGACCAGGAGTGTGAGAATCAATTTTTACTCCTAGGAGAAGAAGTAGAAAAATCTAGATTGCATTGGATTTTCTTTGTGTATATTTGTGGGTGGCTCTTAATGATGGCAGAATTTCGGAATGGGTTTTTTGTTGCTCACCTTTATGTTGCATTTTGCAAAACTAGAAGAGTATTAATGGTGAGGCTTCAACACATAAACAGTTAAAACAAAATTGTTAAAAAAAGAGAAAAGAAAAAAAAAAAAACAGATTGTGGTTGTGCACTTGTGGATCACCCAATGGCTGCTCCGGAATAGAAGCATTGGATCCAGGCACAGCCACAACAGGAGCTTTAGAAATGCAAATTAACACTGATAGGGCAATGTGTGCACAATGAATCAGGATGATCTTCATGCCTGGGGGAGGAATTTCGGTGATTGCCTCTGTCTCTCACCCCAAGCTCTGCCTGCTTGCACAGATGGAATTTGCACAACTAAAGGCAGAGCCCATAGTCAGGATATCTGACTGCAACAGAAATTGGTTAAGCTGCAAAAGGAAACAGCAAACGGAGAATGTTGAGAAAGCTTTACTAAAAACAGTGGAGGGGAATCATCCCTCTCCCTGCTCCAACCTGTGCTGTCACTGTCCAGGTTATATAGGGTGTATTGGGGCACTGAGGTGTTTTTGGTGCCACAAGTTCAGGGAAATGAGTTGGAAATCCAAGTATGTGGTGATTTAATTAGAGAAAAGTGGTCAATTGATGCAGCCCTGGATGGAGGGAGCACCCAAAAACGCAAAAAAGATGAACAGACACCAGAGCCAATCCTACAACACCATGGACCAGCCCCTGGGAACCCTAACGAATTAATATCAGGACACAGAAAATCCATCCATAATTTGAGTGGCAGAATTAGGATAAAAAGTGTCCTCAAAATAATAACCAACCAGACAGCTCCAGCTCCTGACCTTCCTGACGACCAATTCACTGAAATAAGGAAGGAGACATTTCACATGGGATAGGATCAGATTATCTATTAACAGAAGGAGGAGGAGTTTACGCAAAATTACATGACTCAAACTGCTGTTCACAAATAGATGATAACTGAAAAGTGGTGAAACAGATAACAAAGGAAATAAGAAAATAGCTCGTATTCCGGAGAAACGATGGGAATGGGACACGTTTTCGTGGTTCCCTGGGAGACCATGGCTTAAACGAATGCTGCTCCTCCTCTGACGTGCTGCAGCAACTCTCAGCTTTTTACCATGCACGACACCTTGCGCCAAAGAGGACACAGGAAAAGAGATTGAGTCAATGGAAATTAAAAGTTAGTAAAGGCAATTCTTGAGAATATGAGAAAAGGAAGGATTGAAAGCAGTAATATTAATATCGTAGTAGGAGTGAATATTAAGAGGGACATGCAGTAGGAGGATCGGGAACTCTGAACCTTCCAAGTATCTCAGCCAGTGGGGAATGGGAGAGGAGATGCAGACCGAAAATGAGGATAAAAAAGGAGGATGCGTCTTAGAGACCGCATGGCCAATGCCGCATGGCCTCTCTCTTTCTTCATGAATAAAGTAACTTTTACAGGACTCCTCTGTCTCCTTTGGGCACACAAACCTCTGGCCACGGGAATTTTCCCGCACAGCCCCGGGCACAGGGCAGACACCTCTGTGCCACCCACAGCAACCGGGACGAGCCAGCGCTGCTCCGGCACCGGCTCCTGCCGAGGCCCCAGCGGGAAGGAGACCGCGGGCAGCCGCTCCCGCAGCGCCCTCAGCCCAGCGCCAACACGGGCCGGCACCGGCACAACCAACCCGCCAGAGCCCCCTGCCGCCCCCTCGGCCCGCAGCGAGCCCCGAGCCCCCGCACAACCGAGCGCGGCTCCCACCTGCGCTGGGGCCGCCTCCGAGCTCCGCCGCCGCCTGTGGCTGAGGAATTCGATGGGATGTGTTGCCTTAACCTTTCTGACCACTCCCAGCCCATCTATGCCAGCACTCAAGCCCTGAAAGAAGGTGTGAATAAACTTCGGGTAGATCATGGGTACGACTGGCTGAACTGGCTCTTAGGGCACTGGGGACTCACTGGCTGGGCTACGAATTTAGTTAAAATAGGTTTGTATGTATTAGGCATCATATTATGCATTGTAGTAGTTATTCCTTGTATTTTACAGTGTGTTAAGAATTTAATCGACAAATCGCTTAAGAGTGTATTTTTAGTTAAAAGAAACGGGGGAGATGTGGATATGGGTAATGCAAATGAGACTGATAGTACTGCAGATTTAATCAGCAAATGCAGGCTGACAACGAGGATGCCTGGCAAGAGCAAACAGAGATCTGACTGCAAGAGGACTGGATCAAGTCTGGGTTATGGGAAATAAGATTTTACTAAGTCCAAATGTAAAGTTTGTCTATGTGAGAGTTTGTCTATGTAAGTTTTGTCTATGTTATGCAGTAAAATATTACCAGCCTTCCTGTAAATGGTATATAAGCACATGTAGTGCTCAGTAAAAATTGGATTTTGATCACCATTCAGTGTCCCCGTCTCTCTCTCATCGTCGATAGTTCAAGTACTCCCAGTGGGGTCCTGGAAAGAGAATGGTGGCACATCTACTGCCTGCTACCCCCTCTAGGCAATATTCAACTGTTTAGTCCACAGACTCATCTTCCAGCACTCTTAGTGGGGTCAGCAGAGCCACTTCCCACTGGTGGGGGCAAAGAGCACCCTCTGTGCCTTTGTGGTGGGAGCAGACAGTGTTGTCTCAAAGGAAAGGTCAAAGAGAGACCAAGCTGGACCTCTGCCTCCTGCCCCTCACCACACAAGGGCAGGAGGGCGCAAAACTGAACACTTTTTTTTTGGACCCATCTTTCCCTTGAGCTTGACTAGCTCGAAGGAGAGGATTAGAAGGATTTCTTGAGGATCACTGCCAGGGCACAGCACACATGGCATCCCTCACCCCTTACATCATCATGGGATGGAGGGGTAGGAACCAACAACAGCCCTACCCCACTGCTCCAGAAGCCAAAACCCCCATGCAAGCATTTAGTTATGGCCTTCTTAGAGAACCACATTCCCACCCAAATCTTCCCCTCTGCAGCAGCTCATTCCCACAGGAACTGGCAGAGCAGATGGGGTTTGGACATTGGCTGGCTTCCATTGCACTCCTTGCCCTGGAGCTGGCACGGCAGGAGAAGGGCTCTGGTGAACCTTCTCCTCCTCCCATGTAGGCTCTAACCCAGCTGCCAGAACTTCAAGTTCTCAGAGCACTTCTGGGCTCTGAGCAGCGGCCACGGGAGGAGGAGATGCAGCTCCAAAGGCAGCAGTTCCCAGGCCCAGCTCCTGCCATCCCAGTGGGGCTGTTCGGTGGTTCAGGAGAGGAAGGGAAGGGCAAGTGCAGGTGGCAGTAGCTCATTTTGGACTGAAAGATGGAAAGGTAATTTATTCACTTTGAAATCACTGCATTCAAGCTCTGATCTTAACCTGAAAGAGAAGTAGCACCTGCTCGTGTTAAATTTAGGTGGCGAACAACTGTTACATTAGATACGGTAAGCAGTTAAATTATCTGAGGGAAAGTGTACAGCAAAAATTTGCAATCACAGAGAGAGAGAAAAAAAGGCAGGAGTTGGCAAAAGGGAAGGAGGAAAACAAGGCACACTCTAGGCCAGTGTTTTTTCCAAATCCAGGATTTTCTGTTTGTATGGAATGGAGTGTAGAGTAGGTTTCCCTTGAAATTCAGGACTGAGAGACCAGAGCTAGAAAGGTTGTTCAGTGAGAAATCCCCTCTTCCATATCTGTACCGGGCTTGCTCCTAGCTTTTACATGGATGTTCTAAACCTGACACATCTATTCCTTACTTGACTCATCTCATGGCCAGTATACATAGTCGGACTTAATTTCTCTTTTAGTCTATGCTATTCTACAGTACTGTATCATCTTAAATTCTTTGGCGTTGTAGTCATATTTTCAACGGGTATTTTTCTTCCCAGGGAGCTATTTAAGGGTATATCTGTTGATATATTTCCATTTCTTCTTCCCCCTGGGGATTCCTTCCATGCTCTTAGTCCCATTCTTCCCAAAAATCACCGGTTCTCACAACAAAAGCCGCCTTCCTGATAGACAGTTATAAGTCCTCGCAAGTAAAGCTTGCCTTCCCAGTCAGCTACAAGGAAAAAGAAGGGAAAAGACAGGAAATAAAAAGAAAGGAGTAGAAAAAGAAGGCTTTAGGTTCATCTTGGAAGGTAAAACCAATTTGCCTACGATGCAGGGACCCCCATAGCACCGGGTGGGTTCCGCCGTTCCTCTCCTCCTCGGTTCGGGGCCCTGCTCCTACGGCTTTATGCCCGCGGGTATTCCCGGGGAACCGGCACAGCCCGGCACCCTCCCCCTTCCCGCTGCCTTTTGGCTTCTTAGCGTGGGGCAGCTGCCCAAAAGCCCCTCCCCGCCGTGGGCTCTTGCGGCCCCGTGTTGTTTTTTCGTGCCGGCGGATCCCGCAGGGAACCCGGCCCGGTTCGGTGCCCCCCGGGTCAGCCCCGCTCTTGAGCGGCGCCGCCGCCCCCCAGCCCGGTGCTCCGCGGCTCCGCCCGCTCCGATCCCCGCTCGGCGCGGCGGCGGCTTTATGCCGGGGGGCCCGGAGAAGGGCCTGACTCGAGGCCTTGGGCAGCGCCGAGAGCAACTTGGACTGGCTTGGCGAGCTCCGCGCTTTGTGAGAGCCCTCCCGCACAGCCGGGCTGGTTCTCCACCCTCGGCCGCGCTGTCCGCGCCACCTCTGGGCTGGCGAACGCCGGGAGTTGCTGGGCTGGGTTTGATGGCCCCGCTCAGCGCTTTCGGCCGCTGCTCACGCCGCACCCTCGCGATTTTCGCTGGCAATCAATGCAGATTGGCCAGGAAAATCCAGAAAGCAAAACTGGAGACCAAGGGCATTCCAGAAGGGGTTTCCTGCAGCCAGACACACAGCAGCAATTTCCAGGAGCTGTCACTTGCTAGTCCATGGCTTTAAGGATGCTGTGGCAGTGCCACAGGAGAAGACCCTTGGGTGTTGTGCTGAAAAGGTTCCTCCAGAAGAAAAGGTGATGTTCCTATGTGCAGGGAACTCTGTGGCATCAGCAGTGGAGGAGCAGGGTGAGGAAGATCTCCAGCCTTGGGATATTTCTGCAAGAGCCTTCACCCCTGCCAGAGCCTGGGTGAGAGCTGCCAGAGTGCAGAGGGAGGCAGCCCTTTGGACAGGCGTCCCTGCTCCCTCAGAGCCACGGCTATGAGACAAACAGCCTCATCCCTGAGGATGCAGATGGGCAGAAAATGCCTGGAAGTAAAAAGGGGGGCCCAGACTTCTCCAAGAAGCTGTTCCCAGAGGCAAGTGTCCCAGCAGGAAGTGTCCTGGAGCCACTTGTGTTCAGCCTACAGTCAGTTCCCAGAACGCTGTCCCTGTTCCAGTGGGGAACCCCCCACGCTTTGCAGCGGGAAAGATTCACATGAAACCAAGGAGGCTCTTGCATCTGCAGGAAGCTTCTCCCCTCTGCTAGTGAGATGGCCTCTGACTACCAGGAATGTGTTTACAGATTAAGATCTGATCTTCTTCGGAGCATTAGTGTTAAATACATTAGGATTTTCTCGGAGACTTGTCAGAATGTTCCCACTGTTTTGGATCTGACTGGTGTGATAGTTGATAAAAGATTCGTGTTAATCACAAAAGCATTGGGGTTTGTATAAACCAGAATACTAAGCTCTGAAATGAAGCATGGACACTAGATAAAGGAAATTATATGATAAAATAATTCTGTTTAAAATCACCTTGTTATGTTATATTATGTTTTATTATCTTACATTATAATATGTTATGTTATGTTTTCCAAATGAGTTGTATCAGCTACCAGCTTGCAAAATCGGACTACCCAAAAAGCCCTTCCTGCCTTTGTCTAATCAATACTGCCTATCTCAAGGACCAGACTCCCAGAACTTCTCTGGTGCTTATCTAGAAGGACCGGATGGCTATCTGTGACTGATTATCACCCAAAGGCTTTGTGAATTTGTGTACAACGAGAACCCACAGTATAAGAAGAGGCTGCAAACCAAGGTTGGGTGGAGCGTGGAGTGGGTGGTGACCCCTCACGTTCCCCAGCGCTGCTTGCTCTTCCTATATCAAATAAAGCAATCTAAATTTTGCTGAATATCGAGACTTTTGTCTCTCATTTATAACAGGGTTCACCTTTTCCTCCTCCATGTGTAACGTCGTCTAGAGCACAGAGGTCCCAGGAGCTGCTTCCTCCTGAGCCAGTGGCACTCCTGGCCCTGGGCAGCGCAGGGCCCTGTGCCCCGTATATACCCCTGCAGGGCGGGGCTGTGCCATGTCACCAGGACAACAGAATGGCCAACAGCACCCAGGAACCCGATAGAACGGCCCTGTGTCACAAAGGGCCCAGCCCAGCAGCCCTTCAGCAGCCCAAGCCCCTGGAAGTGGCATGGAGCAGGTGCCCAGCAGGTGCTGGCTTTGCAGGCTGGGCTGTGCGGGGCCAGAGGAATTGGCCGGATGGACGCAGGCAGGGAGTTGTGGTCAGCGGCTCCATGGGCGGCTGCAGGCCGGGGATGAGGGGTGTCCCTCAGGGAGGGCTCTGCCTCGGCCCCGGGGGGGCCCAATGCGAGGGCGAGGGGCTGGGGGGGCCATGGGGGCGTTCGATCAATGGGGAGGGCCCGGGGAGTGCTGAGAAGGGGGTGGTGAGTGGGGGGGAGGGAGGGGTCCCATGGATTTGGGGGGAGTCTTGATGAGTGTGGGGGGAGTCCCATGGATTTTGGGGTCCTGGTGACGGGGGGGAGCGGTGAGTGGGGGGGTCCCATGGATGGGGGAGGGGCGGTGAGTGAGGGGGGGGTCCTGGCGCGCTGGGGTGGTCCCAAGTATCCCGGGGGGTCCCAGCGCTTTGGGGCGTTCGGTGAAGGGGGGGCAGTGAATAGGGGGAGCCCCGGTAAATTGGGGGGGTCCCTGGTGATAACCGGAGGAGGAGAGGGGGGAACGGAGCGAGCCCCAAGGGACGCCCCCCGGTGCTGGGGACACCCCGGTGCCCCCCCAGCGCACGGCCCCCCCCCATTCCCGCTCCTGTTCCCGGGGGAAGTCAAAGGGGAGGGGCGGAATCCCCGGGATGGGCAGGGGGGGGCACAAAGGGGGGTCCGGGCCCTGTGCACCGGAGGGTGGTCGGTACACGAGGGGGGGTCCCGTCCCGGTGCCCGAGGGGGCGTCCCGGTGCCCGGTGATTCGTGAGGGGGTGTCCGGTGATTCCTGGGGAGGTCTCCGGTGGTCCTGGTGCATGACGGGGGGGTCCCGGTGACTCATGGAGGGGTCTCCGGTGATCTCGGTGCCCGAGGCTGGCGATGTTTGAGGGGGGGTCCGGCGGTCCCGGTGCACGATGAGGGGGTGTCACTGCTCGATGGGGGGGGGAGTCCCGGTGCACGGTGACGGTGCTGATTGATGGGGGAGGTCCTCTGGTGGTCCCGATACCCGCTGATTGATGGAGGGGGTCTCCGGCGATTCCTCGGGAAAGGGGGGGCGGTCCGGTGATGCCGGTGCACGAGGAGGGGAGAGAGGAAACTCGAGGGTCCTGAGGGGGTCCCGGTGCACGAGGACGGTTAAATTCGGGGGTCCTGGTGCTCGGAGGGGGGGTCTGGTGTGTGACACAGAGAGAGACCCCGGTGACACTGGGGACCCTGGGACGGGGCTGGTGACACTCAGGGGCTCCCGGTGGCACAGAGACTCTCCCCAAATTCTCTGGCACGAGGTCCTGGTGGCACGAGGGGCTCTCGGTGATACGAGGAGCTGGTGGCACTCCAGGGGCTCCTGGTGGCACAAGGAGCTGGGGGCACTTGAGGGGCCCTTGGTGACACAGGGCTCTCGGTGTCACTCGCAGGGCTCTCGGTGACACTAGGATCCCCCAGATTCCTCTGGGTGACACAAAGAGCTCCCCAAACTGGTCTGGGTGACACAAGGAGACGGTGGCACAAGAGGAGCCCTTTGCACGAGGATCCGTCGCACGAGGATCCCCAAAATTCCTCGAGCGAACCCCCCCGAAATCCTCGCGCGGGACCCCCCACTCAGCGCGAGCCCGACCCCCCCCCCCTCCTGCTCCTCACCCCGGGGGTCTCCGGGTGATCCCGCCCCAGGTCCTCCCCTTTCCCCCTTTCCCCCCAGGACTGGGAAGGTCGGAGGGACTGAAGGGGGGGTGCAGGTGTGGGGTTTTTTCGGGGGGGTCCCGGCGGCCCCCGGAGCCGGGTCAGTGCTCAGCAGCGGGGCCGCGCCGCTCGCACCCCTTGGCCGAGATCGAAGGCGGGGGGGGGGGGCGGGGCGGCCCGGGGACCCCGCTGGGCCCCCAAATCACACCCGGGTCTGCTGCTTTAGTCCTGTGCTCCCAGCGCTGATTTTTCTCCTAATTCAGTCTTTTGTTGTATTTTTTTTGCTAAGGTTTAATAAACCTATATAATTTTATAAAGTGAGCGTCGTTTCTCCCACCCTGCACTGCCGAGGTAGGAGGTACAGCTGGAAGGAGGGAGGCGTGTGGAAAGCTGGATTGAAGGGTCTCCATTTACTTCTCATGCTCTGAGTTTTTGGAGTTTTCTGCCAGAAATCTCTCCCCTCTCCCACTCATCCATAGGGGTTTGGGGCAGTTTTCCCTTTTTGTGCGGGAAATCAAAGCCATGCACTGATGCTCCTAATTAGGAGGTAGGAGAAGTGAGACTCCTGGGCTTCCCGCTGAGCCGGAGGCAGCGAACACGCGGGGCTGGGAAAGGCGTGCCGGGAACTGCGGAGAACTTTGTTTGTGTTTCCAGGCCAATGGCGGCTCGGGCCCGGGCCCGTTCCAGGGCTGTTCCTCATCTCCGCCTTTGCCCTCCCACAGCCCGGGGGGCCCTGAGAGCGCGGGCCGAGGCTGGGCCGTGTGCAGAGCCCGGCCCTCGCTGCCATTGGCTGATTGTGCCAATGTCATTCCTGGTTGTCGCGCGCTGATTGGGCAGAGCAGCAAAGGCGCCATTGTGGCAGCGTCAGTGCGGGCCCGGCAGCGGCGGCAGCGGCCGGAGCCCGGGGAGGCGGCGGCGGCGGCGGAGCTCGGAGGCGGCCCCAGCGCAGGTGGGAGCCGCGCTCGGTTGTGCGGGGGCTCGGGGCTCGCTGCGGGCCGAGGGGGCGGCAGGGGGCTCTGGCGGGTTGGTTGTGCCGGTGCCGGCCCGTGTTGGCGCTGGGCTGAGGGCGCTGCGGGAGCGGCTGCCCGCGGTCTCCTTCCCGCTGGGGCCTCGGCAGGAGCCGGTGCCGGAGCAGCGCTGGCTCGTCCCGGTTGCTGTGGGTGGCACAGAGGTGTCTGCCCTGTGCCCGGGACTGTACGGGAAAATTCCCGTGGACAGAGGTTTGTGTGCCCGCAGGAGACAGAGGAGTCCTGTAAAAGTGACTTTATTGGTGTTATGAATGATGTTCTATTTTTCTCAATTTATCAAGCAACAAGATTAAATTTAATAGTAAGTTTTTAATAGTAACAAAATGAATACAATCAAAGTATTGGAGATGACAATTAAAGTATTGGAGATGAAACAATCAAAGTGCATATATTTAAGAATATACAAAATTTGGCAGTAAGTAATTTAGTATAATTAAGGTTCGTATAAAGCATAAGCAAAACCGACCGGGGAGGGGCCCCCCTCCGACCGGGGATACGGGGAGTGGCTCGCCATTCCTCACGTATCAAAGCATCCAGGCTAACAATCCCACTTATATACTGTAGGCTACAGAAGTTTCTAGAAAGCTCCTCCTAGTTTCTATTCCTAAGATCTACATAACTATACTGCACGGCGCATGCTCTACTAATGGGTTAGGGGGTCTCTCATCCTTTTAAGGGTCTTATTTCCGGTGAAGGCTCATCATCTTCATCAGTGACCGAGGTGTGACCTGCAGGTAGCGCAGGCGCCCTGTGTGACTGAGCAGATGTTTTCCATAACATGACTTTAATTAAGTCCCATGCTTGTGATCATTCAATTTTTGACAGCTTCAAGGTTGAAGCTATATTTCTAGATGCCGCTTATCAGACCTTCGTCCTTCGACTATTCTTATCTGACTTTCTTCCAACCTCCTTCTTTGACTCCCAACCTCTGTAAGATGTCTTTTATCCTGTCTCACTCATCTCCCCCTTCTCACTCTGTAACAATTGTCTTCTATTGATCTAAATACAATTTTGTTAATATAGTTACAACTTAATTAGCACGAATCACATTTATCACAATTCCCCCATTTCTCTTTTTGATTATATTGATTCGTGCTCTAAAAAGTCGCTACTTCGTATTGTCTATGTTTCTTTATACTAGCTTTTAATTTTTTTTAACATTTTTCATGTGGCATCTAGCTCTTCACATTTTTTCTCAAATTTGGTTAACATTTCTCATGCCAGGGTATTCTCTTTGCATTCAGTCACTATTTTCTCGATTTTTCTTCTTCGAGTGCAAGTGGATTGTGCTTTCAGTACCATCAAGGAGTTTATTTTTCCTTTTGTTGTTAATTCTGGATCTATAGGTATGGCTGTAAGTTGCATTCCTTGAATTACTGAGTGTATTAGTCTGATTAGACATGGTATCATGCAAGGCAGAAACAATAGACCTAAAACAGAACACAATAGCATGAATCCTAATTTTTTCCACCACACACCTTCAAAAAGATTATCCCACCAGTCAGCTTTCAGGATAGAATTCCATTTTTGAACTGGTACATGTGCCACTTTTTCGCCAGCAAGTTTGGTGATGGTTTCCCCGTGGTCATTCATTTCCACACAGCACTCAGATTCATTAAACCTCCTACAAACTTCTCTTTTTTCTGCCAACAGATAGTCTAGGGCAATTCTGTTTTGATATACAAATGCTCGCATTTGTGAATGCTGTTTGGCCAACAACTTTAAGGCGTCTGCTGTGTGGTTTGAGACGACTTCCACTACGGCCTGGAGCCTTATCAACCGGTTTAATAGGTAAATTGGAGTTCTATATCCCCAAGACCCATCCTGAGCCCAAGTAGCAGGTTCATAGTATGCTATAATTCTTTCTGCAGGCCATTCTTCATCTTTCCATTTTTGGTTTCCTCCCGCCATCGGAAAGCCGAGATTTAATTCTCTTTTTTTTTCTTTCTAAGGTTTCATAAAGTGGTGTTCCTAGTACATCGCCCTTAGACCTTGGTATGACAAAGAAGGAGGGTCGTATAATCCCTAAGGTACAAGTTCCCTCCCATTTTCGGGGTAGTTCACTATGCTCGTTGCCCACAAATCCAATATATTCCATCAGGGGCTTTCCATCTTTCTTTTGTATTTTCTGGTTGTTCCCAATAAGATTTCAAGTCTTTTATGGATTGGTAGGGGTTAGCTCCAGAACTGTTATGCCAGCACAAATTAGTTTGATTATTCCACTTGCAATTCATTTCTTTTGCTATTCCCCAATATCCAGTAGGACTCTTGGGTCGCCAGGTCTTTGTGTTATTGTCTGAATTTACTTCTAAATTAGATAGGCAAGGAGTATATCCTACCACTTCAGTGTATTTTCTCCCTTCCCGAGTTATACAAACTGTTCCAATGACTTGATGACTCAGGACCCAGCCTTCAGGCCGTCTTAGGGTCTTAGAAATTTGTGTATGGTTCCATTTTAAAAATTGTTCTGGAGCCAAACCCTCACCTCTCCATGGCCATCTTTCAGCCATCCTAAGTCCTCCACAAACAAAACATTTAGATAACCCTAATTCGGTGGCAATTTCTTGCATCAGATCTACAAACAAATTTTTGTTTGAAGTTGGCAAATCCCAGTCGCTATAGTGCTGTTTTAATTGTTTATACAGCTCATCCAGTTCTTCTAACTCTTTGATTATTTCCCTATCCTTCATTGTTTCTTTTTGTTTTCCAATTAGTTTTTTCTTTGACCCTTTTCCTTTTTCATCCTTTTCAAAACACAAAAAATGTTCGTATCTAGGACCAAGTTGATTATCATTAGGGTAAGGAGCTCGTCCCCTGAATCCCAAATTTTTTCTTACCCAATACAATTTTGAACTTTTTACACAAATTTCTAAGAAGCTGTTATGATCATAACAAGCTGCACTAATATATGGGTGTGCCACAAATACTGATTCCATCTTATTCTTGACCCACATGGATTGATTGCATTTGTCACAGGGATCAGGAAGGGTTCGTGTCTTTATTTCTGCTTCTTGAGTGGTTTGTCGTCTTGTAATTTGTTCCTGCATGGCCTGTTCTTTTCCATTCCATGCAGTCTTACGGCTCTGGCCAGCTGTTAGGGGTATTATTGTAAGCACCAGGAAAAGAATCCTCAGGAATTTTAACTTTCTACCTGTCTCAAGGCCCCTTGGGTTGCAGCCAAGGGCCGAGATGTCCATCTTCTCGGTAGCAAAGTTTTCATCCTGGGATTTCTTTTTCTTTGGTACCCTTGGCCTCATAAGGTTCGCACGATCTATTTTAACTTTTTCTGTTCCAAAGATGGCACAAAATATTTATAGTTCTGCAGCACTGCCTTATCTTTTTCCCTAGATTGATTAGCTAATAATTTTTTTTTTTTCCCCCAATTTAGTAAAGCTCCGGAGATATGCCAACCACAACAAAATTACACTATTTCAATTAAATAATTCTTCTTTTTGGTTTTCTAAACCTTCTTTTCCACCAATAGATATACTCGCGATGCCAATTTGCTGGTGAGACGTATTTACTACGTGGCACATAGACTTTTTCTCCACAGCAATTGCCAGTTATGATACTCTGATTTATAATATTTTGGATTGCTTGTTCTTTAGCCTGCACAAAAGTTAATATGGCAAGGAGTAGTTGGTCCTGATTCTCTATTAGTTGTATTGCGGCATAAAAGGTCCCGTTTTCATGTCTTAATGGTTTCCCATAGAAGTCACTAAAAAATCTTTCTGTTGTTAGCTGATCATGCATACGCCCTGAACAACTGAAACAAAGCAATTGTCTCTCTTTTTCTTTTGCCCTAGTTACTCTCCACCATGAATTAAAAACAGCAAGTGCAAAGAATACAAATCCATGGGCGGCATTCTAAGCCATGAGTACGACATTGCCAATGTTCTAATTGTTTTTGGGCCTCCTCAATAATAGGTGTTACCAGTCTCTTTCTCTTGAGTGGTAGTTCTTCAAATAAATCAGTTAATGTTGACTGTTGGAGGCTTTTGGAGAAATTTTTCAATCCTCCTGGGCTGTTTTCATTGATCAACTAGGTGTCTGATTCTTTCTCATCAGCGCTGTTCTGCCTTCAGGTTCAATGAGGTTGCAGCTGGCAGCTAATTCAGGATGTCCAGACTTTGATAATGCACCTTTTAAAACAACTTTAAACTGGTATTTCAAACAGCAGTAAAATAATTTTTTTTTTCACTGCACATACAAAAATCACATTCTCCCTTGGTCCCAAAGTACAGTGGTTCTATGCTAACTCTATATGGACTGTAGCTTTTGGCACCCAGTACTCTCCTTAGCTTCGTTTGATTTATTACAATTTTTTTGAGTAATTTGTTTTTTAATAAAATTTTACAAAAATGGTCACAAAGTGCTCTCGTGCCCCAGTGAATCCCCCCATGTGAGCTGTCTGGGATCAGTTGGGCCAAAAGTCCTGGCACCGCTCTTTTACTATTGGGCAGAAAAATTCATCCTTTTTTCAGGGTTACCCCCAGTTTCTTCACAGCTTTCACTTCTGCCAAGGAAAAGCATGGTGCCCCACCCTGTGCTTTTGCTTCCCGAAAAGCCACACTCACACTGCCGTTTTCTCCTAGGGCTCCCCCCTGCTTTATTATCAGCTAAATTGTTTCTTTTTATTTTATGATGCTTGTATCTTTAAATAGTCTGTTCGGTTGGTGTTGAATATTGAATTCTGCAGCTTTAAGACTGATTCCAGGAGTGAAAGAGGAGAGAAAAAGTGCAGAATTAGTTATCAGAAACTACACTGCCTCCCCCACATTCCTGCTCACAGACCTAGTTGTCTGCAGTGGACAGCGGGAGAGAACTCTCTTTTGCTTTTTGGTTAGGTTTTTTTTTTCTTCTTAACCAATTAAAGTAAAAAAATTCCCTGGAGTGTGTTTTTCTTCTTTTTTTTCTTGAATTATTTAATTTTGCTTTGGACTGAAAACCCAAGAAAGCTCTGGAAGCTCACACTGTAGCCCACCTAGCCTGGCCTGGGCCAAGGCATTTCCCAGCACTGAAGGAATTGATACCAGACTAAGTAAGTTAAGCTGCAACTTACAAAAAAACCTTCTTTTGAATCTGTCATCTTTTTGAAACAATAAGAAGTTTTGTTGTTTAATATTGTTCATTTTTATACTGGAAAGTGTTTTGCCTGTTAAATAAATATTTTCCCCACTTCTCTCTGAGGAAATATTTTTTTTTTCTCTAACTAATTAAAAAAAGATTGCTTAAATTTGTTTCTCAGAAAAATTCTATTCAAAAGTTTCTTTCTAAATTTACCTTAAACTAAAACAAAGTCCTTGTGTCTACTAAAAATATGATTTCTTCATTTTGAGAATCTACTTTCAGCTTTATCAAGGGGTCTTCTGGTATTTTGGTTCATATTAAATAAATGAGCTCCTGACCCCCCCTTAGTTTTCTTGAATTAATATTTTTTTCCTGATAAATTCTTTGTGTTTGTGGCTGTTTGTATTTCTTGAATTGCTGTTATTAGAATCCTGGCTTTAATTTTCTTTTCCTCATCTCTCCGAACATACACTTCTTGTGCTTCCTTTAACAACTCCTGAAGCTCCTATCCTGCTAATCTTCCAATTTTTCTAACTTTTTCCTGATGTCCCCCCCCCCCAAGACTTAGCTACAAACTGTGTTTTCAAAAGGACCTGCCCTGCTGGTGTATCGGGGTCTATGCTTGAGTATAACTGCAAATCCTTTTTTTTTTTTTTTTTTTTTTTTAGTCTCTCTAACCATTCTGCCAGGCATTCATCTTTCCCTTGGTGCTCACTCAGAGATTTCCCTATATTTTGTCCTCTGGGCATTGCTTCCTGAATACCTTGGATAATCATTTACTTGAAATCTCTCATATTTTGCCTATGTTCTACTTCCTGATTATTACAATTTGGATCTGCCTTAGGCTATTTCTGATCTTTTTGGTTTGGCTTTTAATGATCTCTATTTTAAGCCTGTATTCCTGACTATCTAATCATTTCTCTCTTCCACTGTAAACAAGATTTCTAAAATAGACTGCAATTCCACTCAGGTGTAAATATTCAGTCCTAATAACTGATTTAGTTTCTTTGCTACCTCAATATGATCTTCTGGCATCCTGCCCATCTCTTTCTTAAATTTCTTGAAGTTCCTAGTATTCAGGGGAACACTCACGTAACCAATAGGTCCCTGTCCTGGGGCCAGATTTGCCATTGTAACCTCTCTAAGAGGGTATAATCTATCTTCCCTTCCTGCTTCTTCATCCTCTTTGTCACTTTCTTCCTCTTGTTCCCTTCTGCCTCTAGTTCTGTGTGCTACTGGCTCGTCTTGAATAGGGGGTGCATCGGGGACCAAGGGCTGAACAGGCTGGCCAGGCTGTCTGTATGGGGGTGGGAGGTGATTTAACGAGTCCCATGGCTTTAGCCAGTCCCTTCTTGCGGCCCGTCCTTTAGTTTGCAAAGGGTATAACGAATAACCTTCTTTTTCTTGCCTTTGAACTATAAATTTACCCCCCACACACTTTTTGGAAGCCACAAAGCAGCATATTCACTTTCTTCCTAATTAAAACGTTGTTTTGAACTCATATAGATTTAAAACCTGACAAATCTAATCTTCAAATGATTTAAACTCTGGCCAGTACAAATTATTTGCACAAATCTTTTCTTTTGTCCAGTCAAACATACAGTACTGTATAATTTTCTGCTTACTTTTTCTCTTTGGGATTCCCTTGTACTTTAGTATTGTAACACTATCCCCAGGGGGCTGTCCTGAGGAATCTCGCTCCCCTTTCTTGGAAAACCCCCTCTCGGTTCCCAGGCACACTGGGTTCTTGTGAATTTTTCTCACACTTCACAACCCCTGGGTCGGAGATTTTACTTTTCCTCTGACCCATCTCTGGCGGCAACATTTCCCTTGCTCTCTCTCATTCGTTCTGCGGTTCAACTCCTTCGCTTAATATACCAATCTCACTTCTTTTGCCAAACACTTGTTTCCTACCTAATTCCTTCTTTTCCTTTTATTCTCTCCCCAACCTCACTTTCTGGCCATTCTCCACAATCCTTTCTTAATCACATACTGAAACTTCCATCTATTATCCTCCCAACAGATAGTTGAACCTGACTCATTCACTCCCTTCTTAAATCACTTCTTTCGAGCATCAGCTCCCTTCTCAAAGACTTTTCTCGTGAGTTCTCAGGCTGGGACTTTCCCTCCCAGTCCCTCCCGGGGTATTCACTCGCTCTCCCCTTTCAGACATTCCTCACTCACACACAAGCACACAGCCGCCCCCTTTACCCAACCCCATGGTACTCACACAGCCCATTTTCGCACAGGGTTCTTGTGCACAAGACGTTTTACGGGCACCTTTCCCTTTCTGCCGGCGTTCTCACGGGAGCCTTCTTCTTCTGGCGCGCCTCCTTGTAGCTAGCTTCTTTTGCTTATGCTTTATTTTAATTTGGAACTCCTTTTCCAAGAGAGCCTGGTCTAGCCTTGGGACCACCTTAACAATTGGTGGGGAGCTCCTTCCCAAAACTAGCCACTTTTCACTTGGACTGGAGTTCCCGGGTTTCGGCACCAAATTGTTATGAATGATGTTTTATTTTTCCCAATTTATCAAGCAACAGGATTAAATTTAATAGTAAGTTTTTAATAGTAACAAAATGAATACAATCAAAGTATTGGAGATGACAATTAAAGTATTGGAGATGAAACAATCAAAGTGCATATATTTAAGAATATACAAAATTTGGCAGTAAGTAATTTAGTATAATTGAGGTTCGTATAAAGCATAAGCAAAACCGACCGGGGAGGGGCCCCCTCCGACCGGGGATACGGGGAGTGGCTCCCATTCCTCACGTATCAAAGCATCCAGGCTAACAATCCCACTTATATACTGTAGGCTACAGAAGTTTCTAGAAAGCTCCTCCTAGTTTCTATTCCTAAGATCTACGTAACTATACTGCACGGCGCATGCTCTACTAATGGGTTAGGGGGTCTCTTATCCTTTTGAGGGTCTTATTTCCGGTGAAGGCTCATCATCTTCATCAGTGACCGAGGTGTGACCTGCAGGTAGCGCAGGCGCCCTGTGTGACTGAGCAGATGTTTTCCATAACATGACTTTAATTAAGTCCCATGCTTGTGATCATTCCATTTTTGACAGCTTCAAGGTTGAAGCTGTATTTCTAGATGCCGCTTATCAGACCTTCGTCCTTCGACTATTCTTATCTGACTTTCTTCCAACCTCCTTCTTCGACTCCCAACATCTGGGAGATGTCTTTTATCCTGTCTCACCCATCTCCCCCTTCTCACTCTGTAACAATTGTCTTCTATTGATCTAAATACAATTTTGTTAATATAGTTACAACTTAATTAGCACGAATCACATTTATCACAATCTCCAACCCCCCCATGTCTTTCTCCATGGTTTATAGGAATATTCAATGTAACATCAGTTCATCCCTACAACGTACAAAAGGATTTTCAGCCATCTTCACAGCATCTCCTCATTCTCCTTCCATCTAAAGAAACTTAGCTCTTTCATTTTCTCTTCTCTCTCTGGGGAGGATTGGAAAGTCTGCAAGTCTTATCTGAGCACTGAAAGAGTTAAGATTTCACACAGGGAAAGCAAACCTGCAATGCTGGAGCTGTGCCAAGATTTCGGAAACCTCAGGCCTGGCTGGAAAAGGGAAAGAGGGGGAGCGCCCGGGATCTCAGTCAGCCTCTGTGGGCCCAGCCCAGCAGTCACTGCCATGATGCTGAGCCATGGCCACCCCTCCTCCCTGCCGGGCCATGCCAGCTCCCCAGACAGGGCCCGGCCCTGCCCCCGGCCAGGCCCGCAGGCCTGCAGTGCAGCCAGGCCGGGCCCTGGGACCGCCACTGCTGCTGGGAAACAAAGAGAGCTCTTTTCCAAGTCACCCCCTTCAAAATGTGTGTTCATGGAGCGAAATGACTTGCTCCAATGGTTATTCAGGCTGTCAATAACCAAGCCAGCCTTCAATTGGTCCCATTCAACTCACAGAGGAAGTTTTCTCATAGAGAAAAACCTCTGAGTCCATTCTTTACCAGGTGAAAGCAGCACAACCCCTGTCCCCCACGGCCACCCCATTACCAGTTGTTGTGTGGGAGGAACCCCCCATGAGCCCCCCAAGGGCTTGGGGACTGCCCCAGAGCAGATCCATCCCCTCCCCAGAGCCCCAGGGAATCACTCCAGGGATTGAGTGATGAGGACACGAAGGGACCCCCATGGAACCATCCTTTTTTTGTACCAGACACGACTTTCCCTCCATCTCCCATGGTTCCCTCAACTCAAAGACCACTCCCAAGTCAATTTGGGGGTCCCAGCCCCCTCCCTCACCCTTGGGGAGTCTCAGACCCCTTTTTGCTCTTCCACTACTTCCCCATCATCCATCCCAATCCCCACGCATGCCGGATTTTGGGGGTTCCAGGCCCCTCCTGCTACCTCTGGGGGTCCCATCCCTCCCTTCTCTCAATTCAGGCACCTCGTGGCAGCTTTTTCCTGAGAGGAGTCCCTGAGTTACAGGATTTTTGGAGGGGGACAGCTCTGTCTGGCTTTCCTCTCCCTGTTGTGGCCTCTCAGCTGCCCCCGACACCCTGGGGGTGCTGGGATTTCCCTGCTGGGGACAAGGACGTTCATTCCCTTCCAGGAGCCCAATGCCCGGCTGGGGCTCCAGGGCAGGGGGTCCTTGAGCAGCTGCCCCAGAACCTCCGCCAGGGTCTCCCAGCGCAGCCGGAGCCGCTCGGCCTGGGGTCCCCAAAGGCCTCAGCGAGCCCCAAGTCCCTGCCAGGAACCCTCAACTCCCTCCAAGCCAGCATCCCCCACAGCCCCTGCAAGTTCCCCCCATGGCACCGGCCGTGGCCGTGTCCCCACATGTCACTGGCCATGTCCCACCATGTCCTCACCCATGGCTGTGTCCCCACCATGTTTCCATCCCTGTCACTGTCCCCCACATCTCCATCCATGCCCGTGTCCCCCCATGTCCCCACGAATGGCCACGTCCCCCTCCATGTCCATGTGTCCCCATGTCACTCTCCAGGTCTGTGTACTACCGTGTCTTTGTCCCCCATGTCCCTACCCAAGTCTCAGTTCTGTGTCTTTATTTTTATCCCAAGGTTTGATGTTTTAAAGAGATGAAGAGAAATGAAAAGCAAATCCAGCCCAAAATTAAAGGACTTCTGTGTCCATGCTGGCTGAGAATCCAGGAGGGAAGGAGTGAGGGAAGAATACTTTTGGAGGTGTTTCCACCCCACTGTCTCCAAAATCTTGGTCTTTGCCCCAGTTCATCACCATTTTGCTGTGGAAGACACCCTCGGACAATCAAAAAATCAAAAATCAAAATCCTGGAATCTCTGAGGATGGGAAAGACCACCAAGACCATTCAGTATTCCTTGAAGCCACCAGAAGATAGGACTGAAAACAGAAGATTTTCTGGGGTTGAACATCAACAAATTCACTCTCCCCAAGGAATTCCCAATGTTGGTTTCCATCCCAATGGACATTCCTGTCCCTGCATTCATCCAGGGAGACAGGATGATGCACAGCCCCCCCAGCCAGGTGTCTTCCCAACACGGATCACCAGGACCACAGATCCCCAGGGCTCTGCCCAACGGGGGTCACTGGGGATCATCCAACACCGATCCTCCCATGGGGGATGGAGCTGGAGCAGAGCACGAAGCTCTTCCCACACTCGGGACACTCACAGGGCTTCCCTTAGTGGAGCCTCCGTTGGTGTCGGGTCAAGTCGGAGCTCCTGGAGAAGCTCTTCCCACACTCAGGACACTCGTAGGGCCTCTCCCCAGTGTGGATGCGCTGGTGCCTGATGAGATGGGAGTTGTGCCTGAATCCCTTCCCGCAGTCGGGGCAGCGGAAGGGCCTCTCCTCTGTGTGAATCCGCTCATGTAGGAGGAGATTGGAGCTTCTCTGAAACCTCTTCCCACATTTGGGACACTCGTAGGGCCTCTCCCCAGTGTGGATGCGCTGGTGTTTTCTCAGGTTGGAGATGTGTCCAAAGCTCTTCCCACATTCCAAGCAGGTGTAGGGCCGTTCTCCTGTGTGGATCACCTGGTGCTGCATTAGACCAGAGATGCCTCTGAAGCTCTTCCCACATTTCCCACACTCATAGGGCTTTTCCCCAGTGTGGATCATCTGGTGCTGGATCAGATGGGAGCTCCACCTGAAACCCTTCCCACATTCCAAGCACTTGTGGGGCTTCTCCCCTCCACGAGGCTTCTCCACCAGCTCTGAGCTCTGCCTGGATCTCCTGCCGCCTTCCCGGCTCAGGGAGGGTCTTTCCTCCTCACAGCTCCCTGGGCTGGGTTTGCAGCCCCTCCTCCTGAGTGATCCCAGGGAATTTTCCTCCTCCGCCATCTGCCCACCACATGGGAATGAAGAATCCTGGTTTGGGGAAAAAACAAGAGGGGACTGCCTTGAGCTAGCGGTTCTTCCAACCGATGTGCAGCTGAGGAAGACACTAGGCATCCTGTGTTTGTAAGGACCTCCCAAACACCAAGATTCATCCCAAAATCCTCCAAATATCAAGACACAGATCAAAAACTCCCAAAAAAGCAAGATTCAGCCAAAACCCCCTGCAAAATATAAAGATTCAGGCCCAGCAAAAAAACAAACACCACGTCTTAGCCCAATAAAGCTCAGAAACAACAAGGTTCACCCCTCTGAAAATGGTGGATCCCACTCTCCAGTCACCTGCTGAATGTGGAGGGGTGAGCCAACGCCCTGGGACTGGAGGGGCGCTGTAGGTTTGGAATCTTGTGCTGCTTCCCATTTCTGCTCCTCCTGTGTCTCTGCTTTTCCTCCCATTCCTCTTCCGCTTACTTTTACACCTTCTCCCGCACAATACCAACTTATCCTCCCATGTGGACTATTTGACCATTTTCTTCTTCAACCCTGCATCTCCTTCCCTTCTTCTGCTGCCCCCAGGCCCAGCACCCACTGCCGGCTCCCTCTTCCCCCCAAACCCACAGCATCCCAGCGCAGGGGCAGCGATGGAGCTGGGGCAGCTCGGGCTGGGGCAGCGCTGGGCTCTCGGCCGCTCCCGCCCGCACTCGCTCCCCACTGCAGCCGCTGCCGCCACCACAGCGCGGGGGGGCCCGGCCTTGGCGCTCCCCCCCTCCCACCTCCCCAAATTCCCCTGCCGGGGGGCGCTGGGGCCCGGGCCGGGCGCAGGTGGCTCCAGGTGGGCAACGCTGGGAGCTGCGGCTCTGCCCGGACACTGCTGCGTCATCACCGCCGCGCGCTCTCATTGGCTCAGCGCTGCCCGAGGGGCGGGGCTGCACCAAGCCGGGACACCCTGCTCCAGGGGGGATGGCCCCAAAACGGGGGACCCCCATGCAAGGAACAACAGCAAAGGGTCTCTACAAACACATGCTGCGAATCCGCTTGGACACAGGGCCGGGGACGTGGACATAAGGAAGTGACAGCAGAAGCCATCAGGGTCAGAAAATGTTATTAATTGACCACACAGACTGCTGCTCAGCCAAGGTCCTGCTCAATTCATGAACTCCCAGAGGAAGAACAAACACTTAACAGAGCCATGAATATCGTTAGCTATTCAAAAGTGGGGTGCATATTAACGGGGGGGGGGGGGGGAATACAGCAGGTGCATTGGAAAGTCTGTACCTCTCAAGAAGTTCAGCCAATGGGAAAAGAGAGAGGGAGATGCAGCTGGGAAAATTAGGATGAAAAGGATGCTCTGTCTACTAACAATTGCAGAGACCCCTTGGGAAATGGCCCATGGACTCTCCCTTTTTTTTTGAATGAAATTACTTTTACAGGACTCCTCTGTCTTCTTTGTGCACAGAATCCTCTGGTGATGTGAATTTTCCCACACACCTTGGGACTCGACCGGAATTCCTTGCCCCGTCCGGGGCGGGGGGGCAGTGAATGGAGCTGAAGGTGCCTCACCCAGTTTGGGTGATCGGCTCCCTTGTGTGGCTGCGGCGCCGGGCATGGATTGGGTACCCGAGAGTGACCAGGAGACAGACGAGTGACAGATCAGGGGGGCTGGGAAGAGTCGGCAGCCAGAGAGCACTGAAAATCTCAGCAGTGACTACAGTGGGATCTTCGGGGACTAAACATGGAAGGGCACCCATGCAGGGTAGAAAGGGAAAGCCACGAAGGGATCCCGGCAAAAGGGATGATGATTCCAAAATATCTCTGAAGGGTCCCTTGCGAGCATGGTGAGGGAGTTTGCACATTCTCCCAGAGGTAATCACGGACATGGACACCTAGGGAGTCAATAACGGAAGTCCAGAAGGGATTTAGACAAGAGGGAATGGATGGTGTTGGTGTGCTGGGAAGGGATTGGGTGAAGGGGAGTGTGCAGGAATATGGTTCAGGAAAGAGGCAGCAGGAAAAATCTATGTGGGAAGAAAATGGATGATGGAAAAGAGGAGGAAGAGAAAAATACTGAGGATGGGGATGTTTTTCAGCAGGCTCTCATCCTCAAGAGTTGCCAGCTGCTGCAGATCCTTTGTATCCCCGGTTGCCAGGACAGGCACACAAGGAGGTCAGGATTGCAGGGGGTTTCTCTGTGCTGGGCAGCGGCAGGAGCGGGCGCAGAGGGGCGGCACCGGGAGCACGGGCTGGGGGCCTGTGGGGAGCTGCGGGGCCGGGCCGGGGCTGTGGGGCAGCCGGGGCTCAGCGCCGGGCGCTGCCTGAGCCCAGCACCCCCCGGCAATTGCAGGCCCGGCAGTGGCCCCCGGCCCCCAGGAGGCTGCGGGACGCCCCGGCCGCTGCCCGGCCCCGTGGAGCTGCCGGCCCTGCCCGCCGGGGGGGCCGCGTTTGGACACTGCGGCAGGACAGGCACCGGCTCTGGGATACGGGCTGGCCACGGCAGCCACAGCACAAGGAGCAGCAGCACAAAGGAACAGCTGGGAAATGGGGATTGGACGGGCAAGGATCGAGATTCGCTTTTAAGCGTTTTCCTTGGGTCACTGCAGAAAGGAATGATTTAGCAGAAAGCTCAGCAGCTGTCAGAGGATGAGCACCCCCAGGCACTGAGGGGGCTGCAGGAGGGGCAGAAGAAGCCCCTGGAGCACTTGGTCACAAAGGCACAGCAGGGGAATGCAAGAAGGGAGGAGGAAAAGGCCAAGGGGAAGGCAAAGGCCATGGCAGAGTTTCTACAGCCCCTGAGGGATGAACCCCAGGGCCCAAGGGGGCCCCAGCACCCAGGGGACTGAGTTTGAAATGCAAGAATTTTTAATTTGCACCTAACTTTGATTATAATGTACTAAGAATGGATTTGATGGCCAAAATTCGAATGCAAATGAACATTGTAAAAGGTGGTACAGAGTCAAGTTCTGTTTTGCCTTTGTGTCAATTGTCTGGCAAGGCCTAAGCTGAAGTGAACTCAGAAGTTTGGGCAGCTCCAGGAAAATAGGGAAAATTAGATATGGAGCCTCTCCAAAGCTCTTTGAAGCAACCAGGACAAGCGGTGTCTATAAGCAATACCCTATTCCAAGGGAGGGAAGGAAAGGCTTACAGCCTCTTATTGAGTACCTGCTAAAGGCAGGGCTTTTGAAGCCAGGATCTCTCCCTATAATGCTCCTATCCTGCCAGTCAAAAAATCAGATGGAATCGAAAGAATGGTGCAGGACATAAGAATAATAAATGAGATTATTCAACTTAGGCACTCCACAGTCTCAGATCCTTACACCATCTTGAACCAGGTGCCCTCCTCACACTGACACCATTCAGTCCTTGATGGCAAAGATGCTTTCTGGGGATGCCCACTCACACAGGATGGTAAACTGGATTTTGCCTTTGAGTGGGAACAAGAGGTAGAAAAGAAAATGGAAAAGACATGGACGGTCCTTCTGCAGGGATGCAGGGAAGCACCAGCCTTATTGGGGCAAGCCTTGCAGAAAATATCACAAGAATTTACCCCACCCCCAGGGATTGGGTTAATGCAGGATGTGGATGACTTGCTGCAATCAGGAGGACAAGAAGTGGCAGAAGAAGCCTCTGTGAAATGGCTGAATGTTCAGGCTAAAAAGCATTTTTGTCTATTTGAAATAAAAGAGGAAATGCTGGAGAAAAGGGTTAAATATTTGGGACATATTTTTGACTGAGTGTTTGTGGTGTATTGGCCCAGAGAGGGATCAGGGTATCTCAGAAGTAATCCAGGACTAAAAAGCAAGTGCAAGAATTCTGAGGATTAATAGGGAATTGGAGAACCTGGATTGAAGATTCTCTGCTCTAGACACAACATTGTATGACTTTTTAAACTCAAATATCCTCAGTATTGTGGTATGGACAGGAGAAAAGGAAAAAAACCTGAGAAAATGAAAAATAACAAAATGATTGGATCACCAGCTATGTCTCCTCCAGACTGAGAAAAAGAAATTTGAATTCTATGTGTGTTATAAGTGTACATTATATTATTGAGTTTTTGCAAATATTAAAATGAATGCCATATGCTGGAAAATACTGTTGTATGAACATAGTTTCTCTTAGTTCTGCAATTAACAAAACTTAAAAATACAAATAAATATACATAAATAAACAAAAGTTATAACGAGTTGTGTGATAAATATATTTTTGTTCCAGTATAATGTCATAATCTTATGTTCATGTAACAAACTTGGAGAATGGTAAAAAAGATAATCTGGAAATTCTTCACATTCTTGGAATTATGGGACACCAGAACCCCAGGGAAGGCAAAAATAGTGATTTACAGGTTGGAGGAGAATGATTCTGAATAATGCATGAAGGTCTATGAATATGCAACATGTTGCTGCATTTAGGAAGTGTTTTCTGAGTCAGTGTGTGCCCTTGGCTGAAGGCCAAGCATCCGGCCATTATAACCTTTGGCCAGAGCCAGGGCAGATATTCAATTATCTCCCTTGGAATTGATCTTTGCAATTCCTTACCCTGGGAATTCTCCACCTAGTGCGGGCTGGAGATAAGGGATGTATATTTCAAGCAGTCTGTGGCCAGAATCCTGTCTCTTGTGAAATCTCTGCCACAGGAAGCTGGGCTGGCACAGAGCCTGCCTTGGCACTTTGCTGTTCACAGCATCCACCCAGGACTCTGCCTCTCAATTACACTCACACACTGGGCTGCCTGCGATTCCACTGTTGGAAAGTATACCAAGTTTAAATTTTTTTCACATTTCATTTTACTAGTCAGGCTCGGTTTGCCTTTCTCTCAGGAAAGAAATTTTAAAAGGTTTTTTTAAGGGATGTGGCACCACTCAACAGAGATGAGTTTAACATCTCAACAGACTGGGAATAGCCCAAAAGATACCAACAAAGATAACAACATTCAACAAAACATCAAGGAAACATCAGCAAACATCAAGGAACACCCACCCCAGACACTGCCCCGGCATAGATGGAGACACCTGGTCTGGAAAAGACTGAGAAGGAAATCCAGGAGTGGGACCTCATTAACATCACAGGAGGAGAAATCCAGGTCCAATAGGAAACTAAACACTAAAAACTACACAACCTGGACGCAATGAACATTAAACCAATGGATTTCAATGGGTTCAGACTAAAATTTCAGGAATAATCTAGTAAAATTCACATCTCATGGAATGATTTTCTCTGCACACCCGGGCTATGTGTGGATGAAATTATTTCTGTTGCACACCCTGACCAAAATCAAGTAATGCCTTAACTCTCTAACACTAAAGATATTGCTGGAGAGTTTTTTATTGTCCATGCAGTTTCAGTGACAAGATTACACCAGGAGAAAAATTTTTCACATTAATCCTACTTTTAGATTGTCAGTTAGGTTTGAGCCAGGGGTGTGACAAGCAATTTTTACTCCTAGGAGAAGAGGCATAAAAGACTTGATTGCATTGGAATATTTTTCTATATATTTGTGGTGGCTCTTAATGACGGGAGAATTTCAGAATGGATCTTTAGAAGTTCACTTTTAAGTTGCATTTTGCAAACCTAGAAGAGTATTAATGGTGAGGCTTTAACACATAAACTGTTAATAAAAAATCGTTAAAAAAATATAAAAAGAAAAATAAAGCAGATTGTGGGGGTGGACGTGTGAATCACCTAAAGGCTGCTCTGGAAGAAAATCCTAGTTCCAGGCAGCCAGGAGAGGAGTTTTAGAAATGCAAATTAACATTGCTCTGGAAAAGTGTGGACAATGCCCCAGGGCCTTCTTGCCAGGGGGAGGAATTTCCCTGAGTCCATCTGCCCCTCACCCCCAGCTCTGCCTGCTTGCACAGATGGAATTTGCACAACTAAAGGCAGAGCCCAGAGTGAGGATATCTGACTGCAACAGAAACTGGTTAAGCTGCAAAGGGAAAAAGCAAACGGAGAATACTGAGCAAATTTCATGAAAAAAAAGTGTGTGTGGGGGGGATCATCCCTCTCCCCAAAGCAATGAGGTGTTTTTGCTAGTCCAGAGAAATGAGTTGGGAATCCAAACATTTTATCATTTCATAAGATAAAAGTGGTCAATTGATGCAGCCCTGGATGGAGGGAGCACCCAAAAAAGGGAAAAAGATGAACGGCCACCAGAACAAATGCTACAACACCATGGACCAGCCCCTGGGATCCCTAACGAATTCATATCAGGACACAGAAAACCCATCCATAATTTGAGTGGCAAAATTAGGTTAAAAAGTATCCTTGAAATAATAACCAAGCAGACAGCTCCAGCTCCTGACCTTCCTGCTGACCAAGCCGCTGAAATGAGGAACGAGACATTTCACCATGGGATGGAAAGAGATTATCTACTAACAGAAGAAGGAGGAGTTTGTGGAAAATTAAATGATGCAAACGGCTGTTTGCAAACAGATGATAACCGAAAAGTGGTTAAACAGATAGCAAAGGAAATATGAAAATATCTCGTATTCTGGAGAAAGGATGGGAATGGGACAAATTTTCGTGGTTCCCTGGAATACCATGGCTTAAACGAATGCTCTTCTTCCTCTGACGTCTGCAGTAACTCTCATCTTTTTACCATGCACGACACCTTCCAGCAAAGAGGATGCAGGAAAAGAGACTGAGTCAATGGAAATTAAAAGTTTGTAAAGGCAATTCTTGAGAAAATAAGAAAATGAGGGATTGAAAGCAGTAAGATTAATATCGTAGTGTGGGTGCATATTAACGAGGACATGCAGTAGGTGGATCGGGAACTCTGAACCTTCCAAGTATCTCAGCCAGAGGGGAAAGGGAGAGGGAGATGCAGCCGGGAAAATGAGGATAAAAAAGGAGGCTGCGTTTTAGAGACCGCATGGCAAATACCGCATGGCCTCTCTCTTTGTTCATCAATAAAGTCACTTTTACAGGACTCCTCGGTCTCCTTTGGGCACACAAACCTCTGGCCACGGGAATTTTCCCGCACAGCCCCGGGCACAGGGCAGACACCTCTGTGCCACCCACAGCAACCGGGACGAGCCAGCGCTGCTCCGGCACCGGCTCCTGCCGAGGCCCCAGCGGGAAGGAGACCGCGGGCAGCCGCTCCCGCAGCGCCCTCAGCCCAGCGCCAACACGGGCCGGCACCGGCACAACCAACCCGCCAGAGCCCCCTGCCGCCCCCTCGGCCCGCAGCGAGCCCCGAGCCCCCGCACAACCGAGCGCGGCTCCCACCTGCGCTGGGGCCGCCTCCGAGCTCCGCCGCCGCCTGTGGCTGAGGAATTCGATGGGATGTGTTGCCTTAACCTTTCTGACCACTCCCAGCCCTCTATGCCAGCATTCAAGCCCTGAAAGAAGGTGTGAATAAACTTCGGGTAGATCATGGGTACGACTGGCTGAACTGGCTCTTAGGGCGCTGGGGACTCACTGGCTGGGTTAGGAATTTAGTTCAAATAGGTTTGTATGTATTAGGCATCATATTATGCATTGTAGTAGTTATTCCTTGTATTTTACAGTGTGTTAAGAATTTAATAGACAAATCGCTTAAGAGTGTATTTTTAGTTAAAAGAAACGGGGGAGGTGTGGATATGGGTAATGCAAATGAGACTGATAATACTGCAGATTTAATCAGCAAATGCAGGCTGACAACGAGGATGCCTGGCAAGAGCAAACAGAGACCTGACTGCAAGAGGACTGGATCAAGTCTGGGTTATGGGAAATAAGATTTTACTAAGTCCAAATGTAAAGTTTGTCTGTGTGAGAGTTTGTCTATGTAAGGTTTGTCTATGTGATTGCAGTAAAATATTGCCAGCCTTCCTGTAAATGGTATATAAGCACATGTAGTGCTCAGTAAAAATTGGATTTTGATCACCATTCAGTGTCCCCGTCTCTCTCTCATCGTCGATAGTTCAAGTACTCCCAGTGGGTTCCTGGAAAGAGAATGGTGGCACATCTACTGCCTGCTACCCCCCTCTAGGCAATATTCAACTGTTTCGTTCACAGACTCATCTTCCAGCACTCTTAGTGGGGTCAGCAGAGCCACTTCCCACTGGTGGGGGCAAAGAGCACCCTCTGTGCCTTTGTGGTGGGAGCAGACAGTGTTGTCTCAAAGGAAAGGTCAGAGAGAGACCAAGCTGGACCTCTGCCTCCTGCCCCTCACCCCACAAGGGCAGGAGGGCACAAAACTGAACACCTTTTTTTATTTTTTTCTGTCCTGTCTTTCCCAGGAGCTTGACTAGCTCGAAGAAGAGGATTAGAAAGATTTCTTGAGGATCACTGCCAGTGCACAGCACACATGGCATCCCTCACCCCTTACATCATCATGGCATGGAGGGGTAGGAACCAACCACAGCCCTACCCCATTGCTCCAGAAGCCAAAATCCCCATGCAAGCATTTAGTTATGGCCTTCTTAGAGAACCACATTCCCACCCAAATCTTCCCCTCTGCAGCAGCTCATTCCCACAGGAACTGGCAGAGCAGATGGGGTTTGGACATTGGCTGGCTTCCATTGCACTCCTTGCCCTGGAGCTGGCACGGCAGGAGAAGGGCTCTGGTGAACCTTCTCCTCCTCCCATGTAGGCTCTAACCCAGCTGCCACAACTTCAAGTTCTCAGAGCACTTCTGGGCTCTGAGCAGCGGCCACGGGAGGAGGAGATGCAACTCCAAAGGCAGCAGTTCCCAGGCCCAGCTCCTGCCATCCCAGTGGGGCTGTTCAGTGGTTCAGGAGAGGAAGGGAAGGGCAAGTGCAGGTGGCAGTAGCTCATTTCAGACTGAAAGAGTGAAAAGTAATTTATTCACTTTGAAATCACTGCATTCAAGCTCTGATCTTAACCTGAAAGAGAAGTAGCACCTGCTCGTGTTAAATTTGGGTGAAGAACAACTGTTACATTGGATATGGTAAGCAGTTCAATTATCTGAGGGAAAATGTACAGCAAAAATTAGCATTCACAGAGAGACAGAAAAGAGCAGGAGTTGGCAAAAGGGAGGAGGAAAAGAAAGCACACCCTAAGCCAGTGTTTCACCCAAATCCAGGATTTTCTGTTTGTAAGGACTGGAGTCCCCCCAGGTCCCTCCCCCCAATAAACGGGACCGGGTGAACTGGGAAGCTTTATTGGGAACACTGGAGCAGCTGTGCTTGGGCAGAATGACAGCGGGGCTGGGTGTGGGACACACGACTCCTCTAAAATCAGTGTGGGGATGTGTTGGAGTGAGTAAGTCAAGAGTTTGTCTGAATCCTCCAGAGAGAGATCAGAGTGCAGGGATTGAATGAAATTCTTGAGATGGATTGAAATATGTTAAGCCTCTCACACATAAAGCAGAGGTGAAGGTTTAGGTTGTAGAACGAGGGAGCAATAAGTAAGTAAATGGAATAAGTTTTAAGTGCTTTTAGTGAGTAAAAGATCTTAGAGGCCAGAGAAGTAGTACATATTCTAGTTGTTATAAATGAGAGACAAAAGTCTCGATATTCAGCAAAATTTAGATTGCTTTATTTGATAAAGAAAGAGCAAGCAGCGCTGGGGAACGTGAGGGGTCACCGCCCACTCCACGCTCCACCCAACCTTGGTTTGCAGCCTCTTCTTATACTGTGGGTTCTCGTTGTACACAAATTCACAAAGCCTTTGGGTGATAATCAGTCACAGATAGCCATCCGGTCCTTGTAGATAATCACCAGAGAAGTTCTTGGAGTCTGGTCCTTGAGATAGGCAGTATTGATTAGACAAAGGCAGGAAGGGCTTTTTGGGAAGTCTGATTTTGCAAGCGGGTAGCCGATACAACTTATTTGAAAAACATAACATAACATATTATAATGTAAGATAATACAACATAATATAACATAACAAGGTGATTTTAAACAGAATTATTTTATCATATAATTTCCTTTATCTAGTGTCCATGCTTCATTTCAGAGCTTAGTATACTGGTTTATACAAACCCCAATGCTTTTGTGATTAACACGAATCTTTTGTCAATTATCACACCAGTCAAATCCAAAACAGTGGGAACATTCTGACAAGTCTCCGAGAAAATCCTAATGTATTTAACACTAATGCTCCGAAGAAGATCAGATCTTAATCTGTAAACACATTCCTGGTAGTCAGAGGCCATCTCACTAGTAGAGGGGAGAAGCTTCCTGCAGATGCAAGAGCCTCCTTGGTTTCATGTGAATCTTTCCTGCTGCAAAGCGTGGGGGGTTCCCCACTGGAACAGGGACAGCGTTCTGGGAACTGACTGTAGGCTGAACACAAGTGGCTCCAGGACACTTCCTGCTGGGACACTTGCCTCTGGGAACAGCTTCTTGGAGATGGCTGGGCTCCCCTTTTTACTTCCAGGCATTTCCTGCCCATCTGCATCCTCAGGGATGAGGCTGTTTGTCTCATAGCCGTGGCTCTGAGGGAGCAGGGACGCCTGTCCAAAGGGCTGCCTCCCTCTGCACTCTGGCTGCTCTCACCCAGGCTCTGGCAGGGGTGAAGGCTCTTGCAGAAATATCCCAAGGCTGGAGATCTTCCTCACCCTGCTCCTCCACTGCTGATGCCACAGAGTTCCCTGCACATCGGAACATCACCTTTTCTTCTGCAGGAACCTGTTCCAGCACAACACCAAGGGTCTTCTCCTGTAGCACCACCACAGCATCCTTAAAGCCGTGGACTAGCAAGTGACAGCTCCTGGAAACTGCTGCTGTGTGTCTGGCTGCAGGAAACCCCTTCTGGAATGCCCTTGGTCTCTATTTTTTGCTTTCTGGATTTTCCTGGCCAATCTGCATTGATTGCCAGCGAAAATCGCGAGGGTGCGGCGTGAGCAGCGGCCGAAAGCGCTGAGCGGGGCCATCAAACCCAGCCCAGCAACTCCCGGCGTTCGCCAGCCCAGAGGTGGCGCGGACAGCGCGGCCGAGGGTGGAGAACCAGCCCGGCTGTGCGGGAGGGCTCTCACGTGGGAATGTGGTTCTCTAAGAAGGCCATAACTAAATGCTTGCATGGGGATTTTGGCTTCTGGAGCAGTGGGGTAGGGCTGTTGTTGGTTCCTACCCCTCCATCCCAGGATGATGTAAGGGGTGAGGGATGCCATGTGTGCTGTGCACTGGCAGTGATCCTCAAGAAATCCTTCTAATCCTCTCCTTCGAGCTAGTCAAGCTCCTGGAAATGACAGGACAGAAAAAGAAAAAAAAAAGCTCAGCTTTGTGCCCTCCTGCCCTTGTGGGGTGAGGGGCAGGAGGCAGAGGTCCAGCTTGGTCTCTCTTTGACCTTTCCTTTGAGACAACACTGTCTGCTCCCACCACAAAGGCACAGAGGGTGCTCTTTGCCCCCACCAGTGGGAAGTGGCTCTGCTGACCCCACTAAGAGTGCTGGAAGATGAGTCTGTGAACGAAACAGTTGAATATTGCCTAGAGGGGGGTAGCAGGCAGTAGATGTGCCACCATTCTCTTTCCAGGACCCCACGGGGAGTACTAGAACAGAGGTCTGTGAGGCTGAGAGGTTGAATATTGCCTGGGAGGGTGGCAAGCACTGGATGTGACTCGTCTCATGTGGGCACTGGCCTGGCCTTTCCTGTTTGTGCAGAACAAGCTCACTGTTCACCACGGGTGTTCTCTTTCCAGCACAGATTCTCTGAGTGTTGTTTGCACTGGGAAGGAGATTTCTAGGTTGTCTTTTGTTTCTTCATTAAAGGCGAATGATGGTGGGAAGAGCTCTGCAGAGAGTGAGATGAAGAAAGGAACAGGGTTGGTTGTCCCTAAGAACATGAGAGGAGAGGAACAGTCCCCTTGTCCCCCCCCCCCCGAGCCTCGCCAGAGTGAAATAACTAAGAAATTGTCCCCAAAGACCGGGTTTTGTGAAGCCTTGTGCTGCCTGCAGGAATGCGGGACCTGTCTTCGAGTATGTGTGTGGGGGAGGGTTGTGAAGTAAGAAGAACTTCTAGTGACATATTTTAACTAATTGTAGGCATGAACTGTGCCACAATGTCCCACCCATACTCCCCTCTCCTGTCCCCATCCCCACCGTGTCATGATCCCACAGAGAGACCCACAGGGGGGTCGGGGCCAGGAGGGCTCTAGAAAAGTGCAGTGCACACGTGTGCCAGTGTGCAGAGCTCTGTGTGCACACACAGACACCGAAGTGCACACGTGTGTCAGTGTGCACAGCTGCACACACGGATATTTTCTAGCGTGTCCAGATGTAAGAGTGCCCGTCCCGCTTTGCACAGTGTCCATGTGTGCGGGTGTGCACAGCACTGTTCACATCTGTGCACTGCTGTGTACACGTGTGTGGAGTCTGTGCACAGCTCTGTGCTTGTAGGTGTGCACAGCTCCGCAAGGGTGAGCACGGCTCTGTGTGGGACATCCGTGTGTCAATGACACTGCACGTATTCGTGTGCACGAGCTCTCTAAGGACAACAGGTCTTGTGCTTGTGGGCAGGTGAGCATTAGTGGAGACTGTGCCTAGGTGGGTGTGTGTGTGTGTCTGTGTGTCTGTGTGTCTGTGTGTGCCCGTCTGTAAGAGCCAAAACGAGCTATGTGGGGCTCCAGACGGCTCTTTAAAATGCTGGTTTTTGTATCCAGATGATACCGCAATTCACAGGTCGTGGAGCCTTTTCAGCCACAGCTGTAGGTTCGTCTGAAGCTTCTCTAGTTCTGGTTACACTGCATTCTATACTTTCCATTACAGAGCATCCTTTACTGTTACCTATAGCCTATCCTTACTACTAACATTACCATATTCATGTTACTATTGTCCAATCACCAAAGGTTAGTATGACACACTTTAAGCTCGAAGTACTTTTTCAGTTTTCTTGCACTGGAAAATTCTGAGATCTTTTCTCTACTTGCCACACCAGCTTTCTTGTTTGTCTGTGAAAACCTTTTTGCTTGTTAAGAACATCTTTTGTTTGAGATGGATTTATCCTTTGCTCTAAGTCATACAAGCCCCGTCCCCCTCGCTCGCTCTTTGTCTCCTGGTGGCGGCGGCCCCGGGGCCGGGCTCTCCCCGGCTCTGCCCAATCAGCGCGCGAATTCGAGGAGTGACAGCGGAATCAGCCAATCGCCGCGAGGGGCGGGCTCTGCACGCGGCACGGACTCTGCTCCCTTTGCCCGAGCTCCGCCATTTCTCGGAAACCTCGCCTGAGGAGCGGGCAGGAGGCCAAGGAACCGCTGCTGCCCTGAACCGCCGGGAGCTCGGGGTGAGCGGGAGCTGAGGGCGCTGGGAGCTGGGGGTGAGTCCGGGATGGAGCCCAGACCCACCTGCAGCCTCGGCAGGAGCCGGTGCCGGAGCAGCGCTGGCTCGTCCCGGTTGCTGTGGGTAGCACAGAGGTAGCTGCCCTTGTCTCTGGGGCTCTACGGGATAATTCACGTGGCGAGAGGTTTGTGTGCACAAAAGAGACAGAGGAGTCCTGTAAAAGTCACTTTATTCATGAACAAGGGGAGAGGCCATGCGGCATTTGCCATGCGGTCTCTAAAACGCAGCCGCCTTTTTATCCTCATTTTCCCGGCCGGATCTCCCTCTCCCTTTCCCCACTGCCTGAGGTACTTGGAGGGTTCAGACTTCGCGATCCGCCTACTTCATGCCCTCGTTAATATGCACCCCTCCTTTTGTATAACATCCGATATTCCCGGCTCTGTTAAGTGTTTCTCCTTCTCGAAGTTCAGGAATTGAGAAGGATCTTGGCTGAGCAGTTGTCCGTACCAATTAATTTTCTGAAAATGATGGTTTGTCTTGTTACTTCCTTTTGTACAAATTCCTGGCCCTGTCTCCAGGCACATTCATCTTACTCTGTTCAAACCCTCTTCTCATTTTCTCAATAATTATCTTTACTAACTTTATTACCATTGACTTAGTCTCTTTTCCTGGATCCTCTTTGATTTTGGGATTATTCTCAGTGACCTCATTCCCTGTCCTTTTGTAGCCGTTTCTGGATCAGGAGGCCTGGCTGCCACCTGCATCCCCTTGCTCACCTGCTGAATGAGCTGCACTCAGTGCATGGTAAAAAGATGAGAGTTGCTGCAGCACATCAGAGGAGGAATTGCATTCGTTTAACCCATGGTCTGCCAGGGAACCACGAAAACGTGTCCCGTTCCCATCCTTTCTACATTTGGATTGGAATATGAGCTGTTTTCTTCTTTCCTTTGTTATCTGTTTCACCACTTTTTGGTTATCATCTGTTTGCAAATAGCAGTTTCAATCATTTAATTTTCCACAAACTCCTCTCCTTCTTTTAATAGATAATCTGATTCTATCCCATGGTGACATGTCTCATTCTTCATTTCCTTGGATTGGTGGGCAGTAAAGTCAGGAGCTGGAGCTGTCTGTTTAGTTATTATTTCGAGGACAGTTTTTAACCTAATTATGCCACTCAAATTATGGATGGATTTTTTTTGTCTCCTGGTACGAAATCATTAGGGCTTCCAGGGGCTGGTCCATGGTGTTGTAGGATTTGTTCTGGTGGCCGTTCATCTTTTTCCCATTTTTGGGTGCTCCCTCCAGCCAGGGCTGCATCAATTGACCACTTTTCTCTAAATAATCATCAAATACTTGGATTCCCAACTGATTTCTCTGAACAGTGACAGCACATGTTGGACTGGGGAGAGGGATTATTCCCCCCTCCCACATTTTTCATGAAGTTTTCACAACGTTTTCCTTTGCTGTTTCTCTTTGCAGCTTAACCAATTTCTGTTGCAGTCAGATATCCTCACTATGGGCTCTGCCTTTAGTTGTGCAAATTCCATCTGTGCAAGCAGGCAGAGCTGGGGGTGAGGGACAGAGGAAATCAGCGAAATTCCTCTCCCAGGGAACAAGACCCTGGTACATGGTGCACAATTTCCCCTATCAGTGTTAATTTGCATTTCTAAAGCTCCTCTCCTGGCTGTGCCTGGATCCAATGCTTCTATTCCAGAGCAGTCATTGGGTGATCCACAAGTGCACCCCCCACAATCTGCATTATTTTTTGCCATTTTTTTTTCCTTTTTAACAATATTTCTTAAATGTTTATGCATTGAAGCATCACCTTTAAAGCTTTTCTGGTATTGCAAAATCCACCCTAAACGTGAACATGGAAAAACCCATATGGAAATGTTGCCATCATTAAGAGCCATTCAAAAATATACACAAAAATTTCCAATGCAATCAAGATTTTCCTACTTCTTCTCCAAGGAGTAAAAATTGCTTGTCACATCCTTGGCCCAAACCTAACTGACAACACAAAAGTAGGATTATTCTCCACTAGATGGAGAATTACCAGGGTAAAAAATTTCACACACCAATTCCAAGGGAGATAATGGAATATCTGCCCTGGATCTGGCACTTTTTCTGGCCAAAGCCAATGGCAAAAGCCGTAGCCATGGCATCTTGGCTTCTATCACCAGCTTCCAAAGGTGTTTCTTTATTTCCTGTTTGTTCTTTCAACCTGACCTGAGCTCTGGGGGTGCAAGGGCTTGTGAAGGTCCCATTGTATTCCTAAAGCAGCCATGGATGCACGTGGGAGGAGCAGGTGGGATTGTGCAGGAGAAAGAGGAATAATAGGAGGAAGAGTAGGGACACAGGAGTAGGAAGAGAAGAAACAGGAAGGAGCACAAGGTTCCCCCCTCCCTGTATCTGCAGCCTCTCCCCAGGCCTCAGGAGCATTGTCCCCATCGCATGCAGCAGGTGACCGGAGAGGGGGATCCATGATTTTCACATGGGTTAATCTTGGTATTTCTGAGCTTTATTTGGCTAAATGTTGGTGCTTTGGTTTTTTGCAGCAGTTGAATCTTTCTATTTTGGAGAGGGTTTTGGCTAAATCTTGGTGTTTGTGGGGGTTTTGATCTGCGTCATGATGTTTGGAGGATTTTTGGTTTGAATCTTGGTGTTTTGGAGGTTCTTACAGACACAAGATGCCCAATGAGTTCCTGAGTTGCACTTGGACAAGGAGGAACACCCAGCCCAACACACTCTTCTCTTGTTTTTTCCCCAAACCAGGATTTGTCATTCCCAAGGCATTGGCAGATGGAGGAGGAAAAGCCCCGGAGATCCCTCTTGAGGAGGGGCTGCAAACCCAGCCCAGGGAGCTGTGAGGAGGAAAGACCCTCCCTGAGCCAGGAAGGCGGCCGGAGATCCAGGCAGAGCTCAGAGCTGGTGGAGAAGCCTCCTGGAGGGGAGAAGCCCCACGAGTGCTCGGAATGTGGGAAGGGTTTCAGGTACAGCTCCCAGCTGATCCAGCACCAGAGGATCCACACTGGCGAAAAGCCCTATGAGTGTGGGGAATGTGGGAAGGGATTCATCAACAGCTCCAGCCTGATCCGGCACCAGAGAGTCCACACTGGGGAAAAGCCCTATGAGTGTGGGGATTGTGGGAAGAGCTTCAGGAACAGCTCCAACCTGCGCCAGCACCAGATGATCCACACTGGGGAAAAGCCTTACGAGTGTGGGGAATGTGGGAAGGGATTCAGAGACAGCTTCTGCCTGATCCGGCACCAGATGATCCACACAGAGGAAGGGCCCTACGAGTGTGGGGAATGTGGGAAGAGCTTCACCGACAACTCCAGCCTGATCCGGCACCAGGTGATCCACACTGGGGAAAAGCCCTACCAGTGTGGGCAATGTGGGAAGAGTTTCAACTACAGCTCCAGCCTGATCCGGCACCAGGTGATCCACACAGGGGAAGGGCCCTACAGCTGCTTGGAATGTGGGAAGAGCTTTGGGTGGAGCTCCAGCCTGATAAACCACTGGCGCACCCACACTGGGGAGAGGCCCTACGAGTGTCTCAAGTGTGGGAAGAGGTTTCAGAGAAGCTCCACTCTCGTCAGACATGAGCGGATTCACACAGAGGAGAGGCCCTTCCGCTGCCCCGACTGCGGAAAGAGATTCAACCGCAACTCCACCCTCACTCTCCACCGGCGCATCCACACTGGGGAGAGGCCCTACGAGTGTCCTGAGTGTGGGAAGAGCTTCTCCAGGAGCTCAACCTTGACCCAACACCAACGGAGTCACCACTAAGGGAAGCCCTGTGAGTGACCCGAGTTTGGGAAGAGCTTCGTGCTCTGCTCCAGCTCCATCCCCCATGGGAGGATCGGTGTTGGATGATCCCCAGTGACCCCCGTTGGGCAGAGCTCTGGTGATCCCTGTTGGATAGGGGAAAGGGGTTGGAGAGATTTCTTTCCCTTCTCCTTGTGCTGCTGTGATTTGGTTATAATAAATTCCCTCGCTGTGCCCAGGCTGGCTCTGTTGTTCCCGTGCCGGTGCTCGGGGCGGGATCTCTCCTGTTCCTTCTCTCAACTCCCGGGGCTGTCCTCAGCCAATCAGAGAATGCGATGAAGAAGATTCAGCCAATGAGAGAGAGCAGCTGTGATGACTCACCGGTTGCCGGGCAGACTCACAGCACCCAGTGTTCCCCACCTGGGCAGGTGTAAGGGTCGGTCCGAAATTCCCCTCGATTTTGCCTCCCGACCGTCGCAAGGAGACCTCGAGGACCCCACCCAGGCTGACTCTGGACAATGGTTTACTGGCCGGGCCAGGTGGATGCTCGTGACTGTGTGCTGGTGTATTGTGTTCACTGGACTGTGCTGTCGTGGCACCAACCAGAGACTGTGTTGTACCAACTGAGGACTGCTTGTCCGTACTTGTCTCCTGCAGCACCACACAATGGTCCATAAAACTTCCCACCTCTTAGCCAGAGGCCACTCGCTTTGGAGAAGGGCTATAAAAGAGCGACCCTCTGGGAAAGACCCTTTGAGATCTCTCCACTGATGAAGACCCCCTGGAGAAGACCCCTGAGATCTCCCCACGGACGAAGACTCGTCTATCGGATGACCCGTGAGGACGCCCGTCTCATCTGTTGGTAGCTATTCTCCCATCCCTTCCTTTCCTTCCCCTTTCCCTATACTTTGTTTCCTATACCTCTCCCCTTTACCGTAACTGAATTGTTGGCATTTGATGAAATGCATTGCTGTTGTTGAATAAACTGATTTTCTGCTGTTGAATAAACTGATTTTGTCCCCTGCATTTTGCCTGTTTGCACCTTTGAGATCAAAAGAACCATCACGACCCCCACTCTGCATTAATAGCGGATGGTGACAGCAGGGTCTGCAGCGGCTGCTGGGACAGGAGCTTTGTGGGCAGAGAAAAGGGGGTAACACTGAGCCAGGGTTCCCCAGGGGGAGCACACAGGCTCTGGAGGAGGGGGCCCACGACTCGTTAGGACCCCCTCTCACCTTCTTGCACAGGTAGAAGCCGAACTCCAGTGCCAGGAAGATGAAGCCCAGCACGGAGTCCCCAATCCCAATCAGCACCTTGGTGTCGACGGTGTCTGGCAACATCTCTGGGGGTTCACAAGGGTCAGAACCCCCCCAGACCTGTCACAGATACCCGAAACCCCTCTAAGCACCCTCCCAATTGCCTCCAGCCCACGTAGGACCCCTTAAAATCTCCTCCCAGTCTCTTTCCAGCACGACCAACCTCATTCCAACCCCTGCTTTTCCATTCCTGATCTTCCATCCCCTCCAGGCTCACTCAAATCCCTCCCAGTTACACCCAGCATCCCCAGACTCCCTCCCAGTGCCCACCAGGACCCCCGGAACCCCATCCCACCCTCCCCAACATCCTTCAGACTCCTCAGCCATTCTAGAACCCCCAGCCTTACTCCCAGTTTAAACCAGGCTGTCTTAAACTCTCTCCCAGTTACTCCCAGCACACCTCAATTCCCCTACCAGTCCCCCCAATACCTTCCTCACTCCCCCCGCTGTGGGGTCCGGGCCGTGCCCCAGTGCCGGCTCAGGGGGTGCTCCAGGCTGACGTGCTCCACCTGGAGCTGGAGCTGACCCCGTGCCGGGAGGGTTTTCCAGCAGCACCAGGAGCTGGTAGAAATCCAGTCTCTGTTGGGGACCAGGTCGGTGGCCACCACGTGTCCCGAGAGCTCCTGCTGGTCCTGGAACCAGCTCAGCTGGATGTGGGCAGGGTAGAAATCCATCAGGGAGCAGAGCAGGCAGCCGGGGCCAGCGACCCCATCCCCAGCAAAGCTCCCACTCCAGCTCTGTCCCTGCCTGGGACTTGCCCACAGCTCCCCAAGGCCCTTGTCCCCATACAGGGTCTCTGCAATGCCCTGGCCTTTGCCCAGGCCAGCACTGGCCCTGAGCAGGATGAGCCCATCCCAAGGAATATGGGGAAGTTGGCACTTCTCCTAGAGCAGCCATTGGGATCTAATTGGACAAACAGAGGTGCCCAGTCAGGGGAGGGATGTTGGTCCTGTCAGAATCTCTGATAAGCCCTGTTTACCCAGGGCCTGAAGCACCAGGAAGACATTCAGACATCTTGGGCATCCAAGAAGTGAAAATCCCCTGAGAAGTGGTTCCTGAGAGCTGTCCATGGCTGTGATTCCCCCGCTGCCTGTTTTCTCCCAGAGCTTTCCCCGTGGGACAGCCCAGAGCTGTGGAAATAATGGGTGGTGTGGATGTGGGAAGTGCCACACCTGAGCAATTCCTCAAGCTTCAGCCTTGTCTTGAGGTGATCATTTCCCAGTTCTCTCCAGTGTCTCCAGTGCCTGGAGATTCAAATCACCTGGCTATTTCCCAGGTTCATGACACCTCTGTCCTATCATATCCCAATTTTCCAATATTCCGGAGTCTCGTTGTCCCAAGAAGAGGGGGTCAGTCCATCTCCTGTTTCTCCGTGGGGCAGGAGGATGAACAGTGGCAATTCTGCTCAGACCCACTGGGTGAGTGGCTGGGGTCAGCTCTGGGGTGTCTGGAAGGAAAAACCCTTGGAGAGGAGGGGTACCGGGAGATGGGGGGTGTGGGGCTGGGGGCTGTTGGAGGATGGATTGTGTTGGAGTGGGGGTGTCTCCACAGGGTCCCCAGCTGCCTTTGGATCCCTGCCTGCCCCCCTCGGCCCCCCGGGTGCCCGGTCCCCTCCAGGGGCAGCTGCCCCGTGCAGGAAGCTGCAGGGATGCGGGGAGCGGGGCTGGATCCGTGCCCCAGCCGGGATGGACTCTGTGCCAGGGCTTGTGGCCAGGGCTGGGGGCTGTGCCAAGCCGGGCTTTGGCCTGGGGGCTGTCAGGGAGGGCGCAGGGAGGAGTCCCGGCAGGGATAAAGGTGCTCCTGCCCTGCTGCAGCCTCAGCCAGCGCTGCCCAGGGCGAGAGGAAGATGAAGGTGGCTGTGCTCAGCGTGGCCCTGCTCTTCTCCATCCTGCTGTGTCCCCCGGCACAGGCCAAGGTGAGGCACCAGCCAAACGCTGTCCCCACACCCTGCCCTTTGTCCCCTCCCATCCCACCCTTTCGGTTTCTTCAGGAATTCCGTCCCTGCTTCCTCCTCTGTGTCCTCTCCAGGGTCCCCAAACGCCTCCCACTGACCATTCCCGAGGCCTTTCCTTCCATGTCCCCTTCCGTGAATCCTTTGCCTTTCTTCCTGCTCACTGCAGCGGGTTCCCCTTCAACAGTTCCCCGAGTCACCCCCCACCCTTCCCAAATCCTCACTCGGTCCTGTCGCTTTTGTCCCCACCCATCCTCGTTCTTCTGTCCCCACCCAGCCCCTCCCTTGCATTCCCATGTCCCTACCCTGCAATTCCTTTCTCCTCCCCTGTACCTCACACCGAGCCCCTTCCCCAGTCCCAGCCCAGTCCCTTGGGCCCTCCATTGACCCCAGTTCAGTGTCTTTGGGTCTCCCTCCACCTCAAACAGATCTCCTTGGAGGCCCTGAATTCCCACCCCATCACCTCCATCCTGCTCCCTGTCCCCCCACAGCCCCCCCCCCACTGGATCCAGGTTAAAGTTTTGTTCTTGTTTCCCTGGTGCTCCTGGAAGGAACCCAAGATGATCTGCGGGAGGTGAGTGGGGTGCTGGGATTGGAGGGCATTCCCTCTGGGAATTTGGGGGCAGTTGTGTCCTCCCATCCTTTGCTGGCACCGGGTCCATCCCAGTTCCCAGCGAGGTCTCCTGGTCTCTCTGCAGATTGATGTAGACGATGTCGTGATCCTGGAGACGCCTCTGGTGGGTACCACGAGTTCTGGCAGTGTCAGACCCTCCCCTTGCATGGCCACCACACCCCAGACCATCCCAGTTTGTCCCAGCACAGCCCAGTGCACCCCTACTGACATCCTAGACAACTCCCCTGCCCCACAGATCCTCCCCAGAGCACCCCTTTCCCAGGCCCCCATTGCATTCCCATCCCTGTTCCCCCAGCACCCCCCTGGGTGACCCAGGACGCAGCCCCTGCCCCAGCTGTGCCTCTTGGCAGGACCCCAGGGCTTCTGGCCAGGAGCACAGCAACTCCTGCCCCACATTTCGCCCCACAGGCCCCTTCCCCAATGACCCCTGTGCTTTTCCCCACCTCCCAGTGCAGCCCAGTGTCCCCAGTGTGTCTCTAATGCTGTGTTTGTCCCCAGCCCCCTCTTGTTGAGAAGCTGGAGGCTGTTCTGCGGCAGAAGCGCCTGGCTGCCTCTCTGGGTGTCTAGGTGAGCCGTGCCTGCAGGGAGAGGGGTGGGGACAGGGCCCCTCTCATTTCCCAGTGGGCACCAGAGGTCACCTTCTGGGTTTTGATTTTTAGGATTGCAAGCTGTGGGGACACCGGTGTCCTGATCCCCTCTGGTGGCATGAGGAGATGATCATCCCTGGAGGAACCCCTTGAACCCTTTGAGCCCTGGGCCATTTCCCCTGAATAATCAATAAACACTTTGAGCAAAGCTTTGCTCTGTGTCCGTGTGTATTTTACAAACAAAAACCGCCCAAATCTCCAAGAGTTTTCCCCCAGAGGTGTTGTCTTGTCCCTGTGTCCATCTGCACATCCTGTCACTCTGCCACTGTCACCTCCCCACATCTCTGACCCTGCTGGCACCTCCCAGATTGGCACTGAACTCCTCCCTCCCACTCCCCACCATCAGGAATGACCATGGGAGGGAGCTCAGACCAGGAGCACCCAGGCCAGGCATGGATAAGGAGCACCTGGCAGAGGCAGGGAGAATCCCCCATTCCAGGGGGTTGTGGGGTGCAAGGGGGGCACCTGTGTCCCCTCCCAGCCCCAGGGCTACAAACCAGGGAGGAGATGCCTCTGCTGCCTCAGCTCAATCACTTCCCTCTGGCCAAGTCTCCAGCTGCAGCACAACCTCTAGAGGAGACTTTCCACAAGGAAGACACAAAAAAAGGAATTGTTTCTTCCCTCTCCCTCATCCCTCCCCCTCGTGCTGATTTTCTTGTCATCTCTTATCAAAACCAACAGAAGAGCGTCTGCAATGAGGTGTTTCTGAGGGTGAGTTCCTAAACAAGGCCAAAGGAAGGATTTCAGCCAGGGCAAAATAGAGAAACGTGGGATTTGGTCAGGTAATTTCTAAACACTGGAAATCCAGAGGCCGCTAATGCAGAGTTTGCAGTAGGAATGGTCCATTATCCATTATCCTCCCTCTTTCCACTGCTCATTTGTCACATCCCCAGTCCAGAGGAGCAGATTATGGAAAGCAGACCTGCAGGGACTGGTGGAGGCTTAAACCTAGAGAGAGAGTGAAACCCGGAGAGAAAATAATTCCAGTTGTTTTCTTGATCATAACTGTTGGAACCCTGGACACCAAGAGTTTTAGACTTTCTGTGCTGACAGATACTGACCCACAAGAAAATACAGTTTTTGACCTGAGACTGTGGAGAAGGCTTCCAAAATTGAATGATAGAACTGGGATCACTGGTGTGAAGTTTGAATAGAAGTGTGTAATATCACATGGTGGAAATTTTGGAATTTAGGGTTTTAGAATCTAGTCATATGTAGAAGGCAAGAGGAGGTTTCTTTCTTCTTCACCTTCTTCTCATGGGTCTAGGTGGGATCTTGTTTAATTGGATAGGAAATTCCACATTGCAGGTCACAGGTGATTGGTCATTGGGTTAAAAGTAAAAATAATTTAGATGTTTGTTCTTAATTGGACAGTTAGGCCTTAAAAGGCCTTGTAAAGACAGAGATACATCACCATTTTCAGCTTGTTAGCTAGACGTGCTGTAGAATTCACTGTAATTTAAATAAAAATTAATAAACATCTGAGTCTGAACACAACATACTGTCTCTTGAGCTTTTAATTCTAACTCTGGCAGAGGAGAAAAAAGAAGATAAAATGCAATATAAACAACCAGAAATAACTCTCTCCTCTGTGTGCAATATCCAGATGATGAGGCACGTTGCTAATTTTTAATGCCAAATGTCAGTACTTAGGAATTTTTTCCTGCATTAGAACAAACCTCAGACCAATAGCTAACCCAGTTTGGCTCCTATATCAGAAATCATTAAACCAAGATGTTTCCCTGCAGTAGAGAAGGCCGTTTGATTCCTTTTGTTCTGCTTTTGTCCTGAGTTCATGACTTCAGATGAACTGGAAGGGTCCTGGCACCACAGAATGTGGCTGCAGTGACAAGAATCAAAGCCCCAAGTCACCATTAAATGCACTCGATCCACAGCTCCCATGGCCCAGCAGCAATTCCTGCCCCTGCCCCCTGCTCTGGGTCAGCCTGACGGGCTCGGCTCTGGTGTGCAGGGCTGGCTCCTGCAGGACACAGCGCTCGGAGCCGCTCTGTGTCCCGCAGCTTCGGCATCTCCGGCGCCGCTCCATTCCCGCTCCGCCGCCGTTCCCTTCGGCATCTCCAGCACTGCTCCCAGAACAGCTGCCAGGCCTGTTCCACTCTTTATCCACCCATTTGCCATTGATGCTCCATTGAATCACGGAATCACAGAATTGAGGTTGGAAAAGACCTTTGAGATCATCCAGTCCAACCAATGACCCAACACCACCTTGTCACCAGCCCATGGCACTGAGTGCCACATCCAGTCTTTCCTTAAACACTTCCAGGGATGGTGACTGTTGGATCCCAGAGACCTGGGAGTTTGGAACTTTTTGTACTTTCTGACAGTCACCCTCAGGGAAATACTGCTTTTGACTTGAGGCCTTGGAGAAGGCTTCCAAATTTGAATAATAGAGTTGGAGTCACGGGTGTATTATTGGAATTAAAGTGTGTGATTTCACATGGGGAAGGTTTGGAATTTGGCGGTTTTAGAATATAGTAAGAAGTATGGAACAAGATGGAAGTTTTTAAGTGTTGTCTCTTTCTTGTCTCTGTCTTCTGTTTCCTCCTTCTTCATGGTTTCAGGTAGTACTTTCTGTTTGGACAGTTAATGCTGCACAGTGGGTCACAGGAGTTTGGTTATTCAGTGAAAAGTATAAATAATATAGGTGTTAGTTCTTTATTGAACTTTTTAACTTTAAAAAACCTTGTAACTAGCTCGATACGCCTCCATTTTGCTGGCTTTTAGCTGGTGGCTAGACATGTTGCAGAATTCTCTGTACTTTAAATAAATTTATTAAACAACCAAGCCCAAACTCCAGAAAATTCACCTCCTTCGTGTTTTTAATCCTGACTCTGATTAAAAACAAAAGAAAATGAAGACAAGGCACTAATTAGGTGGTACAGTTACCCCATTTACAAGTGACTCCATCACTTCCCTGGGCAGCCCATTCCAATGCCCAATCACTCTGTGAATACAATTTTTCAAATGTTCAGGATAAACCTTCCTTTGGTGCAGTTAAGGCTGTGTCCTCTGGTCCTGTCCCTGTTCCCTAAGAGAAGAGCTCAACCCCCACCAGGCTGCACCCTCCTGTCAGGGAGTTGTAGAGAGTGATGAGGTCTCCCCTGAGCCTCCTCTTCCCCAGGATAAACATTCCCAGCTCCCTCAGCTGCTCCTCACAGGACTTGTGTTCCACAGCTTCTCCCCTGTTGTTCCACAGCCACTGCTCCTGTTCCAGTGCAGCTGCAACCCCTCCAGTGGTGCTGCTCCCACTCCAGTGCTGCTCGTCTGTGACAATGTGAGGACATTGTGACACTGAGCAGGACATAGTACTGTGGGGCAACTGTGACATTGAGGGGACAGATGGAACCCTGGGGCCATTGTGACACTGCAGGGCCTCCTGGACTTACAGGGCCATTGTTACACTGAGGGGACACATGGAGCTCTGGGTCCCTTGTGACACTGAGGACACACATGACACTTTGGGGCCATTGTGACATTGAGGGGACATATGGAACCCTGATGCCATTGTGACATGAGGGGACATGGAACGCTGGGGCCACTGTGCTACTGCAGAGCCTCCTGGAAGCGTGGGGCCATTGTAACACTGAAGGGACACATGGAATCCAGGGACGTTGTGTCACTGAAGGGACACATGAAAGCCTGGGGCCATTGTGTCACTGAGGGGAAACATGGAACCATGATTCCATTGTGACACATGGAAACCTGAGGCCATTGTGACGTGAGGGGAAACATGGAACCGTCGGCCATTGTAAAATGGCAGGGTCTCTTGGAGCTATGGGACCATGGTGACACTGAGGGGACACATGAAACTGTGGCGTCATTGTGACACGGAGGGGACAAATGGAACAATGGGCCATTCTGACATTGAGAGGATACATGGAACTGTGGGGCCATAGTGATATGCAGGAGACACATGGAATTGTGGGGCTATTGTGACATTAAGAGCACACATGGAACCCTGAGCCCAAAGTGACACTCAGGGGACACATGAAACCGTGTGGATATTGTGACACTGAGGGGACACATGAAAGCCTGGGGCCATTGTGTCACTGAGGGGAAACATGGAACCCTGAGACCACTGTGACATGAGGGGACACATGGAACCACTGGACAATTATGACACGGCAGGGGCTTTTGGAACCATGGGTCCATGGTGACACTGAGGGGACACTTGGAACTGTGGGGCCATTGTGACACTGAGGGGACACATGGAATTGTGGGGCCATTGTGAAACTGCAGGACCTCCCGGATCCATGGGGCCATTGTGACACTGGTGGGCACATGAAAGCCTGGGACCATTGTGTCACTGAGGGGAAACATGGAATCCTGAGGCCAGTGTCATACTGAGGAAACAAATGGAACCCTGAGGCCATTGTGACAGGAAGGGACACATGGAACCCTGGGCCATTGTAACACTAATGGGACACGTGGAACTTTGGGGATATTGTAACTTTGAGGGGACAAATGGAATCGTGGGTCCATTGTGACACTGAGGGACACATGGAACTGCTGACATTGTGATGCTGAGGAGACACATGGAACCATGGGGCCATTGTGATATTCAGGGTACACATGGAACGGTGAGATGTTGTGACACCTCAGGGCCTCTTGGAACTGTGGGACCATTGTGACACTGAGAGGTCACATGGCAGCTGGCACTATTGTGCCACTGAGGGGACACATGGAACAATGGAGCAATTGTGACACTGCAGGGCCTCCTGGAACCGTGTAGACATTGTGACATTGAGGGGACACGTGGGACTGTGGGGCCACTGTGACACTCAGGGGTCACATGGAACCGTGGGGCCATGGTGTCACTCCAGTGTCCTGTGGAATCCAGAGGTCCCTGTGATTCTGCAGGGCCTCATGGAACCAAAGATCCATTGTGATCCCACATGGCCTTGTCGTTCTCTGCGACTTCATGGAACTGAGGGGACAAAGTGACACTGTGGAGTCTCTTGAATCCAAGAATCCATTGTGACACTTTCGAGATTTGGGGAAAGAAAGTGACTCTGTGACACTTTGGGGTCTCATGGAATCCAGAGGCCCTTATAGTTCTGCAGGACCTCATGAGACCAAGAATCCTTTGTGACATTTTGGGGCTTCAGGGAATGAAAGGGATTCTGTGACACTGTGGGGTCTCATGGAATCCAGAGGCCCCTATGGTTCTGTGGGGATTTTTGGAACCAAGGGACCATTGTGATGCCTCAGGGCCTTATGGTGTCCACAGATCATTGTGACATTGTGGGGTCTCCTGGAACGAAGGATCCATTTTGACTTTACAGGGCCTCATGGAGCCAAGGGTGACAACACGAGACCTCACAACAGAAAGGGGGAACCCTCTGTGCTGGTTTTGCACATTTGACATTTGGGGAGGAGGGAAGATGCCACCCCCAGAAATAATTTTTTTTTTGGACAGGAGCTGCTAAGAGCTTCCTCTAAGTCTGACAAAATCTAATCAGTGATTAGTTTTGAGAACTGACAACCTGTTAAACCACTGAAAAAGCTGTGCAGCCAGAGTGGCCACACTGTCCTGGCTGGGCCCGTTGAAAATCCTGGCACAGCTCCCCAGAATTCTCCACTGTAAACAGCTCTGGCCACCAACAGCAGGGATCATATGATTATCTGCAGGCCTTGGAACAAGATATTATCTCTTTCACTGATGAGACTTGAGACTTCAGATGAGACTTGCAGACCTTCAATTCTCTCTCGAGTGAGACAACAGGACAGAGTGAAGACACGTAGAGGAAGAACATGTGGACCCCAAGGTTAGAGAAGTAGAATTCAGGTCCCAGATGGGAGGGATTGAGGACATGCCTCACTCTTGGGCTGAAATCCTCTTGTAAGTCTATGGGAAGGATAAAGTTGGTATGTCAGACTCCATTTCCCTGTAACTTATTGAAAAGCACGTGGAGGATGAAGTGTTCAAATTGTAGACATGAGCAAAAGCATCCATGCTGAACAAACAGATATTGAAGTAGCTTGAACAGAGAGAGATGAGAGTCATGAAGACCCTTTACCCCAGGGAAGGAGAACCTCTGTTCCTAGAGATGAAGATGATCTCAGAGATAGATGAAGAGAACCTTTGCTTCTGAACAGCTCATCCTTAAAAGTGTACCCCATTAGCCAAAGATTGAGCCCTCAAAAACAATTGTGGGGAAAATTGTAGGTCGAGGCGAGGGACTTTTACACAGTGATGAAATTTCCATTCTCCTGGGCAGCTGATGCACTGTGACTTTGAAGCCACGAGAGAATTGTCTCTTGTGGAGAAGTCTCCATAGCATGACAAGAAAGACTCCTCTCCCTAAGTGAACTGGAAAAAGACTATTTTAGAGGTGGTAAACTGGCTGAATTGTTCCTGCACTCTGTCAGTGGGAAAGAAAAGAAGGTGTGGAGGGAGGAGAAATGTTCTGAAGGTTTTATTCTGATTCTTATTATTCTTTTAGTTCTGTTAATAAAGTTCTTTCTTTACACCCTTTAAGGTCTGAGCCTGCTTTGCCTTCCTCGTAATCCTATCTCACAGCAGGAAATGCGTAAATAATTCTAGTGGAAGATTTGGCCAGCACTAAACCTGTAGTAGCTAACAGCTGGCCTGGAGGCCTTACAGTTATAACTAATCCCGATTGTAATTTTATAATGTAAATAATTCTATAACTACTGTAATGATATAACTTGAGCAGTCTGGGCTGTTGGGGAGCAGGTCTAGGCCATCTGGGACACAGGCAGCCATTGGCCATTTAGCCAGGTGGCAACTAATTTAGCCAAGCAGAGCTAGCCGTGCAGACTTCAAAGGCTATATAGGGAGAACAGCCCTCAATAAAAGTTGTTTTTTGTTGCACGAACACAGAGTTTTTTGTCATCACTTCTGTCTCAACTGCAATGAGTGGTGACCCCGATGTGATAGGCAATAGCCCAGCTGTGGGGATAGTGGTGGAGTTGGAACCCCAGTGGGGGAAGGTGACTGGAAAGAGCTGCCAGCAGTCGAGAGCTGTGGAGGTCCAGACCTTGTAAATAGAAGAACCTGCTGGGGACCCTTGTAAATAGAAGATTCTTCCAAAAAGAAGAAGGAGATGGAGATACAGGAATGTGATTTTCCAGAGAAGAAAGAGAAGGGGCTCAGAGCCATAGACAGGAAACAGCTGCCAGAGCTGCAGCAGAGACACCATGGGCAATGCCCACCAGGGAAGTGGCCGGTCAAAATTGGATGTTTCTGCCACTCCTTCCCAGTCAGGCTCACCTCAGCCTCCAGCAGAGTCAATTCCTGCAATTCTCCTGTCACCCCAGCAATGGACACAGGATCTGTCCCCACATGTCCCAATGGCATTAGGGTACACTGTGAACCAAGATCAACTAACACTCTATATTTCTGTGGCTCTGGTATTCCAGTTTATCGGATCCACACCATCCAAAAGATCTGGCTTTCCTGTACCTCTCTCTGGCTAGAGGCAGGGCCCCTCTAGCCCTGGTTATTATTTCTTTCCTGGGGATACATGCTGGAGGTTCCTTCAAGGGGATCTGACAGATCATCCTCCCTTCTGTAATACCCTGCACCTCGGTCATGGGAGGCTGAAGCTACCTTCACTTTAGTGGAGTTCCCTCGGTTTGTGTTTCCCCCCCCTGAGCTGACACACCCGTGCTGCCAGGACAGAAGTGGGTTTCCCATCCCACCTTCTCATGTCTTCCCCATGGTCACACAGAAAGAACCACAGGTCAGCTCATGGGCTGTACCCTCTCTCTAGCTGGGGGATACTGGGCTCTGACTTTGGGGCCTCTGACTCGCACTGGTGCTGCACTGATCTTCCTCTTCTCCTCCCTCATCTCCCTCATCTGCACTTGGAGGCCCTTGACCATGGCAGAGACAGGAGCCTGCATTGGGTCATTGATCATACTCCCAAAATTTCTAAATTTGCTAGTGACAGAACCCAGTGTGTCTCAGTTGTTATCAGCATTAATTGTTGCAATAAAGGGGGTGTATTGAGATGGGCCCAGGTCTGCCAGATTCCACAACACCTGCCCTGTGCACCTGACCTTGTCAGGGTCATTGTCATGCTGTCCATCCCTCCCAAAGAGCACCTCCAGCACTGCCACTTCTCTCAGCTCTTGGATCCCTTCCTCAAGGGTTTTCCAAGGCATTCTATGGTGGTGCTCCTCCATTATCTCTCTGGACAAACCTCTCTCTTACACTCATTAAACGTCGCTCCCAGAGGGAAAGGAGGTCTGGCTCCCTTACAAATACCTGGTCCACACCCGAGTCCTGGGTCAAAGGTCCCAAATTCCTTGCCTCAGGACCATCCAGTTGCACACCTGTTCCCATAAGGTCCCAGACCCAAAGTAACCAAGTTTTAGAAGCCTCACGGCCCCATCATACAATGTCTTTTTACAGATTACAGAGACTTTCATATGACAGGGACTTGGTGATGATCTCAACCTCTGGCTCCCCTGCTGGTTGTGAGGGCCCTCCTTTCTTATCCTTATTAACTAGGTGCCTTGTTTTCATCTTAGACTTCTTTGTTTCCACAGGGGCGACTATTGCTGGCTCAAGTGCCCTTGCAGTTCAGCCGGAACCTGGACAGATGTAATGTCTCTGGGTTCCACTGCTGCACCATCAGACTCTCCCTCTTGAAGGCAGGGGGAGGGTTTCTCACCAGCTGGGGAAAGGTACTCCTTCAGCATCTGGCTCATCGCACGTATCTCATTCACTGTAACCCCTACCCACTCTGGGTGGTTCCTTTTGGAAATGGGCTGTGGGGCAGGATCAAGCTCTGGGGCAGCAGCTCGATTTCCTGGGGTAGGTATCAGGGTTGTTATCCAAGTCAATCTCCCCTCTCTCTGACTGCTAAATAGAACAGGCATATCTGCAACACCAACCACTGTATGATATCATTAGCATTTAGAGTGGATCTCAACTCCTTCAAATCTGGTGGAGTGGACTTAAAAAACTGGGTGATGGGTTGGGAGTAAATTTCCCCTGCTATCACTTCCTCACAGTAAGTACCATTATTGAAGTAAACCCCAAAAAGACACAGTGTGCAATAGCTCTGAATCCATGTGGCTGTCTTCCAGAGGAAGTTAAAAATCCATGAATTCCTCAAGTGATCAACCCACAGAATGAACTGGATAATAGCCACAATAACCTCAGTGATGAGAGCCATTTTCAAAAAAGGGCTTGCAAATGGGACAGATATAGCAGTGACCACATGGAGCCCAAACCAGGGAAAGCTGGACAGCGTGGTGTCACCTACCACAAAACTTAGTATCTCAAGAGAACTGTTAATCCTTTTTCACCCTCCTCTCAATGCCCTCAGGCCCAAATCTGTCTTGGTTTGGAAGACAGGTATTTGCCAAAAGAGACAGTAGCCTCTCTTTGAAATGGAGAGTATAAACCCCCACTCCCTTCACTTTACTATAATTTTGAAATCAAGGGGCTCTCAGGTAAAGATATGGGGGGTAGGAATAACAGTTCTTTATTAATATATCTAACAAGACAAACAAAAACAACAGCTATGAAATTAACAGCCAACAGAACAATAACTCAGTTCTAGTCCTTTTTTGGCCGCAGACACCCTCTCCTTGCCCTGCAGTTACCGGGGCTGTGGGCAGGTCCCGTCCCCGCAGCTGCGGGAGGACCGGGGCAATGGCTGCGGCCTCGTCCCGGGTGGGAGAGGCATGGGCAGAGACTTCTCTGCTCACGGTGTCGGTCACGGTGCCCAGCAGGGTGTCCGGAGCTGGGAGACCGAAAGCGGGAAAGGGAGCAGTGCGGTGTCCCACAGCAGAGAACGCGGCTCCCGGCGCTGGGATGGCGAGGGGGTGGCGACAGCAGCACCGGCGTCTTTCCTCCGACTCCACGAGCGAGAGAGAGAGCGACTCCCAAACCTCTCCTTTACCTGCTGCCTGCACATCGCGGTGTTTCCCCCTCTTCCCTCCCCCTCCCCTCGAGGGAAAACCAGCCGTCTGAGCCAGGGGGTAGCCACAGCTTCTTAGCATAACAATGGGGAAAATTCCACAGAGAGAAAAAGGGGAACACCCAACCTCCAACAAACAGTCATATTCACTTCATAATATTTGTATGTGTTATAGGGAAACAAAAGTATTTTGTCCATAGTTTAAAAAAAGAGAAATTTTAGTTCATGACTTTTCTCCTTTCTTTATTTAGGATTTGACTTTTCTTTTTGTTTTCTTTTGGTGTTTTTATATTGTTTCTGTGTGTATTACTATTTTGTCTTTGTTGTTGTTGTCGTTTTTTTCAATTTAGGAACGAAAATAAAGTATCTGTAAGTTTTATTCTGGGCATTGAAAGAGTTAATACCTTGCCCAGGCAGCAGAGGGTTTTGTGATTCTTATCAGGTGGGGCAGTCAGAGTTATTTAGGATAAAGAGTCTTTCAAGGCCACGCTGGGGGCTGGGTGAGGACTGTAGGGTTCAGTCAGAGGAGCCGTGATGAGTTTCTGGTTTCATGGCTGTTCTCCGGCGCCCGCTGCACTCAATTCCAGCCACGGGCCGGGGGTTCTTCCTCCACCCTGCCCAGCAGGGCACCACCAGAAGATAGGATTGAACACAGAAGATTTTCTGGGGTTGAAAGTAAACAAATCCACTCTCCCTAAGGAGTTCCCAATGTCAGTTTGGGTCCCAATGGACGTTCCTGCCCCAGCATTCATCCAGGTGCCCACAGGGAGACAGGATGATGCAGAGCCCCCCCAGCCACGTGTCTTCCCAACACGGATCACCAGGACCACGGATCACCAGGGCTCTGCCCAACGGGGGTCACTGGGGATCATCCAACACCGATCCTCCCATGGGGGATGGAGCTGGAGCAGAGCACGAAGCTCTTCCCACACTCGGGACACTCACAGGGCTTCCCTTAGTGGTGACTCCGTTGGTGTCGGGTCAAGTGAGAGCTCTTGGAGAAGCTCTTCCCACACTCAGGACACTCGTAGGGCCTCTCCCCAGTGTGGATGCGCCGGTGGCTGATGAGGTGGGAGTTGCATCTGAATCCCTTCCCGCAGTCAGGGCAGCGGAAGGGCCTCTCCTCTGTGTGAATCCGCTCATGTAGAAGGAGATTTGAGCTGGTCTGAAACCTCTTCCCACACTTGGGACACTCGTAGGGCCTCTCCCCAGTGTGGATGCGCTGGTGTTTTCTCAGACTGGAACTCCACCCAAAGTTCTTCCCACATTCCAAGCAGGTGTAGGGCCGTTCCCCTGTGTGGATCACCTGGTGCTGCATCAGATGAGAAATAGTCCTGAAGCTCTTCCTGCATTTCCCACACTCATAGGGCCGTTCCCCAGTGTGGATCCTCTGGTGCCGGATCAGATGGGAGCTCCACCTGAAACCCTTCCCACATTCCAAGCACTTGTGGGGCTTCTCCCCTCCAGGAGGCTTCTCCACCAGCTCTGAGCTCTGTCTGGATCTCTGGCCACCTTCCTGGCTCAGGGAGGGTCTTTCCTCCTCACAGCTCCCTGGGCTGGGTTTGCAGCCCCTCCTCGAGAGGGATCTCCGGGGCTTTTCCTCGTCCTCCATCTGCCAATGCCTTGGGAATGAAAAATCCTAGTTTGGGGAGAGAACAAGAGAAAACAGCTCCTAGGACTGGGAGTTCCTCCTTGCCAAAGTGCAAATCACGAAGTCACTGTGCATCTTGTGTCTCTAAGAACCTCCAAAACATCAAGATTCAGCACAAAATCTCCAAACATCATGACAAAGATCAAAAACTCTCCAAACATCAAGACTCAGCCAAAACTCACTGCAAAATATAAGGATTCAGGCCCAGCAAAAAAAACAAAGAATCAACTTTTAGGCCAAAAAAACTCAGAAACACCAAAGTTCACCCCTCTGAAAATCGTGGATCCTCCTCTCCGGTCACCTGCTAAATGTTGGGGGGGGACCAACGCCCTGTGACTGGAGGGACGCTGTAGATACAGGGAGGTTTGGAATCTTGTGCTGCTTCCCGTTTCAACTTCTCCTTCTCCTCCTGTGAACCTGCTCATCCTCACATTCCTCTCCCTCCTATTCTTCTTCGACCTCCTGCACAATCCCACCTTCTCCTCCCTCGGGCATCGTTTGACCATTTGGTTCTTCAACCCTGCTTCTCCTTCCCTTCTCATGCTGCCCCCAGGCCCAGCACCCACTGCCGGCTCCCTCTTCCCCCCAAACCCACAGCATCCCAGCGCAGGGGCAGCGATGGAGCTGGGGCAGCTCGGGCTGGGGCAGCGCTGGGCTCTCGGCCGCTCCCGCCCGCACTCGCTCCCCACTGCAGCCGCTGCCGCCACCACAGCGCGGGGGGGCCCGGCCTTGGCGCTCCCCCCCTCCCACCTCCCCAAATTCCCATCCAGGGGGGCGCTGGGGCCAGGAGACACACGAGTGACAGATCAGGGGGGCTGCGAAGAGTCGGCAGCCAGAGAGCACTGAAAATCTCAGCAGTGACTACAGTGGGATCTTCGGGGACTAAACATGGCAGGGCACGGGTAGAAAGGGAAAGCCAGGAAGGGCTCCTGGCCAAAGGGACGATGATCCCAAAATATCTCTGAAGGGTCCCAGGGGAGCATGTTGAGGGAGTTTGCACATTCTCCCAGAGGTAATCACGGACATGGACACTCATGGAGGCAATAAGAGAAAACCAGAAGGGATTGAGACAACGGGGATGGATGCTATTGGTGTGATGAGAAGGGCTTGGGTGAAGGGGAGTGTGCAGGAATATGGTTCAGGCAAGAAGCAGAAGGAGGAATCTATGTGGGAAGAAAAAGGGTGATGGAAAAGAGAAGAAAAAGAACAATAGTGAGGACTGGGATGTTTTTCAGCAGGCTCTCATCCTCAGAAGTTGCCAGCTGCTGCAGATCCTTTGTATCCCCGGTTGCCAGGACAGGCACACAAGGAGGTCAGGATTGCAGGGGGTTTCTCTGTGCTGGGCAGCGGCAGGAGCGGGCGCAGAGGGGCGGCACCGGGAGCACGGGCTGGGGGCCTGTGGGGAGCTGCGGGGCCGGGCCGGGGCTGTGGGGCAGCCGGGGCTCAGCGCCGGGCGCTGCCTGAGCCCAGCACCCCCCGGCAATTGCAGGCCCGGCAGTGGCCCCCGGCCCCCAGGAGGCTGCGGGACGCCCCGGCCGCTGCCCGGCCCCGTGGAGCTGCCGGCCCTGCCCGCCGGGGGGGCCGCGTTTGGACACTGCGGCAGGACAGGCACCGGCTCTGGGATACGGGCTGGCCACGGCAGCCACAGCACAAGGAGCAGCAGGACAAAGGAACAGCTGGGAAATGGGGATTGGACGTGCAAGCATCCAGATCAGCTTTTAAGCATTTTCCTTGGGTCAGTGCAGAAAGGAATGATTTAGCAGAAAGGTCAGCAGCTGTCAGAGGATGAGCACCCCCAGGCACTGAGGGGGCTGCAGGAGGGGCAGAAGAAGCCCCTGGAGCACTTGGTCACAAAGGCACAGCAGGGGAATGCAAGAAGGGAGGAGGAAAAGGCCAAGGGGAAGGCAAAGGCCATGGCAGAGTTTCTACAGCCCCTGAGGGATGAACCCCAGGGCCCAAGGGGGCCCCAGCACCCAGGGGCTCTCACATCCTTACACCATCTTGAACCTGGTGCCCTCCTCACACTGCCACCATTCAGTCATTGATGGCAAAGATGCTTTCTGGGGATGCCCACTCACACAGGATGGTAAACTGGATTTTGCCATTGAGTGGGAACAAGAGGTAGAAGGGAAAATGGAAAAGACATGGACGGTCCTTCTGCAGGGATGCACGGAAGCACCGGCCTTATTGGGGCAAGCCTTGCAGAAAATATCACAAGAATTTACCCCACCCGCAGGGATTGGGTTAATGCAGGATGTGGATGACTTGCTGCAATCAGGAGGACAAGAAGTGGTAGAAGAAGCCTCTGTGAAATGGCTGAATGTTCAGGCTAAAAAACATCTTTGATTATTTGAAAAAACAGCGCAAATGGTGGAGAAAAAAGTAAAAGATTTGGGACATATTTTGACTCAAGGTTTGTGGTGTATTAACCCAGGGAGGGACGAGGGAATCTCAGAAGCAATATTACCCAGCACTAAAAAGCAGCTGGGACAATTCTGAGGATTAACAGGGATTTGCAGAACCTGCATTGAGGATTCTCTGTTCCAGCCAGAATATTGTATGACTTTTTAACCCCAGACAGCCCTAGTATTATGGTATGGACATAAGAAAAAGTACAAAACTTGAGAAAATGAAAAAACAAAGTGATTGACGCCACAGCCATGGCTCTACCAGAGTCAGAAAAGAAATTGGAATGGGATGTGGATGTTAAACAGGGCCATGCCCAAGGAATTTGGAATTCCCGGCTGCAGGAGCAGCATGGGAGGGCACCACTGACCCTGCACTGAAGGCAACGCAGCAGCAGCCAGGGCTCCACATCGGGCCAAGCCCCTGGGCCTGCCCACAGATCCTCTGCTGAAATCCTCTGCCTGGGCACCCTCCTTTGGCATCTCCACACACTGGGGCCAATCCTTGCTGCCACTGCTGGAGCTTCGCTGCTTTCTGTGCCTGCACTGCCACAGCTGCTGGGGAAGACAACGGCACAATTCCACTCTGCCCCTCAGTTACACTCACACACTGGGCTGACGGGGATTCCATGGTCGGAAAATACAACGAGTGTAATTTTAAAAATCTATTTCTCTACTCAGGCTTCATGTGCCTTTGCATTGGGGAAACGAATTTGAAAGAGATTTCTAAGGAATGTTCCTCCACTCAACAGAGAGGAGTTTAACATCTCAATAGACTGGGAATAGCCCAAAAGATACTCACAAAGATAACGACCATTAAGGCCCATCAGCAAACATCAAGGAACACCCACCCCAGACACTGCCCCTGGCATAGTTGGAGATGCCTGGTCTGCAAAAGGCTGAGAAGGAAATCCAGGAGTGCGGACCTAATTAATATAGAGGGGAAGAAATCCGGGGCCGATAGGAAATTAAATACTCAGAACTACACAACTTGGAAGCAATGAACATTAAACCAATGGATTTCTATGGGTTCACACTGTAAAAAGTTAAGGGAAAATCTAGTAAAACTCACGTGTCATGGAATGATTTTCTCTGCACACCCGGGCTATTTGTGGATGAAATGATTTCTGCTACACATCCTGGCCAGAATCAAGCAATTCGTTGATTCTCTAACAGTAGAAATGGTGTTGAAGAGTTTTAGTTCTTCCCGCAGTTTTGGTGACAAGACTACACCATTAGAAGGTTTTTTCTTAATAATCCTACTTTTATAAGATTCATTCCAGGCAGAGTCAGGAGAGCAGCTTTAGAAATGCAAATTAACTCTGCTGAAGAAATGTATGGACAATTTACCAAACTATTCTTGCCTGGGGGAGGAATTTTGCAGATTTCCTCTGCCCCTCACCCCAAGCTCTGCCTGCCTGCACAGATGGAATTTGCACAAATAAAGGCAGAGCCCATAGTGAGGATATCTGACTGCAACAGAAATTGGTTAAGCTGCAAAGGGAAATAGCAAACGCAGAATGTTGGGAAGACTTCATGAAAAAAAGCGGGGGGGAAATCATCCCTCTCCTCACTCCAACCTGTGCTGTCACTGTCCAGGTTATATAGGGTGTATTGGGGCACTGGGGTGTTTCTGCAGCCACAAGTTCAGGGAAATGAGTTGGAAATTCGAGTATGTGGCGATTTAATTAGAAATGCAAACTAACACTGCTAGGGCAATGTGTGCAAGATGTACCAAACTCTTCTAGTCTGGGGGAGGAATTGGGCTGATTCCATCTGCCCCTCATCCCAAGCTCTGCCTGCTTGCACAGATGGAATTTGCACAACTAAAGGCAGAGCCCATAGTGAGGATATCTGACTGCAACAGAAATTGGTTAAGCTGCAAAGGGAAACAGCAAACGCAGAATTTTGTGCAACCTTCATGAAAAATAGTGTGTGTGGGGGGGGAATCATCCCTCTCTCCAGAGCACTGGGGTGTTTTTGCTAATCCAGAGAAACCAGTTGGGGATCCAAGTATTTGATGATTTCATAAGATTAACGTGGTCAATTGATGCAGCCCTGGCTGCAGGGAGCACCCCAAAACTGGAAAAAAGATGAACAGACACCAGAACAAATCCTACACCACCATGGACCAGCCCCAGGTAGCCCTAACGAATTCATATCAGGAGACAGAGAAGTCATTTATCATTTCGATGGCATAATTAGATTACACAATGTCCTCAAAATAACACCCAACCAGACAGCTCCAGCTCCTCACCTTCTTCCCGACCAATCCACTCAGATGAGGAATGCAACGTTTCCCGATGGAATGGAATCAGATGATCTATTAACAGAAAGTGGAGAAGTTTGTGGAAAATTAAATGACTCAAACTGCTGTTTGCAAACAGATCACAAAGGAAAAGTGGTGAAACAGATAACAAAGGAAGTGAGAAAGTAGCTCATATTCCGGTCAAATGTGGAAAGGAAGGGAATGGGACACGTTTTCGTGGTTTCCTGGCAGACCATGGCTTAAACGAATGCTGCTCCTCCTCTGACGTGCTGCAGAAACTCTCATCTTTTTACCATGCACGACACCTTGCGTCAAACAGGATGCAGGAAAAGAGATTGAGTCGATGGAAATTAAAAGTTAGTAAAGGCAATTCTTGAGAAAATGAGAGAAGGAGGGATTGAAAGCAGTAAGATTAATATCGTAGTAGGAGTGCATATTAAGAGGGACATGCAGTAGGTGGATCGGGAAGTCTGAACCCTCCAAGTACCTCAGCCAGTAGGGAATAGGAGAGGGAGGTGCAGAAGGGAAAATGAGGATAAAAAGGAGGCGGCGTTTTAGAGACCGCATGGCAAATGCCGCATGGCCTCTCTCTTTGTTCATCAATAAAGTCACTTTTACAGGACTCCTCTGTCTCCTTTGGGCACACAAACCTCTGGCCACGGGAATTTTCCCGCACAGCCCCGGGCACAGGGCAGACACCTCTGTGCCACCCACAGCAACCGGGACGAGCCAGCGCCGCTCCGGCACCGGCTCCTGCCGAGGCCCCAGCGGGAAGGAGACCGCGGGCAGCCGCTCCCGCAGCGCCCTCAGCCCAGCGCCAACACGGGCCGGCACCGGCACAACCAACCCGCCAGAGCCCCCTGCCGCCCCCGAGGCCCGCAGCGAGCCCCGAGCCCCCGCACAACCGAGCGCGGCTCCCACCTGCGCTGGGGCCGCCTCCGAGCTCCGCCGCCGCCTCCCCGGGCTCCGGCCGCTGCCGCCGCTGCCGGGCCCGCACTGACGCTGCCACAATGGCGCCTTTGCTGCTCTGCCCAATCAGCGCGCGACAACCAGGAGTGACATTGGCACAATCAGCCAATGGCAGCGAGGGCCGGGCTCTGCACACGGCCCAGCCTCGGCCCGCGCTCTCACGGCCCCCCGGGCTGTGGGAGGGCAAAGGCGGAGATGAGGAACAGCCCTGGAACGGGCCCGGGCCCGAGCCGCCATTGGCCTGGAAACACAAACAAAGTTCTCCGCAGCTCCCGGCACGCCTTTCCCAGCCCTGTGTGTTCGCTGGCTCCGCCTCAGCGAGAAGTCGTGGAGCCTCACTTCTGCTACCCCCTAATTAGGAGCGTCAGTGCATGGCTTTGATTTCCCCCAGAATGGGAAAACTGCCCCAAACCCCTGTGGATGAGTGGGGGAGGGGAGAGATTTCTGGCAGAAACTCCAGAAACTCAATGCAGGACAATGAGAAGTAAATGAAGACCCTTCAAACCAGCTTTCCCTCACCCCTCCTTTCTTCCAGCTACACCTCCTACCCCGGCAGTGCAGGGTCGGACAAACGACACTCACTTTTTTAAACTTTATGAGGTTTATTAAATCTTAGCATAAATATACAACAACAGACTGAGAAAAGTGAAAAATCAGCGCTGGGAGCACTGGACTAAACCCCCACGTGCTCCCCTACAGAATGGATGTTCTGCCTTTTATGGCCCTGGCCCCTCCCAAAGTCTTGTCGCTGAACTCCTTCTCTGCCGTCCATTGCTGGAGACTCCTTTCTTACATCTGCACTGGAGGTCAGGTGTAGGAACAAGCCGGCCCTCCCCAAATGCCCCGACTACCTGAGCCATGTCGTGACAACAATGCAAGGGGGAGGGGAAAGAGGACTATGGGAGGATATATTACAATAACATCATTATACATCCACAAAACTTATCTTAACATACACACACTGTTCATCCTTTAATTGTGAGAGCCAACCACCACATTGCTCATCTGTAACAACAGCGACTGCACTGGCCCCCCTAGATCAGAGGGGGATGGAGCCAGTGCCAGTCCCCCCGAATCGGTGGGGGCAGAGACTACCCCCTGCCCACCTGGGTATTGCATCAGCCTAATACATATTTACAAAAGGCTATACATATTCAAGCACTTAAACAGAGTTTCTCCCCTGTCCTACCTTTATCAAGCATGTGCAGTTTTCCCAGTCCTCATCATTTGTTACTTTTCAATACATTCAACAGGTGTGAATTCCTTCACTGGTTAAATGTTAACATTACAACAACTCTTCACCAACATTCACAACACAACATTCGCATTAAAAGATCTCTAAACTTTAGGAAAACTTCTTTTACAAAAGTCAACCTTAGAAAACACATAGTATTCACTCTAACATTTGCTAAAGCCAACAGTGTAATATATTTATCACAGTGGCCTTGAGATTAGAGCCAGGCTTGGGCTAGGGAGTGTGACTGGGGCTGCCATTGGGTTTAGGACTAAGAACAGTGTTGGCCTTAGGGCAGGAACTGGGGCTGAGTTTGGGAATTCAAGCTAAAGCTGGCATTGGAGTGTGGGCTGGCACTCAAAGCTGCACTTAGGGCTTGAGACTGCTTGAGTTGCAATTGGGGCTGGCTTTGGGCATAGGGCTAAACGTGGCATTTGGTTTAGGGCTGAGCATTTGGTAGGGGCTGGAATTGGGGCTGGGCTTTGCGGTTAGGGCTTGGGTTTATATTAGAGCTGGAATTGGGGTTAAGGCTAAATGTGCCATTTGCCTTAGGCCTGGCCTTGAGATTGGCTCTGAGGCTGCATGAGTCTGGCACTGGGATGAGATTAAATCCAGGAGTGTGAGTGTGTCTCAACATGGAGTGAGATTGAGATCAGGATCAGGGTGAGCTTTGGGACCGAGCGCACGCCCAGATGGACAGGGGAGATGTCACTGCAGGATGTCCCTGGCATCGTCACAGCCCTGCTCAGGCACCACCAAAAGGCAGCAGGGGCTGGCTGGTCCAACATCCAGGTGCTCCCAGCACCGAGAATATCCCTCTGTCCAGTCCCTTTGGCTGTCCTGGACAGGCTCCCTCCAGGCTCTTTGTCACCTCCTCGATGGCAGAGCATGGGATATTGAGTGGCTTCTAGGACCCTGCAGAGTCCTTGAGGAGGGCAAACCTTGCTTAGCCACAACCAAATTCTCTCCCTGTCATACACAGCATTCCCATCCTGCATCCAATCCCATCCCTGTGCCACTTTCTGGGAAGAAAGGAAGCCCAGTCAAATCCAGAACAGTGGGAACATTCAGACAGTTCTTGAGAAAATCCTCATTTATTTAACACTAATGCTCCTAAGAAATCAGATCTTGATCTGTAAAAACATTCCTGGTAGTCCAGCTTTGCTTTCAAGGACCTGTAATTGTCTGTCGGGAAGGCGGCTTTTGTTGTGAGAACCAGTGTTTGGTGGGAAGAATGGGACTAAGGGCAAGGCACAAATTCAACAGGGGAAAAAGAAATGGAAAGATGTCAACAGATAGACCCTTAAATACCCCCCCGGGAAGAAAACTAGCCCGGTGGAAATATGACTCCAACACCAAAGAACTTAAGATGATACAGAGTTATGTAATAGAACAGACTAAGAGAGTAATTAAGTCCAGCTATGTTTACTGGTCGAGGGATGAGTCACATGAGCAAAGGATATGTCAGGTTTTAAACATCCATGTAAAAGCTAAAGAACAGCTCTTGTACAGATGTGGGAGAGGGGATTTCTCACTGAACAACCTTTCCATCTCTGGCCTCTCAGTCCTGAATCTCAAGGGAAAGCTACTCTGCACCCCATTCCCTAAAAACAGAAAATCCTGGATTTGGGTGAAACACTGGCTTGGGGTGTGCTTTCTTTTCCTCCTCTCTTTTGCTACGTCCTGACTTTTCTCTCTCTCTGTGAACACTAATTTTGCTGTACACATTCCCTCTGATAATTGAACTGCTTACCGTATCAAATGTAACAGTTGTTCTTCACCCAAATTAAACACAAGAAGGGGCTACTTCTCTTTCAGGTTAAGATCAGAGCTTGAAAGCAGGGATTTCAAAGTGAATAAATAACTTTTCCCTCTCTCAGTCGGAAATGAGCTACTGCCACCTGCACTTGCCCTTCCCTTCCTCTCCTGAACCACCGAACAGCCCCACTGGGATGGCAGGAGCTGGGCCTGGGAACTGCTGCCTTTGGAGTTGCATCTCCTCCTCCCGTGGCCGCTGCTCAGAGCCCAGAAGTGCTCTGAGAACTTGAAGTTGTGGCAGCTGGGTTAGAGCCTACATGGGAGGAGGAGAAGGTTCACCAGAGCCCTTCTCCTGCCGTGCCAGCTCCAGGGCAAGGAGTGCAATGGAAGCCAGCCAATGTCCAAAGCCCATCTGCTCTGCCAGTTCCTGTGGGAATGAGCTGCTGCAGAGGGGAAGATTTGGGTGGGAATGTGGTTCTCTAAGAAGGCCATAACTAAATGCTTGCATGGGGGTTTTGGCTTCTGGAGCAGTGGGGTAGGGCTGTTGTTGGTTCCTACCCCTCCATGCCATGATGATGTAAGGGGTGAGGGATGCCATGTGTGCTGTGCACTGGCAGTGATCCTCAAGAAATCCTTCTAATCCTCTCCTTCGAGCTGGTCAAGCTCCTGGAAATGACAGGACAGAAAAAAAAAAAAAAAAGTGCTCAGTTTTGTGCCCTTCTTCCCTTGTGGGCTGAGGGGCAGGAGGCAGAGGTCCAGCTTGGTCTCTCTCTGACCTTTTCTTTGAGACAACACTGTCTGCTCCCACCACAAAGGCACAGAGGGTGCTCTTTGCCCCCACCAGTGGGAAGTGGCTCTGCTGACCCCACTAAGAGTGCTGGAAGATGAGTCTGTGAACTAAACAGTTGAATACTGCCTAGAGGGGGGTAGCAGGCAGTAGATGTGCCACCATTCTCTTTCCAGGTGAAAGAGAGAAGGGGACACTGAATGGTGATCAAACTCCAATTTTTACTGAGCACTACATGTGCTTATATACCATTTACAGGAAGGCTGGTAATATTTTACTGCAATCACATAGACAAACCTTACATAGACAAACTCTCACATAGACAAACTTTACATTTGGACTTAGTAAAATCTTATTTCCCATAACCCAGACTTGATCCAGTCCTCTTGCAGTCAGATCTCTGTTTGCTCTTGCCAGGCTTCCTCGTTGTCAGCCTGCATTTGCTGATTCAATCTGCAGTACTCTCAGTCTCATTTGCATTACCCATATCCACACCTCCCCCGTTTCTTTTAACTAAAAATACACTCTTCAGCGATTTGTCTATTAAATTCTTAACACACTGTAAAATACAAGGAATAACTACTACAATGCATAATATGATGCCTAATACATACAAACCTATTTGAACTAAATTCCTGACCCAGCCAGTGAGTCCCCAGTGCCCTAAGAGCCAGTTCAGCCAGTCGTACCCATGATCTACCCGAAGTTTATTCACACCTTCTTTGAGGGCTTGAATGCTGGCATAGATGGGCTGGGAGTGGTCAGAAAGGTTAAGGCAACACATCCCATCGAATTCCTCAGCCACAGGCGGCGGCGGAGCTCGGAGGCGGCCCCAGCGCAGGTGGGAGCCGCGCTCGGTTGTGCGGGGGCTCGGGGCTCGCTGCGGGCCGAGGGGGCGGCAGGGGGCTCTGGCGGGTTGGTTGTGCCGGTGCCGGCCCGTGTTGGCGCTGGGCTGAGGGCGCTGCGGGAGCGGCTGCCCGCGGTCTCCTTCCCGCTGGGGCCTCGGCAGGAGCCGGTGCCGGAGCAGCGCTGGCTCGTCCCGGTTGCTGTGGGTGGCACAGAGGTGTCTGCCCTGTGCCCGGGGCTGTGCGGGAAAATTCCCGTGGCCAGAGGTTTGTGTGCCCAAAGGAGACAGAGGAGTCCTGTAAAAGTGACTTTATTGATGAACAAAGAGAGAGGCCGTGCGGCATTTGCCATGCGGTCTCTAAAGCGCAGCCTCCTTTTTATCCTCATTTTCTGCATCTCCCTCTCCCTTTCCCCACTGGCTGAGGTACTTGGAAGGTTCAGACTTCCCGATCCACCTACTGCATGTCCCTCTTAATATTCACCCCTACTACGATATTAATCTTACTGCTTTCAATCCCTCCTTTTCTCATTTTCTCAAGAATTGCCTTTACTAACTTTTAATTTCCATTGACTCAGTCTCTTTTCCCGCATCCTCTTTGGTGCAAGGTGTCGATCATGGTAAAAAGCTGAGAGTTGCTGCAGCACGTCAGAGGAGGAGCAGCATTCGTTTAAGCCGTGGTCAGCCAGAGAACCACGAAAATTTGTCCCATTCCCATCCTTTCTCCGGAATACGAGATATTTTCATATTTCCTTTGCTATCTGTTTAACCACTTTTCGGTTATCATCTGTTTGCAAACAGCCGTTTGCGGCACTTAATTTTCCACAAACTCCTCCTTCTTCTGTAAGTAGATAATCTGATCCCATCCCATGGTGAAATGTCTCGTTCCTCATTTCAGCGGCTTGGTCGGCAGGAAGTTCAGGAGCTGGAGCTGTCTGCTTGGTTATTATTTCAAGGATACTTTTAAACCTAATTATGCCACTCAAATTATGGATGGGTTTTCTGTGTCCTGATATGAATTCGTTAGGGATCCCAGGGGCTGGTCCATGGTGTTGTAGCATTTGTTCTGGTGGCCGTTCATCTTTTTCCCTTTTTTGGGTGCTCCTTCCAGCCAGGGCTGCATCAATTGAACACTATTATCTTATGAAATGATAAAATGTTTGGATTCTCAAGTGATTTCTCTGGACTAGCAAAAACACCTCATTGCTTTGGGGAGAGGGATGATCCCCCCCACACACACTTTTTTTCATGAAATTTGCTCAATATTCTCCGTTTGCTGTTTCCCTTTGCAGCTTAACCAGTTTCTGTTGCAGTCAGATATCCTCACTATGGGCTCTGCCTTTATCTGTGCAAATTCCATCTGTGCAAGCAGGCAGAGCTGGGGGTGAGGGGCAGATGGACTCAGGGAAATTCCTCCCCCTGGCAAGAAGGCCCTTGGGCATTGTCCACACTTCTCCAGAGCAATGTTAATTTGCATTTCTAAAACTCCTCTCCTGGCTGCCTGGAACTAGGATTTTCTTCCAGAGCAGCCTTTAGGTGATTCACACGTCCACCCTCACAATCTGCTTTATTTTTCTTTTTAATTTTTTTAACGATTTTTTATTAACAGTTTATGCGTTAAAGCCTCACCATTAATACTTTTCTAAGTTTGCAAAATGCGACTTAAAGGTGAGCTTCTAAAGATCCATTCTGAAATTCTGCCGTCAGTAAGAGCCACCACAAATATATAGAAAAATATTCCAATGCAATCAAGTCTTTTCTGCCTCTTCTCCTAGGAGTAAAAATTGCTTGTCACACCCCTGGCCCAAACCTAACTGACAATCTAAAAGTAGGATTATTATGAAAAATTTTTCTCATGGTGTAATCTTATCACTGAAACTGCAGGGACAATAAAAATCTCTCCAACAATATCTTTAGTGTTAGAGAGTTAAGGCATTTCTTGATTCTGGTTAGGATGTGCAACAGAAATAATTTCATCCACATATAGCCCGGGTGTGCAGAGAAAATCATTCCATGAGATGTGAGTTTTACTAGATTTTCCCTTAACTTTTTACTGTCCGAACCCAATGAAATCCATTGGTTTAGTGTTCATTGCTTTAAAGTTGTGTAGTTCTTAGTGTTTGGTTTCCTATTGCACACGGATTTCTCATCTTCTGATGTTAATTAGATCCGCATTCCTGGATTTCCTTCTCAGTCTTTTCCAGACCAGGTGTCTCCATCTATGCCGGGGGCAGTGTCTGGGGTGGGTGTTCCTTGATGTTTGCTGATGTTTCTTTGATGTTTTGTTGAATGTCGTTCTCTTTGTGGGAATCTTTTGGGCTATTCCCAGACTGTTGAGATGTTAAACTCATCTCTGTTGAGTGGTGCCACATCCCTTAAAAAAACCTTTTAAAATTTCTTTCCTGAGAGAAAGGCAAACTGAGCCTGACTAGTAAAATGGAATATAAAAAAAATTTTAAATTTGGTATACTTTCCAACAATGGAATCGCAGGCAGCCCAGTGTGTGAGTGTAATTGAGAGGCAGAGTCCTGGGTGGATGCTGTGAACAGCAAAGTGCCAAGGCAGGCTCTGTGCCAGCCCAGCTTCCTGTGGCAGAGATTTCACAAGAGACAGGATTCTGGCCACAGACTGCTTGAAATATACATCCTTTATCTCCAGGCCGCACTAGGTGGAGAATTCCCAGGGTAAGGAATTGCAAAGATCAATTCCAAGGGAGAGAATTGAATATCTGCCCTGGCTCTGGCCAAAGGTTATAATGGCCGGATGCTTGGCCTTCAGCCAAGGGCACACACTGACTCAGAAAACACTTCCTAAATGCAGCAACATGTTGCATATTCATAGACCTTCCTGCATTATTCAGAATCATTCTCCCCAAACTGTAAATCACTATTTTTTCCCTCCCTGGGGTTCTGGTGTCCCAGAGTCCAAAAATGTGAATAATTTCCTGATTATCTTTTTTACCATTCTCTGAGTTAGTTACATGAAGAAAAGCTTTTTACATGAAAATTTTGTAGTCCAAAAAATATATTTATCACTATTATTTATAAGTTCTGTTAATAACAAAGCTAAAAGAAACTGTGGTCATGCAGCAAAGTTTTCCAACATATAGCATTCATTGTAATATTTGAAAAAGCCAATAATATAATATGTACTTACAACACACCTAGGATTCAAATTTATTTTCTGAGTCGGGGAGAGCCATAGGTGGGGCACCAATCATTTTGTTATTTTTCATTTTCTCAGGTTTTCTTCCTTTCGTCCTGCCATACCACAGCCTTGAGGCTATTGGGGTTTAGAAAGTGATAAAATGTTATGGGTAGAAGAAAGAATCCTCAATCCAGGTCCTGCAATTTCCTATTAATGCTCAGAATTCTTGCACTTCCTTTTCAGTCCTGTTTGACTTCTGAGCTTCTCCAGACCCTCTCTGGGTCAATACACCACAAATCTTCAGTCAAAATATGTCCCAAATATTTTACCTTTTTCTCAACCATTTGTGCTTTTTTTTTCAAATACTCAAAGATGCTTTTTAGCCTGAACATTCAGCCATTTCACAGAGGCTTCTTCTACCACTTCTTGTCCTCCTGATTGCAGCAAGTCATCCACATCCTGCATTAACCCAATCCCTGGGGGTGGGGTAAATTCTTGTGATATTTTCTGCAAGGCTTGTCCCAATAAGGCTGGTGCTTCCCTGCATCCCTGCAGAAGGACCGTCCATGTCTTTTCCATTTTCCCTTCTACCTCTTGTTCCCACTCAAAGGCAAAATCCAGTTTACCATCCTGTGTCAGTGGGCATCCCCAGAAAGCATCTTTGCCATCAAGTCCTGAATGGTGTCAGTGTGAGGAGGGCACCTGGTTGAAGATGGTGTAAGGATGTGAGAGCCCCTGGGTGCTGGGGCCCCCTTGGGCCCTGGGGTTCATCCCTCAGGGGCTGTAGAAACTCTGCCATGGCCTTTGCCTTCCCCTTGGCCTTTTCCTCCTCCCTTCTTGCATTCCCCTGCTGTGCCTTTGTGACCAAGTGCTCCAGGGGCTTCTTCTGCCCCTCCTGCAGCCCCCTCAGTGCCTGGGGGTGCTCATCCTCTGACAGCTGCTGAGCTTTCTGCTAAATCATTCCTTTCTGCACTGACCCAAGGAAAATGCTTAAAAGCTAATCCGGATGTTTGCACGTCCAATCCCCATTTCCCAGCTGTTCCTTTGTGCTGCTGCTCCTTGTGCTGTGGCTGCCGTGGCCAGCCCGTATCCCAGAGCCGGTGCCTGTCCTGCCGCAGTGTCCAAACGCGGCCCCCCCGGCGGGCAGGGCCGGCAGCTCCACGGGGCCGGGCAGCGGCCGGGGCGTCCCGCAGCCTCCTGGGGGCCGGGGGCCACTGCCGGGCCTGCAATTGCCGGGGGGTGCTGGGCTCAGGCAGCGCCCGGCGCTGAGCCCCGGCTGCCCCACAGCCCCGGCCCGGCCCCGCAGCTCCCCACAGGCCCCCAGCCCGTGCTCCCGGTGCCGCCCCTCTGCGCCCGCTCCTGCCGCTGCCCAGCACAGAGAAACCCCCTGCAATCCTGACCTCCTTGTGTGCCTGTCCTGGCAACCGGGGATACAAAGGATCTGCAGCAGCTGGCAACTTCTGAGGATAAGAGCCTGCTGGAAAACATCCCCATCCTCACTATTTTTCTCTTCCTCCTCTTTACCGTCCTTCATTTTTTTTTTCCCAGATAGAGTGCTCCTGCTGCATCTTGACTGAACCATATTCCTGCACACTCCCCTTCACCCAATCCCTTCCCTGCACACCAACAGCATCCATCCTCTGTTGTCTAAATCCCTTCTGGACTTCCCTTGTTGCCCACCTGGGTGTCCATGTCCTTGATTACCTCTGGTAGAATGTGCAAACTCCCTCCACATGCTGCCAAGGGACCCTTCAGAGATATTTTGGGATCATCATCCCTTTGGCCAGGAGCCCTTCCTGGCTTTCCCTTTCTACCCTCCACGGGTGCCCTGCCGTGTTTAGTCGCCGAAGATCCCACTGTAGTCCCTGCTGAGATTTTCAGTGCTCTCTGGCTGCCGACTCTTCCCAGCCCCCCTGATCTGTCACTCGTCTGTCTCCTGGTCTCTCTCGGGTACACAGTCTGTAGGAATTACTGCGTTGGGATTGTAGGGACAAACTGAGGCGCTCTGGTCTTGAAGTTTGCAGTTTATTTGGTAGGGCGTGGGTATATATAAGGCCCTGCTAGGAACTGCAGCTGCAGCTCAGAGCAGGACGGAGAGAGAGGGATAGAGGAAGAGTTAGAGCAGAGAGCGTAAGAGAGTAAGAAAGATGGCAAGAGTAAGTGCATAAGAGTGAGATTTTCCCGTTTACGATACAAGAAATTTCCTTCTATGTTGAATATTCTAGTTTCCACTAACCACTCTTATAGAAGATACAAATTGTCTAACATTTGTATGCAACCTATAGGAATGACTATATTACCATGTTTTACTGCTTTTTTTATCTCTAAATTTTATCTGGGACCCTTCGTGCCATGCCTAGGAAGGATGTCTGTTTGCTTTTTGGTATTCGCAGCATCTAACATGATCTAAACAAAGGGGCCTTCAGGCATTCAGTTGCTTTCAGCCACACAGTCAAAAATGGCTATCATTTCTATTTTGCTTATATTTTTCCTATTCTCAAAGTCTTTTGTTAGGCACTCGTATTTATAAGGTTTCCCTAATTCATCCTTCCCAACCCCAGTCCATGCCCGATGCCGCTGCCACCCAAGGGAGCTGATCACCCAAACTGGGTGAGGCACCTTCAGTTCCACTCACTGCCCTCCACCCCGGACGGGGGAAGGAATTCCTGCCGACCCCCAAGGTGTGTGGAAAAATGCACATCACCAGAGGTTTCTGTGCTCAAAGAAGACAGAGGAGTCTTATATGAACGTAGCAGGACCTTGGCTGAGCAGCAGTCTGTGTGGTCAATTAATAACATTTTCTGACCCTGATGGCTTCTGCTGTCACTTCCTTATGTCCACGTCCCCGGCCCTGTGTCCAAGCGGATTCGCAGCATGTGTTTGTAGAGACCCTTTGCTGTTGTTCCTTGCATGGGGGTCCCCCGTTTTGGGGCCATCCCCCCTGGAGCAGGGTGTCCCGGCTTGGTGCAGCCCCGCCCCTCGGGCAGCGCTGAGCCAATGAGAGCGCGCGGCGGTGATGACGCAGCAGTGTCCAGGCAGAGCCGCAGCTCCCAGCGTTGCCCACCTGGAGCCACCTGCGCCCGGCCCGGGCCCCAGCGCCCCCCTGGATGGGAATTTGGGGAGGTGGGAGGGGGGGAGCGCCAAGGCCGGGCCCCCCCGCGCTGTGGTGGCGGCAGCGGCTGCAGTGGGGAGCGAGTGCGGGCGGGAGCGGCCGAGAGCCCAGCGCTGCCCCAGCCCGAGCTGCCCCAGCTCCATCGCTGCCCCTGCGCTGGGATGCTGTGGGTTTGGGGGGAAGAGGGAGCCGGCAGTGGGTGCTGGGCCTGGGGGAAGCAGGAGAAGGGAAGGAGAAGCAGGGTTGAAGAACAAGATGATCAAATGATGCATGTGGGAGGAGCAGGTGGGATTGTGCAGGAGAAGGAGGAATAGTAGGAGGAAGAGGAGTGTGAGGGGCAGTAGGGACACAGGATGAGGACGAGGAGTAGCAGAAACGGGAAACACTACAAGGTTCCACCCCTCCCTGTATCTGCAGGCCCCCGCAGCCCCAGGAGCGTTGCACCCCCGACCTGCTGCGGGTGATCAGGGAGAAGGATCCATGATTTGCACAGGGGTAAATCTTGGTGTTTCTGAGCTTTATTGGGCTAAATGTTGGGGCTGAGGTTTTTCTGTGGGGACTGAATCTTTATATTTTTTTCCTCGGTTCCAATGTAAAATGTGCCCAAAAGTATGTATTCTATCACCATCTGTTGAAGCCAGCTGGGGTAGTGATCCTTATCTCCGAGGGAGATATCCTCTGTAAATGGGCCATATGCTAGAAAACAGGTGGGGGAGTGTTCTTGATCTTTTCTTCCATCCATCCTTCCTCCAGGACGATATCAGGTATCTTCTGTTAATGGGCCATTGAGTTCAATACGTAACTGATAAAATTACATCATCCCATTTTGCAATTCTGCACCCAGGGGGAGGAGCCAAACATTTCGTACCTAGATTCAAACTGAGATTTGGAACACCAAATCATCCCTTACCCACTGGTTTCCAGAGGACGAGAGCTACCAGACCTTTCTACAGCATCACTACTACAACAAGACCACTTCATCGGGACTGCTACCACCACCCTAACTAGCGGGGTGTAAGGTTGTATTCTTACTCTATCAGTTCTTTTCTTTTGAATTGCATGTATTTTATTTTTTTCTCTTGTTTTTTTTCTATTAAGCTGTATTTCTGACTTGGAGTCTCTCACTGGTTTTGCTTTCAAATCAGCACAATTTTGGAGGGGATTTTGACTGAATCTTGGTGTTTGGGAGGTTATTACAGACGCAAGATGCTCAATGACCTGCAGAGATGAACTTGGGCAAGGAGGAACTCCCAGTTTATGGAGCTCTCTTGTTTTTTCCCCAAACCAGGACTTTTCATTCCCACGGCGTGAGGAGATGGAGGAGGCAGAAAAGCCCCGGAGATCCTGCAGGAGGAGGGGCTGCAAACCCAGCCCAGGGAGCTGCGAGGAGGAAAGACCCTCCCTGAGCCGGGAAGGCGGCCGGAGATCCAGGCAGAGCTCAGAGCTGGTGGAGAAGCCTCATGGAGCGGAGAAGCCCCACAAGTGCTTGGAATGTGGGAAGAGTTTCAGCTACAGGTGCAGGATGATCCAACACCAGAGGATCCACACTGGGGAAAAGCCCTACGACTGTGGGAAATGCGGGAAGGTATTCAATGAGATCTCCGGCCTGCTCCGGCACCAGGTGATCCACACAGGTGAACGGCCCTACACCTGCTTGGAATGTGGGAAGAGCTTTGGATGGAGCTTTGACCGGAAAAAACATCAGCGCATCCACACTGGGGAGAGGCCCTACGAGTGTCCTGAGTGTGGGAAGAGCTTCTCACAGAGCTCTAACTTGACCCGACACCAACGGAGGCTCCACTAAGGGAAGCTCTGTGAGTGCCCCGAGTGTGGGAAGAGCTTCGTGCTCTGCTCCAGCTCCATCCCCCTGGGAGGATCGGTGTTGGATGGTTGAAAAAAACACAAAAACACAAAAACCAACCAAACAAACAAAAAACCCCAAAACCCAAACAAACACACAAACAAACAAAAGAACCCCCCAAAACAAAACAAAAACAAAAACCCACTAAAATAGTGATACGCACAGAAGCAATATAAAAACACCAAAATCAAACAAAAAGTATAGTCAACTTTGAAATAAAGAATGGAGAAAAGTCATGAACTAACATTTCTCTTTTTTTAAACTATGGAGAAAAAACTCTTGTTTCCTCTAAAACATGTAAAAATACTTTGAAGTGAATATGACTGTTCTAACTGTACATATAAAGAAAAGCATTAATATTAAACAAATGTAAAAGTTGCAGTAATCTCCTAGGTTTTAGTAATAGAAAACCCCTGCTCTCCCCCCCAAAAAAAGAAAAAGGAAAAAACTCTATTTTAAAAAATAAAGTAAGTTTTTTTTGAACTGTTATAATCCCTAAACTGTGCATCAGAAGTCAATATAGTCCTCAATAACAGTTATGAGAAAAACTGTTAGTCTGTATAAAGGATTCTTAGATAGTAATCAGATTTTCATTCTCCTGGGAAGCTAATCACTGTAACATCAAAACAAAAAGAATCCGTTTTCTTGTGGAGGAATCTCCATAGACTGAAAAAAAGTCTCCTCTTTCAAGTAAATGAGTGAAAAACTATTTTAGAGATGGTAGACTGAGTTGTTTTTGTACGTGTTTAGTATTAAAAAAATGTATTGAAGAAAAAGCTGTAGCCTAAAGTTTTCTTCTAAGGGTTTTTTCTTATAGTTTCTAGTAATAAAATTTCTCTTTATACCATTTAAAGTAAAACCTGTTTTTTGTCTACTTCTTAATCCTCTCTCACAACAAAAAAATTCAAATTAATAAACCAAAACTACTACATTTAACCTCAGTGATTCCAGGATTTTGATTTCCTATTACTCTAGGGTATCTTCTGGAGCCAAATGGTGATTGACTGGGGCAAAGACCAAGATTTTGGAGACAGTGGGGTGGAAACTCCTCCAAAAATGTTCTTCCCTCCCTCCCAAGCACGTGGATCCTCTACTTGCACAGACACAGAAATTCTTTTATTTTGGCCTTGATTTGCTTTTCATTTCTCTTCATCCCTTCAAAACATCCAACACTGGCTAAAAATAAAGACACAGATCTGAGACATGGGTGGGGACACGGGGGGACAATGACATGGTGGGACACAGACATGGAGAGTGACATGGGGACACCTGGACATGGAGGGGGATGTGGCCATTCGTGGGGACATGGGGGGACACGGGCATGGATGGAGATGTGGGGGACAGTGACAGGGATGGAAACATGGTGGGGACACAGCCATGGGTGAGGACATGGTGGGACATGGCCAGTGACATGTGGGGACACGGCCACGGCCGGTGCCATGGGGGGAACTTGCAGGGGCTGTGGGGGATGCTGGCTTGGAGGGAGTTGAGGGTTCCTGGCAGGGACTTGGGGCTCGCTGAGGCCTTTGGGGACCCCAGGCCGAGCGGCTCCGGCTGCGCTGGGAGACCCTGGCGGAGGTTCTGGGGCAGCTGCTCAAGGACCCCCTGCCCTGGAGCCCCAGCCGGGCATTGGGCTCCTGGAAGGGAATGAACGTCCTTGTCCCCAGCAGGACAGATTTCTTATTTCTTGCAGGTGCAAATGGTTCTCTTACCAGAATAGCTTGTTGTGTTAATTGTTTTCATGCTTAAGATTGTTTTCACATGGGTACAAGCAAGTAACTTAGCTGCACATAGAAGAAGTGACAGGCTAGCTATTAATTTAGCAGAGAGCAAGACCTGATTTTATGAGACCTTTTATAATTTGTCTACCTGACTGCAACATCTCACCCTTTTTCATTAATTCAAAGAAGGTTCATATGTTCTGATGATAAAATAGCTCTCTCATGTGAGGGTGTTATCTCATTAAGGTTATCACTGGTTATCTGTTAGATATGGGATAAGATACATAAAAGACAGATTACAATCAACAAAACTTAGCAAATTCTATCATGTCATTGACACAGGGTTTCACAGCATGAGAAAACAAAAGAATAATGTCCAGTGTGTCCTAGGGAAATGGAAAGAAATGAGCATTGTTTTAAAGTCCAAATAGTCCATTAGCTGGAAATGTTGATCTTTTTACACTATGGAATGTGCTCTTGGATCCTGGAACAGGGAATTACTGAAGAAGTTTAGTAGGAACACTCTACCATGATGTTGACACAAGGCTTTTGTTGGCAATTTGCCTGGGAATTTCCAGACACAGCCATGTCTTGGCACTCCTACTTCTGGTTTTGTTCTGGCCACGAAGGCTGCATGGTGATTAGGTTCTTTTTCTTCTCACTGGGCTTCATTTTCTTGGAGGCAACTGATGTTTGGCTGAATGAACAGGTGACTACTTTGAAGTTGTTGATGATAAAAACACATGCATACCTTCTCCTTAAGTTAATGACTTAATTAGTCTTTGTAAATTCAATTGGTGAGGTTTACCTAAAATATTTTCTTTTTTTTGGTATAAATATTGCACTATTCATATTTCCTTAGGTGTTAATTTCCCCTTCTTTGTTTTAAAAACAGCATGCGTTACTCTTGCCATGAACATGAAGGGAACATCAAAACAAAACTATATATATAGTAAAACCAAAAACTTACAGCAATCGGGAATAATTCAGATACAACAATGCAAAACATTTCTGATAACAGATATAATTAATAACACATGTGAAATTACAGGATTACCAAGCACTACAACATTGTACCATCAGCCCAGCGTCTGCAACAGCTGATAAGCCTCAAATCAGTGAAGAAGTGGATAATCATCACCGGAAAATGATTTGGGACGAAATGAGCGCAGAGCCGCCTGTGGCTGCAGTGCAGAGGCAGCTCCCAAGTCGGGCAGCAGACGGCGGGGGGGAAGCTCCGGGCCCCGCGGGGAGAACGGGAGCCTGAGCCGGCGGCGCTGAGCAGCGGGGGCTGCAGCCACCCGAAAGGGGGGTGGGAAAGCGCCACAGCGGGGAACGGGGGGGCTGTGATACCCCCTGAGCCGGGGCCTGAATCCTTAAAAACCGGAATAATCACGGACAAAGGCGCTGTAACTAATTAAAGTTACAAAGTGGTGTGTTTATTCACCGGCACGGGAGTCACCTCCCAAAGGCGTGACCGCCCCGAACAAGGTTCTTTGCCCTCTATTTATTGCCCAAGATCTTACATACAATACATGTGCATAACCCCAGCACCTCCCATCCCCATCCCATATTAAAATGAGCCCATTCGTCCTTCACGTGTGCGCAGTTCTTCTCTTGAATTGGGTCGGTGGTCTCAAAGGATGAAGTCAGGAGAGTCTTCATCAGGTCTCTGTGACCCCCTGGAACAATCCAAGGCCTCTTGCTTTGTGATTAACTGTTGTGTTCCGTCAGCGGATTCAGGATCCAGGGTGGTGTGTCGGTGCATTGCCTCTCACAACGGGTCTAGAAATTCAGAAGGGACCCTGTTTAATAGCATACAGGGCTGACCAGTTTATGGTTCTAGGAATTGCTCTTTCCAGCCCCTTCACTATTAATTCCTGGTATTTTGTTAGCTGTGCTGCTCCCTCTGATCTATTAGCATTCCAACCTGGATCCTGAAGGGGAAATAAATCCTTAATGTCCTCCTGTGTTGTTCTGCAATCATCCTCAGCCAGATCTTCAGCCACCTTCAAAGCCAACTGCTTCTCTGAGTCTGTTAAAGAATCAAGCAGTAGCTGGAGGTCAGTCCAACCAGGCCTGTGCTGTCTAACCATAAACTTCATTCTCTTAGCACCACCCATTGGATCGCTCTGATAACTCTTAGCAATCTTTTCCCAGGAATCCAGATCCAATGCAGAAAAGGGAACTTTAACTGGCACTGTTGTTCCCTCAGAGGTTACTGTCTCCCTCAGAGGAGCCTCTCTAATTTGTTTTCGGGTCCTTGATGCTGTGGGACCCTGTGGGGAGGGCCCTTCCTCCTCACTGTCACTGGGGGTGACGGTGGGTACAGTCAGGTTGGCTCTCATGCTTTGGGAGTTGGTGGGAAATCCTGCTTTAATTCCTGTTCTCCCGAGGGAAGGTGATGCAGGGGATGAAGTGGGGATAGAGGCTGGAGTTGATGGCTACTCTGAATCTACTTTCTCTATCACCCCTCCCCTTTCCTGCCTTTTAGAGGGTCTTTTAAGCAATTCTTCTGTTTCTTTTTCCTGAGCTTCCATACTATGTATCTTGTCAGGATGTGTGCATCTTTGGTTTATTGAACACTTACTGCAACATCGCTTGGATTTTCCCCCGTTAGCTTTATTATCTTTTTCCAGAGCCAACACTGAAGGGTCAGATGGTGGCCTAATCCCACAATCCCTTCTCCACTTGTAGTGATTCCAAAGGGTGGAAAACATCAGCATAATAACCTCCTGCAATTTTTGTTCACGCCTAAGTAAAAGCATTAGCTGTAACAAATTTTTACAGTCAAGCGTCCTGGTTGGTGGCCATTTCACCCCTCCTCAAGTCTTTAAAGTGGCCACCACTGCGGGCACAGCTTAACAAGCTGTCTCTTGGTTTCTGTACCACCATGGCCCACCAGCTCTTTCCAACGTGTCAAAATACATCCCAAGGGGCTGTCTTTAGGAATCTCTCTGCTCTCACTCGCCCCCATGCTGAGAGTTCCTCCTCTCTCAACGCCTTTTAATCTTGTCCCAACTCCGAAGCTTCACCTGGTGATAATCAGGTACAAAGGTACACTGAGCACACTCACCCCTAAGGATCTGTGCTGGTTTCTGTGGGGTTCCTGAAATCCCGTTTTCTAACAGCTCAAATATTCTATTGCTACCGTGTGCCTCCTGACCAGTGACCAATAAAATCCATATAACTATCTGGGTAGCCTTTTATTCCTTTCTGTGACAAAGATCGCAAATTCCATTTCTAGGTATCCTCCACTTGTATACTTGCCAGACCCACAGTTGTCGACAAATTACACAACGAAACACAACCCACAGGTTACAGTCACAGCTCCCCCTTGGACAGGAAAGTTCCTTTGGCCTGGGATCCCCCTCCCTGAACCTTCTATTCCTAGGCATATAATTTTACCAGCAGGAGAGAAAGGGAAAAGATAAAAGCAACTGAAGGAAAAGGGTTAACAGTGAAAGCAGCGAACCAAATCACTTAAGCTCTGCAATTATAATCTTTGACACAAGATGGCTGTGTTGCCTAAAGAATGAAACCTTTCCCCACAAAATGGCGATATCTTTCTAAAATACTCACAACGCGCACTACCCAACTAAAAAAAAAAAGTTCCTTTTTATTCACCTCTAAAGGAATTAATGTATCACAACCAAACACTTCCAAACACTTCACTCACAACACTTTTACAAAATGGCAAAATTCAAAACAAAAATTCGTTTTCTCCCCCTTCAAATTTCTGATCACAGTTCGCTGGCAAACCAAACCTCTCTCGTTGTACCTTGGGCTGAATATTCACAAAGCCACGCCGAAAATCCGGCAAACTTCGGCCAAGGCACAATTCCTCTGCGGGGGGAGGGTAGCTCTGAACTCACGTCGCTGCCTCTCCCCTCCGCACCTAGGGACCAACAACAATTGTCAGAATAGTGCCCCACACAATGGTGATTTTAAAGCCTCACAAACAACTAACTATATTTTCTCGCAGTTAAAACAGCCGCAATTAAAACTTCGGGGTTGGACGGAAACCGAGAAATCTTGCTCAAAGCTGCAAACCCGCAGTACCGGGTACCGGGGTTACTCCGGAGTGTGCAGGATGTAATTTCAAACCGCACCCACACTGCTCGCTTCCTTTAAACACAAAACAAACAGCTTAAACACAAAACTGCCGCTCTCACCCGGTAATACACCGTTCACAATCTCACTGCTTGCACACACACAGAGCCAAAGCTCACACGCATCAACCAAAACTCACACACACACAGAGCCAAAGCTCACACACACAGCCAAAGCTCACACACACAGCCAAAACTCACACACACACAGCCAAAGCTCACACACCACCCCAGCCCCCGCGATTCAAGTGTAATACAAGTGCTTTGGGTTCCTCCGCCCTCCCGGGTGTATCCCTTCTGCTAATCAGCCGCAAATCTCAAAATTCTTCCACAACCTACACATACATAAATTCAAAACACATACACTACTTTGCGAACATGCTCCCAAAACCACACAAACCAAAGTGCATACAGCACACCGCTAACCCACAGTCTAAGCACACAAAACAAGTTCCATCCACACGCTCAAGAACACACGCACATCTGGAGCACACAGACTGTGATCACCATATTCTGCAACCCAAAAATGGAGTCACCCACACACCACCACTCGTGACGGATCCCTCAAGCTAAAAGCCCACCACGCTGCTTTTAAACCACAGATAGAACTGGAGCCACCACAGCTCCCGTACCACAGCCCTGCCATGAACGCTGTTATTGCCCTGCCCCAGCTCTGCCCACGCTGCCGGGCGAGCTCCGCTCCCGGCGGCCGCCACCGGCCCCGCTTCGGGACAAGAGTTCCTGGGGCTGTTACTGATCTCACCCGGAACACAAACCACTGCCAAATTCCACGGAAACTTACAAACAAATCCACTTCAGGCTTTTTCACTGCGCGCTTGACATCTCGCAGCATCTTATCAGTTTGCCTTTCTTAAAAGTGGTTATCTTTAATTTTTAAACATACCTTTTTTGTCCGTATCTCCGGCAGATCTCGTTCTTTCCCCCGGGGTGCCAGCGGGGAAAAGGAGCCCTCTTCCTAGGAAGATCCCAGGTGGGCGCCCAAGAGGGGTCCCGAACCTCGCTGGCCCTCGGCCAGAGAGAAGAGAGTCCTGCCGCGGTCACCAAATGATTTACCAAAATAAGAGTATTGGCCTATTACTGATACCCAACTGTGACGGACAAAAGACTCTTTAACAATTTAAAGTTAGAAAGTGTATGTTTATTCAGTGCTGGGCAGCTGCCTGAGGTAACCCTCCAATACACGCTGCAAAATTACAGGTGATCACAGAGTCGATTTATTGATAAAAGCATCAAACAAATTCATAATACCAGCCTCTCCCATCCCCCCGCTTCCTGTGGTAATTAGCTTGAATCGCTATTAAGCATGCGTGGTTGGCTTCTTGAATTAAGTCTGGGGTCGTTTTTGTGGGGAGGGGTCTTAAAAAGAGGAAGAAAGGCGAGTCTTCCTCGCCCTGAACTCTCGACCCTTTCTATCGACGACAATACAAATGGCTTCTGGGAGAACTCAAATTTTCCCTCCCTTCATGACTTTGAATAAGTTTCTGCTTGCAATTGAAACTACTTACTAGTTTCATCTGTTCCCGTTGCAAGCACAGCTGAGCAAACATAAAATGACAGTCAATAAATTATTTAAGTTTCAGATAACCATCTGAAGGCCAGTTTCTTCTAACTTCTAACTCTTAATTATTTTCAGCAAGGCCTATGTTTATTCAGCGCCGTTTAATAAACTCTAGTAAATAACTAACTTTTAACTAATCCTAATTTCTCTAAGACTAAGTGTTTCACTTGGGTGACACATTGTAGTGTATGCACCCCATGCCACAGCAGCTGTACACAAACTAAAGGGGGGACATTGGCTGGCCGGGAATAGGATGCTTAAATACCAATCGCTGTTATTAGAGCAGGATGGTGTTACCTTGGAAACAACTTCTGTTGTTAAGCCTGCCATGTTTCTGTCCTCCACCTTAACTGACGATGTGCCTGATCAGGACTGTTTGCAGACAATTGAAGAGGTCTATTCCAGCTGGCCAGACCTGAAGGACGTGCCCCTGGAAAATCCAGATCAGGAGCTTTTTACAGATGGCAGCTAGCCCAGAGAGGACATGAAAACATTTCAACATTTTTGTGTTGAAAATCTTTTGAAACATCTAAAACAGGTAATAATAGGAAAAGGAATGACTGACATTGTACAATCAGTAGTGAGCAAATATAAAATCTGCTGTAGAAACAACCCGGATATGAGGAAAAGAGTTGTGTTAGGAGTAACAAAGGCCAGGGATCTTCCTGGAGATTACTGGCAAATCGATTTTGCAGCATTACCAGGCAAAGAGGGACACTGGTCCATACTGGTATTAGTTGACACTTTCAGTGGATGGCCGGAAGTTTTCCTCTGTCACATTAACACAGCCAAGGAAGGAGTGAAAGTTTTGCTCAATTATGTAATTCCAAGGTTTGGGGTTCCCTTGGGGATGTCTTCAGATAGGGAACAGCACTTTGTCACAACAGTGGTTAAAGAAGCGAGCCAGATTTTGGGAATTACTTGGGATCTGCACACACCTTACAGACCCCAAGCAAGTGGTGAAATTGAACGTATGCATGGGACCCTCAAAACACAAATTAGTAAACTTTGTCAGGAAACATCCATGACATTGGTTCAAGCCTTGCCTGAAGCTTTACTGAGTATCCACATCCAACCGAGGTGGAGGGATAACATCAGTCCCTATGAAATACTGTATGGCAGCCATATCAGATTCCACATGTTCCAGGTGAAATTCACGTGAAGGGCAAACTTGATTCACAGAGATATCTAATGGCTTTGGCTCCACATTGCAGAAGCTCCAGAATTACATCCTGCTATCCAGACCCATAGGACTGGACACACCTGCACATCCCTTCCAGCCTGGAGATTGGGTCTGTGTGAAGTGGTGGGACAGTGATCCTCTGCAAGCCAAGTGGAGAGGACCATTCCAAGTCCTGCTGACCACCTTCACTGCAGTCAAAGCTGCTGGCAAAGGATCATGGATTCACTGCTCCAGAGTTAAGAAGGGTTCTGCTCCGGAAACTACTAAAAGAACAGAGATTGATGCAGATAAAAATATGTTTTCAATTATTCCTCTTTTATGCCCAAAGAAATGTTCATAACAATCATTATTCTTCTTTGCATGATAGCGAACTGTGCAAGACATTTCTACTGTTAGATATTTATCTATTATTAGATATTTATCTGCTGATATTTCTTATTGTTATTTACTATATTTTAGATACTTATCCATTATTAAACACCTATTATTAGCAGATATTTAGAATAGAGACTTGACAAGGTAAAGGCCTTGTTAAGCTTTTAAAGGGGGGAAAAGATGCCTTAATTTTCAATTTTCATATTTTTCAGATTCTGTGCTGCCCTAGTGCGTGACTCTGAACTTCAAATAAAGTGTTAGCAAGTTCTCTTCACAGCTTAGTTAGACAAAACAATCCTTTTCCAGCCTGAGAACCAAGGACACCATTGCAGCTTCAGGCCCAAAAATTGTGAACAACAATGAATTGAGGAGAGCAATCTGGGTGAATGAGACTTCATAACCTAGAGCTCTAATTGGACAATTAACCCCAAGATGTAAATTGACCAAAACTGATAAAAGTGTGGAAATCTGTGACCGCTCGTCCATCTTGGGTAGAGCCACGGCCGGGCTCTTGTACTGCCCAAGGTGAATCCTTTGAAGGCCTTTTAGTAAAAACCTCCTTGACTCCTTTAACTCTGCCCAGCCTCTCTAGGCATCAGTTGGAGATTCCCCAGTGACCCTGGTGATCCGTGTTGGGAACACACCTGGCTGGGGGGGCTCCACATCTTCCTGGCTCCCTGTGGACACCTGGATGAATGCAGGGGCAGGAACGTCCATTGGGGCCCAAACTGACATTGGGAATTCCTTGGGGAGAGCAGATTTGTTGACTTTCAACCCCAAAAAAATCTTCTGCATCCAGTCCTATCTTCTGGTGGCATCAAAGAATATTGAATGGTCTTGGAGGTCTTTTCCAACCTCAGTGATTCCATGGTTTTTATTTCCTATTGCCCAAGGGTGTCTTCTGTAGCCAAATACTGATGAACTGGAGCAAAGACCAAGATTTTGGAGACAGGGGGGCGGGAACCCCTCCAAAACAGGTTCTTCCCTCCCACCAAAGCACATGGATCCTCAGCTGGCATGGACAAGGAAATCCCTTTCTTTCAGCCTTGATTTGCTTTTCATTTTTCTTCATGGAGTAAAAATAAAAAAATAAAAATTCTTCTTGAGGTAAAAATAAAGACCTTGAACTGAGATATAGGTGGGGACATGGGGGGATGTAATAATTATGTTGAGATGGACATGACTGGCATCATCAGCAGTCCTTTATTAAAAACTTTTCATGCCTTATTTCAATGGACTTCTCTATGGAAACTCTGACTCCTTCCCTCACAGGCAGCTCCACACAGCTCTGACTCCTCCTCTCCTCTCTGCAAGTTTCCTTCTTCCTTCTACATCACTGGCTAAACCCCAGCCTGTCCCTTATCTGGCCACCTAACCCTGTCTGTCACAACAACTTCTTACCTTATCTGGCCCTTGCTCAACCCCATGTCCCTTCTCTCCTCACAGCACAGCCAGCAGACTCCACCCCAAACTGCAGCAGATCCTCAGTCTCAAGCTCCAACTGTGACTGTAACTGTGACTAGTGGCCAGCTATCCCACTCTTTTATAAAACACCCATCCTCACTGTTCAGGCAAGGCTGTTTGCACTCCTCAGTAATTAGTACAGGTGTAGTTCATTGGGAAACATTGCCTTCTAGCCTTTCAACCTATCTTCCCACAAATTCCCCCTTTTTTATTTAATCAAAATAAATTGACATGATGACACATTCACATATTTCACCTCAGACTAACAGTTATACAATTGTTTGGGCAACACATCACAATAAGGACATATACTTGAAATCTCAGTTCTCAAATATCACAAGTAGTTTGCCTAGCTTTACTTCATGATTGTTTCCTTCAGCAAGTTCTTATATAAGAAATAATTGTCTGCATGCTGTAGATTGATTAGACATTTACCTTTCCCCAGAGCCAAGAGTCTTATTATTTTTCTCCTCACATATAACCAATTTATTCCAGTTTCATTACCCAAAGTGAAAGTTTACAGCAGCATAACAACCACATCCAATTAATTCTGATTGATTCTTCATTCTTTTCTCAGTGATTGTTAACTTTCTTTTTAAAATTACTTTGGTTTAAATTTGGCTTTTAGCAGTACAGAACATCAACCTAAGGATTCTCTTAGCTCTGAAATGCCTTTGTGAATTAAGCTTGATACATTACCCAGATTCACACAGTACATACTATTAAAGCTCAAAAAGCAGAAAGCTGCAATTCATAAACACAATATATATATTTCAGCATCAAACAGACACATTGCATTCAACAGCAGAACCACCATCTCCAGCTTTTCCTGTGTCTTGTTCCTTTAATTACTTCACTTTTTCCTTCTTCAGCTTAGTTGCTTTTGTAAAGTTATTTTAACTAACTTCTGTGCAGGAGTAACATATTTGAACTTGACTCTTAATTCAGCTTTTTGGGGGACACAGAGGCAGCTCTGGCAGGCTCTACTTCAGGGACAGGCACATTCTCAAGCTGAACTTCATTCTTCTCTTGCTCCCCATTAACTTCAATTTCTAGCTCTGATTCTTCTTCTACCTCCTGCTCTGTTTTCTATTCTTTTAGAGTCTCATAGAGCAATCTCCAGGTGGCAGTCAAATTTGCAGCTGCCTTGTCCCCTTTGCATACTGCATCCCATGGTCTTTCCCCAACTTCTTTCCATACTCTAACACCACAGGAAGTGCTTTCATCAACCTTAATAACATATTTTTTTTCTCCCAAGTGTTTTTTTAATACACATAAAACAGTCTGTTGCCAGTGGCTCATCTGGATAAGCATCCCTTCAGGTGTCACAGACAATCAGGTTCAGACCAGCGGCTTCCCCCACTGCTCTCAGCTTCACTGGGCTCCGTCTCTGGCTGTACCTCACCCTACAGCCCAAGTCCAACCACGCTGGCATCACCATTATGTAGTAACTATGTTGAGACGGACTGGACTGATACCATCATCAATCCTTTATTAAAAACTTTACATGCCTTCTTTCTGTGGACTTCTCTCAGCCAACCCTAACCCCTTCCCTCATAGGCAGCTCCACACAGCTCTGACTCCTTCCCTCACAGGCAGCTCCACACAGCTCTGACTCTGTCTCTCCTCTCTGCAAGTTTCCTTCTACATGACTGGCTAAACCCCAGCCTGTCCCTTATCTGGCCACCTAACCCTGTCTGTCACAACAACTTCTTACCTTATCTGTCCCTTGCACAACCCCATGTCCCTTGTCTCCTCACAGCACAGCCAGCAGACTCCACCCCAAACTGCAGCAAATCCTCAGTCTCAAGCTCCAACTGTGACTGTGACTAGTGGCCAGCTAGCCCACTCTTTTATAAAACACCCATCCTCATTGGGCAGGCAAGGCTGTTTCTACCTCTCAGTAATCAGTACAGATGTAATTCATTGGGAAACATTGCTTTCTGCACTATCCTTTCAACTTATCTTCCCACACTTATTCTGTAAGGCTTTTCTTATTTCCTATAGTTATGGTCACCATCATCTCATGGTCATGGTCACCTCACAGCCACCTCATGGTCACAATCGTCTCACAGCCATGGTTGTGTCATGATCATCTCATGGTCTTGATCACCACATAGCCATGGTGTGTTGTGGTCATCTCATGGCCACCTCTTGGTCAAGATGTGTCATGGTCACAGTCATGATAATCTCATGGCCTTCAGTATTTCATGGCCGTGGTGGTGTCATGGCAATCTCGTGGTCATCTCATTGTCACCATCATCTTGTGGTCATCTCATGGTCACGGCCATCTCATGGTCATGGTCATTTCCTGATCACCGTCATCTTATGCTCACGGTCATCTCACTGTAATGGTCACCTCATGATCATGTCATGGTCACCTCATGGTCATCTCATGGCCACGATCACATCAGGGTCACCCCAAGGCCATGGCTGTGCCACAGCCAACCCATGGTCATCTCTTGGTCCAAATCATCTCTTGGTCAGGGTTGTGGTTGTGTCATGGTCATCTCATGGTCATGGTCATCTCATGGTCATGGTCATTTCCTGATCATCATCATCTTATGCTCACGTCACCTCGTGATCATGTCATTGTCACCTCATGGTCATCTCATGGCCACGATCACATCAGGGTCACCCCAAGGCCATGGTTGTTTCATGGCCAACCCATGGTCATCTCTTGGTCCAAATCATCTCTTGGTCAGGGTTGTGGTTGTGTCATGGTCATATCATGGCCATGGTCACTCTCATCCCATGGCCATCTTGTACTTGTGTCATGGCCATGGTCATGGCCAGGGAACCTCTCCAAGCCCCAGTTTTGGAACACTCAAGGACCACTGGGGGCAACGATGCCTGGCCTGACCCCTCTCCCATCCCACTGCCCTTCCAGGAGCCTGACATGGCCAAACCTGTCGGGGCTTGGCCTGCCCTGACCCCGGGCTGGTGTCAGTGAAATGGCTAAATAAATAATAAAGGGACAGGAATGACTAAAGGGCTAGAAACTGAAAGTGTAAGGAGAAATAAAAAGGGTGCACAAAGGCCCCTTTAGAAGACCCTAAAATGGGGTTGAGCAGACACTGATACAGACTATGAAGGAATGTTCTAGAAAGCTTCCAGCCAATCACAGACCCTTGTGCAGTCTCTATTTGCATGGTTATGCCCAGTAGTTCCCATAATCCTTTTCTTCTCCTCTACTGCTCGCCATAGTGTGACTGCATGTTGTCTGTCTTGGCTCCTCAGTGTCCAGGGTTGTTACCTGCTGTGGGGCCGGTTCCCAGCCCGTCCCTTCCATGATGGACTGCTACACAGACTCTCCTGGGGACACATGGGATATGGGGCATGGAGCAGGAAACAAAACCTGGGGGATGGAATTGGGTGTGGCTGAGAAGCCCTCATTTTGCTCCTGGTGTCCCCATCCCAGTCCTGGTGTCCCCATTTATGTGTCCCCATCCCAGTCCTGGTGTCCTCACACTGATCCTGGTGTCCCCATTCCCATGAATGTGTCCCCCACCCTAGTCCTGGTCTTCCCATCCTGCTCCTGGTGTCCCCGTCCCAATTCCTGCTGTCCCCATTCCCATTCCTGCTGTTCCCATCTCTGTCCCTTGCTGTCCCTATCCCATCCTGGTGTCTCAATCCCCGTGTCCCCATCCCTGTCCCCAGTGTCCTTATCCCTGTCCCCAGTGTCCCTATTCCCACTCCTGGCTCCCAGTGAGGAACTGTCGGCCACTGGAGGAGGGAACCCGGATTTATTGCCCCAAGCAGGATTTATTGCCCAAAGTAGGATAATTTCACACCGGAAAAAAAGCATTGGGAATATTTGTAATTCTTAGCTTTAAAACACTAGAAAATGGGAAATGTATCTGTTAGCAAAAGCTGTGGGTGGATGGGAACAGTGGGATGAGCTCTGCTGGCATCTCCTGGTTTCCTGGGAAGAGGGAAGGGGCCGGATCCAGCTCCATGGATCGCTCAGGCAATGATTTCTGTCGGGATGAGAGAGGGTCACGGTGTCACCCTCTCCATGTCCCCATCCCACAGGATGGACCTGGCTGGAGCCCATGGAGAGTGGGAGCTGTTTCAGAATCCCACCTCATCCCGCCCCAATCTTGCTCCATCCATCCCATGCGATCCCGTCCCATTCATTCTGCCCTAATCCCACTCTGGAATTCCACCCAATCCCTCTCCATCCATCCCACACCTACTCCATCCATCCATCCATCCATCCATCCATCCATCCATCCATCCATCCATCCATCCCAACTGACCCTGCTCCATCCAACCTGCACCAATCCTGCCCCATCCATCCCACCTGATCCCACTCGAGAATCCAGCCCCGATTCCACTCCACAATTCCATCTGATCCTGCTCTGGACCCCTGCATTGATCCAGAATCCCTCCCTGATCCCAATCTGTCCATTCTGCCCCGATTCTCCTCTGGAATCCCACCCTGATCCCATTGTGTACCTGTACTCAAGCCGTTGGTTCCCATGTCATTTCCTGCAGAAAGAGAAGATCCATGAGATTCCAGCACAGATCCAGTTAATCCACTGGGATTAACTCCAGGATCCATCCTGGGATCCAAACGGAGAGGATCCAGAGCTGGATCCACCACTGGTACTCACCGGCTGCCATGTTGCATCCATTCCTGTCCCTCCTCCCTGTGGAAAAACAGTGGGATTGGCGTTGGTGGCACAGGATTCCCAGAACAGTGCCAGGTGGATCCGTGCCCTTTCCCAACCCCCATCCCATGTGTTACCGGATTGGCGCTTCCAGATGACAAATCCAATGAGGACAATGAAGATGATGATGGCAGCGACGGACACAGCAATCACCACGGTGAGATTCCTGCCAGATGTCGGCTCTGAAAAATGTGGGATGGTGAGGAGGGGGAGGGGAATCCCCATTTGGGAATTCCAAATTCCCAATTCCCACATTCCACATTCCCAGCCTCACCCCAAGCGTAGATCCCGGGCCCCGACATTCCGGGATGCTCCACCCGGCACCGGTACTGCTCCCGCTCCTCCGGCCGCGCCTCGATCCTGGCCCAGGTGTGGAAGGTGCCGTCACTGTTGGGAACGATCCCGCCCCACTCCGTCTCCTGATCCCAGATTTCATCCCCCTTCATCCAGTTGACTGCGATGGAGCTGGGGTAGAATCCGTACGCGTGGCAGGACAAGATCAGCGTCCCGTGTTCCTCTTTTCCAGACACATGGACATCAGGGGGCTCTGGAATGGGATAACAGTGAGAGACATCCATGGAATTCTATTGAGTCCATGGGTGAGATCTGCCCCTGGAATTCCCACTGGAATTGGATGGGGGTGAGACCTGCCCATGGAATTTCCACTGGAATAGGATGGGGTGAGATCAGCCCGTGGAATTCCCACCGGAATTATTACGTTCCCAAGTCCTCCATTCCCAAATCCCACATGAATTCTGCTCCCACCTTTGCGGTCCAGCTCCTTCTGTCCATATTTGACGTATTTCTGGAGCCACTCTGGGCATTCATGTTCCAGGTAATTCGCCTGCCTCTCAACCTCGTTCGTTTCACTTTCCCAGTACCTCCTGCTGATCTCAGCAGCGCTGTCGGCCGCCACGAATCTCCTGGATCCCAGGTCAAAGGAAATGAGTTCCCGCCCATCGTAGCCATTCCGGAAGGACCCACGGACGCTCCCATCAGATAGGAGCTCACAGCCAAAAAGCCATTGTATGGTGTGGAGACCTGGGGGAATTGTACCCACAGAGTCCCAGTCCCACAGAGCCCCATTCCAGCCCTATGGAGCCCCAGAGTCTGATGGGGACCCACAGAGCCTCATCCCAGCCCCATGGATCCACATCCCAACCCATGGATCACAAGATATCCCATACCAGCCTAATGGATCCCCATCTCAGCCCCTTGGTGCCTTGTGAATCCACATCCAAGCCTCATAAATCCCATTCCAGCCCTATGGATCCCCATCTTAGCCTCATGGAAACCCACCCCAGCCCCATGGATGCCATCCCAACACCATGGATGCCACCCCAACCCCACAGATCCTATCCCAGCCCCACAGATCCCCCCCACTCACCCCTGCTCTGGTTGTACCGGTCCCGCAGTATATCCAGGTTCCTGGCATCCATGTTCTGGTTCCCCACGCAGATCTGGGTCTCCCTATCCCAATATCCCGGCCCGACTCTATCCTTTATCCACTGCGTCAGCGGCTCCATCCGGCCCCGCTCGCTGTCGTAGCGCACGAAGGGGATCCCATCCAGGTACCCAATCATCATGAACTGAGGGATCCCAGGGCTGGGCTCTGACACCGCCACATCCAAGTAATACAGGGAGTGAAGAACTGGGGGGACACAGAGATTTGAGGGGATTGAGGGGGTCATGGATCAATGAAAGGGTAACTGGGAGAGACGGGAATGGGGTGCATGGGGTCCCAGTGTCCAGGAATGGTGGCTCAGGGGACTCCCACTATCAAGGAAAGGGGGATACAAGGACTGTGAGAGGTGGGATGGGAGTTCCAGGGGATTCCTGTGCCCTGGAAACGGGGCTCAGGAGTCCCCGGTGTTGAGGGAAAGGGGGGGTTTGGGAGCTGGGAAAGGCAGGAATGGGGGTCCAGGGGGTCCCTGGGTCAGGGGAAAGGGGGATCTGGGGCTGGGAGAGGCGAGCGGATCTTGGAGGCGCAGCCTTGGAGACAGGAAAGACACCGAGGAAGTGCGGTGGGGGAGGGGACGGAAGGAAAGGCCGAATTCCAGGGAGTTCATCTGCATCTTATTGGATTCGCGCTGCGACCTCCCCTGAGACCCCTGGGGCGGCCGGGACCCTCTGGGACCCCGTTTCAAATAGCGGCGGGAGTGGAAAACGGGGGAGACAGGAAAGTTGGGAGGTCCGAGGCAAATGTGAAGGGCGAGACTGAGGTCTGGGAAAGGGGGATGCCGGAAAAGGAGGTGCAGGGTGTCCCAGGCCTTGAAATGGACATTCAGGGGTGTCCCAGTGCCCAGGAATGGGGGTTCAGGGGGCGTCCCGTACCGCGATTCGGGGTTCAAAGGGATCTTGATCCCCAGCAATGGGGGTTCAGGGCGGTCCCGGTGCCTGATGAGGGGGTTCAGGGCGGTCCCGGTGCCGGGGAAGGGGGAGTCACAAAACCCAAAATGTGGCTATGGGAGGTTCCCGAGTCCAGGAATGAAGGTTTACGGTTTAGCCCGGAAATGGAAGTTCAGAGCGGTCGCGGTTTTAGGGGTCCCACTCACCTTTCGTCGCTCCCCCCGGGTCCCAGAGGAGCCCCAGGAGCCCCAAAAGCGGCCCCAGACCCAGCGCTGGAGCCATCGCGCTGCTCCGCTGCAGGCACGCCCGGCTCCGCCCGCCCGGCTCCCCCCGCCCGGCTCCCCCCGCCCGGCTCCCCCCGCCCGGCTCCCCTCGGCTCCCCCCGCCCGGCTTCGCCCCAGCACTGGCCCCGCCCCCAGGGCGGCCTCCGGCCCCGCCATTGGCGCCGCATGTTCCTGTCCGCCAATGGCAGCAGTATCTCTCAGTGACGTCATCAGTCGACGGGTAGATCCCGGTCTCGCAGGTTGGGGCGCAGAAGCGAAAGAGACCGAGGGAGCGCGGTGGGGAGAGGGGTCGGCGGAATCCCAGAGAATTCCTCTGGATCCCTCTGATCCCCGCTGCGATCCCCCGGCGGCCCTTTGAGAACTATCTGCAACCCCCTGAAACCCCCCTTAAGAAAGCTCCGGGAGTGGAGAACTGGAGGGACACGAAAATTTGGGAGACCTGGGGGTGTAAAGGTGAAGGAAAAGGGCGGGTCCGGGGTCTGGGAAGGGCGGGATGCCCGAGAAGGAGGTGCAGGGGGTCCCAGTAGACGTGACGAGGATCCAGGAGGGGGTCCCAGTATCGAATAATGGGGTGCAGGGGGTGTCCTCATGCCCAGTAATGGGGGTTCAGGGGGTCCCAGGATCAAGGAAAGGGAGCTGAGGGCAATGGGGGGTCCAAAGGGTCCCTGTGCCCAGGAAAGGGGGGGCACGGGTTGAGGAAAATAGAGAGTGGGGGCTGGGAAAGGCAGGAATGGGGGTCCAGGGGGTCCCGAGGACAAGGAAAAGGGGGACTGGGGTCTCCGAGAGGGAGAGGGTCTGGAAAGGGGTGCGGGGGGACATTGGTGCTGGATGAAGGGGTTCAGTTGGGTGCCGGTGCTGGATAAGGGGATACAGGGGGGTTCTGGTGCGCGGGAATTGGGGGTTCAGGGGAGTTCCGGTCCTGAATATGGGGGTTCAGGGGGTCCCGGAACTGGGGAAGGTGGTCTCAGTTCCTCCGAAATGAAGATTCAGGGAAGTTCCCGTGCCCAGAAATGGGGTTTTCTAGGAGTTCCCATGCTGGTAAATCGGGGTTCAGGGGGTCCCGGTTCCCAGGAAATGGGGTTTCGGGGGTGGTTTCCGTGTACGAGAATGGGGCTTCAGGGGGTTCCACGTTCCAGGTAAGGGGGTTCCGGGTATTTTTCGACTGGGCAAGGGGGTACAGGGGGTCTCGGTGCCCCGAAATGAACGTTCAAGGGGGTCTCTGTGCCCAGGAAGGGGAGTTCGTCCGGAAATGGAAGTGCAGGGGGGTCCCCGTTCCCAGCAACGGGGTTTCAGGGGGGTCCCGGTGCCGGGGGCGGTCACCGGTCCCCGGGCGGATCCCGAAGCCGCAGCTCGGGAGACGCGAAAGTGATCGGGGAACGCGAGGAGGGGGAGGAGACAGAGGAAACCCTGGGAATTCCTCTGAATCCCCTCCGGGACCTCCCAGGACCCCCCGCAGGACAAGCAGAGGGTGGAGAACTGGGGTGGACGCAGAGACTGGGGGGTCTGGGGGCGTCCAAGAGTCAGGAGCAGAACTGGTAGATTCAGGAAGGTTCCAAGGTTCAAGGAAAGGACTGGGAGAGGCGGGATGGGGGATCCAGCGGGTCACTGTGCCCAGGAAAGGGGTCCAGGGGTCCTCGGTTTTGAGAAAAGTGGAATTTGAGAGCTGGGAAAGGCAGGAATGGGGGTCCAGGGGGTCCCTGAGTCACGGGAAAGAGGGAGCTGGGGCTGGGAGAGGCGGGCGGATCCCGGGGACACAGGATGGGCGAAGGGAAATCGAGACGGGAGGAAAGGGGAATTCCACGGAATTCATCTGCTCCCACTGGATCTCCTCTGAGATCCCCTGGGATCCCCCGGGACCCCGGGGGACCCTCTGAAACGCCCTTCCAGGAAGCGCCGGGAATGGAGAACTGGGGAGACGCAGAAATTTTGGAGATCTGGGGGTCCAAAAGCCGAGGAAGAGGGCGCATCTGGGGTCTGGGAAGGGCAGCATGGCCGGGAATGGGAGTGCAGGGGTGTCTCAGAGCACTGACGGGGGTGCGGGGGAATCCCAGTCTCGGATAAGGGGGTGCAGGGGAAAGGAGTACGGGGCTGTCCCCGTGCCAAAAATGGGGGTTCAGGGGTTCCCGTTGTGGTAATTGATAAAAGATTCGTGTTAATCACAAAAGTCTTGGGGTTCGTATAAACCAGAATACTAAGGTCTGAAGTGAAGCATGGACGCTAGATAAAGGAAAATATATGATTAAATCGTTCTGTTTTAAATCACCATGTTACGTTATGTTGTGTTGTGTTATGTTTCCCAGATAAGTTATATCTGCTGCCAGCTTGCAAAATCACACTTCCGGATAGTCCTTCCTGCCTTTGTTTGATCACTGCTGCCTATCTCAAGGACCAGACTTCCAGATTTCCCTGGTGGTTGTCTACAAAGACCAGATGTTTATCTGTGAGACTGACTATCGCCCAGAGGCTTTGTGAGTTTGGATACAGATGTTTATTCGACCACCACTGCTTACTTGGCAAAATTATGACAGAAAAAAAACCAAAATTCATGATTATAATGAGAAACCATAGTATAAGAAGAGGCTGTAAACCAAGGTTGGATGGAGCGTGGAGTGGGCGGTGACCCCTCACGTTCCCACGCTGTTTGATCTGTCTATATCAAATAAAGCAATCTAAATTTTGCTGAATATCGAGACTTTTGTCTCTCATTTATAACAATTGGGAGGTGAGAGGAGTGATGGGATCTGGGGAGATCCAGACCATTGCCAGATCGTGGTCAGCTCATGTTCATCACGTGGTCACTCATGGTCATCTTATGGTCATCTCCCAATCACCATCATCTCATGCTCATGGTCGCCTCATGGCCAGGATCATGTTATGGTCATGGGCATGCCGTGGTCATCTCTTGGTCACAATACCTCATGCCCATGGTCATCTCACAGTCATCATCATGTCATGGTCACAGTCATGGACATTTCTTGATCACCTCATGGCCATGGTTGTGTCATGGTCATCTCATGGTCACTACATGATCCTGGGCACCACATGGCTGTGTCATCATCATCTCATGGTCACAGTCCTCTCATAGTCATGGCCGTCTCTTGGTCATCTCACAGTCACAGTCATGTCATCATCACAGTCATGGTCATTTATTTCCTGATATCCATCATCTCATCTTCATGGTCAACTCTCAGTAATGGTCACCTCATGGTCATGGTCATCTCATGGTCATGGTCATCTCCTTATCGCCATCATCTCATGGTCATGGTCATCCTGTGGCCACAATTATTTCATAGCAGTGGTCACCTCATGGTCATCTCCTGATCTCCATCATCTCGTTCACAGTCATGGTTGCATCATGGTTATTTCTTGTTCTTGGTCATCTCCTGATCCCCATCATCTCATGTCCATTGTCGTCTCACTGTAATAGTCATCTCAGGGTGATGGTTGTGTCATGGTCATCTCATGGTCATGGTCATCTCATGGCCACAGTTCTGTCATGGTCATCTCATATCAGGGGTCGAGGGTGGTCCCCAACAATCCTTTTTAGGCTTTGCGGATATCAGGGCAGAAGTGGCAAAAATTAAAGAAGAACGGAACAACAACCACAACTCAGAAACATAAAAAAATTTATTAATAATGAAAGTAAATGTGGGATGAGGCCCAAAAATCCAAATACAACAACTGAGAGGACAAGGTCACTTTAGGAGCCTGGGGTTGAAGACAAAGATACAGGGAGGTCCAAGGTGTAAATATGGGGTAAGGGAGGGGGTAGAGTTGAGCTTAGGGTCCAATGGGGAAAGGGGAAAGTGGGGCAGAGGTGGAGTAAGGGCAGGTAGGATCCAATGGGGTAGGTTGGGTGGAACATTGCATCAGCTGAGGGCCAATGGGGATACAAGGAAGGGAGAACAGTCTGGAACTGGGAGAGGTGATAATTAACTGGGAAATGAGGGTTAGGAATATGCATGAGGTATTAACATAAGCAATCCCATAACTCTTCATAACATTCTTCTGAGGTCACCACAACTTAAACAAATGCCTCCCAAAGTTTAGGGTTGGGATATAATTTTTCTTTGGTGATGGTTGCCTGTCCTGGGATACTGGTCAGGCTGACTCCCACATCTCCCCCTTTCTGTTTAACTGTAAAAATAGAACTGAAAGATTTTTGTAAAACTCTGTAAAAACATCCTAACAGACAAGGAACAACTCACAGTATAATGACAACAATTATGAAGATAAGTAACCCCGTATTCATTATAGACAACACCTACCCCTTGATTTCCCAACTTTTAAAGAGTCCATCAAACCAGTCTTTGTCATCATAAATTCTTAACTTTTTGACTCCCATCTTTGAGGACTTGAATACTTTTGTGTATAGACTCACTATGGTCTGAAAGGTTCATGCAGCACATGCCTTCGAGGTCTTGGCATCCGTGTGCCAACAGCAAGAAATCTATGGCAGCTCTGTTTTGTAACGTTGTGTGTCTTAGGCTGTCAACATCTGTTAAAAGGTCATTTAGAGATAGAAGTAGCATTGGTTTATTTACATAACCAACATCCTAATTTTCCTAATTGCGTTATTGCTTGTGCAGCACCTACCCACGGTACAAAAGCAGAGGCAACAATCCTCTGTCCTCTATTCCAAAATTCTATTTCACTGGTACAGTCGAATTGGAACTGATGTGCAAAGCGGTTTATTTCCCTATTTTTGTCATTGCCAATTAGTGTTGTGACATTGGGAGTTAGTAAAGCAAGCCTACCAAGGCTACATGGGCTGCCTTTAATACGAGATGGAATGGCAGGCCATGCTCTGTCCCCACAAATAAGAAACGTGCCTGGTGGTAATTGCAAAGGGGCATCGATTTAGATGGATGTCATGAGGTATAATTGCACCATAGGCTCTCATTTTTATACCTTGGATGGTGGGGAGAAACATCCCACAGTGCTGGTTCATCTGGTTTTACAATTTGGGGCTTAGCACCATTAGATGTTACCAATTGAACTCTTTTTCTATAATGAAAGGTAAAGCAGTAATCCATTCGAGCTGAGCCAAACAGTTCCAATTCTTGAGCCTCTAATGGTGCATGTGGAAGGCTGCGAGGCCACGAATCTCAAAAATCTACAGGATTGTATTTCAGCTTACCCATGGGACTGTTCCTTTGCATATTACAGATGGCCTTTTTATTTACTGGCCACTCATCTATTGCCAGACCTACCAGCCATGTTGAAGAGGGGTTATTTGGGGTGGGAACAGATAATCATAAAGTCTCCTGGTGTGTTATGTTCGCTAAAGACTTGCTTCTTAGCTAAAGACAACTTAGGAGTTGTGAGTACTGGAATTTTCTGGTGGGTTGTCCTTTATTGGCTGTAGGTAAGGTTTGATGGTTTTGGCTGGTATCCACCGAGGTCCTCTATCTGTGGAGACACAACTGTATCCCTTCCCCCAATTATTAATTGAAATGGTCCTAAAATTTGATTTGTTTCAGGCTCTTTTACTAACACTGGTGGTCATCAGCATCATCAGCTTGTGGATTTCTGTTACAGCACGAGGCCGGCTCATGCTCCAGTGCAAGTTTTTTTGATGGCAGCCTGGGGAAATTGCCTTTAAAAGAAAATTGTTTAGCCGGGGGTTCGTTTTGACCAGGAACTGCGTATCTCCCTTTTCTCTGTGGACAGTCTTTTCAGAAATGCAAAGCATGTGGGTTGGTACTGTGATTGTGGGCTTTAAAAGGAAACTGCACAGCCACCAGGGCTTTTGCAACTCCTTGCCCCATGGCCTGGGCCTGTCCTGCTGCCACATTCATCCCGAGACGATTGCACGCCTCGATCATCTGGAGGATCATCAGTGGTGTTTCTCGTGGCAGGGCGTGCAACACCTTTGGACACTCAGAGTTACCATGAGCTACTGCCAATGTCTCTAACAGTTTGTTGCTGGTCCTATCATCAGGGATTTGTTTTTCCAATGCTTGTTTTAACTGGTCTATAAATTCCATGTATGTCTCTCCTGGCTCTTGCCTAATATTAGTATACTCTGAGTTAGGATTGCTGCCATCTGCTACATGGACCAATGCTTTTAACAAAAATTTTTAACTTCATTGAATACTTGCCTGGGGACTGCTGCTGCTTGCTCCTCAGGTTGGCTAAATTGTCCTTCCCCGGTTAGGTGGCCCATCATTTATGTTGTGTCATTCAAACATAACTGAAATTTAACCCAAACTTTACTGAAACAAGCCCACATTGGCTGCCTGTCACTGCAGTGTCACTGTTGATGTGTCCCTTGACCCAGTCAGCTCTCTGATCATGTGGTGTCCACGCATCTCCCCAGCCCATCACTGCCTCACACACGAGGTGACCACCACCCCACTCTCTGGCCATCTGACCCGCAGCTGAGCCCTTCCCAGAGTGCCTCTTGGTGGATAAAAGTGAACATAGTGAACAGGATTTAACAAAAATAGAAGAGGCCCTTATTCTGTAAGGCGTTCCTTATTTCCTACAGTTATGGTCATCACCATTACCTCATGGTCATGGTCACCTAATGGTCACCTCACAGTCACCTCATGGTCACAATCATCTCGCAGCCATGGTTGTGTCATGATCATCTCATGGTCTTGATCAGCACACAGCCATGGTGTGTTGGGGTCATCTCATGGTCACCTCTAGGTCAAGATCCTGTTATGGTCATCTCACAGCCTTCAGTACTTCATGGCCATAGTGGTGTCAAGGTCATCTTGTGGTCATCTCATGGTCACGGCCATCTCATGGTCATGGTCATTTCCTGATCACCATCATCTTATGCTCATGGTCATCTCACTGTAATGGTCATCTCATGATCATGTCATGGTCACCTCATGGTCATCTCATGGCCACGACCACATCAGGGTCACCTCAAAGCCATGGTTTTGCCATGGCCAACCCATGGTCATCTCTTGGTCCAAATCATGTCATGGTCAGGGTTGTGGTTGTGTCATGGTCACTCTCATCTCACGGCCATCTCGTGCCCATGTCATGGCCAGGGAACTTCTCCAAGATCCTGAGCCCCAATTTTGGGACACTCAAGGACCTTTGGGCACAATGAGGCCTGGCCTGACCCCTCCCCCCATCCCACTGCCCCTCCAGGAGCCCAACGTGGCCAAACCTTCCTGGGGACACCTCGGACATGGGACACAGAGTGGGAAATGAATCCTGAGGGATGGAGCTGGGTGTGGTCGGCAAGTCCCAATTCTAGTCCTGCTGACCCCATCCTGCTCCTGCTGTCCCCATTCCACTCCTGGTGTCCCCATTCCCATTCCTGCTGTTCCCATCTCTGCCCCTGCTGTCCTTATCCCACTCTGCGGTCCCCAACCCTGCCCCTAGTGTCCCCATCCTTATCCCCAGTGTCCCTATTCCTGGCTCCCAGAGAGGAACTGCCAGGCACTGGAGGAAGGAACCTGGATTTATTGCCCCAAGCAGGATTTATTGCCTCAAAGCAGGATAATTTCACACCAGAACTGAAGTATTGTGAATATTTGTGGTTCTTGGATTTAAAATACTGGAAAATCAGAAATGGATCCATTAGCAAAAGCTGTGAGTGTCTGGGAGCAGCAGGATGAGCTGTGCTGGCAGCTCTTGGTTTCCTGGGAAGAGGGAAGGGGCCAGATCCAGCTCCATGAATCACTCAGGCGGTGATTCCTGCTGGGATGAGAAAATCTTCCAGGTCACTGATGGCTCTGCAGGAAAATCCAATGCAAACAGTCAAGTCAGATGCCTGAAGGATTTTCTGACCTGTGCCACAACAGGTGCCTTCTGTGAGGTCAGTGTCCCGTGAGGAGGGAACATGTCCTGGAAATGTCACGGAATGTCAGTGGAGAATGGAGGCACTGGCAGCTCGTGGCAGCCCTGGCAGGGACTGTCACTGATCTGTGTCCTCGGGGGTGACCCTGACAGGGGCCTCTGAGCTGGGACAGCAGCACAGGACCCTGGGCTGGGAAGGTCAGCCCCAGCTCAGGGCCAGCGCTGGGACCAGGGCAGGACAGGGCAGGGCCATCCCTGGGGCCAGGGGAGCTGCGGGAGCTGTGTCCCAGTGCCAGCCCGGTCTGGAGCCACAGCCCTGCTGGGCACAGAGCCCCTGGGAGCCGATGGCTGGGCCAGCTCAGCACAGCGGGGTTGGGCTGATCCAGCAGGACACGGTGGCCGTGGCTGTGCCAGGGGCTCTGCCCGGGGATCTTCCCCTGGGGGCCTGGAGCAGTCTGGGGCTGCAGGGACAGGAATGGGCTGGAGCCGGGCACTGCCACCACCCCAGCACTGCCACAAGGCCAGCCCCGGTGTCCCAGTGCCACCATTGCCCAGTGCTCCCCAGGGCACCTGCAGGGACTGGAGATCCCGGTCCCCCAGCTGCTGCCATGGCCCCTGACCCCGCTGTGCTCCCCCTGCCCCTTCTCCCTGATCCCGGGGTGCTGCTGCCCCAGGAAGAGGGGTCAGTGCAGCCCCAATGAGCCCAGGGGCTGCAGTGGGAACAGGGACAATCCTGCTCTGACACTCCAGGTTTGGGGCTGGGCTCAGCTCCGGGGTGTCCCCTCTGCGAGGGGAGGGGTCCCGGGAGATGGGGGGTGTGGGGCTGGGGGCTGCTGGAGGATGGATTGTGTTGGAGTGGGGGTGTCCCCACAGGGTCCCCAGCTGCCTTTGGATCCCTGCCTGCCCCCCTCGGCCCCCCGGGTGCCCGGTCCCCTCCAGGGGCAGCTGCCCCGTGCAGGAAGCTGCAGGGATGCGGGGAGCGGGGCTGGATCCGTGCCACAGCCGGGATGGACTCTGTGCCAGGGCTGGGCTTGTGGCCAGGGCTGGGGGCTGTGCCAAGCCGTGCTTTGGCCTGGGGGCTGTCAGGGAGGGCGCAGGGAGGAGTCCCGGCAGGGATAAAGGTGCTCCTGCCCTGCTGCAGCCTCAGCCAGCGCTGCCCAGTGCGAGAGGAAGATGAAGGTGGCTGTGCTCAGCGTGGCCCTGCTCTTCTCCATCCTGCTGTGCCTGCCGGCACAGAGCGAGGTGAGGCTCCAGAGCCACGGGCTGGGCTCAGGTCTGAGGGCTCTTCCCAATGCAGGGGCTCCGCCGGGCTCCCCGGCCCCGGGCCGTGCCGCTTTCTCCTCGCCACCATTGCCTCTGTCCTTCCCCTTGCCGCAATTCAACTCCCGCTGCCAGAGCCCGGCTTCCCCACGGATGCTCGGACCCGGCTCCTCCCTGCGAGGGCCCCAGAGCTTTCCTGTGCTGCTATCCCCAAATCCCGTCCTTTTGGGCCTCCCCATCCCATCCCATCCCATCCCATCCCATCCCATCCCATCCCATCCCATCCCATCCCATCCCATCCCATCCTCTTGATCCCCTCGGGCATCTCCCCAGCATCTCCTCTGTTGCCCACACAAGAACAAAGGCCAGTCCCAAACTAGGCTGAAGTGGGACCAAGAGGTCCAAACTCATTTAAGTACAGACTAGGCTGAACTCGGCCAAACTGGGATGAACTGTTCCAGTCCCAAGCCAGGCTGAGCTGGCACAAACTGGGAAATGCCTGCCCCTCTGCCCCTGGTCCCCTCAAGCCCCCAGATGATTCCCAGGGTCTTCTTTCCAGTCTTTGCCCTCAGTTCATTGCCTTTCACCCTGCAGTGATGTTCCCAAATCCCCTGGCACCCCCTGCTCAGAGCAGAGGACAGCCATGGGTGGGAGGTGGGGGGCTGGGGACTCCTGTGCCCCCCCAGCCCCTCAAGGGCCAATCCTGACCAACCTTTTGCTCTCCTTGCCCAGGCCACCTTTGATGGCAGTGGTGGAGCTCTATGTGCTGGGGTAAGTCCTGGAGCTGGGGGCACCAGTGTGGGAACTGGGGGGAAGTTTGGTCACCCCCAATCTTTACTAGGACTGGGGACACCCCAATGACATCTCATGCTCTCTCCACAGCGAGTTGGTGGCATTGCTTTTGGCAAGGTGAGTACCCCGAGTTCTTCTGCTGAACCAGAGCCTCCCCTCTCATGGCCATGACCCTCCAGGCCATCCCAGTGCACCCCAGTGCGTGCCTGTACATCCCAGAGCTTCCCAAGGCTGCCCCTTCCCCAGGGTCCCCATTATATTCCCACCCATCCCAGTGCACCCCAGGCACCCCAAAGATCCCCATGCCCAGTCCACTTCCTCTCCTCTTTCCCTCCACTCCCTTCCCTTTCTCATTCTCCATGACAGTATCCCCAAATCCCCCTCCTGGACTCCCAAAGCCCCTCCCAAACCCAACAGTTTTGGTCCTCTGCCCCTGCTTTCCCCTGCCCCCACCCACCTCCCACTTCAGCCCCCATGTCCCCCCACTGGAATTCCTGCCTCCCCACCTGCATTCCCCCATTCCCATCCCCTCAACACCCCAGCCCCATCCCCTGGGTCCCCAAACTCCCCCCAGTTCAGTGTCTTTGGGGCCCTCACATCCCACTCCATCCCCTCCTCCTTGGAGGCCCCAAGTTCCCCTCGCTCTCCTCGTCTCCATCCCCACCGTGGTCCCTGCAGGAACAGGGATCGGGTGAAACTGCCTGGAGTGGGACTGGGGGGAGCAGAAGGGATTTTCCCACTGAGATTGGGGACAGCCACAGGGCGTGGGGACACCTGTGACCCCTGAGTCCCACAGGGGCCATTCCAGACTAAACCTTTGCTCTCCATCTGCAGGTAGTCATAGGAGGAGCTGCAGGTGGATGCATTGTGGTAAGTCCTGGAATTGGGGCACCAGTGTGGGAACTGGGGGCCAGTTGGGTCCCCCCATGCCTTGCTGGGACTGGGGACACCCCGGTGACCAGTGACATCTCCCCATCTCTCTGCAGAAGAAGAACGGCGTCCAACGAGTGAAGAGGTCTGAGGTGGGTACCCGCAGTTCTGCTGGGCCCAGAGCTTCCCCTGTCCTGGTCATCACCCCCCAGTGCACCCCGGAACACCCCACTGTGCCCCAGTACACCCCAGCCTACCCCAGTATCTCCCAACCTGCCCCAGTATCCCCCAGTGTGGCTCTAACCCCCCCTTTCTCCCCAGCCCCTCGTGGCTGAGCAGGTGGAGCTTCTGCGGGAGTAATGCCCGGCTGCCCATCTGGATGCCCTGGTGAGAAATCTTGGGGGTTCTCCAGCCCCACAAAAGATCCCTGAGCCCTGTGGGGTGGGCAGAGCTTGGGAAAGTCAGAGGGATAAGGAGGGGGCTGTCCCTGATCCATGTGCTGGGGTTAGGCGGACAGAGCTGTCCCCAAGGCTTTCCTTGCACTGGGGGGCTCTGGGGACACCCAGTGTCCCTGTGGGAGCAGCAAGGGCTCTGGGAGGTTTTGGGATATTCCAGGGTGAGAGGCTCTGGGAGCCCCATGGATGTCAGGAGCCAAGTCCAGTCCCAGGTGTATCCGGGGCTCCAAATCCCTTCTCCTGCTGCAGGTCCCTGCAAAGAGAGGGGTGGGAACAAGGTCCCTCTCGTGTCCCAGTGGACACGGGTGTCACGACTTGGGCTTTGCCTTTCAGGTCTGGAACTGGTGATGACACCCAGGTCCTGTCCCCCTCCAGCAGCATGAAGAGATGATCATCTCTGGATAATCCCCCTGATCCCCTGGGAGCCCTGGGAAATTCCCTGGAATAATCAATAAACCCCTTCAGCAAAACAACTTTGTGTATGCACGTGTGCCTGTTCTCATGTCTGGGTGTGTGTTCCCCTGTCCATGTGTGTGTTCCCACATCCATGTGTGCTCCATGTCCCTGTGTGTTCCCACATCCCTGAGTGTTCCCGTGTCCCTGGGTGTTCTTATCTCCATGTGTGTTCCCATGTCCGTGTTCCGTGTCCCTGTGTGTTCTGTGGCCCTTGTTCAACCCTGCGAGTCTCCAGTCCCTCCCCCACCATGACCAGAGTGACTCCAGGGGCTCCCAGGGTTCTCTCTCTCTCCCCTCCCCCCAATGTGTGCCCTGGGCAGGGCAGGCTGGGACACCCTGGAATGTCCCCCTGGAGCTGGGAGGGACGAGGGGCACCCAGAGCAGCCTCTGGAGCCCCCAGGGTTTGGGGCACAGAGGGAAACAGGTTCTGCCCAGGGCTCTGGGAGCCCCATCCCCAGGGAGCACAGGCTGGGCTCGGGGCAGGAGAGGATCATGGCCAGGAGTCTGGAGCCCTGGCTCCTCTGCTCCGTCTGGGAGTGACAGAGCTTCCCTGGCCAAGGATCAGCACTCGTGGCTTCATGGCTCTTGGCAATGAGGGGGTTAAGGTCACTTGAAGAATCTTGGGCTGTTCAGATCCCATCCTTGAGGTGCCTCTGCCCAAATTCAGGGGCAAATGGGACCAAAGTCAATAGTCTGGAATTTACTGAACAATAAAATGCCAGGGAGAGAAAGGAGGAAGGGCAAGAAGAGAGGGAGGAGGGAGGGAGAGAGATCAATCAGAAGGTCAGCACCACCCATGGATCCAGCAGTGTCCTGTTGGTCCTTCTTCCCCTGGAGCTTTTGGGTGGTGGGGGGTCCTGAGGTCATTCTGAACTTCTCCCTGTTTATCCATTTTAGCAAACTCAGGAATCAGTGCTCATGGGCTACACCCCTCTCTAATGCCATTGGTTTAACGATTCCCTGGCCTTGGGTGCTGATTATTCCAGGCTCAGGCTGACTCTTCTGTTCAGCTGGAGGTTTCTGGGCTTGGTGGTGGCCATGGATCAGTGGTCACCATCTGCCCCTCTGGAATTCCCTTTGACCCAGTCACAGCTGATTCCAGCACGGGTGCTGGGTTGGATTTCCTTGTCCACCACCAGGGTCCATTCTGATCCCCCAGCTTTGTTTACCTCCCCCAAGGTCCAAGATGGCCTGAGGACAATTGTCCCACCTTGATCTTACCTTAGGGTGCTCCATTCTGTGCTTGTCTCTTGGCAAAATCCCCCTGTGGGGACAGTGTTTGGGATGGGCAACTGCTGCTCCTTAGTCCCAACACCAGTGGAGCCTCCCCAGCCCCCAGGAGTCCTGCCTGGGTGTCCCCAAGGTGTCCCCTAAGTGTTCCAGCCCAGTGACCCCCCGGTGACCCCCTCCAGCCCCACTTCATGCAGCTCCCAGAGCACAGCGAGGTCTTTGAGGCTCTGGACTGTGACATCTTTGAGGCTCCAGAGCCGATGGCGCTGCCAGTGCTGGTCCCCATCGAGATGTGAAATGCCCTCAATAAGGAGCAGGGGTGGCCTTCATCATCACCATCATCTTCATCACCACAACCACCCACATCATCAGCCTTATCCTCTGCAACATCATCATCTTCATCACCCACACTGCCGTCATCATCTCCCAATACCATCAACCTCCATCATCATCACCACAACACCAACAGCCCCATCTTCATCATCACCTTCATCTTCATCACCCACACCCTTGACACCATCACCCTGACACTGCTCACACCATGTCCCCACAGCCCCCTGTCCCAGCATTCCCAATCCCCCTGTTCCCATGGGCCCATGTCCCACCTGAACCCTGCCCTCTGCTCATGGGTCACCTCCATGGTCACCTTCACGGTCCAAGGTCACCTCCAGCTCTTCCCTGTCCCCACCCTCTCACTTCCTGTGTCCCTTCGACCATCTCCAGGTGCTCTTGACCATCTCCATGCCCCCACTACCATCTCCCTGTCCCCTCCTCATGTCCCACCACCACATTCTGTTCACCTTGAACATCTCCATATCCCCCCTCATGTCCTCCCGATGTCCCCAACACCTCTCCACATTTCACTGCTCATCTCTGTCCCCAGTGCCATCTTCCTGTCTCCTCCCTGTCTCCTTCACATTTGACACCACCACGTCCAGGTCACCTCCACGATCTCCAGGTCACCTTGACCATCTCCTCCTGGCTACCATCCCCATCCCCATGACCCCACCACCATGTCCATGTCCTCTCCATGTCCCCAGCTCCATGTCTGGGTCCTCTCTTGTCCCTGCCCCCACTGTCATCTCCATGTCCCCTCTGCTGTCCCCTCCACCATGGCTCACCCACCTCGATCTCTTCCCTGTCTCCCCCTCGCAATGTCCCTCTGTTCCCCTCTTCCCCCATCTCCATCTTCTGCCCTCAGCCCAACCTTGTCCTCGGCCCCAGCCCCGCCCAGAGGAACACCCCTGGCACTGTCACCACACCCCTGGCACTGTCACCACACCCCTGGCACTGTCACCACCCCCTCTCCCCCCCACGCCTTGTTTTCCCTTTCACATCCCAGTGTTCCTATCACAGCTACTGCGGGAACACCCCTGTCACTGTCACCTCCTGTCACCCCCATGTGTCCGTCACACTCGATGCCGCTGTAACCCCCCCACGTGACACTGATGGGATTTGGCAGGGTCTGAATTAGGGGGGGCAGGTTGGGGCAATCACCTGATGTCATCTGGTGTCACCCCAAGTGTCCCCCCCCGTCCGTGGGGCGCCACCCAAGTGTCCCCAATGCCCTCGCCACGCTCATTTACTGTCAATAAAGGGAATTTCCCCTCCCCCATCCCAAACCGCCTGCGGGTTTTTTGGGGGGTGGGGACCCCCAGGGCAGCCAATCACAGCCCAGGGTCGGGCATTGGGGCGAGGCGGGCCACGCCCCCCCAGGTAAGAACCCCCGAGCCCCAATTCGGGCTTCAGTCGCCTCCAACCCTGGACAGGTCAGTGGGGCGCCCCTCCCCCACCTGGGAGTCTCGGGAAGGGGAGGGGGGAGGGGTGGGTGATGTGGCCACTCCGGACCGGACTTTGGACCCCCCTGAGCTGGGGGGAAGGGGCAGGAGGGGGGAGAGGGACCCACATTTTGGGTGCCCATGGAGGGGCGGGACCCACATTTGATCTCCTTCCTGGACTCCCAGATCCATCCCAGGACCCCAATAACTCCCAACATCCCCCCTGCACCCAAAAATATTTTCCAAAATCCCCTTAGGACCCCAATATCCCCCCCAAGACCCTCCTAGGACCCTCAACCTCCCCCCAGGAGCCGCCCAAAATCCCCTTCCCAGGACGCAATAACCTCCCGACAAGCCCTTCCCAGGACCCCAATATCTCTTCAAGGACCCTCCTGGGACCCTCAACCCCTGCAGCAACCCCTCAAAATTCCCCAAATCCTGCAAAGACCAACCCAAATTTCCCCCTCAACGTCTCAAAACCCCTCCAAACCCCCTCAACGCCCAAATATCTCCCTGAAAATCCTTCCTGGATCCCAATACCCTCTCACGGACCTTCCTAGGACGCCAACAACCCATCCCCAAGACCCCAAATCCTTCCCCACGACCCCAAATCCCTCTCCATGACCCCAAATCCCTCCCCAAGATCCTAAATCTCTCCCCACGACCCCAAATCCCACTCCCGCAGCCCCCAAGCAGCGCCTCTGTCTCTCTGCCCAGGCTCCCCCGGACCATGTCCCGCTCGCCCCCGGCCCGCTCGCCGCCCCCCGCCCCCCCCGCACCGCCTGCGCTCCCTGGCGCGCTCCTGGCTGGACGAGGACGCGCCCTGGCCGGACGCGGCGGTGGCGACCGTGGGGGACAGCGCGACCCGAGCGCAGCTGCTCAGCAAGGCCGGGGGGCACTCGGGGGGTGTCCTGGCCGGGGCCCCCTTCGCCGAGGCCGTTTTCGGGGTGTCGGGGTGCCGGGTCACCTGGAGGGTGCCCGAGGGGGCGGCGCTGCCCCCCGGGCGGGTGTTGGTGGCCGAGGTGGAGGGTCCGGCCGCGGGGGTGCTGGCAGCGGAGAGGGTCGCCCTCAATATTTTGGGGCGCTGCAGCGGGGTGGCCTCGATGGCCGCGAGGGCTGTGGGGGTGGCCCGGGCCCAGGGCTGGGCGGGGGTCGTGGGGGGCACCCGAAAAACCACGCCCGGGTTCCGCTTGGCGGAGAAATACGCGCTGGGGGTGGGGGGCGCTGACCCCCACCGGGCAGGTTTGGGGGGACTCCTCCTCCTCAAGGACAATCACCGAGCGCTGGCGGCGGCAGCGGGGGGGCTCGAGCAGGTGGGGACGCCAAACTTTGTGGGGACAACTGGGGGGGCTTGAATTGGGGGGTTCTGGGTGTGGGGGGACTCCAGAATTTGGGCGGTAATGGCGGCAGGATCCCTGGATTTTGGGGAAACTCGGAGACTGGAGGAGCAGCGCCCCAGTTTGGGGAGGAGATTGGAGGGGTAACCCTTGAATTGGTGGGTTCTGGGTGGTCGGTGTGACAACCCCAATTTTGGGGGTGTGGGGAATATGAGGTCTGGAGGTAATGGGGGGTTTTGGTGGAGGGGGCTCGATTTTGGGGGAGTGACAGCTTGGGGTACCCCGAATTTCGAGGGTGGTGGGGAAGCACCAATATTTAAAGGGGGTACCAATTTTGGGACAGACTCTTGGACTGGGGTATTGTGGGTGTGGACTGATGTGGGAGAACCCCTGAATTTGGGGGGATGGGTGCGGGACTCCCAACTTTGGAAGGAAATTGGGGTAACCCCTGAAGTGGGGGGAGATCATGTGGTGGGTAACTCCAAATTTTGGTGGTTGTAGTTGAGAGAACCCCAGATTTGGGGGTGTAGACACCCTTGAATTGGGGGACTGTGGGAGAGAGGATCCCAAATTTGGCGATCAATGTGGGGGGAGGGCAGTGGGGGAACCCAATTTTAAGTGAATGACTGGGGGGAGCCCCCATTTTACCCTGCCCCATACTGGGGCGTCACTCTGGGGTTCTCCCTGACCCCCCTCTTCCCCAGATGATTTTGGGGGTGCGCCGGGCCGGGGGCTTCACCCGCCGGTTGGGGGTCGAGTGCTCGAGTGCGGACGAGGCGCTGGCGGCTGCTGGGGCTGGAGCTGACATCGTCCTGCTGGACAACCTGAGACCCCAGGTGAGCCCCAAAACCGGAGGGGGTCCAATAGTGGTGGGACCCCAAGTGTGGGCTGGACCCCAAAAATGGGTGGTTAGATTCTAAAAATGGGGATAAACCCCAAAAATGGGACACAGGGGACATCCCGGGGTGAGGCTACACCAGTAAAATGGGAATCTGCTGTAAATGTGGGCCACCCCAAAGATACGAGGGATAATCCCAATTTCGGGGGAGTCAGAGGATTGGATAATCCCAGTTTGTGAGGTTTTGGGTGAAGGGACCCTTAACTTGGGGAGTTTAGGTGGGGGGACTGTAATTTGGGGGTCAGGGGTGGGCAAATGCCTGGATTGGAGGTGTTGAATAGGAGGCCACAATTTTGGGGGGTTCTGGGTGGGGGGACAGCTATTTGGATTGGAGAGCCCAAATTTGGGGTTGTTCTGGAGGTCAGTGGTGGGTGGTGCCCCCAGTTGGGCAGATGTTGGATGGGAATCTATTTTTATTGAGTTTTTATTTGGTTTAATCAGGATAACCCTTGATTTGGAGGGGTTGGAGGTGGACACCCCAGTTTTGGAGCTCAGTGGGTGGAGTAATCCCTGAATTGGGGGTTTCCTGTGGGGGAGGCCCAAATTGGGCAGATTTGGGGCAATTTGGGGGGGGATTCTGCACTATGTAGCATCCAGTATACATCCATATGTCCAGTGTACCCCCAAATTTTGGGGACGGGGTGCTCCCTGCTAACAGGGTGTCCCCCCAGGAGCTGCACTCGGCTGCGGCGCAGGTCAAGGCTGCACATCCCGGAGTGACGGTGGAGGCCAGCGGGGGCATCGTTTTGGGGACCCTCCCCCAGTTTTTGGGGCCCCACATCGACGTGGTGTCCATGGGGTGTCTGACCCACAGTGCCCCCGCCCTGGACTTTGCGCTGCGGGTGCTGGAACCCTAAAATCCATCCCCCTGACCCTGAAAACCCTGCCTAGGACCCCAAAAATCCATCCTAGGACCCTAAAAACCTACTCTGGAACCCCAAAACCCAACCTGAGATGCCCAAATCCATCCTGGGGAGGGTGAAACTCACTGTGAAACTCCAAAATCCACCCTGGGAATCCTCAAACCCCAAAGGCCTTCCACTAAGGGGTCTGTGAAAACTGGCGCTGGGACCCACAAAATCTATCTTGGAACTGCCTAAATCAACTCTGGGACCCCAAAGTTCCACCCTGAGACCCTCCAGAACCCACTCTGGGACCTCCAAATCCCCCCTGAGACCCCACAAAGCCCACCCTGAGGATCCCAAATCTCCATCCTGGGCTACTCCCACTCACCTCCGCCCTCTAAGGTGGACCCAAAATTCCACTCTGAGGTCTCCCCATCCCCCTTTAATCTTTGTACCCCCAAATAAACCCCTACCTCACCTCCCCCACTTGTCCCCCCAGTTTTCTCAGGGGTCCAAACTCCAGGTGGGGGGAGGGTCCAGACCCACTTTGCGGATTCCAGACCCCAGTTTGAGAGGCCCAGGTCCCAGGGTGGAGAGCTGAGACCTCAGTGTGAGGATCCCAGATCACGCTGGAGGGCTGCAGATCCCAGTTTGGGGGTACCAGATCTCAGTTTAAGACTCCCAGACCCAGTTTAAAGAACCCAGATTACAGTTTGAGGGTCCCTGACCCCAGTTTAGGAGTCCAGGACCTGAACCCCCCATCTGAGGGACCCAAACCCCAGTTTAGGGGTATCAGATCTCATTGTGAGGGTCCCAGACCCACCAGCAGCACACCTGGCAGCACCATAACACTGGGAATTAGGATCAGAGGAGAAGTCCTGCTGTAAATCACAAAATCAGGGTCTAATTCCTGGCCTGATCCCACCCACCCCATCACACCTGTGTGCTCACCTGCCCGCAGGTACCTTTGGGATGTCTTAAAAGAAATTTAAAAAGCAATTACCTAAAACTTAAAAAAACTAACTTTATTTACAAAACTATAGTTGGCTTGCCAGCCATAATCCTTAGGACAAAGTGATCTCCAGGCTCAAGGACGCCTGTGTGACCCTTCAGACTTAAAGTGCTGCCCCAGTCTGGGGCTGGGGTTGGATCCAGCCACACCCAGAGCCTTCTCTGAGAAGAACCCTGGGAAGTCAAGGAGTCCTTTCTGCACCTTGTGAATCAGCAGGAGGGTGTCCCTGATCAGTCGAGCCTGAATGTCCCACTCTGGGCACAACAGGCCCCCAGCTCAGCAGTGCCAGCACCACAGAGCTCGCAGGGACTGTCCCGGTGTCCGCTGCTCCTTCGGCTCCTCAGGATCGAGCTGCTCTGAGCTGCCAGACAAGGCGTGAGTTCACACCCATCTTTCTGCAAGGCCTGAAGTTCTGTGACCAAAACAGAGCCGAGATGAGTTCCCGTGTTTGTAGAGACCCCCCACTCTCCCAGCCCTCACTCCCCACCCCCCACTGAAATCCAGAGCAGGCAGCTCCTCGCTCTGGTCCTGGGGATGTCACACGATGGTCCCTGGGCACAGAGCTCTGTCAGCCCCTGCTGTTCCCCAGCACGATCCCAAACAACCAGGGACCACCAGCAGCCTGGATGTGGCACTGGGCAGGGGCTGGGGGGGACAGGGGCTGCCCAAAGAGGGACCCCGGGCTGGGGCTCATGAACCTGATGGTCCAGTCTTGCACACATTGCTGAGGGTCCCTCAGGCACTGCAGGCTCTGATGAAGGTGCTGCTCAGCCCTGCTGCTGTCCTTTTCCATCTGGAGCGACCAGAAAGATGTGGGTATTGTCACACATCTTCCAGGTGGCTGGAGCAGCCCCTCCTGGCAGCAGCCCCATTACCAAGAGCCCTCCTCCCTCCCACTGGGTGCAGGAAGGGGAGATGGGACTGGAGGAGAGCCCCTGGGGCTCTGTTCTTGAGCCAGGAACAAGGATGCAGCTCCAGGCTGTGGGGTCTCTTCCCCAGGCCCAGCTGCAGAGCCCACGGCCCAGCACAGTCCCTGGGGCACATCCTCACCAAGCAGTCAGCCATCCTCCAGCTCTGCCCTGTCTTCACCACGTGCTTCAGCTCCTTCCACTTGAGGAGCTCTGCGATAGCAAGGACGGCATTCCTGGAGGCCTGTGGAACAGCAGGAACTGGGAGATGGCTCCAGGGCCTGGGAAAGTTGACCTGGGGTAACTCTGCCTTTAGGGAGCTGCCAAAACATCTGGGAATGGCCCCCCAGGTACAGGGATTGAGGCCCAAATGCCTGCTCTCCAACACCTTTGGGGACACACCTGTCCACACCTCGGTGTCCTGGCCTGGTGCTGAGCCCTGCTGGAGTGGGCAGGGCAGGTGCTGGCAATGCCAACTTGGCTCTGCAGGGACCCTTCCCTGGGCTGTGCTTGGGGAATGCTGCCCAAGGCCTGGAGCCCCAGCGGGGGTCAGCCACCCCTCTCCGTGTCAGTGCTCAGCCTTGGCAGCAGTGCCTGGCCCACCCTGGGGGCCTCGTCATTCATGGGGAGGATGAGCAGGGCCAGGACACTGCACGCAGTTCTTCATCCACTTCTTCCCCTTCCCCAGCCCTGCCCTCAGCAGCCTCTGAAGGAGCGCATGCAGCGCTCCCACACCCAGCTTTCCTCCTGGAAGGAACGAGGAAAGGGGAGCTTCAGGAGCAGCAGCTCCCTGCCCATAGTGATGTGAAAAACGAGGTTCACTTTCCTGGTAAATTTTACAAGGTTTAATAAAACAAATAAGAGACTAAGACAATAAAGCAAAGGGTTAATGTGGCTGGGTGCTGGGCATTCAGCCAAGGCCACACACTCAGAAAACACTTCCTTAAATGCATCAACATGGTGCATATTTACAGACCTTCATGCATTATTCAAAATCACCCCCCCCAACCTGCAAATCAACTTTTTTTGTAGCCATCCTGTCTTATAAATAAATAAAATAAATAAATAAATAAATTCCTTCCCTGGAGTTCTGGTTATCTTCATCCAGATAGGATAATCTAATGTCTTGGTTTAATTTGAATTTTTGAATTTTCTGGCCAACGCAGCAAATAATGTTATAGTCTTGAGTTGCCAATTTAAATATACTCATTTTCTGCTGTGAGACAGAACCAGGAGCAAAAGAGCAAGTCAGGCCTAAAACTTAAAAGGGTATAAAAAACTTTATTAACTACACAAAGAAAGAGAAAGAAAAGCAAATTCAGAATAAGATCTTCAGACCACTCTTTCCTCCTCTTGGGGGTTGAATTGTTCCCTTTTCTTTCTGTGGAATTTTTCCCATTGTTATGCTGAGTACTTGTGGCTACACCTTAGTAGCAACAGTTTTCTCTTGCAGGGGGGTGGGGAGATGGGGGGAGACCGAGAAGGAAAAGTTGGGAGAGGGATCTGGGGGGCACTCTCTCTCTCTCACTTCACCCGTGGAGTGAGAGGAGGATGCCCTGTGCTCGGATCTGGCATCTCCCCTGCCATCCCAGCACTGAGATCCACGCTCCCTGCCACTGGACATCGCTCTGCTGCTCTCCCATCTCACCCTGCTACCTCCGGACACTCTGCTGAGCACCACGACCGACACCGTGAGGGGGGAGTCACTCCCCCATCCCTCTCACCCCTGGGCTGCTGCCGCCATCACTCCAGCCCCTCTTCAACTGCGCGGGACCTGCCCTGCCCCCAGCACCGGTAACTGAGCACAGGGAGAGAGGGCTTTGGCCAAAGGGACTGGAACTGAGCTATACTGTTCTCTTCTGTTGTCAATTTTTATAGCTGTTGTTGTTTCTGCTATTTTGCCTTGTTAGATCTCAGTAAAGAACTGTTATTTCTATCCCCATATCTTCTGCCTGACAGGCTCTGATTTGAAACTAAAATAATTAGAAGGGAGGGGGTTGCACTCTGCATCTCAGGAAAGGGGTTCTCGCCTTTCCTTAGAAAAATACCTGTCTTTCAAAGCAAGACAAGATGACATTGGCCCGATGCCAGGCACCCACCAGAGCCACTCTGACCCTGCCCCTCCAGCTGCAAGGGAAGAGAAAGTTGAACCAGGAGCTCCAGGATCAGATTAAGACAAGACAAGCAAACACACCAAACACAGCCTGGGCACAGCGAGGGAATTTAATACCAACCAAATCATAGCAACAGAAGGAAAAGAGAGAGAAATCTCTCCAAGCACTTCCCCCCACCCAATGGGGATCACCAGCTCACCAGGGCTCTGCCCAACGAGGGTCATGGGGGATCATCCAACACCGATCCTCCCATGGGGAATGGACCTGGAGCAGAGCACGAAGCTCTTCCCACACTCAGGGCACTCACAGGGCTTCCCTTAGTGGTGACTCCGTTGGTGTCGGGTCAAGTGAGAGCTCTGTGAGAAGCTCTTCCCACACTCAGGACACTCGTGGGGCCTCTCCCCAGTGTGGATGCGCCGGTGGACAATGAGGTTGCCATTTTGCTTGAATCCCTTCCTGCAGTCGGGGCAGCGGAAGGGCCTCTCCTCTGTGTGAATCCGCTCATGTAGAAGGAGATTGGAGCTGGTCTGAAACCTCTTCCCACACTTGGGACACTCATAGGGCCTCTCCCCAGTGTGGATGCGCTGGTGTTTTTTCAGGTCAGAGCTCCATCCAAAGTTCTTCCCACATTCCAAGCAGGAGTAGGGCCGTTCCCCTGTGTGGACCACCTGGTGCCGGAGCAGGTCAGAGATCTCACTGAAGCCCTTCCCACATTTCCCACAGTCGTAGGGCTTCTCCCCAGTGTGGATCCTCTGGTGTTGGATCAGCTTGGAGCTCTGGCTGAAACCCTTCCCACATTCCCCACACTTGTAGGGCCGTTCCCCAGTGTCGATCCTTTGGTGTTCGATCAGCCTGCACCTGTAGCTGAAACCCTTCCCACATTCCAAGCACTTGTGGGGCTTCTCCCCTCCAGGAGGCTTCTCCACCAGCTCTGAGCTCTGCCTGGATCTCCGGCCGCCTTCCCGGCTCAGGGAGAGTCTTTCCTCCTCGCAGCTCCCTGGGCTGGGTTTGCAGCCCCTCCTCGTGAGAGATCTCCGGGGCTATTCTGCCTCCTCCATCCCCACAATGAAAATTGAGCAATGAAAATTCCTGAGCAATGAAAATTCCTGGTTTAGGGGGAAATAACAAGAAAAGAGCTCCATAAACTGGGTGTTCCTCCTTGCCCAAGTTCATCTCTGGAAGTCATTAAGCATCTTGTGTCTCTAATAACCTCCCAAACACCAAGATTCCCACCCAAAACCCTCAAAACATTAAGACACGGATTAAAAACTCCCCAAATATAAATATTCAGCCAAATTCCCCTCCAAAATTATGCTGGGTTGAAAGCAAAACTAGTGAGAGACTCCAAGTCAAAAATACAATTTTTTAGGAAAAAAGATTGGAGAAATAAAATACATGCAATAGTACAAAGGAAAACAACTGACAGAATCAGAATACAACCTGACTCCCCACTAGTTAGGGTGGTGGTAGCAGTCGAGATGAAGTGGTCTTGTTGAAGTAGTGATGCTGTAGAAAGGTCTGGTAGCTCTTGTCCTCTGGAAACCAGTGGGTAAGGGCTGCCTTGGTGTTCCAAATCTCAGATTTTCTCTAGGTAGGAAAGGCTTGGCTCCTCCCCCTGGCTGGAGCATCTCCCAATGGGATGATGGAATTTTATCAGTCATGCAGTGGCACTCAATGGCCCATTAACAGAAGATATCTTCCTGGAGGAAGGATGGGTTGTGGAAAAGATAAAGAACACTGCCCCCCCTGGTTTTAACAGATGGCCCATTAGCAGAGGATATCTCCCACAGAGATAAGGATCACTGCTCCACCTGTTTTTTTCCACCACTCTTTGTTCTTTTGTTTCTTCTTGGGACTTCTGACTGGTTACTTCATGTTTGCTGCTGATTTCTTCTCCCTTTTGCAGATGAAAATGATAAAAGTGTCTTTGACCTGCCTTGCTGGATATTGTGAAGAGGAACAGTCATCTGCTGCAAGTGGAAGTGTCACAGGTGGAGCAGAGTTCTGTGAGTGCTGTATCAAACCAGACCTCGTCAGACCTGACAGAACAACTGGTCATTCTGCCCTTCACTGCTCTGCCTGTTCCCCACTGTTTCATGCCAGAGTAATTTAACTGCTGTTAATTGGGTGTGTGTTTCACTCGAGCCAGTCCAGCAGAACCAGCAGAAAGCAGCCCCAGAATGAATGGGGCTCTGCAGAGGAGCCCCAGACTATTCATCAGCCTGCCTGCAGAACTGGCTCCAACTCTGAACCCTTGTGACCACACTCTGAAGAAGACACACTTCTGATATTTCTGAGGCACTTATGACTGAGGCACTGCATGTGCTTGTGCAGGTAACAATCCCAAAGTTCTTTCTGTCAGGAAAATTAATCCAGAAATACCAGAGGTTTATGTCCAAAAAGGAGACAGAGGAGTCCTTTTTGCTTTATTCGAATAAAGGGAGAGGCCATGGGACATTCCCCTGGGATCTCTCAAATTTTTGGAGGACGCAGCCTCCTTTTTATCCTGTTTTCCCAGCCGCATTTCCCTCTCTCTTTCCCCATTGGCTGAGGTACTTGAGAGGCACAGACTTCCCGGAACGCCTGATACCTGAAATTCCCCTCTAATGTAGAACCCTCCCTTTTCATTTTTAATTCTTATAGAATTCATAGTTTTCCCCCCGTTGCTTCTTTCATCTTTCGATATCCAATTTCATTTATCAGCAGCCCTACAGTTTGTTTGTAAAGGCAAATATCTTTTTCCATTCATCAATCAGTGGAATCCATCCCATTGTTTCTTTTATCTCTCAGTGCTAGCCTTATCTACAGGCAGATCCACAGCTCTTTTGGAAAGACAAATTCAACATTCCTCTCAATCCCTCCTCTTTTATTTTTTAGTAATTGTCTTTACAAACTTTAGCTCTCATTGACTTAATTTTTTTTTGTTTCTAAGTCTTTTTTGGTTTTGTAATTATTTGGAGTGACATCAGTTTCTGTCCTTTTGTAACCATCTCTGGATCAGTAGGCGTGGCTATTACCTGCATTCCTTTGATCACATGTTGAATAAGTTGTACTAAGCAAGGGATCATGCATGGTAAAAAGATTAGAGTTGCTACAGCACATAAGAGGAAAAAAAGTAGTTGTTTAACCCATAGTCCACCAGGTAGCCAAGAAAACATGTCCCATTCCCATCCTTTCCATGTTTGGACTGGCACATGAGCTAATTTTCTTATTCCTTTTGCTATTTGCTTCACCACCTTTCCATTGTCATCTATTTGCAAACAGCAGTTTGAGTCATTAAATTTGCCACACACTCCCCCTTCTTCTGCTAATAAATAGTCTAATACCATCCAGTGTTGAAATATTGCAGTTCTCATCTGAGTAGCCTGGTCAGCAAGAAGGTCAAGAGCTGTAGCTGTCTGGTTACTTACTATTTCAAAGACAGCTTGTAACCTAATTATCCGGTTTAGATTATAAATGGGTTCTCTGGCACCTGATATGAATTCATTAGGATTCCAAGTGGCTGGTCCGTAGTGTTGTATGATTCGTTCAGGTGGCCATTCATCATCACCCCATCTTTGGGTGCTCCCTCCAGCCAGGGATACATCAATTGACTGCTTTTCTCTAATTAGATCATCATATACCTTGATTCCTAAGTGATTTCCCTGAACCTGTGGTAGCAGAAAGAGCAGTGTCTGATATACCCCACACAACATATTCCTGACCAGTTTGGGGGTAACCTGGGAAATGCATGTTGGCCACAAATCCAGTAATGCCCCTTTAAAGCCCAGGTCCCATTGGCAAAGGGACCTTCCCAATTTTCATGGTCAATTGAAGAGTCAAAATACAGCTTACTCCCTGGGCCCAGTGGTCCCCCAACAATGGTTGCCCCACCATAAGAATCACAGTAGTTGCATTTCCAAGCTCCCACATGAGGTTTCCACCTGCAGTTACATCCCAGATCTGTTTTGTTAGATTTGGACCAGAACCTATTAAAAAGGGTTCGAGTTCCATTTCGATGTTGCCATTTCCACTGGTAGTCACGGATAACATGTGTGCTACTTGTGGAATTATCTCGGGGGCAGCTTAAAAATAAGGGGTCAAAAAACTTATCCTTCCCCACTGCTTTACAGCCTTTTAAATCTTTCTGGTAATTATGGTAGGAGCACTTTACCCAGCTACCATTTGTGAGCTTAACATGTGTTTGATTCCATCTGCCTTGATATCTGGAACAATCATAAGGAAGGCAGTTGGGGATCCAACAATCTAAACCCAAAGATAAAGTCCAGTCACAAACGCTTTTTCCCATGTATATGCCTCCTGTCCTATTTAGACAGTAAGTGCCTCTTTCAGAAGAATGAAGCAGCCATGGACTTCCTTCCTCATCCCAAAATCCTGTTCCATTACGGACCTCACTCAGGGTGCTAATCCACCATTTAGGTTCAACTGGGCTGGCCACCCATGGCCAGTTTTCAGATTCTCCTGGCCCTCCACAGACCCAACAATTGCTAAGATTAAAGGTTTTTGCTACTTCTCCTAAGGTCAAAAATTATTTTCCCATTCTTGGCCCCAACCTAACTGATAATATAAAGGGAACATTATTAAGAGAAACATTCTGATTGTGTAATCTAATTTCCTAACTTAATTTTTACTTTCACGTTGTCTTCCACACCACCTGTGGCGAGTGAAGGCACAGAAACAGCTTAACATAAAGAAAACAATGACAGCAAGGGTTGGCCCCCAGTGCCTGGAGATCTGAGAGGAGGGATGCCCACACAGACTATTTCAGCAGGCACTCTGTGGGTGGGCACACGAGGCTTCCCCCGATGTCGACGCCCTGGCTGCTGCTCCAGTCCCCTCCTGCCGAGTGTCAGTCGCGGCTTCCCGTCCTTCTCCTCCAGCTGAGATGTCCAAATCTCTGGGGCTGCAGAGACCTTGGCCCGAGTGTGATGGGTCCAGCCGTGTTCAGCTGTCTTGACGGCTGTGTCTGTGCTCAGCAACACCTGGAAAGGTCCACGCCACTTGGCCACCAGTGGTGCTTCTTCCCACTCCTTAACCAGGACCCAGTGTCCCGGTTGGATGTTGTGAACAGCAAAGTCCAAAGGCAGGGTCTGTGCCAGCTGAGCTTCCTCTCCAAGAGATTTCACAAGAGACAGTATCAGAGCCACATATTGTTTCAAATACACATCACTTATCTCTATCCCCCCACTAGGCTGAGAATTACAAGGGTAAGGAATTCCAAACATCAATTCAAAGGGAGATAATTGAATATCTCCCCTGGGTCTGGCTCTTATCCTTGCTAAAGCCAGGGGCGGGAGCCGAACCCATGGCATTTTAGTTTCTATCCCCAGCTTCAGGAGATGTTTCTTTATTTCTCCATTCATCCTCTCAACCTGACCCGAACTCTGTGGGTGCCAGGGGGTATGGAGGTTCCACTGTATCCCTAAAGCAGTCATAACTCCTTGAAGAATTTTTCCTGTAAAATGAGTTCCCCTATCTGAATCTATTGCTTCCACCATCCCATATCTTGGAATTATTTGTTCCAAAAATATTTTAACAACTGATCCTGTAGTTGCTGACACAGTTGGAAATGCTTCTGGCCACCCGGTTAATTGACATACTATTACCAGAAGATATTTAAATCTTGCCACTCGAGGCATTTCAGTAAAATCCACCTGGCATCTCTGGAAGGGACGTACTGCCCAACGCCTCCCTCCCCTGGCCAGTTTCTTTGTAACTTTGTTGTTGGTTTTAGCACAAGTCAAACAGCCTTCAGTGGCTCGCTTTGCCAGGCTAAAGAGACCAACAGCAGCGTTCATTTTGAGGAAGGCTTCTGCCAGTCCTCGGGAGCCCCAATGACTCCCTTCATGAAGTTGTTTTAACAATTGTAAGGCTAGAGCTTTTGGTATCCACTGTTTACCATCCCTTGTAAACCAATTATTTTCTCTTTTCTCTGCCCCACTCTTTTTAATTATTTCAAGTTCCTCTGGTGGAAAAGAGAGTTTCTCTGGCAGCGGTGCAGTTACTGGGAGCAAAGGCAGGATCTTAGAGACTTCTGGCAACAATGCAGCTTTGCGAGCTTCTTCATCAGCCAGTCGGTTTCCTATTGCCTCCTCCGACCATCCTGCCTGATGCCCCTTAATGTGGATTATTGCCACCTTTTTTGGTAAATTCACTGCCTCCAATAGGCGAGAGATTAAGTTCTCGTGAGCTAACGTCTTTCCTCTGCAGCTTAATAAACCTCTTTCTTCCCATCGTTTTCCAAATGCATGTATTACCCCATATGCATATTTAGAATCAGTAAATATATTTACTGTCTTGTCCTGGTATAATTCACAGGCTCTCACAAGCGCGTACAGCTCTGCTGTCTGAGCTGACCAGGTGTGTGGTAACCTCCCCCCTTCCTTTAATTGCTTCCCATTCACGATAGAGTATCCTGTAAATCGTTTCCCTTCTACCACCTTGGAGGACCCATCAATGAACACATTCTCTCCCTCAGGCCAGGGAATATCCCCTAGATCTTCCCTAGCCCGTGTCTGGAGGTCTATAACCTGGATACAATCATGGATTTCTTCCTGGCCCCCCTTTTCTCCAGGGCCATTTAAATAAGAGGCTGGATTAAAATCTTCTCCACTGTTGAATTTTAAATCCTCCTGTTCCATTAAACAAGATTCATACTGTAATAATCGAGCACTCGTCATCCACTTAGAGGCTCTCTCAGTTAACAAAGCTTTAATCTGATGTGGGACTTTAACAATGAGATGCCCTCCCCTTGTCAGCTTTCGGGCCTCAGCCACCATCAGAGCTGTGGCTGCACAGTTCTGCAGACAATGGGGCCGCCTCTGGCCACCGGGTCTAACAACTTAGAAAAACAGGCACCAGGCCTCCGTGTTCCCCCATGCTCTTGCACCAAAATTCCTTTAGCATGATACTGTTTGACATCCACATATAGCTGAAATTCTTTTTTCTGCGTCTGGAAGAGCCAAGACTGGGGCCTTAACCAATTTGTCTTTTAATTTCTTAAAACTTTTCTCTCCTTCTAGTGTCCATACCACAACATTAGGACTTTTTTGAGTTAAAAAGTTATATAAAGGTCTGGCCACCACAGAAAAATCCTCGATCCATGCTCTACAGTACCCCACCAACCCTAAAAACTGCTGTAACTCCTTTTTAGTCTGGGGTAATGGTACCTGTAAAATCCCTTGTATCCTTTCTGGATCAATACACCGTAACCCTTCGGACAGAATGTGTCCCAAATATTTCACCTTCTTTTCTACCAACTGTGCTTTCTTTTTGGATACTCTAAGTCCCTTATTTGCAAGAAAATTAAGCAGCTTTACAGTAGCCTCTTCAACCACCTTTTCCTGTTCCCCTGACAAGAGCAAATCATCTACATACTGCAACAACTTGACTCCTGAGGGTGGAGTAAACTCTCTTAATATTTTCTGCAAAGCTTGCCCAAACAGAACTGGTGACTCTGTATATCCTTGAGGGAGTACTGTCCATGGCAATTGTTGTTTTATCATTTTCCCTCCTTTCTCTTGTTCCCACTCAAAAGCAAAATACTGTTTACTATCTTCTGTGATTGGACACCTCCAGAAAGCAACCTTCAAATCCAGTACAGAATAATACTGATGTGAAGAAGGGATTTGACTTAGGATTGTGTATGGATCTGGAACTGTGGGATGCCTTGGTTTGACAATCTCATTTATTATTCTTAAATCCTGCACCATTCTGTAGGTTCCATCTGGTTTCTTAACCGGCAGGATAGGAGTGCCATAGGGAGACATACACGGCTCTAAAAGACCTGCTTTTAGCAGGGACTCAATAACAGGCTGTAACCCCTTCTTTCCCTCCCTTGAAACAGGGCATTGCTTTTTAGACACCACTTGTCCTGGTTGCTTCAAAGTAATTTGGAGAGGCTCTATGTCCAGTTTCCCATATTTCCCTGGAGCTGCCCATACTTCCGGATTTATTTCAGCATAAGCCTTCTCAGACATTTTACACAAAGATATCACAGTTTCGGACTCTGTGTCACTTCTTACAATGCTAATTTGCATTCCCATTTTAGCCATCAAATCTCTTCCCAGTAAATTACAATCACAATTAGGAACAAACAAGAATTCATGCACTTGAAATCTGTCCCCCACATCTATTAACAGCGGTTGAATAAAATGCACTCGCTCATCCTTCCCGCTTACTCCTTGAATAACCAAGGATCTTTTTGACAATTTCCCCCCCTTAGGTATAAAATTTAAGATGGACCGAGAGGCCCCCGTGTCTACCAAAAAACACACCTCCTCTCGATCCGGACCCACCTTAAAAGTTATCAAGGGCTCCTGAGTGGTGGGTCCTTGGTATAATAGGAGCCCCTGACACCCCTAACAATCCATTTCCATTATCCTCTGGACTTCCTCCTCCTCAGGGTCCAGTTGTTTCTGCGGACACTCGTTTTTCCAATGCCCTTCTGCCCTGCAGACAGCACACTGGTTCTTCCCCAGCCGCTGTTTGGGTCGGCTGTCCCCTGCCGAGGAGGGAATCCCTCTGCCCCTTCCTTGTGGCCGACCCCGTCCCCTCTGTCCCTGGGGACCCCTTGGACCCTGTGGTTTATTCCTCCGGGGCTGCAAAAACTCTGCCATCATCCTTGCTTTAGCTTCTGCCTTTTCCTCATCCCTTCTTACATATATCTGCTGTGTTTTTCTAACCAATTCCTGTAGAGGCTTATTTTGCCACTTTTCATCTTTCTGTACTCCTTTCCTTATATCAGGCCAGGCCTTAGTAATAAATTGCACCTTAAGCAATGTGTTGAAGGCTGGCCCTTCAGGATCCATCCCCCTGTGCTTCCTCAAGGCATCCCTAATCCTCTCCAACCAATGAGGGCTTTCCTGTTTCTCCTGTTCTAACGACAGAGCCTTAGCTATGTTGTTCGTTCTGGGAGCCACTGACTTGATTGCCCTGATCAAATAAGCACGGCAATCACGGTGAGCCAGACTGGCCTGGTTATTTGGGTCCCACTGGGGGTCTGCCTGGGGGATGGCATCACCCACCGTAGGTGCACTGGGTCCAGCCCCCCCTGCTGCTTGTGGATGTTCATCCTCCCACAGCTGCCGAGCTTTCTGCAAAATCATTTGTTTCTCTGATGACCCAAACAAAATTCCCAAAAGAAAATCCCAATCCTTCCATGTATAATCCGCATTTCCCAAATATTTCTCTATCTTTTCCCCCACCCCTATGGGATCATCCAAATATGGGGGTAATTCTTTTTGCAACCCTCTTATATCCTGGGTAGTAAGTGGTACAATTACAAACCCAAATCCTCCCCCTTGACCCCCCAAAGGAACTTGACAGAGTGGCATCTGGTGCACCCCTGTCTCTTGGGGGGCTTCTGATGCCCTAAACTGAGTTCCTCTCCTAGTTCTGGGGGGTGAGACAACATGCTGCTCCCATCCCCCTACACCATCATCCTTCTCAGGTGGGGCTGTAGGAATAACATTTTCCTCATCCCTTTGCTCTGGAAGTTGACGATACAGACGACCTGCAGCTGACCCTGGGTCAGCTAGCAACACTGGAGGACAAGACGGGGGAAGGAGCTGAAAAACATCCCAATCCTCACCACTTTCCTCTTCCTCCTCTTTTTACTTAACACATAAATTTCTCTTGTTTCTTGTCTGACCCATATTAATCCACATTCCCTTTCAATCCATCCTTTCTAATTCTCCTCTAAATACCTCCACAAAATTCGACACAAATGAATTTTATCTGTTCCATAAGGTGGCCATATAAGTCCCCTTGCCAGCTTATACTCTGGCCACACAAAATAACAATATTTTCCATCATTTCCATAGTTACTTCTGGGTGAATATACAATCTCTCCCAAGACCTCAGCATTCACCCCAAGGGACTCTCCGGGGATATTATGGGATCGTCATCCCTTTTGCCGGGGCCCCTTCGCGGCTTCACCTTTCCAACCCTCTCTGGGTGCCCCGTTTTACCTGTGCTACCCTCCCTGGGTGCCCTCCCAGGGTTGCTCCCCGAAGATCCCATTTTACTCACCGGTGAGATTTTCAGTGGTCCTTCCCTGCGGACTCTGCACGGACCCCCCTGGTCCGCCACTCGTCTGTCTCCTGGACAGTCTCGGGAACCCAATGGATCGCCCGGTACCGGCCGGCACCAAGGGGAGCTGATCACCCAAACTGGGTGAGGCGCCTTCAGCTCCACTCGCTGCCCCGGACGGTGGAAAGATCCCGGATGAGCCCCCAAAATTGTCAGGAAAATTAATCCACAAACACCAGAGGTTTATGTCCAAAGAGGAGACAGAGGAGTCCTTTTTGCTTTATTTGAATAAAGGGAGAGGCCATGGGACATTCCCCTCTCAAATTTTTGGAGGACGCAGCCTCCTTTTTATCCTATTTTCCCGGCTGCATTTCCCTCTCTTTTTCCCCATTGGCTGAAGTACTTGAGAGGCACACACTTCCCTTAAAGCTAAATCCCTGAAATTCCCCTCTAATGTATAACCTTCCCTTTTCATTTTTAATTTTTATAGAATTCATATTTTCCCCCCCCCCGTTGCTTCTTTCATCTTTCGATATCCAATTTCATTTATCAGCAGCCTTACAGTTTGTTTGTAAAGGCAAATATCTCTTTCCATTCATCAATCAGTGGAATCCATCCCATTGTTTCTTTTATCTCTCAGTGCTAGCCTTATCTACAGGCAGATCCAGAGCTCATTTTTAAAGACAAATTCAACATTCCTCTCAGCCCAGAGGAGAATCTAGCACAAAATATTCTCCCTGTGTACTGCACGACAAGAAATATTCAGGGGAAAATACAGTGGCAGCTGAGGCTTGTGGAACTCCCAGAATACTGAGCCTGCAGAGGAGGCAAACAGCCCTGGCAGTGCCTGAGGGGACTTCTCCTCACAGACTCCTCTCAAAGTGTGTCACTTCAGCAGGGGAAGGCTTTCAAACCTTTTCTCTTCCTTCCTCCTGTGCTAAAATTTAAGGCTCCTCCTGAGAAAATACTGAGCTACAAACAATTCTCCATTCCTCAACAAAGCTACTCAGGTGCTCAACCGAAGAAAGAGCAAAACTAAAGGTGGTCAGAAATTTCCTATCAAGGCCTATTTGCAGAGAAACCCCATCATATGGGAGCAAATATTTATTAGCATCAGTTCATCCAAAAGAAACCCAACCCTATATTAAGCAGCGTTTTAAACGAACTTGAATTCGTTTTCCTCACATATCTGCTGGACTGGTTTGCTCCTTTTTTATCCTTGAGAGAATATTAGAACCATTTGCTCCTGACAGGACTCCTTGGGTGGTCCCCAGCGCTGGCTCCTCACCACGCCTTGCCTGGGCTGTTAACGCAGCCTGTCAGCACCACCTGACTTTGGCAGCCTGTTCAGACCTCGGGCACGGCTGGTGCCACGGTCCCATCTGGTGCCACGGTCCCATCTGGTGCCACGGTCCCCTCTGGCTCCTGGCATGTCCCTGCTGCTGGAAGAGCCCTGCTCATGCTGCTGCCTGCGTTCAACAATGCCCGTTCTGCTCCCCTGGCAAAGAGAGACCAAAATCACTGCTTTGGGCAGCTCGTTTGAACGAGTTGAACACTTACTCATCTCTAACACAGACCTCTTAACATCCACACACCAACACCAGGAAGTCACCTCATCTACAGAGGTGAGGAAGCCTGAGCGAACAGAAGGTCAGCATTCAAGCACATCGAGTTTTTAATTTAGTGGAAGCACTCACTCGTTCACAAGCCTGACTTGTCAAACTGAATTGGGCAATGCAATTGTCTTGCTTGTGTTAGAAAGAAACCAGGGAGAAATTCACTAAGAAATAAGAACCACACTTGGGGCTCGGGCTTGGCACACAAAGGGAGCAGGGCGGCACCTGCCCGCTTTGCCCGAGTCCCTGCTCCTGCCGGACAAAGGCGGACGCGGCTCCGTGCGGGGCGAGCCGGGCGCTCCGTGCCGGGGCCGGGGCCGAGCGCTCGGGCGGGCGGCGCTCAGGATGCTCGGGCAGCGCCGCGGGCCGGGCGGGCGCGATGGAGCCGCCTGAGGGCTGGGACCCCTCCGGGCGGCCGGCCCGGCGCACGCAGTGGCTGCTCAGCGCCCTCGCCCACCGCTACGGGCTGGAGCGCGGCGTGGAGAACGAGATGGTCGTGCTGGCCAGCGGCCCGGAGCAGTCCCTGCAGGAGATCTTCCAGCAGCGGGACTGCGCCGGGCCGCGCCGCATCCCCGGCGAGGAGTCCCGCACGCTGTGCCGGGCGCTGGCGCCGGAGGAGGCGGCGGAGCCCGAGGAGTGCGCGGGGCTGTGGGACGGGCTCTGGGCCGAGCTCACCTTCCGCCAGCTCCACGCGCGGCTCTGCGGCCACTTCAGCACCCGCGCGGGGCCGCGGCTGCCGCTGGGCCGGGAGGGCGAGCACATCGAGAGCCACATCCGCCCGCGCAGCCCCCGCCGAGCCCGAGCGGCGGCCGCCGGGGCCCTGCTCCCGAGAGCGCTGCGAGGAGATGGTGGCGCTGGAGCGGGCCGAGGAGCGCATGGCCGAGCTGCAGCAGGAGAAGGGCAGCCTGCGGCAGCTGCTGGAGGACGTGCGGGCCGCCCTGCAGAGCAGCGATGCGCGGTGCCCGGCGCTGCGGCTGAGTCCGGGCCGGCTTCTGCACCGCGCTCCCGGCGGCGGCTCGGGTGGCCCCAAGCGCTTCAGGAGAGATGCTGCTCTCGGAAAGTCGGTGTTTAGAACACCTCCACCTCCGGACTGAGACCGAAGTTGCTCGTTCATCCTCGGCATTAACTTTCCAGTAAAGTTTAGTTACAAGGGAGGCTTTTAGGAGAAATGTAAGGCATCGGTGTGCCATTAAATATGTTTGTGATGAGCACTGTTCAAAGTGTAGGGGAATTCAGCTTAACAAACCCACGTGTACAATGCTGCTGCTGCTTCTCCTGCACGTGCAGCCAGGATGTGCTGATAGCAGATGCTGGGTATGCACTGCTGCAGGGTTTTTCCTGAAGTAAGAAAGAACTTTGGAATTCTTCCCTGCACAAGCACGTGCCTCAGTCATAAGTGCCTCAGAAATATCAGAAGTTTGTCTTCTTCAGAGTGTGGTCACAAGGGTTCAGAGTTGGAGCCAGTTCTGCGGGCAGGCTGATGAATAGTCTGGGGCTCCTCTGCAGAGCCCCATTCATTCTGGGGCTGCTTTCTGCTGGTTCTGCTGGACTGGCTCGAGTGAAACACACACCCAATTAACAGCAGTTAAATTACTCTGGCATGAAACAGTGGGGAACAGGCAGAGCAGTGAAGGGCAGCATGGACCAGTTGTTCTGGCAGGTCTGACGAGGTCTGGTTTGATACAGCACTCACAGAACTCTGCTCCACCTGTGACACTTCCACTTGCAGTAGATGACTGCTCCTCTTCACAATATCCAGCAAGGTAGGTGAAAGACACTTTTACCATTTTCATCTTCAAAAGGAAGAAGAAATCAGCAGCAAACATGAAGTAACCAGTCAGAGGTCCAGGGAAGAAACAAAAGAACAAAGAGTGGTGGAAAAAAACAGGTGGAGCAGTGATCCTTATCTCTGTGAGAGATATCCTCTGCTAATGGGCCGTCTGTTAAAACCAGGTGGGGCAGTGTTCTTTATCTTTTCCACAACCCATCCTTCCTTCAGGAAGATATCTTCTGTTAATGGGCCATTGAGTGCCACTGCATGACTGATAAAATTCCATCATCCCATTGGGAGATGCTCCAGCCAGGGGGAGGAGCCAAGCCTTTCCTACCTGGATAAAATCTGAGATTTGGAACACCAAGGCAGCCCTTACCCACTGGTTTCCAGAGGACAAGAGCTACCAGACCTTTCTACAGCATCACTACTACAACAAGACCACTTAATCGGGACTGCTACCACCACCCTAACTAGGGGGGTGTCAGGTTGTATTCTGATTCTGTCAGTTGTTTTCTTTTTTACTATTGCATGTATTTTATTTCTCTTCTCTTTTTCCCTCTAAAATTGAATTTCAGATTTGGAGTCTCTCACTGGTTTTGCTTTCAAACCAGAACAGTTTTGGTGGGGATTTTGGCTGAATCTTGCTATTTGGGGAGTTTTTGATCCGTGTGTTAAAGTTTGGAGGATTTTGGGTGGGAATCTTGGTGTTTGGGAGGTTATTAGAGACACAAGATGCTCAATGACTTCCAGAGATGAGCTTGGGCAAGGAGGAACACCCAGTTTATGGAGCTCTCTTCTTGTTATTTCCCTCTAAACCAGGAATTTTCATTCCCCAGGTATGCGGGGATGGAGGCAGAAAAGCCCTGGAGATCTCTCAGGAGGAGGGGCTGCAAACCCAGCGCAGGGAGCTGCGAGGAGGAAAGACCCTCCCTGAGCCGGGAAGGCGGCCGGAGATCCAGGCAGAGCTCAGAGCTGGTGGAGAAGCCTCCTGGAGGGGAGAAGCCCCACAAGTGCTTGCAATGTGAGAAGAGTTTCAGGTGGAGCTCTGATCTGATCCAGCACCAGAGGATGCACACTGTGGAGAAGCCCTACGAGTGTGGGGAATGTGGGAAGAACTTCAGAGACAGGTCCCGTCTTATCCAGCACCAGAGGATCCACACTGGGGAAAAGGCCTACGAGTGTGGGGAATGTGGGAAGGGCTTCACAAGGATCTCTCACCTGATGTGGCACCAGGTGATCCACACAGGGGAATGCCCCTACACCTGCTTGGAATGTGGGATGAGCTTTGGCTGGAGCTCTGCCCTGAGAAAACACCAGCGCATCCACACCGGGGAGAGGCCCTACGAGTGTCCCAAATGTGGGAAGAGGTTTCAGACCAGCTCCAATCTCCTCATGCATGAGCGGATTCACACAGAGGAGAGGCCCTTCCGCTGCCCCGACTGCGGGAAGGGATTCAATCTCAACTCCACCCTCATCAAGCACTGGCGCATCCACACTGGGGAGAGGCCCTACGAGTGTCCTGAGTGTGGGAAGAGCTTCTCACAGAGCTCTAACTTGACCCGACACCAACGGAGTCACCACTAATGGAAGCCCTGTGAGTGCCCCGAGTGTGGGAAGAGCTTCGTGCTCTGCTCCAGCTCCATCCCCCATGGGAGGATCGGTGTTGGATGATTCCCAGTGACCCCATTGGGCAGAGCCCTGGTGATCCGTGGTCCTGGTGATCCCCATTGGGTGGGGGAAGAGGTTGGAGATATTTCTTTCCCTTCTCCTTGTGCTGCTGTGATTTGATTGTAATAAATTCCGTTGCTGTGCCCAGGCTGGGTCTGTTGTTCCCATGCAGGTGCTCGGGGTGGGATCTCTCCCATTGCTTCTCTCAACTCCCAGGCTTCTCATCAGCCAGAGAAAGCGCCAAAATAATTGAGCCAATCAGAGCGCGCGGCGCTGATGACTCCTCAGGCAGTCCCAGAGCGCCCAGAGCTCCTCACCTGGACTCCACCCGCGCCCCGCCCCCAGCGCCCCCCGCCAGGAGAATTTGGTGAGGGGGAGGTGTCAGGCCCTGCCCGGCGCTGGCCATGGGGCGTGTGGGGCAGCTGGGGCCCTACTGGTGCCACTGGGAGCCCCCCGGGCTGGGGGCACGGAGCTCTCGGGTGAGCGGGAGGGGCGGGAAGGTGTCCCGATCCACTGTTAGTAGAGGGGGGAGTCATGATGCTTCATTTTGATCTCAGAGGTACAAAAGACAAGAATAGAAGGACAAATCAGGTTGCTCTAAAAAAATTGCACTTTATTGAGGGCGAACAACTCAGTTTTGTGATAGAATGAGAGTTAAAGAGAGAGAGAGACAGAAAGGGGTGAATCATGGTTTTAAAAAGTTAAGATTTTTGCTAAGGGTAAAAGTGGTTTCCATGACCAAGATGTAAGTTAGGTAGGTAAATGCTAAGTTAATAATTACTAGATGCTTAGGCTAGAGCTAATTGGTATAATTATGTGCTATTATGAATTTATGTATTGAAAAAGGTAAAATAATAAACCGTTAGTCACAAAGGACAAGGCCTTGGATTGTTCCAGGAGGTCACAGAGACCTGATGAAGACTTTCCTGAGTTTATCCTCTGAGACCACTGACCCATTTCGAGAGCACCAACCCAATTCAAGAGAAGAACTGTGCACGGGTGAAGGACGAATGGGCTCATTTTAATATGGGGTGGGGATGGGAGGTGCTGGGGTTATGCACATGTATTGTATGTAAGATCTGGGGCAATAAATAGAGGGCAAAGAACCTTGTTCGGGGCGGTCACACCTTTGGGAGGTGACTCCCGTGCCGGTGAATAAACACACCACTTTGTAACTTTAATTAGTTACAGCGCCTTTGTCCGTGATTATTCCGGTTTTTAACAATTCAGGGGGACAAACTGCGGTCCTGTGGGGACACTGCAGGGACATCGTAGTGACCCAAAACAGGACAGGCGACATCAGGTTGGCCCTGATGTCCCCAAGGCAAGGACACCAAGGTCCCCAGTGTCCCTCGGGGTGACAGTGCCACTTCTATGACCCCACCCTGTCCCTACCCCTGCCCCACCGCCACGTCCTGGGCCACCTCCAGCTTTCGTGTCACCTTCTTGTGTTCCTCCAACATTGTCCCCAAGGCCACCATGATGTCCCCGAGGGCCTGGGCAGCTCTGGGAATCTCCTGTCGCCATGTCCCCCATGTTTCACCACCATGTCTCGGTTAACAGCGTCCACCAAGGTCCCCAGGTGCCATGTCACCGTCTCCAGCCGCCCCTGGACATCCGCAGTGACCTTGCTGGTGGCCACAGTGGCCTCAGCACTGGCCCTGGCGGTTGCCACCCCCTGGGCACAGTCCCGCAGGCACTGGGCCATGGCCCGGTGCTCACGGGCACTGCTGGCCAGGTGTCACCACGATGTCGCCGAGGCCTGCAGGGCCACCTGGCAGGACACGGCCACTGTGCCCAGGGCCAGCAGCAGGTGACTGTCCTCGGCCACCCCCAGGGCAGAGCGCACCGAGTCCCCGGACACTGCGGGGACATGGGGACACCGCACAGGTTGCACCATGGACATGGCAGCAGGGCAACCAGCACAGTGGCACCTGAGCAGTGGCACCGAGGACACCCCAGAGCCACCAGCCCAGTGTCCCCAGGGCTGCCCCAGTGTCAGCATCCCAATGCCACCTGTTCAGTCTCAGTGTCACCAGCCCAGTGTCCCCAGTTCAATCCCATTGTCCCCAGTTCAACCCAAGCACCACCAGAGCTGCCCCAGTGTCCCCAGTCCTGTTCCAGTGTCACCAGCCCAGTGTCACCAACCCAGTGCCACCAAGCCACTCCCATCCCAGTGTCCCCAGTCCTGTCTCAGTGTCACCAGCTCAGTGTTCCCAGTTCCTTCCCAGTGCTTCCAGTGCCAGCCCAGTGTCACTGCCCCATTGCCACCATACCAATCTCACCATCCCAGTGTCCCCCGTGCCAGCCCAGTGCCACCAGACCAATGCCACCAATCCAGTTCCCTCCCAGTGCTCCCAGCCCCATCCCAGTGCCACCCCCCCATTGTCACCATACCAGTGTCACCAACCCAGTGCCACCAGTTCTGTCTGTCACCACCCAAGTGCCACCAGCCTGGTGTCACTAACCCAGTTCCAGCCCAGTTTCCCCAGTCCTATCCCAGTGCCACCAGTCCTGTCCCAGTACCACATCCCCAGTGTCCCCATACCAATGTCATCACCAGCCCAGTGTCCCCAGTGCCATCCCAGTGTCCCCCAGCCTATCCCAGTCTACTTGTCCCAGTTCTCCCAGTTGTGTCCCCGTGCCAGCCCAGTGCCACCCCGTCATTGACCCATACCAGTGTCCCCAGCCCAGTGCCACCGGTCCTGTCCCAGTGCCACTAGCCCAGTGGTCCCAGTGCCAGCCCAGTGCTCCCAGTGCCAGCTCAGGGTCACCAACCCAGTGTGGCCAGTTCCATCCCAGTGCCACCAGTTCTGTCCCAGTGTCACTAATCCAGTGTCACTGGTCCTGTCCCAGTGTCCCCAGTGCCATCTCAGCATCACCAGTGCCACCCATGGCACCACCCCAGTGTCCCCAGTTCAGTCTCAGTATCCTCAGTCCTGTCCCAGTGTCACCAGCCCAGTGCTCCCAGTTGTGTCCCAGTGCCCCCAGTTCCATCCCAGTCCCATCCCAGTGTCACCAACTCATTGTCCCCATACCAATGTCACCATCTCAATGTCACCAAACCAGTTCCCTCCCAGTGCTCCCAGTGCCAGCCCAGTGTCCCCATCCTGGGACAGGGGATGGTCTCTACTGGTCCATATTGGTCTGTACAGGTCTGTACTGGTCCATACTGGTCCATACTGGTCTCTACTGGTTTATACTCACACAGAGCACCATCAGCCCCACGGCCGGCCCATGCCCAGCCTGGAGCCCAGCTCACCCAAACTGGTCTGCACTGGTCTGTACTGCACTATACTGCTTTATACTGGTCCATACTGGTTTTTACTCACACACGGCACTGCACAGCACCATCAGACCCATGGCCAGCCTGTGCCCAGCCTGTAGCCAGCTCTGGCACTACCGTGCCTGTTCCTCCTCCGACTCCAGCGTCATCACTGCTGCCTCAGCCAGGACCCCTTGGAGAGGAATGTTGAATTTGTCTTTACAAATGAGCTGTGGATCAGCCTGTAGATAAGGCTAGCACTGAGAGATAAAAGAAACAATGGGATGGATTCCACTGATTGATGAATGGAAAGAGATATTTGCCTTTACAAACAAACTGTAGGGCTGCTGATAAATGAAATTGAATATCGAAAGATGAAAGAAGCAACGGGGGGCAAACTATGAATTCTATAAGCATTAAAAATGAAAAGGGAGGGTTATACATTAGAGGGGAATTTCAGGTATCAGGCGTTCCGGGAAGTCTGTGCCTCTCAAGTACCTCAGCCAATGGGGAAAGAGAGAGGGAAATGCGGCCAGGGAAATAGGATAAAAAGGAAGCTGCGTCCTCCAAAAATTTGAGAGATCCCAGGGGAATGTCCCATGGCCTCTCCCTTTATTCGAATAAAGCAAAAAGGACTCCTCTGTCTCCTTTTTGGACATAAACCTCTGGTGTTTGTGGATTAATTTTCCTGACAATTTTGGGGGCTCGTCCGGGATCTTTCCACCGTCCGGGGCAGCGAGTGGAGCTGAAGGCGCCTCACCCAGTTTGGGTGATCAGCTCCCCTTGGTGCCGGCTGGTACCGGGCGATCCATTGGGTTCCCGAGACTGTCCAGGAGACAGACGAGTGGCGGACCAGGGGGGTCCGTGAAGATTCCACAGGGAAGGACCACTGAAAATCTCACCAGTGAGTAAAATGGGATCTTCGGGGAGCAACCCTGGGAGGGCACCCATGGAGGGTAGCACAGGTAAAACGGGGCACCCAGAGAGGGTTGGAAAGGTGAAGCCGTGAAGGGGCCCTGGCATAAGGGATGACGATCCCATAATACCCCCGGAGAGTCCCTTGGGGTGAATGCTGAGGTCTTGGGACAGATTGTACATTTACCCAGAAGTAACTATGGAAATGATGGTAAAATATTGTTATTTTGTGTGGCCAGAGTATAAGCTGGCAAGGGGACTTATATGGCTACATTATGGAACAGATAAAATTCATTTGTGTCGAATTTTGTGGAGGTATCTAGAGGAGAATTGGAAAGGATGGATTGAAAGGGAATGTGGATTAATATGGGTCAGACAAGAAACAAGAGAAATGTATATGTTAAGAAAAAAAGGAGAAGAGGAAAAAGAGGAGGAAGAGGAAAGTGGTGAGGATTGGGATGTTTTTCAGCACCTTCCCCCGTCTTGTCCTCCAGTGTTGCCAGCTGCAGGTCGTCTGTATCCTCAACTTTCAGAGCAAGGGGATCAGGAAAATGTTATTCCTGCAGCCCCACCTGAGAAGGGTAATGGTGTAGGGGGAGGGGAGCAGCATGTTGTATCACCCCCCAGAACTAGAAGAGGAACTCAGTTTAGGGCATCAGAAGCCCCCCAAGAGACAGGGGTACACCAGATGCCACTCTGTCAAGTTCCTTTGGGGGGTCAAGGGGGAGGATTTGGGTTTGTAATTGTACCACTCACTACCCAGGATATAAGAGGGTTAAAAAAAAAATATTTATATGTTGCCATAGGGGTGGGGGAAAAGATAGAGAAATATTTGGGAAATGCGGATTATACATGGAAGGATTGGGATTTTCTTTTGGGAATTTTGTTTGGGTCATCAGAGAAATGAATGATTTTGCAGAAAGCTCGGCAGCTGTGGGAGGATGAACATCCACAAGCAGCAGGGGGGGCTGGACCCAGTGCACCTACGGTGGGTGATGCCATCCCCCAGGCAGACCCCCAGTGGGACCCAAATAACCAGGCCAGTCTGGCTCACCGTGATTGCCGTGCTTATTTGATCAGGGCAATCAAGTCAGCGGCTCCCAGAACTAACAACATAGCTAAGGCTCTGTCGTTAGAACAGGAGAAACAGGAAAGCCCTCATTGGTTGGAGAGGATTAGGGATGCCTTGAGGAAGCACGGGGGAATGGATCCTGAAGGGCCAGCCTTCAACACATTGCTTAAAGTACAATTTGTTACTAAAGCCTGGCCTGATATATGGAAAGGAGTACAGAAAGATGAAGAGTGGCAGAATAAGCCTCTAGAGGAATTGGTTAAAAAACCACAGCAGATATATGTAAGAAGGGATGAGGAAAAGGCAGAAGCTAAAGCAAAGATGATGGCAGAGTTTGTGCAGCCCCGGAGGAATAAACCGCAGGGTCCAAGGGGTCCCCAGGGACAGAGGGGACGGGGTCGGCCACAAGGAAGGGGCAGAGGGATTCCCTCCTCGGCAGGGGACAGCCGACCCAAACAGCGGCTGGGGAAGAACCAGTGTGCTGTCTGCAGGGCAGAAGGGCATTGGAAAAACGAGTGTCCGCAGAAACAACTGGACCCTCAGGAGGAGGAAGTCCAGAGGATAATGGAAATGGATTGTTAGGGGTGTCAGGGGCTCCTATTATACCAAAGACCCACCACTCAGGAGCCCTTGATAACTTTTAAGATGGGTCCGGATCGAGAGGAGGTGTGTTTTCTGGTAGACACGGGGGCCTCTCCTTCCACCTTAAATTTTATACCTAAGGGGGGGAAATTGTCAAAAAGATCCTTGGTTATTCAAGGAGTAAGCGGGAAGGATGAGCGAGTGCATTTTATTCAACCGCTGTTAATAGATGTGGGGGACAGATTTCAAGTGCATGAATTCTTGTTTGTTCCTAATTGTGATTGTAATTTACTGAGAAGAGATTTGATGGCTAGAATGGGAATGCAAATTAGCATTGTAAAAAAGTGACACGGAGTCCGAAACTGTGATATCTTTGTGTAAAATGTCTGAGAAGGCCTACGCTGAAATAAATCAGGAAGTATGGGCAGCCCCAGGGGCAAATTGGTTAATGCCCCAGTCTTGGCTCTTCCAGATGCAGAAAAAGAATTTCAGCTATATGTGGATGTCAAACAGGGTCATGCTAAAGGAATTTTGGTGCAAGAGCATGGGGGAACACGAAGGCCTGTTGCCTGTTTTTCTAAGTTGTTAGACCCGGTGGCCAGAGGCTGGCCCCATTGTCTGCAGAACTGTGCAGCCACAGCTCTGATGGTGGCTGAGGCCCGAAAGCTGACAAGGGGAGGGCATCTCATTGTTAAAGTCCCACATCAGATTAAAGCTTTGTTAACTGAGAGAGCCTCTAAGTGGATGACGAGTGCTCGATTATTACAGTATGAATCTTGTTTAATGGAACAGGAGGATTTAGAATTTAAAGGTGGGGAAATTTTTAATCCAGCCTCTTATTTAAATGGCCCTGGAGAAAAGGGGGGCCAGGAAGAAATCCATGATTGTATCCAGGTTATAGACCTCCAGACACGGGCTAGGGAAGATCTACGGGATATTCCCTGGCCTGAGGGAGAGAACGTGTTCATTGATGGGTCCTCCAAGGTGGTAGAAGGGAAACGATTTACAGGATACTCTATCGTGAATGGGAAACAATTAAGGGAAGGGGGGAGGTTACCACACACCTGATCAGCTCAGACAGCAGAGCTGTACGGGCTTGTGAGAGCCTGTGAATTATACCAGGACAAGACAGTAAATATATTTACTGATTCTAAATATGTATATGGGTTAATACATGCATTTGGAAAACTATGGGAAGAAAGAGGTTTATTAAGCTGCAGAGGAAAGACGTTAGCTCACGAGAACTTAATCTCTCGCCTATTGGAGGCAGTGAATTTACCAAAAAGGGTGGCAATAATCCACATTAAGGGGCATCAGGCAGGATGGTCGGAGGAGGCAATAGGAAACCGACTGGCTGATGAAGAAACTCGAAAAGCTGCATTGTTGCCAGAAGTCTCTAAGACCCTGCCTTTGCTCCCAGTAACTGCACCGCTGCCAGAGAAACTCTCTTTTCCACCAGAGGAACTTGAGATAATTAAAAAGAGTGGGGCAGAGGAAAGAGAAAATAATTGGTTTACAAGGGATGGCAAGCAGTGGATACCAAAAGCTCTAGCCTTACAATTGTTAAAACAACTTCATGAAGGGAGTCATTGGGGCTCCCGAGGACTGGCAGAAGCCTTCCTCAAAATGAACGCTGCTGTTGGTCTCTTTAGCCTGGCAAAGCGAGCCACTGAAGGCTGTTTGACTTGTGCTAAAACCAACAACAAAGTTACAAAGAAACTGTCCAGGGGAGGGAGGCGTTGGGCAGTACGTCCCTTCCAGAGATGCCGGGTGGATTTTACTGAAATGCCTCGAGTGGCAAGATTTAAATATCTTCTGGTAATAGTATGTCAATTAACCGGGTGGCCAGAAGCATTTCCAACTGTTTCAGCAACTACAGGATCAGTTGTTAAAGTATTTTTGGAACAAATAATTCCAAGATATAGGATGGTGGAAGCAATAGATTCAAATAGGGAAACTCATTTTACAGGAAAAATTCTTCAAGGAGTTATGACTGCTTTAGGGATACAGTGGAACCTCCATACCCCCTGGCATCCACAGAGTTCGGGTCAGGTTGAGAGGATGAATGGAGAAATAAAGAAACATCTCCTAAAGCTGGTGATAGAAACTAAAATGCCGTGGGTACGGCTCCTGCCCCTGGCTTTAGCAAGGATAAGAGCCAGACCCAGGGGAGATATTCAATTATCTCCCTTTGAATTGATGTTTGGAATTCCTTCCCCTTGTAATTCTCAGCCTAGTGGGGGGATAGAGATAAGTGATGTGTATTTGAAACAATATGTGGCTCGGATACTGTCTCTTGTGAAATCTCTTCGACAGGAAGCTCAGCTGGCACAGACCCTGCCTTTGGACTTTGCTGTTCACAACATCCAACCGGGACACTGGGTCCTGGTTAAGGAGTGGGAAGAAGCACCACTGGTGGCCAAGTGGCGTGGACCTTTCCAGGTGTTGCTGAGCACAGACACAGCCGTCAAGACAGCTGAACACGGCTGGACCCATCACACTCGGGCCAAGGTCTCTGCAGCCCCAGAGATTTGGACATCTCAGCTGGAGGAGAAGGACGGGAAGCCGCGACTGACACTCGGCAGGAGGGGACTGGAGCAGCAGCCAGGGCGTCGACATCGGGGGAAGCCTCGTGTGCCCACCCACAGAGTGCCTGCTGAAATAGTCTGTGTGGGCATCCCTCCTCTCAGATCTCCAGGCACTGGGGGCCAACCCTTGCTGTCACTGTTTTCTTTATGTTGAGCTGTTTCTGTGCCTTCACTCGCCACAGGTGGTGTGGAAGACAACGTGAAAGTAAAAATTAAGTTAGGAAATTAGATTACACAATCAGAATGTTTCTCTTAATAATGTTCCCTTTATATTATCAGTTAGGTTGGAGCCAAGAATGGGAAAATAATTTTTTGACCTTAGGAGAAGAAGTAGCAAAAACCTTTAACCTTAGCAATTGTTGGGTCTGTGGAGGTCCAGGAGAATCTGAAAACGGGCCATGGGTGGCCAGCCCAGTAAAACCTCAATAGTAGATTAACACCCTGAGTAAAGTCTGTAATGGAACAGGATTTTGGGATGAAAAAGGAAGTCCATGGCGGCTTCATTCTTCTGAAAAAGACACTTATTGCCTAAATAGGCAAATAGAGGACAATGGAAAAGTGGTGAAACAAATTGCAAAATGAATTAAAAAAATTAGCTCATGTGCCAGTCCAAAGCTGAAAAAGATGGGAATGGGACATGTTTTCTTGGCTACCTGGTGGACTATAAGTTAAACAACTGCTTTTTTTTCCTCTTATGTGCTGTAGCAACTCTAATCTTTTTGCCAGGCATGTTCCCTTGCTTAGTACAACTTATTCAACATGTGATCAAAGGGATGCAGGTAAGAGCCACGCCCACTGATCCAGAGATGGTTACAAAAGGACAGAAACTGATGTCACTCCAAATAATTACAAAACCAAAAAAGACTCAGGAACAAGAAATTAAGTCAATGAGAGCTAATGTTTGTAAAGACAATTATTAAAAAATAAAAGAGGAGGGATTGAGAGGAATGTTGAATTTGTCTTTACAAATGAGCTCTGGATCTGCCTGTAGATAAGGCTAGCACTGAGAGATAAAAGAAACAATGGGATGGATTCCACTGATTGATGAATGGAAAGAGATATTTGCCTTTACAAACAAACTGTAGGGCTGCTGATAAATGAAATTGGATATCGAAAGATGAAAGAAGCGACGGGGGAAAATTATGAGTTCTGTAAGAATTAAAAATTGAACGGGAGGGTTATACATTAGAGGGGAATTTCAGGTATCAGGCGTTCTGGGAAGTCTGTGCCTCTCAAGTACCTAAGCCAATGGGGAAAGAGAGAGGGAAATGCGGCCGGGAAAATAGGATAAAAAGGAGGCTGCGTCCTCCAAAAATTTGAGAGATCCCAGGGGAATGTCCCATGGCCTCTCCCTTTATTTGAATAAAGCAAAAAGGACTCCTCTGTCTCCTTTTTGGACATAAACCTCTGGTGTTTGTGGATTAATTTTCCTGACAGAAAGAACTTGGGGATTCTTACTTGCACAAGCACGTGCAGTGCCTCAGTCATAAGTGCCTCAGAAATATCAGAAGTGTGTCTTCTTCAGAGTGTGGTCACAAGGGTTCAGAGTTGGAGCCAGTTCTGCGGGCAGGCTGATGAATAGTCTGGGGCTCCTCTGCAGAGCCCCATTCATTCTGGGGCTGCTTTCTGCTGGTTCTGCTGGACTGGCTCGAGTGAAACACACACCCAATTAACAGCAGTTAAATTACTCTGGCATGAAACAGTGGGGAACAGGCAGAGCAGTGAAGGGCAGCATGGACCAGTTGTTCTGGCAGGTCTGACGAGGTCTGGTTTGATACAGCACTCACAGAACTCTGCTCCACCTGTGACACTTCCACTTGCAGTAGATGACTGTTCCTCTTCACAATATCCAGCAAGGCAGGTCAAAGACACTTTTACCATTTTCATCTTCAACAGGAAGAAGAAATCAGCAGCAAACATGAAGTAACCAGTCAGAGGTCCCAGGAAGAAACAAAAGAACAAAGAGTAGTGGAAAAAAACAGGTGGAGCAGTGATCCTTATCTCTGTGGGAGATATCCTCTGCTAATGGGCCATCTGTTAAAACCAGGTGGGGCAGTGTTCTTTATCTTTTCCACATCCCATCCTTTCTCCAGGAAGATATCTTCTGTTAATGGGCCATTGAGTGCCACTGCATGACTGATAAAATTCCATCATCCCATTGGGAGATGCTCCAGCCAGGGGGAGGAGCCAAGCCTTTCCTACCTAGAGAAAATCTGAGATTGGGAACACCAAGGCAGCCCTTACCCACTGGTTTCCAGAGGACAAGAGCTACCAGACCTTTCTACAGCATCACTACTACAACAAGACCACTTCATCTGGACTGCTACCACCATCAAAACTAGCAGGGTGTGAGGTTGTATTCTGATTCTGTCAGTTGTTTTCTTTTGTACTATTGCATGTATTATTTTTCTATTATCTTTTTTCCTATCAAATTATATTTATTACTTGGAGTCTCTCACTGGTTTTGCTTTCAAACCAGCACAATTTTGGAGGGGATTTTGGCTGAATCTTGATATTTGGGGTGTTTTTGATCCGTGTCTTAAAGTTTGGAGGATTTTCGGTGGGAATCTTGGTGTTTGGGAGGTTATTACAGACACAAGATGCTCAATGACTTCCAGAGATGAACTTGGGCAAGGAGGAACACCCAGTTTATGGAGCTCTCTTCTTGTTATTTCCCCCTAAACCAGGAATTTTCATTCCTCAGGTGTGCAGGGATGGAGGAGGCAGAAAAGCCCCAGAGATCCCTCATGAGGAGGGGCTGCAAACCCAGCCCAGGGAGCTGCGAGGAGGAAAGACCCTCCCTGAGCCGGGAAGGCGGCCGGAGATCCAGGCAGAGCTCAGAGCTGGTGGAGAAGCCTCCTGAAGGGGAGAAGCCGTACGAATGTGGGGAATGTGGGAAGGGTTTCAGCTACAGGTCCAAGCTGATCCGGCACCAGAGGATCCACACTGGGGAGAGGCCCTACGAGTGTCCCCAGTGTGGGAAGAGGTTTCAGACCAGCTCCAATCTCCTCCTACATGAGCGGATTCACACAGAGGAGAGGCCCTTCCGCTGCCCCGACTGCGGGAAGGGATTCAACCGCAACTTCACCCTCATCAGGCACCGGCGCATCCACACTGGGGAGAGGCCCTACGAGTGTCCTGAGTGTGGGAAGAGCTTCGCCAGGAGCTCTCACTTGACTAAACACCAACGGAGTCACCACTGAGGGAAGCCCTGTGAGTGCCCCGAGTGTGGGAAGAGCTTCGTGCTCTGCTCCAGCTCCATCTCCCATGGGAGGATCGGTGTTGGATGATCTCCAGTGACCCCCGTTGGGCAGAACCCTGGTGATCTGTGTTCCTGGTTGTCCCCGTTGGGTGAGGGGGAAGGGGTTTGAGAGATTTCTGTCTCTTTTCCTTCTATTGCTATGATTTGGTTGGTAATAAATTCCCTTGCTGTGCCCAGGCTATGTCTGTGACATCCGTTTTGCTGTTTGGTGTGATTGCTCGTCCTGTCTTAATCTGCTCCTGGAGCTACTGCTTAAACTTTCTCTTCCCTTGCAGCTCGAGGGGTAGGGTCAGAGTGGCTCTGGTGGGTGCCTGGCATCGGGCCAGTGTCACCTTGTCTTGGTTTGAAAGACAGGTATTTTCTAAGGAAAGGCGAGAACCCCTTTCCTGAGATGCAGAGTGCAACCCCTCCCTTCTAATTATTTTAGTTTCAAATCAGCCTGTCAGGCAGAAGATATGGGGATAGGAATAACAGTTCTTTACTGAAATCTAACAAGGCAAAATAGCAGAAACAACAACAGCTATAAAAATTGACAACAGAACGGAACAGTATAGCTCAGTTCCAGTCCCTTTGGCCAAAGCCCTCTCTCCCTGTGCTGTTACCGGTGCTGGGGGCAGGGCAGGTCCCGCGCAGTTGAAGAGGGGCTGGAGTGGTGGTGGCAGCAGCCCAGGGGTGAGAGGGATGGGGGAGTGACTCCCCCCTCAGGGTGTCGGTCGTGGTGCTCAGCAGAGTGTCCGGAGGTAGCAGGGTGAGGTGGGAGAGCAGCAGAGCGATGTCCAACGGCAGGGAGCGTGGATCTCAGTGCTGGGATGGCAGGGGAAGATGTCAGATCCGAGCACGGGGCATCCTCCTCTCACTCCACGGGCCAAGTGAGAGAGCAGAGTCCCCCCCCAGACCCCTCTCCCACCTTTTCCTTTTCCGGTCTCCTCCCATCCCCCCACCCCCTGCAAGAGAAAACTGTTGCTACTAAGGTATAGCCACAAATACTTAGCATAACATTGGGAAAAATTCCACAGAGAGAAAAGGGAACAATTCAACCCCCAAGAGGAGGAAAGAGTGGTCTGAAGACCTTATTCTGAATTTGCTTTTCTTTCTCTTTCTTTGTGTAGTTAATAAAGTTTTTTATACCCTTTTAAGTTTTAGGCCTGACTTGCTCTTTTGCTCCTGGTTCTGTCTCACAACAGAAAATGTGTATATTTAAATTGGCAACTCAAAACTATAACATTATTTGGTGCGTTGGCCAGGAAATTCAAAAATTCAAATTAAACCAAGACATTAGATTATCCTGTCTGGATGAAGATAACCAGAACTCCAGGAAAGGAATTTATTGATGGGGAGTAGGACAGGATGGCTACAAAAAAAGTTGATTTACAAGTTGGGGTTGATGATTTTGAATAATGAAGGTCAATGAATATGCAACAGATTGATGCATTTAAGGAAGTGTTTTCTGAGTGTGTGGCCTTGGCTGAATACCCAGCACCCAGCCACATTAACCCTTTGCTTTACTGTCTTAGTCTCCTATTTGTCTTTTTTTTCTTTTTTAATTAAACCCTGTAAAATTTACCAGGAAAGTGAACCTCGTTTTTCACATCACTATGGGCAGGGAGCTGCTGCTCCTGAAGCTCCCCTTTCCTCGTTCCTTCCAGGAGGAAAGCTGGGTGTGGGAGCGCTGCATGCGCTCCTTCAGAGGCTGCTGAGGGCAGGGCTGGGGAAGGGGAAGAAGTGGATGAAGAACTGCGTGCAGTGTCCTGGCCCTGCTCATCCTCCCCATGAATGACGAGGCCCCCAGGGTGGGCCAGGCACTGCTGCCAAGGCTGAGCACTGACACGGAGAGGGGTGGCTGACCCCCCCTGGGGCTCCAGGCCTTGGGCAGCATTCCCCAAGCACAGCCCAGGGAAGGGTCCCTGCAGAGCCAAGTTGGCATTGCCAGCACCTGCCCTGCCCACTCCAGCAGGGCTCAGCACCAGGTCAGGACACCGAGGTGTGGACAGGTGTGTCCCCAAAGGTGTTGGAGAGCAGGCATTTGGGCCTCAATCCCTGTACCTGGGGGCCATTCCCGGATGTTTTGGCAGCTCCCTAAAGGCAGAGTCACCCCAGGTCAACTTTCCCAGGCCCTGGAGCCATCTCCCAGTTCCTGCTGTCCGACAGGCCTCCAGGAATGCCGTCCTTGCTATCACAGAGCTCCTCAAGTGGAAGGAGCTGAAGCACGTGGTGAAGACAGGGCAGAGCTGGAGGATGGCTGACTGCTTGGTGAGGATGTGCCCCAGGGACTGTGCTGGGCCGTGGGCTCTGCAGCTGGGCCTGGGGAAGAGACCCCACAGCCTGGAGCTGCATCCTTGTTCCTGGCTCAAGAACAGAGCCCCAGGGGCTCTCCTCCAGTCCCATCTCCCCTTCCTGCACCCAGTGGGAGGGAGGAGGGCTCTTGGTAATGGGGCTGCTGCCAGGAGGGGCTGCTCCAGCCACCTGGAAGATGTGTGACAATGCCACATCTTTGTGGTCCCTCCAGATGGAAAAGGACAGCAGGAGGGCTGAGCAGCACCTTCATCAGAGCCTGCAGTACCTGAGGGACCCTCAGCAATGTGTGCAAGACTGGACCATCAGGTTCATGAGCCCCAGCCCGGGGTCCCTCTTTGGGCAGCCCCTGTCCCCCCCAGCCCCTGCCCAGTGCCACATCCAGGCTACTGGTGGTCCCTGGTTGTTTGGGATCGTGCTGGGGAACAGCAGGGGCTGACAGAGCTCTGTGCCCAGGGACCATCGTGTGACATCTCCAGGACCAGAGCGAGGAGCTGCCTGCTCTGGATTTCAGTGGGGAGTGGGGAGTGAGGGCTGGGAGAGTGGGGGGTCTCTACAAACACGGGAACTCATCTCGGCTCTGTTTTGGTCACAGAACGTCAGGCCTTGCAGAAAGATGGGTGTGAACTCACGCGTTGTCTGGCAGCTCAGAGCAGCTCGATCCTGAGGAGCCGAAGGAGCAGCGGACACCGGGACAGTCCCTGCGAGCTCTGTGGTGCTGGCACTGCTGAGCTGGGGGCCTGCTGTGCCCAGAGTGGGACATTCAGGCTCGACTGATCAGGGACACCCTCCTGCTGATTCACAAGGTGCAGAAAGGACTCCTTGACTTCCCAGGGTTCTTCTCAGAGAAGGCTCTGGGTGTGGCTGGATCCAACCCCAGCCCCAGACTGGGGCAGCACTTTAAGTCTGAAGGGTCACACAGGCGTCCTTGAGCCTGGAGATCACTTTGTCCTGAGGATTATGGCTGGCAAGCCAACTATAGTTTTGTAAATAAAGTTAGTTTTTTAAAGTTTTAAATAATTGCTTTTCAAATTTCTTTTAAGACATCCCAAAGGTACCTGTGGGCAGGTGGGCACACAGGTGTGATGGGGTGGGTGGGATCAGGCCAGGAATTAGACCCTGATTTTGTGATTTACAGCAGGACTTCTCCTCTGATCCTAATTCCCAGTGTTATGGTGCTGCCAGGTGTGCTGCTGGTGGGTCTGGGACCCTCACATTGAGATCTGATACCCCTAAACTGGGGTTTGGGTCCCTCAGATGGGGGGTTCAGGTCCTGGACTCCTAAACTGGGGTCAGGGACCCTCAAACTGTAATCTGGGTTCTTTAAACTGGGTCTGGGAGTCTTAAACTGAGATCTGGTACCCTTAATCTGGGATCTGCAGCCCTCCAGCGTGATCTGGGATCCTCACACTGAGGTCTCAGCTCTCCACCCTGGGACCTGGGCCTCTCAAACTGGGGTCTGGAATCCTCAAACTGGGTCTGGATCCTCCCCCCACCTGGAGTTTGGACCCCTGAAAAAACTGGGGGGACAAGTGGGGGAGGTGAGGTAGGGATTTATTTGGGGGTACAAAGATTAAAGGGGGATGGGGAGACCTCAGGGTGGAATTTTGGGTCCACCTTAGAGGGGGGAGGTGAGTGGGAGTAGCCCAGGATGGAGATTTGGGATCCTCAGGGTGGGCTTTGTGGGGTCTCAGGGGGGGATTTGGAGGTCCCAGAGTGGGTTCTGGAGGGTCTCAGGGTGGAACTTTGGGGTCCCAGAGTTGATTTAGGCAGTTCCAAGATAGATTTTGTGGGTCCCAGCGCCAGTTTTCACAGACCCCTTAGTGGAAGGCCTTTGGGGTTAGAGGATTCCCAGGGTGGATTTTGGAGTTTCACAGTGAGTTTCACCCTCCCCAGGATGGATTTGGGCATCTCAGGTTGGGTTTTGGGGTTCCAGAGTAGGTTTTTAGGGTCCTAGGATGGATTTTTGGGGTCCTAGGCTGGGATTTCAGGGTCAGGGGGATGGATTTTAGGGTTCCAGCACCCGCAGCGCAAAGTCCAGGGCCGGGGCACTGTGGGTCAGACACCCCATGGACACCACGTCGATGTGGGGCCCCAAAAACTGGGGGAGGGTCTCCAAAACGATGCCCCCGCTGGCCTCCACCGTCACTCCGGGATGTGCAGCCTTGACCTGCGCCGCAGCCGAGTGCAGCTCCTGGGGGGACACCCTGTTAGCAGGGAGCACCCCCTCCCCAAAATTTGGGGGTACACTGGACATATGGATGTATACTGGATGCTACATAGTGCAGAATCCCCCCCCCCCCCCAAATTGGCCCATATCTGCCCAATGTGGGACCTCCCCCACAAGAAACCCCCAATTCAGGGATTATTCCACCCACTGAGCTCCAAAATTGGGGTGTCCACCCCCAACCCCTCCAAATCAAGGGTTATCCTGATTAAACCCAATAAAAACTCAATAAAAAGAGATTTCCACCCAACATCTGCCCAACTGGGGGCACCACCCACCACTGACCTCCAGAACAACCCCAAATTTGGGCTCTCCAATCCAAATAGCTGTCCCCCCACCCAGAATCCCCCAAAATTGTGACCTCCTATCCAATGCCTCCAATCCAGGCATTTGCCCACCCACTGACCTCCAAATTACAATCCCCCCACCTAAACTCCCCAAGTCAAGGGTCCCTTCACCCAAAACCTCCCAAACTGGGATTATCCAACCCTCTGACTCCCCCGAAATTGGGGTTCCCACTCATATCATTAGGGCTGCCCCACATTTACAGCAGATCCCCATTTTACTGATGTAGCCTCACCCAGGGATGTCCCCCATTTTTGCCACTCCCCATGATTTTGGGGGCTCAGCTGGGGATAACAGAGCCAGGATCTATGTGGTTACCCCCATTTTTTTGGTTCAACCCATTTCACTGATCTGCCTCTCTTTTTAAAAGGTCTTGACCCCCATTTTTTGGGGTCCAGGCTCACACCTGGAGGGTCCTCCCATTCTTGGGGGCCCTTGCCAGATTTTGGAAGCTCACCTGGTGGGGGCAGAGGTCAAACCTATGGCATTACCCACCTTTTTTTGGGAGATCTGTGCCCATTTGTGGGGTTTATCCCCATTTTTGGAATCCAAACCCCCATTTTTGGGGTCCAGCCCACACTTGGGGTCCCACCTCTATTGGCCCCCTCCGATTTGGGGGCTCACCTGGGGGCTCAGGTTGTCCAGCAGGACGATGTCAGCCCCAGCCCCAGCAGCCGCCAGCGCCTCGTCCGCACTCGAGCACTCGACCCCCAACCGGCGGGTGAAGCCCCCGGCCCGGCGCACCCCCAAAATCATCTGGGGAAGAGGGGGGTCAGGGAGAACCCCAGAGTGACGCCCCAGTGTGGGGCAGGATAAAATGGGGGCTCCCCCCAGTCATTCACTTAAAATTGGGTTCCCCCACTGCCCTCCCCCCACATTGATCCCCAAAAATTGGGGTTCTCTCCCCCAGAGTTCCCCAATTCAAGGTTGTCTGCTGCCACCAAAGTTGGGCTTCTCCCAACTACAACCACCAAAATTCAGAGTTACTCAACGCATGATCTTCCCCAAATTCAGGGGTGACCCCCCAGTTTCCCTCCCAAATTGGGACCCCCCCCGCACCCATCCCCCCCCCAATTCAGGGGTCCTCCCACATCAGTCCACGCCCAGAATACCCCAGTCCAAGAGTCTGTCCCAAAATTGGTACCCCCTTTAAATATTGGTGCTTCCCCACCACCCTCGAAATTCGGGGTACCCCAAGCCATCACTCCCCCCAAACCGAACCCCCTCCACCAAACCCCCCATTATCTCCAGACCTCACATTCCCCACACCCCCAGAATTGGGGTTGTCACGCCTACAGCCCAGAACCCACCAATTCAAGGGTCCCCCTCCAATTTCCCCCCCAAACTGGGGTGCTGCTCCTCCAGTCTCCGAGTTTCCCCAAAATCCAGGGATCCTGCCGCCATTACCGCCCAAATTCTGGAGTTCCCCCACACCCAGAACCCCCAATTCAAGCCCCCTCCCAATTGTCCCCACAAAGTTCGGCGTCCCCACCTGCTCGAGCCCCCCCGCTGCCGCCGCCAGCGCTCGGTGATTGTCCTTGAGGAGGAGGAGTCCCCCCAAACCTGCCCGGTGGGGGTCAGCGCCCCCCACCCCCAGCGCGTATTTCTCCGCCAAGCGGAACCCGGGCGTGGTTTTTCGGGTGCCCCCCACGACCCCCGCCCAGCCCTGGGCCCGGGCCACCCCCACAGCCCTCGCGGCCATCGAGGCCACCCCGCTGCAGCGCCCCAAAATATTGAGGGCCACCCTCTCCGCTGCCAGCACCCCCGCGGCCGGACCCTCCACCTCGGCCACCAACACCCGCCCGGGGGGCAGCGCCGCCCCCTCGGGCACCCTCCAGGTGACCCGGCACCCCGACACCCCGAAAACGGCCTCGGCGAAGGGGGCCCCGGCCAGGACACCCCCCGAGTGCCCCCCGGCCTTGCTGAGCAGCTGCGCTCGGGTCGCGCTGTCCCCCACAGCCAGGGGGGGACAGCCCCCCGTCCGGCCAGGGCGCGTCCTCGTCCAGCCAGGAGCGCGCCAGGGAGCGCAGGCGGTGCGGGGGGGGCGGGGGGGGCCCAGCCCCGGGCGGGGGGCGGCGAGCGGGCCGGGGGCGAGCGGGACATGGTCCGGGGGAGCCTGGGCAGAGAGACAGAGGCGCTGCTTGGGGGCTGCGGGAGTGGGATTTGGGGTCGTGGGGAGGGATTTGGGGTCGTGGAGAGGGATTTGGGGTCGTGGAGAGGGATTTAGGATCTTGGGGAGGGATTTGGGGTCATGGAGAGGGATTTGGGGTCGTGGGGAAGGATTTGGGGTCTTGGGGATGGGTTGTTGGCGTCCTAGGAAGGTCCGTGAGAGGGTATTGGGATCCAGGAAGGGTTTTCAGGGAGATATTTGGGCGTTGAGGGGGTTTGGAGGGGTTTTGAGGCGTTGAGGGGGAAATTTGGGTTGGTCTTTGCAGGATTTGGGGAATTTTGAGGGGTTGCTGCAGGGGTTGAGGGTCCCAGGAGGGTCCTTGAAGAGATATTGGGGTCCTGGGAAGGGCTTGTCGGGAGGTTATTGCGTCCTGGGAAGGGGATTTTGGGCGGCTCCTGGGGGGAGGCTGAGGGTCCTAGGAGGGTCTTGGAGGGGATATTTGGGTCCTAAGGGGATTTTGGAAAATATTTTTGGGTGCAGGGGGGATGTTGGGAGTTATTGGGGTCCTGGGATGGATCTGGGAGTCCAGGAAGGAGATCAAATGTGGGTCCCGCCCCTCCATGGGCACCCAAAATGTGGGTCCCTCTCCCCCGTCCTGCCCCTTCCCCCCAGCTCAGGGGGGTCCAAAGTCCGGTCCGGAGTGGCCACATCACCCACCCCTCCCCCCTCCCCTTCCCGAGACTCCCAGGTGGGGGAGGGGCGCCCCACTGACCTGTCCAGGGTTGGAGGCGACTGAAGCCCGAATTGGGGCTCGGGGGTTCTTACCTGGGGGGGCGTGGCCCGCCTCGCCCCAATGCCCGACCCTGGGCTGTGATTGGCTGCCCTGGGGGTCCCCACCCCACAAAAAACCCGCAGGCGGTTTGGGATGAGGGAGGGGAAATTCCCTTTATTGACAGTAAATGAGCATGGCGAGGGCATTGGGGACACTTGGGTGGCGCCCCACGGACGGGGGGGCACTTGGGGTGACACCAGATGACATCAGGTGATTCCCCCAACCTGCCCCCCCTAATTCAGACCCTGCCACATCCCATCAGTGTCACGTGGGGGGGTTACAGAGGCATCGGGGGTGACGGACACATGGGGGTGACAGGAGGTGACAGTGACAGGGGTGTTCCCGCAGTAGCTGTGATAGGAACACTGGGATGTGAAAGGGAAAACAAGGCATGGGGGGGAGAGGGGGTGGTGACAGTGCCAGGGGTGTGGTGGTGACAATGTCAGGGGTGTGGGGTGGCAGTGCCAGGGGTATGTTGACAGTGCCAGGGGTGTGGTGACAGTGCCAGGGGTGTGGTGACAGTTCCAGGGGTGTGGTGACAGTGCCAGGGGTGTGGTGACAGTGCCAGGGGTGTTCCTCTGGGCGGGGCTGGGGCCGAGGGGTTGGACAAGGTTGGGCTGAGGGCAGAAGATGGAGATGGGGGAAGAGGGGAACAGAGGGACATTGCGAGGGGGAGACAGGGAAGAGATCGAGGTGGGCGAGCCATGGTGGAGGGGACAGCAGAGGGAACATGGAGATGACAGTGGGGGCAGGGACAAGAGAGGACCCAGACATGGAGTTGGGGACATGGAGAGGACATGGACATGGTGGTGGGGTCATGGGGATGGGGATGGTAGCCAGGAGGAGATGGTCAAGGAGACCTGGAGATCGTGGAGGTGACCTGGACGTGGTGGTGGCACATGTGGAGGAGACGGGGAGGAGGTGGAGGAGACAGGAAGATGGAACTGGGGACAGAGATGAGCAGTGAAATGTGGAGAGGTGGTGGGGACATGGGGAGGACATGAGGGGGATATGGAGATGTTCAAGGTGAACGGGATGTGGTGGTGGGACATGAGGAGGGGACAGGGAGATGGTAGTGGGGGCATGGAGATGGTCAAGAGCACCTGGAGATGGTTGAAGGGACACAGGAAGTGAGAGAGTGGGGACAGGGAAGAGCTGGAGGTGACCTTGGACTGTGAAGGTGACCATGGAGGTGACCCATGAGCAGAGGGCAGGGTTCAGGTGGGACATGGGCCCATGGGAACAGGGGGATTGGGAATGCTGGGACAGGGGGCTGTGGGGACATGGTGTGGGCAGTGTCAGGGTGATGGTGTCAAGGGTGTGGGTGATGAAGATGAAGGTGATGATGAAGATGGGGCTGTTGGTGTTGTGGTGATGATGATGGAGGTTGATGGTATTGGGAGATGATGATGGCGGTGTGGGTGATGAAGATGAAGATGATGATGTTGCAGATGATAAGGCTGATGATGTGGGTGGTTGTGGTGATGAAGATGATGGTGATGATGAAGGCCACCCCTGCTCCTTATTGAGGGCATTTCACATCTCGATGGGGACCAGCACTGGCAGCTCCATCGGCTCTGGAGCCTCAAAGATGTCACAGTCCAGAGCCTCAAAGACCTCGCTGTGCTCTGGGAGCTGCATGAAGTGGGGCTGGAGGGGGTCACCAGGGGGTCACTGGGCTGGAACACTTAGGGGACACCTTGGGGACACCCAGGCAGGACTCCTGGGGGCTGGGGAGGCTCCACTGGTGTTGGGACTAAGGAGCAGCAGTTGCCCATCCCAAACACTGTCCCCACAGGGGGATTTTGCCAAGAGACAAGCACAGAATGGAGCTCCCTAAGGTAAGATCAAGGTGGGACAATTGTCCTCAGGCCATCTTGGACCTTGGGGGAGGTAAACAAAGCTGAGGGATCAGAATGGACCCTGGTGGTGGACAAGGAAATCCAACCCAGCACTGGTGCTGGAATCAGCTGTGACTGGGTCAAAGGGAATTCCAGAGGGGCAGATGGTGACCACTGATCCATGGCCACCACCAGGCCCAGAAACCTCCAGCTGAACAGAAGAGTCAGCCTGAGCCTGGAATAATCAGCACCCAAGGCCAGGGAATCGTTAAACCAATGGCATTAGAGAGGGGTGTAGCCCATGAGCACTGATTCCTGAGTTTGCTAAAATGGATAAACAGGGAGAAGTTCAGAATGACCTCAGGACCCCCCACCACCCAAAAGCTCCAGGGGAAGAAGGACCAACAGGACACTGCTGGATCCATGGGTGGTGCTGACCTTCTGATTGATCTCTCTCCCTCCCTCCTCCCTCTCTTCCTGCCCTTCCTCCTTTCTCTCCCTGGCATTTTATTGTTCAGTAAATTCCAGACTATTGACTTTGGTCCCATTTGCCCCTGAATTTGGGCAGAGGCACCTCAAGGATGGGATCTGAACAGCCCAAGATTCTTCAAGTGACCTTAACCCCCTCATTGCCAAGAGCCATGAAGCCACGAGTGCTGATCCTTGGCCAGGGAAGCTCTGTCACTCCCAGACGGAGCAGAGGAGCCAGGGCTCCAGGCTCCTGGCCATGATCCTCTCCTGCCCCGAGCCCAGCCTGTGCTCCCTGGGGATGGGGCTCCCAGAGCCCTGGGCAGAACCTGTTTCCCTCTGTGCCCCAAACCCTGGGGGCTCCAGAGGCTGCTCTGGGTGCCCCTCGTCCCTCCCAGCTCCAGGGGGACATTCCAGGGTGTCCCAGCCTGCCCTGCCCAGGGCACACAGTGGTGTGGGGGGAGACAGAGACCCCTGGGAGCCCCCGGAGTCACTCTGGTCATGGTGGGGGAGGGACTGGAGACTCGCAGGGTTGAACAAGGGCCACAGAACACACAGGGACACGGAACACGGACATGGGAACACACATGGAGATAAGAACACACAGGGATGTGGGAACACACAGGGACATGGAACATGGACATGGGAACACACATGGATGTGGGAACACACACATGGACAGGGGAGCACACACCCAGACATGAGAACTGGCACACGTGCATACACAGAGTTGTTTTGCTGAAGGGGTTTATTGATTATTCCAGGGAAATTCCCAGGGTTCCCAGGGGATCAGGGGGATTATCCAGAGATGATCATCTCCTCATGCTGCTGGAGGGGGACAGGCCCTGGGTGTCATCACCAGTTCCAGACCTGAAAGGCAAAGCCCAAGTCGTGACACCCGTGTCCACTGGGACACGAGAGGGACCTTGTTCCCACCCCTCTCTTTGCAGGGACCTGCAGCAGGAGAAGGGATTTGGAGCCCCGAATACACCTGGGACTGGACTTGGCTCCTGACATCCATGGGGCTCCCAGAGCCTCTCACCCTGGAATATCCCAAAACCTCCCAGAGCCCTTGCTGCTCCCACAGGGACACTGGGTGTCCCCAGAGCCCCCCAGTGCAAGGAAAGCCTTGGGGACAGCTCTGTCCACCGAACCCCAGCACATGGATCAGGGACAGCCCCCTCCATGTCCCTCTGACTTTCCCAAGCTCTGCCCACCCCACAGGGCTCAAGGATCCGCCCTGGTCCCCGAGGATCTTTTGTGGGGCTGGAGAACCCCCAAGATTTCTCACCAGGGCATCCAGAGGGGCAGCCGGGCATCACTCCCGCAGAAGCTCCACCTGCTCAGCCACGAGGGGCTGGGGAGAAAGGGGGGGTTAGAGCCACACTGGGGGATACTGGGGCTGGTTGGGAGATACTGGGGCAGGCTGGGGTGTACTGGGGCACAGTGGGGTGTTCCGGGGTGCACTGGGGGTGATGACGAGGACAGGGGAAGCTCTGGGCACAGCAGAACTGCGGGTACCCACCTCAGACCTCTTCACTCGTTGGACGCCGTTCTTCTTCTGCAGAGAGATGGGGAGATGTCACTGGTCACTGGGGTGTCCCCAGTCCCAGCAAGGCACGGGGGGACCCAACTGGCCCCCAGTTCCCACACTGGTGCCCCAATTCCAGGACTTACCACAATGCATCCACCTGCAGCTCCTCCTATGACTACCTGCAGATGGAGAGCAAAGGTTTAGTCTGGAATGGCCCCTGTGGGACTCAGCGGGTCACAGGTGTCCCCAAGCTCCATGGCTGTCCCCAGTCTGAGTGGGAAAATCCCTTCTGCTCCCCCCAGTCCCACTCCAGGCAGTTTCACCCGATCCCTGTTCCTGCAGGGACCACGGTGGGGATGGAGACGAGGAGAGCGAGGGGAACTTGGGCCCTCCAAGGAGGAGGGGATGGAGTGGGATGTGAGGGCCCCAAAGACACTGAACTGGGGGAACTTTGGGGACCCAGGGGATGGGGCTGGGGGTGCTGGAGGGATGGGAATGGGGGAATGCAGGTGGGGAGGCAGGAATTCCAGTGGGGGGACATGGGGGCTGAAGTGGGAGGTGGGTGGGGGCAGGGGAAAGCAGGGGCAGAGGACCAAAATTGTTGGGTTTGGGAGGGGCTTTTGGAGTCCAGGAGGGGGATTTGGGGATACTGTGATGGAGAATGAGAAAGGGAAGGGAGTGGAGGGAAAGAGGAGAGGAAGTGGACTGGGCATGGGGCTCTTTGGGGTGCCTGGGGTGCACTGAGATGGGTGGGAATACAATGGGGACCCTGGGGAAGGGGCAGCCTTGGGAAGCTCTGGGGTGTACAGGCACGCACTGGGGTGCACTGGGATGGCCTGGAGGGTCATGGCCATGAGAGGGGAGGGCCTGGTTCAGCAGAAGAACTCGGGATACTCACATCGCCAACAGCAATGCCACCAACTCGCTGTGGAGAGAGCATGAGATGTCACTGGGGTGTCCCCAGTCCTAGTAAAGATTGGGGGTGACCAAACTTCCCCCCAGTTCCCACACTGGTGCCCCCAGCTCCAGGACTTACCCCAGCACATACAGCTCCACCACTGCCATCAAAGGTGGCCTGGGCAAGGAGAGCAAAAGGTTGGTCAGGATTGGCCCTTGAGGGGCTGGGGGGACACAGGAGTCCCCAGCCCCCCACCTCCCACCCATGGCTGTCCTCTGCTCTGAGCAGGGGGTGCCAGGGGATTTGGGAACATCACTGCAGGGTGAAAGGCAATGAACTGAGGGCAAAGATTGGAAAGAAGATCCTGGGAATCATCTGGGGGCTTGAGGGGACCAGGGGCAGAGGGGGAGGCATTTCCCAATTTGGGCCAGCTCAGCCTGGCTTTGGACTGGAACAGTTCATCCCAGTTTGGCCGAGTTCAGCCTAGTCTGTACTTAAATGAGTTTGGACCTCTTGGTCCCACTTCAGCCTAGTTTGGGATTGGCCTTTGTTCTTGTGTGGGCAACAGAGGAGATGCTGGGGAGATGCCCGAGGGGATCAAGAGGATGGGATGGGATGGGATGGGATGGGATGGGATGGGATGGGATGGGATGGGATGGGATGGGATGGGATGGGATGGGATGGGATGGGATGGGATGGGATGGGATGGGTGGGATGGGATGGGATGGGATGGGATGGGATGGGATGGGATGGGATGGGATGGGATGGGATGGGATGGGATGGGATGGGATGGGATGGGATGGGATGGGATGGGATGGGGAGGCCCAAAAGGACGGGATTTGGGGATAGCAGCACAGGAAAGCTCTGGGGCCCTCGCAGGGAGGAGCCGGGTCCGAGCATCCGTGGTTCAGCCGGGCTCTGGCAGCGGGAGTTGAATTGCGGCAAGGGGAAGGACAGAGGCAATGGTGGCGAGGAGAAAGCGGCACGGCCCGGGGCCGGGGAGCCCGGCGGAGCCCCTGCATTGGGAAGAGCCCTCAGACCTGAGCCCAGCCCGTGCCTTTGGAGCCTCACCTCGCTCTGTGCCGGCAGGCACAGCAGGATGGAGAAGAGCAGGGCCACGCTGAGCACAGCCACCTTCATCTTCCTCTCGCACTGGGCAGCGCTGGCTGAGGCTGCAGCAGGGCAGGAGCACCTTTATCCCTGCCGGGACTCCTCCCTGCGCCCTCCCTGACAGCCCCCAGGCCAAAGCCCGGCTTGGCACAGCCCCCAGCCCTGGCCACAAGCCCAGCCCTGGCACAGAGTCCATCCCGGCTGGGGCACGGATCCAGCCCCGCTCCCCGCATCCCTGCAGCTTCCTGCACGGGGCAGCTGCCCCTGGAGGGGACCGGGCACCCGGGGGGCCACGGGGGGCAGGCAGGGATCCAAAGGCAGCTGGGGACCCTGTGGGGACACCCCCACTCCAACACAATCCATCCTCCAACAGCCCCCAGCCCCACACCCCCCATCTCCCGGGACCCCTCCCCTCCCAGAGCGTTCCTTGCAGGACACCCCGGAGCTGAGCCCAGCCCCAAACCTGGAGTGTCAGAGCAGGATTGTCCCTGTTCCCACTGCAGCCCCTGGGCTCATTGGGGCTGCACTGACCCCTCTTCCTGGGGCAGCAGCAGCCCGGGATCAGGGAGAAGGGGCAGGGGGAGCACAGCGGGGTCAGGGGCCATGGCAGCAGCTGGGGGACCGGGATCTCCAGTCCCTGCAGGTGCCCTGGGGAGCACTGGGCAATGGTGGCACTGGGACACCGGGGCTGGCCTTGTGGCAGTGCTGGGGTGGTGGCAGTGCCCGGCTCCAGCCCATTCCTGTCCCTGCATCCCCAGACTGCTCCAGGCCCCCAGGGGAAGATCCCCGGGCAGAGCCCCTGGCACAGCCACGGCCACCGTGTCCTGCTGGATCAGCCCAAGCCCGCTGTGCTGAGCTGGCCCAGCCATCGGCTCCCAGGGGCTCTGTGCCCAGCAGGGCTGTGGCTCCAGACCGGGCTGGCACTGGGACACAGCTCCCGCAGCTCCCCTGGCCCCAGGGATGGCCCTGCCCTGTCCTGCCCTGCTCCCAGCGCTGGCCCTGAGCTGGGGCTGACCTTCCCAGCCCAGGGTCCTGCGCTGCTGTCCCAGCTCAGAGGCCCCTGTCAGGGTCACCCCCGAGGACACAGATCAGTGACAGTCCCTGCCAGGGCTGCCACGAGCTGCCAGTGCCTCCATTCTCCACTGACATTCCGTGACATTTCCAGGACATGTTCCCTCCTCACGGGACACTGACCTCACAGAAGGGACCTGTTGTGGCACAGGTCAGAAAATCCTTCAGGCACCTGACTTGACTGTTTGCATTGGATTTTCCTGCAGAGCCAGCAGTGACCTGGAAGATTTTCCTTTTGCCTCTTGGTGCTTTGTGCCTCCTTTGTTGGAGAACTGAGGAGCATTGATCCTGGAGGGGCCCAGGGACATTTCCAGTCCCTGGACATCTAAGGGGCCATTCCAGATGTTCCCAGCTGTGGGTTCATGAACTCTGCACCTACGTGTTCCTGTTTCCGGATCAGCAGCTCACTAGAACATGGAAAATTCCCAAATTCCCAGTTTGGTGTATGATGGAGAGATGGGTTAGAGAAGTGACCAGAGGGTCTGAGGTTTAGTTGATCTGTCCTCGAGTGGTTCCTTCCTCTCCCTGGGCAGGACTGTGAGCAACCTTGGAAATTTCTGAATTTTCTGTCATCCTGTCCTTGGGATTTCTTCCACAGTCAGGTTTCAAATCAGTTTTTGATTTTCTGGCCATTCTCCCCAGGCTGGGACCACAGGGAGGTGTTGTGGTGGTCACAGGGGATAAGAGAGGAACCTGTTCTCCCCATATTTACATCTCCCTTCCAAATTTCCCAGAGCCCTCCATTTGCCAGACTCCCTCAGTAGCTGTGGTGTGGGGGAGAGGCGGGGACACAGGACAGGAACAGGGGGTCTCAGTGCTGTTGTTCTGGTTTGGCTGGGATAACTGGCTGGTGAGCAGTTGCTGGCCATAGCAAAGCCTTTCCAGGTCTCCCCATCAGTTTTCCCAGCTGTGCCATGCTCCTGTCCCTGCTGGAATCCTGACAGGTGGGTTTGGGCTGCAGTCACTGTGCTCTGTGGGGGCTTTCTGGGTAGTGCTGTAAAATCCTGGCCTTGATCTTTGTCAGGCATTGGAGCTCTGTGCTGGGCCATCCCTCTGCTTTGGGGATGGAGACAATTCCCAATTTCACTTTTTTTGCCTTTTGTCCTCCAAGATGTTTTCAGCAGAGGACACACAAGAATAGCACCTGCCCCACCTGTGCCTCTGTCATAGGTGTGCTCTCCCTGATTCCAACAATTCCTCAGTGTCCTGAACATCCTTGTACAATCCTCCTGGTGGTGCTTCCCAAGAAGAGTTTCCCAGGTTTTCCTAAGGTTCACCAACTCTTTAGGGAGATCCCAGGGATTTGCCCCATCCCAAAGCAGTGCAGTCGTGGCTGACAAGGTGGGCAAACACAGGCAGGTCCCTCTGAAGGTTGTCACCTCCAACAGTCTGAGACTTCAACCTGAGCGAGTTCAGGAGGGAGGGAGTGTCCTGAGGTTCAAGCCAAGGGAAGGAACCCCAGCACCAACTCTGTGTGACACAGCTGGGCCCATCCTGCCCCTGCTCCACATCCAGGGGGGGGAACAGGGCAGCCCTGGATCTCCAGACACACAAACACCAGACCATGGCCCTTGGCTGCACTGGCTGCCCTTGGAGCCAGGAAGGATCCATGGAAACAGAGGCTGACTTGGGAGAGATGCAAAATTATTTCAGCCACTCTCTGGGAGAGCAAACCATGAGCTGGTTACTCCAATGCCAGATACCGGGGCCAAGAGTTAGGAATTCGAGGGGATTCCTTGCTGGGGATATGGGCATTGACAGTGGGGTTGGGAATGGGGCAGCAGTCCTCAGCCTCCAGAAGCAGCTCCTGCTCACTGGGAAGGACAGGAATCTCTTTGAGCAAGATCTTGTGAGCCCCTGATGAGGGAGGTACCCAGGATCTGAGGGAATCACCTGTGGGGGAGGCAATTTACAGGAACCTGGAGAACAAGCAGCCATCCCAATACCTGGATGGAATCCTGTACGTGCTGTCCATGCAGAGAGAGTTTGTGCAAAGTGCACTGACTGATGGTGTTCACCAAGAGCGTGGGGACAATGAGCTGGACAGGCCACCCAGCTCCAGGAACTGGGCATGGCCCTGCCTCCCTTGGGATGTGTCTCAGCTGTGGAGAAAATGTCCCAACAGTTATTCCAGCTTTTAAGGAAGGATGTTTTTCCTGCTCCTACTGTCTCAGCTATGAAGAATTTCTGCTCAAGGGGGTGGTGCTGGTGCCACAGCCCGTGGGTCACCCCATGGTTCTGTCTGTGGATCAGGGGGTTGGACACGAGGAAGTGAGATGGGGAACCTCCCTGGAGACTGGAAGCTCGAGTAGAGAACTTGGGATGGGAAAAAAAGCCAAAAAGCATTTCTCCAGGACAATCCCAGAATCCTAGGATCACTGTGGCTGGAAGAGCCCTCCGAGACCACCAAAGCCACCCTGTGACCAATCCCCACCAGAGCCCTGAGTGCCACTTGCAGGCTTTCCTTGGACACCTCTGGGATGGGGACTCCATCACCTCCCCTGGCAGCCCCTTTCAAGGCCTGACCACCCTTTCCATGAAGGAATTCCTCCTGATGTCCAGCTGGCACAGCTGCAGGCTGTTTCCTCCCACCCTGTCCCTGTTCCCTGGGAGCAGAGCCCGACCCTCACCTGGCAGTCCCCTCCTGTCAGGGAGTTGTGCAGAGTGAGAAGGTTCCCTCTGAGCCTCCTTTTCTCCAGGCTGAGCCCCCCCGGCTCCATCAGACACTTCTGGTGCTCCAGCACCTTCCACAGCTCCGTTCCCTTCCCTGGACACGCTCCAGCCCCTCAATGTCTCTGTGGCCATGAGGAGCCAGCCCTGGACCCAGCCCTCAAGGGTCCCCAGCAGTGCCAGCACAGGGATTGTCACTGCCCTGGTCCTGCTGCTGCCCCATGGCTGGGACAGCGCAGGTGCCCTTTGCCTCTGCCCACCTGGGCACACCTGTGCTCATGTTCACACACTGCCACCAGCACTCCCAGGACCATTTCCAGTTTTCCAGCCTGTCTGCCCCAGCCTGGAGCATTCCATGGGGTCGCTGTGACCCCAGTGTGGGACCCCACACTTGGCCTTATTGACCCTCACACTTTTGGCCTCAGCCCATCGATCCAGCCTGCCCAGATCCTTCTGCAGAGCCTCCTGCCCAGCAGCAGATCCACAGGGCCACACAGCTCGGTGTTTTCCATGAATTTGGTACTGGTAGACACAGTCAGCCCTGAGCCCTGAAGTGCTGATCTGGAAAAAGGAGCCCATCAACCTGCTGGGGTCATCTGGAATGGCCCCTTAGGTGTCCAGGGGCTGGAAATTCATCTCCTGAGCAGCTTCACCTCCATTGTGCCCCTCCAGGATCAACACTCCTCAGTTCTCCAACAAAGGAGGCACAAAGCACCAACAGGGAAAAGGAAAATCTTCCAGGTCACTGCTGGCTCTGCAGGAAAATCCAATGCAAACAGTCAAGTCAGGTGCCTGAAGGATTTTCTGACCTGTGCCACAACAGGTCCCTTCTGTGAGGTCAGTGTCCCGTGAGGAGGGAACATGTCCTGGAAATGTCACGGAATGTCAGTGGAGAATGGAGGCACTGGCAGCTCGTGGCAGCCCTGGCAGGGACTGTCACTGATCTGTGTCCTCGGGGTGACCCTGACAGGGGCCTCTGAGCTGGGACAGCAGCGCAGGACCCTGGGCTGGGAAGGTCAGCCCCAGCTCAGGGCCAGCGCTGGGAGCAGGGCAGGACAGGGCAGGGCCATCCCTGGGGCCAGGGGAGCTGCGGGAGCTGTGTCCCAGTGCCAGCCCGGTCTGGAGCCACAGCCCTGCTGGGCACAGAGCCCCTGGGAGCCGATGGCTGGGCCAGCTCAGCACAGCGGGCTTGGGCTGATCCAGCAGGACACGGTGGCCGTGGCTGTGCCAGGGGCTCTGCCCGGGGATCTTCCCCTGGGGGCCTGGAGCAGTCTGGGGATGCAGGGACAGGAATGGGCTGGAGCCGGGCACTGCCACCAGCCCAGCACTGCCACAAGGCCAGCCCCGGTGTCCCAGTGCCACCATTGCCCAGAGCTCCCCAGGGCACCTGCAGGGACTGGAGATTCCGGTCGCCCAGCTGCTGCCATGGCCCCTGACCCCGCTGTGCTCCCCCTGCCCCTTCTCCCTGATCCCGGGGTGCTGCTGCCCCAGGAAGAGGGGTCAGTGCAGCCCCAATGAGCCCAGGGGCTGCAGTGGGAACAGGGACAATCCTGCTCTGACACTCCAGGTTTGGGGCCGGGCTCAGCTCCGGGGTGTCCTGCAAGGAACGCTCTGGGAGGGGAGGGGTACCGGGAGATGGGGGGTGTGGGGCTGGGGGCTGCTGGAGGATGGATTGTGTTGGAGTGGGGGTGTCCCCACAGGGTCCCCAGCTGCCTTTGGATCCCTGCCTGCCCCCCTCGGCCCCCCGGGTGCCCGGTCCCCTCCAGGGGCAGCTGCCCCGTGCAGGAAGCTGCAGGGATGCGGGGAGCGGGGCTAGATCCGTGCCACAGGCGGGATGGACTCTGTGCCAGGGCTGGGCTTGTGGCCAGGGCTGGGGGCTGTGCCAAGCCGGGCTTTGGCCTGGGGGCTGTCAGGGAGGGCGCAGGGAGGAGTCCCGGCAGGGATAAAGGTGCTCCTGCCCTGCTGCAGCCTCAGCCAGCGCTGCCCAGAGCGAGAGGAAGATGAAGGTGGCTGTGCTCAGCGTGGCCCTGCTCTTCTCCATCCTGCTGTGCCTGCCGGCACAGAGCGAGGTGAGGCTCCAAAGGCACGGGCTGGGCTCAGGTCTGGGGGCTCTTCCCAATGCAGGGGCTCCGCCGGGCTCCCCGGCCCCGGGCCGTGCCGCTTTCTCCTCGCCACCATTGCCTCTGTCCTTCCCCTTGCCGCAATTCAACTCCCGCTGCCAGAGCCCGGCTGAACCACGGATGCTCGGACCCGGCTCCTCCCTGCGAGGGCCCCAGAGCTTTCCTGTGCTGCTATCCCCAAATCCCGTCCTTTTGGGCCTCCCCATCCCATCCCATCCCATCCCATCCCATCCCATCCCATCCCATCCCATCCCATCCCATCCTCTTGATCCCCTCGGGCATCTCCCCAGCATCTCCTCTGTTGCCCACACAAGAACAAAGGCCAATCCCAAACTAGGCTGAAGTGGGACCAAGAGGTCCAAACTCATTTAAGTACAGATTAGGCTGAACTCGGACAAACTGGGATGAACTGTTCCAGTCCCAAGCCAGGCTGAGCTGGCACAAACTGGGAAATGCCTCCCCCTCTGCCCCTGGTCCCCTCAAGCCCCCAGATGATTCCCAGGGTCTTCTCTCCAGTCTTTGCCCTCAGTTCATTGCCTTTCACCCTGCAGTGATGTTCCCAAATCCCCTGGCACCCCCTGCTCAGAGCAGAGGACAGCCATGGGTGGGAGGTGGGGGGCTGGGGACTCCTGTGTCCCCCCAGCCCCTCAAGGGCCAATCCTGACCAACCTTTTGCTCTCCTTGCCCAGGCCACCTCTGATGGCAGTGGTGGAGCTATATGTGCTGGGGTAAGTCCTGGAGCTGGGTGCACCAGTGTGGGAACTGGGGGGAAGTTTGGTCACCCCCAATCTTTACTAGGACTGGGGACAACCCAGTGACATCTCATGCTCTCTCCACAGCGAGTTGGTGGCATTGCTTTTGGCAAGGTGAGTATCCCGAGTTCTTCTGCTGATCCAGGCCCTCCCCTCTCATGGCCATGACCCTCCAGGCCATCCCAGTGCACCCCAGTGCGTGCCTGTACATCCCAGAGCTTCCCAAGGCTGCCCCTTCCCCAGGGTCCCTATTGTATTCCCACCCATCTCAGTGCACCCCAGGCACCCCAAAGATCCCCATGCCCAGTCCACTTCCTCTCCTCTTTCCCTCCACTCCCTTCCCTTTCTCATTCTCCATGACAGTATCCCCAAATCCCCCTCCTGGACTCCCAAAGCCCCTCCCAAACCCAACAATTTTGGTCCTCTGCCCCAGCTTTCCCCTGCCCCACCCACCTCGCACTTCAGCCCCCATGTCCCCCCACTGGAATTCCTGCCTCCCCACCTGCATTCCCCCATTCCCATCCCCTCAACACCCCAGCCCCATCCCGAGGGGCCCCAAAGTTCCCCCAGTTCAGTGTCTTTGGGGCCCTCACATCCCACTCCATCCCCTCCTCCTTGGAGGCCCCAAGTTCCCCTCGCTCTCCTCGTCTCCATCCCCACCGTGGTCCCTGCAGGAACAGGGATCGGGTGAAACTGCCTGGAGTGGGACTGGGGGGAGCAGAAGGGATTTTCCCCCTCAGACTGGGGACAGCCACGGGGCGTGGGGACACCTGTGACCCCTGAGTCCCACAGGGGCCATTCCAGACTAAACCTTTGCTCTCCATCTGCAGGTAGTCATAGGAGGAGCTGCAGGTGGATGCATTGTGGTAAGTCCTGGAATTGGGGCACCAGTGTGGGAACTGGGGGCCAGTTGGGTCCCCCCATGCCTTGCTGGGACTGGGGACACCCCAGTGACCAGTGACATCTCCCCATCTCTCTGCAGAGAAAGAACGGAGTCCAACGAGTGAAGAGGTCTGAGGTGGGTACCCGCAGTTCTGCTGGGCCCAGAGCTTCCCCTCTCCTGGTCATCACTCCCCAGTGCACCCCGGAACACCCCACTGTGCCCCAGTACACCCCAGCATGCCCCAGTATCTCCCAACCAGCCCCAGTATCCCCCAGTGTGGCTCTAACCCCGCCTTTCTCCCCAGCCCCTCGTGGCTGAGCAGGTGGAGCTTCTGCAGGAGTGATGCCCGGCTGCCCCTCTGGATGCCCTGGTGAGAAATCTTGGGGGATTCCAGCCCCACAAAAGATCCCTGAGCCCTCTGGGGTGGGCAGAGCTTGGGAAAGTCAGAGGGACATGGAGGGGGCTGTCCCTGATCCATGTGCTGGGGTTCGGTGGACAGAGCTGTCCCCAAGGCTTTCCTTGCACTGGGGGCTCTGGGGACACCCAGTGTCCCTGTGGGAGCAGCAAGGGCTCTGGGAGGTTTTGGGATATTCCAGGGTGAGAGGCTCTGGGAGCCCCATGGATGTCAGGAGCCAAGTCCAGTCCCAGGTGTATCCGGGGCTCCAAATCCCTTCTCCTGCTGCAGGTCCCTGCAAAGAGAGGGGTGGGAACAAGGTCCCTCCCGTGTCCCAGTGGACACAGGTGTCACGACGTGGGCTTTGCCTTTCAGGTCTGGAACTGGTGATGACACCCAGGGCCTGTCCCCCTCCAGCAGCATGAGGAGATGATCATCTCTGGATAATCCCTCTGATCCCCTGGGAGCCCTGGGAATGTCCCTGGAATCATCAATAAACCCCTTCAGCAAAACAACTCTGTGTATGCACGTGTGCCTGTTCTCATGTCCGTGTGTGTGTTCCCCTGTCCATGTGTGTGTTCCCACATCCATGTGTGTTCCATGTCTATGTGTATCCATGTGTGCTCCGTGTCCCTGTGTGTTCCCACATCCTTGTGTGTTCCTGTGTCTCTGTGTGTTCTTATCTCCATGTGTGTTCCCATGTCCGTGTTCCGTGTCCCTGTGTGTTCTGTGGCCCTTGTTCAACCCTGCAAGTCTCCAGTCCCTCCCCCACCATGACCAGAGTGACTCCGGGGGCTCCCAGGGGTCTCTCTCTCCCCCCACACCACTGTGTGCCCTGGGCAGGGCAGGCTGGGACACCCTGGAATGTCCCCCTGGAGCTGGGAGGGACGAGGGGCACCCAGAGCAGCCTCTGGAGCCCCCAGGGTTTGGGGCACAGAGGGAAACAGGTTCTGCCCAGGGCTCTGGGAGCCCCATCCCCAGGGAGCACAGGTTGGGCTCGGGGCAGGAGAGGATCATGGCCAGGAGCCTGGAGCCCTGGCTCCTCTGCTCCGTCTGGGAGTGACAGAACTTCCCTGGCCAAGGATCAGCACTCGTGACTTCATGGCTCTTGGCAATGAGGGGGTTAAGGTCACCTGAAGAATCTTGGGCTGTTCAGATCCCATCCTTGAGGTGCCTCTGCCCAAATTCAGGGGCAAATGGGACCAAAGTCAATAGTATGGGATTTACTGAACAATGAAATGCCAGGGAGAGAAAGGAGGAAGGGCAGGAAGAGAGGGAGAAGGGAGGGAGAGAGATCAATCAGAAGCTCAGCACCACCCATGGATCCAGCAGTGTCCTGTTGGTCCTTCTTCCCCTGGAGCTTTTGGGTGGTGGGGGGTCCTGAGGTCATTCTGAACTTCTCCCTGTTTATCCATTTTAGCAAACTCAGGAATCAGTGCTCATGGGCTACACCCCTCTCTAATGCCATTGGTTTAACGATTCCCTGGCCTTGGGTGCTGATGATTCCAGGCTCAGGCTGACTCTTCTGTTCAGCTGGAGGTTTCTGGGCTTGGTGGTGGCCATGGATCAGTGGTCACCATCTGCCCCTCTGGAATTCCCTTTGACCCAGTCACAGCTGATTCCAGCACGGGTGCTGGGTTGGATTTCCTTGTCCACCACCAGGGTCCATTCTGATCCCCCAGCTTTGTTTACCTCCCCCAAGGTCCAAGATGGTCTGAGGACAATTGTCCCACCTTGATCTTACCTTAGGGAGCTCCATTCTGTGCTTGTCTCTTGGCAAAATCCCCCTGTGGGGACAATGTTTGGGATGGGCAACTGCTGCTCCTTAGTCCCAACACCAGTGGAGCCTCCCCAGCCCCCACCTGGGTGTCCCCAAGGTGTCCCCTAAGTGTTCCAGCCCAGTGACCCCCGGTGACCCCCTCCAGCCCCACTTCATGCAGCTCCCAGAGCACAGCGAGGTCTTTGAGGCTCTGGACTGTGACATCTTTGAGGCTCCAGAGCCGATGGCGCTGCCAGTGCTGGTCCCCATCGAGATGTGAAATGCCCTCAATAAGGAGCAGGGGTGGCCTTCATCATCACCATCATCTTCATCACCACAACCACCCACATCATCAGCCTTATCCTCTTCATCATCATCATCTTCATCTTCATCACCCACACTGCCATCATCATCTCCCAATACCATCAACCTCCATCATCATCACCACAATACCAACAGCTCCATCTTCATCATCACCTTCATCTTCATCACCCACACCCTTGACACCATCACCTGACACTGCTCACACCATGTCCCCACAGCACCCTGTCCCAGCATTCCCAATCCCCCTGTTCCCATGGGCCCATGTCCCACCTGAACCCTGCCCTCTGCTCATGGGTCACCTCCATGGTCACCTTCATGGTCCAAGGTCACCTCCAGCTCTTCCCTGTCCCCACTCTCTCACTTCCTGTGTCCCTTCGACCATCTCCAGGTGCTCTTGACCATCTCCATGCCCCCACTACCATCTCCCTGTCCCCTCCTCATGTCCCACCACCACATCCTGTTCACCTTGAACATCTCCATATCCCCCCTCATGTCCTCCCCATGTCCCCACCACCTCTCCACATTTCACTGCCCATTTCTGCATCTCAAATTCTGTCTTCTTTTCTCTTCCACCTCCTCCCTGTCCCCTCCACATGTGCCACCACCATGTCCAGGTCACCTCCACGATCTCCAGGTCTCCTTGACCATCTCCTCCTGGCTACCATCCCCATCCCCATGACCCCACCACCATGTCCATGTCCTCTCCATGTCCCCAGCTCCATGTCTGGGTCCTCTCTTGTCCCTGCCCCCACTGTCATCTCCATGTCCCCTCTGCTGTCCCCTCCACCATGGCTCTGCCACCTCGATCTCTTCCCTGTCTCCCCCTCGCAATGTCCCTCTGTTCCCTTTTCCCCCATCTCCATCTTCTGCCCTCAGCCCAACCTTGTCCAACCCCTCGGCCCCAGTCCCGCCCAGAGGAACACCCCTGGCACTGTCACCACACCCCTGGCACTGTCACCACACCCCTGGCACTGCCACCACACCCCTGGCACTGTCATCACACCCCTGGCACTGTCACCACCCCCTCTCCCCCCCACGCCTTGTTTTCCCTTTCACATCCCAGTGTTCCTATCACAGCTATTGCAGGAACACCCCTGTCACTGTCACCTCCTGTCACCTCCATGTGTCCATCACCCTCGATGTCTCTGTAACCCCCCCACGTGACACTGATGGGATGTGGCAGGGTCTGAATTAGGGGGGGCAGGTTGGGGCAATCACCTGATGTCATCTGGTGTCACCCCAATTGTCCCCCCCGTCCGTGGGGCGCCACCCAAGTGTCCCCAATGCCCTCGCCACGCTCATTTGCTGTCAATAAAGGGAATTTCCCCTCCCCCATCCCAAACCGCCTGCGGGTTTTTTGGGGGGTGGGGACCCCCAGGGCAGCCAATCACAGCCCAGGGTCGGGCATTGGGGCGAGGCGGGCCACGCCCCCCCAGGTAAGAACCCCCGAGCCCCAATTCGGGCTTCAGTCGCCTCCAACCCTGGACAGGTCAGTGGGGCGCCCCTCCCCCACCTGGGAGTCTCGGGAAGGGGAGGGGGGAGGGGTGGGTGATGTGGCCACTCCGGACCGGACATTGGACCCCCCTGAGCTGGGGGGAAGGGGCAGGACGGGGGAGAGGGACCCACATTTTGGGTGCCCATGGAGGGGCGGGACCCACATTTGATCTCCTTCCTGGACTCCCAGATCCATCCCAGGACCCCAATAACTCCCAACATACCCCCTGCACCCAAAAATATTTTCCAAAATCCCCTTAGGACCCCAATATCCCCTCCAAGACCCTCCTAGGACCCTCAACCTCCCCCCAGGAGCTGCCCAAAATCCCCTTCCCAGGACGCAATAACCTCCCGACAAGCCCTTCCCAGGACCCCAATATCTCTTCAAGGACCCTCCTGGGACCCTCAACCCCTGCAGCAACCCCTCAAAATTCCCCAAATCCTGCAAAGACCAACCCAAATTTCCCCCTCAACGCCTCAAAACCCCTCCAAACCCCCTCAACGCCCAAATATCTCCCTGAAAATCCTTCCTGGATCCCAATACCCTCTCACGGACCTTCCTAGGACGCCAACAACCCATCCCCAAGATCCCAAATCCTTCCCCACGACCCCAAATCCCTCCCCAAGATCCTAAATCCCTCCCCACGACCCCAAATCCCACTCCCGCAGCCCCCAAGCAGCGCCTCTGTCTCTCTGCCCAGGCTCCCCCGGACCATGTCCCGCTCGCCCCCGGCCCGCTCGCCGCCCCCCGCCCGGGGCTGGGCCCCCCCGCCCCCCCCGCACCGCCTGCGCTCCCTGGCGCGCTCCCGGCTGGACGAGGACGCGCCCTGGCCGGACGCGGCGGTGGCGACCGTGGGGGACAGCGCGACCCGAGCGCAGCTGCTCAGCAAGGCCGGGGGGCACTCGGGGGGTGTCCTGGCCGGGGCCCCCTTGGCCGAGGCCGTTTTCGGGGTGTCGGGGTGCCGGGTCACCTGGAGGGTGCCCGAGGGGGCGGCGCTGCCCCCCGGGCGGGTGTTGGTGGCCGAGGTGGAGGGTCCGGCCGCGGGGGTGCTGGCAGCGGAGAGGGTCGCCCTCAATATTTTGGGGCGCTGCAGCGGGGTGGCCTCGATGGCCGCGAGGGCTGTGGGGGTGGCCCGGGCACAGGGCTGGGCGGGGGTCGTGGGGGGCACCCGAAAAACCACGCCCGGGTTCCGCTTGGCGGAGAAATACGCGCTGGGGGTGGGGGGCGCTGACCCCCACCGGGCAGGTTTGGGGGGACTCCTCCTCCTCAAGGACAATCACCGAGCGCTGGCGGCGGCAGCGGGGGGGCTCGAGCAGGTGGGGACGCCGAACTTGGGGGGATAATTGGGGGGGCTTGAATTGGGGGGTTCTGGGTGTGGGGGGACTCCAGAATTTGGGCGGTAATGGCGGAAAGATCCCTGGATTTTGGGGAAACCCGGAGACTGGAGGAGCAGCACCCCAGTTTGGGGGGGAGATTGGAGGGGTAACCCTTGAATTGGTGGGTTCTGGGTGGTCGGTGTGACAACCCCAATTCTGGGGGTGTGGGGAATATGAGGTCTGGAGGTAATGGGGGGTTTTGGTGGAGGGGGCTCGATTTTGGGGGAGTGATGGCTTGGGGTACCCCGAATTTCGAGGGTGGTGGGGAAGCACCAATATTTAAAGGGGGTACCAATTTTGGGACAGACTCTTGGACTGGGGTATTCTGGGCGTGGAGTGATGTGGGAGGACCCCTGAATTGGGGGGGGGATGGGCGCGGGGGTCCCATTTGGGAGGGAAATTGGGGGGTCACCCATGAATTGGGGGAAGATCATGTGTTGAGTAACTCTAAATTTTGGTGGTTGTAGTTGGGAGAAGCCCAACTTTGGTGGCAGCAGACAACCTTGAATTGGGGGACTCTGGGGGAGAGGACCCAAATTTGGGGATCAATGTGGGGGGAGGGCAGTGGGGGGACCCCAATTTTAAGGGAATGACTGTGGGAAAGCCCCCATTTTATCCTGCCCCATACTGGGGCGTCCCTCTGGGGTTCTCCCTGACCCCCCTCTTTCCCAGATGATTTTGGGGGTGCGCCGGGCCGGGGGCTTCACCCGCCGGTTGGGGGTCGAGTGCTCGAGTGCGGACGAGGCGCTGGCGGCTGCTGGGGCTGGGGCTGACATCGTCCTGCTGGACAACCTGAGCCCCCAGGTGAGCCCCCAAATCGGAGGGGGCCAATAGTGGTGGGACCCCAAGTGTGGGCTGGACCCCAAAAATGGGGGGTTAGATTCTAAAAATGGGGATAAATGCCAAAAATGGGCACAGATCTCTGAAAAAAGGTGGGTAATGCCATAGGTTTGACCTCTGCCCCCACCAGGTGATCTTCCAAAATCTGGAAAGGGCCCCAAAGAATGGGAGGATCCTCCAGGTGTGAGCCTGGACCCCAAAAATGGGGGTCAAGACCTTTTAAAAAGAGAGGCAGACCAGTGAAATGGGTTGAACCCAAAAAAGTGGGGATTAACCACATAGATCCTGGCTCTGTTATCCCCAGCTGAGCCCCCAAAATCGAGGAGAGTGGCAAAAATGGGGGACATCCCAGGGTAAGGCTACATCAGTAAAATGGGGATCTGCTGTAAATGTGGGGCAGCCCTAATGATATGAGCGGGAATCCCAATTTCGGGGGAGTCAGAGGGTTGGATAATCCAAATTTGGGGCGTTTTGGGTGAAGGGACCCTTGACTTGGGGAGTTTAGGTGGGGGGATTGTAATTTGGAGGTCAGTGGGTGGGCAAATGCCTGGATTGGAGGCGTTGGATAGGAGGTCACAATTTTGGGGGGTTCTGGGTGGGGGGACAGCCATTTGGATTGGAGAGCCCAAATTTGGGGTTGTTCTGGAGGTCAGTGGTGGGTGGTACCCCCAGTTGGGCAGATGTTGGGTAGAAATCTCTTTTTATTGAGTTTTTATTGGGTTTAATCAGGATAACCCTTGATTTGGAGGGGTTGGGGGTGGACACCCCAATTTTGGAGCTCAGTGGGTGGAATAATCCCTGAATTGGGGGTTTCTTGTGGGGGAGGCCCAAATTGGGCAGATTTGGGCCAATTTGGGGGGGGATTCTGCACTATGTAGCATCCAGTATACATCCATATGTCCAGTGTACCCCCAAATTTTGGGGAGGGGGTGCTCCCTGCTAACAGGGTGTCCCCCCAGGAGCTGCACTCGGCTGCGGCGCAGGTCAAGGCTGCACATCCCGGAGTGACGGTGGAGGCCAGCGGGGGCATCGTTTTGGAGACCCTCCCCCAGTTTTTGGGGCCCCACATCGACGTGGTGTCCATGGGGTGTCTGACCCACAGTGCCCCCGCCCTGGACTTTGCGCTGCGGGTGCTGGAACCCTAAAATCCATCCCCCTGACCCTGAAAACCCAGCCTAGGGCCCCAAAAATCCATCCTAGGACCCTAAAAACCTACTCTGAAACCCCAAAACTCAACCTGAGATGCCCAAATCCATCCTGGGGAGGGTGAAACTCACTGTGAAACTCCAAAATCCACCCTGGGAATCCTCAAACCCCAAAGGCCCCCCACTAAGGGGTCTGTGAAATCTGGCGCTGGGACCCACAAAATCCATCTTGCATCCTAAAATCTATCTTGGAACTGCCTAAATCAACTCTGGGACCCCAAAATTCCACACTGAAGCCCTCCAGAACCCACCCTGGATCCCCAAATCCCCCCTGAGACCCCACAAAGCCCACCCTGAGGATCCCAAATCTCCATCCTGGGCTACTCCCACTCACCTCCCCCCTCTAAAGTGGACCCAAAATTCCACCCTGAGGTCTCCCCATCCCCCTTTCATCTTTGTACCCCCAAATAAACCCCTACCTCACCTCCCCCACTTGTCCCCCCAGTTTTTTCAGGGGTCCAAACTCCAGGTGGGAGGAGGGTCCAGACCCAGTTTGAGGATTCCAGACCCCAGTTTGAGAGGCCCAGGTGCCAGGGTGGAGAGCTGAGACCTCAGTGTGAGGATCCCAGATCACGCTGGAGGGCTGCAGATCCCAGTTTGGGGGTACCAGATCTCAGTTTAAGACTTCCAGACCCAGTTTAAAGAACCCAGATTACAGTTTGAGGGTTCCTGACCCCAGTTTAGGAGTCCAGGACCTGAACCCCAATGTGAGGGACCCAAACCCCAGTTTAGGGGTATCAGATCTCATTGTGAGGGTCCCAGACCCACCAGCAGCACACCTGGCAGCACCATAACACTGGGAATTAGGATCAGAGGAGAAGTCCTGCTGTAAATCACAAAATCAGGGTCTAATTCCTGGCCTGATCCCACCCATCCCATCACACCTGTGTGCTCACCTGCCCACAGGTACCTTTGGGATGTCTTAAAAGAAATTTGAAAAGCAATTATTTAAAACTTAAAAACCCTAACTTTATTTACAAAACTATAGTTGGCTTGCCAGCCATAATCCTTAGGACAAAGTGATCTCCAGGCTCAAGGACGCCTGTGTGACCCTTCAGACTTAAAGTGCTGCCCCAGTCTGGGGCTGGGGTTGGATCCAGCCACACCCAGAGCCTTCTCTGAGAAGAACCCTAGGAAGTCAAGGAGTCCTTTCTGCACCTTGTGAATCAGCAGGAGGGTGTCCCTGATCAGTCGAGCCTGAATGTCCCACTCTGGGCACAACAGGCCCCCAGCTCAGCAGTGCCAGCACCACAGAGCTCGCAGGGACTGTCCCGGTGTCCGCTGCTCCTTCGGCTCCTCAGGATCGAGCTGCTCTGAGCTGCCAGACAACGCGTGAGTTCACACCCATCTTTCTGCATGGCCTGAAGTTCTGTGACCAAAACAGAGCCGAGATGAGTTCCCGTGTTTGTAGAGACCCCCCCACTCTCCCAGCCCTCACTCCCCACTCCCCACTGAAATCCAGAGCAGGCAGCTCCTCGCTCTGGTCCTGGGGATGTCACACGATGGTCCCTGGGCACAGAGCTCTGTCAGCCCCTGCTGTTCCCCAGCACGATCCCAAACAACCAGGGACCACCAGCAGCCTGGATGTGGCACTGGGCAGGGGCTGGGGGGGACAGGGGCTGCCCAAAGAGGGACCCCGGGCTGGGGCTCATGAACCTGATGGTCCAGTCTTGCACACATTCCTGAGGGTCCCTCAGGTACTGCAGGCTCTGATGAAGGTGCTGCTCAGCCCTGCTGCTGTCCTTTTCCATCTGGAGCGACCACAAAGATGTGGCATTGTCACACATCTTCCAGGTGGCTGGAGCAGCCCCTCCTGGCAGCAGCCCCATTACCAAGAGACCTCCTCCCTCCCACTGGGTGCAGGAAGGGGAGATGGGGCTGGAGGAGACCCCCTGGGGCTCTGTTCTTGAGCCAGGAACAAGGATGCAGCTCCAGGCTGTGGGGTCTCTTCCCCAGGCCCAGCTGCAGAGCCCACGGCCCAGCACAGTCCCTGGGGCACATCCTCACCAAGCAGTCAGCCATCCTCCACGTCTGCCCTGTCTTCACCACGTGCTTCAGCTCCTTCCACTTGAGGAGCTCTGTGATAGCAAGGACGGCATTCCTGGAGGCCTGTCGGACAGCAGGAACTGGGAGATGGCTCCAGGGCCTGGGAAAGTTGACCTGGGGTGACTCTGCCTTTAGGGAGCTGCCAAAACATCCGGGAATGGCCCCCAGGTACAGGGATTGAGGCCCAAATGCCTGCTCTCCAACACCTTTGGGGACACACCTGTCCACACCTCGGTGTCCTGGTGCTGAGCCCTGCTGGAGTGGGCAGGGCAGGTGCTGGCAATGCCAACTTGGCTCTGCAGGGACCCTTCCCTGGGCTGTGCTTGGGGAATGCTGCCCAAGGCCTGGAGCCCCAGGGGGGGTCAGCCACCCCTCTCCGTGTCAGTGCTCAGCCTTGGCAGCAGTGCCTGGCCCACCCTGGGGGCCTCGTCATTCATGGGGAGGATGAGCAGGGCCAGGACACTGCACGCAGTTCTTCATCCACTTCTTCCCCTTCCCCAGCCCTGCCCTCAGCAGCCTCTGAAGGAGCGCATGCAGCGCTCCCACACCCAGCTTTCCTCCTGGAAGGAACGAGGAAAGGTGAGCTTCAGGAGCAGCAGCTCCCTGCCCATAGTGATGTGAAAAACGAGGTTCACTTTCCTGGTAAATTTTACAGGGTTTAATTAAAAAAGAAAAAAAAGACAAATAGGAGACTAAGACAGTAAAGCAAAGGGTTAATGTGGCTGGGTGCTGGGCATTCAGCCAAGGCCACACACTCAGAAAACACTTCCTTAAATGCATCAATCTGTTGCATATTCATTGACCTTCATTATTCAAAATCATCAACCCCAACTTGTAAATCAACTTTTTTTGTAGCCATCCTGTCCTACTCCCCATCAATAAATTCCTTTCCTGGAGTTCTGGTTATCTTCATCCAGACAGGATAATCTAATGTCTTGGTTTAATTTGAATTTTTGAATTTCCTGGCCAACGCACCAAATAATGTTATAGTTTTGAGTTGCCAATTTAAATATACACATTTTCTGTTGTGAGACAGAACCAGGAGCAAAAGAGCAAGTCAGGCCTAAAATTTAAAAGGGTATAAAAAACTTTATTAACTACACAAAGAAAGAGAAAGAAAAGCAAATTCAGAATAAGGTCTTCAGACCACTCTTTCCTCCTCTTGGGGGTTGAATTGTTCCCTTTTCTCTCTGTGGAATTTTTCCCATTGTTATGCTGAGTATTTGTGGCTACACCTTAGTAGCAAAAGTTTTCTCTTGCAGGGGGGTGGGGGGATGGGAGGAGACCGGAAAAGGAAAAGGTGGGAGAGGGGTCTGGGGGGGGGACTCTGCTCTCTCACTTGGCCCGTGGAGTGAGAGGAGGATGCCCCGTGCTCGGATCTGACATCTTCCCCTGCCATCCCAGCACTGAGATCCACGCTCCCTGCCTTTGGACATCGCTCTGCTGCTCTCCCACCTCACCCTGCTACCTCCGGACACTCTGCTGAGCACCACGACCGACACCGTGAGGGGGGAGTCACTCCCCCATCCCTCTCACCCCTGGGCTGCTGCCGCCATCACTCCAGCCCCTCTTCAACTGCGCGGGACCTGCCCTGCCCCCAGCACCGGTAACTGAGCACAGGGAGAGAGGGCTTTGGCCAAAGGGACTGGAACTGAGCTATACTGTTCTGTTGTCAATTTTTATAGCTGTTGTTTCTGCTATTTTGCCTTGTTAGATCTCAGTAAAGAACTGTTATTCCTATCCCCATATCTTCTGCCTGACAGGCTCTGATTTGAAACTGAAATAATTAGAAGGGAGGGGGTTGCACTCTGCATCTCAGGAAAGGGGTTCTTGCCTTTCCTTAGAAAATACCTGTCTTTCAAACCAAGACAAGGTGACACTGGCCTGATGCCAGGTACCCACCAGAACCACTCTGACCCTACCCCTCGAGCTGCAAGGGAAGAGAAAGTTTAACCAGTAGCTCCAGGAGCAGATTAAGACAGGACGAGCAAACACACCAAACAGCAAAACGGATGTCACAGTCATAGCCTGGGCACAGTGAGGGAATTTATTACCAACCAAATCATAGCAATAGAAGGAAAAGAGACAGAAATCTCTCAAACCCCTTCCCCATCACCCAACGGGGATAACCAGGAACACAGATCACCAGGGCTCTGCCCAACGGGGGTCACTGGGGATCATCCAACACCGATCCTCCCATGGGGGATGGAGCTGGAACAGATCACAAAGCTCTTCCCACACTTGGGCACTCACTGGGCTTCCCTCAGTGGTGACTCCGTTGGTGTTTGGTCAAGTGAGAGCTCTGTGAGAAGCTCTTCCCACACTCAGGACACTCGTAGGGCCTCTCCCCAGTGTGGATGCGCCGGTGCCTGATGAGGGTGAAGTTGCGGTTGAATCCCTTCCCGCAGTCGGGGCAGCGGAAGGGCCTCTCCTCTGTGTGAATCCGCTCATGTAGGAGGAGATTGGAGCTGGTCTGAAACCTCTTCCCACACTTGGGACACTCATAGGGCCTCTCCCCAGTGTGGACGAGCTGGTGTTTTCTAACGTCAGAGCTCCAGCCAAAGCTCTTCCCACATTCCAAGCAGGTGTAGGGCCGTTCCCCTGTGTGGACCACCTGGTGACGGATCAGGCTGGAGCTGTAGTTGAAACACTTCCCACATTCCCCACACTCATAGGGCTTCTCCCCAGTGTGGATCCTCTGGTGCCGGGTCAGCTGGGACCTGTAGTTGAAACCCTTCCCACATTCCAAGCACTCGTGGGGCTTCTCCCCTCCAGGAGGCTTCTCCACCAGCTCTGAGCTCTGCCTGGATCTCCGGCCGCCTTCCCGGCTCAGGGAGGGTCTTTCCTCCTCACAGCTCCCTGGGCTGGGTTTGCAGCCCCTCCTCCTGAGGGATCTCCGGGGCTTTTCTGCCTCCTCCATCCGCGCACACCTGGGGAATGAAAATTCCTGGTTTGGGGAAAAGCAAGAGAAGAGGGCCTTAGGCAGGGAGTTCCTCCTTGCCCAAGCTCATCCATGGAAGTCATTGGGCATCTTGTGTCTGTAAGAACCTCCAAAACACCCAGCTTCATCCCAAAAATCCTCCAAACAACACAACACAGTTAAATAATCCCCCAAACATCAAGATTCAGCCCAAATCCCCTCCAAAATATAAAGATTCAGCCCCTGCAAAAAACCAAAGCACCAACTTTTAGCCCAAAAAAGCTCAGAAACACCAAGATTCACCTCTCTGAAAATCATGGATCCCTCTTTCTGCTAACCTGCTCCATGTGGAGGTGCAACACTCCTGGCATTAGGGGAGAGGCTGCAGATAAAGGGAGGAGTGGAACATTGTGCTGTTTACTGTTTCTGCTCCTCCTCCTGTGTCCCCAGTCTTTGTCACACTCCTCCTCCTCCTGGTATTCCTCGACCTTCCGCACACTCCCACCTGCTCCTCCCACAGGCATCGTTTGACCATTTTGTTCTTCAACCCTGCTTCTCCTTCCCTTCTCCTGCTGCCCCCAGGCCCAGCACCCACTGCCGGCTCCCTCTTCCCCCCAAACCCACAGCATCCCAGCGCAGGGGCAGCGATGGAGCTGGGGCAGCTCGGGCTGGGGCAGCGCTGGGCTCTCGGCCGCTCCCGCCCGCACTCGCTCCCCACTGCAGCCGCTGCCGCCACCACAGCGCGGGGGGGCCCGGCCTTGGCGCTCCCCCCCTCCCACCTCCCCAAATTCCCATCCAGGGGGGCGCTGGGGCCAGGAGACAGACGAGTGACAGATCAGGGGGGCTGGGAAGAGTCGGCAGCCAGAGAGCACTGAAAATCTCAGCAGTGACTACAGTGGCATCTTCGGGGACTAAACATGGCAGGGCACCCATGGAGGGTAGAAAGGGAAAGCCAGGAAGGGCTCCTGGCCAAAGGGATGATGATCCCAAAATATCTCTGAAGGGTCCCTTGGCAGCATGTTGAGGGAGTTTACACATTCTCCCAGAGGTAATCAAGGACAGGGACACTCAGGGGGGCAATAAGGGAAGTCCAGAAGGGATTTAGACAACAGCGGATGGATGGTGTTGGTGTGATGAGAAGGGATTGGGTGAAGGGCAGTGTGCAGGAATATGGTTCAGGCAAGAAGAAGCAGGAGCAATCTATGTGGGGAAAAAAAAAAAAAAGAAGGATGGAGAAGAGGAGGAAGAGAAAAATACTGAGGATGGGGATGTTTTTCAGCAGGCTCTTCTCGTCAAAAGTTGCCAGCTGCTGCAGATCCTTTGTATCCCCGGTTGCCAGGACAGGCACACAAGGAGGTCAGGATTGCAGGGGGTTTCTCTGTGCTGGGCAGCGGCAGGAGCGGGCGCAGAGGGGCGGCACCGGGAGCACGGGCTGGGGGCCTGTGGGGAGCTGCGGGGCCGGGCCGGGGCTGTGGGGCAGCCGGGGCTCAGCGCCGGGCGCTGCCTGAGCCCAGCACCCCCCGGCAATTGCAGGCCCGGCAGTGGCCCCCGGCCCCCAGGAGGCTGCGGGACGCCCCGGCCGCTGCCCGGCCCCGTGGAGCTGCCGGCCCTGCCCGCCGGGGGGGCCGCGTTTGGACACTGCGGCAGGACAGGCACCGGCTCTGGGATACGGGCTGGCCACGGCAGCCACAGCACAAGGAGCAGCAGCACAAAGGAACAGCTGGGAAATGGGGATTGGACATGCAAGGATCCAGATTAGCTTTTAAGCATTTTCCTTAGGTCACTGCAGAAAGGAATGATTTAGCAAAAAGCTCAGCAGCTGTCAGAGGATGAGCACCCCCAGGCACTGAGGGGGCTGCAGGAGGGGCAGAAGAAGCCCCTGGAGCACTTGGTCACAAAGGCACAGCAGGGGAATGCAAGAAGGGAGGAGGAAAAGGCCAAGGGGAAGGCAAAGGCCATGGCAGAGTTTCTACAGCCCCTGAGGGATGAACCCCAGGGCCCAAGGGGGCCCCAGCACCCAGGGGCTCTCACATCCTTACACCATCTTCAACCAGGTGCCCTCCTCACACTGACACCATTCAGTCCTTGATGGCAAAGATGCTTTCTGGGGATGCCCACTTACACAGGATGGTAAACTGGATTTTGCCTTTGAGTGGGAACAAGAGGTAGAAGGGAAAATGGAAAAGACATGGACGGTCCTTCTGCAGGGATGCAGGGAAGCACCAGCCTTATTGGGACAAGCCTTGCAGAAAATATCACAAGAATTTATCCCTAGGATTTACCTAGGAATTGGGTTAATGCAGGATGTGGATGACTTTCCCCAATCAGGAGGACAAGAACTGACAGAAGAAGCCTCTGTGAAATGGCTGAATGCTCAGGCTAAAAAGCATTTTTGAGTATTTGAAATAAAACAGGAAATGGTGGAGAAAAGGGTTAAATATTTGGGACTTATTTTGACTGAGGGTTTGTGGTGTATTGACCCAGAGAGGGACCAGGGAATCTTAGAAATAATCCAGGACTAAAAAGCAGGTGCAAGAATTCTGAGGATTAATAGGAAACTGCAGGACCTGGATTGAAGATTCTCTGCTCTAGCCACAACATTTTATGAATTTTAAACCCAAATATCCTAAATATTGTGGTATGGACAGGAGAAAAGGAAAAAACCTGAGAAAATTAAAAATAACAAAATGATTGGACCACCAGCTATGTCTCCTCCATACTGAGAAAAAGAAATTTGAATTCTATGTGTGTTGTAAGTGTACATTATATTATTGAGTTTTTGCAAATATTAAAATGAATGCCGTATGCTGGAAAACACTGCTGTATGAATATAGTTTCTTTTAGTTCTGCAATTAAAAAAACTTATAAATAGTTGTATGATAAATATATTTTTCTTGGAGTATAATGTAAAAATCTTTTGTTCATGTAACAAACATGGATAATGGTAAAAAAGATAATCAGGAAATTCTTCACATTCCCGGATTATGGGACATCAGAACCCCAGGGAAGGAAATATTATGATTTACAGGTTGGAGGGGAATGATTCAGAATAATGGATGAAGGTCTATGAATATGCAACATGTTGCTGCATTTAGGAAGTGTTTTCTGAGTCAGTGTGTGCCCTTGGCTGAAGGCCAAGCATCCGGCCATTATAACCTTTGGCCAGAGCCAGGGCAGATATTCAATTCTCTCCCTTGGAATTGATCTTTGCAATTCCTTACCCTGGGAATTCTCCACCTAGTGCGGGCTGGAGATAAGGGATGTATATTTCAAGCAGTCTGTGGCCAGAATCCTGTCTCTTGTGAAATCTCTGCCACAGGAAGCTGGGCTGGCACAGAGCCTGCCTTGGCACTTTGCTGTTCACAGCATCCACCCAGGACTCTGCCTCTCAATTACACTCACACACTGGGCTGCCTGCGATTCCATTGCTGGAAAGTCTACCAAATTTAAATTTATTTAATATTCCATTTTACTAGTCAGGCTCGGTTTGCCTTTCTCTCAGGAAAGAAATTTTAAAAGGTTTTTTTTAAGAGATGTTGCACCACTCAACAGAGATGAGTTTAACATCTCAACAGACTGGGAATAGCCCAAAAGATACCAACAAAGAGAACGACATTCAACAAAACATCAAGGAAACATCAGCAAACATCAAGGAACACCCACCCCAGACACTGCACCCGCCATAGATGGAGACACCTGGTCTGGAAAAGGCTGAGAAGGAAATCCAGGAATGCGGATCTAATTAACATCATAGGAGGAGAAATCCAGGTCCAAATGGAAACCAAATACTAAGAACTACACAACCTGGAAGCAATGAACACTAAACCAATGGATTTCAATGGGTTCAGACTGTAAAATTTCAGGAAAAATCTAGCAAAATTCACATCTCATGGAATGATTTTCTCTGCACACCCGGGCTATGTGTGGATGAAATTATTTCTGTTGCACATCCTGACCAGGATCAAGTAATGCCTTAACTCTCTAACACTAAAGATATTGTTGGAGAGTTTTTTATTGTCCCTGCAGTTTCAGTGACAAGATTACACCATGAGAAAAATTTTTCACATTAATCCTACTTTTAGATTGTCAGGTTTGGGCCAGGGGTGTGACAAGCAATTTTCACTCCTAGGAGAAGAGGCAGAAAAGACTTGATTGCATTGGAATATTTTTCTATATATTTGTGGTGGCTCTTAATGACGGCAGAATTTCGGAATGGATCTTTAGAAGCTCACCTTTAAGTTGCATTTTGCAAACCTAGAAGAGTATTAATGGTGAGGCTTTAACACATAAACTGTTAATAAAAAATCGTTAAAAAAAATAAAAAGAAAAATAAAGCAGATTGTGAGGGTGGACGTGTGAATCACCTAAAGGCTGCTCTGGAAGAAAATCCTAGTTCCAGGCAGCCAGGAGAGGAGTTTTAGAAATGCAAATTAACATTGCTCTGGAAAAGTGTGGACAATGCCCAAGGGCCTTCTTGCCAGGGGGAGGAATTTCCCTGAGTCCATCTGCCCCTCACCCCCAGCTCTGCCTGCTTGCACAGATGGAATTTGCACAACTAAAGGCAGAGCCCAGAGTGAGGATATCTGACTGCAACAGAAACTGGTTAAGCTGCAAAGGGAAACAGCAAACGGAGAATATTGAGCAAATTTCATGAAAAAAAGTGTTTGGGGGGGGGATCATCCCTCTCCCCAAAGTACTGAGGTGTTTTTGCTAGTCCAGAGAAATCACTTGGGAATCCAAATATTTGATGATTTAATAAGAAAAAGTGGTCAATTGATACAGCCCTGGATGGAGGGAGCACCCAAAAAAGGGAAAAAGATGAACGGCCACCAGAACAAATCCTACAACACCATGGACCAACCCCTGGGATCCCTCACGAGTTCATATCAGGACACAGAAAATCCATTCATAATTTGAGTGTCATTATTACGTTAAAAAGTGACCTTGAAATAATAACCAACCAGACAGCTCCAGCTCCTGAACTTCCTGCTAAACAATCCACTGAAATGAGGAACGAGACATTTCACCATGGGATGGGATCAGATTATCTATTCACAGAAAGAGGTGGAGTTGTGGAAAATTAAATCATTCAAATTGCTGTTTGCAAATAGATGATAACCGAAAAGTGGTGAAACAGATAACAAAGGAAATAAGAAAGTAGCTCATGTACCAGTCCAAACAGGGAAAGGATGGGAATGGGACACGTTTTCGTGGTTCCCTGGCAGACCATGGCTTAAACGAATGCTGCTCCTCCTCTGACGTGCTGCAGCAACTCTCAGCTTTTTACCATGCACGACACCTTGCACCAAAGAGGACGCAGGAAAAGAGATTGAGTCAATGGAAATTAAAAGTTAGTAAAGGCAATTCTTGAGAAAATGAGAAAAGGAGGAATTGAAAGCGGTAAGATTAATATCGTAGTAGGAGAGCATATTAAGAGGGACATGCAGTAGGTGGATCGGGAACTCTGAACCTTCCAAGTACCTCAGCCAGTGGGGAATGGGAGAGGGAGATGCAGACGGGAAAATGAGGATAAAAAGGAGGCTGCGTTTTAGAGACCGCATGGCAAATGCCGCATGGCCTCTCTCTTTGTTCATCAATAAAGTCACTTTTACAGGACTCCTCTGTCTCCTGCGGGCACACAAACCTCTGGCCTCGGGAATTTTCCCGCACAGCCCCGGGCACAGGGCAGACACCTCTGTGCCACCCACAGCAACCGGGACGAGCCAGCGCTGCTCCGGCACCGGCTCCTGCCGAGGCCCCAGCGGGAAGGAGACCGCGGGCAGCCGCTCCCGCAGCGCCCTCAGCCCAGCGCCAACACGGGCCGGCACCGGCACAACCAACCCGCCAGAGCCCCCTGCCGCCCCCTCGGCCCGCAGCGAGCCCCGAGCCCCCGCACAACCGAGCGCGGCTCCCACCTGCGCTGGGGCCGCCTCCGAGCTCCGCCGCCGCCTGTGGCTGAGGAATTCGATGGGATGTGTTGCCTTAACCTTTCTGACCACTCCCAGCCCATCTATGCCAGCATTCAAGCCCTCAAAGAAGGTGTGAATAAACTTCGGGTAGATAATGGGTACGACTGGCTGAACTGGCTCTTAGGGCACTGCGGACTCACTGGCTGGGTTAGGAATTTAGTTAAAATAGGTTTGTATGTATTAGGCATCATATTATGCATTGTAGTAGTTATTCCTTGTACTTTACAATGTGTTAAGAATTTAATCGACAAATCGCTGAAGAGTGTATTTTTAGTTAAAAGAAATGGAGGAGGTGTGGATATGGGTAATGCAAATGAGACTGATAGTACTGCAGATTGAATCAGCAAATGCAGCCTGACAACGAGGATGCCTGGCAAGAGCAAACAGAGACCTGACTGCAAGAGGACTGGATCACGTCTGGGTTATGGGAAATAAGATTTTACTAAGTCCAAATGTAAAGTTTGTCTATGTGAGAGTTTGTCTATGTAAGGTTTGTCTATGTGATTGCAGTAAAATATTACCAGCCTTCCTGTAAATGGTATATAAGCACATGTAGTGCTCAGTAAAAACTGGATTTTGATCACCATTCAGTGTCCCCGTCTCGCTCTCTCATCGTCGATAGTTCAAGTACTCCCAGTGGGCTCCTGGAAAGAGAATGGTGGCAAAATCTACTGCCTGCTACCCCCCTCTAGGCAATATTCAACTGTTTCGTTCACGGACTCATCTTCCAGCACTCTTAGTGGGGTCAGCAGAGCCACTTCCCACTGGTGGGGGCAAAGAGCACCCTCTGTGCCTTTGTGGTGGGAGCAGACAGTGTTGTCTCAAAGGAAAGGTCAGAGAGAGACCAAGCTGGACCTCTGCCTCCTGCCCCTCACCCCACAAGGGCAGGAGGGCACAAAACTGAGCACTTGTAAAATTTTTTTCTGTCCTGTCATTTCCAGGAGCTTGACTAGCTCGAAGGAGAGGATTCATAGGATTTCTTGAGGATCACTGCCAGTGCACAGCACACATGGCATCCCTCACCCCTTACATCATCATGGCATGGAGGGGTAGGAACCAACAACAGCCCTACCCCACTGCTCCAGAAGCCAAAACCCCCATGCAAGCATTTAGTTATGGCCTTCTTAGAGAACCACATTGAGAGGAATGTTGAATTTTTTCTTTACAAATGAGCTGTGGATCTGCCTGTAGATAAGGCTAGCACTGAGAGATAAAAGAAACAATGGGATGAATTCCACTGATTGATGAATGGAAAGAGATATTTGCCTTTACAAACAAACTGTAGGGCTGCTGATAAATGAAATTAGATATTGAAAGATGAAAGAAGTAACGGGGGAGAAAACTATGAGTTCTGTAAGAATTAAAAATTAAAAGGGAGGGTTATACATTAGAGGGGAATTTCAGGTATCAGGCGTTCTGGGAAGTCTGTGCCTCTCAAGTACCTCAGCCAATGGGGAAAGAGAGAGGGAAATGAGGCCAGGAAAATAGGATAAAAAGGAGGCTGCGTCCTCCAAAAATTTGAGAGATCCCAGGGAAATGTCCCATGGCCTCTCCCTTTATTCCAATAAAGTCTCCTTTTTGGACATAAAACTCTGGTGTTTGAGGATTAATTTTCCTGACAGAAAGCACTTTGGGATTCTTACCTGCACAAGCACGTGCAGTGCCTCAGTCATAAGTGCCTCAGAAATATCAGAAGTGTGTCTTCTTCAGAGTGTGGTCACAAGGGTTCAGAGTTGGAGCCAGTTCTGCGGGCAGGCTGATGAATAGTCTGGGGCTCCTCTGCAGAGCCCCATTCATTCTGAGGCTGCTTTCTGCTGGTTCTGCTGGACTGGCTCGACTGAAACACACACCCAATTAACAGCAGTTAAATTACTCTGGCATGAAACAGTGGGGAACAGGCAGAGCAGTGAAGGGCAGCATGGACCAGTTGTTCTGGCAGGTCTGACGAGGTCTGGTTTGATACAGCACTCACAGACCTCTGCTCCACCTGTGACACTTCCACATGCAGTAGATGACTGTTCCTCTTCACAATATCCAGCAAGGCAGGTCAAAGACACTTTTACCATTTTCATCTTCAAAAGGGAGAAGAAATCAGCAGCAAACATGAAGTAACCGGTCAGAGATCCCGGGAAGAAACAAAAGAACAAAGAGTGGTGGAAAAAACCAGGTGGAACAGTGATCCTTATCTCTGTGGGAGATATCCTCTGCTAATGGGCCATCTGTTAAAACCAGGTGGGGCAGTGTTCTTTATCTTTTCCACAACCCATCCTTCCTCCAGGAAGATATCTTCTGTTAATGGGCCATTGAGTGCCACTGCATGACTGATAAAATTCCATCATCCCATTGGGAGATGCTCCAGCCAGGGGGAGGAGCCAAGCCTTTCCTACCTAGATAAAATCTGAGATTTGGAACACCAAGGCAGCCCTTCCCCACTGGTTTCCAGAGGACAAGAGCTACCAGACCTTTCTACAGCATCACTACTACAACAAGACCACTTCATTGGGACTGCTACCACCACCCTAACTAGCGGGGTGTCAGGTTGTATTCTGATTCTGTCAGTTGTTTCCTTTTGTACTATTGCATGAATTTATCTCTTTTCCTATAAAATTGTATTTCTGACTTGGAGTCTTTCACTGGTTTTGCTTTCGAATCAGCACAATTTTGGGGGGGATTTTGGCTGAATCTTGATATTTGGGGAGGTTTTGATCCGTGTCTTAAAGTCTGGAGGATTTTGGGTGGGAATCTTGGTGTTTGGGAGGTTATTACAGACATAAGATCCTCAATGACTTCCAGAGATGAACTTGGGCAAGGAGGAACACCCAGTTTATGGAGCTCTCTTCTTGTTATTTCCCCCTAAACCAGGAATTTTCATTCCTCAGGTGTGCAGGGATGGAGGAGGCAGAAAAGCCCTGGAGATCTCTCACGAGGAGGGGCTGCAAACCCAGCCCAGGGAGCTGCGAGGAGGAAAGACCCTCCCTGAGCCGGGAAGGCGGCCGGAGATCCAGGCAGAGCTCAGAGCTGGTGGAGAAGCCTCCTGGAGGGGAGAAGCCCAACCAGTGCTTGGAATGTGGGAAGGGTTTCAGCTACAGGTCCCAGCTGATCCTACACCAGAGGGTCCATACTGGAGAGAAGCCCTATGAGTGTGGAAAATGCAGGAAAAATTTCAGCACTATTTCTGATCTGATGAAGCACCAGGTGATCCACACAGGGGAACGGCCCTACACCTGCTTGGAATGTGGGAAGAGCTTTGGGTGGAGCTGCAACCTGAGAAAACACCAGCGCATCCACACCGGGGAGAGGCCCTACGAGTGTCCCAAGTGTGGGAAGAGGTTTCACACCAGCTCCAATCTCCTCCTACATGAGCGGATTCACACAGAGGAGAGGCCCTTCCGCTGCCCCGACTGCGGGAAGGGATTCAAGCACAACTCCACCCTCATCAGGCACCGGCGCATCCACACTGGGGAGAGGCCCTACGAGTGTCCTGAGTGTGGGAAGAGCTTCTCACAGAGCTCTCACTTGACCAAACACCAACGGAGTCTCCACTAAGGGAATCCCTGTGAGTGCTCTGAGTGTGGGAAGAGCTTCGTGCTCTGCTCCAGCTCCATTCTCCATGGGAGGATTTGTGTTGGATGATTCCCAGTGACCCCCATTTGGTGAGGGTGAAGGGTTTTGAGAGATTTCTTTCCCTTCTTCTTGTCCTGCCGTGATTTGGTTGGTAATAAATTTCCTCTCTGTGCCCAGGCAGGGTCTGTGATGCACATTTTGCTGTTTGGTATGGGATGCTTCCCCTTTTTACACCATCCCAGGAACTCTGGGTTAAACTTTCTCCCCACTGTTGCAGCTGGAGAGGCAGGATCAGAGTGGCTTTGGTGGGTGCCTGGCATCGGGCCAGCATCACTCAGGCCATGGGCACCCCTGAGATCCCAGTGTGGTGATGCATTCCCCCACTTCTAGAGAAAGTGCCCACCCAGACTGAGGCCAGGATGAAGCATGGTTATGACTGGAGCCCACTCTCTTGTGACCCTGTCAACAGAAATCCAAAAGGAGACCTTTGAGCTCTCCTGGGCCACCGTGGGCTGTGACCAGCAGTCTCCCTCTGAGTGGCCTCAGAGCCAGCAAACCCTCGGCTTTGCTGTGCCTGGAGGATCGCTGAAACACGACGTGTCCTGGGCCCATACCCTCACTGCTCAAGGCCCCATCCTTCGGCCAGTGGGAGAGGCAAAAACATCTGAAGGGAGGATTTCACTGAGCTCTGGGGGGAATTGCTTGCACTGACTGTTCCTGTCTGTGTGTGTGCCCCTGCACATATGCTATAGCACATCTGGGAGAAATACAGCTTTCCTAGATGTGGAAGTACCTTGGATATCTAAGTTAGGCCTCTAAGCAAGGTTCAGTTATAGTTATGAACATACTTAAATGCTGTTAAATGCTAAGTGTTTTGCTAAGTTCTTAAATGTAAGTCATAAGTGTTGTTATTGTATTAAGTTGCTAAGTACAACTTGGAAGTTACAGCTGTAAGTTAGGTTAAATGCTGTTAAGTGTTATTGCTCTGTGGAATTGTTAATGTTAAGTTCTAAGTTAAGTTAGGTATAAGTTTGGTGTTGTTCGTCTGTTGATTTGCTAGGCCTAAGGTATAAGTTAAGTTACAAATTAAGGTAGAAGTTCAAATGTTTTTAGGCCGTGTTCCTTTTAATCCCTGCATGCACCTAAACACAGCACACACCCACCCACACTCCCCTAGAGAGTTCCCAGTTAATTTCTGTTCTGATTGCATGGATTTTATTTGGTGTTGTTCTTGCCTTGTTGTGCCTCACCTGTCCTGTAGGCAGTGGAGTGAATCTTGCCAACAAACTTATTGTAATTTGTTGCTTAATATTAAATCTGACTTTTGTTCATGCATTTGTCACCGATTTTTAAGCGATCTCAAACGCTCTCATTCATGACAGCACCACAATGTCCCGCATCACCGAGGGCCCTGACACACGCCCGTGTCACAAAGGGCCACCCCCGGCACCCAAGAGCAGAGGGACAGCCTGGAAGCGGCCCGGAGCAGCCCCGGCCTCGTGGCCTTGTAGCCCCTGGCGTGGCCAGAGCCCTGGGAGGCTTTGGGGTCCCCACTTCGGTGTCCCAGGGGTTCCCCGTCTCCAGGCTCATCCCTTCTCCAGGCTCCCCTCACTCCCGGCTCTCGGGGTCCCCCCTCTCCAGGCCCCCATTTCAGGCTCCGGCACTCCCGGGGCTCTCCCCTTTTCGCTTTCCCCCCCTCAAGGCTGCTCCCCTCGCCCTGCCAGTCCCGGGCGATCGCCACGGGGCTCCGGGGACCTCCATCCCCCACCCACCGCCGGGGCTCTGTCTGCAGCCGCCACCCAGACATCCCCAAAAAACCACCCGGGGACCCCGCAGGATCCCCCAAAAGGGGATTTCGGGACAGCTTTGGAGCCCTGCAAGATGCAAACATCGCTCCGCCCGACGTCTCCCGAAATACACAAACAGGGAGACCCAAAGATACTTCGGGTGAGCTCCAAATATCCCTCCCCCTTTCAAAAAAACCCTGCCAGGACGGCCCAAGATATTGGGGGCGAGGTCCCTCTCCCGGGTCACCTATGTCAGGAAAATTAATCCACAAACACCAGAGATTTATGTCCAGAAAGGAGAGAGAGGAGTCCTTTTTGCTTTATTCGAATAAAGGGAGAGGCCATGGCACATTCCCCTGGGATCTCTCAAATTTTTGGAGGACGCAGCCTCCTTTTTATCCTATTTTCCCGGCCGCATTTCCCTCTCTCTTTCCCCATTGGCTGAGGTACTTGAGAGGCACAGACTTCCCAGAACGCCTGATACCTGAAATTCCCCTCTAATGTATAACCCTCCCTTTTAATTTTTAATTCTTACAGAACTCATAGTTTTCTCCCCCGTTACTTCTTTCATCTTTCAATATCTAATTTCATTTATCAGCAGCCCTACAGTTTGTTTGTAAAGGCAAATATCTCTTTCCATTCATCAATCAGTGGAATCCATCCCATTGTTTCTTTTATCTCTCAGTGCTAGCCTTATCTACAGGCAGATCCACAGCTCATTTGTAAAGACTAATTCAACATTCCTCTCAATCCCTCCTCTTTTATTTTTTAGTAATTGTCTTTACAAACTTTAGCTCTCATTGACTTAATTTTTTGTTCCTGAGTCTTTTTTGGTTTTGCAATTATTTGGAGTGACATCAATTTCTGTCCTTTTGTAATCATCTCTGGATCAGTGGGCGTGGCTATTACCTGCATCCCTTTGATCACATGTTGAATAAGTTGTACTAAGCAAGGGATCATGCTTGCCAAAAAAGATTAGAGTTGCTGCAGCACATAAGAGGGAAAAAGCAATTGTTTAACTTATAGTTCACCAGGTAGCCAAGAAAACATGTCCCATTCCCATCCTTTTCATGTTTGGACTGGCACATGAGCTAATTTTTTTTATTCATTTTGCAATTTTTTTCACCACTTTTCCATTGTCCTCTATTTGCCTATTTAGGCAATAAGTGTCTTTTTCAGAAGAATGAAGCCGCCATGGACTTCCTACTTCATCCCAAAATCCTGTTCCATTACAGACTTTACTCAGGGTGTTAATCTACTATTGATGTTCAACTGGGCTGGCCACCCATGGCCAGTTTTCAGATTCTCCTGGACCTCCACAGACCCAACAATTGCTAAGGTTAAAGGTTTTTGCTACTTCTTCTCCTAAGGTCAAAAAATTATTTTCCCATTCTTGGCCCCAACCTAACTGATAATATAAAGGGAACATTATTAAGAGAAACATTCTGATTGTGTAATCTAATCTCCTAACTTAATTTTTACTTTCACGTTGTCTTCCACACCACCTGTGGGGAGTGAAGGCACAGAAACAGCTCAACATAAAGAAAACAATGACAGCAAGGGTTGGCCCCCAGTGCCTGGAGATCTGAGAGGAGGGATGCCCACACAGACTATTTCAGCAGGCACTCTGTGGGTGGGCACACGAGGCTTCCCCCGATGTCGACGCCCTGGCTGCTGCTCCAGTCCCCTCCTGCCGAGTGTCAGTCGCGGCTTCCCGTCCTTCTCCTCCAGCTGAGATGTCCAAATCTCTGGGGCTGCAGAGACCTTGGCCCGAGTGTGATGGGTCCAGCCGTGTTCAGCTGTCTTGACGGCTGTGTCTGTGCTCAGCAACACCTGGAAAGGTCCACGCCACTTGGCCACCAGTGGTGCTTCTTCCCACTCCTTAACCAGGACCCAGTGTCCCGGTTGGATGTTGTGAACAGCAAAGTCCAAAGGCAGGGTCTGTGCCAGCTGAGCTTCCTGTCGAAGAGATTTCACAAGAGACAGTATCCAGCCACATATTGTTTCAAATACACATCACTTATCTCTATCCCCCCACTCGGCTGAGAATTACAAGGGTAAGGAATTCCAAACATCAATTCAAAGGGAGATAATTGAATATCTCCCCTGGGTCTGGCTCTTATTCTTGTTAAAGCCAGGGGCAGGAGCCGTACCCACGGCATTTTAGTTTCTATCACCAGCTTCAGGAGATGTTTCTTTATTTCTCCATTCATCCTCTCAACCTGGCCCGAACTTTGTGGATGCCAGGGGGTATGGAGGTTCCACTGTATCCCTAAAGCAGTCATAACTCCTTGAAGAATTTTTCCTGTAAAATGAGTTTCCCTATTTGAATCTATTGCTTCCACCATCCTAGATCTTGGAATTATTTGTTCCAAAAATACTTTAACAACTGATCCTGTAGTTGCTGAAACAGTTGGAAATGCTTCTGGCCACCCGGTTACTTGACATACTATTACCAGAAGATATTTAAATCTTGCCACTCAAGGCATTTCAGTAAAATCCACCTGGCATCTCTGGAAGGGACGTACTGCCCAACGCCTCCCTCCCCTGGCCAGTTTCTTTGTAACTTTGTTGTTGGTTTTAGCACAAGTTAAACAACCTTCAATAGCTCGCTTTGCCAGGCTAAAGAGACCAACAGCAGCGTTCATTTTGAGGAAGGCTTCTGCCAGTCCTCGGGAGCCCCAATGACTCCCTTCATGAAGCTGTTTTAACAATTGTAAGGCTAGAGCTTTTGGTATCCACTGCTTACCATCCCCTGTAAACCAATTATTTTCCCTTTTCTCTGCCCCACTCTTTTTAATTATTTCAAGTTCTTCTGGTGGAAAAGAGAGTTTCTCTGGCAGCGGTGCAGTTACTGGGAGCAAAGGCAGGATCTTAGAGACTTCTGGCAACAATGCAGCTTTGCGAGCTTCTTCATCAGCCAGTCGGTTTCCTATTGCCTCCTCCGACCATCCTGCCTGATGCCCCTTAATGTGGATTATCGCCACCTTTTTTGGTAAATTCACTGTCTCCAATAGGCGAGAGATTAAGTTCTCGTGAGCTAATGTCTTTCCTCTGCAGCTTAATAAACCTCTTTCTTTCCATAGTTTTCTAAATGCATGTATTACCCTATATGCATATTTAGAATCAGTAAATATATTTACTGTCTTGTCCTGGTATAATTCACAGGCTCTCACAAGCGCGTACAGCTCTGCTGTCTGAGCTGACCAGGTGTGTGGTAACCTCCCCCCTTCCCTTAATTGCTTCCCATTCACGATAGAGTATCCTGTAAATCGTTTCCCTTCTACCACCTTGGAGGACCCATCAATGAACACATTCTCTCCCTCAGGCCAGGGAATATCCCGTAGATCTTCCCTAGCCCGTGTCTGGAGGTCTATAACCTGGATACAATCATGGATTTCTTCCTGGTCCCCCCTTTTCTCTAGGGCCATTTAAATAAGTGACTGGATTAAAATCTTCTCCACTTTTAAATTCTAAATCCTCCTGTTCCATTAAACAAGATTCATACTGTAATAATCGAGCACTCGTCATCCACTTAGAGGCTCTCTCAGTTAACAAAGCTTTAATCTGATGTGGGACTTTAACAATGAGATCCCCTCCCCTTGTCAGCTTTCGGGCCTCAGCCACCATCAGAGCTGTGGATGCACAGTTCTGCAGACAATGGGGCCGCCTCTGGCCACCGGGTCTAACAGCTTAGAAAAACAGGCAACAGGCCTCCGTGTTCCCCCATGCTCTTGCACCAAAATTCCTTTAGCATGACCCTGTTTGACATCCACATATAGTTGAATTTTTTTTTTTTTCTGCATCTGGAAGAGCTAAGACTGGGGCATTAATCAATTTGTCCCTGGGGCTGCCCATACTTCCTAAATTTATTTCAGCATAAGCCTTCTCAGACATTTTACACAAAGATATCACAGTTTCGGACTCCGTGTCACTTTTTTACAATGCTAATTTGCATTCCCATTCTAGCCATCAAATCTCTTCCCAGTAAATTACAATCACAATTAGGAACAAACAAGAATTCATGCAGTTCAAATCTGTCCCCCACATTCATTAACAGTGGTTGAATAAAATGCACTCGCTCATCCTTCCCGCTTACTCCTTGAATAACCAAGGATCTTTTTGACAGTTTTCCCCCTTTAGGTATAAAATTTAAGGTGGACGGAGAAGCCCCTGTGTCTACCAGAAAACACACCTCCTCTCGATCCGGACCCACCTTAAAAGTTATCAAGGGCTCTTGAGTGGTGGGCCTTTGGTATAATAGGAGCCCCTGACACCCCTAACAATCCATTTCTATTATCCTCTGGACTTCCTCCTCCTGAGGGTCCAGTTGTTTCGGTGGACACTCGTTTTTCCAATGCCCTTCTGCCCTGCAGAGAGCACACTGGTTCTTCCCCAGCCGCTGTTTGGGTCGGCTGTCCCCTGCCGAGGAGGGAATCCCTCTGCCCCTTCCTTGTGGCCGACCCCGTCCCCTCTGTCCCTGGGGACCCCTTGGACCCTGTGGTTTATTCCTCTGGGGCTGCAAAAACTCTGCCATCATCTTTGCTTTAGCTTCTGCCTTTTCCTCATCCCTTCTTACATATATCTGCTGTGTTTTTCTAACCAATTCCTCTAGAGACTTATTCTGCCACTCTTCATCTTTTTGTACTCCTTTCCTTATATCAGGCCAGGCTTTAGTAACAAATTGTACCTTAAGAAATGTGTTGAAGGCTGGCCCTTCAGGATCCATCCCCCTGTGCTTCCTTAAGGCATCCCTAATCCTCTCCAACCAATGAGGGCTTTCCTGTTTCTCCTGTTCCAACGACAGAGCCTTAGCTATGTTGTTCGTTCTGGGAGCCGCTGACTTGATTGCCCTGATGAAATAAGCACGGCAATCACGGTGAGCCAGACTGGCCTGGTTATTTGGGTCCCACTGGGGGTCTGCCTGGGGGATGGCATCACCCACCGTAGGTGCATTGGGTCCAGCCCCCCCTGCTGCTTGTGGGTGTTCATCCTCCCACAGCTGCCGAGCTTTCTGCAAAATCATTCGTTTCTCTGATGACCCAAACAAAATTCCCAAAAGAAAATCCCAATCCTTTCACGTATAATCCGCATTTCCCAAATATTTCTCTATCTTTTCCCCCACCCCTATGGCAACATATAAATATATTTTTTTTTAACCCTCTTATATCCTGGGTAGTGAGTGGTACAATTACAAACCCAAATCCTCCCCCTTGACCCCCCAAAGGAACTTGACAGAGTGGCATCTGGTGTACCCCTGTCTCTTGGGGGGCTTCTGATGCCCTAAACTGAGTTCAAATTCTAGTTCTGGGGGGTGATACAACATGCTGCTCCCCTCCCCCTACACCATCACCCTTCTCAGGTGAGGCTGTAGGAATAACATTTCCCTGATCCCCTTGCTCTGAAAGTTGAGGATACAGACGACCTGCAGCTGACCCTGGGTCAGCTAGCAACACTGGAGGACAAGACGGGAGAAGGAGCTGAAAAACATCCCAATCCTCACCACTTTCCTCTTCCTCCTCTTTTTTCTTAACACATAAATTTCTCTTGTTTCTTGTCTGACCCATATTGATCCACATTCCCTTTCAATCCATCCTTTCCAATTCTCCTCTAAGTACCTTCACAAAATTCAACACAAATGAATTTTCTCTGTTCCATAAGGTGGCCATATAAGTCCCCTTGCCAACTTATACTCTGGCCACACAAAATAACAATATTTTACCATCATTTCCATAGTTACTTCTGGGTGAATATACAATCTCTCCCAAGACCTCAGCATTCACCCCAAGGGACTCTCCGGGGGTATTATGGGATCGTCATCCCTTTTGCCGGGGCCCCTTCGCGGCTTCACCTTTCCAACCCTCTCTGGGTGCCCCGTTTTACCTGTGCTACCCTCCATGGGTGCCCTCCCAGGTTTGCTCCTTTGTTTTCAGTGGTCCTTCCCTGCGGACTCTTCACGGACCCCCCTGGTCCGCCACTCGTCTGTCTCCTGGACAGTCTCGGGAACCCAATGGATCGCCCGGTACCGGCCGGCACCAAGGGGAGCTGATCACCCAAACTGGGTGAGGCGCCTTCAGCTCCACTCGCTGCCCCGGACGGTGGAAAGATCCCGGACGAGCCCCCAAAATTGTCAGGAAAATTAATCCACAAACACCAGAGGTTTATGTCCAAAAAGGAGACAGAGGAGTCCTTTTTGCTTTATTCGAATAAAGGGAGAGGCCATGGGACATTCCCCTGGCATCTCTCAAATTTTTGGAGGACGCAGCCTCCTTTTTATCCTATATTCCCGGCCACATTTCCCTCTCTCTTTCCCCATTGGCTGAGGTACTTGAGAGGCACAGACTTCCCGGAACGCCTGATACCTGAAATTCCCCTCTAATGTATAACCCTCCCTTTTCCTTTTTATTTTTTATATAATTCATAGTTTCCCCTCCCCCCTTGCTTCTTTCATCTTTTGATATCCAATTTGATTTATCAGCAGCCTTACAGTTTGTTTGTAAAGGCAAACATCTTTTTCCATTCATCAATCAGTGGAATCCATCCCATTGTTTCTTTTATCTCTCAGTGCTTAACCTTATCTACAGGCAGATCCAGAGCTCATTTGTAAAGACTAATTCAACATTCCTCTCAGCCCAGAGGAGAATCTAGCACAAAATATTCTCCCTGTGTACTGCACGACAAAAAATATTCAGGGGAAAATACAGTGGCATCTGAGGCTTGTGGAACTCCCAGAATACTGAGCCTGCAGAGGAGGCAAACAGCCCTGGCAGTGCCTGAGGGGACTTCTCCTCACAGACTCCTCTCAAAGTGTGTCACTTCAGCAGGGGAAGGCTTTCAAACCTTTGCCTTTCCTTCCACCTGTGCTGAAATTTAAGGCTCCTCCTGAGAAAATACTGACCTACAAATAGTTCTCCATTCCTCAGCAAAGCTACTCAGGTGCTCAACCGAAGAAATTGCAAAATTAAAGGTGGTCAGAAATTTAATATCAAGGCCTATTTGCAGAGAAACCCCATCATATGGGAGCAAATATTTATTAGCATCAGTTCACCCAAAAGAAACCCAACCCTGTATTAAGCAGCGTTTTAAACGAACTTGAATTCGTTTTCCTCACATATCTGCTGGACTGGTTTGCTCCTTTTTTATCCTTGAGAGAATATTAGAACCATTTGCTCTTGACAGGATTCCTCTGGTGGTCCCCAGCCTTGGCTCCTCACCACGCCTTGCCTGGGCTGTTAACGCAGCCTGTCAGCACCACCTGACTTTGGCAGCCTGTTCAGGCCTCGGGCACGGCTGGTGCCACGGTCCCCTCTGGTGCCACGGTCCCCTCTGGCTCCTGGCATATCCCTGCTGCCGGAGGAGCCCTGCTTGTGCTGCTGCCTGCGTTCAACAAAGCTCGTCCTGCTCCCCTGGCAAAGAGAGACCAAAATCACTGCTTTGGGCAGCTCGTTTGAACGAGTTGAACACTTACTCATCTCGAACACAGACCTCTTAACATCCACACACCAACATCAGGAAGTCACTTCATCTACAGAGATGAGGAAGCCTGAGCGAACAGAAGGTCGGCATTCAAGCACGTTGGGTTTTTAATTTAGTGGAAGCACTCACTCGTTCACAAGCCTTACTTGTCAAACTGGATTGTGCGATGCTATTGTCTTGCTTGTGTCAGAGAGAAAGCAGGGAGAAATTAGCTAAGAAATAAGAACCACACTTGGGGCTCGGGCTTGGCAGACAAAGGGAGCAGGGCGGCACCTGCCCGCTTTGCCCGAGTCCCTGCTCCTGCCGGACAAAGGCGGACGCGGCTCCGTGCGGGGCGAGCCGGGCGCTCCGTGCCGGGGCCGGGGCCGAGCGCTCGGGCGAGCGGCGCTCAGGATGCTCGGGCAGCGCCGCGGGCCGGGCGGGCGCGATGGAGCCGCCTGAGGGCTGGGACCCCTCCGGGCGGCCGGCCCGGCGCACGCAGTGGCTGCTCAGAGCCCTCGCCCACCGCTACGGGCTGGAGCGCGGCGTGGAGAGCGAGATGGTCGTGCTGGCCAGCGGCCCGGAGCAGTCCCTGCACGAGATCTTCCAGCAGCGGGACTGCGCCGGGCCGGGCCGCATCCCCGGCGAGGAGTCCCCGCACGCTGTGCCGGGCGCTGGCGCCGGAGGAGGCGGCGGAGCCCGAGGAGTGCGCGGGGCTGTGGGACGGGCTCTGGGCCGAGCTCACCTTCCGCCAGCTCCACGCGCGGCTCTGCGGCCACTTCAGCACCCGCGCGGGGCCGCGGCTGCCGCTGGGCCGGGAGGGCGAGCACATCGAGAGCCACATCCGCCCGCGCAGCCCCCGCCGAGCCCGAGCGGCGGCCGCCGGGGCCCTGCTCCCGAGAGCGCTGCGAGGAGATGGTGGCGCTGGAGCGGGCCGAGGAGCGCATGGCCGAGCTGCAGCAGGAGAAGGGCAGCCTGCGGCAGCTGCTGGAGGACGTGCGGGCCGCCCTGCAGAGCAGCGATGCGCGGTGCCCGGCGCTGCGGCTGAGTCCGGGCCGGCTTCTGCACCGCGCTCCCGGCGGGGGCTCGGGTGGCCCCGAGCGCTTCAGGAGAGATGCTGCTCTCGAAAAGTCAGTGTTTAGAACCCCTCCCCCGCCGGACTGAGACCGAAGTTGCTCGTTCATCCTCGGCATTAACTTTCCAGTAAAGTTTAGTTACAAGGGAGGCTTTTAGGAGAAATGTATGGCATCGGTGTGCCATTAAATATGTTTGTGATGAGCACTGTTCAAAGTGTAGGGGAGTTCAGCTTAACAAACCCACGTGTACAATGCTGCTGCTGCTTCTCCTGCACAGCCAGGATGTGCTGATAGCAGATGCTGGGTATGCACTGCTGCAGGGTTTTTCCTGAAGTAAGAAAGAACTTTGGGATTCTTCCCTGCACAAGCACGTGCAGTGCCTCAGTCATAAGTGCCCCAGAAATATCAGAAGTGTGTCTTCTTCAGAGTGTGGTCACAAGGGTTCAGAGTTGGAGCCAGTTCTGCGGGCAGGCTGATGAATAGTCTGGGGCTCCTCTGCAGAGCCCCATTCATTCTGGGGCTGCTTTCTGCTGGTTCTGCTGGACTGGCTCGAGTGAAACACACACCCAATTAACAGCAGTTAAATTACTCTGGCATGAAACAGTGGGGAACAGGCAGAGCAGTGAAGGGCAGCATGGACCAGTTGTTCTGGCAGGTCTGACGAGGTCTGGTTTGATACAGCACTCACAGAACTCTGCTCCACCTGTGACACTTCCACTTGGAGTAGATGACTCTTCCTCTTCACAATATCCAGCAAGGCAGGTCAAAGACACTTTTACCATTTTCATCTTCAAAAGGGAGAAGAAATCAGCAGCAAACATTAAGTAACTAGTCGGAGATCCTGGGAAGAAACAAAAGAACAAAGAGTGGTGGATAAAAACAGATGGAGCAGTGATCCTTATCACTGTGGGAGATATCCTCTGCTAATGGGCCATCTGTTAAAACCAGGTGGGAGAGTGTTCTTTATCTTTTCCACAACCCATCCTTCCTCCAGGAAGATATCTTCTGTTAATGGGCCATTGAGTGCCACTGCATGACTGATAAAATTCCATCATCCCATTGGGAGATGCTCCAGCCACGGGGAGGAGCCAAGCCTTTCCTACCTAGATAAAATCTGAGATTTGGAACACCAAGGCAGCCCTTCCCCACTGGTTTCCAGAGGACAAGAGCTACCAGAACTTTCTACAGCATCACTACTACAACAAAACCACTTCATCAGGACTGCTACCACCACCCTAACTAGTGGGGAGTCAGGTTGTATTCTGATTCTGTCAGTTGTTTTCTTTTGTACTATTGCATGTATTTTTTTTCTCTTATCTTTTTTCTTATAGAATTGTATTTCTGACTGATTCTCTCATTGGTTTTGCTTTCAAACCAGCACATGTCTGGAGGGGATTTTGGCTGAAGCTTGTTATTTGGGGAGTTTTTGATCCGTGTGTTAAAGTTTGGAGGATTTGAAGCAGGAATCTTGGTGTTTGGGAGGTTATTCCAGACACAAGATGCTCAATGACTACCAGAGATGAACTTGGGCAAGGAGGAACACCCAGTTTATGGAGCTCTCTTCTTGTTATTTCCCCCTAAACCAGGAATTTTCATTCCTCAGGTGTGCAGGGATGGAGGAGGCAGAAAAGCCCTGGAGATCTCTCACGAGGAGGGGCTGCAAACCCAGCCCAGGGAGCTGCGAGGAGGAAAGACCCTCCCTGAGCCGGGAAGGCGGCCGGAGATCCAGGCAGAGCTCAGAGCTGGTGGAGAAGCCTCCTGGAGGGGAGAAGCCCCACAAGTGCTTGGAATGTGGGAAGGGTTTCAACTACAGGTCCCAGCTGATCCTACACCAGAGGATCCACACTGGGGAGAAGCCCTACCAGTGTGGGGAATGTGGGAAGGGCTTCAGCAACAGCTCCAACCTGATCCAGCACCAGGTGATCCACACAGGGGAACGGCCCTACACCTGCTCGCAATGTGGGAAGAGCTTTGCATGGAGCTCTGACCTGAGAAAACACCAGCGCATCCACACCGGGGAGAGGCCCTACGAGTGTCCCAAGTGTGGGAAGAGGTTTCACACCAGCTCCAATCTCCTCCTACATGAGCGGATTCACACAGAGGAGAGGCCCTTCCGCTGCCCCGACTGCGGGAAGGGATTCAACCGCAACTCCACCCTCATCAGGCACCGGCGCATCCACACTGGGGAGAGGCCCTACGAGTGTCCTGAGTGTGGGAAGAGCTTCTCCAGGAGCTCTCACTTGACCCGACACCAACGGAGTCACCACTAAGGGAAGCCCTGTGAGTGCCCCGAGTGTGGGAAGAGCTTTGTGCTCTGCTCCAGCTCCATCTCCCATGGGAGGATCGGTGTTGGATGATCCCCAGTGACCCCCGTTGGGCAGAGCCCTGGTGATCTTTGGTCCTGGTGATCCGTGTTGGGAAGACACCTGGCTGAGGGGTTTCTGCATCATCCTGTCTCCCTGTGGGCACCTGGATGAACACAGGGGCAGGAACGTCCATCAGGGCCCAAACTGACATTGGGAATTCTTTGAGGAGAGCAGATTTGTTGACTTTCAAGCTCAGAAAATATTCTGTGTTCAATCCTATCTGGTGGTATCCAGGAATATCCAGGAATGGTCTTGGAGATCTTTTCCAACCTCACTAATTCCCGGATTTTCATTTCCTATTGCCCAAGGTTGTCTTCTACAGCCAAATGTTGATGAACTGAGGCAAAGACCAAGATTTTGGAGACAGTGGGGTGGAAAGACCTCCAAAAAATGTTTTTCCCTCCCACTCAAGCACATTGGTCCTCAGCTCACACAGACACTGAAATCTTTTTCTTTTAGCCTCGATTTGCTTTTCATTTCTCTTCATCCTTTTAAAACAACCAACACGGGTGAAAATAAAGACACTGAACTGAGACATGGGTGGGGATATGGAGGGACAAAGACATGGTGGGGCACAGACATGGAGAGTTGAATCATGGTTTTAAAGAGTTAAGATTTTTGCTAAGGGTAGAAGGAGTTTCCATGGCCAAGATGTACGTTAGGTAGGTAATTACTTGATGCTTAGGAAAGAGCTAATTGGTATAATTATCTGCTATTATGAACTTAGGTATAGAAGAACCTAAATAATAAATAAAATAATAATGCGTTAATCATGAAGCACGAGGCCTTGGATTGTGCCACAGGATCACAGAGACCTGATGAAGACTCTCCTGACTTCATCCTTTGAGACCACTGACCCATTTCGAGACCACCGACCCAATTCAAGAGAAGAACTGCGCATGCTTGAATGACGAATGGGCTCATTTTAATAAGGGATGGGGATGGGAGGTGCTGGGGTTATGCACATGTATTGTATGTAAGGTCTTGGGCAATAAATAGAGGGCAAAGAACCTTGTTCGGGGCGGTCACGCCTTTGGGAGGTGACTCCCGTGCCGGTGAATAAACACACCACTTTGTAACTTTAATTAGTTACAGCGCCTTTGTCCGTGATTATTCCGGTTTTTAATGATTCAAGGGGACAAACTGTGGTCACGTGGGGACACTGCAGGGTCATCTTAGTGACCCAAAACAGGACAGGTGACTTCAGGGTGGCCCCGATGTCCCCAAGGCAAAGGCACCAAGGTCCCCAGTGTCCCTCGGGGTGACAGTGCCGCCCCCATGTCCCCACCCTGTCCCTGCATCCCGGGCTGCCTCCAGCTTTCACATCACTTCCTTGTGTCCCTCCACCGAGGTTCCCAAGGCCACCACGATGTCCCCGAGGGCCTGGGCAGCTCTGGGGAACCCCTGTTGCCATGTCCCACATGTGTCACCATCATGTCCCTGTTAACAGCGTCTACCAAGTACCCCAGGTGCCATGTCACCGTGTCCAGCTGCCCCTGGACATCTGCAGTGTCCTTGCTGGTGGCCGCGGTGGCCTCGGCGCTGGCCCTGGCGGTCGCCACCCCCTGGGCACAGTCACGCAGGTGCTGGGCCATGGCCCAGTGCTCACAGGCGATGGTGGCCAGGTGTCACCACGATGTCACCGAGGCCTGCAGGGTCACCTGGCAGGACACGGCCACTGTGCCCAGAGCCAGCAGCAGGTGACTGTCTTTGGTCACCCCCAGGGCAGAGTGTGCCAAGTCCAGAGACACTGCGGGGACATGGGGACACCGCACAGGTGGCACCGGGGACATGGCAGCAGGGCAACCAGCACAGTGGCACCTGAGCAGTGGCACCAAGAACACCCCAGAGCCACCAGCCCAGGGCTGCCCCAGTGTCACCATCCCAGTGCCACCCGTTCAGTCTGAGTGTCACCAGCCCAGTGTCCCCAGTTCAATCCCAGTGTCCCCAGTTCAACCCCAGCGCCACCAGAGCTGCCCCAGTGTCCCCAGTCCTGTCCCAGTGTCACCAGCTCACTGTTCCCAGTTCCTTCCCAGCCCAGTGTCACTGCCCCATTGCCACCATACCAATTTCACCATCCCAGTGCTCCCAGTTCCCTCCCAGTGTCTCCAGTCCATCCCAGTGTCCAGTGTCTCCAGTCCATCCCAGTGTCCCCCATCCTGTCCCAGTGTCCCTGTCCCAGTGCTCCTAGTTGTGTCCCAGTGTCACCATCCCAGTGCTCCCAGTTCAATCTGTGTCTCCAGTTCCCTCCCAGTGCCACCACCCTATTGTCCCCATACCAAAGTCACCATCTCAATGTCACCAAACCAGTTCCCTCCCAGTGCTCCCAGTGCCAGCCCAGTGTCCCCCATCCTGTCCCAGTGCTCTTGTCCCAGTGCTCCCAGTTGTGTCCCAGTGCCACCAGTTCCCTCTCAGTGTCACCATCCCAGTGCTCCCAGTCCCATCCCAGTGCTACCCCCCCATTGTCACCATACCAGTGTCACCAACCCAGTGCCACCAGTTCTGTCACCACCCAAGTGCCACCAGCCTGGTGTCACTAACCCAGTTCCAGCCCAGTGTCCCCAGTCCTATCGCAGTGCCACCAGTCCTGTCCCAGTACCACATCCCCAGTGTCCCCATACCAATGTCATCACCAGCCCAGTGTCCCCAGTGCCATCCCAGTGTCCCCCATCCTGTCCCAGTGTTCTTGTCCCAGTGCTCCCAGTTGTGTCCCTGTGCCAGCCCAGTGCCACCCCGTCATTGACCCATACCAGTGTCACCAGCCCAGTGCCACCGGTCCTGTCCCAGTGCCACTAGCCCAGTGCTCCCAGTGCCAGCCCAGTGCTCCCAGTGCCAGCTCAGTGTCACCAACCCAGTGTCCCCAGTTCCATCCCAGTGCCACCAGTTCTGTTCCAGTGTCACCAATCCAGTGTCACTGGTCCTGTCCCAGTGTCCCCAGTGCCATCTCAGCATCACCAGTGCCACCCATGGCACCACCCCAGTGTCCCCAGTTCAGTCTCAGTGTCCTCAGTCCTGTCCCAGTGCCACCAGCCCAATGCTCCCAGTTCCATTCCAGTGTCCCTGTCCCATCCCAGTATCCCCCATCCTGTTCCAGTGTCCCTGTCCCAGTGCTCCCAGTTATGTCCCACTGCCACCTGTTCCATCCCAGTCCCATCCCATTGTCACCAACTCATTTTCCCCATACCAATGTCACCATCTCAATGTCACCAAACCAGTTCCTTCCCAGTGCTCCCAGTGCCAGCCCAGTGTCCCCATCCTGGGACAGGGTGGGTCTCTACTGGTCCATACTGGTCTGTACAGGTCTGTACTGGCCCATACTGGTCTATACTGATTTATACTGGTTTATACTGGTTTATACTCCTACAAAGCACCATCAGCCCCACGGCCGGCCCATGCCCAGCCTGGAGCCCAGCTCACCCAAACTGGTCTGTACTGCTCTATACTGGTCCATACTGATTTATACTGGTCCACACTGGTTTTTACTCACACACAGCAGCACACAGCACCATCAGCCCCATGGCCAGCCTGTGCCCAGCCCATAGCCAGCTCTGGCACTGCTGTGCCCCTTCCTCCTCCTGCTCCAGCATCATCATCACTGCTGCCTCAGCCAGGACCGCTTGGAGCCCCGCAGCTCCTGCTTGTCCTCGTTCCCCAGGGTCCCCCGGGCCACCGCCGGGGCCACCTCGGCCTTTCTGGCCTCCTTCAGCTCTTCCAGGGCCACTTGGGCCTGATACAGCGTGACCTTGCCTTCAGCCAGTGCCGCGGGGACGGTGCTTGGTGTCCTCAAGGCCTCGGCCAGGGCCACCAGGGCCACCAGGGCCACCAGGGCTCAGTGCCACGCGGTGTCCACCTGGGCCAGCTCGGGGGGGAGGGCAGGGGGGGACAGCTGGGGACAGTAAATGGGGGTTAGGGGGCGGGGGAGGGGTTGGAGAGTTCTGGGGAGGGTTTGGGTGGGGTTTGGGTGGTTCCAAGTGAGAATTCTCAAGGATTTGGGGTTTCCCAGATGAGGCTGCAGGAGGTTTTGGAGTTCCCAGGTACCCAGATGAGATTTTTGGGGGGGATCCCAGGTGAGCATTCCCAAGGATTTGGGGTTTCCCAGGTGAGGGTCCAGGGGGAGTTTTGGGGTTCTCAGTATGATAATTGATAAAAGATTCGTGTTAATCACAAAAGCATTGGGGTTTATATAAACCAGAATACTAAGCTCTGAAGTGAAGCATGGACACTAGATAATGGAAATTATATGATAAAATAATTCTGTTTAAAATCACTTTGTTATATTACGTTGTATTATGTTACATTATAATATGTTATGTTATGTTTTCCAAATAAGTTGTATCGGCTACCAGCTTGCAAAATCAGACTTCCCAGAAAGCCCTTCCTGCCTTTGTCTGATCAATGCTGCCTATCTCAAGGACTAGACTTCCAGAACTTCTCTGGTGGATATCTACAAGGACCAGATGGCTATCTGTGACTGATTATCACCCAAAGGCTTTGTGAATTTGTGTAAGGATGTTTATTCAACCACCACTACTTATGACAACAAAAAACCAAAAATTATTGATTACAACGAGAACCCACAGTATAAGAAGAGGCTGCAAACCAAGGTTGGGTGGAGCGTGGAGTGGGCGGTGACCCCTCACGTTCCCCAGCGCGCTGCTTGCTCTTTCTATATCAAATAAAGCAATCTAAATTTTGCTGAATATAGAGACTTTTGTCTCTCATTTATAACAGTAACAACTGTAGTGCTCTTTCTAACAGTTCACATCACACATTTTGCTCAAGTCCCTTGGGTTCATGGAGCTTGAGCAGGTAAAACTATCTTGTCAAATACCAGCAATAGTCCAGTGACAATTTTAAGTGCCAAAATCATCAACCAGTACTTTTCCATTGATGATGTGGTGCCTACCAGATCAACAGTGTTACTAATTTTAAGAGATACAAATGCTATAACTTATTCTAAAAGATGATGTAGATTGCTTTCTGGTTTTGTTTGAACTGAACACGTGAGGAAGGTGAGAGCCTTTATGTCCACCTTTGCTCTGGCTACACAATGGTTATTAAATACTCTAAGAAAAGACATAGTATAACTTCAGAGGATTGCATGGTGTGCATGTATTCCAAGGAAGACCTTCCCAGCAGGGCTGACAGCACCTTCTTGTACACCTCCCACACAGCCAGGGAGAAATTTATGGCAGAAGTCAGGCATGGACACATACAAAACCACCGAGAAAAGAGAGAATGTACTCACAGTAAATGCATATAAGACAAAACCCCTCAAAACACTATCCCTTACATACATATACCAAATATTACTATTAAGTTTCTGTTAAGTATTGGGTAAGCCAATTCGGCAGTATACAGATGTAGTGATTCTAGACTACTAATACATCTAACCTGTCACACAGCTCTAAAAATGGATTGCATGTAAGGTTGTCACCCTTTTTTGGTGGGGAGGCAGGACAGTTGGTAATTAGATTCGGCTCCTTGTCCTATTATTTTGATCTTGTGTATTAATATAAAACAAATGGGTACTGTTGTATATAGTTGGTTTTTCTAAAAGAACTCATTAAGGAATACGTCACACAAGCAATATTTGACTACATTCCCTACATATTTAATTTCTAAGTACATAAGCTTCATTTGGATTCCAAAATGCCTTGGAAAGTGTGAAACACCAAAGAGTAAATGCCAGTGCATCATCCACCACCTTTTGTGCAAAAGGATTAATTCAACAGCTGTGTGGGAAACCAGACACTGCATCCGGATCATAACTCCATAAAGTACCTGGAAAGTGACACAAAGGGAATAAATATATGCCAGCAGCCATGGAGGTCAGCATGGGAGTCCTGTGTCCAGATGTCAAACAGATGCAAGTACAGATGTGGATCAGTCAGAGAGCGCTGGTACTGGGCACAGGACGGGAGACCACGAGGGGCACTCGTTATGGGCCACTCACCGGGGCTCACTCCTTCGCCAGAGGCCACTCAGTTCCTCACCGGGGGCCAGTCCCGACCCTCTCGCCGGGGGTCGGTCCCTCGCCCTTCGGGGGTCGGTTTCTCTCCCACGGGGGTCGGTCCCTTCCCCACCGCACTCCGCTCCCCCACGCCGCCCCGGCCGCCGCCGCTCCCACTCTGCCGCACCAACGGCCCCTCAGCCGGGCCCGGCCCCTCCGGGCCCCGCCCACCGGCCCCAGCCAATCCCCGCCCGTCCCACGGCTCCCCATTGGTGGCCGAGCAGCGCGAGGGGCGCAGGCCCCGCCCCCGTGGCGGTGCTCGCGCCCAGGGTTCGGCCGTCACCGGGGCAGCGGCGGAGCGGGGCCCGCGCGCAGCGGCCGTTCCTGCAGGGCTGCGCTGCGAGCTCCGACAGCAACAACAGCGGGGGCAGGAGGCGCTTCGGCCAGCGGGCACGAGGGATCCATAAATAAACCCCAACGTTCTGCAAGAGTGGGAACGGGTGTCCAAAGAAATAGCTTACACCTGCACTTGGGTTACAACATCCCCCTGTAGGGCTACGGGCTGGTTACTTCAGGCGGCCACAGAGCTCTTAAGGGGAACTGGGCTGACTTGACTTGTTACCAAAGCGGCCAAAGAGTCCCGAAATCAGACTGGGCCCCCTGGAGTTGTTACTAAACTGTCCACATTCCACTGATCGTTCCCCGCAGTTTCCAATCATCCCACAGAAAAAGACCTCGAGGTGCTGGCCCAGAGCTGCCGAACACGAGCCCAGGTGTGCCCAGGTGGCCAAGAAGGACAATGGCATCCTGGCCAGTGTCAGCAATAGTGTGGCCAGCATGAGCAGGACAGTGACTGCCCCCCTGTTCTGGGCACTGCTGAGGTCTCACCTTAATCCTGGGGTCAATTTTGGATTCCTCATTACAAGAAAGACTTTGAGGTGCTCGAGTGTGTGCAGAGAATTGAGCTGGGGCGGGCTCTGGAGCACAAGTCAGATGAGAAGCGGCTGAGGGAGATGGGGGCTCAGCCTGCAGGAAAGGAGGCTCAGGGAGGACCTTCTCTCTTTCTCTACAACTCTCTGGAAGGATGCTGGCTTAGGAGGGATTCCTAGTGATAAAGTATCTGTCCCATGACCATTTGTGCCAAAAAGATGGTCACTGTGTCTTTAGGATTTGACAGCCAGGAAACCTTGAGGAGGACAGAGGGGTTTGCTTTAGGGTATGTGTTTTTAAAGGCTGCCTAGGCAGTTTCACATTGTGCTAAAGGTGTACGCTCTGCCCAAGACTTTGTGGGGGGTGGTTCCTGCCTGTCAGAGTCTGGAAAAGGTAATCTTTTGTGAGACATCCTGAGGGGCTGGGAATGTGTGCTAGGAGTAGATCAGATCTCTGGGAAGGTAGTGCTCTGCTCCACAATGTCTGTCAGTCATGGCACGCTGGAGGCACCCAAGTGGCCAAGAGACCAGAAATCCCTCCTGGGAGGAAGGCCCAGGATGGGCTGAAAAGGTTTGAGGCCACCATAGGAAAGAAGGGTCACCACAAGGCAAACACATGATCCTTTAGCCCTACCTTCATCTTGGAGTTTTACATCACTGGGACCCAGGACTCCTTAGACAGATGTCTGTTTTTCTATATTTTTCCTGTCTTTTTGGTTCCCTCTTTCTTCTCTCTCACAGAAGGTAACATCAAATGAGTGTAAAGGTTTTCTATGATCAGTAGGCGGAGTCTATGCTGTGATAAGTGATGTTGTGTTTACTCTTTTGACAATGTTCCTTCATTTTCTCTAGTTTGCCTGTAAATGTTTTTGCCAGTTTGCCAGTACACAGTGTGCTTTTTACCTCCTGAGAATATCTGGTTGGGATTTTCTCCTAGAAAATCTACCTAGAGCAAAAGAATCTTGGTTTAATCCTGGAATTCAGTGACTGGGGTGTAACCCTGGCTGCTTCCCTTCCATCAGTGGATCAGTGCAGTCAGTTGCATGGTTGCTGCGGGAGCTTTTGTGCATTCGGCTTCGGGACTTTGCTACGCTGCCATTCGGCAATGGGATCCAATGTGCCTGCTTTCCCTGCCTCCCTGCTGCTCGGGAATGCAGAGCCGGAGCGCGGTGCGCCGCCTGGAGCCGGGGCAGTGTCCGCCGTCACCCGAGTGCCCGGGGGAATCGCTGCCTTCGCTGCCTTTTGTCCGAGCGGCCGCTGCCCCTCCGTGAGGGCCCGAGCGAGCACCGGAGCGCCCCCTGCTGGCCGTGAGTGACTGACCCTGGCCCCGCCCCCTGCTGGCCCTGAGTGACCCTGGCCCCGCCCCCTGCTGGCCGTGACTGACCCTGGCCCCGCCCCCTGCTGGCCGTGACTGACCCTGGCCCCGCCCCCTGCTGGCCGTGCCTGACCCTGGCCCCGCCCCCTGCTGGCCGTGAGTGACTGAACCTGGCCCCGCCCCCTGCTGGCCGTGAGTGACCCTGGCCCCGCCCCTGCTGGCCGTGAGTGACCCTGGCCACGCCCCCTGCTGGCCGTGACTGACCCTGGCCCCGCCCCCTGCTGGCCGTGAGTGACCCTGGCCACGCCCCCTGCTGGCCGTGAGTGACCCTGGCCACGCCCCCTGCTGGCCGTGACTGACCCTGGCCCCGCCCCCTGCTGGCCGTGACTGACCCTGGCCCCGCCCCCTGCCGGCCGTGAGTGACCCTGGCCCCGCCCCTGCCCCGCAGCCTCTCCCAGCGCCCCCTGCCGGGTGTGGTCATAACTGCACCAAAGGGCAAACAGCGCTCAGCAGGAGCAAACTCCTGCGTTTGTGCTGTTTGTTCTGTTCTGATCTGTACATGTTTAATACTAAAGAATTGTCACTCCTTTTCCTGCACTTTTACTTGGAAGCTCCATAACTTTAGAAGTTATAAGGATTTGGAGGGACGGGTCTTCTTTCCATTCCAGAAAGTTTCTCACCTTTCTTAGCAGACATCTTTCCTTTTAAAACAAGAGAGTTTGCTAAAATACCCAAACCTGGGAAAATGTAATGATTTCATGTTCTTCATAAATTCACATACAAGGAAACTGGGCTATCTTTCCATTTTGGTGATATTTTCGCAAAGGTAAGTACATTAAGATTTGAATTCTACCCTTTTCTTCTCAAGCAGTGCATTCCTTCAAGTACAAAAGCAACAAAGTCATTATAGGTAACTGCGGCAGAATATGCTGTTGCTGTTACTGTTACAGGGACTCCCAGCTCACTTCACTCCTCTCTGTTATTGCTCCCCAGTGAAGAAGAGTCACATTTTCTTTGTCTGGCAGTCGAATATCGTATCCTGCTTCTACCAGTTCTTTGCATCGCTCTGGCATTCCACACCCTAAATGAGACAAAACTGATTTACTTATCATTTTGTTCAATATCCTCCAGTTTGGAGACAGTTGCATCCAACAGAAAAAATCCATCTCAGTATGCACCACCCAGCATTTCCTACTTAAGGAAATTCCACGTTGCATTCAAAGGAAGCCTTGTAAAAAGGGTGAGGCTGTGCCCTGAGGAGTCGATGTTTCAACTTAACAAATCTGCCTGAAACGCTTTTGGTTTATTTACAGTAGTGGCCGTGATTTTTCTTCTTCCACTACAGGGAAAAAAAACGAAACTGAAAATGTTTTCTTTGTAAAAATGGAAGCTTTGTAACAATGGACATCACACTCCTGGTGAAAATGTGTCACTGCCCTTGGAGAATTGGCAGTCACAGCTCACAGGACATTAGAAAAGGGATAATTATCACTCCCAGCTCAGCCTCCAGATCCGGGCTGACACACAGAGCTCTTGCCACCCCCTCACGGTGGGGTCCTGGCTGGAAGGATCACAGCTCGGGTCAGGCCTTTGGGTAGAGACCTGGAGAGCCATTCAGGATACAAAAGGGTTGGCAGCTCTCAGGAAAGAAAAGAAAAATTAAAGAGCATGTGCATTTATTTTAAAAAATAAAAAATCCCAAGCCCTGTTTTGGCAGGTCAGGGAAGTAGACAGAAGGTGGCACAGATTTGTAGCTGGTGCATTCCTGCAACTCGACCTGTTACTGTGCTTTCCATCTCTGTCAGTTGTTTATAGGGTAAAGGAAGATATTTGGGGCAGCACAATGGGCCCAACACCATGGGAGCAAGTTCAGGATCTCAACAATGTTCAGTTATGAATGATCAGGAAACCCGAGAGACAAAGTCAGACTTTTTTCTTCTCCTGAAGGTGGAGAAGGGAAATTCAGAGCTGACAAAAATATACCAAATTGGGGTGATCAAGTGCAGGGAGAACTCTTCCTTGCTGGTCAGGAGGTGTGTCTTGGTTTGAAAGTCTGCTAGGGAAAGCAGGGCCCTCTCTTGAAGTGGAGAAAATAAATCCATTCCCTTTGAATTAGTATAATTTTGAAATTAAGGGGCTCTCAGGCAAAGATATGGAGATAGGAATAACAACAACTATGAAATTAACAACAAAGAGAACACGAGCCCAGTTCCAGTCTCTGGGCCACGGGCACTTTCCCCTTTGGTGCAGTTGCTGTCACAGCTGGCAGTGAGCTCTGGCAGGCTCCTGATGGGCAGGTGCGACGATCCCCGTGCGGCTGCAGGGGCACTGGGGTGATGGCAGCTGTGTCCCAGATGGGAAGGGATGGAGGAGAGGCAGGATGCTGGGAAAACAGCAAGCTGAAGCAGGAGGGCGTCCAAGCAGGGCTGCGGGGTCCAAAACAGAGAGGCAGCTCCCGGCGTTGGGATGGTGGGGGGGTAGCAATGACCTTTCTGCTCCGAGAGCCAAAAGCGAGCGAGAGCCAGCAACTGCCCCCACCCTCCTTTACCTGCTTCCAATCTCACCGTGTTCCCCCTTTCCCTCCCCCCACCCTCCGAGAGAAACTCCCAAAAAACCAGGGACGCTCTCCCTGGTGCTGGGACCCAACCATCAGTGCTTCTTAGCATGTCAATGGGAAAAATATTCCACAGGCAGAGAGGAAAGGAAAAAACAACCCGCAACAGACGCTCATCCAGTTCTTCACTGATTTGAGGTTTATCAGGTGTTGCAGACACTGGGATGATGGTACAATGTTTTAATGCTTGTTAATCATCTATTTTCACAAGTGTTATTAATTATATCTGTTATAGGAAATGTTTTGTATTGTTGTATCAGAATTATTCCCAATTACTGTAAGTTTTTGGTTTTATTACATGTATTGTTTTGTTTTGAACTTCCTTTCATGGCAAGAATCATGCATGCTGTTTTTAAAAGAAAGAAGGGGGAATTAGTTCTAAATATTTATATATTTATAATTTTTTTTTGCAGTATTTATACCAAAAAAAAGTAAAATATTTCTATGTAAGGCTCCTCAGTTGAATGTACAATGACAAAGTCTAATTAATTCATGAACTTAAGGAGAAGGTATGCATGTGTTTTTGTCATCAACAAGTTCAAAGCAGTCACCTGTTTATTCAGCCAAACATCAGTTGCCTCCAGGAAAATGAAGCCCAGGGAGAAGAAAAAGAACCTAATCACCATGCAGCCTTCGTGGCCAGAACAAAACCAGAAGTAGGACTGCCAAGACATGGCTGTGTCTGGAAATTTACAGGCAAACTGCCAACAAAAGCCTTGTGTCATCATCATGGTATAGAGTTCCTACTAACCTTCTTCAGTTATTCCCTGTTCCAGGATCCAAGAGCACATTCAGTGATGTCAAAGATCAACATTTCCAGCTAATGGACTATTTGGACTTTAAAACAATGGTCATTTATTCCCATTTCCCTAGGACACACTGGACATTATTCTTTTGTTTTCTCATGCTGTGAAACCCTGTGTCAATGACATGATAGAATTTGTTTTGTTGATTGTAATCGGTCTTTTATGTATCTTATCCCATATCTAAGAGATAACCAGTGATAACCTTAATGAGATAACACCCTCACAAGAGAGAGCTATTTTATCATCAGAACATATGAGCCTTCTTTGAATTAATGAAAAAGGGTGAGATGTTGCAGTCAGGTAGACAAGTTATAAAAGAAAGGTCTCATAAAATCAGGTCTTGCTCTCTGCTAAATTAATAGCTAGCCTGTCACTTCTTCTATGTGCAGCTAAGTAACTTGCTTGTTCCCAGGTGAAAACAATCTTAAGCATGAAAAGAATTAACACAACAAGCTATTCTGGTAAGAGAACCATTTGCACCTGCAAGAAATAAGAAATCTGTCGTGCTAGGGACAAAGACGTTCATTCCCTTCCAGGAGCCCAATGCCCGGCTGGGGCTCCAGGGCAGGGGGTCCTTGAGCAGCTGCCCCAGAACCTCCGCCAGGGTCTCCCAGCGCAGCCGGAGCCGCTCGGCCTGGGGTCCCCAAAGGCCTCAGCGAGCCCCAAGTCCCTGCCAGGAACCCTCAACTCCCTCCAAGCCAGCATCCCCCACAGCCCCTGCAAGTTCCCCCCATGGCACTGGCCGTGGCCATGTCCCCACATGTCACTGGCCATGTCCCACCATGTCCTCACCCATGGCTGTGTCCCCACCATGTTTCCATCCCTGTCACTGTCCCCCACATCTCCATCCATGTCCGTGTCCCCCCATGTCCCCACGAATGGCCACGTCACCATCCATGTCCATGTGTCCCCATGTCACTCTCCATGTCTGTGTCCCACCCTGTCAATATCCCCCCGTGTCCCCACCCATGTCTCAGTTCAGTGTCTTTATTTTTACCCCAGTGTTGGCTGTTTTAAAGGGATGAAGAGAAATGAAAATCAAATCCAGTCCAAAAGAAAACTATTTCCATGTCTCTGTGAGCTGAGGATTAACGTGCTTGGGAGGGAGGGAAGAACATTTTTTGGAGGAGTTTCCCCCCAACTGTCTGCAAAATCTTGGTCTTTGCCCCAGTCCATCACCATTTGGCTGCAGAAGACACCCTTGGACAAGAGGAAATCAAAATCCTGGAATCACTGAGGTTAAATGTAGTAGTTTTGGTTTATTAATTTGAATTTTTTTTTGTGAGATAGGATTAGGAGGAAGACAAAAAGCAGGCTTTACTTTAAATGGTATAACGATAAATTTTATTACTAGAAATTATAAGAAAAATCCCTTAGAATAAAACTTGAGACTACTTTTTTTTCTTCCATACATTTTTTTTAACACTAAACACGTACAAAAACAACTCAGTTAGTTTACCATCTTTAAAATAGTTTTTTACTAATTTACGTGAAAGTGGAGACATTTTTCAGTCTATGGAGATTTCTTCACAAGAAAACGGATTCTTCTTGTTTTGATGTTACAGTGATTAGCTTCCCAGGAGAATGGAAATCTGATTACTATCTAAAAAGCCTTTATTCAGGCTAATAGTTTTTCTCATAACTTTTATTAAGGACTATATTAATTTATGAGGCACACTTTAAGGATTATAACATTTTAAACAAAAGCTTAATTTATTTTTGAGAATAGAGTTTTTTCCTTTTTGTTTTATTGGGGGGGACAGCAGGGGTTTTCTTATTATTTAAACCTAGGAGATTACTGCAATTTTAACATTTGTTTGCTTTAATATTAATGCTTTTGTTTATAAGTACAGTTAGAACAGTCATACTCACTTCAAAATATTAAAATATTTTTACATGTTTTAAAGGAAACAAGAGTTTTTTCTCCATAGTTTAAAAAGAGAGAAATGTTAGTTCATGACTTTTCTCCTTTCTTTATTTCGCATTTGACTTTTCTTTTTGTTTGATTTCGGTGCTTTTATATTGTTTCTATGTGTATCACTATTTTGGTGGGTTTGGTTTTTTTTGGTTTTGTTTTTTTTTTGTGTGTGTGTGTGGATTATTTGCTTTTTGTTTTTTTTTTTTGTTTGTTTTTTTGGGTTTTTTGGTTTTGTTTTGTTTGTTTGTTTTTGTTTGGTTTTTGTGTTTTTGGGTTTCTTTGGATCATCCAACACCGATCCTCCCATGGGGGATGGAGCTGGAGCAGAGCACGAAGCTCTTCCCACACTCGGGACACTCACAGGGCTTCCCTTAGTGGAGACTCCGTTGGTGTTGGGTCAAGTGAGAGCTCTGTGAGAAGCTCTTCCCACACTCAGGACACTCGTAGGGCCTCTCCCCAGTGTGGATGCGCCGGTGCCTGATGAGGGTGTCGTTGCGATTGAATCCCTTCCTGCAGTCGGGGCAGCGGAAGGGCCTCTCCTCTGTGTGAATCCGCTCATGTAGGAGGAGATTGGAGCTGGTGTGAAACCTCTTCCCACACTTGGGACACTCGTAGGGCCTCTCCCCGGTGTGGATGCGCTGGTGCCTTCTCAGGGCAGAGCTCCACCCAAAGCTCTTCCCACATTCCAAGCAGGTGTAGGGCCGTTCCCCTGTGTGGATCACCTGGTGCCAGATCAGGCTGGTGCTGTAGTTGAAACTCTTCCCACATTCCCCACACTCATAGGGCTTCTCCCCAGTGTGGATCCTCCGGTGCTGGATCAGCTGGGACCTGTAGCTGAAACCCTTCCCACATTCCAAGCACCTGTGGGGCTTCTCCCCTCCAGGAGGCTTCTCCACCAGCTCTGAGCTCTGCCTGGATCTCCGGCCGCCTTCCCGGCTCAGGGAGGGTCTTTCCTCCTCGCAGCTCCCTGGGCTGGGTTTGCAGCCCCTCCTCGTGAGAGATCTCTGGGGCTTTTCTGCCTCCTCCATCTGCGCACACCTGAGGAATGAAAAATCCGGGTTTAGGGGGAAATAACAAGAAGAGAGCTCCATAAACTGGGTGTTCCTCCTTGCCCAAGTTCATCTCTGGAAGTTATTGAGCATCTTGTGTCTGTAATAACCTCCCAAACGCCAAGATTCCCACCCAAAATCCTCCAGACTTTAAGACACGGATCAAAAACACCCCAAATATCAAGCTTCAGCCAAAATCCCCTCCAAAATTGTGCTCGCTTGAAAGGAAAACCTGTGAGAGAATCAGGCCGAAATACAATTTTATAGGAAAAAAGATAAGAGGAAAAAAATCCATGCAATAGTACAAAAGAAAACAACTGACAGAATCAGAATACAACCTGACACCCCGCTAGTTAGGGTGGTGGTAGCAGTCGAGATGAAGTGGTCTTGTTGTAGTAGTGATGCTGTAGGAAGGTCTGGTAGCTCTTGTCCTCTGGAAACCAGTGGGTAAGGGCTGCCTTGGTGTTCCAAATCTCAGATTTTATGTAGGTAGGAAAGGCTTGGCTCCTCCCCCCGGCTGGAGCATCTCCCAATGGGATGATGGAATTTTATCAGTCATGCAGTGGGACTCAATGGCCCATTAACAGAAGATATCTTCCTGGAGGAAGGATGGGTTGTGGAAAAGATAAAGAACACTGCCCCACCTGGTTTTAACAGATGGCCCATTAGCAGAGGATATCTCCCACAGAGATAAGGATCACTGCTCCATCTGTTTTTTTCCACCACTCTTTGTTCTTTTGTTTCTTCCTGGGACCTCTGACTGGTTACTTCATGTTTGCTGCTGATTTCTTCTCCCTTTTGAAGATGAAAATGGTAAAAGTGTCTTTGACCTGCCTTGCTGGATATTGTGAAGAGGAACAGTCATCTACTGCAAGTGGAAGTGTCACAGGTGGAGCAGAGTTCTATGAGTGCTGTATCAAACCAGACCTCGTCAGACCTGCCAGAGCAACTGGTCCATGCTGCCCTTCACTGCTCTGCCTGTTCCCCACTGTTTCATGCCAGAGTAATTTAACTGCTGTTAATTGGGTGTGTGTTTCACTCGAGCCAGTGCAGCAGAACCAGCAGAAAGCAGCCCCAGAATGAATGGGGCTCTGCAGAGGAGCCCCAGACTATTCATCAGCCTGCCCGCAGAACTGGCTCCAACTCTGAACCCTTGTGACCACACTCTGAAGAAGACACACTTCTGATATTTCTGAGGCACTTATGACTGAGGCACTGCACGTGCTTGTGCAGGTAAGAATCCCAAAGTGCTTTCTGTCAGGAAAATTAATCCACAAACACCAGAGGTTTATGTCCAAAAAGGAGACAGAGGAGTCCTTTTTGCTTTATTCAAATAAAGGGAGAGGACATGGGACATTCCCCTGGCATCTCTCAAATTTTTGGAGGACGCAGCCTCCTTTTTATCCTATTTTCCTGGCCGCATTTCCCTCTCTCTTTCCCCATTGGCTGAGGTACTGGAGAGGCACAGACTTCCCAGAACGCCTGATACCTGAAATTCCCCTCTAATGTAGAACCCTCCCTTTTCATTTTTAATTCTTATAGAATTCATAGTTTCCCCCCGTTGCTTCTTTCATCTTTCGATATCCAATTTCATTTATCAGCGGCCCTACAGTTTGTTTGTAAAGGCAAATATCTCTTTCCATTCATCAATCAGTGGAATCCATCCCATTGTTTCTTTTATCTCTCAGTGCTAGCCTTATCTACATGCTGATCCACAACTCATTTGTAAAGACAAATTCAACATTCCTCTCAATCCCTCCTCTTTTATTGTTTAATAATTGTCTTTACAAACTTTAGCTCTCATTGACTTAATTTCTTCTTCCTGAGTTGTTTTTGGTTTTGTAATTATTTGGAGTGACATCAATTTCTGTCCTTTTGTAACCATCTCTGGATCAGTAGGCGTGGCTATTACCTGCATCGTTTTGATCACATGTTGAATAAGTTGTACTAATCAAGGGAACATGCCTGGCAAAAAGATTAGAGTTGCTACAGCACGTAAGAGGAAAAAAAGCAGTTGTTTAACTTATAGTCCACCAGGTAGCCAAGAAAACATGTCCTATTCCCATCTTTTTCATCTTTGGACTGGTACATGAGCTAATTTTTTAAATTTATTTTGCAATTTGTTTCACCACTTTTCCATTGTCATCTATTTGCCTATTTAGGCAATAAGTGTCTTTTTCAGAAGAATGAAGCCGCCATGGACTTCCTTCTTCATCCCAAAATCCTGTTCCATTACAGACTTTACTCAGGGTGCTAATCTACTGTTGATGTTCAACTGGGCTGGCCACCCATGGCCCGTTTTCAGATTCTCCTGGACCTCCACAGACCCAACAATTGCTAAGTTTAAAGGTTTTTGCTACTTCTTCTCCTAAGGTCAAAAAATTATTTTCCCATTCTTGGCCCTAGCCTAACTGATAATATAAAGGTAACATTATTAAGAGAAACATTCTGATTGTGTAATCTAGTTTCCTAACTTAATTTTTACTTTCACTTTGTCTTTCACACCACCTGTGGCGAGTGAAGGCACAGAAAGAGCTTTACATAAAGAAAACAATGACAGCAAGGGTTGTCCCCCAGTGCCTGGAGATCTGAGAGGAGGGATGCCCACACAGACTATTTCAGCAGGCACTCTGTGGGTGGGCACACGAGGCTTCCCCCGATGTCGACGCCCTGGCTGCTGCTCCAGTCCCCTCCTGCCGAGTGTCAGTCGCGGCTTCCCGTCCTTCTCCTCCAGCTGAGATGTCCAAATCTCTGGGGCTGCAGAGACCTTGGCCTGAGTGTGATGGGTCCAGCCGTGTTCAGCTGTCTTGACGGCTGTGTCTGTGCTCAGCAACACCTGGAAAGGTCCACGCCACTTGGCCACCAGTGGTGCTTCTTCCCACTCCTTAACCAGGACCCAGTGTCCCGGTTGGATGTTGTGAACAGCAAAGTCCAAAGGCAAGGTCTGTGCCAGCTGAGCTTCCTGTCGAAGAGATTTCACAGGAGACAGTATCCAGCCACATATTGTTTCAAATACACATCACTTATCTCTATCCCCCCACTCGGCTGAGAATTACAAGGGTAAGGAATTCCAAACATCAATTCAAAGGGAGATAATTGAATATCTCCCCTGGGTCTGGCTCTTATCCTTGCTAAAGCCAGGGGCAGGAGCCGCACCCATGGCATTTTAGTTTCTATCACCAGCTTCAGGAGATGTTTCTTTATTTCTCCATTCATCCTCTCAACCTGGCCCGAACTCTGTGGGTGCCAGGGGATATGGAGGTTCCACTGTATCCCTAAAGCAGTCATAACTCCTTGAAGAATTTTTCCTGTAAAATGAGTTTCCCTATCTGAATCGATTGCTTCCACCATCCTATATCTTGGAATTATTTGTTTCAAAAATACTTTAACAACTGATCCTGTAGTTGCTGAAACAGTTGGAAATGCTTCTGGCCACCCGGTTAATTGACATACTATTACCAGAAGATATTTAAATCTTGCCACTCGAGGCATTTCAGTAAAATTTACCTGGCATCTCTGGAAGGGACGTACTGCCCAACGCCTCCCTCCCCTGGCCAGTTTCTTTGTAACTTTGTTGTTGGTTTTAGCACAAGTCAAACAGCCTTCAGTGGCTCGCTTTGCCAGGCTAAAGAGACCAACAGCAGCGTTCATTTTGAGGAAGGCGTCTGCCAGTCCTCGGGAGCCCCAATGACTCCCTTCATGAAGTTGTTTTAACAATTGTAAGGCTAGAGCTTTTGGTATCCACTGCTTACTATCCCTTGTAAACCAATTATTTTTTTTCCTTTCCTCTGCCCCACTCTTTTTAATTATTTCAAGTTCCTCTGGTGGAAAAGAGAGTTTCTCTGGCAGCGGTGCAGTTACTGGGAGCAAAGGCAGTGTGATAAATGTGATTCGTGCTAATTAAGTTGTAACTATATTAACAAAATTGTATTTAGATCAATAGAAGACAATTGTTACAGAGTGAGAAGGGGGAGATGGGTGAGACAGGATAAAAGACATCTTACAGATGTTGGGAGTCGAAGAAAGAGGTTAGAAGAAAATCAGATAAGAAGAGTCGAAGGACGAAGGTCTGATAAGTGGCATCTAGAAATACAGCTTCAACCTTGAAGCTGTCAAAAATGGAATGATCACAAGCATGGGACTTAATTAAAGTCATGTTATGGAAAACATCTGCTCAGTCACACAGGGCGCCTGCGCTACCTGCAGGTCACACCTCGGTCACTGATGAAGATGATGAGCCTTCACCGGAAATAAGACCCTTAAAAGGATAAGAGACCCCCTAACCCATTAGTAGAGCATGCGCCGTGCAGTATAGTTACGTAGATCTTAGGAATAGAAACTAGGAGGAGCTTTCTAGAAACTTCTGTAGCCTACAGTATATAAGTGGGATTGTTAGCCTGGATGCTTTGATACGTGAGGAATGGCGAACCACTCCCCGTATCCCCGGTCGGAGGGGGGGGCCCTCCCCGGTCGGTTTTGCTTATGCTTTATACGAACCTCAATTATACTAAATTACTTACTGCCAAATTTTGTATATTCTTAAATATATGCACTTTGATTGTTTCATCTCCAATACTTTAATTGTCATCTCCAATACTTTGATTGTATTCATTTTGTTACTATTAAAAACTTACTATTAAATTTAATCTTGTTGCTTGATAAATTGAGAAAAATAGAAAATCATTCATAACAATTTGGTGCCGAAACCCGGGAACTCCAGTCCAAGTGAAGAGTGGCTAGTTTTGGGAAGGAGCTCCCCACCAATTGTTAAGGTGGTCCCAAGGCTAGACCAGGCTCTCTTGGAAAAGGAGTTCCAAATTAAAATAAAGCATAAGCAAAAGAAGCTAGCTACAAGGAGGCGCGCCAGAAGAAGAAGGCTCCCGTGAGAACGCCGGCAGAAAGGGAAAGGTGCCCGTAAAACGTCTTGTGCACAAGAACCCTGTGCGAAAATGGGCTGTGTGAGTACCATGGGGTTGGGTAAAGGGGGCGGCTGTGTGCTTGTGTGTGAGTGAGGAATGTCTGAAAGGGGAGAGCGAGTGAATACCCCGGGAGGGACTGGGAGGGAAAGTCCCAGCCCGAGAACTCACGAGAAAAGTCTTTGAGAAGGGAGCTGATGCTCGAAAGAAGTGATGTAAGAAGGGAGTAAATGAACCAGGTTCAACTATCAGTTGGGAGGATAATAGATGGAAGTTTCAGTATGTGATTAAGAAAGGATTGTGGAGAATGGCCAGAAAGTGAGATTGGGGAGACAATAAAAGGAAAAGAAGGAATTAGGTAGGAAACAAGTGTTTGGCAAAAGAAGTGAGATTGGTATATTAAGCGAAGGAGTTGAACTGCAGAACGAATGAGAGAGAGCAAGGGAAATGTTGCCGCCAGAGATGGGTCAGAGGAAAAGTAAAATCTCTGACCCAGGGGTTGTGAAGTGTGAGAAAAATTCACGAGAACCCGGTGTGCCTGGGAACCAAGAGGGGGTTCCCAGAAGGGGAGCGAGATTCCTCAGGACAGCCCCCTGGGGATAGTGTTACAATACTAAAGTACAAGGGAATCCCAAAGAGAAAAAGTAAGCAGAAAATTATACAGTACTGTATGTTTGAGTGGAGAAAAGAAAAGATTTGTGCAAATAATTTGTACTGGCCAGAGTTTAAATCATTTGAAGATTAGATTTGTCAGGTTTTAAATCTATATATGAGTTCAAAACAACGTTTTAATTAGGAAAAAAAGTGAATATGCTGCTTTGTGGCTTCCAAAAAGTGTGTGGGGGGTAAATTTATAGTTCAAAGGCAAGAAAAAAAAAGTTATTCGTTATACCCTTTGCAAACTAAAGGACGGGCAGCAAGAAGGGGCTGGCTAAAGCCATGGGAATCGTTAGATCACCTCCCACCCCCATACAGACTGCCTGGCCAGCCTGTCCAGCCCTTGGTCCCCGATGCACCCCCTATTCAAGACGAGCCAGTAGCACACAGAACTAGAGGCAGAAGGGAACAAGAGGAAGAAAGTGACAAAGAGGGCGAGGAAGCAGGAAGGGAAGATAGATTATACCCTCTTAGAGAGGTTCCAATGGCAAATCTGGCCCCAGGACAGGGACCTATTGGTTACATGAGTGTTCCCCTGAATACTAGGAACTTTAAGAAATTTAAGAAAGAGATGGGCAGGATGCCAGAAGATCATATTGAGGTAGCAAAGAAACTAGATCAGTTATTAGGACTGAATATTTACACCTGAGTGGAATTGCAGTCTATTTTAGAAATCTTGTTTACAGTGGAAGAGAGAAATGATTAGATAGTCAGGAATACAGGCTTAGAATAGAGATCATTAGAAGCCAAACCAAAGAGATCAGAAATGGCCTATGGCAGATCCAAATTGTAATAATCAGGAGGTAGAACATAGGCAAAATATGAGAGATTTCAGGTAAATGATTATCCAAGGTATTCAGGAAGCAATGCCCAGAGGACAAAATATAGGGAAATGTCTGAGTGAGCACCAAGAGAAAGATGAATGCCTGGCAGAATGGTTAAAGAGACTAAAAAGAAAAGGATTTGCAGTTATACTCAAGCATAGACCCCGATACACCAGCAGGGCAGGTCCTTTTGAAAACACAATTTGTAGCTAAGTCTTAGTGGGGGGACATCAGGAAAAAGTTAGAAAAATTGAAAAATTAGCAGGATAGGAGCTTCAGGAGTTGTTAAAGAAAGCACAATAAGCGTATGTTCGGAGAGATGAGGAAAAGAAAATTAAAGCCAGGATTCTAATAAAGCCAGCAATCCAAGAAATACAAACAGCCACAAACACAAAGAATTTATCAGGAAAAAAATATTAATTCAAGAAAACTAAGGGGGGGTCAGGAGCTCATTTATTTAATATGAACCAAAATACCAGAAGACCCCTTGATAAAGCTGAAAGTAGATTCTCAAAATGAAGAAATCATATTTTTAGTAGACACAAGGACTTTGTTTTAGTTTAAGGTAAATTTAGAAAGAAACTTTTGAATAGAATTTTTCTGAGAAACAAATTTAAGCAATCTTTTTTTAATTAGTTAAAGAAAAAAAATATTTCCTCAGAGAGAAGTGGAAAAAATAACTATTTATTTAACAGGCAAAACACTTTTCAGTATAAAAATGAACAATATTAAACAACAAAACTTCTTATTGTTTCAAAAAGATGACAGATTCAAAAGAAGGTTTTTTTGTAAGTTGCAGCTTAACTTACTTAGTCTGGTATCAGTTCCTTCAGTGCTGGGAAATGCCTTGGCCCAGGCCAGGCTAGGTGGGCTACGGTGTGAGCTTCCAGTGCTTTCTTGGGTTTTCAGTCCAGAGCAAATTTAAATAATTCAAGAAAAAAAAAGAAGAAAAACACACTCCAGGGAATTTTTTACTTTAATTGGTTAAGAAAAAAAAAAAAAAAAAAAACACCTAACCAAAAAGCAAAAGAGAGTTCTCTCCCGCTGTCCACTGCAGACAACTAGGTCTGTGAGCAGGAATGCGGGGGAGTCAGTGTAGTTTCTGATAACTAATTCTGCACTTTTTCTCTCCTCTTTCACTCCTGGAATCAGTCTTAAAGCTGCAGAATTCAATATTCAACACCAACTGAACAGACTATTTAAAGATACAAGCATCATAAAATAAAAAGAAACAATTTGGCTGATAATAAAGCAGGGGGGAGCCCTAGGAAAAAACGGCAGTGTGAGTGTGGCTTTTCGGGAAGCAAAAGCACAGGGTGGGGCAACATGCTTTTCCTTGGCAGAAGTGGAAGCTGTGAAGAAGCTGGGGGTAACCCTGAAAAAAGGATGAATTTTTCTGCCCAATAGTAAAAGAGCGGTGCCAGGACTTTTGGCCCAACAGATCCCAGACAGCTCACATGGGGGGATTCACTGGGGCACGAGAGCACTTTGTGACCATTTTGTAAAATTTTATTAAAAACAAAACAAAACAAAACAAAACAAATTACTCAAAAAAAAAATTGTAATAAATCAAATGAAACTAAGGAGAGTACTGGGTGCCAAAAGCTACAGTCCATATAGGGTTAGCATAGAACCACTGTACTTTGGGACCAAGGGAGAATGTGATTTTTGTATGTGCAGTGAAAAAAAATATTATTTTACTGCTGTTTGAAATACCAGTTTAAAGTTGTTTTAAAAGGTGCATTATCAAAGTCTGGACATCCTGAATTAACTGCCTGCTGCAACCTCATTGAACCTGAAGGCAGAACAGCGCTGATGAGAAAGAATCAGACACCTCGTTGATCAATGAAAACAGCCCAGGAGGATTGAAAAATTTCTCCAAAAGCCTCCAACAGTCAACATTAACTGATTTATTTGAAGAACTACCACTCAAGAGAAAGAGACTGGTAACACCTATTATTGAGGAGGCCCAAAAACAATTAGAACATTGGCAATGTCGTACTCATGGCTTAGAATGCCGCCCATGGATTTGTATTCTTTGCATTTGCTGTTTTAATTCATGGTGGAGAGTAACTAGGGCAAAAGAAAAAGAGAGACAATTGCTTTGTTTCAGTTGTTCAGGGCGTATGCATGATCAGCTAACAACAGAAAGATTTTTTAGTGACTTCTATGGGAAACCATTAAGACATGAAAACGGGACCTTTTATGCCGCAATACAACTAATAGAGAATCAGGACCAACTACTCCTTGCCATATTAACTTTTGTGCAGGCTAAAGAACAAGCAATCCAAAATATTATAAATCAGAGTATCATAACTGGCAATTGCTGTGGAGAAGAAGTCTATGTGCCACGTAGTAAATACGTCTCACCAGCAAATTGGCATCGCGAGTATATCTATTGGTGGAAAAGAAGGTTTAGAAAACCAAAAAGAAGAATTATTTAATTGAAATAGTGTAATTTTGTTGTGGTTGGCATATCTCCGGAGCTTTACTAAATTGGGAAAAAAAAAAAAAATTATTAGCTAATCAATCTAGGGAAAGAGATAAGGCAGTGCTGCAGAACTATAAATATTTTGTGCCATCTTTGGAACAGAAAAAGTTAAAATAGATCGTGCGAGCCTTATGAGGCCAAGGGTACCAAAGAAAAAGAAATCCCAGGATAAACACTTTGCTACCGAGAAGATGGACATCTCGGCCCTTGGCTGCAACCCAAGGGGCCTTGAGACAGGTAGAAAGTTAAAATTCCTGAGGATTCTTTTCATGGTGCTTACAATAATACCCCTAGCAGCTGGCCAGAGCCGTAAGACTGCATGGAATGGAAAAGAACAGGCCATGAAGGAACAAATTACAAGACGACAAACCATTCAAGAAGCAGAAATAAAGACACGAACCCTTCTTGATCCCTGTGACAAATGCAATCAATCCATGTGGGTCAAGAATAAGATGGAATCAGTATTTGTGGCACACCCATATATTAGTGCAGCTTGTTATGATCATAACAGCTTCTTAGAAATTTGTGTAAAAAGTTCAAAATTGTATTGGGTAAGAAAAAATTTGGGATTCAGGGGACGAGCTCCTTACCCTAATGATAATCAACTCGGTCCTAGATACGAACATTTTTTGTGTTTTGAAAAGGATGAAAAAGGAAAAGGGCCAAAGAAAAAACTAATTGGAAAACAAAAAGAAACAATGAAGGATAGGGAAATAATCAAAAGGAAAGAGTTAGAAGAACTGGATGAGCTGTATAAACAATTAAAACAGCACTATAGCGACTGGGATTTGCCAACTTCAAACAAAAATTTGTTTGTAGATCTGATGCAAGAAATTGCCACCGAATTAGGGTTATCTAAATGTTTTGTTTGTGGAGGACTTAGGATGGCTGAAAGATGGCCATGGAGAGGTGAGGGTTTGGCTCCAGAACAATTTTTAAAATGGAATCATACACAAATTTCTAAGACCCTAAGACGGCCTGAAGGCTGGGTCCTGAGTCATCAAGTCATTGGAACAGTTTGTATAACTCGGGAAGGGAGAAAATACACTGAAGTGGTAGGATATACTCCTTGCCTATCTACTTTAGTAGTAAATTCAGACAATAACACAAAGACCTGGCGACCCAAGAGTCCTACTGGATATTGGGGAATAGCAAAAGAAATGAATTGCGAGTGGAATAATCAAACTAATTTGTGCTGGCATAACAGTTCTGGAGCTAACCCCTACCAATCCATAAAAGACTTAAAATCTTATTAGGAACAACCAGAAAATACAAAAGAAAGATGGAAAGCCCCTGATGGAATATATTGGATTTTTGGGCAACGAGCATACAGTGAACTACCCTGAAAATGGGAGACAACTTGTACCTTATGAATTATACGACCCTCCTTCTTTGTCATACCAAGGTCTAAGAGCAATATACTAGGAACACCACTTTATGAAACCTTAGAAAGAAAAAAAAAAGAAAATTAAATCTCGACTTTCCGATGGCAGGAGGAAACCAAAAATGGAAAGATGAAGAATGGCCTGCAGAAAAAATTATAGCATACTATGAACCTGCTACTTGGACTCAGGATGGGTCTTAGGGATATAGAACTCCAATTTACCTATTAAACCGGTTGATAAGGCTCCAGGCCGTAGTGGAAGTCGTCTCAAACCACACAGCAGACGCTTTAAAGTTGTTGGCCAAACAGCATTCACAAATGCGAGCATTTGTATATCAAAACAGAATTGCCCTAGATTATCTGTTGGCAGAAGAAGGAGGAGTTTGTGGGAGGTTTAATGAATCTGAGTGTTGTGTGGAAATGGATGACCACGGGGAAGCCATCACCAAACTTGCTGACGAAATTAAAAGAGTGGCACATGTACCAGTTCAAAAATGGAATTCTATCCTGAAAGCTGACTGGTGGAATAATCTTTTTGGGGGTGTGTGGTGGAAAAAATTAGGATTCATGCTATTGTGTTCTGTTTTAGGTCTATTGTTTCTGCCTTGCATGATACCATGTCTAATCAGACTAATACACTCAGTAATTCAAGGAATGCAACTTACAGCCATACCTATAGATCCAGAATTAACAACAAAAGGAAAAATAAACTCCTTGATGGTACTGAAAGCGCAATCCACTTGCACTCGAAGAAGAAAAATCGAGAAAATAGTGATTGAATGCAAAGAGAATACCCTGGCATGAGAAATGTTAACCAAATTTGAGAAGAAGTGTGAAGAGCTAGATGCCACATGAAAAATGTTAAAAAAATTAAAAGCTAGTATAAAGGAACATAGACAATACGAAGTAGCAACTTTTTAGAGCACGAATCAATATAATCAAAAAGAGAAATGGGGGAATTGTGATAAATGTGATTCGTGCTAATTAAGTTGTAACTATATTAACAAAATTGTATTTAGATCAATAGAAGACAATTGTTACAGAGTGAGAAGGGGGAGATGGGTGAGACAGGATAAAAGACATCTTACAGATGTTGGGAGTCGAAGAAGGAGGTTGGAAGAAAGTCAGATAAGAATAGTCGAAGGACGGAGGTCTGATAAGCAGCATCTAGAAATACAGCTTCAACCTTGAAGCTGTCAAAAATGGAATGATCACAAGCATGGGACTTAATTAAAGTCATGTTATGGAAAACATCTGCTCAGTCACACAGGGCGCCTGCGCTACCTGCAGGTCACACCTCGGTCACTGATGATGATGATGAGCCTTCACCGGAAATAAGACCCTTAAAAGGATAAGAGACCCCCAACCCATTAGTAGAGCATGCGCCGTGCAGTATAGTTACGTAGATCTTAGGAATAGAAACTAGGAGGAGCTTTCTAGAAACTTCTGTAGCCTACAGTATGTAAGTGGGATTGTTAGCCTGGATGCTTTGATACGTGAGGAATGGGAGCCACTCCCCGTACCCCCGGTCGGAGGGGGGCCCCTCCCCGGTCGGTTTTGCTTATGCTTTATACGAACCTCAATTATACTAAATTACTTACTGCCAAATTTTGTATATTCTTAAATATATGCACTTTGATTGTTTCATCTCCAATACTTTAATTGTCATCTCCAATACTTTGATTGTATTCATTTTGTTACTTTTAAAAAACATACTATTAAATTTAATCTTGTTGCTTAATAAATTGGGAAAAATAGAACACCATTCATAACATCAGCACTCCCCGGGCCCTCCCCATTGATCGAACGCCCCCATGGCCCCCCCAGCCCCTCGCCCTCGCATTGGGCCCCCCCGGGGCCGAGGCAGAGCCCTCCCTGAGGGACACCCCTCATCCCCGGCCTGCAGCTGCCCATGGAGCCGCTGACCACAACTCCCTGCCTGCGTCCATCCGGCCAATTCCTCTGGCCCCGCACAGCCCAGCCTGCAAAGCCAGCACCTGCTGGGCACCTGCTCCATGACACTTCCAGGGGCTTGGGCTGCTGAAGGGCTGCTGGGCTGGGCCCTTTGTGACACAGGGCCGTTCTATCGGGTTCCTGGGTGCTGTTGGCCATTCTGTTGTCCTGGTGACATGGCACAGCCCCGCCCTGCAGGGGTATATACGGGGCACAGGGCCCTGCGCTGCCCAGGGCCAGGAGTGCCACTGGCTCAGGAGGAAGCAGCTCCTGGGACCTCTGTGCTCCAGACGACGTTACACATGGAGGAGGAAAAGGTGAACCCTGTTATAAATGAGAGACAAAAGTCTCGATATTCAGCAAAATGTAGATTGCTTTATTTGATATAGAAAGAGCAAGCAGCGCTGGGGAACGTGAGGGGTCACCGCCCACTCCACGCTCCACCCAACCTTGGTTTGCAGCCTCTTCTTATACTGTGGGTTCTCGTTGTACACAAATTCACAAAGCCTTTGGGTGATAATCAGTCACAGATAGCCATCCGGTCCTTGTAGATAATCACCAGAGAAGTTCTTGGAGTCTGGTCCTTGAGATAGGCAGCATTGATTAGACAAAGGCAGGAAGGGCTTTTTGGGAAGTCTGATTTTGCAAGCGGGTAGCCGATACAACTTATTTGAAAAACATAACATAACATATTATAATGTAAGATAATACAACATAATATAACATAACAAGGTGATTTTAAACAGAATTATTTTATCATATAATTTCCTTTATCTAGTGCCCATGCTTCATTTCAGAGCTTAGTATTCTGGTTTATACAAACCCCAATGCTTTTGTGATTAACACGAATCTTTTATTATTTGTCACAATTTCCCCACTTCTCTTTTTTTATCCCATTGATTCGTGTTCTGGTTTCAAATTTTGTCAGTACTTCTTGTACTAGATTTAATACATCTACTGCCATTAATTTCGTTGCCTTCTCAGGGTCTATTGATATTGTTGCCACTTGCATTCCTTGAACCACCGACTGGATTAGTCGAATGAAGCGTGGAACAAGACAAGGGATGAACAGTAGTTCCAATAATGCACATGTTAACACAAACCTTAATTTTTTTCCACTAAGCTCCCCCCAACAGGTTATTCCACTAATTATCATTAAGCATAGAGTTCCAGGTTTGTACAGGTACATGGGCTATTCGTTTTAATTTTTTCTGCAATTTTAGTAATTACTTGACCATTATCATCAATTTCTAATCAGCATTCAGAATTATTAAACATTCCACACATTCCTCGATATTTCTGTTTGATTTCACTGTAACAACTGTTCTGGCCCTAATCCCTCCCCCCCTCCATGGCCATTGTTCAGTCATCTGCATTCCTCTACAGATCCAACAGTGAGTTAAGTTCACTAGTAATTTCTTTCATTAATTCTACAAATAATTTTTTTCCCAAGGTGGGTAAGTCCCGTTCTCTGAGTTGTTTTATTTTCTCCTACAAGTTAAAACTTCCTCCACGGTTTGTCCTTGTTCCTTTGAACATTTTAGTTATAATTTTTTTTATGAATTCCTGCTTGTAGTGATCTTGCACTCCTCCCTGATCTGAATATCCCCACATACCTTCTTTTGGGAAGCAGAGGTGTGTCTCTCCTACTGGGCAACTTTGGTATGAGATGGAGCCCACCCTCCTTTTCCCCAATTGGTGGCTACCCAATTTTTTCCATAATAGTCCATAATGTGTTTATTACAGCAGGCCGAATTGATGTGTGTGTGGAAGGCAAGGGTGGATACCGTGCATCCCCGTACCCAATTGTCTGGTGACACTTGGAACAAGCATCAGCATTATTTCCTTTTATCATCATTAGCAATAGGATGACTCCCATGACCATTTTCATCCCTCTGCCTCCCTCAAGGCCTACGGGGTTGCTGCCAGTAGCCGAGGTTTGTTTGATCTTCTCAGCAGTAGGGAATATGTCCTGGGGTCTCCCACTTTGTCTTTCTCTTTTGGTAGTGTTTCTTAATTTTGTCCCAAATTTAGCTTTAACATTCCAGTACGAGGTACAGCAGTAACAGCTCGGTATACACAACCCTTCTGACACTCTATTGCCAATACCTCTGCTCTGGCTTTCTTTTTTTACCTCGTTCCATTCTTGAATAACTCCCACCCGTTATGATCATCAATTTCGATTTCTCCTTGTGCTGATAGGGTATTAGGTACCTTAATAGTTTCCTTACATTCATTTCTTCTACACTGGATACATAATGGGAATGGGGGATACCCACCATAGGAATGACACCACCACAACTCAGTACAATATGGACTCCCTTTTTGGTTTTTTTTGGTTTTTTTTAAGGAACAGGCTACAATTGCACTCCTTTTGGTGACTCAAAAGATTGCATTAATTCTTCTAGGGCTTGTCCAAAGAGATTGGGAGATTCTGTAAAGCCCTGAGGCAATAGTGTCCAATGTAGTTGTTGTTTCCTGCCCTTATGAGGATTTTTTCATTCAAAGGCAATCTCTGCTACTTTCCTCTAATGGGCATGCCCAGAAGGCATCTTTTGGATCTATTACACTATACCAAGTGTAGTCAGGGGACAACTGTTTTAAGAGAGTGTAAGGGTTTGCTACTACAGGAAATTTGGTAACAGTTCGCTGATTTATAGCTCTCAAATCCTGTACCAATCTGTAATTCCCGTCTGTCTTTCTGACAGGCAGAATAGGAGTATTATGTGGGGACATACATGGTTCCAAAGCCGCCTGTTGCAAAAGGTTTTCTATGAGAGGCTTAAGGCCCCGTCTCCCTTCCAGAGATATTGGATATTGATGAACTCGGATAGGTAAATCGGGATCAGTGATTTTCACTTTGATAGGTTTCATTTTTAACTTCCCTATTTTTCCAGGGGTGTACCACACCTCAGGACATATTTGCTCCTCATCCTTTTGGGTTAAAGCAAAAATTTTAAGCTGACCTTGGGATACTTCAATTTTCAAATCCTATGCTATTATGAAATCCCTCCCCAATAAATTATTTTCTGCCTCTGGCAGTAACAGCAGATCTTTTAATTCAATTTTGTTCCGGGTCTCAATTTGCACATTTTTAACAATAGGGATCCGAAATGGTTCAACTTTTGCTCCAGCCACGAGTGCCGTTTCTCTACTCGGTTTACACCCTTTTGGTAGGTCTTTAATTGTGGATTTTTCAGCTCCTGTATCTACTAAAAATTCCACCTCCTCTCCCTGGGGACCAATCTTTAAATTTATCAAGGGCTCTTTGGATGGTATGGCCCTTAATACATACAGCCCTTGCCACCCCTAGTTGTCTTCCTGGAACATTTTTTTTTTCATCCTGTATCGACTCTTTACAATTTTTCTCTATATGACCTTTTTTGTTACAATAAAATCAGGTTTGCCTTGGTGAATTATTTCCTGCTTCATTTCCTTGTTTTGGTGGGGGTTTTCGTGGTTTCCCTCCCCCTTTCTGCTGGGTTTCTTTCTGTGTTTCACGAACTGCAGCTATAAAGATTTTGCTTTTGCTTTCTGCTTCTCTTAGCAATTCTTGTAACCCCCGATCTTGCCAATCATCTAACTTTTCTAATTTCTTTCTAATATCTCCCCATGACTGAGCAACAAATTGGGTTTTGAGGAGTGCCTGACCCACTTGTGTGTCAGGGTCTATCCCGGAGTACATTTGGAGATCTTTCCTCAGCCGCTCCAACCAGTCAGTCGGGGATTCGTCCTTTTTTTGTTGTTCACTAAAGGCTTTATTAATATTTTGTCCTTTAGGAACTGATTCTCAGATACCTTTAACGAGTATCCATCTTAAGTCCATCATATTCTGGCGATGGACATCATTCTGATTATCCCAGTTAGGATTATTTAATGGCCATTTCTGATCTCCCCTAGGTCCAATCTGATGCTCCCGGTCCCATACCCTCATTCCAGCCTGTCTGATCATTTCCCGTTCTTCCGTGGTGAATAGGATACTTAATATAGATTGTAATTTCATCCAAGTATACATACTTGGTCCGAGGAATTGATCTAGTCTCTCTGATACCCCTATAGGATCTTCTAATAGTTTTCCCATTTCTTTTTTAAAGTTTCTCTCTTCCCCTGTGTTCAAGGGAACATTTACAAATCCAATTAATCCAGCCTGTTGTCCTGCTAATGGCACTTCCCTCAGGGGGTAAAGGCGAGCCTTTGTGTCGTTATCTCCCTCCTCTCTGGTGATACCATCTCTCCTGGTATTCCTTTGACTGGAGCCAGTTCTTAGAGCTATGGGAGTACCAGGAGGAGAAGTGGGTGCGTGGGGGGGTCTCCTGTATTTTCTGTATTATACGGAGGTGGGAGATTATCGAGGGGTTCCCAGGTAACCTTTTTTTTATCCTCATTCTCTTTTTCTTTTAAAGTATATATCAAGGATGGCTCGGACTGTTTTGCCCACAGGGCAGCATACTCAAATTCCTCTCTGTTAAATGGTTCTTTACAAGCCACATATGTGTTTAATGCCCGACAAATCCAACCCTCAAATGATCCGAACATGGGCCAGTATAGGTTATCTTTATGGATTATTTCTTTGGTCCGTTCCACCATGCAATATTGAATCAATTTTTCTTTACTTTTTCCTCTGTATATCACCCCTGTGTCCCAACATTTTAATATTACTCCCAAAGGGCTGCCTGGTGCTATTTCTGGCAACCTACTTGTCTTGTCTTTATTTTCCCGGTCCCTTTGTGGACCAAATGAACTTGAACCTCTTCGTGGGTCCCTGGGACTCAGAATTTTACTCTTTCTTTGTCCCATTTTTACCTCAAGGGACTGTCTTGAGGTGTTTGTACTCCCCGATGTGTTCTGCTTGAACCCCTGCCTCTCCTTGGGTCAGGATGGACTGGAACCCGCCTCTACCTGGGCTGGGATGGGAAAAGCAGCTTTTCCCTTCTCCCTCCGTGACTGGTGTGTTGCCATCTGCTTTTCTTTTCCTCCCCCTTCCCCCATCCCCGGGTCCTGCCTCTACCTGGGATAGGATGGGAAGGACCCAGCCTCTACCTGGGCTAGGACAAGAAAAGCAGTCTCTCCCTTTGTGCTCACTCGCTTCGTCCGGTCACCGGCCAGGTCCCTCGCGGGATGCTGGAAACGCGGATAGAAGGACTCCACTCTCGCTTCGCAGCAAAGGCCACGTCTCATTCAGGCAAGCACACAGTCATCCCCACCAAACCACACAGATACTCACAGTCCGATGCTCCTGTCTGGCTCTTCGTGCACGAGAATTCCAGGTGATTTTGCCGCGGTCTTCCGGGGAGATTTTCCTTGCTCAGTCTCTATGGTGCGGGACGTCGATGGGTCCCGAGAATCACTGACGAACCGGGGCCACAGCAGTGGGGCGCCTCCCCGAAATCGCAGTGCCTCTCAGGGCTCCAAGGACGTCCCGGGTTTCGGCACCAAATTGTTATAAATGAGAGAAAAAAGTCTCGATATTCAGCAAAATTTAGATTGCTTTATTTCATATAGAAAGAGCAAGCAGCGCTGGGGAATGTGAGGGGTCACCGCCCACTCCACGCTCCACCCAACCTTGGTTTGCAGCCTCTTCTTATACTGTGGGTTCTCGTTGTAATCAATAATTTTTTTGATTTTTGATGTCATAAGCAGTGGTGGTTGAATAAACATCCTTACACAGATTCACAAAGCCTTTGGGTGATAATCAGTCACAGATAGCCATCCGGTCCTTGTAGATAAGCACCAGAGAAGTTCTGGGAGTCTGGTCCTTGAGATAGGCAGCATTGATTAGACAAAGGCAGGAAGGCCTACGGGGAAGTCTGATTTTGCAAGCTGGTAGCCGATACAACTTATTTGGAAAACACAACATAATATAACATAATATAATGTAACATAATACAACATAATATAACATAACAAGGTGGTTTTAAACAGAATGATTTTATCATATAATTTCCATTATCTAGTGTCCATGCTTCACTTCAGAGCTTAGTATTCTGGTTTATACAAACCCCAATGCTTTTGTGTTTAACACGAATCTTTTATCAATTATCACACAAAGAAAAACCTTTTAAGTTCCGCTTTTGATAACTTAAGAGTGTTCACAACTTGGTAATAAATGTCCTTTTGAGGAGGGCTGAACTTAGCACTACTGATCAAATTGCCCATCCTCAAAACTCCAATCTCCCACCCAGCAGTAAAAGAAAAAACTAAAAGAAGAAGACCCCGGTATTTCTTAACTCACTCTTTTCTTCGGGCTAAGCAAAGCCCACTGGGTCAACAGAAAAGCTGCTGGGGAGGCCGTCGGGCCGGCGATTGGTCTCCAGAGATGTTCCACAGAAGGTCCCAGTCACCCCTCAGACGGCTTCCACTAGAACGCGGAGAGCTGTGCTCGGGGAGCTGGCCGTCCCGAAAAGCGGCTTGTGTCCGCAGTTGGTGCTGCAGGAGACGCTTCTCCAGGAACTCTTTCGCGGAGGTCCCGGTCTTTGGGCTCCGGTTATCGCGGCGGCACCGGCTGGAAGGAGCCGGTGGGCGAGGGGCGAGCGCTGGTGCCGAGACCTTCCAGAGAAGCCTCTTTAGAAAGACGGCCTGGGGGTTACAGGCACGTTCCCGCTCTCGGGACGAGAGGGATTTCAGCTCTCTTGTGTGAGCCCCGCTTCTGCCGACGGTGGAGAGAGGGACGGGAGCCACGTGTGGTGATCCAAGGCGGAGTTTGTTCCTTCTCGAAGGGTCCAGGGACGAAATGGCTCGAAGGGGCAGAGGGAACGGGGACACTGGGGTGGTGCCATGGGTGGCACTGGTGACGCTGGGATGGTACTGGGGACACTGGGATGAAACTGGGAACACTGGGAGGGGACGTTGGGATGGGGACATTAGGAAGGGACAGGTGACACTGGGGTGGTGACACCGGGATGGCACTGGGGGCACTGGGACAGGACCAGTGACACTGGATTGATGATACTGGGACAGAACTGGTGGCACTGGGATGGTGACACTGAGCTGGCACTGGGAGCACTGGGCTAGTGGCACTAGGACAGGACTGGTGGCACTGGGCTGGTGACACTGGTATGGGTCAATGACAGGGTGGCACTGGGCTGGCACGGGGACGCAACTGGGAGCACTGGGACAAGAACACTGGGTCAGGATGGGGGACACTGGGATAGCACTGGGGACACTGGGCTGGTGATGACATTGGTATGGGGACACTGGGGATGTGGTACTGGGACAGGACTGGTGGCACTGGGATAGGACTGGGGACACTGGGCTGGAACTGGGTTAGTGACACCAGGCTGGTGGCACTTGGGTGGTGACAGAACTGGTGGCACTGGGTTGGTGACACTGGTATTGTGACAATGGAGCAGTGGCACTGGGACACAACTGGGAGCACAGAGACAAAAACACTGGAACAGGATGGGGGACACTGGGCTGGCACTGGGAGCACTGGGAGGGAACTGGTTTGGAGACATTGAGATGGTGACATTGGTATGGGGACAATGGGGTGGTGGCACTGGGAAGGAACTGGGGACACTGGGATTGAACTGGGAGCACTGGGATGGTGACACTGGGACACAACTGGTGGCACTGGGACAACTAGGAGCACTGGGACAGGGACTCTGGGACAGGATGGGGGACATTGGGATGGGACTGGAGACACTGGGAGGGAACTGGGAGCACTGGGATGGTGATATTGGTATGGTGGCAATGGGGCAGTGACACTGGGCTGGCACTGGGACCACTGGGAAGAAAGCGGGAGCACTGGGCTGGTGACACTGAGACAGGACTGGGGACACTGGGATGGAAGTGGCTTGGTAGCACTGGGTTGGTGACACTGGGCTGGTGACAGTGGGATAGAACTGGCGGCACTGGGATGGAACTAGGGACACTGGGCTGGTGGCTCTGGGGTGTCCCTGGTGCCACTGCTCAAGTGCCACTGTGCTGGTTGCCCTGCTGCTGTGTCCCCGGTGCCACCTGTGCAGTGTCCCCATGTCCCCGCAGTGTCCCTGGACTCGGCGCGCTCTGCCCTGGGGGTGGCCAAGGACAGTCACCTGCTGCTGGCCCTGGGCACGGTGGCCGTGTCCTGCCAGGTGATCCTGCAGGCCTCAGTGACATCGTGGTGACACCTGGCCACCACCGCCCATGAGCGCTGGGCCATGGCCCAGCGCCTGCGTGACTGCACCCAGCGGGTGGCAACCGCCAGGGCCAGCGCCGAGGCCACTACGGCCACCAGCAAGGTCACCGCAATGTCCAGGGGTGGCTGGACACGGTGACATGGCACCTGGGGTACTTGGTGGATGCTGTTAACCGGGACATGGTGGTGACACATGTGGGACATGGCAACAGGGGTTCCCCAGAGCTGCCCAGGCCATCGGGGACATTGTGGTGGCCTTGGGGACATCGGTGGAGGGACACAAGGAGGTGACGCGAAAGCTGGAGGCGGCCCAGGACGCGGCGACAGGGCAGGGGTAGGGACAGGGTGGGACCACGGGGGTGGCACTGTCACCCTGAGGGACACTGGGGACATTGGGGACACCGTGGTGTCCTTGCCTTGGGGACATCAGGGCCACCCTGCGGTTGCCTGTCCTGTTTTGGGTCACTACGATGTCCCTGCAGTGTCCCCACGTGACCGCAGTTTGTCCCCCTGAATCCTTAAAAACCGGAATAATCACGGACAAAGGCGCTGTAACTAATTAAAGTTACAAAGTGGTGTGTTTATTCACCGGCACGGGAGTCACCTCCCAAAGGCGTGACCGCCCCGAACAAGGTTCTTTGCTCTCTATTTATTGCCCAAGATCTTACATACAATACATGTGCATAACCCCAGCACCTCCCATCCCCATCCCATATTAAAATGAGCCCATTCGTCCTTCACACGTGCGCAGTTCTTCTCTTGAATTGGGTCGGTGGTCTCGAAATGGGTCAGTGGTCTCGATGGATGAAGTCAGGAGAGTCTTCATCAGGTCTCAGTGAACCTCTGGCACGATCCAAGGCCTCGTGCTTCATAAATAACGGTTTATTATTTTATGTTCTTCTATACCTAAGTTCATAAAAGCAGATAATTATACCAATTAGCTCCTGCCTAAGCATCAAGTAATTACCTACCTAACTCACATCTTGGTCATGGAAACTCCTTCTACCCTTAGCAAAAATCTTAACTCTTTAAAGCCATGATTCAACTCTCCATGTCTGTGCCCCACCATGTCTTTGTCCCTCCGTATCCACACCCATGTCTCAGTTCAGTGTCTTTATTTTCAACTGTGTTACTTGTTTTAAAAGGATGAAGAGAAATGTAAAGCAAATCGAGGCTAAAAGAAAAGGATTTCCTTGTCTGTGTGAGCTGAGGACCTATGTGCTTGAGTGGGAGGGAAAAATATTTTTTGGAGGACTTTCCACCCCACTGTCTCCAAAATCTTGATTTTTTGCCTCAGTCCATCACCATTTGGCTGCGGAAGACAACCTTGGGCAATAGGAAATAAAAATCCTGGAATCAGTGAGGTTGGAAAAGATCTCCAAGATTGTTCAGCATTCCTGGATGCCAGCAGGAGATAGGATTAAACACAGAAGATTTTCTGGGGATCAAAGTCAACAAATCTGCTCTCCTCAAGGAATTCCCAATGTCAGTTTGAGCCCTGATAGACGTTCCTGCCCCTGTGTTCATCCAGGTGCCCACAGGGAGACAGGATCATGCAGAGTCCCCCCAGCCAGATGACTTCCCAACACGGATCACCAGGACCATGGATCACCAGGGCTCTGCCCAACGGGGGTCACTGGGGACCATCCAACACCAATCCTCCCATGGGGGATGGAGCTGGAGCAGAGCACGAAGCTCTTCCCACACTCGGGACACTCACAGGGCTTCCATTAGTGGAGCCTCCGTTGGTGTCGGGTCAAGTGAGAGCTCTGTGAGAAGCTCTTCCCACACTCAGGACACTCGTAGGGCCTCTCCCCAGTGTGGATGCGCCGGTGGACAGTGAGGATGTCGTCGCGTTTGAATCCCTTCCCGCAGTCGGGGCAGCGGAAGGGCCTCTCCTCTGTGTGAATCCGCTCATGTAAAAGGACATGGGAGCTGGTCTGAAACCTCTTCCCACACTTGGGACACTCGTAGGGCCTCTCCCCAGCGTGGATGCGCTGGTGCCTTCTCAGGTGAGAACTGTGCCCAAAGCTCTTCCCACATTCCAAGCAGGTGTAGGGCCGGTCCCCTGTGTGGATCACCTGGTGTTGCATCAGATGAAAAATGGTCCTGAAACTCTTCCCACATTTCCCACACTCATAGGGCTTCTCCCCAGTGTGGATCCTCTGGTGCCGGATCAGCTGGGACCTGTAGCTGAAACTCTTCCCACATTCCAAGCACTCGTGGGGCTTCTCCCCTCCAGGACGCTTCTCCACCAGCTCTGAGCTCTGCCTGGATCTCCGGCCGCCTCCCCGGCTCAGGGAGGGTCTTTCCTCCTCGCAGCTCCCTGGGCTGGGTTTGCAGCCCCTCCTCGTGAGAGATCTCTGGGGCTTTTCTGCCTCCTCCATCCACGCACACCTGGGGAATGAAAAATCCTGGTTTAGGGGGAAATAACAAGAAGAGAGCTCCATAAACTGGGTGTTCCTCCTTGCCCAAGTTCATCTCTGGAAGTCATTGAGCATCTTGTGTCTGTAATAACCTCCCAAACACCAAGATTCCTGCCCAAAATCCTCCAGACTTTAAGACACGGATCAAATCTCCCTAAATAAAAAGCTTCAGCCAAAATCCCCTCCAAAATTTTGCAGGTTTAAAAGTAAAACCAGTGAGAGACTCCAAGTCAGAAATACAATTTGATAGGAAAAATGATAAGAGAAAAAAAATCCATGCAATAGTACAAAAGAAAACAACTGACAGAATCAGAATACAACCTGACACCCCGCTAGTTAGGGTGGTGGTAGCAGTCCCGATGAAGTGGTCTTGTTGTAGTAGTGATGCTGTAGAAAGGTCTGGTAGCTCTTGTCCTCTGGAAACCAGTGGGTAAGGGCTGCCTTGGTGTTCCAAATCTCAGATTTTATCTAGGTAGGAAAGGCTTGGCTCCTCCCCCTGGCTGGAGCATCTCCCAATGGAATGATGGAATTTTATCAGTCATGCAGTGGGACTCAATGGCCCATGAACAGAAGATATCTTCCTGGAGGAAGGATGGGTTGTGGAAAAGATAAAGAACACTGCCCCACCTGGTTTTAACAGATGGCCCATTAGCACAGGATATCTCCCACAGAGATAAGGATCACTGCTCCACCTGTTTTTTTCCACCACTCTTTGTTCTTTTGTTTCTTCCTGGGACCTCTGACTGGTTACTTCATGTTTGCTGCTGATTTCCTCTCCCTTTTGAAGATGAAAATGGTAAAAGTGTCTTTGACCTGCCTTGCTGGATATTGTGAAGAAGAACAGTCATCTACTGCAAGTGGAAGTGTCACAGGTGGAGCAGAGTTCTGTGAGCGCTGTATCAAACCAGACCTCGTCAGACCTGCCAGAACAACTGGTCCATGCTGCCCTTCAGTGCTCTGCCTGTTCCCCACTGTTTCATGCCAGAGTAATTTAACTGCTGTTAATTGGGTGTGTGTTTCACTCGAGCCAGTCCAGCAGAACCAGCAGAAAGCAGCCCCAGAATGAATGGGGCTCTGCAGAGGAGCCCCAGACTATTCATCAGCCTGCCCGCAGAACTGGCTCCAACTCTGAACCCTTGTGACCACACTCTGAAGAAGACACACTTCTGATATTTCTGAGGCACTTATGACTGAGGCACTGCACGTGCTTGTGCAGGTAACAATCCCAAAGTGCTTTCTGTCAGGAAAATTAATCCTCAAACACCAGAGTTTTATGTCCAAAAAGGAGACTTTATTGGAATAAAGGGAGAGGCCATGGGACATTCCCCTGGGATCTCTCCAATTTTTGGAGGACGCAGCCTCCTTTTTATCCTATTTTCCCGGCCGCATTTCCCTCTCTCTTTCCCCATTGGCTGAGGTACTTGAGAGGCACAGACTTCCCGGAACGCCTGATACCTGAAATTCCCCTCTAATGTATAACCCTCCCTTTTCATTTTTAATTCTTACAGAATTCATAGTTTTCTCCCCCGTTGCTTCTTTCATCTTTCAATATCCAATTTCATTTATCAGCAGCCCTACAGTTTGTTTGTAAAGGCAAATATCTTTTTCCATTCATCAATCAGTGGAATCCATCCCATTGTTTCTTTTATCTCTCAGTGCTAGCCTTATCTACAAGCAGATCCACAGCTCATTTGTAAAGAAAAAATTCAACATTCCTCTCAATGTGGTTCTCTAAGAAGGCCATAACTAAATGCTTGCATGGGGGTTTTGGCTTCTGGAGCAGTGGGGTAGGGCTGTTGTTGGTTCCTACCCCTCCATCCCAGGATGATGTAAGGGGTGAGGGATGCCATGTGTGCTGTGCACTGGCACTGATCCTCAAGAAATCCTTCTAATCCTCTCCTTCGAGCTCGTCAAGCTCCTGGAAATGACAGGACAGAAAAAAAAATTTAAAAGTGTTCAGTTTTGTGCCCTTCTTCCCTTGTGGGGTGAGGGACAGGAGGCAGAGGTCCAGCTTGGTCTCTCTCTGACCTTTCCTTTGAGACAACACTGTCTGCTCCCACCACAAAGGCACAGAGGGTGCTCTTTGCCCCCACCAGTGGGAAGTGGCTCTGCTGACCCCACTAAGAGTGCTGGAAGATGAGTCTGTGAACTAAACAGTTGAATATTGCCTAGAGGGGGGTAGCAGGCAGTAGATGTTGCCACCATTCTCTTTCCAGGAACCCACTGGGAGTACTTGAACTATCGACGATGAGAGAGAGACGGGGACACTGAATGGTGATCAAAATCCAATTTTTACTGAGCACTACATGTGCTTATATACCATTTACAGGAAGGCTGGTAATATTTTCCTGCAATCACATAGACAAACCTTACATAGACAAACTCTCACATAGACAAACTTTACGTGTGGACTTAGTAAAATCTTATTTCCCATAACCCAGACTTGATCCAGTCCTCTTGCAGTCAGGTCTCTGTTTGCTCTTGCCAGGCATCCTCGTTGTCAGGCTGCATTTGCTGATTCAATCTGCAGTACTATCAGTCTCATTTGCATTACCCATATCCACACCTCCCCCGTTTCTTTTAACTAAAAATACACTCTTCAGCGATTTGTCAATTAAATTCTTAACACACTGTAAAATACAAGGAATAACTACTACAATGCATAATATGATGCCTAATACATACAAACCTATTTTAACTAAATTCCTGACCCAGCCAGTGAGTCCCCAGTGCCCTAAGAGCCAGTTCAGCCAGTCGTACCCATTATCTACCCGAAGTTTATTCCCACCTTCTTTCAGGGCTTGAGTGCTGGCATAGATGGGCTGGGAGTGGTCAGAAAGGTTAAGGCAACACATCCCATCGAATTCCTCAGCCACAGGCGGCGGCGGAGCTCGGAGGCGGCCCCAGCGCAGGTGGGAGCCGCGCTCGGTTGTGCGGGGGCTCGGGGCTCGCTGCGGGCCTCGGGGGCGGCAGGGGGCTCTGGCGGGTTGGTTGTGCCGGTGCCGGCCCGTGTTGGCGCTGGGCTGAGGGCGCTGCGGGAGCGGCTGCCCGCGGTCTCCTTCCCGCTGGGGCCTCGGCAGGAGCCGGTGCCGGAGCAGCGCTGGCTCGTCCCGGTTGCTGTGGGTGGCACAGAGGTGTCTGCCCTGTGCCCGGGGCTGTGCGGGAAAATTCCCGTGGCCAGAGGTTTGTGTGCCCAAAGGAGACGGAGGAGTCCTGTAAAAGTGACTTTATTGATGGACAAAGGGAGACGCCATGCGGCATTTGCCATGCGGTCTCTAAAACGCAGCCTCCTTTTTATCCTCATTTTCCCGGCTGCGTCTCCCTGTCCCTTTCCCCTCTGGCTGATGTTTTTGGAAGGTTCAGATTTCCCGATCCGCCTACTGCATGTCCTCGTTAATATTCACTCCTCCTACGATATTAATCTTACTGCTTTCAATCCTTCCTTTTTTCATTTTCTCAAGAATTGCCTTTACTAACTTTTAATTTCCATTGACTCGATTTCTTTTCCTGTGTCCTCTTTGGCGCAAGGTGTCGTGCATGGTAAAAAGCTGAGAGTTGCTGCAGCACGTCAGAGGAGGAGCAGCATTCGTTTAAGCCACGGTCTCCCAGGGAACCACGAAAACGTGTCCCATTCCCATCCTTTCTCCGGAATACGAGCTATTTTCATATTTCCTTTGCTATCTGTTTAACCACTTTTCGGTTATCATCTGTTTGCAAACCGCCGTTTGCGTCACTTAATTTTCCACAAACTCCTCCTCCTTCTGTTAATAGATAATCTGATCCTATCCCATGGGAAATGTCTCCTTCCTTATTTCAGTGGATTGGTCGTCAGGAAGGTCAGAAGCTGGAGCTGTCTGGTTGGTTATTATTTTGAGGACACTTTTTATCCTAATTCTGCCACTCAAATTATGGATGGATTTTCTGTGTCCTGATATGAATTCGTTAGGGTTCCCAGGGGCTGGTCCATGGTGTTGTAGGATTGGCTCTGGTGTCTGTTCATCTTTTTTGCGTTTTTGGGTGCTCCCTCCATCCAGGGCTGCATCAATTGACCACTTTTCTCTAATTAAATCACCACATACTTGGATTACCAACTCATTTCCCTGAACTTGTGGCACCAAAAACACCCCAGTGCCCCAATACACCCTATATAACCTGGACAGTGACAGCACAGGTTGGAGCAGGGAGAGGGATGATTCCCCCCCACTTTTTTTAGTAAAGCTTTCTCAACATTCTCCGTTTGCTGTTTCCTTTTGCAGCTTAACCAATTTCTGTTGCAGTCAGATATCCTCACTATGGGCTCTGCCTTTAGTTGTGCAAATTCCATCTGTGCAAGCAGGCAGAGCTTGGGGTGAGAGACGGAGGCAATCACCGAAATTCCTCCCCCAGGCATGAAGATCATCCTGATTCATTGTGCACACATTGCCCTATCAGTGTTAATTTGCATTTCTAAAGCTCCTCTCCTGGCTGTGCCTGGATCCAATGCTTCTATTCTGGAGCAGCCCTTAGGTGATCCACAAGTGCACCCCCACAATCTGGTTTTTTTTTCTTTTCTCTTTTTTTAACAATTTTGTTTTAACTGTTTATGTGTTGAAGCCTCACCATTAATACTCTTCTAGTTTTGCAAAATGCAACATAAAGGTGAGCATCAAAAAACCCATTCTGAAATTCTGCCATCATTAAGAGCCACCCACAAATATACACAAAGAAAATCCAATGCAATCTAGATTTTTCTACTTCTTCTCCTAGGAGTAAAAATTGATTCTCACACTCTTGGTCCAAACCCAACTCAGAATATGAAAGTAGGATTATTATGAAAATTTTTCTAATGGTGTAATCTTGTCACTGAAACTGCAGGAAAAACAAAAACTCTCCAACAATATCTTAATGTTAGAGAGTTAAGGCATTACTTGATCCTGGTCAGGGTGTGCAGCAGAAATAATTTCATCCACACATAGCCCGGGTGTGCAGAGAAAATCATTCCATGAGATGTGAATTTTACTAGATTTTTCCTAAACTTTTTACTGTCCGAATCCATTGAAATCCATTGGTTTTGTGTTCATTGCTTCCAGGTTGTGTAGTTCTTAGAGTTTGGTTTCCTATTGCACACGGATTTCTCCTCTTCTGATGTTAATTAGATCCACATTCCTGGATTTCCTTCTCAGTCTTTTCCAGACCAGGTGTCTCCATCTATGCCGGGGCAGTGTCTGGGGTGGGTGTTCCTTTATGTTTGCTGATGGACTTTGATGTTTTATTGATGTTTGTTCTCTTTGTTGGTATCTTTTGGGCTATTCCCAGTCTATTGAGATGTTAAACTCATCTCTGTTGAGTGGTGCAACATCCCTTAAAAAAAGCGTTTTAAAATTTCTTTCCTGAGAGAAAGGCAAACTGAGCCTGACTAGTAAAATGGAATGTAAAACATTTTAAATTTGGTATACTTTCCAACAGTGGAATCGCAGGCAGCCCAGTGTGTGAGTGTAATTGAGAGGCAGAGTCCTGGGTGGATGCTGTGAACAGCAAAGTGCCAAGGCAGGCTCTGTGCCAGCCCAGCTTCCTGTGGCAGAGATTTCACAAGAGACAGGATTCTGGCCACAGACTGCTTGAAATATACATCCCTTATCTCCAGCCCGCACTAGGTGGAGAATTCCCAGGGTAAGGAATTGCAAAGATCAATTCCAAGGAAGATAATTGAATATCTGCCCTGGCTCTGGCCAAAGGTTATAATGGCCGGATGCTTGGCCTTCAGCCAAGGGCACACACTGACTCAGAAAACACTTCCTAAATGCAGCAACATGTTGCATATTCATAGACCTTCATGCATTATTCAGAATCCTTCTCCTCCAACCTGTAAATCACTATTTTTGCCTTCCCTGCGGTTTTGGTGTCCCATAACCCGGGAATGTGAAGAATTTCCTGATTATCTTTTTTACCATTCTCCAAGTTTGTTACATGAACAAAATATTTTTACATTATACTCCAAGAAAAATATATTTATCACACAACTGTTAATAAGTTTTATTAATTGCAGAACTAAAATAAACTATATTCATAAAGCAAAGTTTTCCAACATATAGCATTCATTTTAACATTTGCAAAAAGACAATAATATAATATGTACTTATACACACGTAGAATCCAAATTTCTTTCCTGAGTCTGGAATAGTCATAGCTGCGGCACCAATCATTTTGTTATTTTTCATTTTCTCAGCTTTTGTTCCCTTTCTTCTGTCCGTACCCCAACCTTGAAGCTATTGGGGTTTAGAAAGTGATACAATGTTCTGGCTGGAACAGAGAATCCTCAGTCCAGATCCTGCAATTTCCTAGTAATGCTCAGAATTCTTGCACCTCCTTTTCAGTCCTGGATTACTTCTCAGACTCCCCAGACCCTCTCTAGTTCAAGATGCCAAAACCTTCAGACAAAATATGTCCCAAATATTTATCTCTTTTCTCTAGTATCTGCTCTTTTTTTTTTTTTTTCAAATACTGAAAGATTATTTTTAGGCTGAACATTCAGCCATTTCACAGAGGCTTCTTCTACCACTTCCTGTCCTCCTGATTGCAGCAAGTCATCCACATCCTGCATTAACCCAATCCCTGGGGGTGGGGTAAATTCTTGTGATATTTTCTGCAAGGCTTGCCCCAATAAGGCTGGTGCTTCCGTGCATCCCTGCAGAAGGACCGTCCATGTCTTTCTCATTATCCCTTCTATCTCTTGTTCCCACTCAAAGGCAAAATGCAGTTTACCATCCTGTGTAAGTGGGCATCCCCAGAAAGCATCTTTGCCATCAAGGACTGAATGGTGTCAGTGTAAGCAGGGAACCAGGTTCAACGTAGTGTAAGGATCTGAGACTGTGGAGTGCCTGGGTTTAGTAATTTCATTTATTATTCTTATGTCCTGCACCATTCTTTCGATTCCATCTGATTTTTTGACTGGCAGGATAGGAGCATTATAGGGAGAGATCCCTGGCTTCAAAAGTCCTGCCTTTAGCAGGGACTCAATAAGAGGCTGTAAGCCTTTCCTTCCCTCCCTTGGAATAGGGTATTGCTTATAGACACCGCTTGTCCTGGTTGCTTCAAAGAGCTTTGGAGAGGCTCCATATCTAATTTTCCCTATTTTCCTGGAGCTGCCCAAACTTCTGAGTTCACTTCAGCTTAGGCCTTGCCAGACAATTGACACAAAGGCAAAACAGAACTTGACTCTGTACCACCTTTTACAATGTTCATTTGCATTCGAATTTTGGCCATCAAATCCGTTCTTAGTACATTATAATCAAAGTTAGGTGCAAATTAAAAATTCTTGCATTTCAAACTCAGTCCCCTGGGTGCTGGGGCCCCCTTGGGCCCTGGGGTTCATCCCTCAGGGGCTGTAGAAACTCTGCCATGGCCTTTGCCTTCCCCTTGGCCTTTTCCTCCTCCCTTCTTGCACTCCCCTGCTGTGCCTTTGTGACCAAGTGCTCCAGGGGCTTCTTCTGCCCCTCCTGCAGCCCCCTCAGTGCCTGGGGGTGCTCATCCTCTGACAGCTGCTGAGCTTTCTGCTAAATCATTCCTTTCTGCACTGACCCTGAGAAAGTCCTTAAAAGCTGATCTGGATGCTTGCACGTCCAATCCCCATTTCCCAGCTGTTCCTTTGTGCTGCTGCTCCTTGTGCTGTGGCTGCCGTGGCCAGCCCGTATCCCAGAGCCGGTGCCTGTCCTGCCGCAGTGTCCAAACGCGGCCCCCCCGGCGGGCAGGGCCGGCAGCTCCACGGGGCCGGGCAGCGGCCGGGGCGTCCCGCAGCCTCCTGGGGGCCGGGGGCCACTGCCGGGCCTGCAATTGCCGGGGGGTGCTGGGCTCAGGCAGCGCCCGGCGCTGAGCCCCGGCTGCCCCACAGCCCCGGCCCGGCCCCGCAGCTCCCCACAGGCCCCCAGCCCGTGCTCCCGGTGCCGCCCCTCTGCGCCCGCTCCTGCCGCTGCCCAGCACAGAGAAACCCCCTGCAATCCTGACCTCCTTGTGTGCCTGTCTTGGCAACCGGGGATACAAAGGATCTGCAGCAGCTGGCAACTTTTGAGGATGAGAGCCTGCTGAAACACATCCCCATCCTCAGTATTTTTCTCTTCCTCCTCTTTTCCATCATCCTTTCTCTTCCCACATAGATTGCTCCTGCTGCTTCTTCTTGCCTGAACCATATTCCTGCACACTCCCCTTCACCCAATCCCTTCCCAGCACACCAACACCTCCATCCCCTGTTGTCTAAATCCCTTCTCGAATTCCCTTATTGCCCCCCTGGGTGTCCCGGTCCTTGATTACCTCTGGGAGAATGTTCAAACTTCCTCAAGATGCTCCCCTGGGACCCTTCAGAGATATTTTGGGATCATCATCCCTTTAGCCAGGAGCCCTTCCTGGCTTTCCCTTTCTACCCTCCATGGGTGCCCTGCCATGTTTAGTCCCCGAAGATGCCACTGTAGTCCCTGCTGAGATTTTCAGTGCTCTCTGGCTGCCGACTCTTCCCAGCCCCCCTGATCTGTCACTCGTCTGTCTCCTGGCCCCAGCGCCCCCCGGCAGGGGAATTTGGGGAGGTGGGAGGGGGGGAGCGCCAAGGCCGGGCCCCCCCGCGCTGTGGTGGCGGCAGCGGCTGCAGTGGGGAGCGAGTGCGGGCGGGAGCGGCCGAGAGCCCAGCGCTGCCCCAGCCCGAGCTGCCCCAGCTCCATCGCTGCCCCTGCGCTGGGATGCTGTGGGTTTGGGGGGAAGAGGGAGCCGGCAGTGGGTGCTGGGCCTGGGGGCAGCAGGAGAAGGAAAGGAGAAGCAGAATTGAAGAACAAAATGGTCAAAGGATGCCTGTGGAAGGAGCAGGTGGGATTGTGCAGGAGAAAGATGAATAATGGGAGGAAGAGGCCTGTGAGGAAGAGTAGGGATACCAGAGGAGGAGCAGAAACGGGAAGCAGCACAATGTTCCACTCCTCCCTGTATCTGCAGCCTCTGCCCCAGCCCCAGGAGCGTTGCTCCCCCCACATGCAGCAGGTGACTGAAGAGGACCATCCATGATTTTCACAGGGCTGAATCTTGGTGTTTGTGAGCTTTATTGGGCTAAATGCTGGTGCTTTGATTTTTTGCTGGGGCTGAATCTTTACATTTTGGAAGGGATTTGGGCTGAAACTTGCTTTTTGGGGAGTTTTTGATCTGTGTCTTGATGTTTGGATAATTTTTGTGCTGAATCGTTGTGTTTTGGAGGTTCTTACAGACACAAGATGCCCAATGACTTCCTGAGTTGCACTTTGAAAGGAGGAACCCCCAGCCCCAGGAGCATTGCCCTCGCCACATTCAGCAGGTGACCGGGGAGGGGGATCCACGATTTCCACAGGGGTGCATCTTGGTGTTTCTGGGCATTACTGGGTTAAATGTTGGTGCTTTGGATTTTTTGCAGGGGCTGAATGCTTATATTTTGGAGGAGGTTTTGGGTAAATCTTGCTGTTATGCGGAGTTTCTTATCTGTGTCATGATGTTTTGGAGGATTTTTAGGCTGAATCTTGGTATTTTGTAGGTTCTTGCAGGCATCATATGCCCAATAATTTCCTGGTTTACATTTGGGCAAGGAGGGACCCGCAACTCAAGGCACTCCCCTCTTGTTTTTTTCCCCAAACCAGAATTTTACGTTCCCAAGGTGTGAACAGATGGAGGAGGAAGAAAAGCCCCGGAGATCCCGTGGGACGAGGGGCTGCAAACCCAGCCTAGTGAGCTGTGAGGAGCAAAGACCCTCCTCGAGCCAGGAAGGAGGCTGGAGATGCAGGCGGAGCTCAGAGCTGGTGGAGAAGTCTCCTGGAGGAGAGAAGCCCCACAAGTGCTTGGAATGTGGGAAGGGTTTCAGCTGGAGCTCCGCGCTGATCCGGCACCAGAGGATCCACACTGGGGAACGGCCCTACAAATGTGGGGAATGTGAGAAGGGATTCATGACGATCTTTAATCTGATGCAGCATGTGCTGGTCCACACTGGGGAAAAGCCCTATGAATGTGGGGAATGCGGGAAGAGCTTCCGCCAGCGCTCCAGCCTGATGCGGCACAAGGTGAGCCACACTGGGGAACGGCCCTACACCTGCTTGGAATGTGGGAAGAGTTTTGGGTGGAGGTCCGACTTGAGACAACACCAGCACATCCACACTGGGGAGAGGCCCTACGAGTGTCCCAAGTGTGGGAAGAGGTTTCAGAGAAGCTCCACTCTCCTCAGACATGAGCGGATTCACACAGAGGAGAGGCCCTTCCGCTGCCCCGACTGCGGGAAGGGATTCAACCGCAACTCCCATCTCACTGTCCACCGGCGCATCCACACTGGGGAGAGGCCCTACGAGTGTCCTGAGTGTGGGAAGAGCTTCTCACAGAGCTCTCACTTGACCCATCACCAACGGAGGCTCCACTAAGGGAAGCCCTGTGAGGGCCCCGAGTGTGGGAAGAGCTTCGTGCTCTGCTCCAGCTCCATCCCCCATGGGAGGATCGGTGTTGGATGATCCCCAGTGACCCCCGTTGGGCAGAGCCCTGGTGATCCGTGGTCCTGGTGATCCCCATTGGGTGGGGGCAAGGGGTTGGAGAGATTTTTCTGCTCGGAGAGTGGACAGGGAATGGAATGGCTGTGGACTGAGAGGAAATGGGAGATACTCTGGTGACACGGACTGTAAGGACAGCAGGAGAGACTGGGATGAACTGGGAGAGCAACCGGAGTCACTTGGGGTGAGGGGCAGGAGGCCCGAGGGTGGGAACAAGAAGGGCTGACGTGTCTCAGGTGATTCCCAAGGAGGTTTTGAGGGGCTCCAGGGTCATTCCCAGGGCAGGGCCCGAGGGGACACGCTCTGCCCCACGCTCACCTCTGCGCTCCACGAGGAACGGGCTGGACAACTCGTAGTTGTGCCGGCAGTGCCTGTCCAGCGCAGCCCGTCTGTACTCCATCCATTGCGGGTCGCTGTTCCAGTGCCTGGCAGCCTTGTCCCCAAAGGAGGTGTCCCCACGTGCAGCCCCACATCGCTGCCCAAGTGCAGGAACTGCTCCCGCTTGGAGATGTTCCTCTCCACGAACCTCAGCCGGTCGGTGCCGTGAATGAAGTGACACTCGGACTAAACCATGTCCTGGAACAGCGCTGTGTGTGCAGGACACAGGTCCGGGGGTGTCCCCCCAGCAGCCCCCCAGCAGCCCACAGTAGCCAAGAGCTCCGGGCCCCCGCCACACGCCCCATAGCCAGCGCCGGGCAGGGTCTGACACCTCCCCCCTGCTGGAACCCTGGAAACTGAGGGGTTTAGGCTTTCTGTGCTGACAGGCACTGACCCCCAGGAAAACACTGCTTTTGACCTGAGGCTGTGAAGAAGCTTTCCAGAATTGTGTGATAGAACTGGGATCACTGGTGTGTAGTTTGAATAGACGTGTGTAATGTCCCATGGTGGAAAATTTAGAATTTGTGGTTTTAGACTATATTAATACATATAAAACAAGATGGAGGTTTTAGGGTGGAGTTTTCTTTCTTTTTCACCTTCTTCACGGGTCTTGCTGGTACTTTTGTAATTGGATAGAAAATTCCACAGTGCAGGTCACAGGTGATTGGTTGTTGGGTTAAACGTAAAAAGAATTTAGCTGTGTGTTCTTAAGTGGACAGATTGGCCCTTAAAAGGCCTTGTAGAGAGAGATACGTGTCCATTTTTGACCTGTTAGCTAGAAGTGCTGTAGAACTTACTGAAATATAGATAAGAATAAAATATCTGAGTCCAAACACGAAATTCCGTCTCTCGAGCATTTAATCCTGACTCTAGAAAAACACAAAAGAAGATTAAACGCGATACCCCCCTCCCCAAATTCTCCTGGCGGGGGGCGCTGGGGGCGGGGCGCGGGTGGAGTCCAGGTGAGGAGCTCTGGGCGCTCTGGGACTGCCTGAGGAGTCATCAGCGCCGCGCGCTCTGATTGGCTCAATTATTTTGGTGCCTTCTCTGATTGGCTGAGGAGAGGCCCGGGAGTTGAGAGGAGGACCGGGAGAGATCCTGCCCCAGGCTAGCGGTGGAAGAACATCCAATTAACAAGGCATGCAGATCATTTCCCAGCGGTGCCCGCACTCCTGTAGGAACTAAATGCACCGAGGATCTCACGAGGGTCACCAACTCTCTGGCGGCCAAATCCAGCCCTGCGCTCCCTGTGGGTGCGGGCACTCTGGGAATGGCTCAGCTGCGGGTCAGATGGCCGGAGAGTGGCTTGGTGGTCACCTCGTGTGTGAGGCAGTGATGGGCTGGGGAGATGCGTGGACACTGCACATAATCACTTCCAAGCAAAAATCATTCCAGGAAGGAGCAACAGCTTCTGACAGAGACCAAGTGTTGCCACCAGGTGCTCCTGCCAACAGCCGCCTGCAGAAAGGAGCACACACACCAATGCACGTGGGCTTTGGCTGTCCTCTGGCAGAGAAGTCCCCTGGGGACACAGGTCTCTGTGGCAGGAGCAGGCACCAGCATTGGCAGGCCTTGGGGGCGGCAGGTTTCCTTTGGCAGGGACTCTGCCACACCTGCTGATTTCACTGCTCCCAGGACTCAGAGCAGCATTCGTGCCCTGGGCCATACGTCCCGTGTCTGTGTCACACTCCTGTGTGTGTGACGGCCACCCAGCACCGGGTCTTGTCCCAAAGAGGCCCTGGCAGCTGCTCGGGAAGGCCCCGATGCCCTTCCTGCTGCAGCTGCATCGGCAACCGTGGGGGCTCCTTCTGCTGCCCTGAGCAGGCAGAGCAGAGGAGCATCTGCTTGTTGTTTGAGCCATTCCTAAAATTCCTGTTGGGCCGTCCTCGAACCTTGGGGGAACGTCTTCCTTGCAAGCTGGGCCACTTCGGGGGGGGGGGGGGGGGGAGGGGCGGGGGTGTCCCCAGGGCACGTGGAGGTGTGTCCTAGGGCTCTTTGTGACACAGTGCACCGTGGTCACCGTGCAATAGGAAAGGGACCGAGCGTACAAGGGTGACCCTTTGTGACACGTCGTGACATAGGTGCTGGTGGTGACACGGCCACACCACAGTGCTCGGTGCACTCGTCGGGACAGGACGGAGAGAGCGGTGCTGTGAGAAGCCCCCACACAGCCAGCTTGTTCCCTACTGACCCGGAGATTTTCCAAAGCGTTTCCTCTGCAGGTGGCCTCGAGGACAGACTGCAGGACACGGTGTCCTGTAGCCTTCCCAAGGCTTCTCTGTTGCAGCTGCCTACAAGGCACAACTGCAGCACTTGCTCATCTGGAGCTTTTCCAAGACATCTCTCCTGCAAGCAGTCCCAACTCCATACACTGACATGGAGCAGACACCACCCAGAGTGCCCAAGCTGGCCTGGGTGAAGGAGGAGGAGGAGGCTGCAGCTCCCTCAGCACAGCAGCCTGAAGAGCTGGAGCAGATCCAGCTGCTGCAGGAGGGTGAGTACCAGAGCTGGGCCACAGGGCTGGTGCCTGCAGCCAGCTTAGCCCCATCCCATCCCATCCCATCCCATCCCATCCCATCCCATCCCATCCCATCCCATCCCATCCCATCCCATCCCATCCAACATGCCCATGAATAGGACAGAAGAGGGGCTGGGGCTGAACCCCCTGGCAGCCACACCCCATCCCTGGGGCATCCCAGGGCTGTCCCTGCCTGGGAATGCAGGGCTGGCCTGTGTTCTCCGGCCTCTCCCACAGCCCCTCAGCCCTGGCTGCGCTCGCTCTTTGCCAGGTGCTGCCATGGACCCGACACAAGAGCAGGACCCTGCCCGTGGCCGCTTCCGCAGAACAGCGCAGGTACTGCAGCCATCCCCACCTGGGCTGGGCCTGCTGTCACTGCTCAGCCCAGCACCGTGCTTGGAGCACTCCATGGATTCTCCCTCTCTTCCTGCCCTTCTCCTGCAGATGATCTATGAATTCATCATGTGCATTTGGCGGGAAGAGACCACCGGTGTGGGCACTGGGCTCTTGGCAAACTTTCCCCTCTTCACTGCTGAGACCGGGGCTGCCATGCTGGATTTGCTTGTGGAGAAGGGTGTCTCCAATCCAAAGCAAGTAAGCAGCCTGTGGCCAGGAATTCTGTGGCGCCTCAAGCCAGCTCTGCTGGGTTCCTTCAGTCTTTGAGGCCCAGACCAATAGGGTGGGAAGGGCAGCACTTCTCAGGGGAAGCTGGGGAACCTGCTGCTCGGGCAGGTGTCCAAGTCTCCCCGGGCCTTCTGCAGGTGCCAGCCATGGTGAGGTACATCCACAAGTGGCTCACGGCCAATGAGTCTGCTGGGCACAGGCTGGACAAGGCCCTTCTGGAGCTGACCAGGGAATACCCCTGCGATGTGCTGATGACTCTCTTGCGCTGGGCCCCATCGGGTGACAGGTACGGCAGCCCCACCTGCCTTGAGGGTTTAGGGTTCCCCGGCCCGTTACCCTGCAGAGCCTGTCCCTGGTGACTGCCAGACAGGGGGACAGTTCCAGGAGCCTCTGGCTCCTCCGTTTGCCAGTGCTGCCATGTCAGCCCCTGAGCGTGCTGCCACGCTCCCTCCCTGCCCCTCAAGATGCCTGCACCCCCGTGGGCTGGCTGGGTGCTGCCAGCGAGGGCCGGTGGGCAGAGGCAGGGCTGACGGCCAGCGCGGGCCCCTGCAGCAGCCCAGGCCACAGTGCTGTGGCCCAGACCCCCCTGACACAGAGCTCTGACCCCACAGAGCTGCTACGGCCATGTGGGGAGTGATCATGTCCTCCACTGGGACTGCGGAGCCGGCGCTGCAGATACTCCTCAATGTGCTGAACGCCTGGCCAGTGGACAGTGTGTACACCTCCGATGGGGACAGCACAGGAGTCTTTGCCCTGGCTGTGAGTTCCTGCAACTGACCTTGGCTTGCCCCTAGGCCACCTCTCCAGCAGCTAGCTCTCTGTCCTCCCCCCAGCTGCATCTCTCTGCCTCAGGCACTGCGCTGAAACCTGCCTTAGGGGCAAGGTTCAGGGGCACCAGGCTGGGTGACCCCGAGGTGTCTCCCCCGGCCTCTCCCTGGCATGCTCGGGCCCTGCCACACGGATGTCTTGGCACTGAGTGTTGTCTCTGGGTGGTTCATTTTTTGCAGGCAACCGTGACACTGTGGAGGGTCTTCAACCTGACCTGGTGCCCACCTATAGTGTTGGAGTATTTTCCCCGTCTCTTTCTGTGTCTGCTCTTCCAAGTTTACATCAGCGCACTGGATACGCCAGAGGAGGTTGATACCTTCTGGAAGGGGTGCCAGGAGCAACTAGGCCTTGCCACCAACCCCCAAAGGTGCTCCATCCCAGTCCTCCCAGTCTCCCCATCCCTTCCAAGGCAGGAGCCAGGGCTGCCAGCATGACCTGGGCTTTGCTCTGCACACAGGTTTGCAGTGCAGACCCTGAAGGTCCTGCTCTGCCGAGTGCAGTGTGAGCGTGTTGTGGTAGCCATGGAAGGCAAGGCTGGCTGGGACACGCTGCTCTGTACTGACACCCACCACTATGCAGTGGGACTCCTGGCCAGGTGAGACCCCCTTCTCCCTGCTGCCCCCGGCACTTGTGCCCAGGGTGCTCCACACAGTTCCCATGGGCAGGGGTGAGAGGGCTTTGTCACAAAGAGACGGACGAGCAGACTGGAAAAGGCTGGCACAGGAGGGTGCCCGGGAACAGCCGCTTCCCAAAGCGCCCACGGGGTGCTTGGGAAAAGACCAGAGCTCCGTGGGTCACTCCTGGGAGAGCTTTGCCCTCCCGGCTCAGGGGCAATGATGCCTTTTCCCCCCCACCAGGGAGATGCGCTGTGTCTCCAGGATCTGGTGTTGCAGCTTCATCTCCTGCCTCTTGGAGCTCCTCAGCCAAGACATTTCAGACTGGCAGCTGCCCGCCATGGCGTTCCTTGTGGAGGTGAGCCCCATGGGCAGCACAGCTGAGCTGCCTCCCACCTCTCTGCCCTCTCACAGCCGCAGCTGCCTGGGACGGTGCCCGTGCCCTGTGCTGCTGCCTTGGCTCAGCCCTGTGCAGTTCTGAGCTCCTGCCAGCTGGGCACCCCGGTCACTGCTTTGTGCCTTTCAGGTCCTGGACTTCCTGGACATCAAAGAATGGGGTGACAGCCTCCTGGAGATCATGGCAAGGCGCCTGCAGAGCACGTCCAGGGAGATGCGTCGCCTGGTGCTCAGAGGCCTCGTGCAGCTCAGCAAGGACCCCTCGATGGTGAGAAGACAGCAGCGGCTGAAGCTGTGCTGGCAGCGTGGGGCTGGGGAAAGCAGCCCCTTGGGCTTGGCTGGGCTTTGGGAGCTGTGGCAGCTGCTCCCAGCTCTCCTGCATTGCTGTTCAGCTGCCCGAGTGCTTCAGGACAGGCCTTCGGCCCCTGGGCTCCACGGCAGCAGCAGCAGCAGCGTGGGCTTGCCCTGCCTTGTCTTCCATGCAGAGCATTAGAATGTACAGCCTGACAGAAAGCCTTGCGGACCTGTTGCGGGATGCAGATGAAGACATCGTTGAGATGACCGTCGCGGTGCTCAGCTTTCTGCTCTCGCACAGACACCTCGCAATACCCAGCCCCATCGCCCTGCGGCTGGCTGGCGTGCTCTGGCCACTGCTGGACAACGTAAGGCTCTGTGCCCCCAGCCACGGCCACTGGGTGCTGTCCCCAAGTGTGGTGCCCCGTGGATTTTTGGGCCTGTGCACAGAGGGGTCTGGAGCAGCTGATGTGGAGGGCTTTTGCTTCCTTTCCAACAGGACAACCGCCATGTGCAGCTGCTCTCCATTCGCCTCTTCCAAGAGGTGATGAGGTTGGTAGCGGCCAAGGGTAAAAAGCCCCTCAAGATGCTTGTGAGCAAGAGCCTGCTGCCACTCTTCTTCAACTGCCACCATGAGAACATGCGTGTGGCAGAGGTGAGGACTCCTGGGCGCTGCTGTCCTCCGGGCAGGGGGCTCAGCTGTCTCCCTGCACCCGGGCACCTCATGGGCTCCAGCCTCCTCCTGGCCTTGGCACAGGGAGGCAGCTCCTGTGCCCTGGGCTGCGGTGCCATCTCTGGGTCTCTGCTGCTCTGCAGGCCTCTTGTGAAACGCTGCTTTCTGCACTAAGCTTCCTGAAGAGGAGAGATCTTGAGCACCTGCTGATGGCGGATCAGATGTGGAGGTTTGGCGAGTGCTTGGTAAGAACGCTGCTCCCTTCCCTGGGCTGCCCACGCGGGCTCTTCTCCAGGCTCCTCTGGCCCCGGGGCCGGAGCTGATGGAGCCCCGAGCTCCATCAAGCCCGCGCCTTGCCGGGCCCTCTGCCCCGCTCAGGGCTGTGCGGGCAGGGCAGGCCGGGGCCAAGGGACAGAGCCCGCGCCAACCCTTCCCTCCGTGCCCTGCCGCTCTCTCCAGCTGGCACAGGACAGGAGCCGAGCGGCCGAGCTGCTGCGCCAGGCGCTGCCGTACCTGCGGAGCCCACAGGAGCCCCTGCGAGAGGCGGCCGTCAGGTTTCTTGGTGAGCCACAAGCCCGGCTCCCTCCCCGCCCCGCCGCAGCTCGGCCCCAGCCCCGCCTGCTGCCCCGGCAGCGCCATCCGGGCCGGGGCTCTGGAGCCCCGCCTGCCCTCGGCGCCGCTGCCGCCCTCTCGCAGCCGTGTCCTTGGGCGTCAGGATGCGGCGAGGGCCGGGCCTGAGCCCTGCAGGGGAAGGCGCTGCTGTGGCCGCAGGGCTGGCAGCGCCGCTGCGGGGCAGCTGTGCGGCTGGGGCCGTGACAGGCTCTGTGTTGGCAGGGATGGCCGGGCGGTTCCTGAGAGAGCAGCAGCGAGAGTTGCAGCTCATGTGCAGGGGTGAGTGAGGCCAGCGGGCTGTCAGCGGGGGCTGGCGCTGGCAGCTGCGTTCCCTGCCCCGGCTGGGAGGGCTCTGCTCCCTGCGCGCACGAGGGGCGGCGTGGGCAGAGCACAGAGACCTTCCAGGGGCCTGCGGGAGGGACATTCGTGGCCAGCGCCTTCCAGCTGATCCTTGCTGTCTCCTGCTTCCTCCAGGCCATGGCAAGAGCTGCCGTGTGGGATGGATGGGGCAGGAGGGTCTCCCCAGGTCCCTGCAGATGCAGGCTCTGACTGTGGCTCTGTTCCTCTCTCTTCCAGCCCTTCAGGACATGACAGATGACACCAGCCCTGCCATCTCATGCCTGGCTCTTCAGACTCTGTACATCAACAGAGTTGTACAGAGCATTCCCTCCTCCCGACTCCAGCAGATGCGAGATGGATTCCGCCGGCTCTGGAAGTCACGGCCTTCCCTGTGTCGCAGGGGCTGGTTGTCCTGCATGAGCACCATGGAGAACTGATCTGTGAGGCTGCGTCTGCTGGGGCCACCTGAGCCTGCAGGGAACACCTCTGCTCTGCAAGCACTTTGTTTCACCCCACTGCAGGATTAGTAAATTGCTGTTGTCATACACAGAGGTCCAGGAGCTTTCTTTTGGTGCCCAGAGTCTTCAGGCCAATGGGGAAGAGGGCACAAAGGGTGCTTGTGCTCGCCAAGTTGGCCAAGCGTGCGGAGTGGAAGGGAAAGTGGCCAAAAGGCCCTTGGCCTTTGGTGGTTCTGTGGAAGCCTTAAGGCTTCTGACAGAGCGGGCGGGCAGAGGCCGGAGCTGCGGCGGGGATCCCTGAGAGACCGGTCCCTGGAGATGGCCAGCACCCCTCTGCCAGCCTGGAAGCGCCATCTGTGTCCTGCCCGTGTGTTGCTGGCTGGATTGCTGAGGGCTCTGAGGTGCCTCTTGATGCGGCTCCTCTGGAGCTCCTTCAGCAGCCAGGCAGGCCTGGGGGAGGCGTGGAGGGCACGGGACAGTGGGAGGCCATGAAGGGCTGCGGTGCTGCCAAGGCCTGCCCGGAGAAGGCAGTGGGAAGGCGTGAGGGGGATGCGTGTGGCGCTGGGTGGCGGGAGGCTGTGATGGGCCAGGAGGACTTGTGTGGATGGGTTGGTGGGAAGCCCTGAGGAACTGGGTGGCAGAGGCCATCAGCAGCCCCCAGACAGCCACCTTCTTCCTGCCAGCCGGCTGCTCTGGCGCTTCCCCGACACGTCTCTGGTGCCTGTGGCAGAAGCCCTCGAGGCCTGGCCTCAGCAGGACGGTGGGGACAGCCCCGAGGTGCCCAAGCTGCTTTGGCCAGGGACACGGAGGGACAAGGAGGGACAAGGACCGCATGCAGGCCCTGCTGGATCACGGCCACTGGCTGCTGCAGGCGAGGAGCAGTGGGAAGTGGCAGCGCTGGCGATCAGCCCGGGTCCCCAGAGCTGTCCAGGCCACTGTGCTGTGTGGCCAAGACTCCCCTGACACTGAGCTCGGGACCCACAGCGCTGCTGCCACCATGGCAAGAACGATGTCTCCTGGAACTGGCCTGTGGAGCTCCTGCTGTCAACGTGGCTGTGGACACCGGAGAAAAATGACCAGAGTGTGCACAGGAACAGCAGCACCCAGAAGGCTTGTACCTCCTCAGGAAGACATGCACACCAGACAGGATGCCAAAAGAGGGGATGCTATGGGCACAATTTTTTGTGGCTTGGCAAAGGGTGTAAGGGAAAGTGGTCACCATGGTTTTCTCTTGACTTGACAGAATCACAGCAACGCTTGGCAGCTTCAGCTGCAGCCTGTCCCCCTGACTGACCTCAGCGGCTCTGCTCGAGGGCACACTCGCCTTCCAGAGTCGGCTGTTGCAAGGCAGCAGCGTTGGTGCCATTGTTAGAGACTCTGATGGGACACGAGCCCTTAGCTGCAGCTGCTGACACTCTCCTCCATTGTTATAGTTTTGACTTGCAATTTAAATATACTCATTTTTCTGTTGTGAGACAGAACCAGGAGCAAAAGAGCAAGGCAGGACTAAAACTTAAAAAGGGTATAAAAAACTTTATTATCTACACAAAAAAAGAGAAAGAAAAGCAAATTCAGAAGAAGATCTTCAGACCACTCCTTCCTTCCCTCTCCCAACCTTCATAACAACAAAACAAAGACAGAAAAAACTACTTCAGTCAGTTCCCAAGTTAAATAGTCCTTTTCAGTTCATGTTGGAGAGAGAAGTTTCCTCTTGTCAGGCCATAGGGACTTCACCACAAGAAGGGAAAAAAACAGTCCCCTCGTGGCTTCACTTTCACGATTTGCATCTGCCCTGGAAAAAACTTGCAAAGTCGTTTCCCAAAGCTGTGCTTATGGGCCATGTAAATCCCATGAGGTATTTACTTTTAAGAATTAACTGTTCCAAACCAAACATTTTCTTCATCACTCTTTCTCTCTGTTCATGCTCCATCTCCAGAAAAAGAGATCCCCTTTTTTCCTCGGGGCGAAGGATTCTCAACACAGATGCCTTTGATTAACAATCCATCAAATGGAACATCTCCAACGTCCCCGTGTCTTTCTCCATGGTTTATAGGAATATTCAGTACATCAGTTCATCCCTACAATCTTACAAAAGGATTTTCAGCCATCTTCACAGCATCTCCTCATTCTCCTTTCATCTAAAGAAACTTAGCTCTTGCTTCACCGACTTTGGAGCATCTCCTTTTCCCCTCTCATATTCAAAGGAAAGCCGGAGGTCTGCAAAATCTTACCTGAGCACTAAAGAGTTAAAGTTTCACACAGAAGTCACGGCGCTGGGTGCGGGGGCGGCTGAGATGTTAATCAGCTTTTCTGGAGCTTGCTGCAGCCCCGCACTGCCCATGGCCACCCCTGCTTCCAGACAGGGCCCGGCTGCCTCCCCCAGGCCGTGCGGGGGCTGGGCGGGCTCGGCCCCTCCAAAGCTGCTCCGGGCCAGCAGCAGGAGCCGGGCCCCCCCAGAGCCGCGGGCTCGTAGGGGAGGAAGCCGGGCTAAGGTCTCATCAATGAGCCTTTCCTCCCCCCGGCCATCGGGTTCCCTGGTTTGCAAACGGGGCCCAGCGGCCTCCCGAGCTCCCCCCACATGGGAGGGAGCCCGGGCTGGGCCGTTGTTACCTGCTCAGCCACCGGAAATAAATGAGAGTTTTTTCCCGGGTTACCGCCTTCAAAATGTGTGCTCACCGAGCGAACTAACTTTCTCCAGTTGGTTATTCAGGCTGTCAATAACCAAACCAGCCTCCAATTGGTCCCATCAACTCCCAGAGGGAGTTCTCATAGAGAGAATTTCTCTCTTGAGTTTCTTCTCCCCAGGTGTAACTAGCACAGAAGTTGATATTAGGGAAGATCCTGGTGCTTTCCACCAGTTTTAGAGGGTCATAAACACTTTGGGGGATTTCCCAGTTAGTTTATGGGCAGATGTGATCCCTTTTTTGGGAGAATCCTGATGCTTTCCGCCAATTTTGGGGGTTCTAAACGCCTTGTGGTGGACTCACTTCCGTAGGTTCTGGTGCCGCCCGCCCACGCTTCCAACTGGTCTGGACTGGTGCTCCCAGTGCCGCGTGGGGCGGGGCCGCGGGGACCCCCCCAGGGCACAGCGCGGCTGCTTTGGGGCTGGCGGCACCGCCCGGCGCTGGGCATGGGGCGTGTCGGGGGAGCTGGGGCCCTACTGGTGCTACTGGTGCTGCTGGGAGCTCACCTGTCTGGGGCCAGCGGGACTCGGGTGAACGTGTGTGCTCCCCCCGGGGACCCCCAGCCCGGTGTCACTCTGCCCCCGAACGGCTGCTCCCAGTATTCCCAATAAAGCTTCCCAGTTTGCCTGGTCCTGTTTATTGGGAGCCAGTGGGGAAGGACTTGGAGGGACCCCGCAGGGGGAGCCATGATTGGGGGGGGGGTCGCAAAACTGGCCCCAGCATGGATCAGGAATGGGGACCCCAAGGAATGGTCGTGTCTCCCCATTCTCACCCTACTCTGGGGGACCCTGGGGGGACCCTGAACCCCAACATGGCACCGCCCCAACCCCAAAGGTGCCAGGACCCCAATAAACAAACAGGGGAATTTGGGGAGGGGGTGCATGGGGGGGTGCCCAGGCTGGCCCAAGAGCCCGGTGCTGCCCCAGCCCGACCTGCCCTGGCTCCATCCCAGCTCCTACCACAGGATGTGATGGTGTTGGGAAAACCGGGGGATGAAGGGTGTGTGCTGGGCCCAGGGGGAGGAGGAAAAGGGATGGAGAAGGAGGAGGGCTGAGGAAGGACGGAGAAGGACTGGAGAGGAGGTAGGACTAGAAAGGAGGAGGAGTGGGACATCTCTAAATGCAATTTGGCGGTCCCAGGGCCCTGACCAATTCTTTAGGGGTACGAGCCCCCTCTTTTCCCATGCTCTTCCAGCCCTTTTACACTGCCCCCCACTCAACCACCCCGACCTCATGCTTCTTTCTGAGGCTTCCAGGCCCCTCCTGCTACCTCTGGGGGTCCCATCCCCCTTTCCCTCAATTCAGGCACCTCTTGAAATCTTCTTTCTGGTGGAATCCCAAAGTATTGTGATTCATAGTGCAGTTTTGGAGGGGGACAGCTCTGTCTGGCTTTCCCCTCCCTGTTGTGGCCTCTCAGCTGCCCCCGACACCCTGGGTGTGCTGGGATTTCCCTGCTGGGGACAAGGACGTTCATTCCCTTCCAGGAGCCCAATGCCCGGCTGGGGCTCCAGGGCAGGGGGTCCTTGAGCAGCTGCCCCAGAACCTCCGCCAGGGTCTCCCAGCGCAGCCGGAGCCGCTCGGCCTGGGGTCCCCAAAGGCCTCAGCGAGCCCCAAGTCCCTGCCAGGAACCCTCAACTCCCTCCAAGCCAGCATCCCCCACAGCCCCTGCAAGTTCCCCCCATGGCACCGGCCGTGGCCGTGTCCCCACATGTCACTGGCCACATCCCACCATGTCCTCACCCATGGCTGTGTCCCCACCATGTTTCCATCCCTGTCACTGTCCCCCACATCTCCATCCATACCTGTGTCCCCCCATGTCCCCAGGAATGGCCACGTCCCTCTCCATGTCCATGTGTCCCCATGTCACTCTTCATGTCTGTGTCCCCACCATGTCATTGTCTCCCTGTCCCCACCCATGTCTCAGTTCAGTGTCTTTATTTTCAAGCCAGTGTTGGATGTTTTAAAGGGATGAAGAGAAATGAAAAGCAAATCAAGGCCAAAAGAAAATTATTTCTGTGTCCATGCTGGCTGAGGATCCATGTGCTTGGGTGGGAGGGAAGAACCTTTTCTGGAGGGGTTTCCACTGCACTGTCTCCAAAATCTTGGTCTTTGCCCCAGTTCATCATGATTTGGCTGCAGAAGACACGCTTTAGTAATAAAAAATCAAAATTGCACGTTCATTGAGGTTGGAAAGGACCTTCAAGACCATTCAGTATTCCTGAATGCCACCAGAAGATAGGATTGAACAAAGAAGATTTCCTAGGGTTGAAAGTCAACAAGTTCACTCTCCCCAAGAAATTCCCAATCTCAGTTTGGATCCTGATGGACGTTCCTGCCCCTGTGTTCATCCAGGTACCCACAGGGAGACAGGATGAGGCAGAGTCCCCTCAGCCAGGTGTCTTCCCAACACGGATCACCAGGACCACGGATCACCAGGGCTCTGCCCAACGGGGGTCACTGGGGATCATCCAACACCGATCCTCCCATGGGGGATGGAGCTGGAGCAGAGCACGAAGCTCTTCCCACACTCGGGGCACTCACAGGGCTTCCCTTAGTGGAGCCTCCGTTGGTGTTTGGTCAAGTTAGAGCTGTCTGAGAAGCTCTTCCCACACTCAGGACACTCGTAGGGCCTCTCCCCAGTGTGGATGCGCCGGTGGTCAGTGAGATGGGAGTTGCGGTTGAATCCCTTCCCGCAGTCGGGACAGCGGAAGGGCCTCTCCTCTGTGTGAATCCGCTCATGTAGGAGGAGATGGGAGCTGGTCTGAAACCTCTTCCCACACTTGGGACACTCGTAGGGCCTCTCCCCAGTGTGGATGCGCTGGTGGTTTCTCAGGTAGGACATCCATCCAAAGCTCTTCCCACATTCCAAGCAGGTGTAGGGCCGTTCCCCTGTGTGGATCACCTGGTGCTTCATCAGAGTTGAAATAGTCCTGAAGCTCTTCCCGCATTTCCCACACTCATAGGGCTTCTCCCCAGTGTGGATCCTCTGGTGTCGGATCAGCTCAGAGCTCCACCTGAAACCCTTCCCACATTCCAAGCACTTGTGGGGCTTCTCCCCTCCAGGAGGCTTCTCCACCAGCTCTGAGCTCTGCCTGGATCTCCGGCCGCCTTCCCGGCTCAGGGAGGGTCTTTCCTCCTCGCAGCTCCCTGGGCTCAGTTTGCAGCCCCTCCTCGAGAGGGATCTACAGGGCTTTTCTACCTCCTCCATCCACCCACGCCTTGGGAATGACAAATCCTGGTTTGGGGGAAAACACAAGAGAGCACCTTGGGCTGACGGTTCCTCCTTCCAAAGTGCAATTCAGGAAGTCATTGAGCATCTTCTGTCTGTAAGACCCTGCAAAATACAACAATGCAATCCAAAAATTATCCAAGCATAAAGACACAAATCAAAAACTCTCCCAAAAGCAAGATTTAGCCAAAAATACCTCCAAAATAAAAAGATTCAGGCCCCGCAAAGAAACCAAGGCACCAACATTTAGCCCACTAAAGCTGATAAACGCCAAAATTCGCCCCTCTGAAAATCATGAATCCCCCTCTTCGGCCACCTGCTGAATGTGGGGGGGGAGCAATGCTCCTGGGACTGGGGGAGAGGCTCCAGACACAGGGAGGGGTGGAAACTTGTGGTGCTTCCTGTTTCTGTTCCTCCTCTTCCTGTATCCTTGCTCTTCCTCACACTCCTCTTCCTCCCATTATTCCTCTTTCCCCTCCACAATCCCAACTTCTCCTCCCACGTGCAGCGTTTGATCATCTTGTTCTTCAACCCTGCTTCGCCTTCCCTTCTCCTGCTCCATTGCCGGCTCCCTCTTCCCCCCAAACCCACAGCATCCCAGCGCAGGGGCAGCGATGGAGCTGGGGCAGCTCGGGCTGGGGCAGCGCTGGGCTCTCGGCCGCTCCCGCCCGCACTCGCTCCCCACTGCAGCCGCTGCCGCCACCACAGCGCGGGGGGGCCCGGCCTTGGCGCTCCCCCCCTCCCACCTCCCCAAATTCCCCTGCCGGGGGGCGCTGGGGCCCGGGCCGGGCGCAGGTGGCTCCAGGTGGGCAACGCTGGGAGCTGCGGCTCTGCCTGGACACTGCTGCGTCATCACCGCCGCGCGCTCTCATTGGCTCAGCGCTGCCCGAGGGGCGGGGCTGCACCAAGCCGGGACACCCTGCTCCAGGGGGGATGGCCCCAAAACGGGGGACCCCCATGCAAGGAACAACAGCAAAGGGTCTCTACAAACACATGCTGCGAATCCGCTTGGACACGGGGCCAGCGACGTGGACATAAGGAAGGGACAGCAGAAGCCACCAGGGTCAGAAAATGTTATTAATTGACCACACAGACTGCTGCTCAGCCAAGCTCCTGCTCAATTCATGAACTCCCAGAAGAACAAAGACTTAACAGAGCCATGAATATCACTAGCTGTACAAAAGTGGAGTGCATATTAAGACCCAAGCACCTAGGGGCTCTCACATCCTTATACCATCTTGAACCAGGTGCCCTCCTCACACTGCCACCATTCAGGACTTGATGGCAAAGATGCTTTCTGGGGATGCCCACTGACACAGGATGGTAAACTGGATTTTGCCTTTGAGTGGGAACAAGAGATAGAAGGGAAAATGAGAAAGACATGGACGGTCCTTCTGCAGGGATGCACGGAAGCACCAGCCTTATTGGGGCAAGCCTTGCAGAAAATATCACAAGAATTTACCCCACCCCAGGGATTGGGTTCATGCAGGATGTGGATGACTTGCTGCAATCAGGAGGACAAGAAGTGGTAGAAGAAGCCTCTGTGAAATGGCTGAATGTTCAGGATAAAAGGCATCTTTAAATATTTGATAAAAGGGCAAATGGTGGAGAAAAAGGTAAAATATTTGGGACATATTTTGACTGCAGGCTTCTGGTGTATTGACCCAGAGAGAGACCAGGGAAGCTCAGAAATAACCCAGGATTAAAAAGGAGTTGCAAGAAGTATGACGACTAATAGGAAATTGCAGGATCTGGATTGAGGATTCTCTGTTCTAGCCAGAACACTTTGTGACTTTTAAACACCAGATAGCCTCAATGCTGTGGTATGGATACAAGAAATGGAACAAAACTTAAGATAATGAAATAAACAAATGATTGATGCTGCAGCCATGGCTCTACCAGACTCAGAAAAAAAATTTGAATTGGATGTGGATGCCAAAGGAATTCTCATGCTAAAATGTTTAGCCCAGTGGCCAGAGTGGTCTCATTGTCTGCAGAATTGTGCAGCCACAGCTTTAATGCGACCTGAGGCCCAAAAACTGATGGCAGAAAGATCTCCTGTTGTTCAAGTCTGGCACCAAGTGAAAGCTTTGATAACCAAAGGAGCCTCTACATGGATGAGCAGTGCTCGGTGATTACAGAATGAAACTTGTTCAGTGGCACAGGAGGATTTAGAATTGAGGACAGGGCAAGGGTTTAACCCAGGCTCCTGTTTGAACAGCCTGCACAGGGGGCTGGGAACAAACCCATGACTGCATTCAAGTGACAGAGCTCCAGAGCCAGGCTGGGAGAGATTTAAGAGACATTCCCCGGCCTGCGGGATAAAATGTGTTTATGGATGGGTCTGCAAGGGCAGGAGAAGGGAAAAGAGTTCCAAGACATGCTCTGATGAAGGAAAGGGAATTAGACCAAGCTCAGGTTACCGCCTGCATGGTCAGCTCAACCGGCAGAGCTGGGTGTGCTTGGAAGAGCCTGGCACTGAAATGCCCTGAGCAGGAAGGCTCAAATATCTGCTGGTGACAGCATGGCAGCTAACAGGGTGGCAAACGCAATTCTGACTTCTTCTGTTGAGTCGACTGCTGCTGTACTTGAGAGAGAAAACACAGCACTCTCTGATCCTTATGAAAAAGTCCTCTTTATTTTTCTGACTTTTTCTTAAATATCTTTCTTAATGTTCCCAGGTAAGCGCCTGTGATTGGTTCCAAGTTTAGGCTGCTCAGCCCTCTGAGCAATAGCCCCTCAGCTTAGGACAGAATTGAAGATAGACAAGGATGTAACCCAATGAGTTCCAGCCTATCTCTGCTCTCTGGGGGCCTGTCTATTATGCCAGGCCACTTCTCTTAGCAGTGGCCAAATTCACTGCCCAGTGTAAGCCAGCTAACACTGTAACATTCTTCAGCAACCACTGGATCGTTTATTAAGGTATTTCTAAAACAACTCCAAGATAAAGGATTGTGGAAAAAACAGACTCTCAGATGGGGAACTCTTTTTACAGCAAAGATCCTTCAGGGGGTTATGGCTACTTTAGGAATACAATGGGACCTCCACAAGCCCTGGCACCCCCAGAGCTCAGGGCAGGTAGAAAGAATGAATGGGGAAATAAAGAAACTCCTTTGGAAGCTGGTGATAGAAACCAAGATGCAATGGATACAGCTTTTGCCATTGGCTTGGGCAAGAATAAGAGCCAGACCCAGGGCAGATATTCAATTATCTCCCTTGGAAGTGATCTTTGCAATTCCTTACCCTGGGAATTCTCCACCTAGTGCGGGGTGGAGATAAGGGATGTATATTTCAAGCAGTCTGTGGCCAGAATCCTGTCTCTTGTGAAATCTCTGCCACAGGAAGCTGGGCTGGCACAGAGCCTGCCTTGGCACTTTGCTGTTCACAACATCCACCCAGGACATTGGGTCCTGCCTAAGGAGTGCAAAGAAGCACAACTGGTGGCCAAGTGCCGTGGCCCATTCCAAGAGTCCCTGAGCACAGAAACAGCCGCCAGCACAGCTCAACACGGGGGGACCCCTCATCCTGGGCTCAGGGGCTCTCAAGCCCCGGAGATTTGGAATTCCCGGCTGCAGGAGCAGCATGGGAGGGCACCACTGACCCTGCACTGAAGGCAACGCAGCAGCAGCCAGGGCTCCACATCGGGCCAAGCCCCTGGGCCTGCCCACAGATCCTCTGCTGAAATCCTCTGCCTGGGCACCCTCCTTTGGCATCTCCACACACTGGGGCCAATCCTTGCTGCCACTGCTGGAGCTTCGCTGCTTTCTGTGCCTGCACTGCCACAGCTGCTGGGGAAGACAACGGCACAATTCCACTCTGCCCCTCAGTTACACTCACACACTGGGCTGCCGGGGATTCCATGGTCAGAAAATACACCAAGTTGAAAAATGTTTTCAGAATTATTTCTCTAGGCAGGCTTGATTTGCATTTGTCTTGGAGAAAGGAATTATTAAGTGTGTTTTTAAAGGGATGTTACACTAAATGAACGTGAGTTTAACATCTCAACAGACTGGGAATAGCCCAAAAGATACCCACAAGGCTAACAAACATCAAGGAAACACCAGCAAACATCAAGGAACACCCACCCCAGACACTGCCCCCGGCATACATGGAGGCACCTGGTCTGGAAAAGGCTGAGAAGGAAATCCAGAAATGTGGACCTAATTAACATCAGAGGAAAAGTAATACGGGGCCAATAGGATACCAGATATTAAGAACTATCCAACGTAGAAGCAATGAACACTAAACCAACGGATTCCAAAGGGTTTAAGACTGTATAAAGTTCAGGAAAAATCCAGTAAAACTCACGTGTCATGGAATGATTTTCTCTGCACACCCGGGCACTTATGTGTGGATGAAATTATTTCTGTTGCACATCCTGCCCAGAATCAAGTAATGCCTTGACTCTCTAACACTAAAGATATCAAGTAAAAAGCAGATTGTGGGGGGCCACATGTGAGTCAGGAAATGCCTGCTCTGGAAGAGAACCTTTGGTTCCAGGCAGTCAGAAGAGCTTTAGAAACGCAGATTAACACTGCTGGGGACAAGTACCCATTTATCATTTGTACTACATCATTAGATTACAAGATGTCCTCGAAATAATAATGAAGCAGGCAGACCCAGCTCCTGACCTTCATGACAACCAAACCACGCCAAAGATGAAGGCGACATTTGTGGAAAATTAGATTATTCAAACTGCTATTTGCAAACAGATAATAACGGAAAACTGGTGAAATAGATAACAAAGGAAAGTAGAAAGTAGCTCATATTCTGGTAGAAATGTAGAAAGGATGAGAATTAGACAAGTTTTTGGGGCGCCATGGGTTAAACGAATGCAGTTCCTCCTCTGATGTGTTGCAGCAACTCTTCTTTTTACCATGCACGACACCTCGCTGAGTGCAGCTCGTTCAGCAGGTGAGCAAGGGGATGCAGGTGGCAGCCAGGCCTCCTGATCCTGAAACGGCTACAAAAGGACAGGCAGTGAGGTCACTGAGAATAATCCCAAACCAAAGAGGATCCAGGAAAAGAGACTAAGCCAATGGACATTAAAGTCAGTAAAGATAATTACTGAGAAAATAAGAAGAGGATTTGAGTAGAGTAAGATGAATATGCCTGGAGATAGGGCCAGGGATTTGTATAAAAGGAAGTAATGGGAGAAACCATCGTTTTCAGAAACTGTTACTAATTTCCAGAGACAGCTGCTCAGCCAAGATCCTGCTCAGTGCCTGACCTTCGAGAAGGAGAAACACTTAACAAAGCCATGAATATCGGATGTTATACAAAAGGAGAGGTACATATTAACGAGGACATGCAGTAGTCGGATCGGGAAGTCTGAGCCTTCAAAGTACCTCAGTCGGTGGCGAAAGGGAGACGGGGAATGCAGCCGGGAAAATGAGAATAAAAAGGAGACTGCGTACTACAACAACTGGAGAGACCGCATGGCAAATGCCGCATGGCCTCTCTCTTTGTTCATGAACGAAGTCACTTTTACAGGACTCCTCTGTCTCCTTTATGCACACAAACCTCTGGCCACGGGAATTTTCCCGCACAGCCCCGGGCACAGGGCAGACACCTCTGTGCCACCCACAGCAACCGGGACGAGCCAGCGCTGCTCCGGCACCGGCTCCTGCCGAGGCCCCAGCGGGAAGGAGACCGCGGGCAGCCGCTCCCGCAGCGCCCTCAGCCCAGCGCCAACACGGGCCGGCACCGGCACAACCAACCCGCCAGAGCCCCCTGCCGCCCCCGAGGCCCGCAGCGAGCCCCGAGCCCCCGCACAACCGAGCGCGGCTCCCACCTGCGCTGGGGCCGCCTCCGAGCTCCACCGCGGCTTCACCGGACTTCGGCAGCTGCCGCCGCTGCCGGGCCCGCACAAACTGTCCGACAATGGCGCCTTTGCTGCACCCCGCCTAATGGGCGGGGCTTGTCCCCGCTCTGCCCAATCAGCGCGCGAGAACCAGGAGTGACATTGGCACAATCAGCCAATGGCAGCGAGGGCCGGGCTCTGCACACGGCCCAGCCTCGCCCCGCGCTCTCAGGGCCCCCCGGGCTGTGGGAGGGCAAAGGCGGAGATGAGGAACAGCCCTGGAAGGGGCCCGGGCCCGAGCCGCCATTGGCCTGGAAACACAAACAAAGTTCTCCGCAGAGAATATTGGGCACCAAAATTTCTTTCAGTTTGAAAGACATGTGTTTGCTAGGGAAGGCAGGACTCTCCCTCGGACTGGAGAATGTAAATCCCCCTCCCTCTGAATTACTATAATTTTGAAATTAAGGGGGTTTTAATTGAAGATATGAGATAGGAATAACAGTTTCTTACTGGTATGTATAACAAGGCAAGAAAACAACAACTGTGGAATTAATAATAAACAGAACCAGGGAGCCTGTGACAGCATTTCTGGCCGAGCTGGGAAAGGATGGAGGAGAGGATTTGCTTCTCAAAGCCCTGGGGCAGTCAATCCCAGTGCCCCTGCAGGACTGAAAAGCACTAAGCTAGAACAGCAGGAATGAACAAAAGATGTTAGGCTGGTGGACGAGATGTATCAGAGAATTTTTCGGCAGGAGTTGGAACTGCAGGACGTCCCAGCAGGGCAGGGCAGGGCGGGGCTTCAGCGCAGAGAAACTCAGAGCAGCGCTGAAGGAGCAGCGGGCAGCGGCAGCTGGGTGTGAGCAGAGGGTGATCGGTGCCTCTTTTAGTGAGGAAGGGGTTAATAAGGCCTTAGGTCAGTGGCTGCTCTTACGAGCAGAGGCTCACCCCAGAGGAGAAGGAGCAGCAGCTCTGTGCTGGGTCATGGGGACTTCCTCTCCTTGAGCAAGAGCAGCTCCAAACGTGTCTTCCAAAACCCAAAGCCTTGAGTAGCTGCCCACCCCCGCCCTCCTTTTTACCTGGGCCAGGCCAACCTTTTGTTTTCTAAAGCACTAACCAGTAGCTGCAGTTAGAATTTTCTAGCAATTCATGGGAAAAATTCTATAGGTAAGAAGGAACAAAAGAAAAGAAACCTAACCCCCAATAAATAGGTAAATATGTAACAACAGTAAATATCTAACAGTAAATAAATATCTAATAGATAAATATCAAACAACAGTAAACATCTAACAACAGATAAATATCTAATAATATATAAATATCTAACAGTAAATATCTTAACAGTAGTAATGTCTTGCACAGTTGGCTATCATGCAAAGAAGAATCAGGATTATTATGAACAGTTCTTTAGGCACAGGATTAATTTAAAAAATGTTTTCATCTGCATCAGTCTCTATTTTCAGTTGTTTCAGGAACAGAACCCTTAACTCTGGAGCAGTGAATCCAAGGTCCTTTGCCAGCAACTTTGACTGAGGTGAGGGTGGTCGGCAGGACTTGGAATGGTCCTCTCCACTTGGCTTGTAGAGGATCACTGTCCCACCACTTCACATAGACCCAGTGTCCAGGCTGGAAGGGATGTGCAGGTATGTCCAGTCCTATGGGTCTGGATAGCAGGATGTAATTCTGGAGCTTCTGCAACATGGAACCTAAAGCCATTAGATATCTCTGTAAATCCAGTTTCCCCTTCACGTGAATTTAACCTGGAACATGTGGAATCTGATATGGCTGCCTGTTGTAATGCAATGGGGGTTTTTCCCTTTGTGACAACTTCACCAGCCTGACCGGGTTACGGCGTGGCTAGTAATAATAATAATAATAATAATAAATGGGATGGGAATGATGGTGTGCCTGTGATATCCTTTTAATCCATCTGTGAACATGTGATCTGAGAGGCTGCATCCAAAGACCAGGGGGAGGGATATACACAGGGATACCCGAGGGCAAAGGTCCAAAGACAAATGAGAATTAGGAACGTGCCTAGGCATGCCTGACATGTCCTTACAAAGCCCATGGTTTTAGGCTAAAGCCTCTGCATCTGCAGGGCAGGGACCAGACCTAATGTCTAAGGCCTTGCTTTTTAACAGCCTGCCTCCCAAGGTCTTAAATTTGTGCTTTCTTTATAGGGAATTTGGGCTAAATCCCAGTCCATCTCAGCCAAATCGACTACCACAGGAAGGGGCTGGATCCAGCTCTGTGGATCGCTCAGGCAGTGATTCCTGCCGGGATGAGAGAGGGTCATGGTGTCACCCTTTCCCTGTCCCCATCCCACAGGATGGACCTGGCTGGAGCCCATGGAGAGCGGGAGCTGCTCCGGAATTCCACCTGATCCTGTCCCAAACTTGCTCCATCCATCCAACTCATCCTGCTCTGGAACACCTCCCTGATCCCACTTCATCCATCCCACACCAATCCTGCTCCATCTATTCCACGCAATCTCGCCCTACCCATCCTGCCCCAATTCCTTTCTGGAATTCCAACCAATCCTGTTCCATCCATCCCAGCTGATCCCGCTCCAGAATCCAGCCCGATCCCACTCCACAATTCCATCTGATCCTGCTCTGGACCCCTGCTCTGATCCAGAGTCCCTCCCTGATCCCAATCTATCCAATCCTGCCCTGATCCCTCTCTGGAATCCCACCCTCATCCCTCTCCGTACCTGCAGTCAAGCCGTTGTTCCCACATCATTTCCTGCAGAAAGAGAAAATCCATGAGATTCTAGCACGGATCACACACCAGGATTAACCCCAGGATCCAACCTGAGATCTGCACAGAGGGGATCCAGAGCTGGATCCACCACTGGTACTCACTGGCTGCCATGCTGTATTCATTCCTGTCCCTCTTCCCTGTGGAAAAACAGTGGGATCAGCGTTGGTGGCACAGGATTTCCAGAACAGTGCCAAGTGGATCCATGCCCCTTCCCGGCCCCCATCCCGTGCGTTACCGGATTGGTGCTTCCAGACAACGAATCCAATGAGGACAATGAGGATGAGGACGGCAGCGATGATGGACACAGCGACCACCACAGTGAGATTCCTGCCAGATGTTGGATCTGGGAAACGAGGGATGGTGAGCAGGGGGAGGGGAATCCCCATTTGGGCATTCCAAATTCCCAATTCCCACATTCCACATTCCCAGCCTCACCCCAAGCGTAGATCCCGGGCCCCGACATTCCAGGATGCTCCACCCGGCACCGGTACTGCTCCCGCTCCTCCGGCCGCGCCTCGATCCTGGCCCAGGTGTGGAAGGTGCCGTCGCTGTTGGGAACGATCCCGCCCCACTCCGTCTCCTGATCCCAGATTTCATCCCCCTTCATCCAGTTGACTGCGATGGAGCTGGGGTAGAATCCGTACGCGTGGCAGGACAAGATCAGCGTCCCGTGTTCCTCTTTTCCAGACACATGGACATCAGGGGGCTCTGGAATGGGATTACGGTGAGAGACATGCATGGAATTCCATGGGAATGGGATGGGGGTGAGATCTGCCCATGGAATTCCCACTTGAATGGGACAGGGGTGAGATCTGCCCATGGAATTCCCACTGGAATTACTGCATTCCCAAGTCCTCCGTTCCCAAGTCCCACATTCCCACAGGAATTCTGCTCCCACCTTTGTGGTCCAGCTCCTTCTGCCCGTATCTGACGTATTTCTGGAGCCATTCTGGGCATTCTTGCCCCAGGTAATTTGTCCACTCCTCAGCCTCGTTCTCTTCACCTTCCCAGCGCCTCCTGGTGATCTCAGCAGCGCTGTCGGCCGCCACGAATCTCCTGGATCCCAGGTCAAAGGAGACAAATTCCCCCCCGTCATAGCCACTCCGATAGGATCCACGGACACTCCCATCGGATACAAGTTCACAGCCATAAAGCCACTGTACGGTGTGGAGACCTGAGGGGATTGCACCCACAGAGACCCATGGAATTATGTCCCAGTCCCAGAGCCCCATTCCAGCCCGATGGAGCCCCAGAATCTGATGGAGACCCACAGAGCCTCATGCCAGCCCCATGGATCCACATCCCAACCCATGGATCACAAGATATCCATACCAGCCAAATGGATCCCCATCTCATCCCCTTGGCGCCCTGTGAATCCACAATCAAGCCCCAGCGATCCCATTCCAGCCCCATGGATCCCCCCACTCACCTCTGCTCTGATTGTACCGGTCCCGTAGTGTATCCAGGTTCCAGGCATCCACATCCTGGTCCTTCACGTAGTTCTGGGTCTTCCTATCCCAATATTCCGGCTCGGCTCCATCCTCCATCCACTGTGCCAGTGGCACCGCCCGGCCCCGCTCGCTGTCGTAGCGCTCGAAGGGGATCCCATCCACAAACCCCGTGACCATGTACTGGGGGATCCCTGGGCTGGGCTCCGACACAGCCACGTGCAGGAAATGCAGGGAGTAGAGAACTGGGGGGACATGGAGATTTGGGCGCGTTGAGAGAGTTATGGATCAATGAAAGGGGAACTGGGAGAGATGGAAAGGGGGTGCATGGGGTCCCAGTGTCCAGCAATGGGGGCTCAGGGGACTCCCAGTGCCAAGGAAAGGAGGATACAAGGACTGGGAGAGGTGGGATGGGGGTTCCAGGAAAGGTGCCCAAGAAAGAGGGGTCACAAGGTGGGGAGACCCAGGATAACTGGAATGGGGGGCTCGGGGGCCCTTGATGCAGAGAAAAAGGGGGACTGAGAAAAGCAGGAATGGGGGTCCATGGGGTCGCAGGGTCATTGGAAAAGGGGTCTGGGGCTGGGAGAGGCGAGTGGATCCCGAAGGATCAGCCTGGGAGACGGGAAAGAGATCGAGGGGATGCGGTTGGGGAGGGGACGAGGGGAAAGGGAAAATTCCAGGGAGTTCATCTGGATCCCATTGGATCCCAGCTGCGACCCCCCTGAGACCCCTGGGATGCCCGGGACTCTCTGGGACCCCGTTTCGGGAAGCGGCGGGAGTGGAAAACGGGGGGGACACAGAAAGTTGGGAAGTCCGGGGGGTCCAAAGGGCGGGACTGGGGTCTGGGAAAAGCGGGATGCACGAAAAGGGGGTGCAGGGGGGTCCCAGGCCCGGAAATGGAGATTCACGGGTGTCCCAGTGCCCAGGAATGGGGGTTCAGGGGGGTTCCCGTGCTGCGATTCGAGGTTCAAAGGGATCTGGATGTCAAAGAATGGGAAATGAGTGGGGTCCCAATGGCAGATAAGGGGGTGCAGGGGTTTTGCGGTGCTGGGGAAGGGGGTACAGGGAGGTCCTGATGCCCGGTAATTGGCGCTCAAGGGGGTCCCCGTTCCCAGGAACGGGGGTTCAGGAGGGTCCCGGTGCCGGGGGCGGTCACCGGTTCTCGGGCGGATCCCGAAGCCGCAGCTTGGGAGACGCGAAAGTGATTGGGGGAACGCGAGGAGGGGACAAAGAAAACCTTGGGAATTCCCCTGAATTCCCCCTGGGACCTCCCAGGACCCCCCGCAGGACGAGCAGGGGGTGGAGAACTGGGGTGTACGCAGAGACTGGGGGGGTCTGGGGGCGTCCAAGTGTCAGGAGCAGAACTGGTAGATTCAGGAAGGGTCCAAGTTTCAAGGAAGGGACTGGGAGAGGCGGGATGGGGGATCCAGGAGTCCCTGTGCACAAGAATGGGGGTCCAGGGGGTCCCTGGGTCACGGAAAAGGGGGAGCTGGGGCAGGGAGAGGCGGGCGGATCCTGGGGACGCAGTTTGGGAGACGCGAAAACGAGATGGGAGTAAAGGGGAATTCCAGGGAATTCATCTTGATCCCACTGGAACCCCGCTGAGACCCCCTAGGACCCCGGGGGACCCCTTGGAACCCCGTTCCAGGAAACGCCGGGAATGGAGAAATGGGGAGACGCAGAAATTTGGGAGATCTGGGGGTCCAAAAGCCGAGGAAAATGGCGGATCTGGGAATGGGAGTGCAGGGGGCTCCCAGGGCACTGCAGGGGGTGCGGGGGGATCCCAGTCCCGGGTATAGGGGTGCAGGGGGGTCCCGGTGCTGGGGAAGGGAGTACGGGGGAGTCCCCGTACCCAAAACCGAGGGTTCAGGGGTTCCCGTGCTGGGGAATGCGTGTTAAGGGGGAGTTTCCTTCCCGGAATTCAGGGCTCAAGGGGGTTCTGGTTACCGAAAATGGGGGTTCAAGGGGTGCCGGTGACCAGAAATTGGGGTTCAAGGGGCTCTCCGTGCCAGAAGAGGGGCTACGGGGTGTCCCTGTCCTGGGGAAGGAGGTACAGGTGGGTCCCGGTGCTGGGGAAGGGGATTTTTGGGGGTCACACGACCTAAAATGGGGATTCCGGGGGATCTCGTGCTAGGGAACGGAGTTTTAGGGGGCTCCCGGTGCCCGAAAATGGAAATTTAGGGGGATCCTGGTGCCCAGGAATTGCGGTTCAGGGGGGTCCCGGTTTCGGAGGGTCTCACTCACCTTTTGTCGCGCCCCCCGGGCCCCCCAGGAGCCCCAGAAGCCCCAAGAGCAGCCCCAGACCCAGCGCTGGAGCCATCGCTGCCGTCGGCGGTCGCTGCTGTGGCGCAGCTCGAGAGATGCGAAAGTGAAAGTGCCCGAGGGAGCGCGGGGGGGAGGGGAAAAGGGGGAATTCCAGGAAATTCACCCGGATCCGCACCTGGGACCTCTCTGGATCCCTCAGGGATCCACCTGGGACCCTTCACAGCCCCGCACTGCGGGACCCCCGGGCCGGGCTGTGCTGCGCTCCCGGACCCTGCGCTCGAACTCTGCCCGGAACCCGCCGGGTTCGGCCCGGAGCGGGGGGAGCTCCGCGATCCAATTTTTCCTGCGGGTGCTGGTCCCACCCCTGGCGGAGCAGGACTGGGCGCAGTGACCCCGATCCCTGATTCCCAGTCTCCTTCTCTCTATCCCTCTCCTGTTCTCTATTTTTCCTTTGGATGATCATACATCCCAGAGCAGCTGGAGAGCCCCGTGCCCAGTTCAGATTTTCCCAGGAAAAGGAGGCCTGGGGGTGAGGTGCCCCGGGCTGGCCGGGAATGGGGGTCTGGGGGTCCCCGGGGACACGGAAACAGGGGAGCCAGGGACTGGCAGAGGAGGATTCCCGGGAAAGGGGGTGCAGGGGGGGTCTCAGTGCCCGGGAATAGGGCAGGGCAGGATCTGGGAAACGACGACGGCTGCTGGGAAGGTACTGGGACAGACTGCGACACCGAGGTACACCAGGACTGGGACGAGAACCCACTGGGAGCAGAACTGGGGCACCAGGATCATGCTGGGACCACACTGAGGGCTACTGGGAGCACGCAGGGGACAACTGATATATACTGGCAGAGACTGGCAGTGGCATGGATCATCCTAGGATTGACTGGAATCATACTGGGAGTGATCAGATCTGTAGCAGGGGTGATTAAGAGAAACTGGAATAATGCAGTTGTAACTGGGATCATACTGGGAGCAGCTGGCCCAGGCTGGGGTCATACTGGGACTGACGGCGTCCAACTTGGAGTGGCTGGAATAACACTGGAAGTATCTGGGAGTAACTGGGATCATACTGGAGGTGGCAGGGATCAAACCGGACTCATAGTGGAAGTCTCTGGGAGATACTGGGATCATACTGGGGTGACTAGGCTTATACTGGGAGCAACTGAAACCATCGGGGGGGGGGAAAAGGCTTCATAGAAGGTGTGACTGGGTTCATACTGGAACCGGGGCGACACTGAACTCTTATGGAGAGGGACTGAGAGTGAAAGGAACCATACTGGGAATGACTGGGGGCGACTGGGATCCTACTGGGAGTGATTTGGAGCATATTGGGAATGCCCAGGATCATACAGGGGGAGACTGGGAACCACCGGGGAGGCGGCGGCGGAGCTCGGAGGCGGCCCCAGCGCAGGTGGGAGCCGCGCTCGGTTGTGCGGGGGCTCGGGGCTCGCTGCGGGCCTCGGGGGCGGCAGGGGGCTCTGGCGGGTTGGTTGTGCCGGTGCCGGCCCGTGTTGGCGCTGGGCTGAGGGCGCTGCGGGAGCGGCTGCCCGCGGTCTCCTTCCCGCTGGGGCCTCGGCAGGAGCCGGTGCCGGAGCAGCGCTGGCTCGTCCCGGTTGCTGTGGGTGGCACAGAGGTGTCTGCCCTGTGCCCGGGGCCGTGCGGGAAAATTCCCGTGGCCAGAGGTTTGTGTGCCCGCAGAAGACAGAGGAGTCCTGTAAAAGTGACTTTATTGATGGACAAAGGGACAGGCCATGCGGCATTTGCCATGCGGTCTCTAAAGCGCCGCCTCCTTTTTATCCTCATTTTCCCGTCTGCATCTCCCTCTCCCATTCCCCTCTGGCTGACGTTTTTGGAAGGTTCAGACTTCCCGATCCGCCTACTGCATGTCCCTCTTAATATGCACTCCTACTACGATATTAATCTTACTGATTTCAATCCTTCCTTTTCTCATTTACTCAAGAATTGCCTTTACAAACTCATGATTTCCATTGACTCAAACTCTTTTCCTGTGTCCTCTTTGGCGCAAGATGTCGTGCATGGTAAAAAGCTGAGAGGAATGTTGAATTTGTCTTTACAAATGAGTTGTGGATCAGCCTGTAGATAAGGCTAGCACTGAGAGATAAAAGAAACAATGGGATGGATTCCACTGATTGATGAATGGAAAGAGATATTTGCCTTTACAAACAACTGTAGGGCTGCTGATAAATGAAATTGGATATCGAAAGATGAAAGAAGCAACGGGGGGAAAACTATGAATTCTATAAGAATTAAAAATTAAAAGGGAGGGTTATACATTAGAGGGGAATTTCAGCTATCAGGCGTTCCGGGAAGTCTGTGCCTCTCAAGTACCTAAGCCAATGGGGAAAGAGAGAGGGAAATGCGGCCGGGAAAATAGGATAAAAAGGAGGCTGCGTCCTCCGAAAATTGGAGAGATGCCAGGGGAATGTCCCATGGCCTCTCCCTTTATTCGAATAAAGCAAAAAGGACTCCTCTGTCTCCTTTTTGGACATAAACCTCTGGTGTTTGTGGATTAATTTTCCTGACAATTTGGGGTCTCGTCCGGGATCTTTCCACCATCCGGGGCAGCGAGTGGAGCTGAAGGCGCCTCACCCAGTTTGGGTGATCAGCTCCCCTTGGTGCCGGCCGGTACCGGGCGATCCATTGGGTTCCCGAGACTGTCCAGGAGACAGACGAGTGGCGGACCAGGGGGGTCCGTGAAGAGTCCGCAGGGAAGGACCACTGAAAATCTCACCGGTGAGTAAAATGGGATCTTCGGGGAGCAAACCTGGGAGGGCACCCAGGGAGGGCAGCACAGGTAAAACGGGGCACCCAGAGAGGGTTGGAAGGGTGAAGCCGCGAAGGGGCCCCGGCAAAAGGGATGACGATCCCATAATACCCCCGGAGAGTCCCTTGGGGTGAATGCTGAGGTCTTGGGAGAGATTGTATATTCACCCAGAAGTAACTGTGGAAATTATGGTAAAATATTGTTATTTTGTGTGGCCAGAGTATAAGCTGGCAAGGGGACTTATATGGCTACTTATGGAACAGATAAAATTCATTTGTGTCGAATTTTGTGGAGGTATCTAGAGGAGAATTGGAAAGGATGGATTGAAAGGGAATGTGGATTAATATGGGTCAGACAAGAAACAAGAGAAATGTATATGTTAAGAAAAAAGAGGAGGAAGAGGAAAGTAGTGAGGATTGGGATGTTTTTCAGCTCCTTCCCCCGTCTTGTCCTCCAGTGTTGCCAGCTGACCCAGGGCCAGCTGCAGGTCTTCTGTATCCTCAACTTCCAGAGCAAGGGGATCAGGGAAATGTTATTCCTACAGCCCCACCTGAGAAGGATAATGGTGTAGGGGGAGGGGAGCAGCATGTTGTATCACCCCCCAGAACTAGAAGAGGAACTCAGTTTAGGGCATCAGAAGCCCCCCAAGAGACAGGGGTACACCAGATGCCACTCTGTCAAGTTCCTTTGGGGGGTCAAGGGGGAGGATTTGGGTTTGTAATTGTACCACTTACTACCCAGGATATAAGAGGGTTGAAAAAAGAATTACCCCCATATTTGGATGATCCCATAGGGGTGGGGGAAAAGATAGAGGAATATTTGGGAAATGCGGATTATACATGGAAGGATTGGGATTTTCTTTTGGGAATTTTGTTTGGGTCATCAGAGAAACGAATGATTTTGCAGAAAGCTCGGCAGCTGTGGGAGGATGAACACCCACAAGCAGCAGGGGGGGCTGGACCCAATGCACCTACGGTGGGTGATGCCATCCCCCAGGCAGACCCCCAGTGGGACCCAAATAACCAGGCCAGTCTGGCTCACCGTGATTGCCGTGCTTATTTGATCAGGGCAATCAAGTCAGTGGCTCCCAGAACTAACAACATAGCTAAGGCTCTGTCGTTAGAACAGGAGAAACAGGAAAGCCCTCATTGGTTGGAGAAGATTAGGGATGCCTTGAGGAAGCACGGGGGGATGGATCCTGAAGGGCCAGCCTTCAACACATTGCTTAAAGTACAATTTGTTACTAAGGCCTGGCCTGATATAAGGAAAGGAGTACAGAAGGATGAAGAGTGGCAGAATAAGCCTCTAGAGGAATTGGTTAGAAAAACACAGCAGATATGTGTAAGAAGGGATGAGGAAAAGGCAGAAGCTAAAGCAAGGATGATGGCAGAGTTTTTGCAGCCCCGGAGGAATAAACCGCAGGGTCCAAGGGGTCCCAGGGACAGAGGGGACGGGGTCGGCCACAAGGAAGTGGCAGAGGGATTCCCTCCTCGGCAGGGGACAGCCGACCCAAACAGCGGCTGGGGAATAACCAGAGTGCTGTCTGCAGGGCAGAAGGGCATTGGAAAAACGAGTGTCTGCAGAAACAACTGGACCCTCAGGAGGAGGAAGTCCAGAGAATAATAGAAATGGATTGTTAGGGGTGTCAGGGACTCCTATTATACCAAAGACCCACCACTCAGGAGCCCTTGGTAACTTTTAAGGTGGGTCCGGATCGAGAGGAGGTGTGTTTTTTTGGTAGACACGGGGGCGTCTCGGTCCACCTTAAATTTTATACCTAAGGGGGGGAAATTGTCAAAAAGATCCTTGGTTATTCAAGGAGTAAGCGGGAAGGATGAGCGAGTGCATTTTATTCAACCGCTGTTAATAGATGTGGGGGACAGATTTGAACTGCATGAATTCTTGTTTGTTCCTAATTGTGATTGTAATTTACTGGGAAGAGATTTGATGGCTAGAATGGGAATGCAAATTAGTATTGTACGAAGTGACACGGAGTCTGAAACTGTGATATCTTTGTGTAAAATGTCTGAAAAGGCTTATGCTAAAATAAATCCGGAAGTATGGGCAGCTCCAGGGAAATATGGGAAACTGGACATAGAGCCTCTCCAAATTACTTTGAAGCAACCAGGACAAGTGGTGTCTAAAAAGCAATACCCTCTTTCAAGGGAGGGAAAGAAGGGGTTACAGCCTGTTATTGAGTCCCTGCTAAAAGCAGGTCTTTTAGACCCGTGTGTGTCTCCCTATAACACTCCTATCCTGCCGGTTAAGAAACCAGATGGAACCTACAGAATGGTGCAGGATTTAAGAATAATAAATGATATTGTCAAACCAAGGCATCCCACGGTTCCAGATCCATACACAATCCTGAATCAAATCCCTTCTTCACATCAGTATTATTCTGTACTGGATTTGAAGGATGCTTTCTGGGGTGTCCAATCACAGAAGATAGTAAACAGTATTTTGCTTTTGAGTGGGAACAGGAGGAAGGAGGGAAAATGATAAAACAACAATTGCCATGGACAGTACTCCCTCAAGGATATACAGAATCACCAGTTCTGTTTGGGCAAGCTTTGCAGAAAATATTAAGAGAGTTTACTCCACCCTCAGGAGTCAAGTTGTTGCAGTATGTAGATGATTTGCTCTTATCAGGGGAACAGGAAAAGGTGGTTGAAGAGGCTACTGTAAAGCTGCTTAATTTTCTTGCAAAAAAGGGACTTAGAGTATCCAAAAAGAAAGCACAGTTGGTAGAAAAGAAGGTCAAATATTTGGGACACATTCTGTCTGAAGGGTTACGGTGTATTGATCCAGAAAGGATACAAGGGATTTTACAGGTACCATTACCCCAGACTAAAAAGGAGTTACGGCAGTTTTTAGGGTTGGTGGGGTACTGCAGAGCATGGATCGAGGATTTTTCTGTGGTGGTCAGACCTTTATATAACTTTTAACCCAAAACAGTCCTAATGTCGTGGTGTGGACACCAGAAGGAGAGAAAAGCTTTAAGAAATTAAAAGACAAATTGGTTAAGGCCCCAGTCTTGGCTCTTCCAGACGCAGAAAAAGAATTTCAGCTATATGTGGATGTCAAACAGGGTCATGCTAAAGGAATTTTGGTGCAAGAGCATGGGGGAACACGGAGGCCTGTTGCCTGTTTTTCTAAGTTCTTAGACCCGGTGGCCAGAGGCGGCCCCATTGTCTGCAGAACTGTGCAGCCACAGCTCTGATGGTGGCTGAGGCCCGAAAGCTGACAAGGGGAGGGAATCTCATTGTTAAAGTCCCACATCAGATTAAAGCTTTGTTAACTGAGAGAGCCTCTAAGTGGATGACGAGTGCTCGATTATTACAGTAAGAATCTTGTTTAATGGAACAGGAGGATTTAAAATTCAAAAGTGGAGAAGATTTTAATCCAGCCTCTTATTTAAATGGCCCTAGAGAAAAGGGGGGCCAGGAAGAAATCCATGATTGTATCCAGGTTATAGACCTCCAGACACGGGCTAGGGAAGATCTACGGGATATTCCCTGGCCTGAGGGAGAGAATGTGTTCATTGATGGGTCCTCCAAGGTGGTAGAAGGGAAACGATTTACAGGATACTCTATCGTGAATGGGAAGCAATTAAAGGAAGGGGGGAGGTTACCACACACCTGGTCAGCTCAGACAGCAGAGCTGTACGGGCTTGTGAGAGCCTGTGAATTATACCAGGACAAGATAGTAAATATATTTACTGATTCTAAATATGCATATGCGGTAATACATGCATTTGGAAAACGATGGGAAGAAAGAGGTTTATTAAGCTGCAGAGTAAAGACGTTAGCTCACGAGAACTTAATCTCTCGCCTATTGGAGGCAGTGAATTTACCAAAAAGGGTGGCGATAATCCACATTAAGGGGCATCAGGCAGGATGGTGGGAGGAGGCAATAGGAAACCGACTGGCTGATGAAGAAACTCGCAAAGCTGCATTGTTGCCAGAAGTCTCTAAGATCCTGCCTTTGCTCCCAGTAACTGCACCGCTGCCAGAGAAACTGTGATAAATGTGATTCGTGCTAATTAAGTTGTAACTATATTAACAAAATTGTATTTAGATCAATAGAAGACAATTGTTACAGAGTGAGAAGGGGGAGATGGGTGAGACAGGATAAAAGACATCTCCCAGATGTTGGGAGTCGAAGAAGGAGGTTGGAAGAAAGTCAGATAAGAATAGTCGAAGGACGAAGGTCTGATAAGCGGCATCTAGAAATACAGCTTCAACCTTGAAGCTGTCAAAAATGGAATGATCACAAGCATGGGACTTAATTAAAGTCATGTTATGGAAAACATCTGCTCAGTCACACAGGGCGCCTGCGCTACCTGCAGCTCACACCTCGGTCACTGATGATGATGATGAGCCTTCACCGGAAATAAGACCCTTAAAAGGATAAGAGACCCCCAACCCATTAGTAGAGCATGCGCCGTGCAGTATAGTTACGTAGATTTTAGGAATAGAAACTAGGAGGAGCTTTCTAGAAACTTCCGTAGCCTACAGTATATAAGTGGGATTGTTAGCCTGGATGCTTTGATACGTGAGGAATGGGAGCCACTCCCCGTATCCCCGGTCAGAGGGGGCCCCTCCCCGGTCGGTTTTGCTTATGCTTTATACGAACCTCAATTATACTAAATTACTTACTGCCAAATTTTGTATATTCTTAAATATATGCACTTTGATTGTTTCATCTCCAATACTTTAATTGTCATCTCCAATACTTTGATGGTATTCATTTTGTTACTATTAAAAACTTACTATTAAATTTAATCTTGTTGCTTGATAAATTGAGAAAAATAGAACATCATTCATAACAATTTGGTGCCGAAACCCGGGAACTCCAGTCCAAGTGAAGAGTGGCTAGTTTTGGGAAGGAGCTCCCCACCAATTGTTAAGGTGGTCCCAAGGCTAGACCAGGCTCTCTTGGAAAAGGAGTTCCAAATTAAAATAAAGCATAAGCAAAAGAAGCTCGCTACAAGGAGGCGCGCCAGAAGAAGAAGGCTCCCGTGAGAACGCCGGCAGAAAGGGAAAGGTGCCCGTAAAACGTCTTGTGCACAAGAACCCTGTGCGAAAATGGGCTGTGTGAGTACCATGGGGTTGGGTAAAGGGGGCGGCTGTGTGCTTGTGTGTGAGTGAGGAATGTCTGAAAGGGGAGAGCGAGTGAATACCCCGGGAGGGACTGGGAGGGAAGTCCCAGCCCGAGAACTCACGAGAAAAGTCTTTGAGAAGGGAGCTGATGCTCGGAGAAGTGATGTAAGAAGGGAGTGAATGAGTCAGGTTCAACTATCTGTTGGGAGGATAATAGATGGAAGTTTCAGTACGTGATTAAGAAAGGATTGTGGAAAATAGTCAGAAAGAGAGGTTGGGGAGAGAATAAAAGGAAAAGAAGGAATTAGGTGTGAAACAAGTGTTTGGCAAAAGAAGTGAGATTGGTATATTAAGCGAAGGAGTTGAACCGCAGAACGAATGAGAGAGAGCAAGGGAAATGTTGCCGCCAGAGATGGGTCAGAGGAAAAGTAAAATCTCTGACCCAGGGGTTGTGAATTATGAGAATAGTTCACGAGAACCCGGTGTGCCTGGGAACCGAGAGGGGGTTTCCCAGAAGGGGAGCGAGATTCCTCAGGACAGCCCCCTGAGGATAGTGTTACAATACTAAAGTACAAGGGAATCCCAAAGAGAAAAAGTAAGCAGAAAATTATACAGTACTGTATGTTTGAGTGGACAAAAGAAAAGATTTGTGCAAATAATTTGTACTGGCCAGAGTTTAAATCATTTGAAGATTAGATTTGTCAGGTTTTAAATCTATATATGAGTTCAAAACAACGTTTTAATTAGGAAGAAAGTGAATATGCTGCTTTGTGTCTTCCAAAAAGTGTGTGGGGGGTAAATTTATAGTTCAAAGGCAAGAAAAAGAAGGTTATTCGTTATACCCTTTGCAAACTAAAGGACGGGCAGCAAGAAGGGACTGGCTAAAGCCATGGGACTCGTTAAATCACCTCCCACCCCCATACAGACAGCCTGGCCAGCCTGTCCAGCCCCTGGTCCCTGATGCACCCCCTATTCAGGACGAGCCAGTAGCAGACAGAACTAGAGGCAGAAGGGAACAAGAGGAAGAAAGTGACAAAGAGGATGAAGAAGCAGGAAGGGAAGATAGATTATACCCTCTTAGAGAGGTTCCAATGGCAAATCTGGCCCCAGGACAGGGACCTATTGGTTACGTGAGTGTTCCCCTGAATACTAGGAACTTTAAGAAATTTAAGAAAGAGATGGGCAGGATGCCAGAAGATCATATTGAGGTAGCAAAGAAACTAAATCAGTTATTAGGACTGAATATTTACACCTGAGTGGAATTGCAGTCTATTTTAGAAATCTTGTTTACAGTGGAAGAGAGAAATGATTAGATAGTCAGGAATACAGGCTTAAAATAGAGATCATTAAAAGCCAAACCAAAAAGATCAGAAATGGCCTATGGCAGATCCAAATTGTAATAATCAGGAAGTAGAACATAGGCAAAATATGAGAGATTTCAAGTAAATGATTATCCAAGGTATTCAGGAAGCAATGCCCAGAGGACAAAATATAGGGAAATCTCTGAGTGAGCACCAAGGGAAAGATGAATGCCTGGCAGAATGGTTAAAGAGACTAAAAAAAAAAAAAAAAGGAATTGCAGTTATACTCAAGCATAGACCCCGATACACCAGCAGGGCAGGTCCTTTTGAAAACACAATTTGTAGCTAAGTCTTAGGGGGGGACATCAGGAAAAAGTTAGAAAAATTGGAAGATTGGCAGGATAGGAGCTTCAGGAGTTGTTAAAGGAAGCACAATAAGCGTATGTTCGGAGAGATGAGGAAAAGAAAATTAAAGCCAGGATTCTAATGACAGCAATCCAAGAAATACAAACAGCCACAAACACAAAGAATTTATCAGAAAAGAATAAAAAGAAGAAAGAAAAATCAGGTCCTGCTTCTGAGGACACAAGGCCTATGTGCTTTTCTTGTCACAAAAAAAGGACATACACACACACAAAAAAAAACCCAAACAACAGCAAAAAAAATATTAATTCAAGAAAACTAAGGGGGGGTCAGGAGCTCATTTATTTAATATGAACCAAAATACCAGAAGACCCCTTGATAAAGCTGAAAGTAGATTCTCAAAATGAAGAAATCATATTTTTAGTAGACACAAGGACTTTGTTTTAGTTTAATTTAGTTTAAATTTAGCAAGAAACTTTTGAATAGAATTTTTCTGGGAAACAAATTTAAGCAATCTTTTTTTAATTAGTTAAAGAAAAAATATTTCCTCAGAGAGAAGTGGGAAAAATAACTATTTAACAGGCAAAACACTTTCCAGTATAAAAATGAACAATATTAAACAACAAAACTTCTTATTGTTTCAAAAAGATGACAGATTCAAAAGAAGGTTTTTTTGTAAGTTGCAGCTTAACTTACTTAGTCTGGTATCAGTTCCTTCAGTGCTGGGAAATGCCTTGGCCCAGGCCAGGCTAGGTGGGCTACGGTGTGAGCTTCCAGTGCTTTCTTGGGTTTTCAGTCCAGAGCAAAATTGAATAATTCAAGAAAAAAAGAAGAAAAACAGACTCCAGGGAATTTTTTACTTTAATTGGTTAAGAAGAAAAAAAAAAACCTAACCAAAAAGCAAAAGAGAGTTCTCTCCCGCTGTCCACTGCAGACAACTAGGTCTGTGAGCAGGAATGCGGGGGAGTCAGTGTAGTTTCTGATAACTAATTCTGCACTTTTTCTCTCCTCTTTCACTCCTGGAATCAGTCTTAAAGCTGCAGAATTCAATATTCAACACCGACTGAACAGACTATTTAAAGATACAAGCATCATAAAATAAAAAGAAACAATTTAGCTGATAATAAAGCAGGGGGGGAGCCCTAGGAGAAAACGGCAGTGTGAGTGTGGCTTTTCGGGAAGCAAAAGCACAGGGTGGGGCAACATGCTTTTCCTTGGCAGAAGTGGAGGCTGTGAAAAAGCTGGGGGTAACCCTGAAAAAAGGATGAATTTTTCTGCCCAATAGTAAAAGAGCGGTGCCAGGACTTTTGGCCCAACAGATCCCAGACAGCTCACATGGGGGGATTCACTGGGGCACGAGAGCACTTTGTGACCATTTTGTAAAATTTTATTAAAAAACAAATTACTCAAATTGTAATAAATCGAATAAAGCTAAGGAGGGTACTGGGTGCCAAAAGCTACAGTCCATATAGAGTTAGCATAGAACCACTGTACTTTGGGACCAAGGGAGAATGTGATTTTTATATTATTTTACTGCTGTTTGAAATACCAGTTTAAAGTTGTTTTAAAAGGTGCATTATCAAAGTCTGGACATCCTGAATTAGCTGCCAGCTGCAACCTCATTGAACCTGAAGGCAGAACAGCGCTGATGGGAAAGAATCAGACACCTCGTTGATCAATGAAAACAGCCCAGGAGGATTGAAAAATTTCTCCAAGAGCCTCCAACAGTCAACATTAACTGATTTATTTGAAGAACTACAACTCCAGAAAAAAAGACTGGTAACACCTGTTATTAAGAGGGTCAAAAACATAATTAACACATTGGAAAAGTACTAACCATGGCTTAAAGTGTTGTCCATAAATTTGTGTTATTTGTACCTATTGTTTTAATTTGTAGTAAAAAGTAACTAGAGTGAAAAAAAAATAATAATTGGTTTGTTTAAGTTGTGTATGTAAACAGCTAACTTTAAAAAAAAAATTTTTTTGTAATTTTTTTTGAATGTTATTAGAACAAGTTATGTGAAAACAAATCTTGTAGTTGGCATATCTCCAGAGCTTTAGTGGATTAGGAAAAATAGCTGATCAATCTAAGAAGAAAGATAAGGCAGTGCTGCAGAACTACGAATACTTTGTGCCATCTTTGAAACAACAACAACAACAAAAAAGTTAAAATAGTTCATACGAACCTTATGAGGCCAAGGGTATCAAAAAGAAACAAATTCCAGGATAAAAACTTTGCTACCGAGAAGATTGACATCTCGGCCCTTGGCTGCAACCCAAGGAGCCTTGAGACAGGTAGAAAGTTAAAATTCCTGAGAATTATTTTCATTGTGCTTACTATAATACCCCTGGCAACTGGCTAAAACCATAAGACAGCATGGAGCAAAAAAGAACAGACCATGCAGGAACAAATTACAAGAAGACAAGCAATGCAAGAGCCAGCAGTAAAGAAACAAACTATTCCTGATCCCTGTGGGTCAAGGATAAGATGGAATCAGTTTTTGTGGCACATTCACATGTTACTGCTGCCTGTTATGACTGTACCAGCTTTTTAGAAAATTGTGTGAAAAGTCCAAAATTCTATTGAGTAAGAAGAAATTTAGGATTCAATGAGTGAACTCCTTATCCTAACAATAATCAACTTTGTCCTAGATATAAAATTTTCTTTTGTTTTGAAAAATATAATAATGGAAGTTGAAAAATAAAAAGAAACAAAAAAAAAAAGATAGGAAAAGATCAAAAGGAAAGAGTTAAGGAAATTGAATGAGCTGTATAAACAATTAAAACAGCACTATAGCCACTGGGATTTGCCAACTTCAAACAAAAATTTGTTTGTAGATCTGATGCAAGAAATTGCCACAGAATTGGGATTATCTAAATGTTTTGTTTGTGGAGGACTTAGAATGGCTAAAAGATGGCCATGGAGAGGTGAAGGTTTGGCTCCAGAACAATTTTTAAAATGGAATCATACACAAATTTCTAAGACCCTAAGACGGCCTGAAGGCTGGGTCCTGAGTCATCAAGTCATTGGAACAGTTTGTATAACTCAGGAAGGGAGAAAATACACTGAAGTGGTAGGATATACTCCTTGCCTATCTACTTTAGTAGTAAATTCAGACAATAACACAAAGACCTGGCAACCCAAGAGTCCTACTGGATATTGGGGAATAGCAAAAGAAATGAATTGCAAGTGGAATAATCAAACTAATTTGTGCTGGCATAACAGTTCTGGAGCTAACCCCTACCAATCCATAAAAGACTTGAAATCTTATTGGGAACAACCAGAAAATACAAAAGAAAGATGGAAAGCCCCTGATGGAATATATTGGGTTTTTGGGCAACGAGCATACAGTGAACTACCCTGAAAATGGGAGACAACTTGTACCTTATGAATTATACGACCCTCCTTCTTTGTCATACCAAGGTCTAAGAGCAATGTACTAGGAACACCACTTTATGAAACCTTAGAAAGAAAAAAAAAAGAAAATTAAATCTCGACTTTCCGATGGCAGGAGGAAACCAAAAATGGAAAGATGAAGAATGGCCTGCAAAAAGAATTATAGCATACTATAAACCTGCTACTTGGACTCAGGATGGGTCTTGGGGATATAGAACTCCAATTTACCTATTAAACCGGTTGATAAAGGCTCCAGGCCGTAGTAGAAGTCGTCTCAAACCACACAGCAGACGCTTTAAAGTTGTTGGCCAAACAGCATTCACAAATGCGAGCATTTGTATATCAAAACAGAATTGCCCTAGACTATCTGTTGGCAGAAGAAGGAGGAGTTTGTGGGAGGTTTAATGAATCTGAGTGCTGTGTGGAAATGGATGACCACGGGGAAGCCATCACCAAACTTGCTGGCGAAAAAGTGGCACATGTACCAGTTCAAAAATGGAATTCTATCCTGAAAGCTGACTGGTGGAATAATCTTTTTGGGGGTGTGTGGTGGAAAAAATTAGGATTCATGCTATTGTGTTCTGTTTTAGGTCTATTGTTTCTGCCTTGCATGATACCATGTCTAATCAGACTAATACACTCAGTAATTCAAGGAATGCAACTTACAGCCATACCTATAGATCCAGAATTAACAACAAAAGGAAAAATAAATTCCTTGATGGTACTGAAAGCACAATCCACTTGCACTCGAAGAAGAAAAATCGAGAAAATAGTGACTGAATGCAAAGAGAATACCCTGGCATGAGAAATGTTAACCAAATTTGAGAAAAAGTGTGAAGAGCTAGATGCCACATGAAAAATGTTAAAAAAAAATTAAAAGCTAGTATAAAAAAACATAGACAATACGAAGTAGCAACTTTTTAGAGCACGAATCAATATAATCAAAAAGAGAAATGGGGGAATTGTGATAAATGTGATTCGTGCTAATTAAGTTGTAACTATATTAACAAAATTGTATTTAGATCAATAGAAGACAATTGTTACAGAGTGAGAAGGGGGAGATGGGTGAGACAGGATAAAAGACATCTCCCAGATGTTGGGAGTCGAAGAAGGAGGTTGGAAGAAAGTCAGATAAGAATAGTCGAAGGACGAAGGTCTGATAAGCGGCATCTAGAAATACAGCTTCAACCTTGAAGTTGTCAAAAATGGAATGATCACAAGCATGGGACTTAATTAAAGTCATGTTATGGAAAACATCTGCTCAGTCACACAGGGCGCCTGCGCTACCTGCAGGTCACACCTCGGTCACTGATGAAGATGATGAGCCTTCACCGGAAATAAGACCCTTAAAAGGATAAGAGACCCCCAACCCATTAGTAGAGCATGCGCCGTGCAGTATAGTTACGTAGATCTTAGGAATAGAAACTAGGAGGAGCTTTCTAGAAACTTTTGTAGCCTACAGTATATAAGTGGGATTGTTAGCCTGGATGCTTTGATACGTGAGGAATGGCGAACCACTCCCCGTATCCCCGGTCGGAGGGGGACCCCTCCCCGGTCGGTTTTGCTTATGCTTTATACGAACCTCAATTATACTAAATTACTTACTGCCAAATTTTGTATATTCTTAAATATATGCACTTTGATTGTTTCATCTCCAATACTTTAATTGTCATCTCCAATACTTTGATTGTATTCATTTTGTTACTATTAAAAACTTACTATTAAATTTAATCTTGTTGCTTGATAAATTGAGAAAAATAGAACATCATTCATAACACCAATAAAGTCACTTTTACAGGACTCCTCTGTCTCCTGCGGGCACACAAACCTCTGGCCACGGAAATTTTCCCGCACAGCCCCGGGCACAGGGCAGACACCTCTGTGCCACCCACAGCAACCGGGACGAGCCAGCGCTGCTCCGGCACCGGCTCCTGCCGAGGCCCCAGCGGCAAGGAGACCGCGGGCAGCCGCTCCCGCAGCGCCCTCAGCCCAGCGCCAACACGGGCCGGCACCGGCACAACCAACCCGCCAGAGCCCCCTGCCGCCCCCTCGGCCCGCAGCGAGCCCCGAGCCCCCGCACAACCGAGCGCGGCTCCCACCTGCGCTGGGGCCGCCTCCGAGCTCCGCCGCCGCCGCCGCCTCCCCGTGCTCCGGCCGCTGCCGCCGCTGCCGGGCCCGCACAGACGCTGCCACAATGGCGCCTTTGCTGCTCTGCCCAATCAGCGCGCGACAACCAGGAGTGACATTGGCACAATCAGCCAATGGCAGCGAGGGCCGGGCTCTGCACACGGCCCAGCCTCGGCCCGCGCTCTCAGGGCCCCCCGGGCTGTGCGAGGGCAAAGGCGGAGATGAGGAACAGCCCTGGAACGGGCCCGGGCCCGAGCCGCCATTGGCCTGGAAACACAAACAAAGTTCTCCGCAGTTCCCGGCACGCCTTTCCCAGCCCCGCGTGTTCGCTGCCTCCGGCTCAGCGGGAAGCCCAGGAGTCTCACTTCTCCTACCTCCTAATTAGGAGCATCAGTGCATGGCTTTGATTTCCCGCACAAAAAGGGAAAACTGCCCCAAACCCCTATGGATGAGTGGGAGAGGGGAGAGATTTCTGGCAGAAAACTCTAAAAACTCAGAGCATGAGAAGTAAATGGAGACCCTTCAAACCAGCTTTCCACACGCCTCCCTCCTTCCAGCTGTACCTCCTACCTCGGCAGTGCAGGGTGGGAGAAACGACGCTCACTTTATAAAATTATATAGGTTTATTAAACCTTAGCAAAAAAAATACAACAAAAGACTGAATTAGGAGAAAAATCAGCGCTGGGAGCACAGGACTAAAGCAGCAGACCCGGGTGTGATTTGGGGGCCCAGCGGGGTCCCCGGGCCGCCCCGCCCCCCCCCCGCCTTCGATCTCGGCCAAGGGGTGCGAGCGGCGCGGCCCCGCTGCTGAGCACTGACCCCGCCCCGGGGGCCGCCGGGACCCCCCCGAAAAAACCCGCACCTGCACCCCCCCTTCAGTCCCTCCGACCTTCCCAGTCCTGGGGGGAAAGGGGGAAAGGGGAGGACCTGGGGCGGGATCACCCGGAGACCCCCGGGGTGAGGAGCAGGAGGGGGGGGGGGTCGGGCTCGCGCTGAGTGGGGGGTCCCGCGCGAGGATTTCGGGGGGGTTCGCTCGAGGAATTTTGGGGATCCTCGTGCGACGGATCCTCGTGCAAAGGGCTCCTCTTGTGCCACCGTCTCCTTTTGTCACCCAGACCAGTTTGGGGAGCTCTTTGTGTCACCCAGAGGAATCTGGGGGATCCTAGTGTCACCGAGAGCCCTGCGAGTGACACCGAGAGCCCTGTGTCACCAAGGGCCCCTCAAGTGCCCCCAGCTCCTTGTGCCACCAGGAGCCCCTGGAGTGTCACCAGCTCCTCGTATCACCGAGAGCCCCTCGTGCCACCAGGACCTCGTGCCAGAGAATTTGGGGAGAGTCTCTGTGCCACCGGGAGCCCCTGAGTGTCACCAGCCCCGTCCCAGGGTCCCCAGTGTCACCGGGGTCTCTCTCTGTGTCACACACCAGACCCCCCCTCCGAGCACCAGGACCCCCGAATTTAACCGTCCTCGTGCACCGGGACCCCTCAGGACCCTCGAGTTTCCTCTCTCCCCTCCTCGTGCACCGGCATCACCGGACCGCCCCCTCTTTCCCGAGGAATCGCCGGAGACCCCCTCCATCAATCACCGGGCACCGGGACCACCAGAGGACCTCCCCCATCAATCAGCACCGTCACCGTGCACCGGGACTCCCCCCACCATCGAGCAGTGACACCCCCTCATCGTGCACCGGGACCGCCGGACCCCCCTCAAACATCGCCAGCCTCGGGCACCGAGATCACCGGAGACCCCTCCATGAGTCACCGGGACCCCCCCGTCATGCACCAGGACCACCGGAGACCTCCCCAGGAATCACCGGACACCCCCTCACGAATCACCGGGCACCGGGACGCCCCCTCGGGCACCGGAACTGGACCCCCCCTCGTGTACCGACCACCCTCCGGTGCACAGGGCCCGGACCCCCCTTTGTGCCCCCCCCTGCCCATCCCGGGGATTCCGCCCCTCCCCTTTGACTTCTCCCGGGAACAGGAGCGGGAATGGGGGGGGGCGTGCGCTGGGGGGGCACCGGGGTGTCCCCAGCACCGGGGGGCGTCCCTTGGGGCTCGCTGCGTTCCCCCCTCTCCTCCTCCGGTTATCACCAGGGACCCCCCCAATTTACCGGGGCTCCCCCTATTCACTGCCCCCCCTTCACCGAACGCCCCAAAGCGCTGGGACCCCCCCCGATACTTGGGACCACCCCAGGGCGCCAGGACCCCCCCCTCACTCACCGCCCCTCCCCCATCCATGGGACCCCCCCACTCACCGCTCCCCCCCGTCACCAGGACCCCAAAATCCATGGGACTCCCCCCACACTCATCAAGGCTCTCCCCAAATCCATAGGACCCCTCCCTCCCCCCCACTCACCACCCCCTTCTCAGCACTCCCCGGGCCCTCCCCATTGATCGAACGCCCCCATGGCCCCCCCAGCCCCTCGCCCTCGCATTGGGCCCCCCGGGGCCGAGGCAGAGCCCTCCCTGAGGGACACCCCTCATCCCCGGCCTGCAGCCGCCCATGGAGCCGCTGACCACAACTCCCTGCCTGCGTCCATCCGGCCAATTCCTCTGGCCCCGCACAGCCCAGCCTGCAAAGCCAGCACCTGCTGGGCACCTGCTCCATGACACTTCCAGGGGCTTGGGCTGCTGAAGGGCTGCTGGGCTGGGCCCTTTGTGACACAGGGCCGTTCTATCGGGTTCCTGGGTGCTGTTGGCCATTCTGTTGTCCTGGTGACATGGCACAGCCCCGCCCTGCAGGGGTATATACGGGGCACAGGGCCCTGCGCTGCCCAGGGCCAGGAGTGCCACTGGCTCAGGAGGAAGCAGCTCCTGGGATCTCTGTGCTCCAGACGACGTTACACATGGAGGAGGAAAAGGTGAACCCTGTTATAAATGAGAGACAAAAGTCTCGATATTCAGCAAAATTTAGATTGCTTTATTTGATATAGAAAGAGCAAGCAGCGCTGGGGAACGTGAGGGGTCACCGCCCACTCCACGCTCCACTGAACCTTGGTTTGCAGCCTCTTCTTATACTGTGGGTTCTCGTTGTACACAAATTCACAAAGCCTTTGGGTGATAATCAGTCACAGATAGCCATCCGGTCCTTAAGCACCAGAGAAGTTCTGGGAGTCTGGTCCTTGAGATAGGCAGTATTGATTAGACAAAGGCAGGAAGGGCTTTTTGGGAAGTCTGATTTTGCAAGCTGGTAGTCGATACAACTTATTTGAAAAACATAACATAATATATTATAATGTTGGGTAATACAACATAATATAACATAACAATGTGATTTTAAACTGAATTATTTAATCATATAATTTCCTTTATCTAGTGTCCATGCTTCATTTCAGAGCTTTGTATTCTGGTTTATGCAAACCCCAATGCTTTTGTGATTAACACGAATCTTTTGTCAATTGTCACAATTTCCCCACTTCTCTTTTTTTATCCCATTGATTCGTGTTCTGGTTTCAAATTTTGTCAGTACCTCTTGTACTAGATTTAATTCATGTACTGCCATTAATTTTGTTGCCTTCTCAGGGTCTATTGGTATTGTAGCAACTTGCATTCCTTGAACCACCGACTAGATTAGTCGAATGAAGCATGGAACAAGACAAGGGATGAACAGTAGCCCTAATAATGCACATGTTAACATAAACCCTAATTTCTTCCACCAAGCTCCCCCCCAACAGTTTATTCCACCAATTATCATTAAGCATAGAGTTTCAGTTTTGTACAGGTACATGGGTTAATCGTTTTATTTCTTCTGCAATTTTAGTAATTACTTGACCATTATCATCAATTTCTAAGCAGCATTCAGAATTATTAAACTTCCCACACACTCCCCCTCGATATTTCTGTTTGATTTCACTGTAACAACTGCTCTGGCCCTAATCCTCCCCCGCCCTGCATGGCCATTGTTCAGTCATCTGCATTCCTCTACAGATCCAACAATGAGTTAAGTTCAGTAGTAATTTCTTTCATTAATTCTACAAATAAATTTTTTCCCGAGGTCGGTAATTCCCGTTCACTGAGTTGTTGTTTTATTCTCTCATAGAAGTTAAAACTTCCCCCACGGTTTGTCCTTTTCCCTTGAACATTTTAGTTTGTTTTTTTTTTTTTAATCAATTCCTGCTTGTAGTGATCTTGCACTCCTCCCTGATCTGAATATCCCCACATACCTTCTTTTGTGAAGCAGAGCTGTGTCTCTCCTACTGGGCAACTTTGGTATGCCGATGGAGCCCACCCTCCTTTTCCCAAATTGGTGGCCACTTCTTTCCATAATAGTGCATAATGTGTTTATTACAGCAGGCCGAATTGATGTGTGTGTGGAAGGCAAGGGTGGATACCGTGCATCCCCGTACCCAATTGTCTGGTGACACTTGGAACAAGCATCAGCATTATTTCCTTTTATCATCATTAGCAATGGGATGACTCCCATGACCATTTTCATCCCTCTGCCTCCCTCAAGGCCTACGGGGTTGCTGCCAGTAGCCGAGGTTTGTTTGATCTTCTCGGCAGCAGGGAATATGTCCTGGGCTCTCCCACTTTGTCTTTCTCTTTTAATATTGTTTCTTAATTTTGTTCCAGCTTTTAGCTTTAACATTCCAGTACGAGGTACAGCAGTAACAGCTCGGTATACACAACCCTTCTGACACTCTTTTGTCAACACCTCTGCTCTGGCTTGCTTTTTTTATCTCGTTCCATTCTCAAATAACTTCCACCAGTTATGATCATCAATTTTAATTTCTCCTTGTGCTGATAGGGTATTAAGTACCTTAATAGTTTCCTTACATTCATTTCTTCTACATTGAACACATAATGTGAATGGGGGATACCCACCATAGGAATGACACCACCACAACTCAGTACAGTATGGGCACCCTTTTTTTTTTTTTTAATGAACGGGCTACAATTACATCCTTTTTGATGACTCAAAAGACTGCATTAATTATTTTAGGGCTTGTCCAAAGAGATTGGGGGATTCTGTAAAGCCCTGAGGCAATACTGTCCAATGCAGTTGTTGTTTCCTGCCCTTATCAGGATCTTCCCATTCAAAGGCAAAGCAATCTCTGCTACTTTTCTCTAACGGGCATGCCCAGAAGGCATCTTTTAGATCTATTACACTATACCAAGTGTAGTCAGGGGACAACTGGTTTAAGAGTGTGTAAGGGTTTGCTACTACAGGAAATTTGGTAACAGTTCGCTGATTTATAGCCCTCAAATCCTGTACCAATCTGTAATTCCCGTCTGTCTTTTTGACAGGCAGAATAGGAGTATTATGTGGGGACATACATGGTTCCAAAGCCCCCTGTTCCAAAAGGTTTTCTATGAGAGGCTTAAGGCCCCGTCTCCCTTCCAGTGATATTGGATATTGATGAATTCGGATAGGTAAATCGGGATCAGTGATTTTCACTTTGATAGGTTTCATTTTTAACTTCCCTATTTCTCCAGGGGTGTACCACACCTCAGGACATATTTGCTCGTCGTCCTTTTGGGTTAAAGCAAAAATTCTATGCTGCCTTTGGGATACTTCAATTTTCAAATCCTATGCTATTATTAAATCCCTCCCCAGTAAATTATTTTCTGCCTCTAGTAGTAACAGCAAATCTTTTAATTCAATTTTGTTCTGGGTCTCAATTTGCACACTTTTAATAATAGGGACCCGAAATGGTTCACCTTTTGCTCCAACCACGAGTGCTGTTTCTCTACTCGCTTTACAGCCTTTTGGTAGGTGTTTAATTGTGGATTTTTCGGCTCCTGTATCTACTAAAATTCCACCTCCTCTCCCTGGGGACCGATATTTAATTTTATCAAGGGCTCTTTAGATGGTATGGTCCCCAGTACATACACCCCTGACACCCCTATTCGTCTTCCTGGAACTTTCTTTTTTTTTTTCATCGTGTATCAATTTTTTTAAATTTTTCTTTATATGACCTTTCTTGTTACAATAAAATCAGGTTCGCCTTGGTGAATTCTTTCCTGCTTCATTTCCTTGTTTCGGGGGGGTTTTCCGTGGTTTCCGTCCCCCTTTCTGCTGGGTTTCTTTCTGTGTTTCACGAACTGCAGCTATAAAGATTTTAGCTACTGCTTTCTGCTTCTCTTAGCAATTCTTGTAACCCCCGATCTTGCCAATTGTCTAACTTTTCTAATTTCTTTCTAATATCTCCCCATAATCGAGCAATAATTTGGGTTTTGAGGAGTGCCTGACCCACTTGTGTGTCAGGGTCTATCCCGGAGTACATTTGGAGATCTTTCCTCAGCCGCTCCAACCAGTCAGTCGGGGATTTGTCCTTTTTTTGTTGTTCACTAAAGGCGTTTTTAATATTTTGTCCTTTAGGAACAGATTCTCGGATACCTTTAACGAGTATCCATCTTAAGTCCATCATATTCTGGCAATGGACATCATTCTGATTATCCCAGTTAGGATTATTTAATGGCCATTTCTGGTCTCCCCTAGGTCCAATCTGATGCTCCCGGTCCCATACCCTCATTCCAGCCTGTCTGATCATTTCCCGTTCTTCCGTGGTGAATAGGATACTTAATATAGATTGTAATTCCATCCAAGTATACATACTTGGTCCGAGGAATTGATCTAGTCTCTCTGATACCCCTATAGGATCTTCTAATAGTTTTCCCATTTCTTTTTTAAAGATCCTCACTTCCCCTGTGTTCAAGGGAACATTTACAAATCCAATTAATCCAGCCTGTTGTCCTGCTAATGGCACTTCCCTCAGGGGGTAAAGGCGAGCCTTTGTGTCGTTATCTCCCTCCTCTCTGGTGATACCATCTCTCCTGGTATTCCTTTGACTGGAGCGAGTTCTCAGAGCTATGGGAGTACCAGGAGGAGAAGTGGGTGCGTGGGGGGGTCTCCTGTATTTTCTGTATTATACGGAGGTGGGAGATTATTAAGGGGCTCCCAGGTAACCTTTTTTTTATCCTCATTCTCTTTTTCTTTTAAAGTATATATCAAGGATGGCTTGGACTGTTTTGCCCACAGGGCAGCATAATCAAATTTCTCTCTGTTAAATGGTTCTTTATGAGCCACGTATGTGTTTAATGCTCGACAAATCCAACCCTCAAATGATCGGAACATGGGCCAGTATAGGTTATCTTTATGGATAATTTCTTTGGTCCATTCCACCATGCAATATTGAATCAATTTTTCTTTACTTTTTCCTCTGTATACCGCCCCTGTGTCCCAACATTTTAATATTACTCCCAAAGGGCTGCCTGGTGGTATTTCTGGCAACCTACTTGTCTTGTCTTTATTTTCCCGGTCTCCTTGTGGACCAAATGAACTTGAACATCTTCGTGGGTCCCTGGGACTCAGAATCTTACTCTTTCTTTGTCCCATTTTTACCTCAAGGGACTGTCTTGAGGTGTTTGTACTCCCCGATGTGTTCTGCTTGAACCCCTGCCTCTCCTCGAGTCAGGATGGACTGGAACCCGCCTCTGCCTGGGCTGGGATGGGAAAAGCAGCTTTTCCCTTCTCCCTCCGTGACTGGTGTGTTGCCATCTGCTTTTCTTTTCCTCCCCCTTCCCCTTCCCCCCCCCCACCCCCTTTCCGGGTCCTGCCTTTGCCTGGGCTAGGATGGGAAGGACCCAGCCTCTACCTGGGCTAGGACAAGAAAAGCAGTCTCTCCCTTTGTGCTCACTCGCTTCGTCCTGTCACCGGCCAGGTCCCTCGCGGGATGCTGGAAACGCGGATAGAAGGACTCCACTCTCGCTTCGCAGCAAAGGCCACGTCTCATTCAGGCAAGCACACAGTCATCCCCACCAAACCACACAGATACTCACAGTCCGATGCTCCTGTCTGGCTCTTCGTGCACGAGAATTACAGGTGATTTTGCCGCGATCTTCCGGGGAGATTTTCCTTGCTCAGTCTCTATGGTGCGGGACGTCGATGGGTCCCGAGAATCACTGACGAACCGGGGCCACAGCAGTGGGGCGCCTCCCCGAAATTGCAGTGCCTCTCAGGGCTCCAAGGACGTCCCGGGTTTCGGCACCAAATTGTTATAAATGAGAGACAAAAGTCTCGATATTCAGCAAAATTTAGATTGCTTTATTTGATATAGAAAGAGCAAGCAGCGCTGGGGAACGTGAGGGGTCACCGCCCACTCCACGCTCCACCCAACCTTGGTTTGCAGCCTCTTATACTGTGGTTTCTCGTTGTACAGAAATTCACAAAGCCTTTGGGTGATAATCAGTCACAGATAGCCATCTGGTCCTTGTAGATAACCACCAGAGAAGTTCTGGGAGTCTGGTCCTTGAGATAGGCAGTATTGATTAGACAAAGGCAGGAAGGGCTTTTTGGGAAGTCTGATTTTGCAAGGTGGTAGCTGATACAACTCATTTGGAAAACATAACATAACATATTATATAATGTAACATAATACAACATAATATAACATAACAAGGTGATTTTAAACAGAATTATTTTATCATATAATTTCCATTATCTAATGTCTATGCTTCACTTCAGAGCTTAGTATTCTGGTTTATACAAACCCCAATGCTTTTGTGATTAACACGAATCTTTTATCAATTATCACATCAGTCAAATCCAAAACAGTGGGAACATTCTGACAAGTCTCCGAGAAAATCCTAATGTATTTAACACTAATGCTCCGAAGAAGATCAGATCTTAATCTGTAAACACATTCCTGGTAGTCAGAGGCCATCTCACTAGCAGAGGGGAGAAGCTTCCTGCAGATGCAAGAGCCTCCTTGGTTTCATGTGAATCTTTCCCACTGCAAAGCGTGGGGGGTTCCCCACTGGAACAGGGACAGCGTTCTGGGAACTGACTGTAGGCTGAACACAAGTGGCTCCAGGACACTTCCTGCTGGGACACTTGCCTCTGGGAACAGCTTCTTGGAGAAGTCTGGGCTCCCCTTTTTACTTCCAGGCATTTTCTGTCCATCTGCATCCTCAGGGATGAGTCTGTTTGTCTCATAGCCGTGGCTCTGAGGGAGCAGGGACGCCTGTCCAAAGGGCTGCCTCCCTCTGCACTCTGGCTGCTCTCACCCAGGCTCTGGCAGGGGTGAAGGCTCTTGCAGAAATATCCCAAGGCTGGAGATCTTCCTCACCCTGCTCCTCCACTGCTGATGCCACAGAGTTCCCTGCAGGAACCTGTTCAGCACAACACCAAGGGTCTTCTCCTGTGGCACCACCACAGCATCCTTAAAGCCATGGACTAGCAAGTGACAGCTCCTGGAAATTGCTGCTGTGTGTCTGGCTGTAGGAAACCCCCTCTAGAACGCCCTTGGTGTCTATTTTGGCTTTCTGGACTTTGATGGCCAATCTGCATTGATTGCCAGCGAAAATCGCGAGGGTGCGGCGTGAGCAGCGGCCGAAAGCGCTGAGCGGGGCCATCAAACCCAGCCCAGCAACTCCCGGCGTTCGCCAGCCCAGAGGTGGCGCGGACAGCGCGGCCGAGGCTGGAGAACCAGCCCGGCTGTGCGGGAGGGCTCTCACGTGGGAATGTGGTTCTCTAAGAAGGCCATAACTAAATGCTTGCATGGGGATTTTGGCTTCTGGAGCAGTGGGGTAGGGCAGTTGTTGGTTCCTACCCCTCCATCCCATGATGATGTAAGGGGTGAGGGATGCCATGTGTGCTGTGCACTGGCAGTGATCCTCAAGAAATCTTATGAATCCTCTCTTTTAAACTAGTCAAGCTCCTGGAAAAGATGGGTCCAAAAAAAACGTGCTCAGTTTTGTGCCCTCCTGCCCTTGTGGGGTGAGGGGCAGGAGGCAGAGGTCCAGCTTGGTCTCTGTTTGACCTTTCCTTTGAGACAACACTGTCTGCTCCCACCACAAAGGCACAGAGGGTGCTCTTTGCCCCCACCAGTGGGAAGTAGCTCTGCTGACGCCACCGAGAGTGCTAGAAGATGAGTCAGTGAACTAAACAGTTGAATATTGCCTAGAGGGGGGTAGCAGGCAGTAGATGTGCCACCATTCTCTTTCCAGGACCCCACGGGGAGTACTAGAACAGAGGTCTGTGAGGCTGAGAGGTTGAATATTGCCTGGGAGGGTGGCACTGGATGTGACTGGTCTCATGTGGGCACTGGCCTGGCCTTTCCTGTTTGTGCAGAACAAGCTCACTGTTCACCGCGGGTGTTCTCTTTCCAGCACAGATTCTCTGTGTGTTGTTTGCACTGGGAGGGAGATTTCTAGGTTGTCTTTTGTTTCTTCATTAAAGGCGAATGATGGTGGGCAGAGCTCTGCAGAGAGTGAGATGAAGAAAGGAACAGGGTTGGTTGTCCCTAAGAACATGAGAGGAGAGGAACAGTCCCATTGTCCCCCCCCGAGCCTCGCCAGAGGGAAATAACCAAGAAATTGTCCCCAAAGACCGGGTTTTGTGAAGCCTTGTGCTGCCTGCAGGAATGCGGGACCTGTCTTCGAGTATGTGTGTGGGGGAGGGTTGTGAAGTAAGAAGAACTTCTAGTGACATATTTTAACTAATTGTAGGCATGAACTGTGCCACAGTGTCCCACCCATACTCCCCTCTCCTGTCCCCATCCCCACCGTGTCATGATCCCACAGAGAGACCCACAGGGGGGTCGGGGCCAGGAGGGCTCTAGAAAAGTGCAGTGCACACGTGTGCCAGTGTGCAGAGCTCTGTGTGCACACACAGACACCGAAGTGCACACGTGTGTCAGTGTGCACAGCTGCACACACGGATATTTTCTAGCGTGTCCAGATGTAAGAGTGCCCGTCCTGCTTTGCACAGTGTCCATGTGTGCGGGTGTGCACAGCACTGTTCACATCTGTGCACTGCTGTGTACACGTGTGTGGAGTCTGTGCACAGCTCTGTGCTTGTAGGTGTGCACAGCTCCGCAAGGGTGAGCACGGCTCTGTGTGGGACATCCGTGTGTCAATGACACTGCACGTATTCGTGTGCACGAGCTCTCTAAGGACAACAGGTCTTGTGCTTGTGGGCAGGTGAGCATTAGTGGAGACTGTGCCTAGGTGGGTGTGTGTAGCACGGATGTGCTGGGGTGGGGGTGTGTGTGTGTGTGTGTGTGTGTGTGTCTGTGTGTCTGTGTGTCTGTGTGTGCCCGTCTGTAAGAGCCAAAACGAGCTATGTGGGGCTCCAGACGGCTCTTTAAAATGCTGTTTGTTTTATCTAGATGATACAGCAATTCACAGGTCGTGGAGCCTTTTCAGCCACAGCTGTAGGTTCGTCTGAAGCTTCTCTAGTTCTGGTTACAGTGCATTATATACTTTCCATTACAGAGCATCCTTTACTGTTACCTATAGCCTGTCCTTACTACTAACATGACCATATTCATGTTACTATTGTCCAATCACCAAAGGTTACTATGTTACAGTTTAAGCTAGAAGTACTTTTTTAGTTTTCTTGCATTGGAAAATTCTGAGATCTTTTCTCTACTTGCCACGCCAGCTTTCTTGTTTGTCTGTGAAAATCTTTTTGCTTGTTAAGAACATCTTTTGTTTGAGATGGATTTATCCTTTGCTCTAAGTCATACAAGCCCCGTCCCCCTCGCTCGCTCTTTGTCTCCTGGTGGCGGCGGCCCCGGGGCCGGGCTCTCCCCGGCACTGCCCAATCAGAGCGCGAATTCGAGGAGTGACAGCGGAATCGGCCAATCGCCGCGAGGGGCGGGCTCTGCACGCGGCACGGACTCTGCTCCCTTTGCCCGAGCTCCGCCATTTCTCGGAAACCTCGCCTGAGGAGCGGGCAGGAGGCCAAGGAAGCGCTGCTGCCCTGAAGCGCCGGGAGCTCGGGGTGAGCGGGAGCTGAGGGCACTGGGAGCTGGGGGTGAGTCCGGGATGGAGCCCAGACCCACCTGCAGCCTCGGCAGGAGCCGGTGCCGGAGCAGCGCTGGCTCGTCCCGGTTGCTGTGGGTAGCACAGAGGTAGCTGCCCTTGTCTCTGGGGCTCTACGGGATAATTCACGTGGCGAGAGGTTTGTGTGCACAAAAGAGACAGAGGAGTCCTGTAAAAGTCACTTTATTCATGAACAAGGGGAGAGGCCATGCGGCATTTGCCATGCGGTCTCTAAAACGCAGCCGCCTTTTTATCCTCATTTTCCCGGCCGGATCTCCCTCTCCCTTTCCCCAATGCCTGAGGTACTTGGAGGGTTCAGACTTCGCGATCCGCCTACTTCATGCCCTCGTTAATATGCACCCCTCCTTTTGTATAACATCCGATATTCCTGGCTCTGTTAAGTGTTTCTCCTTCTCGAAGTTCAGGAATTGAGAAGGATCTTGGCTGAGCAGTTGTCCGTGCCAATTAGTTTTCTGAAACTGGTGGTTTGTCTTGTTACTTCCTTTTGTACAAATTCCTGGCCCTGTCTCCGGGCACATTCATCTTACTCTGTTCAAACCCTCTTCTCATTTTCTCAATAATTATCTTCACTAACTTTATTACCATTGACTTAGTCTCTTTTCCTGGATCCTCTTTGGTTTGGGATTATTCTCAGTGACCTCATTCCCTGTCCTTTTGTAGCCGTTTCTGGATCAGGAGGCCTGGCTGCCACCTGCATCACCTTGCTCACCTGCTGAATGAGCTGCACTCAGTGCATGGTAAAAAGATGAGAGTTGCTGCAGCACATCAGAGGAGGAGCAGCATTCGTTTAACCCATGGTCTGCCAGGGAACCACAGAAACGTGTCCCATTCTCATCCTTTCTACATTTGGATTGGAATATGAGCTATTTTCTTCTTTCCTTTGTTATCTGTTTCACCACTTTTTGGTTATCATCTGTTTGCAAATAGCAGTTTCAATCATTTAATTTTCCACAAACTCCTCTCCTTCTTTTAATAGATAATCTGATTCTATCCCATGGTGAAATGTCTCATTGTTCATTTCCTTGGATTGGTGGGCAGTAAAGTCAGGAGCTGGAGCTGTCTGGTTGGTTATTATTTCGTGGACAGTTTTTAACCTAATTATGCCACTCAAATTATGATTATGATTTTTTGTCTCCTGGTACGAAATCATTAGGGCTTCCAGGGGCTGGTCCGTGGTGTTGTAGGATTTGTTCTGGTGGCCGTTCATCTTTTTCCCATTTTCGGGTGCTCCCTCCAGCCAGGGCTGCATCAGTTGACCACTTTTCTCTAAATAATCATCAAATACTTGGATTCCCAACTGATTTCTCTGAACAGTGACAGCACATGTTGGACTGGGGAGAGGGATTATTCCCCCCTCCCACATTTTTCATGAAGTTTTCACAACGTTTTCCTTTGCTGTTTCCCTTTGCAGCTTAACCAATTTCTGTTGCAGTCAGATATCCTCACTATGGGCTCTGCCTTTAGTTGTGCAAATTCCATCTGTGCAAGCAGGCAGAGCTTGGGGTGAAGGACAGAGGAAATCAGCGAAATTCCTCCCTCAGGCAACAAGACCCTGGTTCATTGTGCACACTTTGCCCTAGCTGTGTTAATTTGCATTTCTAAAGGTGCTCTCCTGCTGCATGGAACCGATGCTTCTCTTCCAGAGCAGCCATTAGGTGATTCACACGTGCACCCCCCACAATTTGCATTATTTTTTGCCATTTTTTTTTCTTTTTAACAATATTTTCTTAAATGTTTATGCATTAAAGCATCACCTTTAAAGCTTTTCTGGTGTTGCAAAATCCACCCTAAACGTGAACATGGTAAAACCCATATGGAAATGTTGCCATCATTAAGAGCCACTCAAAAATATACACAAAAAATTTCCAATGCCATCAAGATTTTTCTACTTCTTCTCCAAGGAGTAAAAATTGCTTGTCACATCCTTGGCCCAAACCTAACTGATAACACAAAAGTAGAATTATTCTCCACTAGATGAAGAATTACTGGGGTAAAAAATTTCACACACCATTTGCAAGGGAGATAATGGAATATCTGCCCTGGATCTGGCACTTTTTCTGGCCAAAGCCAATGGCAAAAGCCGTAGCCATGGCATCTTGGCTTCTATCACCAGCTTCCAAAGGTGTTTATTTATTTCCCGTTTGTTCTTTCAACCTGACCTGAGCTCTGGGGGTGCAAGGGCTTGTGGAGGTCCCATTGTATTCCTAAAGCAGCCATGGATGCACGTGGGAGGAGCAGGTGGGATTGTGCAGGAGAAGGAGGAATAATAGGAGGAAGAGTAGGGAGCTGCAGCAGGGCGAATGTGGAGAGAGGAGTGGCTGAGGCCCCAGCTCACACAGGGACCCTCCTGCCCAGCAGGGCCCAGAGCTGGAAAGGTTCCCCAGCACGGCTGGAGGTGCTGGCACACCTTGGCCCAGCTGGACAGCTGCCCCTCAAGGCCCTGGCGAGCAGGGGATGTGTTTTAGGTCACAGGACGTGACCAAAAGTACAAATTCTATCACCATCTGTGGGGCAGTGGTCCTTATCTCTGTGGGAGATATCCTCTGCTAATGGGCCATCTGGTAAAACCAGGTGGGGCAGTGTTCTTTATCTTTTCCACAACCCATCCTTCCTGCAGGAAGATATCTTCTGTTAATGGGCCATTGAGTCCCACTGCATGACTGATAAAATTCCATCATCCCATTGGGAGATGCTCCAGCCAGGGGGAGGAGCCAAGCCTTTCCTACCTAGATAAAATCTGAGATTTGCAACACCAAGGCAGCCCTTACCCACTGGTTTCCAGAGGACAAGAGCTACCAGACCTTTCTACAGCATCACTACTACAACAAGACCACTTCATCTGAACTGCCACCACCAGCCTAACTAGCGGGGTGTCAGGTTGTATTCTGATTCTGTCAGTTGTTTTCTTTTCTACTATTGCATGTATTTTTTTTCTCTTATCATTTTTCATATCAAATTGTATTTCTGACTTGGAGTCTCTCACTGGTTTTGCTTTCAAACCAGCACAATTTTGGAGTGGATTTTGGCTGAAGCTTTTTATTTGGGGAGATTTGATCCGTGTCTTAAAGTCTGGAGGATTTTGGGTGGGAATCTTGGTGTTTGGGAGGTTATTAGAGACACAAGATGCTCAATGACTTCCAGAGATGAACTTGGGCAAGGAGGAACACCCAGTTTATGGAGCTCTCTTCTTGTTATTTCCCCCTAAACCAGGATTTTTCATTCCCCAGGTGTGCAGGGATGGAGGAGGTAGAAAAGCCCTGGAGATCTCTCTCGAGGAGGGGCTGCAAACCCATCCCAGGGAGCTGCAAGGAGGAAAGACCCTCCCTGAGCCGGGGAGGCGGCCGGAGATCCAGGCAGAGCTCAGAGCTGGTGGAGGAGCCTCCTGGAGGGGAGAAGCCCCACAAGTGCTTGGAATGTGGGAAGAGTTTCAGCTACAGGTCCCAGCTGATCCGGCACCAGAGGATCCACACTGGGGAGAAGCCCTATGAGTGTGGGAAATGTGGGAAGAGTTTCAGGACCATTTTTCATCTGATGCAGCACCAGGTGATCCACACAGGGGAACGGCCCTACACCTGCTTGGAATGTGGGAAGAGCTTTGGGCATAGTTCTCACCTATGAGAAGGCACCAGCGCATCCACACTGGGGAGAGGCCCTACGAGTGTCCCAAGTGTGGGAAGAGGTTTCAGACCAGCTCCCATGTCCTCCTACATGAGCGGATTCACACAGAGGAGAGGCCCTTCCGCTGCCCCGACTGCGGGAAGGGATTCAACCGCAACTCCCATCTCACTGACCACCGGCGCATCCACACTGGGGAGAGGCCCTACGAGTGTCCTGAGTGTGGGAAGAGCTTCTCCAAGAGCTCTCACTTGACCCGACACCAACGGAGTCGCCACTAAGGGAAGCCCTGTGAGTGCCCCGAGTGTGGGAAGAGCTTCGTGCTCTGCTCCAGCTCCATCCCCCATGGGAGGATCGGTGTTGGATGATCCCCAGTGACCCCCGTTGGGCAGAGCCCTGGTGATCCGTGGTCCTGGTGATCCCTGTTGGGAAGTCATCTGGCTGGGGGGACTCTGCCTCATCCTGTCTCCCTGTGGGCACCTGGATGAATGTAGGATCAGGAACGTCCATCAGGGCTCAAACTGACATTGGGAATTCCTTGAGGAGAGCAGATTTGTTGACTTTGATCCCCAGAAAATCTTCTTTGTTCAATCCTATCTTCTGGTGGCATCCAGGAATGCTGAACAATCTTGGAGATCTTTTCCAACCTCACTGATTCCAGGATTTTCATTTCCTATTACCCAAGGTTGTCTTCCGCAGCGAAATGGTGATGAACTGAGGCAAAAAATCAAGATTTTGGAGACAGTGGGGTGGAAAGTCCTCCAAAAAATATTTTTCCCTCCCACTCAAGCACATAGGACCTCAGGTCACACAGACAAGGAAATCCTTTTCTTTTAGCCTCGATTTGCTTTACATTTCTCTTCATCCTTTTAAAACAAGTAACACAGTTGAAAATAAAGACACTGAACTGAGACATGGGTGTGGATACGGAGGGACAAAGACATGGTGGGGCACAGATGTGGAGAGTTGAATCATGGCTTTAAAGAGTTAAGATTTTTGCTAAGGGTAGAAGGAGCTTCCATGACCAAGATGTGAGTTAGGTAGGTAATTACTTGATGCTTAGGCAGGAGCTAATTGGTATAATTATCTGCTATTATGAACTTAGGTATAGAAGAACATAAAATAATAAACCGTTATTTATGAAGCACGAGGCCTTGGATCGTGCCAGAGGGTCACTGAGACCTGATGAAGACTCTCCTGACTTCATCCTTTGAGACCACTGACCCATTTCGAGACCACCGACCCAATTCAAGAGAAGAACTGCGCACACGTGAAGGACGAATGGGCTCATTTTAATATGGGATGGGGATGGGAGGTGCTGGGGTTATGCACATGTATTGTATGTAAGATCTTGGGCAATAAATAGAGGGCAAAGAACCTTGTTCGGGGCGGTCACGCCTTTGGGAGGTGACTCCCATGCCGGTGAATAAACACACCACTTTGTCACTTTAATTAGTTACAGCGCCTTTGTCCGTGATTATACCGGTTTTTAATGATTCAAGGGGACAAACTGTGGTCACGTGGGGACACTGCAGGGTCATCTTAGTGACCCAAAACAGGACAGGCGACCTCAGGGTGTCCACGATGTCCCCAAGGCAAAGGCACCAAGGTCACCAGTGTCCCTTGGGGTGACAGTGCCGCCCCCATGTCCCCACCCTGTCCCTGCATCCCGGGCTGCCTCCAGCTTTCACATCACTTCCTTGTGTCCCTCCACCAAGGTTCCCAAGGCCACCACGATGTCCCCGAGGGCCTGGGCAGCTCTGGGGAACCCCTGTTGCCATGTCCCACATGTGTCACCATCATGTCCCTGTTAACAGTGTCTACCAAGTACCCCAGGTGCCATGTCACCGTGTCCAGCTGCCCCTGGACATTGTGGTGACCTTGCTGGTGTCCGCGGTGGCCTCGGCACTGGCCCTGGCGGTTGCCACCCCCTGGGCACAGTCACGCAGGTGCTGGGCCATGGCCCGGTGCTCACAGGCGATGGTGGCCAGGTGTCACCATGATGTCACCGAGGCCTGCAGGGTCACCTGGCAGGACACGGCCACTGTGCCCAGAGCCAGCAGCAGGTGACTGTCCTCGGCCACCCCCAGCGCAGAGTGTGCCAAGTCCAGAGACACTGCGGGGACATGGCGACACCACACAGGTGGCACCGGAGACACGGCAGCAGGGCAACCAGCACAGTGGCACCTGAGCAGTGGCACCAAGAACACCCCAGAGCCACCAGCCCAGGGCTGCCCCAGTGTCACCATCCCAGTGCCACCCGTTCAGTCTGAGTGTCACCAGCCCAGTGTCCCCAGTTCAATCCCAGTGTCCCCAGTTCAACCCCAGCGCCACCAGAGCTGCCCCAGTGTCCCCAGTCCTGTCCCAGTGTCACCAGCTCACTGTTCCCAGTTCCTTCCCAGCCCAGTGTCACTGCCCCATTGCCACCATACCAATTTCACCATCCCAGTGCTCCCAGTTCCCTCCCAGTGTCTCCAGTCCATCCCAGTGTCCAGTGTCTCCAGTCCATCCCAGTGTCCCCCATCCTGTCCCAGTGTCCCTGTCCCAGTGCTCCTAGTTGTGTCCCAGTGTCACCAGTTCCATCCCAATGCCACCAGTTGTGTCCCAGTGTCACCATCCCAGTGCTCCCAGTTCAATCTGTGTCTCCAGTTCCCTCCCAGTGCCACCACCCTATTGTCCCCATACCAGAGTCACCATCTCAATGTCACCAAACCAGTTCCCTCCCAGTGCTCCCAGTGCCATCCCAGTGTGCCCCATCCTGTCCCAGTGCTCTTGTCCCAGTGCTCCCAGTTGTGTCCCAGTGCCACCAGTTCCCTCTCAGTGTCACCATCCCAGTGCTCCCAGTCCCATCCCAGTGCCACCCCCCATTGTCACCATACCAGTGTCACCAACCCAGTGCCACCAGTTCTGTCACCACCCAAGTGCCACCAGCCTGGTGTCACTAACCCAGTTCCAGCCCAGTGTCCCCAGTCCTATCCCAGTGCCACCAGTCCTGTCCCAGTACCACATCCCCAGTGTCCCCATACCAATGTCATCACCAGCCCAGTGTCCCCAGTGCCATCCCAGTGTCCCCCATCCTGTCCCAGTGTTCTTGTCCCAGTTGTCCCAGTTGTGTCCCTGTGCCAGCCCAATGCCACCCCGTCATTGACCCGTACCAGTGTCACCAGCCCAGTGCCACCAGTCCTGTCCCAGTATCACTAGCCCAGTGCTCCCAGTGCCAGCCCAGTGCTCCCAGTGCCAGCTCAGTGTCACCATCCCAGTGTTCCCAGTTCCATCCCAGTGCCACCAGTTCTGTCCCAGTGTCACCACCTCAGTGTCACCAGTCCCTTCCTAATGTCCCCATCCCAACGTCCCCTTTCAGTGTTCCCAGTTCCATCCCAGTGTCCCCAGTGCCATCTCAGCGTCACCAGTGCCACCCATGGCACCACCCCCGTGTCCCCAGTTCAGTCTCAGTGTCCTCAGTCCTGTCCCAGTGTAACCAGGCCACTGCTCCCAGTTCCATTCCAGTGTCCCTGTCCCATCCCAGTATCCTCCATCCTGTCCCAGTGTCCCTGTCCCTGTGCTCCCAGTTGTGTCCCAGTGTCACCAGTTCCATCCCAGTCCCATCCCAGTGTCACCAACTCATTGTCCCCAAAACAATGTCACCATCTCAATGTCACCAAACCAGTTCCCTCCCAGTGCTCCCAGTGCCAGCCCAGTGTCCCCATCCTGGGACAGGGGAAGGTCTCTACTGGTCCATACTGGTCTGTACAGGTCTGTACTGGCCCATACTGCTCTATACTGGTTTATACTGGTCTATACTGGTTTATACTGGTCTATACTGGTTTATACAGGGTTTTACTCACACACAGCACCATCAGCCCCATGGCCAGCCCATGCCCAGCCTGGAGCTCAGCTCACCCAGACTGGTCTGTACTGGTCTGTACTGCTCTATACTGGTTTATACTGGTCCATACTGGTTTATAGTGGTCTATATGGGATTTTACTGGTCCATACTGGTTTATACTGGTTTTTACTGACACACAGTGTCATCAGCCTTATGGCCGGCCTGTGCCCGGCCCAGAGCCCAGTTCACCCAAACTGGTTTATACTGGTCCATACTGGTTTATACTGGTTTATACTGATCCATACTGGTTTTTACTCACACACAGCAGTGCACAGCACCATCAGCCCCACGGCCAGCCTGTGCCCAGCCCATAGCCAGCTCTGGCACTGCTGTGCCCCTTCCTCCTCCCGCTCCAACATCATCATCACTGCTGCCTCAGCCAGGACCCCTTGGAGCCCCGCAGCTCCTGCTCGTCCTCGTCCCCCAGGGTCCCCTGGGCCACTGCCGGGGCCACCTCGGCCTTTCTGGCCTCCTTCAGCTCTTCCAGGGCCACTTGGGCCTGATACAGCGTGACCTTGGCTTCAGCCAGTGCCGCGGGGACGGTGCTTGGTGTCCTCAAGGCCTTGTCCAGGGCCACCAGGGCCACCAGGGCCACCAGTGCCACCAGGGCCAGCAGGGCCACCAGGGCTCAGCGCCACATGGTATCTGCCTGGCCCAGCTCGGGGGGGAGGGCAGGAGGGGACAGCTGGGGACAGGAAAGGGTGGTTAGGGGGTGGGGGAGGGGTTGGGGAGTTCTGGGGAGGGTTTGGGTGGGGTTTGGGTGGTTCCAAGTGAAAATTCTCAAGGATTTGGGGTTTCCCAGGTGAGGGTCCAGGAGGAGTTTTGGAGTTCCCAGTGTGATAACTGATAAAAGATTCGTGTTAATCAAAAAAGCATTGGGGTTTGTATAAACCAGAATACTAAACTCTGAAATGAAGCATGGACACTAGATAAAGGAAATTATATGATAAAATCACTGTTTAAAATCACCTTGTTATGGTATGTTGTATTATGTTACATTATATTATGTTATGTTTTCCAAATGAGTTGTATCAGCTACCAGCTTGCAAAATCAGCCTTCCCAATAGCCCTTCCTGCCTTTGTCTGATCAATACTGCCTATCTCAAGGACGAGAATTTCAGAACTTCTCTGGTGGTTATCTACCAGGACCAGATGGCTATCTGTGACTGATTATCACCCAAAGGCTTTGTGTAAGGATGTTTATTCAACCACCACTGCTTATGACAACAAAAATCAAAAAAATTATTAATTACAACGAGAAACCGCAGTATAAGAAGAGACTGCAAACCAAGGTTTGGTGGAGCGTGGAGTGGGTGGTGACCCCTCGCGTTCCCCAGCGTGCTGCTTGCTCTTTCTATATCAAATAAAGCAATCTAAATTTTGCTGAATATCGAGACTTTTGTCTCTCATTTATAACAATTTGGTGCCGAAACCCGGGACGTCCTTGGAGCCCTGAGAGGCACTGCGATTTCGGGGAGGCGCCCCACTGCTGTGGCCCCGGTTCGTCAGTGATTCTCGGGACCCATCGACGTCCCGCACCATAGAGACTGAGCAAGGAAAATCTCCCCGGAAGACCGCGGCAAAATCACCTGTAATTCTCGTGCACGGAGACCCAGACAGGAGCATCAGACTGTGAGTATCTGTCTGTTTTGGTGGGGATGACTGTGTGCTTGCCTGAATGAGACGTGGCCTTTGCTGCGAAGCGAGAGTGGAGTCCTTCTATCCGCGTTTCCAGCATCCCGCGAGGGACCTGGCCGGTGACCGGACGAAGCGAGTGAGCACAAAGGGAGAGACTGCTTTTCTTGTCCTAGCCCAGGTAGAGGCTGGGTCCTTCCCATCCTAGCCCAGGCAAAGGCAGGACCCGCGAAGGGGGGGAAGGGGGAGGAAAAGAAAAGCAGATTGCAACACACCAGTCACGGAGGGAGAAGGGAAAAGCTGCTTTTCCCATCCCAGCCCAGGTAGAGGCAGGTTCCAGTCCCTCCTGACCCAAGGAGAGGCAGGGGTTCGGGTGGAATACATGAGCCTGCATCAGGCCATTGATCATACTATCCTAATGTCTAAGTTTGTTGGTGACAGAACCCAGTATTTCTCGGCTGCTGTCAGCACTAACCATTGCAGTACAGGTGGTGTATTGAGATGGCCCCAGGTTTGCCATCTGCCCCCTGCACCTGACCTTGTCAGGGTCATTGTCATGCTGTTTGTCCCACCCAAAGAGCACCTCCAGCACTGCCACTTCTCTCAGCTGTTGGATCCCTTCCTCAAGGGTCTTCCAACACATTCTATGATGGTGCTCCTGCATTCTCTCTCTGTGGAGAAACTTCTCTATTACACTCATTAAAAGCCACTCCCATAGGGAAACGGGCCGTGTTGGGTGCCAAAAATCTGTCCTGGTTTGAAAAAGGACAGGTGTGTGCTGGAGAAGAGCAGGGCCTTCCCTGGAAATGGAGCTAATAAATCCCTCCCTCTGAATTAGTATAATTTTGGAATTATGGGGATTTCAGGCAAAAATACGGGGATAGGAATAACAGTTCTTTATTAGTATGTGTGTGTATATATATATATATATATATATATATATATATATATATTTAACAAGGTAAACAAAACAACTAAGTAATTAACAACAAACAGAAGATAGGAAGCCAGTAACAGTTTTTCTGGTTGTGGACACCTTTCCCCTCTGCTGCAGTTACCGTCCCAGTTTGGCAGTCAGTGCCAGCCGGCTCCCGGTGGGCAGGGGCAGATGCGGTGATCCCGTGTGGCTGCAGGAGTGCTGGGGGTGATGGCGGATGTGACCTGGGTGGGAAGGGCGGAGGAGAGACTCTGCTCATGGATCCTTGGAGCAGTGTCAGTCCCAGTGCTCCAATAGGTTGTGTGGAGGTGGCAGGATGAAGTGGGAGAGTGTCCGACCAGGAGGGTGCGGGGTCCCACAGCCAAGCTCCCATCATTGGGATGGCAGGGCGAGGTTTTCCAGTGGCCGTCCATCTCCGAGCCAAACGAGCGAGAGAGCGAGCAGCTGCACACACCTCTCCTTTTCCTCCCCTGATCTTACGGTGTTCTCCCTCATCCCCCCCACCACCCCTGCCCTACGAGACAAACTCCAAAAAGGGTCAGGGAGTCTCCCCCTATCACTAGTCATCTTAGCATGTCAGTGGGAAAAAATTCAAGTCAGCGAGGAGAGGGAAAAAAAGAAAAAAAACAACCCCCAACAGAAACTTAAACCAAACTTTACTGAAACAAGCCCGCATTGGCTGCCTGTCACTGCGGTGTTGCTGTTGCCGTGTCCCTTTACCCAGTCAGCTCTCTGATCATGTGGTGTCCATGCATCTCCCCAGCCCATCACTGCCTCACACACGAGGTGACCACCAAGCCACTCTCCGGCCATCTGACCCGCAGCTGAGCCCTTCCCAAAGTGCCCGCACCCGCAGGGTGCGCAGGGCTGGATTTGGCCGCCAGAGAGTTGGTGACCCTCGTGAGATCCTCGGTGCATTTAGTTCCTACAGGAGTGTGGGGACCGCTGGGAAATGATCTGCAAGCCTTGTTAATTGGATGTTCTTCCACCGCTAGCCTGGGGCAGGATCTCTCCCGGTCCTCCTCTCAACTCCCGGGCCTCTCCTCAGCCAATCAGAGAAGGCACCAAAATAATTGAGCCAATGAGAGCGCGCGGCGCTGATGACTCCTCAGGCAGTCCCAGAGCGCCCAGAGCTCCTCACCTGGACTCCACCCGCGCCCCGCCCCCAGCGCCCCACACCAGGAGAATTTGGTGAGGGGGGGTATCGTGTATTATCTTCTTTTTTATTCTCCCAGAGTGAGGATTAAATGCTCGAGAGACGGAATTTCGTGTTCCGACTCAGATGTTTATTAATTCTTATCTATATTACAGTGAGTTCAACAGCACTTCTAGCTAACAGGCTAAAAATGGACACGTATCTCTCTCTAGAAGGCCTTTTAAGGGCCAATGAGTCCAATTAAAAAAAGACACCATAATAGCCCAAGAACCAATCACCTGTGACCTGCAATGCGGAATTTTCTATCTAATTACAAAAGTACCACCTATACCCGGGAAGAAGGTGAAAAAGAAAGAAAACTACACCCTAAAACCTCCATCTTGTTTTATATATATTAATACATTCTAAACCCACAAATTCTAAATTTTCCACCATGGGACATTACACACTTCTATTCAAACTACACACCAGTGATTCCAGTTCTATCACACAATTCTGGAAAGCTTCTTCATGGCCTCTGGTAAAAAGCAGTGTTTTCCTGGAGGTCAATGTCTGTCAGCACAGAAAGCCCAAACCCCTCAGTTTCCAGAGTTCCAACAGGGGGAGGTGTCAGACCCTGCCCGGCGCTGGCCATGGGGCGTGTGGGGCAGCTGGGGCCCTACTGGTGCCACTGGGAGCCCCCGGGCTGGGGGCGCGGAGCTCTCGGGTGAGCGGGAGGGGCGGGAAGGGAAGTGGTGGGAACAGTGGGGAGAGAAAGGGAAATGGGGAGGTGGGAAGCCCAAACAGATGTTGGGGGGGGGGGGGGGCTGGTGACTGGGGAATGTTGGGAAAGGGGGAGGAAAATACAGAGAAGCGTGGAAAAGAGGAACTGGGACAGCAGGATGAAGGGTCCCATGACGGCCGTGGGGCACTGGGGGTGCGGAGTCGGGGCTGCCCCGGAGCTCTTGGCTACTGTGGGCTGCTGGGGGGCTGCTGGGGGGACACCCCCGGACCTGTGTCCTGCACACACAGCGCTGTTCCAGGAGATGGTTTAGTCCGAGTGTCACTTCATTCACGGCACCGACCGGCTGAGGTTCGTGGAGAGGAACATCTCCAAGCGGGAGCAGTTCCTGCACTTGGGCAGCGATGTGGGGCTGCACGTGGGGACACCTCCTTTGGGGACAAGGCTGCCAGGCACTGGAACAGCGACCCGCAATGGATGGAGTCCAGACGGGCTGCGGTGGACAGGCACTGCCGGCACAACTACGAGTTGTCCAGCCCGTTCCTCGTGGAGCGCAGAGGTGAGCGTGGGGCAGAGCGTGTCCCCTCGGGCCCTGCCCTGGGAATGACCCTGGAGCCCCTCAAAACCTCCCTGGGAATCACCCGAGACACGTCAGCCCTTCTTGTGCCCATCCCCGGGGCCTCCTGCCCCCTCACCCCAAGTGACTCCGGTGGCTCTCCCAGTCCATCCCAGTCTCTTCCATTGTCCTCACGGTCCCTTCCAGTATCACCAGAGTCCCTCCCAATTCCTCTCAGTCCACAGCCATTCCATTCGCATTCCACTCCCAGACCTCCACCCGCTTTCCCAGTGCATTCCCAATCCCTCCCAGTCTGTTCCAAGTCCTTTTCAGTCCAATCCCGAACCTCCACTCTTTCTCCCGTTCCCCAATCCACTCCACTCTCTACCAGTGTTCCCCCACTTTCTCCACTTTCATCCCCAGTCCCTCTCACTTCCACAACAGCCCTCTTCCATTTCTCCTAGTCCCCCCCAGCTGATCCCAGTGTGTCCCCGCTCTCTCCCAGCGCTCCCCAGTGCCCATCGCACTGTGGCCCTCGAGCTCCCAGCCCAGACCCAGATGCCTGCTCTGCTCCGTGATGGATTTCTGCCTTGCCGACATCCAGCTGAGCTGGTTCCAGGGCCAGCAGGAGCTCTCGGGGCATGTGGTGGCCACCGACCTGGTCCCTAATGGGGACTGGATTTCTACCAGCTCCTGGTGCTGCTGGAAACCCCCCCCGGCACGGGGTCAGCTCCAGCTCCAGGTGGAGCATGTCAGCCTGGAGCACCCCCTGAGCTGGCACTGGGGCACGCCCCGGACCCCACAGCGCCGGGAGGGGCTGGCAGGACACGGAGGGGATTGGGGGTCCTGGGCTTAACGTGGACACCCTCCCTCTTCCCGCTGTCCCATCTCCCTTTATACCCCCCTCTCCCACCCCTTTCCCACCGGTCCCGTTCCAGCCCCGCTCACCTGAGAGAGCTCCTCGCCGGCAGCCAAGGGATGGAAGAGAAGGAACAGGAGAGGGAGGAGGAGGAGCAGGAGGAAGAGGAGGGGTAGAGGAGGAGCAAGAAGAGGAGGAGCAGCAATGAGAGGCGGCAGCCCGTGCGTCCATCACTCTCTGGATCTGCAGCCCCTTCGCGCCCGCAGTATCGGCCCCCCCGTATTGTGTAGGTGACCGGGGAGGGGGACCTCGCCCCCAATATCTTGGGCGGTCCTGGCAGGGTTTTTTTGAAAGGGAGAGGGATATTTGGAGCTCACCCGAAGTATCTTTGGTTCTCCCTGTTTGTGTATTTCGGGAGACGGAGGGCGGAGCGATGTTTGCATCTTGCAGGGCTCCAAAGCTGTCCCGAAATCCCCTTTTGGGGGATCCTGTGGGGTCCCCGGGTGGTTTTTTGGGGATGTCTGGGTGGCGGCTGCAGACAGAGCCCCGGCGATGGGTGGGGGATGGAGGTCCCCGGAGCCCTGTGGCGATCGCCCGGGACTGGCAGGGCTAGGGGAGCAGCCTTGAGGGGGGGAAAGCGAAAAGGGGAGAGCCCCGGGAGTGCCGGAGCCTGGAATGGGGGCCTGGAGAGGGGGGACTCCGAGAGCCGGGAGTGAGGGGAGCCTGGAGAAGGGGCAGCCTGGAGAAGGGATGAGCCTGGAGACGGGGAACCCCTGGGACACCAACGTGGGGACCCCAAAGCCTCCCAGGGCTCTGGCCACGCCAGGGGCTACAGGGACACGAGGCCGGGGCTGCTCCGGGCCGCTTCCAGGCTGTCCCTCTGCTCTTGGGTGCCGGGGGTGGCCCTTTGTGACACGGGCGTGTGTCAGGGCCCTCGGTGATGCGGGACATTGTGGTGCTGTCATGAATGAGAGCGTTTGAGATCGCTTAAAAATCGGTGACAAATGCATGAACAAAAGTCAGATTTAATATTAAGCAACAAAGTACAATAAGTTTGTTGGCAAGATTCACTCTACTGCCTACAGGACAGGTGAGGCACAACAAGGCAAGAACAACACCAAATAAAATCCATGCAATCAGAACAGAAATTAACTGGGAACTCTCTAGGGGAGTGTGGATGGGTGTGTGCTGTGTTTAGGTGCATGCAGGGATTAAAAGGAACAAGGCCTAAAAACTTAACAACTTAAACAACTTAAAAAAAAACTTAAAAAAAGAACTTAAACAACTCTTTAACTTCTACCTAAATTTGTAACTTAACTTATACCTTAGGCCTAGCAATTCAACAGACGAACAACACCGAACTTAGACCTAACTTAACTGATAACATTAACAATTCCACAGAGCAATAACACTTAACAGCATTTAACCTAACTTACAGCTATAACTTCCAAGTTGTACTTAGCAACTTAATACAAAAACAACCCTGATTACTTACATTTAAGAACTTAGCAAAACACTTAGCATTTAACAGCATTTAAGTATGTTCATAACTATAACTGAACCTTGCTTACAGGCCTAACTTCGATATCCAAGGTGCTTCCACATCTAGGAAAGCTGTATTTCTCCCAGATTTGCTATAGCATATGTGCAGGGGCACACACACAGACAGGAACAGTTAGTGCAGGCAATTCCCCCCAGAGCTCAGTGAAATCCTCCCTTCAGATGTTTTTGCATCTCCCACTGGCCGAAGGATGGGGCCTTGAGCAGTGAGGGTATGGGCCCAGGACACGTCGTGTTTCAGCGATCCTCCAGGCACAGCAAAGCCGAGGGTTTGCTGGCTCTGAGAGGCCCCTCAGAGGGAGACTGCTGGTCACAGCCCACGGTGGCCCAGGAGAGCTCAAAGGTCTCCTTTTGGATTTCTGCTGACAGGGTCACAAGAGAGTGGGCTCCAGTCATAACCATGTTTCATCCCAGCCTCAGTTTGGGTGGGACTTTCTCTAGGAGTGGGGGAATGCATCCCCACACTGGGATCTCAGCGGTGCCCATGGCCTGGGTGACGCTGGCCCGATGCCAGGCACCCACCAAAGCCACTCTGATCCTGCTCCTCCAGCTGCAAGGGAAGAGAAAGTTTAACCAGGAACTCCAGGATCAGATTAAGATGGGACGAGCAAACACACAAAACAGCAAAACGGGTGTAACAGACCCAGCCTGGGCACAGCGAGGGAATTTATTGCCAATCAAATCATAGCAACAGAAGGAAAAGAGAGAGAAATCTTTCCAACCACTTCCCCCCACCCAGTGGGGTCACCAGGAACACAGATCTCCAGGGCTCTGCCCAACGGGGGGCACCGGGGATCATCCAACACTGATCCTCCCATGGGGGATGGAGCTGGAGCAGAGCACGAAGCTCTTCCCACACTCGGGGCACTCACAGGGCTTCCCTTAGTGGTGATTCCGTTGGTGTTGGGTCAAGTGAGAGCTCCTGGAGAAGCTCTTCCCACACTCAGGACACTCGTAGGGCCTCTCCCCAGTGTGGATGCGCTGGTGATATCTCAGGTTGGCCCTCCACTGAAAGCTCTTCCCACATTCCAAGCAGGTGTAGGGCCATTCCCCTGTGTGGATCACCTGGTGCTGGATCAGGCTGGAGCTGTAGTTGAAACCCTTCCCACATTCCCCACACTTGTAGGGCTTATCCCCAGTGTGGATCCTCCGGTGCTGGATCAGCTGGGACCTGTAGCTGAAACCCTTCCCACATTCCAAGCACTTGTGGGGCTTCTCCCCTCCAGGAGGCTTCTCCACCAGCTCTGAGCTCTGCCTGGATCTCCGGCTGCCTTCCCGGCTCAGGGAGGGTCCTTCCTCCCCGCAGCTCCCTGGGCTGGGTTTGCAGCTCCTCCTCCTGAGGGATCTCTGGGGCTTTTCTGCCTCCTCCATCCCCGCACACCTGAGGAATGAAAATTCCTGGTTTAGGGGGAAATAACAAGAAGAGAGCTCCATAAACTGGGTGTTCCTCCTTGCCCAAGTTCATCTCTGGAAGTCATTGAGCATCTTGTTTCTGTAATAACCTCCCAAACACCAAAATTCCCACCCAAAACCTTCCAGACATTAAGACATGGATCAAAACCACCCAAAATATATAGATTCAGCCAAAATCCCCTTCAAACTTGTGCTGGTTTGAAAGCAAAACCAGTGAGAGACTCCAAGTCAGAAATACAAATTGATAGGAAAAAAAGAGAAGAGAAATAAAATACATGCAATAGTACAAAAGAAAACACCTGACAGAATCAGAATACAACCTGACACCCCGCTAGTTAGGGTGGTGGTAGCAGTCCAGATGAAGTGGTCTTGTTGTCGTAGTGATGCTGTAGAAAGGTCTGGTAGCTCTTGTCCTCTGGAAACCAGTGGGGAAGGGCTGCCTTGGTGTTCCAAATCTCAGATTTTATCTAGGTAGGAAAGGCTTGGCTCCTCCCCCTGGCTGGAGCATCTCCCAATGGGATGATGGAATTTTATCAGTCATGCAGTGGCACTCAATGGCCCATTAACAGAAGATATCTTCCTGGAGGAAGGATGGGTTGTGGAAAAGATAAAGAACACTGCCCCAGCTGGTTTTATCAGATGGCCCATTAGCAGAGGATATCTCCCACACAGATAAGGATCACTGCTCCACCTGTTTTTTTCCACCACTCTTTGTTCTTTTGTTTCTTCCCTGGACCTCTGACTGGTTACTTCATGTTTGCTGCTGATTTCTCTCCCTGAAATGATGAAATGGTAAAAGTGTCTTTGACCTGCCTTGCTGGATATTGTGAAGAGGAACAGTCATCTACTGCAAGTGGAAGTGTCACAGGTGGAGCAGAGTTCTGTGAGTGCTGTATCAAACCAGACCTCATCAGACCTGCCAGAACAACTGGTCCATGCTGCCCTTCACTGCTCTGCCTGTTCCACACAGCACCGGGCGCTGCCTGAGCCCAGCACCCCCCGGCAATTGCAGGCCCGGCAGTGGCCCCCAGCCCCCAGGAGGCTGCGGGACGCCCCGGCCGCTGCCCGGCCCCGTGGAGCTGCCGGCCCTGCCCGCCGGGGGGGCCGCGTTTGGACACTGCGGCAGGACAGGCACCGGCTCTGGGATACGGGCTGGCCACGGCAGCCACAGCACAAGGAGCAGCAGCACAAAGGAACAGCTGGGAAATGGGCATTGGACGTGCAAGGATCGAGATCAGCTTTTAAGCACTTTCCTTGGGTCACAGCAGAAAGGAATGATTTAGCAGAAAGCTCAGCAGCTGTCAGAGGATGAGCACCCCCAGGCACTGAGGGGGCTGCAGGAGGGGTAGAAGAAGCCCCTGGAGCACTTGGTCACAAAGGCACAGCAGGGGAATGCAAGAAGGGATGAGGAAAAGGCCAAGGGGAAGGCAAAGGCCATGGCAGAGTTTCTACAGCCCCTGAGGGATCAACCCCAGGGCCCAAGGGAGCCCCAGCACCCAGGGGCTCTCACATCCTTACACCATCTTCAACCAGGTGCCCTCCTCACACTGACACCATTCAGTCCTTGATGGCAAAGATGCTTTCTGAGGATGCCCACTTAGACAGGATGGTAAACTGGATTTTGCCTTTGAGTGGGAACAAGAGGTAGAAGGAAAAATGGAAAAGACATGGACAGTCCATCTGCAGGGATGCCGGGAAGGAACAGGCTTATTCGAGCAAGCTTTGCAGAAAGTATCACAAGAATTTACCCCACCCCCAGGGAATTGGGTTAATGCAGGATGTGGATGACTTTCTGCAATCAGGAGGACAAGAATTGGTAGAAGAAGCCTCTGTGAAATGGCTGCATGTTCAGGCTAAAAAGCATCTTTGAGTATTGGAAAAAAAAGAGGAAATGGTGGAGAAAAAGGTTAAGTATTTGGGACATTTTTTGTCTGAAGGTTTCTGGTGTATTTATCTGTAGAGGGACCAGGCAATCTCAGAAGTAACATTACCCAGCACTGAAATGGAGCTGGGACAACTCTGAGGATTAATAGGAAATTGCAGGATCTCCACTGAGGATTCTCTGTTCCAGACAGAACATTGTAATACGTTTTAATCCCAGACAGCCTTAATATTATGGTATGGACATAAGAAAAAGAACAGAACTAGAGAAAATGAAAAAAACCAAAGTGATTGAACCCCTGCCATGGCTCTACCAGACTGAGAAAAGAAATTGGAATGGGATGTGGATGTTGAATAGGGCCATGCCAAAGGAATTTGGAATTCCCAGCTGCAGGAGCAGCATGGGAGGGCACCACTGACCCTGCACTGAAGGCAACGCAGCAGCAGCCAGGGCTCCACATCGGGCCAAGCCCCTGGACCTGCCCACAGATCATCTGCTGAAATCCTCTGCCTGGGCACCCTCCTTTGGCATCTCCACACACTGGGGCCAATCCTTGCTGCCACTGCTGGAGCTTCGCTGCTTTCTGTGCCTGCACTGCCACAGCTGCTGGGGAAGACAACGGCACAATTCCACTCTGCCCCTCAGTTACACTCACACACTGGGCTGCCGGGGATTCCATTGCTGGAAATTATACCTAGTTTTAAAATGTTTTAAAAATTATTTCTCTAGTCAGGCTTGATTTGCATTTGTCCTCAAAAAAGGAATTTTTAAGTGGTTTTTTAGGAGATGTTACACTCAGTGGAGATGAGTTTAACATCTCAACAGACTGGGAATAGCCCAAAAGATAACAAACATCAACAAAACATCAAGGAAACAGAAGCAAACGTCAAGAAAGACCCATCCCAGACACTGCCCCTGGCATACATGAAGACAACTGGTCTGGAAAAGACTGAGAAGGAAAGCCAGGAGTGGGACCTAATTAACATCACAGGAGGAGAAATCCGGGTACAACAGGAAATTAAATACTAAGAACTACACAACTTGGAAGCAATGAACACTAAACCAAGAGAATTCTATGGGTTCAAACTGTAAAAAGTTAAGGGAAAATCTAGTAAAACTCACGTGTCATGGAATGATTTTCTCTGCACACCCGGGCTATTTGTGGATGAAATGATTTCTGTTGCACATCCTGGCCAGATTCAAGCAATTCCTTGATTCTCTAACAGTAGAAATGGTGTTGAAGAGTTTTAGTTCTTCCCGCAGTTTTGTTGACAAGACTACACCATTAGAAGGTTTTTTCTTAATAATCCTACTTTTATAAGATTCATTCCAGGCAGAGTCAGGAGAGCAGCTTTAGAAATGCAAATTAACTCTGCTGAAGAAATGTATGGACAATTTACCAAACTATTCTTGCCTGGGGGAGGAATTTTGCAGATTTCCTCTGTCCCCCACTCCAAGCTCTGCCTGCCTGCACAGATGGAATTTGCACAACTAAAGGCAAAGCCCATAGTGAGGATATCTGACTGCAACAGAAATTGGTTAAGCTGCAAAGGGAAACAGCAAACGCAGAATGTTGGGAAAACTTCATGAAAAAAAGCGGGGGGGAATCATCCCTCTCCTCACTCCAACCTGTGCTGTCACTGTCCAGGTTATATAGGGTGTATTGGGGCACTGGGGTGTTTTTGCAGCCACAAGTTCTGGGAAATGAGTTGGAAATTCGAGTATGTGGCGATTTAATTAGAAATGCAAATTAACACTGCTAGGGCAATGTGTGCAAGATGTACCAAACTCTTCTAGCCTGGGGGAGGAATTGGGCTGATTCCCTCTGCCCCTCACCCCCAGCTCTGCCTGCTTGCACAGATGGAATTTGCACAGCTAAAGGCAGAGCCCATAGTGAGGATATCTGACTGCAACAGAAATTGGTTAAGCTGCAAAGGGAAACAGCAAACGCAGAATTTTGTGCAACCTTCATGAAAAATAGTTGGGGGGGGGGGAGAATCATCCCTCTCTCCAGAGCACTGGGGTGTTTTTGCTAATCCAGAGAAACCAGTTGGGGATCCAAGTATTTGATGATTTCATAAGATTAACGTGGTCAATTGATGCAGCCCTGGCTGCAGGGAGCACCCCAAAACTGGAAAAAAGATGAACAGACACCAGAACAAATCCTACACCACCATGGACCAGCCCCAGGTAGCACTAACGAATTCATATCAGGAGACAGAGAAGTCATTTATCATTTCAATGGCATAATTAGATTACACAATGTCCTCAAAATAACACCCAACCAGACAGCTCCAGCTCCTCACCTTCTTCCCGACCAATCCACTCAGATGAGGAATGCAACGTTTCCCGATGGAATGGAATCAGATGATCTATTAACAGAAAGAGGAGGAGTTTGTGGAAAATTAAATTACTCAAACTGCTGTTTGCAAACAGATCACAAAGGAAAAGTGGCGAAACAGATAACAAAGGAAACGAGAAAGTATCTCATATTCCGGTCAAATGTGGAAAGGATGGGAATGGGACACGTTTTCGTGGTTCCCTGGCAGACCATGGGTGAAACGAATGCTGCTCCTCCTCTGACGTGCTGCAGAAACTCTCAGCTTTTTACCATGCACGACACCTTGCGCCAAAGAGGATGCAGGAAAAGAGATTGAGTCAATGGAAATTAAAAGTTTATAAAGGCAATTCCTGAGAAAATGAGAAAAGGACGGATTTCAAGCAGCAAGATTAATGTCGTAGTAGGGGTGCATATTAACGAGGACATGCAGTAGGCGGATCGGGAACTCTGAACCTTCCAAGTACCTCAGCCAGTAGGAAAGGGGGAGGGAGATGCAGACGGGAAAATGAGGATAAAAAGGAGGCTGCGTTTTAGAGACCGCATGGCAAATGCCGCATGGGGTCTCCCTTTGTTCATCAATAAAGTCACTTTTACAGGACTCCTCTGTCTCCTGCGGGCACACAAACCTCTGCCCACGGGAATTTTCCCGCACAGCCCCGGGCACAGGGCAGACACCTCTGTGCCACCCACAGCAACCGGGACGAGCCAGCGCTGCTCCGGCACCGGCTCCTGCCGAGGCCCCAGCGGGAAGGAGACCGCGGGCAGCCGCTCCCGCAGCGCCCTCAGCCCAGCGCCAACACGGGCCGGCACCGGCACAACCAACCCGCCAGAGCCCCCTGCCGCCCCCTCGGCCCGCAGCGAGCCCCGAGCCCCCGCACAACCGAGCGCGGCTCCCACCTGCGCTGGGGCCGCCTCCGAGCTCCGCCGCCGCCTCCCCGGGCTCCGGCCGCTGCCACCGCTGCCGGGCCCGCACAGACGCTGCCACAATGGCGCCTTTGCTGCTCTGCCCAATCAGCGCGCGACAACCAGGAGTGACATTGGCACAATCAGCCAATAGCAGCGAGGGCCGGGCTCTGCACACGGCCCAGCCTCGGCCCGCGCTCTCAGGGCCCCCCGGGCTGTGGGAGGGCAAAGGCGGAGATGAGGAACAGCCCTGGAACGGGCCCGGGCCCGAGCCGCCATTGGCCTGGAAACACAAACAAAGTTCTCCGCAGCTCCCGGCACGCCTTTCCCAGCCCTGCGTGTTCGCTGCCTCCGTCTCAGCGGGAAGCCCTGGAGCCTCACTTCTCCTACCCCTTAATTAGGAGCGTCAGTGCATGGCTTTGATTTTCCCCAAAATGGGAAAACTGCTGCAAACCCCTGTGGATGAGTGGAGAAGGGAGGAGATTTCTGGCAGAAAACTCCAAAAACTCAGAGCGGGATAATGAGAAGTAAATGGAGACCCTTCAAACCAGCTTTCCACACGCCTCCCTCTTTCCAACTGCACCTCCTACCCCGGCAGTGCAGGGTGGGAGAAACGACTCTGACTTTGTAAAATTTTAAAGGTTTATTAAATCTTAGCTCTGCTCCAGCTCCATCCTCCATGGGAGGATTGATGTTGGATGATCCCCAGTGACCCCCGTTGGGTGAGGGGGAAGGGGTTTGAGAGATTTCTTTCCCTTCTTCTTGTCCTGCCGTGATTTGGTTGGTAATAAATTTCCTCTCCATGCCCAGGCTGGGTCTGTGATGCACATTTTGCTGTTTGGTACGGGATGTTTCCCCTTTTTACACCATCCCAGGAACTCTGGGTTAAACTTTCTCCCCACTGTTGCAACTGGAGAGGCAGGGTCAATGGCTTTGGTGGGTGCCTGGCATCAAGCCAGCATCACCCAGGCCATGGGCACCCCTGAGATCCCAGTGTGGTGATGCATTCCCCCACTTCTAGAGAAAGTGCCGACCCAAACTGAGGCCAGGATGAAACATTATTATGACTGGAGCCCACTCTCTTGTGACCCTGCCAGCAGAAATCCAAAAGGAGACCTTTGAGCTCTCCTGGGCCACCGTGGGCTGTGACCAGCAGTCTCCCTCTGAGGGGCCTCTCAGAGCCAGCAAACCCTCGGCTTTGCTGTGCCTGGAGGATCACTGAAACACGACGTGTCCTGGGCCCATACCCTCACTGCTCAAGGCCCCATCCTTCGGCCAGTGGGAGATGCAAAAACATCTGAAGGGAGGATTTCACTGAGCTCTTGGGGGAATTACTTGCACTGACTGTTCCTGTCTGTGTGTGTGCCCCTGCACATATGCTATAGCAAATCTGGGAGAAATACAGCTTTCCTAGATGTGGAAGTACCTTGGATATCTAAGTTAGGCCTCTTAGCAAGGTTCTGTTCTAGTTATGAACTTACTTAAATGCTGTTAAATGCGAAGCGTTTTGCTAAGTTCTTAAATGTAAGTCATAAGTGTTGTTATTGTATTAAGTTGCTAAGTGGAACTTGGAAGTTATAGATGTAAGTTAGGTTAAATGCTGTTAAGTGTTATTGCTCTGTGGAATTGTTAATGTTAAGTTATCAGTTAAGTTAGGTATAAGTTCAGTGTTGTTTCTCTGTTGAATTGCTAGGCCTAAGGTATAAATTAAGTTACAAATTAAGGTAGAAGTTAAAGAGTTGTTTAGAGTTGTTTTTAGGCCATGTTCTTTTTAATCCCTGCATGCACCTAAACACAGCACACACCCATCCACACTCCCCTAGAGAGTTCCCATTTAATTTCTGTACTGACTGCATGGATTTTATTTGGTGTTGTTCTTGCCTTGTTGTGCCTCACCCGTCCTGTAGGCAGTGGAGTGAATCTTGCCAACAAACTTATTGTACTTTGTTGCTTAATATTAAATCTGACTTTTGCTCATGCCCTTGTCACCGGTTTTCAAACGATCTTAAATACTCATTCATTATGAGTGGATAAATGGATTTCAATGGATTTCAATCTAATTCATGACAGCACCACAATGTCCCGCATCACCGAGGGCCCTGACACACGCCCGTGTCACAAAGGGCCACCCCCGGCAGCCAAGAGCAGAGGGACAGCCTGGAAGCGGCCCGGAGCAGCCCCGGCCTCGTGGCCTTGTAGCCCCTGGCGTGGCCAGAGCCCTGGGAGGCTTTGGGGTCCCCACGTTGGTGTCCCAGGGGTTCCCTGTCTCCAGGCTCATCCCTTCTCCGGGCTGCCCCTTCTCCAGGCTCCCCTCACTCCCGGCTCTCGGGGTCCCCCTTCTCCAGGCCCCCATTTCAGGCTCCGGCACTCCCGGGGCTCTCCCCTTTTCGCTTTCCCCCCCTCAAGGCTGCTCCCCTCGCCCTGCCAGTCCCGGGCGATCGCCACGGGGCTCCGGGGACCTCCATCCCCCACCCACCGCCAGGGCTCTGTCTGCAGCCACCACCCAGACATCCCCAAAAAACCACCCGGGGACCCCACAGGATCCCCCAAAAGGGGATTTCGGGACAGCTTTGGAGCCCTGCGAGATGCAAACATTGCTCCGCCCGCCACCTCCCGAAATACACAAACAGGAAGAACCAAAGATACTTCGGGTGAGCTCCGAATATTCCTCCCCCTTTCAAAAAAACCCTGCCAGGACCGCCCAAGATATTGGGGGCAAGGTCCCTCTCCCGGGTCATCTATGTGAGGAAAATTAATCCACAAACACCAGAGGTTTATGTCCAGAAAGGAGACAGAGGAGTCCTTTTTGCTTTATTCGAATAAAGGGAGAGGCCATGGGACATTCGCCTGGGATCTCTCAAATTTTTGGAGGACACAGCCTCCTTTTTATCCTATTTTCCCGGCCGCATTTCCCTCTCTCTTTCCCCATTGGCTGAGGTACTTGAGAGGCACAGACTTCCCGGAACGCCTGATACCTGAAATTCCCCTCTAACGTATAACCCTCCCTTTTAATTTTTAATTCTTACAGAATTCATAGTTTTCCCCCCGTTGCTTCTTTCATCTTTCGATATCCAATTTCATTTATCAGCAGCCCTACAGTTTGTTTGTAAAGGCAAATATCTCTTTCCAGTCATCAATCAGTGGAATCCATCCCATTGTTTCTTTTATCTCTCAGTGCTAGCCTTATCTACAGGCAGATCCACAGGTCTTTTGTAAAGACTAATTCAACATTCCTCTCAACCCCTCCTCTTTTATTTTTTAATAATTGTCTTTACAAACTTTAGCTCTCATTGACTTAATTTCTTGTTCCTGAGTCTTTTTTGGTTTTGTAATTATTTGGAGGGACATCAGTTTCTGTCCTTTTGGAATCATCTCTGGATCAGTGGGCGTGGCTCTTACCTGCATCCCTTTGATCACATGTTGAATAAGTTGTACTAAGCAAGGGAACATGCCTGGCAACAAGATTAGAGTTGCTACAGCACATAAGAGGAAAAAAACCAGTTGTTTAACTTATAGTCCACCAGGTAGCCAAGAAAACATGTCCCATTCCCATCTTTTTCATCTTTGGACTGGTACATGAGCTAATTTTTTAAATTCATTTTGCAATTTGTTTCACCACTTTTCCATTGTCATCTATTTGCCTTATTTTAGGCAATAAGTGTCTTTTTCAGAAGAATGAAGCCACCATGGACTTCCTTCTTCATCCCAAAATCCTGTTCCGTTACAGACTTTACTCAGGGTGCTAATCTACTATTGAGGTTTTACTGGGCTGGCCACCCATGGCCCGTTTTCAGATTCTCCTGGACCTCCACAGACCCAACAATTGCTAAGGTTAAAGGTTTTTGCTACTTTTTCTCCTAAGGTCAAAAAATTATTTTCCCATTCTTGGCCCCAACCTAACTGATAATATAAAGGGAACATTATTAAGAGAAACATTCTGATTGTGTAATCTAATTTCCTAACTTAATTTTTACTTTCACTTTATCTTCCACACCACCTGTGGCGAGCGAAGGCACAGAAACGGCTTAACATAAAGAAAACAATGACAGCAAGGGTTGGCCCCCAGTGCCTGGAGATCTGAGAGGAGGGATGCCCACACAGACTATTTCAGCAGGCACTCTGTGGGTGGGCACACGAGGCTTCCCCCGATGTCGACGCCCTGGCTGCTGCTCCAGTCCCCTCCTGCCGAGTGTCAGTCGCGGCTTCCCGTCCTTCTCCTCCAGCTGAGATGTCCAAATCTCTGGGACTGCAGAGACCTTGGCCCGAGTGTGATGGGTCCAGCCGTGTTCAGCTGTCTTGACGGCTGTGTCTGTGCTCAGCAACACCTGGAAAGGTCCACGCCACTTGGCCACCAGTGGTGCTTCTTCCCACTCCTTAACCAGGACCCAGTGTCCCGGTTGGATGTTGTGAACAGCAAAGTCCAAAGGCAGGGTCTGTGCCAGCTGAGCTTCCTGTCGAAGAGATTTCACAAGAGACACTATCCGAGCCACATATTGTTTCAAATACACATCACTTATCTCTATCCCCCCACTAGGCTGAGAATTACAAGGGTAAGGAATTCCAAACATCAATTCAAAGGGAGATAATTGAATATCTCCCCTGGGTCTGGCTCTTATCCTTGCTAAAGCCAGGGGCAGCAGCCGTACCCACGGCATTTTAGTTTCTATCACCAGCTTCAGGAGATGTTTCTTTATTTCTCCATTCATCCTCTCAACCTGGCCCGAACTCTGTGGGTGCCAGGGGGTATGGAGGTTCCACTGTATCCCTAAAGCAGTCATAACTCCTTGAAGAATTTTTCCTGTAAAATGAGTTCCCCTATCTGAATCTCTTGCTTCCACCATCCCATATTTTGGAATTATTTGTTCCAAAAATACTTTAACAACTGATCCTGTAGTTGCTGACACAGTTGGAAATGCTTCTGGCCACCCGGTTAATTGACATACTATTACCAGAAGCTATTTAAATCTTGCCACTCGAGGCATTTCAGTAAAATCCACCTGGCATCTCTGGAAGGGACGTACTGCCCAACGCCTCCCTCCCCTGGCCAGTTTCTTTGTAACTTTGTTGTTGGTTTTAGCACAAGTCAAAGAACCTTCAATAGCTCGCTTTGCCAGGCTAAAGAGACCAACAGCAGCGTTCATTTTGAGGAAGGCTTCTGCCAGTCCTCGGGAGCCCCAATGACTCCCTTCATGAAGTTGTTTTAACAATTGTAAGGCTCGAGCTTTTGGTATCCACTGCTTACCATCCCTTGTAAACCAATTATTTTCTCTTTCCTCTGCCCCACTCTTTTTAATTATCTCAAGTTTCTCTGGTGGAAAAGAGAGTTTCTCTGGCAGCGGTGCAGTTACTGGGAGCAAAGGCAGGAGCTTAGAGACTTCTGGCAACAATGCAGCTTTGCGAGCTTCTTCATCAGCCAGTCGGTTTCCTATTGCCTCCTCCGACCATCCTGCCTGATGCCCCTTAATGTGGATTATCGCCACCCTTTTTGGTAAATTCACTGCCTCCAATAGGCGAGAGATTAAGTTCTCGTGAGCTAATGTCTTTCCTCTGCAGCTTAATAAACCTCTTTCTTCCCATAGTTTTCCAAATGCATGTATCACCCCATATGCATATTTAGAATCAGTAAATATATTTACTGTCTTGTCCTGGTATAATTCACAGGCTCTCACAAGCCCGTACAGCTCTGCTGTCTGAGCTGACCAGGTGTGTGGTAACCTCCCCCCTTCCTTGAATTGTTTCCCATTCACGATAGAGTATCCTGTAAATCGTTTCCCTTCTACCACCTTGGAGGACCCATCAATGAACACATTCTCTCCCTCAGGCCAGGGAATATCCCGTAGATCTTCCCTAGCCCGTGTCTGGAGGTCTATAACCTGGATACAATCATGGATTTCTTCCTGGCCCCCCTTTTCTCCAGGGCCATTTAAATAAGAGGCTGGATTAAAATCTTCTCCACTGTTGAATTTTAAATCCTCCTGTTCCATTAAACAAGATTCATACTGTAATAATCGAGCACTCGTCATCCACTTAGAGGCTCTCTCAGTTAACAAAGCTTTAATCTGATGTGGGACTTTAACAATGAGATGCCCTCCCCTTGTCAGCTTTCGGGCCTCAGCCACCATCAGAGCTGTGGCTGCACAGTTCTGCAGACAATGGGGCCGCCTCTGGCCACCGGCTCTAACAGCTTAGAAAAACAGGCACCAGGCCTCCGTGTTCCCCCATGCTCTTGCACCAAAATTCCTTTAACATGACCCTGTTTGACATCCACATATAGCTGAAATTCTTTTTTCTGCGTCTGGAAGAGCCAAGACTGGGGCCTTAACCAATTTGTCTTTTAATTTCTTAAAACTTTTCTCTCCTTCTAGTGTCCATACCACAACATTAGGACTGTTTTGAGTTAAAAAGTTATATAAAGGTCTGGCCACCACAGAAAAATCCTCGATCCATGCTCTACAGTACCCCACCAACCCTAAAAACTGCCGTAACTCCTCTTTAGTCTGGGGTAATGGTACCTGTAAAATCCCTTGTATCCTTTCTGGATCAATACACCGTAACCCTTCGGACAGAATGTGTCCCAAATATTTGACCTTCTTTTCTACCAACTGTGCTTTCTTTTTGGATACTCTAAGTCCCTTTTTTGCAAGAAAATTAAGCAGCTTTACAGTAGCCTCTTCAACCACCTTTTCCTGTTCCCCTGACAAGAGCAAATCATCTACATACTGCAACAACTTGACTCCTAAGGGTGGAGTAAACTCTCTTAATATTTTCTGCAAAGCTTGCCCAAACAGAACTGGTGATTCTGTATATCCTTGAGGGAGTACTGTCCATGGCAATTGTTGTTTTATCATTTTCCCTCCTTCCTCCTGTTCCCACTCAAAAGCAAAATACTGTTTACTATCTTCTGTGATTGGACACCCCCAGAAAGCATCCTTCAAATCCAGTACAGAATAATACTGATGTGAAGAAGGGATTTGATTTAGGATTGTGTATGGATCTGGAACCTTGGGATGCCTTGGTTTGACAATATCATTTATTATTCTTAAATCCTGCACCATTCTGTAGGTTCCATCTGGTTTCTTAACCGGCAGGATAGGAGTGTTATAGGGAGACATACACGGCTCTAAAAGACCTGCTTTTAGCAGGGACTCAATAACAGGCTGTAACCCCTTCTTTCCCTCCCCTGAAAGAGGGTATTGCTTTTTAGACACCACTTGTCCTGGTTGCTTCAAAGTAATTTGGAGAGGCTCTATGTCCAGTTTCCCATATTTCCCTGGAGCTGCCCATACTTCCGGATTTATTTTAGCATAAGCCTTTTCAGACATTTTACACAAAGATATCACAGTTTCGGACTCCGTGTCACTTCTTACAATGCTAATTTGCATTCCCATTTTAGCCATCAAATCTCTTCCCAGTAAATTACAATCACAATTAGGAACAAACAAGAATTCATGCACTTCAAATCTGTCCCCCACATCTATTAACAGCGGTTGAATAAAATGCACTCGCTCATCCTTCCCGCTTACTCCTTGAATAACCAAGGATCTTTTTGACAATTTCCCCCACTTAGGTATAAAATTTAAGGTGGACCGAGAGGCCCCCGTGTCTACCAAAAAACACACCTCCTCTCGATCCGGACCCACCTTAAAAGTTATCAAGGGCTCCTGAGTGGTGGGTCCTCGGTATAATAGGAGCCCCTGACACCCCTAACAATCCATTTCCATTATTCTCTGGACTTCCTCCTCCTGAGGGTCCAGTTGTTTTTGCGGACACTCGTTTTTCCAATGCCCTTCTGCCCTGCAGAGAGCACACTGGTTCTTCCCCAGCCACTGTTTGGGTCGGCTGTCCCCTGACGAGGAGGGAATCCCTCTGCCCCTTCCTTGTGGCCGACCCCGTCCCCTCTGTCCCTGGGGACCCCTTGGACCCTGTGGTTTATTCCTCCGGGGCTGCACAAACTCTGCCATCATCCTTGCTTTAGCTTCTGCCTTTTCCTCATCCCTTCTTACATATATCTGCTGTGTTTTTCTAACCAATTCCTCTAGAGGCTTATTCTGCCACTCTTCATTTTTCTGTACTTCTTTCCGTATATCAGGCCAGGCTTTAGTAATAAATTGCACCTTAAGCAATGTGTTGAAGGCTGGCCCTTCAGGATCCATCCCCCCGTGCTTCCTCAAGGCATCCCTAATCCTCTCCAACCAATGAGGGCTTTCCTGTTTCTCCTGTTCTAACGACAGAGCCTTAGCTATGTTGTTAGTTCTGGGAGCCGCTGACTTGATTGCCCTGATCAAATAAGCACGGCAATCACGGTGAGCCAGACTGGCCTGGTTATTTGGGTCCCACTGGGGGTCTGCCTGGGGGATGGCATCACCCACCGTAGGTGCATTGGGTCCAGCCCCCCCTGCTGCTTGTGGGTGTTCATCCTCCCACAGCTGCCGAGCTTTCTGCAAAATCATTCGTTTCTCTGATGACCCAAACAAAATTCCCAAAAGAAAATCCCAATCCTTCCATTTATAATCCGCATTTCCCAAATATTCCTCTATCTTTTCCCCCACCCCTATGGGATCATCCAAATATGGCGGTAATTCTTTTTTCAACCCTCTTATATCCTGGGTATTGAGTGGTACAATTGCAAACCCAAATCCTCCCCCTTGACTCCCCAAAGTAACTTGACAGAGTGGCATCTGGTGTACCCCTGTCTCTTGGGGGGCTTCTGATGCCCTAAACTGAGTTCAAATTCTAGTTCTGGGGGGTGATACAACATGCTGCTCCCCTCCCCCTACACCATCATCCTTCTCAGGTGAGGCTGTTGGAATAACATTTTCCTGATACTTTTGCTCTGGAAGTTGATGATACAGACGACCTCAGCTGGCCCTGGGTCAGCTGGCAACACTGGAGGACAAGACTGGGGAAGGTGCTGAAAAACATTCCAATATTCACCACTTTCCTCTTCTCCTTTTTTTTTTTTCTTAACATATAAATTTCTCTAAACACCTCCACAAAATTCGAAACAAATTAATTTTATCTGTTCCATAAGTAGCCATATAAGTCCCCTTGCCAACTTATACTCTGGCCACACAAAATAACAATATTTTGCCATTATTTCCATAGTTACTTCTGGGTGAATATACAATCTGTCCCAAGACCTCAGCATTCACCCCAAGGGACTCTCCGGGGGTATTATGGGATCGTCATCCCTTTTGCTGGGGCCCCTTCGCGGCTTCACCTTTCCAACCCTCTCTGGGTGCCCCGTTTTACCTGTGCTACCCTCCATGGATGCCCTCTCAGGTTCACCTGTGCTACCCTCCATGGGTGCCCTCCCAGCTTTGCTCCCCGAAGATCCCATTTTACTCACCGGTGAGATTTGCAGTGGTCCTTCCCTGCGGACTCTTCACGGACCCCCCTGGTCCGCCACTCGTCTGTCTCCTGGACAGTCTCGGGAACCCAATGGATCGCCCTGTACCGGCCGGCACCGAGGGGAGCTGATCACCCGAACTGGGTGAGGCGCCTTCAGCTCCATTCGCTGCCCCGGACGGTGGAAAGATCCCGGACGAGCCCCCAAAATTGTCAGGAAAATTAATCCACAAACACCAGAGGTTTATGTCCAAAAAGGAGACAGAGGAGTCCTTTTTGCTTTATTCGAATAAAGGGAGAGGCCATGGGACATTCCCCTGGGATCTCTCAAATTTTTGGAGGACGCAGCCTCCTTTTTATCCTATTTTCCCGGCCGCATTTCCCTCTCTCTTTCCCCATTGGCTGAGGTACTTGAGAGGCACAGACTTCCTGGAACGCCTGATACCTGAAATTCCCCTTTAATGTATAACCCTCCCTATTAATTTTTAATTCTTATAGAATTCATAGTTTGCCCCCCCCCCCCCGTTGCTTCTTTCATCTTTCAATATCCAATTTGATTTATCAGCAGCCCTACAGTTTGTTTGTAAAGGCAAATATCTCTTTCCATTCATCAATCAGTGGAATCCATCCCATAATTTCTTTTATCTCTCAGTGCTAGCCTTATCTACAGGCAGATCCAGAGCTCATTTGTAAAGACAAATTCAACATTCCTCTCCAAGGGGTCCTGTCTGAGGCAGCAGTGATGATGGTGGAGTGGGAGGAGGAACAGGCACGGCAGTGCCAGAGATGGCTACAGGCTGGGCACAGGCTGGCCATGGGTCTGATGGTGCTGTGCAGTGCCGTGTGTGAGTAAAAACCAGTATGGACCAGTATAAACCAGTATAAACCAGTAAAATCCTGTATAGACCACTATAAACCAGTATGGACCAGAATAAACCAGTATAGAGCAGTACAAACCAGTGCAGACCAGTTTAGGTGAGCTGGGCTCCAGGCTGGGCATGGGCTGGCCGTGGGGCTGATGGTGCTCTGTGTGAGTATAAACCAGTAGAGACCAGTATGGACCAGTACAGACCTGTACAGACCAGTATGGACCAGTAGAGACCTTCCCCTGTCCCAGGATGGGGACACTGGGCTGGCACTGGGAGCACTGGGAAGGAACTGGTTTGGTGACATTGAGATGGTGACATTGTTTTGGGGACAATGAGTTGGTGACACTGGGATGGAAATGGGGGCACTGGGATACAACTGGGAGCACTGGGCTGGTGACACTGGGACAGGACTGAGGACACTGAGACTGAACTGGGGACACTGGGGTGGTGCCATGGGTGGCACTGGTGATGCTGAGATGGCACTGGGGACACTGGGACAGGACCAGTGACACTGGATTAGTGACACTGGGACAGAACTGGTGGCACTGGGATGGAACTGGCCACACTGGGTTGGTGACCCTGAGCTGGCACTGGGAGCACTGGGCTGGCACTGGGACCACTGGGCTAGTGGCACTGGGACAGGACCGGTGGCACTGGGCTGGGGACACTGGTATGGGTCAATGACGGGGTGGCACTGGGCTGGCACGGGGACACAACTGGGAGAACTGGGACAAGAACACTGGGACAGGCTGGGGGACACTGGGATGGCACTGGGGACACTGGGCTGGTGATGACATTGGTATGGGGACACTGGGGATGTGGTACTGGGACAGGACTAGTGGCACTGCGATAGGACTGGGGACACTGGGCTGGAACTGGGTTAGTGATACCAGGCTGGTGGCACTTGGGTGGTGACAGACAGAACTGGTAGCACTGGGTTGGTGACACTGGTATGGTGACAATGGGGGGGTAGCACTGGGATGGGACTGGGAGCACTGGGATGGTGATACTGAGAGGGAGCTGGTGGCACTGGGACACAACTGGGAGCACTGGGACAAGAACACTGGAACAGGATGGGGGACACTGGAACAGGACTGGGAGCACTGGGAGGGAACTGGATTGCTGACATTGGTCTGGTGGCACTGGGCTGGCATGGAGGACACTAGGATGGTGAAATTGGTATGGTGGCAATGGGGCAGTGACACTGGGCTGGCACTGGAAGCACTGGGAAGGAACTGGGAACACTGAGCTGGTGACACTGGGACAGGCCTGGGGACACTGGGATGGGAGTGGCTTGGTGGCACTGGCTTGGTGACACTGGGCTGGTGACACTGGAACAGGACTGGGGACACTGGGGCAGCTCTGGTGGTGCTGGGGTTGAACTGGGGACAATGGGATTGAACTGGGGACACTGGGCTGGTGACACTGAGACTGAACGGGTGGCACTGGGATGCTGACACTGGGGCAGCCCTGGGGACATTGGGCTGGTGGCTCTAGGGTGTCCTCGGTGCCACTGCTCAAGTGCCACTGTGCTGGTTGCCCTGCTGCTGTGTCCCTGGTGCCACCTGTGCGGTGTCCCCATGTCCCCGCAGTGTCCAGGGACTCGGTGCGCGCTGCGCTGGGGGTGGCCGAGGACAGTCACCTGCTGCTGGCCCTGGGCACGGTGTCCGTGTCCTGCCAGGTGACCCTGCAGGCCTCAGCGACATCGTGGTGACACCTGGCCAGCAGTGCCCGTGAGCACCGGGCCATGGCCCAGCGCCTGCGGGACTGTGCCCAGGGGGTGGCAACCGCCAGGGCCAGTGCCGAGGCCACCGCGGCCACCAGCAAGGTCACCACAATGTCCAGGGGCAGCTGGACACGGTGACATGGCACCTGGGGTACTTGGTGAATGCTGTTAACTGAGACATGGTGGTGAAACATGGGGGACATGGCGACAGGAGATTCCCAGAGCTGCCCAGGCCCTCGGGGACATCATGGTGGCCTTGGGGACAATGCTGGAGGGACACAAGAAGGTGACACGAAAGCTGGAGGCGGCCCAGGACGTGGCAGTGGGGCAGGGGTAGGGACAGGGTGGGGACATAGAAGTGCCACTGTCACCCCGAGGGACACTGGGAACCTTGGTGTCCTTGCCTTGGGGACATCAGGGCCACCCTGAGGTCGCCTGTCCTGTTTTGGGTCACTACGATGTCCCTGCAGTGTCCCCACGTGACCGCAGTTTGTCCCCCTGAATTGTTAAAAACCGGGATAATCACGGACAAAGGCGCTGTAACTAATTAAAGTGACAAAGTGGTGTGTTTATTCACCGGCACGGGAGTCACCTCCCAAAGGCGTGACCGCCCCGAACAAGGTTCTTTGCCCTCTATTTATTGCCCAAGATCTTACATACAATACATGTGCATAACCCCAGCACCTCCCATCCCCACCCCATATTAAAATGAGCCCATTCGTCCTTCACACGTGCGCAGTTCTTCTCTTGAATTGGGTCGGTGCTCTCGAAATGGGTCAGTGGTCTTGATGGATGAACTCAGGAAAGTCTTCATCAGGTCTCTGTGACCTCCTGGAACAATCCAAGGCCTTGTCCTTTGTGACTAACGGTTTATTATTTTACCTTTTTCAATACATAAATTCATAATAGCAGATAATTATACCAATTAGCTCTAGCCTAATCATCTAGTAATTATTAACTTAGCATTTACCTACCTAACTTACATCTTGGTCATGGAAACCACTTTTACCCTTAGCAAAAATCTTAACTTTTTAAAACCATGATTCACCCCTTTCTGTCTCTCTCTCTTTAACTCTCATTCTATCACAAAACTGAGTAGTTCGCCCTCAATAAAGTGCAATTTTTTTAGAGCAACCTGATTTGTCCTTCTGTTCTTGTCTTTTGTACCTCTGAGATCAAAATGAAGCATCACGACTCCCCCCTCTACTAACAGTGGATCGGGACACCTTCCCGCCCCTCCCGCTCACCCGAGAGCTCCGTGCCCCCAGCCTGGGGGGCTCCCAGTGGCACCAGTAGGGCCCCAGCTGCCCCACACGCCCCATGGCCAGCGCCGGGCAGGGTCTGACACCTCCCCCTCCCCAAATTCTCCTGGCGGGGGGCACTGGGGGCGGGGCGCGGGTGGAGTCCAGGTGAGGAGCTCTGGGTGCTCTGGGACTGCCTGAGGAGTCATCAGCGCCGCGCGCTCTGATTGGCTCAATTATTTTGGCGCTTTCTCTGATTGGCAGATGAGAAGCCTGGGAGTTGAGAGAAGCAATGGGAGAGATCCCACTGCGAGCACCTGCATGGGAACAACAGACCCAGCCTGGGCACAGCAACGGAATTTATTACAATCAAATCACAGCAGCACAAGGAGAAGGGAAAGGAATATCTCCAACCTCTTCCCCCACCCAATGGGGATCACCAGGACCACGGATCACCAGGGTTCTGCCCAACAGGGGTCACTGGGGATCATCCAACACCGATCCTCCCATGGGGGATGGAGCTGGAGCAGAGCACGAAGCTCTTCCCACACTCGGGGCACTCACAGGGCTTCCCTTAGTGGTGACTCCGTTGGTGTCGGGTCAAGTTAGAGCTCTGTGAGAAGCTCTTCCCACACTCAGGACACTCGTAGGGCCTCTCCCCAGTGTGGATGCGCCGGTGCTTGATGAGGGTGGAGTTGAGATTGAATCCCTTCCCGCAGTCGGGGCAGCGGAAGGGCCTCTCCTCTGTGTGAATCCGCTCGTGTAGGAGGAGATTGGAGCTGGTCTGAAACCTCTTCCCACACTTGGGACACTCGTAGGGCCTCTCCCCGGTGTGGATGTGCTGGTGTTTTCTCAGGGCAGAGCTCCAGCCAAAGCTCATCCCACATTCCAAGCAGGTGTAGGGCCGTTCCCCTGTGTGGATCACCTGGTGCCACATCAGGTGGGAGATCCTTGTGAAGCCCTTCCCACATTTCCCACACTCGTAGGGCTTTTCCCCAGTGTGGATCCTCTGGTGCCGGATAAGACGGGACCTGTCTCTGAAGCTCTTCCCACATTCCCCACACTCGTACGGCTTCTCCACAGTGTGCATCCTCTGGTGCTGGATCAGATCAGAGCTCCACCTGAAACTCTTCTCACATTGCAAGCACTTGTGGGGCTTCTCCCCTCCAGGAGGCTTCTCCACCAGCTCTGAGCTCTGCCTGGATCTCCGGCCGCCTTCCCGGCTCAGGGAGGGTCTTTCCTCCTCGCAGCTCCCTGGGCTGGGTTTGCAGCCCCTCCTCCTGAGAGATCTCCAGGGCTTTTCTGCCTCCATCCCCGCACACCTGAGGAATGAAAATTCCGGGTTTAGAGGGAAATAACAAGAAAAGAGCTCCATAAACTGGGTGTTCCTCCTTGCCCAAGTTCATCTCTGGAAGTCATTGAGGATCTTATGTCTGTAATAACCTCCCAAACACCAAGATTCCCATCCAAAATCCTCCAAACTTTAACACACGGATCAAAAACTCCCCAAATATCAAGCTTCAGCCAAAATACCCTCCAAAACTGTTCTGGTTTGAAAGCAAAACCAGTGAGAGACTCCAAATCTGAAATACAATTTTAGAGGGAAAAAGAGAAGAGAAATAAAATACATGCAATAGTACAAAAGAAAACAACTGACAGAATCAGAATACAACCTGACTCCCCACTAGTTAGGGTGGTGGTAGCAGTCCCGATGAAGTGGTCTTGTTGTAGTAGTGATGCTGTAGAAAGGTCTGGTAGCTCTTGTCCTCTGGAATCCAGTGGGTAAGGGATGCCTTGGTGTTCCAAAGCTCAGATTTTCTCTAGGTAGGAAAGGCTTGGCTCCTCCCCCTGGCTGGAGCATCTCCCAATGGGATGATGGAATTTTATCAGTCATGCAGTGGCACTCAATGGCCCATTAACAGAAGATATCTTCCTGGAGGAAGGATGGGTTGTGGAAAAGATAAAGAACACTGCCCCAGCTGGTTTTAACAGATGGCCCATTAGCAGAGGATATCTCCCACACAGATAAGGATCCCTGCTCCATCTGTTTTTATCCACCACTCTTTGTTCTTTTGTTTCTTCCCAGGACCTCTGACTAGTTACTTAATGTTTGCTGCTGATTTCTTCTCCCTTTTGAAGATGAAAATGGTAAAAGTGTCTTTGACCTGCCTTGCTGGATATTGTGAAGAGGAACAGTCATCTACTGCAAGTGGAAGTGTCACAGGTGGAGCAGAGTTCTGTGAGTGCTGTATCAAACCAGACCTCGTCAGAGCTGCCAGAACAACTGGTCCATGCTGCCCTTCACTGCTCTGCCTGTTCCCCACTGTTTCATGCCAGAGTAATTTAACTGCTGTTAATTGGGTGTGTGTTTCACTTGAGCCAGTCCAGCAGAACCAGCAGAAAGCAGCCCCAGAATGAATGGGGCTCTGCAGAGGAGCCCCAGACTATTCATCAGCCTGCCCGCAGAACTGGCTCCAACTCTGAAGAAGACACACTTCTGATATTTCTGAGGCACTTATGACTGAGGCACTGCATGTGCTTGTGCAGGGAAGAATCCCAAAGTTCTTTCTTACTTCAGGAAAAACCCTGCAGCATTGCATACCCAGCATCTGCTATCAGCACATCCTGGCTGCACGTGCAGGAGAAGCAGCAGCAGCATTGTACACGTGGGTTTGTTAAGCTGAACTCCCCTACACTTTGAACAGTGCTCATCACAAACATATTTAATGGCACACCGGTTCCATACATTTCTCCTAAAAGCCTCCCTTGTAACTAAACTTTGCTGGAAAGTTAATGCCGAGGATGAAGGAGCAACTTCGGTCTCAGTCCGGAGGTGGAGGGGTTCTAAACACTGACTTTGCGAGAGCAGCATCTCTCCTGAAGCGCTCGGGGCCACCCGAGGCGCCGCCGGGAGCGCGGTGCAGAAGCCGGCCCGGACTCAGCCGCAGCGCCGGGCACCGCGCATCGCTGCTCTGCAGGGCGGCCCGCACGTCCTCCAGCAGCTGCCGCAGGCTGCCCTTCTCCTGCTGCAGCTCGGCCATGCGCTCCTCGGCCCGCTCCAGCGCCACCATCTCCTCGCAGCGCTCTCGGGAGCAGGGCCCCGGCGGCCGCCGCTCGGGCTCGGCGGGGGCTGCGCGGGCGGATGTGGCTCTCGATGTGCTCGCCCTCCCGGCCCAGCGGCAGCCACGGCCCCGTGCGGGTGCTGAAATGGCCGCAGAGCCGCGCGTGGAGCTGGCGGAAGGTGAGCTCGGCCCAGAGCCCGTCCCACAGCCCCGCGCACTCCTCGGGCTCCGCCGCCTCCTCCGGCCCCAGCACCCGGCACAGCGTGCGGGACTCCTCGCCGGGGATGCGGCCCGGCCCGGCGCAGTCCCGCTGCTGGAAGATCTCCTGCAGGGACTGCTCCGGGCCGCTGGCCAGCACGACCATCTCGTTCTCCACGCCGCGCTCCAGCCCGTAGCGGTGGGCGAGGGCGCTGAGCAGGCACTGCGTGCGCCGGGCCGGCCGCCCGGAGGGGTCCCAGCCCTCAGGCGGCTCCATCGCGCCCGCCCGGCCCGCGGCGCTGCCCGAGCATCCTGAGCGCCGCCCGCCCGAGCGCTCGGCCCCGGCCCCGGCACGGAGCGCCCGGCTCGCCCCGCACGGAGCCGCGTCCGCCTTTGTCCGGCAGGAGCAGGGACTCGGGCAAAGCGGGCAGGTGCCGCCCTGCTCCCTTTGTCTGCCAAGCCCGAGCCCCAAGTGTGGTTCTTATTTCTTAGCTAATTTCCCTCTGGTTTCTCTCTAACACAAGCATGACAATAGCATCGCACAGTCCAGTTTGACAAGTAAGGCTGATGAACGAGTGAGTGCTTCCACTAAATTAAAAACCCAATGTGCTTGAATGCCGATCTTCTGTTCGCTCAGGCTCCTGACCTCTGTAGATGAGGTGACTTCCTGGTGTTGGTGTATGGATGTTAAGAGGTCTGTGTTAGAGATGAGCAAGTGTTCAACTCGTTCAAACGAGCTGCCCAAAGCAGTGATTTTGGTGTCTCTTTTTGGCTGGGGAGCAGGACCGGTGTTGTTGAACGCAGGCAGCAGCAGGAGCAGGGCTCCTCCAGCAGCAGGGACACGCCAGGAGCCAGAGCAGACCGTGGCACCAGAGTCTGAATAAAGGGTTTTTAGATAGTAATCAGATTTCCATTCTTCTGGGAGGCTAATCACTGTAACTGTTTATTGTGAAGAAGTCTCTGTAGACTGAAAAAAGTCTCCTCTTTCAACTAAATTAGTAAAAAGCTATTTTAAAGATGTTAAACTGAGTTCTTTTTATACATTTTCAGTATTAAAAAAAAAAAGCAAGCGTGTGATAGACAAAAAAATTCCAAAGTTTTATTCTGTTTCTTATACTTTATAGTAATAAAATTCCTCTTTATACCATTTAAAGTTAAACCCGTTTTTGTCTACTTCCTAATCCTCTCTCACAACAAAAAAGTTTCAAATTAATAAACCAAAACTGCTACATCCAACCTCTATGATTCCAGGATTTTGATTTCCTATTGCCCAGGGTTGTCTTCTGCAGCCAAATGCTGATGGACCGGGGAAAGACCAAGATTTGGAGACAGTGGGGTGGAAACACCTCCAAAAAATGTTCTTCCACCCAAGCACATGTATCCTCAGCTTGCACAGACATGGAAATCCTTTTCTTTTGGCCTTGATTTGCTTTTCATTTCTCTTCATCCCTTTAAAACATCCAACACTGGGGTAAAAATAAATTCACTGAACTGAGACATGGGTGGGGACACGGGAGGACCTTCCTTTGGTGCAGTTAAGGCTGTGTCCTCTTGTCCTGTCCCTGTTCCCTAAGAGAAGAGCCCGACCCCCACCAGGCTGCACCCTCCTGTCAGGGAGTTGTAGAGAATGATGAGGTCTCCCCTGAGCCTCCTCTTCCCCAGGATAAACATTCCCAGCTCCCTCAGCTGCTCCTCACAGGACTTGTGTTCCACAGCTTCTCCCCTGTTGTTCCACAGCCACTGCTCCTGTTCCAGTGCAGCTGCAACCCCTCCAGTGGTGCTGCTCCCACTGCAGTGCTGCTCGTCTGTGACAATGTGAGGACATTGTGACACTGAGCAGAGACATAGTACTGTGGGGCAACTGTGACATTGAGGGGACAGATGGAACCCTGGGGCCATTGTGACACTGCAGGGCCTCTGGGAATTACAGGGCCATTATTACACTAAGGGGACACATGGAGCTCTGGGTCCCTTGTGACACTGAGGACACACATGACACTTTGGGGCCATTGTGACATTGAGGGGACATATGGAACCCTGATGCCATTGTGACATGAGGGGACATGGAGCACTGGGGCCACTGTGCCACTGCAGAGCCTCCTGGAAGCGTGGGGCATTGTAACACTGAGGGGACACATGGAACCATGATGCCATTGTGACACATGGAAACCTGAGGCCATTGTGACATGAGGGGACACACGGAACTGTCAGGCAATTGTGACATGGCAGGGGCTCTTGGACCTGTGGGACCATGGTGACACTGAAGGGACACATGGAACCGTGGGGCCATTGAGAAACTGCAGGACCTCCCAGATCTGTGGGGCCATTGTGACACTGGTGGGCACATGAAAGCCTGGGGCCATTGTGTCACTGAGGAGAAACATGGAATCCTGAGGCCACTGTCATGCTGAGGAAACAAATGGAACCCTGAGGCCATTGTGACAGGAAGGGACACATGGAACCATTGGGCCATTGTGACATTGCAGGGTCTCTTGGAACCATGGGAACATGGTGATACTGAAGGGACACATGGAACCCTGGGCCATTGTAACACTAATGGGACACGTGGAACTTTGGGGATATTGTAACTTTGAGGGGACAACTGGAATTGTGGGGCCATTGTGACACTGAGTGGACACATGGAACTGCGGACATTGTGATGCTGAGGAGACACATGGAACCATGGGGCCATTGTGACATTCAGGGTACACATGGAACAGTGAGACATTGTGACACCTCAGGGCCTCTTGGAACTGTGGGACCATTGTGACACTGAGAGGTCACATGGCAGCTGGCACTATTGTGCCACTGAGGGGACACATGGAACAATGGAGCAATTGTGACACTGCAGGGCCTCCTGGAACCGTGTAGACATTGTGACATTGAGGGGACACGTGGGACTGTGGGGCCATTGTGACACTCAGGGGTCCCATGGAACCGTGGGGCCATGGTGACACTCCAGTGTCTTGTGGAATCCAGAGGCCCCTGTGATTCTGTGGGGCCTCATGGAACCAAGGATCCATTGTGATCCCACAAGGCCTTGTCGTTCTCTGTGACTTCATGGAACTGAGGGGACACTGTGACACTGTGGAGTCTCTTGAATCCAAGAATCCAATGTGACACTTTCGAGATTTGGGGAAAGAAAGTGACTCTGTGACACTTTGGGGTCTCATGGAATCCAGAGGCCCTTATAGTTCTGCAAGACCTCATGGGACCAAGAATCCTTTGTGACATTTTGGGACTTCAGGGAATGAAAGGGATTCTGTGACACTGTGGGGTCTCATGGAATCCAGAGGCCCCTATGGTTCTGCAGGGATTTTTGGAACCAAGGGGCCATTGTGATGCCTCAGGGCCTTATGGTGTCCACAGATCATTGTGACATTGTGGGGTCTTCTGGAACGAAGGATCCATTTTGACTTTGCAGGGCCTCATGGAGCCAAGGGTGACAACATGAGACCTCACAACAGAAAGGGAGGACCCTCTGTGCTGGTTTTGCACATTTGACATTTTGTAAGGAGGGAAGAAGTCATCCCCAGAAATGATTTTTTTGACAGGAGCTGCTAAGAGCTTCCTCCATGTCTGACAAAATCTAATCAGTGATTAGTTTTGAGAACTGACAACCTGTCAAACCACTGAAAAAGCTGTGCAGCCAGAGTGGCCACACTGTCCTGGCTGGGCCCCTTAAAAATCCTGGCACAGCCCCCCAGAATTCTCCACTGTAAACAGCTCTGGCCACCACCAGCAGGGATCATATGATTATCTGCAGGCCTTGGAACAAGATATTATCTCTTTCACTGTACAGATGAGACTTGCAGACCTTCAATTCCCTCTTGAGTGAGAGAACAGGCCAGAGTGAAGACACGTAGAGGAACAACATGTGGACCCCAAGGTTAGAGAAGTAGAATTCAGGTCCCAGATGGGAGGGATTGAGGAGATGCCTCACTCTTGGGCTGAAATCCTCTTGTAAGTCTATGGGGAAGATACAGCAGACTCTATTTCCCTGTAACTTGTTGAAAAGCACGTGGAGGATGAAGTGTTCAAATTGTAGACATAAGCAAAAGCATCCATCCTGAACAAGCAGATATTGAAGTAGCTTGAACAGAGAGAGATGAGAGTGATGAAGACCCTTTACCCCAGGGAAGAAGAAGAGAACCTCTGTTCCCAGAGATGAAGATGATCTCAGAGACAGATGAAGAGAACCTTTCCTTCTGAACAGCTCATCCTTAAAAGTGTACCCCATTAACCAAAGATTGAGCCCTCAAAAACAATTGTGGGGAAAGCTGTAGGTCGAGGGGAGGGACTTTTATAAATTGATGAGATTTCCATTCTCCTGGGCAGCTGATGCACTGTGACTTTGAAGCCACGAGAGAATTGTCTCTTGTGGAGAAGTCTCCATAGCATGACAAGAGAGACTCCTCTCCCTAAGTGAACTGGAAAAAGACTATTTTAGAGATGGTAAACTGGCTGAATTGTTCCTGCACATTGTCAGTGTAAAGAAAAGAGGATGTGGAGGGAGGAGAAGTGTTCTGAAGGTTTTGTTCTGATTCTTATTATTCTTTTAGTTCTGTTAATAAAGTTCTTTCTTTATACCCTTTAAGGTTTGAGCCTGCTTTGCCTTCCTCCTAATCCTATCTCACAGCAGGAAATGAGTAAATAATTCTAGTGGAAGATTTGGCCAGCACTAAACCTGCAGTAGCCAACAGCTGGCCTGGAGGCCTTCCAGTTATAACTAATCCAAATTGTAATTTTATAATGTAAATAATTCTATAACTACCATAAGGATATAACTTGAGCAGTCTGGGCTGTTGGGGAGCAGGTCTAGGCCATCTGGGACATGGGCAGCCATTGGCCAGTTAGCCAGGTGGCAACTAATTTAGCCAAGCAGAGCTAACCGTGCAGACTTCAAAGGCTATATAGGGAGAACAGCCCTCAATAAAAGTTGGTTTTTGTTGCATGAACACGGAGTTTTTTGTCATCACTTCTGTCTCACCTGCAATGAGTGGTGACCCCGATGTGATAGGCAATAGCCTGGCTGTGGGGATAGTGGTGGAGTTGGAACCCCAGTGGGGGAAGGTGACTGGGAAGAGCTGCCCGCAGTCGAGAGCTGTGGAGGTCCAGACCTTGTAAATAGAAGAACCTGCTGGGGACCCTTGTAAATAGAAGATTCTTACAAAAAGAAGAAGCAGATGGAGGATCTGGAATGTGATTTTCCAGAGAAGAAATAGAAGGGGCTCAGAGCCATGGACTGGACACAGCTGCAAGAGCTGCAGCAGAGACACCATGGGCAACGCCCACCAGGGAAGTGGCCGGTCAAAATTGGATGTTTCTGCCATTCCTTCCCAGTCAGGCTCACCTCAGCCTCCAGCAGAGTCAATTCCTGCAATCCTCCCATCACCCTGGCAATGGAAACAGGATCTGTCCCCACATGTCCCAATGGCATTAGGGTACACTGTGCATCAGGATCAACTAACACTCTATATTTCTGTGGCTCTAATGTGCCAGGACATCGGATCCACACCATCCAAAAACCCCAATTTTCCTGTGCCTCTACCTGGCTAGAAGCAGGGCCCCTCTAACCCTGGTTATTATTTCTTTCCTGGGGATACATGCTGGAGGTTCCTTCAAGGGGATCTGACAGATCATCCTCCCTTCTGTAATACCCAACACCTCAGTCATGGGAGGCTGAGGCTACCTTCACTTTAGTGGAGCTCCCTTGGTTTGTGTTTCCCCCCCCCCCCCACTTGATGCATCCGAGCTGCCAGGACAGAAGTGGGTTTCCCATCCCACCTTCTCATGTCTTCCCCATGGCCACGCAGAAAGAACCAGAGGTCAGCTCATGGGGTGTGCCCTCTCTCCCTAGCTGGGGGACATTGGGCTCTGACTTTGGTGCCTGTGACTCGCACTGGTGCTGCACTGATTTTCCTCATCTCCTCCCTCATCTCCTCTTTAAACTCCTCTTTGTGTTCCTTAATCACAGCAGAGACAAAAGCCTGCATTGGGCCATTGATCATACTCTCCTAATTTCTAAGTTTGTTGGTGACAGAACCCACTGTCTCTGGGCAGCTGTCAGCACTAACCATTGCAATAAAGGTGGTGTATTGAGATGGCCCCGGGTTTGCCAGATTCCACAACATCTGCCCTGTGCACCTGACCTTGTCAGGGTCATTGTCATGCTGTCCATCCCTCCCGAAGAGCACCTCCAGCACTGCCACTTCTCTCAGCTGTTGGATATCTTCCTCAAGGGTCTTCCAGCACATTCTATGGTGGTGCTCCTGCATTCTCTCTCTGTGGACAAACCTCTCTCTTACACTCATTAAAAGCCACTTCCAGAGGGAAAGGGGCCCTGGCTCCCTTACAAATACCTGGTCCACACCTGAGTCCTGGGTCAAGTGTCCCAAAATCCTTGCCTCAACCATGCAGTTGGACGCCTGTACCCATAAGGTCCCAGACCCAAAGTAACCAAGTTTTAGAAGCCTCACAGCCCCATCATACAATGTCTTTTCACTGATTACAGAGACTTTCATATGACAGGGACTCGGTGATGATCTCAACCTCTGTCTCCCCTGCTGGTTGTGAGGGCCCTCCTTTCTTATCCTTATTAACTAGGTGCCTTGTTTTCATCTTAGATTTCTTAGTTTCCACAGGGGTGAATGCTGCTGGCTGTGAGTGCCCTTGCAGTACAGTTGGAACCTGGACAGATGTAATGTCTGTGGGTTCCACTGCTGCACCATCAGACTCTCCCTCTTTAAGGCAGGGGGAGGGTTTCTCACCAGCTGGGGAAAGGTACTCCTTCAGCATCGGGCTCATCTCACACATCTCATTCACTGTAACTCCTACCCACTCTGGGTGGTTTCTTTCTGAAGTGGGCTATGTGGCAAGGTCAGGCTCTGGGGCAGGGTTAGGCTTTGGGTAACATCCCTAGTCTCTGGAACAGGGTCAGTCTCTGCAGCAGCATCCCAATTTCCTGGGGTTGTTATCCAAATCAATGTCCCCTTGTCTCTGAATGTTAAACAGAACAGGCAGATTAGCAACACCAGCCAATGTATGATATCATTAGCATTTAGAGTGGATTTGAAGACCTTGAAAACTGGTGGGGTGGACCTAAACAACTGGGTGATGGGTTGGGAGAAAATTTCCCCTGCTGTCACTTCCTCACATTAAGTACCATTATTGAAGTAACCCCAAAAACACACAGAGTGCAAGAGCTCTGAATCCATGTACCTGCCTTCCAGAGAGAGATAAAAATCCATGAATTCCTCACCTTATCAACCCACAAAATGAATTCTATAATAGTCACAGTACCCTTGGTGATAGCACCCGTGTTTAGATAAGGGCCTGCAAATGGGAGAGATGTAGCAGTGACCACGTGCAGCCCAAACCAGGGTAAGACGGACAGCATGGTGCCACCTAAAACACAAAATCAGGTCACTCAAGAACTGTTATTGCTTTTCCAGCCTTTCCATTCAATGCCCACAGGTGGCACCATGGGTGCCAAAATCTGTCCTGGTTTGAATAAAAGACAGGTGTGTGCTAGGGAAAGCAGGGCCTTCCCTTGAAATGGAGAAAGTAAATCCCTCCCTCTGAATGAGTATAATTTTGAAATTAAGGGGCTCTCAGGCCAAGATATGGGGATAGGAATGACAGTTCTTTACTAGTATATCTAACAAGGCAAACAGAACAACAACTCTGGAATTAACAAGAAGCAGAACAGGAACCCAGTTCCAGTCCTTCTGGGCCTCAGGCTCTTTTCCCCTGTGCTGCAGTCACCGTCACCGCTGGCAGTGAGCGCTGGCAGATTCCCGGTGGACGGGGCAGATGTGACGATCCCGGCACCTGCAGGGGCTGGGGGTGATGGCAGCTGTGTCCCAGATGGGAAGGGATGGAGGAGAGGCAGGATGCTGGGAAAACAGCAAGCTGAAGCAGGAGGGCGTCCAAGCAGGGCTGTGGGGTCCAAAACAGAGAGGCAGCTCCCGGCGTTGGGATGGTGGGGGGGTAGCAATGACCTTTCTGCTCCGAGAGCCAAAAGCGAGCGAGAGCCAGCAACTGCCCCCACCGTCCTTTACCTGCTTCCAATCTCACCGTGTTCCCCCTTTCCCTCCCCCCGCCCTCCGAGAGAAACTCCCAAAAAACCAGGGAGGCTCTCCCTGGTGCTGGGACCTAACCATCAGTGCTTCTTAGCATGTCAATGGAAAAAAATTCCACAGGCAGAGGGGAAAGGAAAAAACAACCCCCAACAGAGGCTTATCCATTTCTTCACTGATTTGAGGTTTATCAGCTGTTGCAGGCACTGGGATGATGGTACAATGTTTTAATGTTTGGTAATAATCTCATTTCACAAGTGTTATTAATTATATCTGTTATCGGAAATGTTTTGGATTGTTGTATGAGAATTATTCCCGATTACTGTAAGTTTTTGGTTTTACTACATGTATTGTTTTGTTTTGAACTTCCCTTCATGTTCATGGCAAGGGTCATGAATGCTGTTTTTAAATCAAAGAAGGGGGAATTAGTGTCGGAGAAGGGAGACGCGGACACCAATTCGGTCATCAGCAAAGTCTCGTTTATTGATACGCAGAGTGGCGATTAAATACAATGCTTAATTAGCTCATGCATATTGCAAAAGCTAAGCTCATCATTGGTTGCCTTGCCATTTGCGTCACTATGCTGATTGGCTAAGTTTGTGGCTACACTTTTGCAATTTTGTGGTTAGCAGAGTTCTTCTAGTTCTTCTTTTACAGTCTGTCTTTGTCAATCTTATCACAATTCTACGTGCCTTCCCTTTTACTGTGCCCTTGAGGCTGAGGCCTGCTTTGTCAGCCTGACTAAATTGATCTGACTATGGCCTCTCTCTTCTAGCCATTCTTGCACCAGGCTCTCTACACTTCCCCCGTTTTCTTTTTGAGCGAGAAGATTAGTATGCCAAGCCTTGCTAACAGTTTTTTGAATGAAATTTTGCAAGCAAGTTATTAAGCAAGGAAGCAACAAAGCTAAGCATAAGAATACGCCTAAGATCATGATAGCATACTTAATGATGGTCCGAATCCATCCTCCAAGGCCCAGGCTCTTTAGCCATTCATCAATGTCCCAACCATCTTCCTCCTTTAGGTCATGCAGCCTATTTTGTATGTCTCGTATCTTTTTGTGAATGGATTCAGAGTGGTCAGACAAATTCATGCAGCACATTCCTTCAAATTCCTCACAACCGTGTCCCTGCGCTAAAAGTAGGAAATCGATGGCTGCTCTGTTTTGCAGTACTGCATGGTTAACACTTGAGACATCCCTGGCCATCATATCTAACACCTGAGAGGTGGTGTTAAATTCATCTTTTGCCCAGCACCCTAACTGTTCGGCTAGGATCATAGCCTTCCTAGCTGCTGCGTGAGGGAGGAGTACAGCAGTTGCTACCTGTCTAAACTCACTCCAAAAGTGTGGTTGCCCTATGCCGGTGCAGTCAAGATCGTGTAAACTGCGTTTTGTTCTATTTGCATTGCTTGCAAGTTGCATGAGAGTAGTTACATTGGGGTGAAACATGGTTAGTTTCCCTAGATAGCAGGGTCCCCCTTGTGGCCTCACTGGAATACCATTCCAGGCACGATCCCCACAAATTAAAAATATTCCTGGGGGTAGTGCTCTTGCCTTTGTGATGTACCTACCGTTACATTTGGGGTAAAGTTGAGTATGAATTGTTGATAAACTAGTAAGGGCCGAATCAAGGGTTGCCCAATACTTGCGGTGTGTGTTAAAGTTTTTGTTTTCTAGGGGCAAAAAACTAAACCATCCTCCTGCGTTTTTCCCCATTGAGGCGTTAGTGCTTCCAAAGAGATCAATCTCCTCCGGAGGAGAGGCTAAGGTTCTATTCAAAGCTAGGACAAATTCACATTGCCAGCATCCATCATGTTGTGAGGGATAAATGCTAAGGTAGGCACAGCCTTGTAATAAATCGTCATCTCTCTTTGCAGGCAGGTTACTGTTATTAATATACCCTGCAAACTCTCTTGGCTTCCAGACCGGTAATCCTACAAGACAAGTTTTGAAGGGGTTCTGTGCTCCCCCTAAGCTTAAGCAGATTGATTCTTGCTTTGTTATGTTAGCAAATGTTACCCATACATTTTTTCTAGGTGTGTGCTCCATTGGAAAAGCATTTGTGCCAGCAAAGTTAGTAAGCATAAGTAGTGTGATGAGTATCATTTTGATTGCTTAGGTAGCCCACTCCTTCTGTACTTCGGGTTAGCTGCGGCTATGTGCCACTGTTTTACCTTCTCTATGCACTGGTCTAATACCTCTTCTGGGTCGGTACCTGGTTTAATTGGCCCTATCCGAGGGAAAGGCAGATATGGCACTTTAGTCATGCATCGGGTAGCGACAATGCAAGATTTTGCAGTGATGCTCTGCCTCCAGAGCCAATTAGTTATTTCCCACCGGGCCCAAGCTAACAGAAGCTGTTCTGGTGCTTCATATACGCTCGGGATCTGTGCAAACGGTACTCCTGCTTCTCCCTCTAATGCCGCACCCCAGCTTGAGCGTCTTAGGTCTTCCCTTTGACACTCTCGACACCACAATCTATATACTGCTCTTTGTCTTACCCATGTGCAGTCCCCACAGCCCCCACACTTTAGAGCCACCCAAGCTTCACACCACGCCCTCCCACACGCGCAACAGGGACGGCTGTTGAGGCGTTGTTCTTCCAGGTAGGCGTGATTCTCGATCCAATCCGCCCAGTTCGGTGGCGGCCGTTGCAGTGCCTTGCGGGCAGCGCGGCTATATGGTGCTAGTCTCTGTAAATAGGGCTGTAAGGTCACCGTCAACTTCTGCTGTATCCGCTCTTGGTCGTCTGGAGCTAGTGGTCTCCCTAGGAATCTTTCCACCAACTCGGTCATTTAGAATGGGCTTTATCCATCTAGCAGGGACCCAAACTGTTCCTGTGGGAGTAGAAACACAAACATAACCTCTGCCCCAGTATATTACTTCAGCGGGGCCATTCCATATCCCTGTCTTTGGATCCCGGTACTTTACCCACGCTTTTGTGCTTTCTTCCTTGTTACCTTCCCTTTTTCCTCTATGCTTAATTGCAGGCGGCTCCGACTCTTCCCCAAACACACACAAAAAATTCATGACATAAAGAACCTTAGCTAACCTTTCTTGTGGATCATCTATGGATTTGTGCTTGAGTATGTACTGTTTGAGTGTCCCATTGGCTCTTTCTACTATGGCTTGTCCTGTGGGTGAGTGTGGTACTCCTGTGATGTGTTTAATTCCCCAGAGTCTCATGAACTGGCTTACTCTCTTGCCGACATAGGCTGGTCCATTGTCGATCTTTATTTCCCTAGGCATTCCCATGACTGCAAAGCAACTTGTTAGGTGCCTTATTACATGGATTGCCTTTTCTCCTGTTTGTGCGGTAGCCCAAATGTACTTGCTGTAGGTGTCTATTGTGACGTGTACGTATTTGAGCCTACCAAATTCTGCTACGTGTGTAACGTCCATTTGCCAAATTTCATTACTTTCTAGACCCCGAGGATTTACCCCACACCCAAGACCCACCCCGCTATTATGATGACTGCAGGTGGGACAGGCTCTCACTATTGCTTTAGCTTCTTGTATGCCTATTTTGAACTCGCGCACCAATCCCTTAGCATTCTGGTGAAATCGTGTGTGTGACTCTCTTGCCTCAATCCCCCTATCATCTGCTACATTCATAGCCAATCTATCTGCCCTGGCATTGCCCTCACCCAAGCCTACATCCCACTTGTGGCTTCTGATGTGTATGATACAATAAGGTTTAAACCTTGCCCCTACTGCTCGCTTTAGCTGCAGTAAGAGTTCATAGAGTCTTTTGTTCTGCACCTCTTTCACAGAGGCGTCTTCAATTCTCTGTGCTACTCCTGCAACATAAAACGAGTCAGTGACCACATTCAAAGGCCTTTGCAGTTCACTTAGTGCCCACACAACAGCAAGCAATTCTAATGTTTGTAAACTGTCCTCTGGAGCAGCGTCTATTATCTGCTTTTTCCATCGAGGGCCTTCTTTCCAGGTGATGGCTGCCCTCCTCGATTTCTTTCCGGCATCCGTGAATGCTGTGATGGCACCCGCTATCGGCTGTTCCGATCGTGTTGGCTTTAATACCCAGTCCCAATTTCCTAACCACTGGAGATGACGTGGTGTCAGCGGTCCTGTGTTGACTGCTGCTCCAGCTTCCAGCAAAGCCGTTTGTAAGTCCTCAGAGTTGAGGAGGTACCAATCTAAGTCCTCCTTTTTCATGGGTAGGTGGATTGCAGTCGGGCCTGTTCCGGTGATTTCCAGAATCCTTACCCGACCCTTACGAATCAAGGTAGCTACTTGTTCGATTTTTGTACTGATTGTCCTTTTTGCTTGTAAAGGTGGGGTTATCCACTCTAGTACCTGTATCTCCCCCGTTTTCTTTTGTGTCTGTGTAAGTGCTCCAAGTAGATGATCAGGAGTATTCCAAATGGTGAGGTTTATAGGTAATGATACATCCCGGCGGGAGACAAATCCTTCATTGACGCAGCGAATAATGCCATTGAGAGCGTCTTTTTGTTGTGGTGTCATAGTTACAGGTGTGGTTGGATCGGTCCCCTTGAGCAGTGGCCTGAGGGATTCTAGCAGAGAGTTGGGTATCCCAACAATTGGTTTGAGCCACTGTAGATCTCCTAGTAAGCGTTGTGCTTCATTTAGATTGGTGATTTTTGTTGCAATTTGAAGTTTTTGCGGCCGTACGATTTGATTTGTAATAGTCCATCCCAGGTACTTCCATGGTGTAGATTGCTGTATCTTTTCTGGAGCTATCATGAGAGATGCTTTTGCTAAGGTGTTTTGAATTTCTTGCATTTGAATATCTGTAAATGCTAATTTCTGGGCGAATAGGATGTCATCCATGTAGTGGTAAATAATTGTGTCGGGCCATTTTAGTCTTAGGGGTTGCAAGGCCGCATCAACATATAATTGGCACAAAGTAGGCGAGTTTTTCATACCTTGTGGGAGAACAGTCCATTCATATCTTTTGTCAGGTTCCCCCCTGTTAATTGCCGGTAGGGTAAATGCAAATCTTTTTGTATCCTGGGGGTGTAAGGCTATAGTAAAAAAGCAGTCCTTTAAATCAATAATTAAAAGAGGCCAATGTTGTGGGAGCATGGCTGGATTGGGAAGTCCCGGTTGTAATGCTCCCATTGCTTCCATTTGATCATTTACTGCTCTTAAATCATGCAGAAGACGATATTTCCCTGATTTCTTTTTAATCACAAAAATTGGCGTGTTCCATGGGCTTGTGGAAAGTTTTAAATGTCCTTGTTGAAATTGATCTTTCACGAGTTGATGTGCTTGTATTAGACTTTCCCTTTTTAGAGGCCATTGCTTAACCATTACTGGTTCATTGGTAGTCCAGGTGATTGGGATTGGGAAAGTCCAAGCAATGGCAATTACCCCAAAGGGTGCTCGTTGGATAGAACGACCCCAAGCTGAGCTAAAATGTCCCTTCCAATTAGACAATGTACCATGGGCGGTAATGCAACTACTGATAACACAGTTACCAAGTCCTGCCCATCTATAGTAACTCTTATTGGGGGCGTTTTCTTTGCGAGGGTGAACCCTCCGACGCCCGTCACGGTATCCGTGGTTTGTAATGATGGCCAATCACAGGGCCATTTTTCTGGAGAAACAATGCTAGTATCTGCTCCAGTGTCTAAAAGTCCCATCATTTTTATTGTACGTCCTGCATAGGTGAACCTCACCTCCTTTTTGGGTCTAGTATTGAGATCCATTGTGAGTAGAGCAACACCAGAGGATCCAAAACCTTGGTCCTTGCGCGGGGTTTGTGTTTGTGGTTGAACACCCCGGCTTAACTGTGGAAGTGGAATAAATTGAGCAATACGTTGATTTGCCTCAATCGTTAGAGGAGGAAAAGGAGTATAGACTATTATTTGTATTTCCCCAGTGTAGTCTGCATCAATGACACCTGGTAGTATAAACAGTCCTAAAATGGAGCTCGATGAGCGTCCTACTATTAGTCCTCCAAAAGCTTGTCCTTTAATAGTTACCGGGCCTTGTACTCCAGTTGGGACTTTAGCGGGGCGTGTTGTTAATAATGATGTTTTTATTGCGGCTGCCAAGTCGAGTCCCAGGCTCCCTGTTGTGGCTGGTTGCAGACAGGAGATGGCGCTGATGCTACGGCGGCTACTTGTGTCTGGGCGCGGCTGCCGGGCGCGCTCCGCCTGGAGTTTCCCGATTTGCGGCGACAAGCTGACGTGTTGTGCGTGTTGTTCTGGCAGTTCTGGCACCACACTCCTGAGGCTCGGCAGTCTCGTCGAAAGTGGCCCCCGTTTCCGCATCTAAAGCATCGCGCCGAAGGAGGTCGGTGGTTGTTCGCTGCGGCCGGTGCTGCTGTGGAAGCACGGAGCGGGGCAAGAGCAGCTAGCACCTGCGACTGTGTGGATTCAGCTTGTTTCTGCAGCCCTAAGCCTATTTCTTTTAGTGCATTAATTAAGAAAACCTGAGACCCTGATGGCTGCAGCGCCATTCTTTCTAATGCTTCTTCTATCGTCCAATTAGCTCCTAGAGTTGACAATACCCTCTTTGTTGCCTCATTGCTATTTTGTAACGCACATTGCTTTAACATCGCCCCTCTCATATACTCTGGAACTCCTGCCCTATCGATAGCAGCGGTAGCCTTATCTACAAAGTCCCCAAAGGATTCCTCCCTTCCTTGTTTTATTCCCATATACATGGGTATACCTGAGCTATCTTTCACCTGATCAATAGCAGTTCTTACGATACGCATGGCTTCTCTAACCCTGTCGGCCCCCGGGAGTAACTGAGTTTCCGACCTGCGAAATACGCCCACTCCCATTAACTCATCTGCTGTAATCCCGGCTAAGGGATCACCCTGACCCCTTTGTACCGCAACTGCCTCGGCAACAAGAGCTTGCCAGTGAGCATTAAACAGCATCTGCTGATGTGGTGTGAAAATCAATTTAGTTATGCTTTTTAGATCATTTGGCAGTAATAGGTATGTGTCGAATAGATAGTCTAGCATTTGCTTAGCTGGCTCGCTGCGAAAACCGAACTGACTCACTGTCTGTCGTAACTGTGCTAGCAACTTCCAATCAAGTGGTTCATACTCTCCCACTTGTACAGCTTGTCCTTGTTGGTTTACTCCCTGTGTGTACGTTACAGGAAAGGTCCAGACTTTGACTGCGCTCACAGCGGCGTCATCCCCAGTCTCCAGGCCGTGTCTAGCTAGCATATTCCACGCCTCCCTCCGCTGCCTTGCCACTTCCCCCCGCAGGTCGCTTTCCGCCCTAGGGACAGGATTTGGCTCACTGGCAGGTTTAGGGATGCTAGGTTCAGGCCGGCAAGGGGATTCTACGCCGCAAGGTTGGGATATTTCGCCCTCTGCAATTGCCTCCGCTGCTTTGGCAGCGTTATTCCCCAGTTCTTCTGAGGGGGGTGCAGAGGGCCAAGTGCAACTAGCCCCATCGGCCATTCCTGCCGCGTCTCTAAGAATAGGTATTTCAACCCTTCTTGTGCTTGGTGCAAGGGGCTCATTATCGCCATACTGAGCATTTCTTTTATATGCCTCTACTGCCTGCTGTGCCGCCCTTTTCTCTGCCTGTTGCTTCAGGAGTGCGTTATGAACTACCTGCCAGATTTTTCCCAACTTCTTTGCCGTCTTATCATCTTCTAATACTGCCTCCCACAGTACATCCCCTAACTTACGCCACTCATTTAACTCATGCACACTATGAGGGTTAGTGAATAAGCCTTTAGCATAACCCCAGGCTAACAACCCCGGTATGTCCTTCCTGGGATTAAGCTCTTTTAACCCTATCTTGTCTATATGTGCTATAAATAAATCATATGCTGCTTGCCTGTCCATTTTTTGTCGTCGGCGCCGTTGCAACTCTCCGGCTTCGGCAGCACGTATGGCCCAGGACCACCTCTGTAGCTCCTGAGGGTGTCTTTCCTACGTCGTTTGACACCGACCCGGTTGCAGCAGGCCCCAAGCTCAACTTCACCGAGCGTGGGGCGTTCTCCCCCGTTTTTTTTTTTTTTTGGCACGGAGGGACAGCGTCGGGGTCACCATTTGTCGGAGAAGGGAGACGCGGACACCAATTCGGTCATCAGCAAAGTCTCGTTTATTGATACGCAGAGTGGCGATTAAATACAATGCTTAATTAGCTCATGCATATTGCAAAAGCTAAGCTCATCATTGGTTGCCTTGCCATTTGTGTCACTATGCTGATTGGCTAAGTTTGTGGCTACACTTTTGCAATTTTGTGGTTAGCAGAGTTCTTCTAGTTCTTCTTTTACAGTCTGTCTTTGTCAATCTTATCACAATTCTACGTGCCTTCCCTTTTACTGTGCCCTTGAGGCTGAGGCCTGCTTTGTCAGCCTGACTAAATTGATCTGACTATGGCCTCTCTCTTCTAGCCATTCTTGCACCAGGCTCTCTACAAATTAGCTCCTAAATACTCACATATTTATAAAATTTTTTTTTGCAGTATTTTTACCAAAAAAAAAAGTAAAATATTTTTATGTAAGGCTCTTCAATTGAAGGTACAATGACAAAGTCTAATTAATTCATTAACTTAAGGAGAAGGTATGCATGTGTTTTTATCATTAACAAGTTCAAAGTAGTCACCTGTTCATTCAGCCAAACATCAAATGCGTCCAAGAAAATGAAGCCCAGTGAGAAGAAAAAGAACCTAATCACCATGCAGCCTTCGTGGCCAGAACAAAACCAGAAGCAGGACTGCCAAGACATGGCTGTGTCTGGAAATTTACAGGCAAATTGCCAACAAAAGCCTTGTGTCAACATCATGGTATAGAGTTCCTACTAACCTTCTTCAGTTATTCCCTGTTCCAGGATCCAAGAGCACATTCAGTGATGTCAAAGATTAACATTTCCAGCTAATGGACTATTTGGACTTTAAAACAATGGTCATTTATTCCCATTTCCCTAGGACACACTGGACATTATTCTTTTGTTTTCTCATGCTGTGAAACCCTGGGTCAATGACATGATAGAATTTGCTAAGTTTTGTTGATTGTAATTGGTCTTTTGTGTATCTTATCCCATATCTAACAGATAACCAGTGATAACCTTAATGAGATAACACCCTCACAAGAGAGAGCTATTTTATCATCAGAACATATGTGACTTTTTTGAATTAATGAAAAAGAGTGAGATGTTGCAGTCAGGTAGACAAATTATAAAAGGAAGGCTCCATAAAATCAGGTCTTGCTCTCTGCTAAATTAACAGCTAGCCTGTCACTTCTTCTATGTGCAGCTAAGTAACTTGCTTTTTCCCAGGTGAAAACAATCTTAAGCATGACAACAATTAACACAACAAGCTATTCTGGTAAGAGAACCATTTGTACCTGCAAGAAATAAGAAATCTGTCGTGCTGGGGACAAGGACGATCATTCCCTTCCAGGAGCCCAATGCCCGGCTGGGGCTCCAGGGCAGGGGGTCCTTGAGCAGCTGCCCCAGAACCTCCGCCAGGGTCTCCCAGCGCAGCCGGAGCCACTCGGCCTGGGGTCCCCAAAGGCCTCAGCGAGCCCCAAGTCCCTGCCAGGAACCCTCAACTCCCTCCAAGCCAGCATCCCCCACAGCCCCTGCAAGTTCCCCCCATGGCACCGGCCGTGGCCGTGTCCCCACATGTCACTGGCCATGTCCCACCATGTCCTCACCCATGGCTGTGTCCCCACCATGTTTCCATCCCTGTCACTGTCCCCCACATCTCCATCCATGCCTGTGTCCCCCCATGTCCCCACGAATGGCCACATCCTCCTCCATGTCCATGTGTCCCCATGTCACTCTCCATGTCTGTGTCCCACCATGTCATTGTCCCCCCATGTCCCCACCCATGTCTCAGTTCAGTGTCTTTATTTTTACCCCAGTGTTGGATGTTTTAAAGGGATGAAGAGAAATGAAAAGCAAATCAAGGCCAAAAGAAAATAATTTCTGTGTCTGTGCAAGTAGAGGATCCACGTGCTTGGGAGGGAGGGAAGAACATTTTTGGAGGAGTTTCCACCCCACTGTCTCCAAAATCTTGATCTTTGTCCCAGTCCATCACCATTTGGCTCCAGAAGATACCCTTGGGTAAAAGGAAATCAAAATCCTGGAATCACTGAGGTTAAATGTAGTAGTTTTGGTTTCTTAATTTGAATTTTTTTGTTGTGAGAGAGGATTAAGAAGTAGACAAAAAACAGGTTTTACTTTAAATGGTATAAAGAGAAATTTTATTACTAGAAACTATAAGAAAAAACCCTTAGAAGAAAACTTTAGGCTACTGCTTTTTCTTCCATACATTTTTTTAAATACTAAACACGTACAAAAACAACTCAGTCTACCATCTCTAAAATAGTTTTTCACTCATTTACTTGAAAGAGGAGACTTTTTTTCAGTCTATGGAGATTTCTTCATAAGAAAACGGATTCTTCTTGTTTTGATGTTACAGTGATTAGCTTCCCAGGAGAATGAAAATCTGATTACTATCTAAAAAGCCTTTATACAGACTTACAGTTTTTCTCATAACTTTTATTGAGGACTATATTAACTTCTGATGCACAGTTTAAAGATTATAACAGTTTAAACAAAACCTTACTTCATTTTTGAGAATAGAGTTTTTTTCCTTTTTGTTTTATTGGGGGGGACAGCAGAGGTTTTCTTATTATTTAAACCTAGGAGATTACTGCAATTTTAACATTTGTTTACTTTAATATTAATGCTTTTCTTTATATCTACAGTTGGAACAGTCATATTCACTTCAAAATATTTTTACACGTTTTAGAGGAAACAAGAGTTTTATCTCCATAGTTTAAAAAAAAGAGAAATGTTAGTTCATGACTTTTCTCCATTCTTTATTTCGAAGCTGACTATTCCTTTTGTTTGATTTCGGTGTTTTTATATTGCTTCTGTGCGTATCACTATTTTGGTGGGTTTTTGGTTTTGTTTTTTTGGGGTTTTTTTTGTTGTTTTGTTTGTTTGTTTGTTTGTTTGGGGGGGTTTTTTGTTTGTTTGTTGTGTTTTTTTCTACCATCCAACACCAATCCTCCCATGGGGGATGGAGCTGGAGCAGAGCACGAAGCTCTTCCCACACTCGGGGCACTCACAGGGCTTCCCTTAGTGGAGCCTCCGCTGGTGTCGGGTCAAGTGAGAGCTCTGTGAGAAGCTCTTCCCACACTCAGGACACTCGTAGGGCCTCTCCCCGGTGTGCATGCGCTGGTGGCCTCTCAGGGCAGAGCTCCACCCAAAGTTCTTCCCACATTCCAAGCAGGTGTAGGGCCGTTCCCCTGTGTGGATCACCTGGTGCTTCATCAGAGTTGAAATAGTCCTGAAGCTCTTCCTGCATTTCCCACACTCATAGGGCTTTTCCCCTGTGCGGATCTTCTGGTGCTGCATCAGACCAGAGATGACGCTGAAGCTCTTCCCATATTCCCCACACTCGTAGGGCTTCTCCCCAGGGTGGATCATCTGGTGTCGGATCAGCCTGCACCTGTAGTTGAAACCCTTCCCACATTCCAAGCACTTGTGGGGCTTCTCCCCTCCATGAGGCTTCTCCACCAGCTCTGAGCTCTGCCTGGATCTCCGGCCGCCTTCCCGGGTCAGGGAGGGTCTTTCCTCCTCGCAGCTCCCTGGGCTGGGTTTGCAGCCCCTCTTCCTGTGGGATCCCTGGGACTTTTCCTCCTCCTCCATCCACCCACGCCTTGGGAATGACAAATCCTGGTTTGGAGGAAAACACAAGAGAGCACCTTGGGCTGTCAAAGTGCAACACAGGAAGACATTGGGCATCTTGTGTCTATAAGAACCTCCAAAACACAACGATTCAGCACAAAAATTATCCAAACATCAAGACACAGATCAAAAACTCCCCAGAAAATAAGTTTCAGGCAAAATTCCTTCCAAAAGATAAAGATTGAGCCCCTGCAAAAAAATAAAGCACCAACATTTAGGCCAATAAAGCTGACAAACACCAAGATTCATTCGTGAAAATCATGGATGGTCCTCTTCTGTCACCTGCTGCATGCTGGGGGAGGAACGCTGCTGGGGTTGGGGCAGAGGCTGCCGATACAGGGAGGAGTGGAACATTGTGCTGCTTCCCATTTCTGCTCCTCCTCTGGTGTCCCTATTCTTCCGCACACTCCTCTTCCTCCCATTATTCCTCTTTCTCATGCACAATCCCACCTGCTCCTCCCACAGGCATCATTTGACCATTTTGTTCTTCAACCCTGCTTCTCCTTCCCTTCTCCTGCTGCCCCCAGGCCCAGCACCCACTGCCGGCTCCCTCTTCCCCCCAAACCCACAGCATCCCAGCGCAGGGGCAGCGATGGAGCTGGGGCAGCTCGGGCTGGGGCAGCGCTGGGCTCTCGGCCGCTCCCGCCCGCACTCGCTCCCCACTGCAGCCGCTGCCGCCACCACAGCGCGGGGGGGCCCGGCCTTGGCGCTCCCCCCCTCCCACCTCCCCAAATTCCCCTGCCGGGGGGCGCTGGGGCCAGGAGACAGACGAGTGACAGATCAGGGGGGCTGGGAAGAGTCGGCAGCCAGAGAGCACTGAAAATCTCAGCAGGGACTACAGTGGGATCTTCGGGGACTAAACATGGCAGGGCACCCATGCAGGGTAGAAAGGGAAAGCCAGGAAGGGCTCCTGGCCAAAGGGATGATGATTCCAAAATATCTCTGTAGGGGCCCTGGAGAGCATGTTGAGGGAGTTTGCAAATTCTCCCAGAGGTAATCACGGACAGGGACATTCACGGGGGCAATCAGGGAAGTCCAGAAGAGATTGGTACAACATGAGTGTGGATGCTGTTGGTTTTCTGGGAAAGGACTGGGTGAAAGACAGTGTGCAGGAATATGGTTCAGGAAAGAAGAAGCAGGAGCAATCTATGTGGGAAAAAAAAAATGAAGGATGGTAAAGAGAAGGAAGAGAAAAATTCTGAGGATGGGGATGTTTTTCAGCAGGCTCTCATCCTCAAAAGTTTCCAGCTGCTGCAGATCCTTTGTATCCCCGGTTGCCAGGACAGGCACACAAGGAGGTCAGGATTGCAGGGGGTTTCTCTGTGCTGGGCAGCGGCAGGAGCGGGCGCAGAGGGGCGGCACCGGGAGCACGGGCTGGGGGCCTGTGGGGAGCTGCGGGGCCGGGCCGGGGCTGTGGGGCAGCCGGGGCTCAGCGCCGGGCGCTGCCTGAGCCCAGCACCCCCCGGCAATTGCAGGCCCGGCAGTGGCCCCCGGCCCCCAGGAGGCTGCGGGACGCCCCGGCCGCTGCCCGGCCCCGTGGAGCTGCCGGCCCTGCCCGCCGGGGGGGCCGCGTTTGGACACTGCGGCAGGACAGGCACCGGCTCTGGGATACGGGCTGGCCACGGCAGCCACAGCACAAGGAGCAGCAGGACAAAGGAACAGCTGGGAAATGGGCATTGGACGTGCAAGGATCCAGATCAGCTTTTAAGGACTTTCTCTGGGCCACTGCAGAAAGGAATGATTTAGCAGAAAGCTCAGCAGCTGTCAGAGGATGAGCACCCCCAGGCACTGAGGGGGCTGCAGGAGGGGCAGAAGAAGCCCCTGGAGCACTTGGTCACAAAGGCACAGCAGGGGAATGCAAGAAGGGATGAGGAAAAGGCCAAGGGGAAGGCAAAGGCCATGGCAGAGTTTCTACAGCCCCTGAGGGATGAACCCCAGGGCCCAAGGGGGCCCCAGCACCCAGGGGCTCTCACATCCTTACACCATCTTCAACCAGGTGCCCTCCTCACACTGACACCATTCAGTCCTTGATGGCAAAGATGCTTTCTGGGGATGCCCACTCACACAGGATGGTAAACTGGATTTTGCCTTTGAGTGGGAACAAGAGGTAGAAGGGAAAATGGGAAAGACATGGACGGTCCTTCTGCAGGGATGCACGGAAGCACCAGCCTTATTGGGGCAAGCCTTGCAGAAAATATCACAAGAATTTACCCCACCCCCAGGGATTGGGTTAATGCAGGATGTGGATGACTTGCTGCAATCAGGAGGACAAGAAGTGGTAGAAGAAGCCTCTGTGAAATGGCTGAATGTTCAGGCTAAAAAGCATCTTTGAGTATTTGAAATAAAAGAGGAAATGGTGGAGAAAAGGGTTAAAGATTTGGGACATATTTTTGACTGAGGGTTTGTGGTGTATTGACCCAGAGAGGGACCAGGGAATCTCAGAAGTAATCCAGGATGAAAAAGCAGCTGTAAGAATTCTCAGGATTAATAGGAAATTGCAGGACCTGGATTGAAGATTCTCTGCTCTAGCCACAACATTGTATGGCTTCTTAAACCCAAATATCGTCAGTATTGTGGTATGGACAGGAGAAAAGGAAAAAAATCTGCGAAAATGAAAAATAACAAAATGATTGGACCACCAGCTATGTCTCCTCAATACCGAGAAACAGAAATTTGAATCCTATGTGTGTTATAAGTCTACATTATATTACTGGGTTTTGCAAATATTAAAATTAATCCTATATTCTGGAAAACACTGCTGTATGAATATAGTTTCTTTTAGTTCTGCGATTAACAAAACTTATAAATAGTTGTGTGATAAATATATTTTTCTTGGAGTATTATGTATAAATCTTTTGTTCATGTAACAAACTTGGAAAATGGCAAAAAAGATAATCAGGAAATTCTTCACATTCCTGGATTATGGGATACCAAAAAGCCAGGGAAGGAAAAAATAATGATTTACAGATTGGGGGAGAATGATTCTGACTAATGCATGAAGGTCTATGAATATGCAACATGTTGCTGCATTTAGGAAGTGTTTTCTGAGTCAGTGTGTGCCCTTGGCTGAAGGCCAAGCATCCGGCCATTATAACCTTTGGCCAGAGCCAGGGCAGATATTCAATTATCTCCCTTGGAATTGATCTTTGCAATTCCTTACCCTGGGAATTCTCCACCTAGTGCGGGCTGGAGATAAGGGATGGATATTTCAAGCAGTCTGTGGCCAGAATCCTGTCTCTTGTGAAATCTCTGCCACAGGAAGCTGGGCTGGCACAGAGCCTGCCTTGGCACTTTGCTGTTCACAGCATCCACCCAGGACTCTGCCTCTCAATTACACTCACACACTGGGCTGCCTGCGATTCCATTGTTGGAAAGTATACCAAATTTAAAATTTTTTTACATTCTGTTTTACTAGTCAGGCTCGTTTGCCCTTGTCCCAGGAAAGAAATTTTAAAAGGTTTTTTTTAAGGGATGTTGCACCACTCAACAGAGATGAGTTGAACATCTCAACAGACTGGGAATAGCCCAAAATATTCCCAGAAAGATAACAACATTCAACAAAACATCAATGAAACATCAGCAAACATCAAGGAACACCCACCCCAGACACTGCCCCTGGCCCAGATGGAGACACCTGGTCCGGAAAAGACTGAGAAGGAAATCCAGGAGTGGGACCTCATTAACATCACAGGAGGAGAAATCCAGGTCCAATAGGAAACCAAATACTAAAAACTACACAACCTGGAAGCAATAAACACTAAAACAATGGATTTCAATGGGTTCAGACTGTAAAATTTCAGGAAAAATCTAGCAAAATTCCCATCTCATGGAATGATTTTCTCTGCACACCCAGGCTATGTGTGGATGAAATTACTTCTGTTGCACATCCTGACCAGAATTAACTACTGCCTTAACTCTCTAACACTAAAGATATTGTTGGAGAGATTTTTATTGTCCCTGCAGTTTCAGTGACAAGATTACACCATGAGAAAAATTTTTCACATTAATCCTACTTTTAGATTGTCAGTTAGGTTTGGGCCAGGGGTGTGACAAGCAATTTTTACTCCTAGGAGAAGAGGCAGAAAAGACTTGATTGCATTGGAATATTTTTCTATATATTTGTGGTGGCTCTTACTGACGGCAGAATTTCGGAATGGATCTTTAGAAGCTCACTTTTAACTTGCATTTTGCAAACCTAGAAGAGTATTAATGGTGAGGCTTTAACACATAAACTGTTAATAAAAAAGCGTTAAAAAAATAAAAAAGAAAAATAAAGCAGGTTGTGAGGGTGGACGTGTGAATCACCTAAAGGCTGCTCTGGAAGAAAATCCTAGTTCCAGGCAGCCAGGAGAGGAGTTTTAGAAATGCAAATTAACATTGCTCAGGAAAAGTGTGGACAATGCCCAAGGGCCTTCTTGCCAGGGGGAGGAATTTCCCTGAGTCCATCTGCCCCTCACCCCCAGCTCTGCCTGCTTGCACAGATGGAATTTGCACAACTAAAGGCAGAGCCCATAGTGAGGATATCTGACTGCTACAGAAACTGGTTAAGCTGCAAAGGGAAACAGCAAACGGAGAATATTGAGCAAATTTCATGAAAAAAAGTGTGTGTGTGGGGGGGGGATCATGCCTCTCCCCAAAGCAATGAGGTGTTTTTGCTAGTCCAGAGAAATGAGTTGGGAATCCAAACATTTTATCATTTCATAAGATAAAAGTGGTCAATTGATGCAGCCCTGGATGGAGGGAGCACCCAGAAAAGGGAAAAAGATGAACGGCCACCAGAACAAATGATACAACACCAGGGACCAGCCCCTGGGATCCCTAACGAATTCATATCAGGACACAGAAAACCCATCCATAATTTGAGTGGCATAATTCGGTTTAAAAGTATCCCTGAAATAATAACCAAGCAGACAGCTCCAGCTCCTGACCTTCCTGCTGACCAAGCCGCTGAAATGAGGAACGAGACATTTCACCATGGGATGGAATCAGATTATCTACTTACAGAAGAAGGAGGAGTTTGTGGAAAATTAAATGACGCAAACGGCGGTTTGCAAACAGATGATAACCGAAAAGTGGTGAAACAAATAGCAAAGGAAATATGAAAACAGCTCGTATTCCGGAGAAAGGATGGGAATGGGACACGTTTTCGTGGTTCCCTGGCAGACCATGCCTTAAACGAATGCTCTTCTTCCTCTGACGTGCTGCAGCAACTCTCATCTTTTTACCATGCACGACACCTTGCGCCAAAGAGGATGCAGGAAAAGAGATTGAGTCAATGGAAATTAAAAGTTTGTAAAGGCAATTCTTGAGAAAATGAGAAAAGGAGGGATTGAAAGCAGTAAGATTAATAATGTAGAAGGGGTGCATATTAAGGGGGACATGCAGTAGGCGGATCGGGAAGTCTGAATCCTCCAAAAACGTCAGCCAGAGGGGAATGGGAGAGGGAGATGCAGACGGGAAAATGAGGATAAAAAGGAGGCGGCGCTTTAGAGACCGCATGGCAAATGCCGCATGGCCTCTCTCTTTGTTCATCAATAAAGTCACTTTTACAGGACTCCTCTGTCTCCTGCGGGCACACAAACCTCTGGCCACGGGAATTTTCCTGCACAGCCCCGGGCACAGGGCAGACACCTCTGTGCCACCCACAGCAACCGGGACGAGCCAGCGCTGCTCCGGCACCGGCTCCTGCCGAGGCCCCAGCGGGAAGGAGACCGCGGGCAGCCGCTCCCGCAGCGCCCTCAGCCCAGCGCCAACACGGGCCGGCACCGGCACAACCAACCCGCCAGAGCCCCCTGCCGCCCCCGAGGCCCGCAGCGAGCCCCGAGCCCCCGCACAACCGAGCGCGGCTCCCACCTGCGCTGGGGCCGCCTCCGAGCTCCGCCGCCGCCTCCCCGGGCTCCGGCCGCTGCCGCCGCTGCCGGGCCCGCACAGACGCTGCCACAATGGCGCCTTTGCTGCTCTGCCCAATCAGCGCGCGACAACCAGGAGTGACATTGCCACAATCAGCCAATGGCAGCGAGGGCCGGGCTCTGCACACGGCCCAGCCTCGGCCCGCGCTCTCAGGGCCTCCCGGGCTGTGGGAGGGCAAAGGCGGAGATGAGGAACAGCCCTGGAACGGGCCCGGGCCCGAGCCGCCATTGGCCTGGAAACACAAACAAAGTTCTCCGCAGCTCCCGGCACGCCTTTCCCAGCCCTGCGTGTTCGCTGGCTCCGGCTCAGTGGAAATCCCTGGAACCTCATTTCTCTTACCCCTAATTAGGAGCCTCAGTGTATGGCTTTGATTTCCCCCAAAAAGAGAAACTGCACCAAACCCCTGTGGTTGCATGGAGCAGGAAATTAATTTTTGGCAGAAAATTCCAAATACCCAGAGCAGGATAATGGGAAGTAAATGAAGACCTTTCAAACCAGTTTTCCCCCTACCCTCCCTCCTTCCCTCTGCCCCTCCTACCCCAGCAGTGCAGGGTGTCAGAAATGACCATCCCGTTTTCAAATTTCAGAGGATTATTTAACCTTAACAAAATGTAATAAAGGACTTGTGAGAAATCACACTCCTTTGTCTAAAAACTTTCAGAGGTTTATTAAACGTTAGTATAAAAATACAACAAATGACTGAAGAAGGAGAAATATCAGTGCTGGGAGCACTGGACTAAACCCCCACGTGCTCCCCTACAGAATGGATGTTCTGCCTTTTATGGCCCTGGGCCCTCCCAAAGTCTTGTCGCTGAACTCCTTCTCTGCCGTCCATTGCTGGAGACTCCTTTCTTACATCTGCACTGGAGGTCAGGTGTAGGAACAAGCCGGCCCTCCCCAAATGCCCCGACTGCCTGAGCCATGTTGTGACAACAATGCAAGGGGGAGGGGAAAGAGGACTATGGGAGGATATATTACAATAACATCATTATACATCCACAAAACTTATCTTAACATACACACACTGTTCATCCTTTAATTGTGAGAGCCAATCACCACATTGCTCATCTGTAACAACAGCGACTGCACTGGCCCCCCTAGATCAGAGGGGGATGGAGCCAGTGCCAGTCCACCCGAATCGGTGAGGGCAGAGACTACCCCCTGCCCACCTGGGTATTGCATCAGCCTAATACATATTTACAAAAGGCTTTACATATTCAAGCACTTAAACAGAGTTTCTCCCCTGTCCTACCTTTTTCAAGCATGTGCAGTTTTCCCAGTCCTCATCGTTTGTTACTTTTCAATACATTCAACAGGTGTGAATTCCTTCACTGGTTAAATGTTAACATTGCAACAACTCTTCAGCAACATTCACAACACAACATTCGCATTAAAAGATCTCTAAACTTTAGGAAAACTTCTTTTACAAAAGTCAACCTTAGAAAACACATAGTATTCACTCTAACAATTGCTAAAGCCAGCAGTGTAATATATTTATCACAGTGGTCTTGAGTTTAGAGCCAGGCTTGGGCTAGGGAGTGTGACTGGGGCTGCCATTGGGTTTAGGACTAAGAACGGTGTTGGCCTTAGGGCAGGAATTGGGGCTGAGCTTGGGAATTCAAGCTAAAGCTGGCATTGGAGTGTGGGCTGGCACTCAAAGCTGCACTTAGGGCTTGAGACTGCCATTGGGGTTGGGCTTAGAGTTGCAATTGGGGCTGGCTTTGGGCTTAGGGCTAAACGTGGCATTTGGTTTAGGGCTGAGCATTTGGTAGGGGCTGGAATTGGGGCTGGGCTTTGTGGTTAGGTCTTGGGTTTATATTAGAGCTGGAATTGGGGTTAAGGCTAAATGTACCATTTGCCTTAGGCCTGGCATTGAGATTGAGATGGCAGGAGCTGGGCCTGGGAACTGCTGCCTTTGGAGTTGCATCTCCTCCTCCCGTGGCCACTGCTCAGAGCCCAGAAGTGCTCTGAGAACTTGAAGTTCTGGCAGCTGGGTTAGAGCCTACATGGGAGGAGGAGAAGGTTCACCAGAGCCCTTCTCCTGCCGTGCCAGCTCCAGGGCAAGGAGTGCAATGGAAGCCAGCCAATGTCCAAACCCCATCTGCTCTGCCAGTTCCTGTGGGAATGAGCTGCTGCAGAGGGGAAGATTTGGGTGGGAATGTGGTTCTCTAAGAAGGCCATAACTAAATGCTTGCATGGGGGTTTTGGCTTCTGGAGCAGTGGGGTAGGGCTGTGGTTGGTTCCTACCCCTCCATGCCATGATGATGTAAGGGGTGAGGGATGCCATGTGTGCTGTGCACTGGCAGTGATCCTCAAGAAATCCTTCTAATCCTCTCCTTCGAGCTCGTCAAGTTCCTGGAAATGACAGGACAGAAAAAAAAAATTTAAAAGTGCTCAGTTTTGTGCCCTCCTGCCCTTGTGGGGTGAGGGGCAGGAGGCAGAGGTCCAGCTTGGTCTCTCTTTAACCTTTCCTTTGAGACAACACTGTCTGCTCCCACCACAAAGGCACAGAGGGTGCTCTTTGTCCCCACCAGTGGGAAGTGGCTCTGCTGACCCCACTAAGAGTGCTGGAAGATGAGTCTGTGAACTAAACAGTTGAATATTGCCTAGAGGGGGGTAGCAGGCAGTAGATTTTGCCACCATTCTCTTTCCAGGACCCCACTGGGAGTACTTGAACTATCGACGATGAGAGAGAGACGGGGACACTGAATGGTGATCAAAATCCAATTTTTACTGAGCACTACATGTGCTTATATACCATTTACAGGAAGGCTGGTAATATTTTACTGCAATCACATAGACAAACCTTACATAGACAAACTCTCACACAGACAAACTTTACATTTGGACTCAGTAAAATCTTATTTCCCATAAGCCAGACTTGATCCAGTCCTCTTGCAGTCAGGTCTCTGTTTGCTCTTGCCAGGCATCCTCGTTGTCAGGCTGCATTTGCTGATTAAATCTGCAGTACTCTCAGTCTCATTTGCATTACCCATATCCACACCTCCCCTGTTTCTTTTAACTAAAAATAGACTCTTAAGCGATTTGTCTATTAAATTCTTAACACACTGTAAAATACAAGGAATAACTACTACAAGGCATAATATGATGCCTAATACATACAAACCTATTTTAACTAAATTCCTAGCCCAGCCAGTGAGTCCCCAGTGCCCTAAGAGCCAGTTCAGCCAGTCGTACCCATTATCTACCCGAAGTTTATTCACACCTTCTTTCAGGGCTTGAATGCTGGCATAGATGGACTGGGAGTGGTCAGAAAGGTTAAGGCAACACATCCCATCGAATTCCTCAGCCACAGGCGGCGGCGGAGCTCGGAGGCGGCCCCAGCGCAGGTGGGAGCCGCGCTCGGTTGTGCGGGGGCTCGGGGCTCGCTGCGGGCCGAGGGGGCGGCAGGGGGCTCTGGCGGGTTGGTTGTGCCGGTGCCGGCCCGTGTTGGCGCTGGGCTGAGGGCGCTGCGGGAGCGGCTGCCCGCGGTCTCCTTCCCGCTGGGGCCTCGGCAGGAGCCGGTGCCGGAGCAGCGCTGGCTCGTCCCGGTTGCTGTGGGTGGCACAGAGGTGTCTGCCCTGTGCCCGGGGCTGTGCAGGAAAATTCCCGTGGCCAGAGGTTTGTGTGCCCAAAGGAGACAGAGGAGTCCTGTAAAAGTGACTTTATTGATGAACAAAGAGAGAGGCCATGCGGCATTTGCCATGCGGTCTCTAAAACGCAGCCTCCTTTTTATCCTCATTTTCCAGGCTGCGTCTCCCTCTCCCTTTCCCCTCTGGCTGAGATACTTGGAAGGTTCAGAATTCTCGATCCGCCTACTGCATGTCCCTCTTAATATTCACTCCTACTACGATATTAATCTTACTGCTTTCAATCCTTCCTTTTCTCATTTTCTCAAGAATTGCCTTTACTAACTTTTAATTTCCATTGACTCAATTTCTTTTCCCGCATCCTCTTTGGCGCAAGGTGTCGTGCATGGTAAAAGCTGAGAGTTGCTGCAGCACGTCAGAGGAGCAGCAGCATTCGTTTAAGCCATGGTCTGCCAGGGAACCACGAAAATTTGTCCCATTCCCATCCTTTCTCCGGAATACGAGATATTTTCATATTTCCTTTGTTATCTGTTTAACCACTTTTCGGTTATCATTTGTTTGCAAACAGCCGTTTGCGTCACTTAATTTTCCACAAACTCCTCCTTCTTCTGTAAGTAGATAATCTGATTCCATCCCATGGTGAAATGTCTCGTTCCTCATTTCAGCGGCTTGGTCAGCAGGAAGGTCAGGAGCTGGAGCTGTCTGCTTGGTTATTATTTCAAGGATACTTTTTAACCTAATTATGCCACTCAAATTATGGATGGGTTTTCTGTGTCCTGATATGAATTCGTTAGGGATCCCAGGGGTTGGTCCATGGTGTTGTAGCATTTGTTCTGGTGGCCGTTCATCTTTTTCCCTTTTTTGGGTGCTCCCTCCTGCCACGGCTGCATCAATTGAACACTTTTATCTTATGAAATGATAAAATGTTTGGATTCTCAAGTGATTTCTCTGGACTAGCAAAAACACCTCATTGCTTTGGGGAGAGGGATGATCCCCCCCCACACACACTTTTTTTTTCATTAAATTTGCTCAATATTCTCCGTTTGCTTTTTCCCTTTGCAGCTTAACCAGTTTCTGTTGCAGTCAGATATCCTCACTATGGGCTCTGCCTTTAGTTGTGCAAATTCCATCTGTGCAAGCAGGCAGAGCTGGGGGTGAGGGGCAGATGGACTCAGGGAAATTCCTCCCCCTGGCAAGAAGGCCCTTGGGCATTGTCCACACTTTTCCTGAGCAATGTTAATTTGCATTTCTAAAACTCCTCTCCTGGCTGCCTGGAACTAGGATTTTCTTCCCGAGCAGACTTTAGGTGATTCACACGTCCACCCTCACAACCTGCTTTATTTTTCTTTTCATTTTTTTTTAACGATTTTTTATTAACAGTTTATGCGTTAAAGCCTCACCATTAATACTCTTCTAGGTTTGCAAAATGCGACTTAAAGGTGAGCTTCTAAAGATCCATTCCGATATTCTCCCGTCATTAAGAGCCACCACAAATATATAGAAAAATATTCCAATGCAATCAAGTCTTTTCTGCCTCTTCTCCTAGGAGTAAAAATTGCTTGTCTCACCCCTGGCCCAAACCTAACTGACAATCTAAAAGTAGGATTAATGTGAAAAATTTTTCTCATGGTGTAATCTTTTCACTGAAACTGCAGGGACAATAAAAATCTCTCCAACAATATCTTTAGTGTTAGAGAGTTAAGGCAGTAGTTGATTCTGGTCAGGATGTGCAACAGAAGTAATTTCATCCACACATAGCCCGGGTGTGCTGAGAAAATCATTCCATGACATGTGAGTTTTACTAGATTTTCCCTTAACTTTTTACTGTCCGAACCCATTGAAATCCATTGGTTTAGTGTTCATTGCTTCCAGGTTCTGTAGTTCTTAGTGTTTGGTTTCCTATTGCACACGGATTTCTCATCTTCTGATGTTAATTAGATCCACATTCCTGGATTTCCTTCTCAGCCTTTTCCAGACCAGGTGTCTCCATCTGGGCCAGGGGCAGTGTCTGGGGTGGGTGTTCCTTGATGTTTGCTGATGTTTCCTTGATGTTTTGTTGAATGTTGTTATCTTTGTGGGAATCTTTTGGGCTATTCCCAGTCTGTTGAGATGTTAAACTCATCTCTCTTGAGTGGTGCCACATCCCTTAAAAAAACCTTTTAAAATTTCTTTCCTGAGAGAAAGGCAAGCCTGACTAGTAAAATGGAATATAAAAAAACATTAAATTTGGTATACTTTCCAGCAATGGAATCGCAGGCAGCCCAGTGTGTGAGTGTAATTGAGAGGCAGAGTCCTGGGTGGATGCTGTGAACAGCAAAGTGCCAAGGCAGGCTCTGTGCCAGCCCAGCTTCCTGTGGCAGAGATTTCACAAGAGACAGGATTCTGGCCACAGACTGCTTGAAATATCCATCCCTTATCTCCAGCCCGCACTAGGTGGAGAATTCCCAGGGTAAGGAATTGCAAAGATCAATTCCAAGGGAGATAATTGAATATCTGCCCTGGCTCTGGCCAAAGGTTATAATGGCCGGATGCTTGGCCTTCAGCCAAGGGCACACACTGACTCAGAAAACACTTCCTAAATGCAGCAACATGTTGCATATTCATAGACCTTCATGCATTATTCAGAATCATTCTCCCCAACCTGTAAATGATTATTTTTTCCCTCCTTGGGCTTCTGGTGTCTCAGAGTCCAAGAATGTGAAGAATTTCCTGATTATCTTTTTTACCATTCTCTGAGTTAGTTACATGAAGAAAAGCTTTTTACATCAAAATTTTCTAGTCCAAAAACTATATTTATCACTATTATTTATAAGTTCTGTAAATAGCAAAGCTGAAAGAAACTGTGTTCATGCAGCAAAGTTTTCCAACATATAGCATTCATTTTAATATTTGAAAAAGCCAATAATATAATATGTACTTACAACACACCTACGATTCAAATTTATTTTCTGAGTCGGGAAGAGCCATAGCTGGGGCACCAATCATTTTGTTATTGTTCATTTTCTCAGGTTTTCTTCCTTTCGTCCTGCCATACCACAGCCTTGAGGCTATTGGGGTTTAGAAAGTGATACAATGTTATGGGTAGAAGAAAGAATCCTCAATCCAGGTCCTGCAATTTCCTATTAATGCTCAGAATTCTTGCACTTCCTTTTCAGTCCTGTTTGACTTCTGAGCTTCTCCAGACCCTCTCTGGGTCAATACACCACAAATCTTCAGCCAAAATATGTCCAAATATTTTTCCTTTTTCTCCACCATTTCCTCTTTTTTTTTTCAAATACTCAAAGATGCTTTTTAGCCGGAACATTCAGCCATTTCACAGAGGCTTCTTCTACCACTTCTTGTCCTCCTGATTTGCAGCAAGTCATCCACATCCTGCATTAACCCAATTCCCTGGGTGTGGGGTAAATTCTTGTGATATTTTCTGCAAGGCTTGCCCCAATAAGGCTGGTGCTTCCGTGCATCCCTGCAGAAGGACCGTCCATGTCTTTTCCATTTTCCCTTCTACCTCTTGTTCCCACTCAAGGGCAAAATCCAGTTTACCATCCTGTGTAAGTGGGCATCCCCAGAAAGCATCTTTGCCATCAAGGACTGAATGGTGTCAGTGTGAGGAGGGCACCTGATTCAAGATGGTGTAAGGATGTGAGAGCCCCTGGGTGCTGGGGCCCCCTTGTGCTCTGGGGTTCATCCCTCAGGGGCTGTAGAAACTCTGCCATGGCCTTTGCCTTCCCCTTGGCCTTTTCCTCCTCCCTTCTTGCATTCCCCTGCTGTGCCTTTGTGACCAAGTGCTCCAGGGGCTTCTTCTGCCCCTCCTGCAGCCCCCTCAGTGCCTGGGGGTGCTCATCCTCTGACAGCTGCTGAGCTTTCTGCTAAATCATTCCTTTCTGCAGTGACCCAAGGAAAATGCTTAAAAGCTGATCTCGATCCTTGCACGTCCAATGCCCATTTCCCAGCTGTTCCTTCGTGCTGCTCCTTGTGCTGTGGCTGCCGTGGCCAGCCCGTATCCCAGAGCCGGTGCCTGTCCTGCCGCAGTGTCCAAACGCGGCCCCCCCGGCGGGCAGGGCCGGCAGCTCCACGGGGCCGGGCAGCGGCCGGGGCGTCCCGCAGCCTCCTGGGGGCCGGGGGCCACTGCCGGGCCTGCAATTGCCGGGGGGTGCTGGGCTCAGGCAGCGCCCGGCGCTGAGCCCCGGCTGCCCCACAGCCCCGGCCCGGCCCCGCAGCTCCCCACAGGCCCCCAGCCCGTGCTCCCGGTGCCGCCCCTCTGCGCCCGCTCCTGCCGCTGCCCAGCACAGAGAAACCCCCTGCAATCCTGACCTCCTTGTGTGCCTGTCCTGGCAACCGGGGATACAAAGGATCTGCAGCAGCTGGGAAATTCTGAGAATCAAACCCTGCTGAAAAACAACCCCATCCTCAGTGTTTTCCTTTCCTCCTCTTTTCCATCTTCCATTTTCTTACCATAAGATTCTTCCTGCTTCTTCTTGCCTGAACCATATTCCTGCACACTCCCCTTCACCCAATCCCTTCCCAGCACACCAACAACCTCCATCCCCTGTTTTCTAAATCCCTTCTGGACTTCCCTTATTGTGCTGCTGGGTTTCTATGTCCTTGATTACCTCTGGTAGAATGTGCAAACTCCCTCAACATGCTCCCAAGGGACCCTTCAGAGATATTTTGGGATCATCATCCCTTTTGCCAGGAGCCCTTCCTGGCTTTTCCTTTCTACCCTCCACGGGTGCCCTGCCATGTTTAGTCCCCGAAGATCCCACTGTAGTCACTGCTGAGATTTTCAGTGCTCTCTGGCTGCCGACTCTTCCCAGCCCCCCTGATCTGTCACTCGTCTGTCTCCTGGCCCCAGCGCCCCCCTGGATGGGAATTTGGGGAGGTGGGAGGGGGGGAGCGCCAAGGCCGGGCCCCCCCGCGCTGTGGTGGCGGCAGCGGCTGCAGTGGGGAGCGAGTGCGGGCGGGAGCGGCCGAGAGCCCAGCGCTGCCCGAGCCCGAGCTGCCCCAGCTCCATCGCTGCCCCTGCGCTGGGATGCTGTGGGTTTGGGGGGAAGAGGGAGCCGGCAGTGGGTGCTGGGCCTGGGGGCAGCAGGAGGAGGGAGGGACAAGCAGAGTTGAAGAACAAAATGATCAAACGATGCATATCGGAGGAGAAGGTGGGATTGTGCAGGAGAAGGAGGAATAGTAGGAGGAAGAGGAATGTGAGGAAAAGCAGAGACACAGGAGGAGCAGAAATGGGAAGCAGCACAGGATTCCAAACCTACAGCGTCCCTCCAGTCCCAGTGTGTTGGCCCCCCCCTCCACATTCAGCAGGTGACTGGAGAGGGGGATCCACCATTTTCAGAGGGGTGAACCTTGTTGTTTCTGAGCTTTATTGGGCTAAGACGTGGTGCTTTGTTTTTTTGCTGGGCCTGAATCTTTATATTTTGCAGGGGGTTTTGGCTGAATCTTGGTTTTTTGGGAGTTTTTGATCTGTGTCTTGATATTTGGAGGATTTTTGGGATGAAGCTTGGTGTTTGGGAGGTCCTTACAAACACAGGATGCCCAGTGTCTTCCTCAGCTGCACATCGGTTGGAAGAACCTCTAGCTCAAGGCACTCCCCTCTTGTTTTTTCCCTAAACCAGGATTCTTCATTCCCATGGGGTGGGCAGATGGCGGAGGAGGAAAATTTCCTGGGATCCCTCAGGAGGAGGGGCTGGAAACCCAGCCCAGTGAGCTGTGTGGAGGAAAGACCCTCCCTGAGCCGGGAGGGTGGCCGGAGATCCAGGCAGAGCTCAGAGCTGGTGGAGAAGTCTCGTAGAACGCAGAAGCCCCACAAGTGCTTGGAATGTGGGAAGGGTTTCAGCTACAGCTCCCATCTGATCCAGCACCAGATGATCCACACTGGGGAAAAGCCCTATGAGTGTGAGGAATGTGGGAAGGGATTCAGAGACATCTCTGGTCTAATGCAGCACCACGTGATCCACACAGGAGAACGGCCCTACACCTGCTTGGAATGTGGGAAGAGCTTTGGACACATCTCCAACCTGAGAAAACACCAGCGCATCCACACCGGGGAGAGGCTCTACAAGTGTCCCAAGTGTGGGAAGAGGTTTCAGAGAAGCTCCAATCTCCTCCTACATGAGCGGATTCACACAGAGGAGAGGCCCTTCCACTGCCCCGACTGCGGGAAGGGCTTCAGGCACAACTCCCATTTTATCAGGCACCGGCGCATCCACACTGGGGAGAGGCCCTACGAGTGTCCTGAGTGTGGGAAGAGCTTCTCCAGGAGTTCAGCCTTGACCCGACACCAGCGGAGTCACCACTAAGGGAAGCCCTGTGAGTGCCCCGAGTGTGGGAAGAGCTTCGTGCTCTGCTCCAGCTCCATCCCCCATGGGAGGATCGGTGTTGGATGATCCCCAGTGACCCCCGTTGGGCAGAGCCCTGGGGATCCGTGGTCCTGGTGATCCGTGTTGGGAAGACACCTGGCTGGGGGGGCTCTGCATCATCCTGTCTCCCTGGATGAATGCAGGGACAGGAACGTCCATCGGGATGGAAACCAACATTGGGAATTCCTTGGGGAGAGTGAATTTGTTGATGTTCAACCCCAGAAAATCTTCTGTTTTCAGTCCTATCTTCTGGTTGCTTCAAGGAATACTGAATGGTCTTGGTGGTCTTTTCCATCCTCAGAGATTCCAGGATTTTGATTTTGATTTTTGATTTTTTGATTGTCCAAGGGTGTTTTCCACAGCAAAATGGTGATGAACTGGGGCAAAGACCAAGATTTTGGAGACAGTGGGGTGGAAACACCTCCAAAAGTATTCTTCCCTCACTCCTTCCCTGTTGGATTCTCAGCCAGCATGGACACAGAAGCCCTTTTATTTTGGGCTGCATTTGCTTTTCATTTCTCTTCATCCCTTTAAAACATCCAACCCTGGGATAAAAATAAAGACACTGAACTGAGACATGGGTGGGGACATGGGGGACAAAGACACGGTAGTACACAGACATGGAGAGTGACATGGGGATACATGGACATGGACGGTGATGTGGCCATTCCTGGGGACGTGGGGGGACACAGGCATGGATGGAGATGTGGGGGACAGTGACAGGGATGGAAACATGGTGGGGACACAGCCATGGGTGAGGACATGGTGGGACATGGCTAGTGACGTGGGGACACGGCCACGGCCGGTGCCATGGGGGGAACTTGCAGGGGCTGTGGGGGATGCTGGCTTAGAGGGAGTTGAGGGTTCCTGGCAGGGACTTGGGGCTCGCTGAGGCCTTTGGGGACCCCAGGCCGAGCGGCTCCGGCTGCGCTGGGAGACCCTGGCGGAGGTTCTGGGGCAGCTGCTCAAGGACCCCCTGCCCTGGAGCCCCAGCCGGGCATTGGGCTCCTGGAAGGGAATGAACGTCCTTGTCCCCAGCAGGACAGATTTCTTATTTCTTGCAGGTGCAAATGGTTCTCTTACCAGAATAGCTTGTTGTGTTAATTGTTTTCATGCTGAAGATTGTTTTCACCTGGGAACAAGCAAGTAACTTAGCTGCACATAGAAGAAGTGACAGGCTAGCTATTAATTTAGCAGAGAGCAAGACCTGATTTTATGAGACCTTTCTTTTATAATTTATAATACCTGACTGCAACATCTCACCCTTTTTCATTAATTCAAAGAAGGCTCATATGTTCTGATGATAAAATAGCTCTCTCTTGTGAGGGTGTTATCTCATTAAGTTTATTACTGTTAGATATGGTTAGATAAGGTTATCTGTTAGATATGGGATAAGATACACAAAAGACCGATTACAATCAACAAAACTTAGCAAATTCTATCATGTCATTGACACAGGGTTTCACAGCATGAGAAAACAAAAGAATAATGTCCAATGTCTCCTAGGGAAATGGGAATAAATGACCATTGTTTTAAAGTCCAAATAGTCCATTAGCTGGAAATGTTGATCTTTGACATCACTGAATGTGCTCTTGGATCCCGGAACAGGGAATAACTGAAGAAGGTTAGTAGGAACACTATACCATGATGATGACACAAGGCTTTTGTTGGCAATTTGCCTCTAAATTTCCAGACACAGCCATGTCTTGGCACTCCTACTTCTGGTTTTGTTCTGGCCACGAAGGCTGCATGGTGATTAGGTTCTTTTTCTTCTCACTGGGCTTCATTTTCTTGGAGGCAACTGATGTTTGGCTGAATGAACAGGTGACTACTTTGAAGTTGTTGATGATAAAAACACGTGCATACCTTCTCCTTAAGTTAATTAATTAATTAGACTTTGTCATTGTACCTTCAATTGAAGAGCCTTACATTAAAATATTTTACCTTTCTTTGGTATAAATATGGCAAAAAAAATCTTTATAAATACGTAAATATTTAGGAGTTAATTCCCCCTTCCTTGTTTTAAAAACAGCATGCATGACTCTTGCCATGAACATGAAGGGAAGTTCAAAACAAAACAATACATATAGTAAATGCAAAACGTACAGTAATTGGGAATAATTCTGCTACAACAAACCAAAACATTTCCAATAACAGATATAATTAAAAACTCTTGTGAAATTAGATTATTACCAAACATTAAAACATTGTACCATCATCCCAGTGTCTGCAACAGCTGATAAACCTCAAATCAGTGAAGAATTGGATAAGCGTCTATTGGGGGTTGTTTTTTCCTTTCCTCTCTGCCTGTGGAATTTTTTTCCCATTGACATGCTAAGAAGCACTGATGGTTAGGTCCTAGCACCAGGGAGAGGTTCCCTGGTTTTTTGGGAGTTTCTCTCGGAGGGTGGGGAAAGGGAAAGGGGGAACACGGTGAGATTGGAAGCAGGTAAAGAAGGGTGGGGGGCAGTTGCTGGCTCTCGCTCGCTTTTGGCTCTCGGAGCAGAAAGGTCATTGCTACCCCCCCACCATCCCAACGCCGGGAGCTGCCTCTCTGTTTTGGACCCCGCAGCCCTGCTTGGACGCCCTCCTGCTTCAGCTTGCTGTTTTCCCAGCATCCTGCCTCTCCTCCATCCCTTCCCATCTGGGACACAGCTGCCATCACCCCAGTGCCCCTGCAGCCGCACGGGGATCGTCGCACCTGCCCATCAGGAGCCTGCCAGAGCTCACTGCCAGCTGTGACAGCAACTGCACCAAAGGGGAAAGTGCCCGTGGCCCAGAGACTGGAACTGGGCTCCTGTTCTCTTTGTTGTTAATTTCATACTTGTTGTTATTCCTATCTCCATATCATTGCCTGAGAGCCCCTTAATTTCAAAATTATACAGAGTGTTTATGACCCTCTAAAACTGGTGGAAAGCAGCAGGATCTTCCCTAATATCGACTTCTGTGCTAGTTTCACCCGGGGAGAAGAAACTCAAGAGAGAAATTCTCTCTGTGAGAACTCCCTCTGGGAGTTGATGGGACCTATTGGAGGCTGGTTTGGTTACTGACAGCCTGAACAACGAACTGGAGAAAGTTAGTTCGCTCGGTGAGCACACATTTTGAAGGCGGTAACCCAGGAAAAAACTCTCTTTTATTTCCGATGGTTGAGCAGGTAACAACGGCCCAGCCCGGGCTCCCTCCCATGTGGGGGGAGCTCGGGAGGCCGCTGGGCCCCATTTGCAAACCAGGGAATCCGATGGCCGGGGGGAGGAAAGGCTCATTGATGAGACCTTAGCCCGGCTTCCTCCCCTACGAGCCCGCGGCTCTGGGGGGGCCCGGCTCCTGCTGCTGGCTCGGAGCAGCTTTGGAGGGGCCGAGCCCGCCCAGCCCCCGCACGGCCTGGGGGAGGCAGCCGGGCCCTGTCTGGAAGCAGGGGTGGCCATGGGCAGTGTGGGGCTGCAGCAAGCTCCAGAAAAGCTGATTAACATCTCAGCCGCCCCCACACCCAGCGCCGTGACTTCTGTGTGAAACTTTCACTCTTTAGTGCTCAGGTAAGATTTTTCAGACCTCCGGCTTTCCTTTGAATATGAGAGGGGGAAAGGAGATGCTCCAAAGTCAGTGAAGCAAGAGCTAAGTTTCTTTAGATGGAAGGAGAATGAGGAGATGCTGTGAAGATGGCTGAAAATCTTTTGGAGGATTGTAGGGATGAACTGATGTACTGAATATTCCGATAAACCATGGAGAAAGACATGGGGGCTTGGAGATGTTCCATTTGATAGATTGTTAATCAAAGGCATCTGTGTTGAGAATCCTTCGCCCCGAGGAGAAAAGGGGATCTCTTTTTCTGGAGATGGAGCATGAACAGAGAGAAAGAGAGATGAAGAAAATGTTTGGTTTGGAACAGTTAATTCTTAAAAGTAAATCCCCGTGAGTATGGCCCATAAGCACAGCTTTGGGAAAGCTGTGAAGATGGGAGGAACTTCATGACTTTGCAAGTTTTTTCCCGGGCAGATGCAAATTGTGAAAGTGAAGCCACGAGAGGACTTTTTTTTACCCTTCTTGTGGTGAAGTCCCTATGGCCTGACAAGAGGAAACTTCTCTCTCCAAAGTGAACTGAAAAGGACTATTTCAGTTGGGAACTGACTGAAGTAGTTTTTTGTATGTTTGTTTTGTTGTTATGAAGGTTGGAGAGGGAAGGAAGGAGTGCTCTAGAGATCTTATTCTGAATTGGCTTTATATTCTCTTTCTTTGTGTAGTTAATAAAGTTTTTTACACCCTTTTTAAGTTTTAGTCCTGCCTTGCTCTTTTGCTCCTGGTTCTGTCTCACAACAGAAAAATGAGTATATTTAAATTGGCAAGTCAAAACTATAACAATGGAGGAGAGTGTCAGCAGCTGCAGCTAAGGGCTCGTGTCCCATCAGAGTCTCTAACGATGGCACCAACGCTGCTGCCTTGCAACAGCCGACTCTGGAAGGCGAGTGTGCCCTCGAGCAGAGCCGCTGAGGTCAGTCAGGGGGACAGGCTGCAGCTGAAGCTGCCAAGCGTTGCTGTGATTCTGGCAAGTCAAGAGAAAACCATGGTGACCACTTTCCCTTACACCCTTTGCCAAGCCACAAAAAATTGTGCCCATAGCATCCCCTCTTTTGGCATCCTGTCTGGTGTGCATGTCTTCCTGAGGAGGTACAAGCCTTCTGGGTGCTGCTGTTCCTGTGCACACTCTGGTCATTTTTCTCTGGTGTCCAGAGCCACGTTGACAGCAGGAGCTCCACAGGCCAGCTCCAGGAGACATCGTTCTTGCCATGGTGGCAGCAGCTCTGTGGGTCCCGAGCTCAGTGTCAGGGGAGTCTTGGCCACACAGCACAGTGGCCTGGGCAGCTCTGGGGACCCGGGCTGATCGCCAGCGCTGCCACTTCCCACTGCTCCTCGCCTGCAGCAGCCAGTGGCCGTGCTCCAGCAGGGCCTCCTTGTCCCTCCTTGTCCCTGGCCAAAGCAGCCTGGGCACCTCGGGGCTGTCCCCACCGTCCTGCTGAGGCCAGGCCTCGAGGGCTTCTGCCACGGGCACCAGAGACGCGTCGGGGAAGCGCCAGAGCAGCCGGCTGGCAGGAAGAAGGTGGCTGTCTGGGGGCTGCTTATGGCCTCTGCCACCCAGTTCCTCAGGGCTTCCCACCAACCCATCCACACAAGTCCTCCTGGCCCATCACAGCCTCCCGCCACCCAGCGCCACACGCATCCCCCTCACGCCTTCCCACTGCCTTCTCCGGGCAGGCCTTGGCAGCACCGCAGCCCTTCATGGCCTCCCACTGTCCCGTGCCCTCCACGCCTCCCCCAGGCCTGCCTGGCTGCTGAAGGAGCTCCAGAGGAGCCGCATCAAGAGGCACCTCAGAGCCCTCAGCAATCCAGCCAGCAACACACGGGCAGGACACAGATGGCGCTTCCAGGCTGGCAGAGGGGTGCTGGCCATCTCCAGGGACCGGTCTCTCAGGGATCCCCGCCGCAGCTCCGGCCTCTGCCCGCCCGCTCTGTCAGAAGCCTTAAGGCTTCCACAGAACCACCAAAGGCCAAGGGCCTTTTGGCCACTTTCCCTTCCACTCCGCACGCTTGGCCAACTTGGCGAGCACAAGCACCCTTTTTGCCCTCTTCCCCATTGGCCTGAAGACTCTGGGCACCAAAAGAAAGCTCCTGGACCTCTGTGTATGACAACAGCAATTTACTAATCCTACAGTGGGGTGAAACAAAGTGCTTGCAGAGCAGAGGTGTTCCCTGCAGGCTCAGGTGGCCCCAGCAGACGCAGCCTCCCAGATCAGTTCTCCACAGTGCTCACACAGGACAACCAGCCCCTGCGACACAGGGAAGGCCGTGACTTCCAGAGCCGGCGGAATCCATCTCGCATCTGCTGGAGTCGGGAGGAGGGAATGCTCTGTACAACTCTGTTGATGTACAGAGTCTGAAGAGCCAGGCATGAGATGGCAGGGCTGGTGTCATCTGTCATGTCCTGAAGGGCTGGAAGAGAGAGGAACAGAGCCACAGTCAGAGCCTGCATCTGCAGGGACCTGGGGAGACCCTCCTGCCCCATCCCTCCCACACGGCAGCTCTTGCCATGGCCTGGAGGAAGCAGGAGACAGCAAGGATCAGCTGGAAGGCGCTGGCCACGAATGTCCCTCCCGCAGGCCCCTGGCAGGTCTCTGTGCTCTGCCCACGCCGCCCCTCGTGCGCGCAGGGAGCAGAGCCCTCCCAGCCGGGGCAGGGAACGCAGCTGCCAGCGCCAGCCCCCGCTGACAGCCCGCTGGCCTCACTCACCCCTGCACATGAGCTGCAACTCTCGCTGCTGCTCTCTCAGGAACCGCCCGGCCATCCCTGCCAACACAGAGCCTGTCACGGTCCCAGCCGCACAGCTGCCCCGCAGCGGCGCTGCCAGCCCTGCGGCCACAGCAGCGCCTTCCCCTGCAGGGCTCAGGCCCGGCCCTCGCCGCATCCTGACGCCCAAGGACACGGCTGCGAGAGGGCGGCAGCGGCGCCGAGGGCAGGCGGGGCTCCAGAGCCCCGGCCCGGATGGCGCTGCCGGGGCAGCAGGCGGGGCTGGGGCCGAGCTGCGGCGGGGCGGGGAGGGAGCCGGGCTTGTGGCTCACCAAGAAACCTGACGGCCGCCTCTCGCAGGGGCTCCTGTGGGCTCCGCAGGTACGGCAGCGCCTGGCGCAGCAGCTCGGCCGCTCGGCTCCTGTCCTGTGCCAGCTGGAGAGAGCGGCAGGGCACGGAGGGAAGGGTTGGCGCGGGCTCTGTCCCTTGGCCCCGGCCTGCCCTGCCCGCACAGCCCTGAGCGGGGCAGAGGGCCCGGCAAGGCGCGGGCTTGATGGAGCTCGGGGCTCCATCAGCTGCGGCCCTGGGGCCAGAGGAGCCTGGAGAAGAGCCCGCGTGGGCAGCCCAGGGAAGGGAGCAGCGTTCTTACCAAGCACTCGCCAAACCTCCACATCTGATCCGCCATCAGCAGGTGCTCAAGATCTCTCCTCTTCAGGAAGCTTAGTGCAGAAAGCAGCGTTTCACAAGAGGCCTGCAGAGCAGCAGAGACCCAGAGATGGCACCGCAGCCCAGGGCACAGGAGCTGCCTCCCTGTGCCAAGGCCAGGAGGAGGCTGGAGCCCATGAGGTGCCCGGGTGCAGGGAGACAGCTGAGCCCCCTGCCAGGAGGACAGCAGCGCCCAGGAGTCCTCACCTCTGCCACACGCATGTTCTCATCGTGGCAGTTGAAGAAGAGTGGCAGCAGGCTCTTGCTCACAAGCATCTTGAGGGGCTTTTTACCCTTGGCCGCTCCCAACCTCATCACCTCTTGGAAGAGGCGAATGGAGAGCAGCTGCACATGGCGGTTGTCCTGTCCGAAAGGAAGCAAAAGCCCTCCTTATCAGCTGCTCCAGGCCCCTCTGTGCACAGCCCCAAAAATCCACGGGGCACCACACTTGGGGGCAGCACCCAGTGGCCGTGGCTGGGGGCACAGAGCCTTACGTTGTCCAGCAGTGGCCAGAGCGCGCCAGCCAGCCGCAGGGCGATGGGGCTGGGTATTGCGAGGTGTCTGTGCGAGAGCAGAAAGCTGAGCACCGCGACGGTCATCTCAACGTTGTCTTCATCTGCATCCCGCAACAGGTCCACAAGGCTTTCTGTCAGGCTGTACATTCTAATGCTCTGCACGGAAGACAAGGCAGGGCAAGCCCATGCTGCTGCTGCTGCTGCCGTGGAGCCCAGGGGCCGAAGGCCTGTCCTGAAGCACTCGGGCAGCTGAACAGCAACGCAGGAGAGCTGGGAGCAGCTGCCACAGCTCCCAAAGCCCAGCCAAGCCCAAGGGGCTGCTTTCCCCAGCCCCACGCTGCCAGCACAGCTTCAGCCGCTGCTGTCTTCTCACCATCGAGGGGTCCTTGCTGAGCTGCACGAGGCCTCTGAGCACCAGGCGACGCATCTCCCAGGACGTGCTCTGCAGGCGCCTTGCCATGATCTCCAGGAGGCTGTCACCACATTCTTTGATGTCCAGGAGGTCCAGGACCTGAAAGGCACAAAGCAGTGACCGGGGTGCCCAGCTGGCAGGAGCTCAGAACTGCACAGGCCTGAGCCAAGGCAGCAGCACAGGGCACGGGCACCGTCCCAGGCAGCTGCGGCTGTGAGAGGGCAGAGAGGTGGGAGGCAGCTCAGCTGTGCTGCCCATGGGGCTCACCTCCACAAGGAACGCCATGGCGGGCAGCTGCCAGTCTGAAATGTCTTGGCTGAGGAGCTCCAAGAGGCAGGAGATGAAGCTGCAACACCAGATCATGGAGACACAGCGCATCTCCCTGGTGGGGGGAAAAGACATCATTGCCCCTGAGCCGAGAGGGCAAAGCTCTCCCAGGAGTGACCCACGGAGCTCTGGTCTTTTCCCAAGCCCCCCGTGGGCGCTTTGGGAGGCGGCTGTTCCCGGGCACCCTCCTGTGCCAGCCTTTTCCAGTCTGCTCGTCCGTCTCTTTGTGACAAAGCCCTCTCACCCATGCCCATGGGAACTGTGTGGAGCACCCTGGGCACAAGTGCCGGGGGCATCAGGGAGAAGGGGGTCTCACCTGGCCAGGAGTCCCACTGCATAGTGGTGGGTGTCAGTACAGAGCAGCGTGTCCCAGCCAGCCTTGCCTTCCATGGCTACCACAACACGCTCACACTGCACTCGGCAGAGCAGGACCTTCAGGGTCTGCACCGCAAACCTGTGTGCAGAGCAAAGCCCAAGTGATGCTGGCAGCCCTGGCTCCTGCCTTGGAAGGGATGGGGACACTGGGAGGACTGGGATGGAGCACCTTTGGGGGTTGGTGGCAAGGCCCAGTTGCTCCTGGCACCCCTTCCAGAAGGTATCAACCTCCTCTGGCGTATCCAGTCCGCTGATGTAAACTTGGAAGAGCAGACACAGAAAGAGACGGGGAAAATACTCCAACACTATAGGTGGGCACCAGGTCAGGTTGAAGACCCTCCACAGTGTCACGGTTGCCTGCAAAAAATGAACCACCCAGAGACAACACTCAGTGCCAAGACATCCGTGTGGCAGGGCCCGAGCATGCCAGGGAGAGGCCGGGGGAGACACCTCGGGGTCACCCAGCCTGGTGCCCCTGAACCTTGCCCCTAAGGCAGGTTTCAGCGCAGTGCCTGAGGCAGAGAGATGCAGCTGGGGGGAGGACAGAGAGCTAGCTGCTGGAGAGGTGGCCTAGGGGCAAGCCAAGGTCAGTTGCAGGAACTCACAGCCAGGGCAAAGACTCCTGTGCTGTCCCCATCGGAGGTGTACACACTGTCCACTGGCCAGGCGTTCAGCACATTGAGGAGTATCTGCAGCGCCGGCTCCGCAGTCCCAGTGGAGGACATGATCACTCCCCACATGGCCGTAGCAGCTCTGTGGGGTCAGAGCTCTGTGTCACGGGGGTCTGGGCCACAGCACTGTGGCCTGGGCTGCTGCAGGGGCCCGCGCTGGCCCTCAGCCCTGCCTCTGCCCACTGTCCCTCGCTGGCAGCACCCAGCCAGCCCACGGGGGTGCAGGCATCTTGAGGGGCAGGGAGGGAGCGTGGCAGCACGCTCAGGGGCTGACATGGCAGCACTGGCAAACGGAGGAGCCAGAGGCTCCTGGAACTGTCCCCCTGTCTGGCAGTCACCAGGGACAGGCTCTACAGGGTAACGGGCCGGGGAACCCTAAACCCTCAAGGCAGGTGGGGCTGCCGTACCTGTCACCCGATGGGGCCCAGCGCAAGAGAGTCATCAGCACATCGCAGGGGTATTCCCTGGTCAGCTCCAGAAGGGCCTTGTCCAGCCTGTGCCCAGCAGACTCGTTGGCCGTGAGCCACTTGTGGATGTACCTCACCATGGCTGGCACCTGCAGAAGGCCCGTGGAGACTTGGACACCTGCCCGAGCAGCAGGTTCCCCAGCTTCCCTTGAGAAGTGCTGCCCTTCCCACCCTATTGGTCTGGGCCTCAAAGACTGAAGGAACCCAGCAGAGCTGGCTTGAGGCGCCACACAATTTTGGGGTGATCAAGCCCTGGCCACAGGCTGCTTACTTGCTTTGGATTGGAGACACCCTTCTCCACAAGCAAATCCAGCATGGCAGCCCCGGTCTCAGCAGTGAAGAGGGGAAAGTTTGCCAAGAGCCCAGTGCCCACACCGGTGGTCTCTTCCTGCCAAATGCACATGATGAATTCATAGATCATCTGCAGGAGAAGGGAAGGAAGAGAGGGAGAATCCATGGAGTGCTCCAAGCACGGTGCTGGGCTGAGCAGTGACAGCAGGCCCAGCCCAGGTGGGGATGGCTGCAGTACCTGCGCTGTTCTGCGGAAGCGGCCACGGGCAGGGTCCTGCTCTTGTGTCGGGTCCATGGCGGCCCCTGGCAAAGAGCGAGCGCAGCCAGGGCTGAGGGGCTGTGGGAGAGGCCGGAGAACACAGGCCAGCCCTGCATTCCCAGGCAGGGACAGCCCTGGGATGCTCCAGGGATGGGGTGTGGCTGCCTGGGGGTTCAGCCCCAGCTCCTCTTCTGTCCGATCCATGGGCATGTTGGATGGGATGGGATGGGATGGGATGGGATGGGATGGGATGGGATGGGATGGGATGGGATGGGGCTAAGCTGGCTGCAAGCACCAGCCCTGTGGCCCAGCTCTGCTACTCACCCTCCTGCAGCAGCTGGATCTGCTCCAGCTCTTCAGGCTGCTGTGCTGAGGGAGCTGCAGCCTCCTCCTCCTCCTTCACCCAGGCCAGCTTGGGCACTCTGGGTGGTGTCTGCTCCATGTCACTGTTTGGAGTTGGGACTGCTTGCAGGAGAGATGTCTTGGAAAAGCTCCAGATGGGCAAGTGCTGCAGTTGTGCCTTGTAGGCAGCTGCAACAGAGAAGCCTTGGGAAGGCTACAGGACACCGTGTCCTGCAGTCTGTCCTCGAGGCCACCTGCAGAGGAAACGCTTTGGAAAAGCTCCGGGTCAGTAGGGAACAAGCTGGCTGTGTGGGGGCTCCTCACAGCACCGCTCTCTCCGTCCTGTCCCGACGAGTGCACCGAGCACTGTGGTGTGGCCGTGTCACCGCCAGCACCTATGTCACGACGTGTCACAAAGGGTCACCCTTGTACGCTCTGTCCCTTTCCTATTGCACGGTGACCACGGTGCACTGTGTCACAAAGAGCCCTAGGACACACCTCCACGTGCCCTGGGGACCCCCCCCCCCCCCCCCCAAAGTGGCCCAGCTTGCAAGGAAGACGATCCCCCAAGGTTCGAGGACAGCCCAACAGGAATTTTAGGAATGGCTCAAACAACAAGCAGATGCTCCTCTGCTCTGCCTGCTCAGGGCAGCAGAAGGAGCCCCCACGGTTGCCGATGCAGCTGCAGCAGGAAGGGCATCGGGGCCTTCCACAGCAGCTTGCCAGGGCCTCTCTGGGACAAGACCCGGTGCTGGGTGGCCGTCACACACACAGGAGTGTGACACAGACACGGGATGTATGGCCCAGGGCACGAATGCTGCTCTGAGCCCTGGGAGCAGTGAAATCAGCAGGTGTGGCAGAGTCCCTGCCAAAGGAGACCTGCCGCCCCCAAGGCCTGCCAATGCTGGTGCCTGTTCCTGCCACAGAGACCTGTGTCCCCTGGGGACTTCTCTGCCAGAGGACAGCCCAAAGCCCACGTGCATTGGTGTGTGTGCTCCTTTCTGCAGGCGGCTGTTGGCAGGAGCACCTGGTGGCAACACTTGGTCTCTGTCAGAAGCTGTTACTCCTTCCTGGAATGATTTTTGCTTGGAAGTGATTATGTGCAGTGTCCACGCATCTCCCCAGCCCATCACTGCCTCACACACGAGGTGACCACCAAGCCACTCTCCGGCCATCTGACCCGCAGCTGAGCCCTTCCCAGAGTGCCCGCACCCGCAGGGAGCGCAGGGCTGGATTTGGCCGCCAGAGAGTTGGTGACCCTCGTGAGATCCTCGGTGCATTTAGTTCCTACAGGAGTGTGGGCACCGCTGGGAAATGATCTGCATGCCTTGTTAATTGGATGTTCTTCCACCGCTAGCCTGGGGCAGGATCTCTCCCGGTCCTCCTCTCAACTCCCGGGCCTCTCCTCAGCCAATCAGAGAAGGCACCAAAATAATTGAGCCAATCAGAGCGCGCGGCGCTGATGACTCCTCAGGCAGTCCCAGAGCGCCCAGAGCTCCTCACCTGGACTCCACCCGCGCCCCGCCCCCAGCAACCTCTGCCATGAGAATTTGGGGAGGGGGATATTGCGTTTTATCTTCTTTTTTGGTCTTCCAGAGTCAGGATTAAATGCTGTAGAGACGGAATTTTGTGTTTGGACTCAGATATTTATTAATTCTTATCTATATTACAGTGAGTTCTACAGCACTTCTAGATAACAGGCTAAAACTGGACACGTATCTCTCTCTACAAGGCCTTTTAAGGGCCAATCTGTCCAAATAAGAACAGACAGCTAAATTCTTTTTATTATTAACCCAGCAACCAATCACCTGTGATCTGCAATGTGGAATTTTCTATCCAATTACAAAAGTACCACATAGACCCGTGAAGAAGGTGAAAAAGAAAGAAAACTACACCCTAAATCTTCCATCTTGTTTTATATATATTAATATATTCTAAAACCACAAATTCTAAATTTTCCACCATGGGACATTACACACTTCTATTCAAACTACACACCAGTGATCCCAGTTCTATCACACAATTTTGGAAAGCTTCTTCATGGCCTCTGCTAAAAAGCAGTGTTTTCCTGGAGGTCAATGCCTGTCAGCACAGAAAGCCCAAACCCCTCAGTTTCCAGAGTTCCAACAGGGGGAGGTGTCAGACCCTGCCCGGAGCTGGCCATGGGGCGTGTGGCAGGGGCCCGGAGCTCTGGGCTACTGTGGGCTGCTGGGGGGACACCCCCGGACCTGTGTCCTGCACACACAGCGCTGTTCCAGGAGATGGTTTAGTCCGAGTGTCACTTCATTCACGGCACCGACCGGCTGAGGTTCGTGGAGAGGAACATCTCCAAGCGGGAGCAGTTCCTGCACTTGGGCAGCGATGTGGGGCTGCACGTGGGGACACCTCCTTTGGGGACAAGGCTGCCAGGCACTGGAACAGCGACCCGCAATGGATGGAGTACAGACGGGCTGCGGTGGACAGGCACTGCCGGCACAACTACGAGTTGTCCAGCCCGTTCCTCGTGGAGCGCAGAGGTGAGCGTGGGGCAGAGCGTGTCCCCTCGGGCCCTGCCCTGGGAATGACCCTGGAGCCCCTCAAAACCTCCCTGGGAATCACCCGAGACACGTCAGCCCTTCTTGTGCCCATCCCCGGGGCCTCCTGCCCCTCACCCCAAGTGACTCCAGTGGCTCTCCCAGTCCATCCCAGTCCCTCCCAGTGTCCTCAGAGTCCCTCCCAGTTTCACCAGAGTCCCTCTCAATTCCTCTCGGTCCCCAACCATTCCATTCCCAGTGCACTCCCAGACCTCCACCCTCTCTCCCAGTGCACTCCCAATCCCTCTAAATCTGTTCAAAGTCCTTTTCAGTCCAATCCCAAACCTCCACTCTTTCTCCCGTTCCCCAATCCACTCCACTCTCTCCCAGTGTTCCCCCACTTTCTCCAGTTTCATCCCCAGTCCCTCTCACTTCCTCAACAGCCCTCTTCCATTTCTCCTAGTCTCCCCCCAGCTGATCCCAGTGTGTCCCCGCTCTCTCCCAGCGCTCCCCAGTGCCCATCTCACTGTGGCCCTCGAGCTCCCAGCCCAGCCCTAGATGCCTGCTCTGCTCTGTGATGGATTTCTGCCTTGCCGAGATCCAGCTGTGATGGTTCCAGGGCCAGCAGAAGCTCCGGGGCATGTGGTGGCCACCAATCTGGTCCCTAATGGGGACTGGATTTCTACCAGCTCCTGGTGCTGCTGGAAACCCCCCTGGCACAGGGTCAGCTCCAGCTACCAGGTGGAGCACATCAGCCTGGAGCACCCCCTGAGCCGGCACTGGGGCACGGCCCGGACCTCACAGTGGGAGGGGCGTGGGGGAGGCACTGGGGGAGCTGGGAGAGGGATTGGCGTGTGCTGGGAGTAACTGGGAGGGAGTTTGAGATAGCCTGGATTAAAACAGGAGAATGGATCGGCGGTCTAGAATGGCTGAGAATGAGTTTGAAGGATGTTGGGGAGGGTGGGATGGGGTTCTAGGGGTCCTGGAGAGCACTGGGAGGGAGTCTGGGGGTGCTGGGTATAACTGGGAAGGTTTTGAGTGAGCGTGGAGGAGCTGGAAAAAGATCAGGTATTGGAAAGCGGGGTTTGGAATGAGGTTGGTTGTGCTGCAAAGAGACTGGGAGGATCTTCGTGAGTTCTACTGTAGCTGGGAAGGGATTGGGAGATGGTGTGGGGGTCCTGGGGCAGTGGGGGGCAAATGGGAGGGAGTTATGGCATTTTGAAAGGGACAGGAGGGGCTTTGGTGGGTCCCAAGGAAGCCAGGAAGAGATTAGAAGAATTAGAAGTTTTAGGGAGCCCTAGGTGGGCTGGGGGAGATTGGGAGGATTCTTGGAGAGGCTTGAAATGTCCGTGAGAGGTTTTGGGTGGCCCTGACCCCTGTGATCCCCCAGAGATGCCGCCAGACGTCGCTCACAGCAATGTGCTGACGGAGATTGGTGGCTCCGTGTTGGGCTTCGTCTTCCTGGCGCTGGGGCTCGGCTTCTACCTGTGCAAGAAGGTGAGGGGAGGACCCCGGGTTCATACTCCCCCACCTCCAGAGTAGGTGTGCTCCTCCTGGGGACCTCCAGCCGGGTGTCACCCCCTTTTCTCTGCCCACAGAGCTCCTGAGCCGGCAGCGGCCGCAGCCCCTCCCCATGAACTTACGGAAGGCCAGGACCCCCTGCTCCATCCACACACTGATTTTGGGAGGGTAGTGGGTCTCCCCCAGCCCTGCTGGAACTCTGCCTAAGCCCAGCTGCTCCCAGTGTTCCCAGTAAAGCTTCCCAGTTACACCCAGTTCATTTAGTGGGGGGTACTAGGAAAGGACTTGAGGGGACCCCGGGGTGGGGATCGTGACTGGGCGGGGAGGGCGGGTCCAGGTGGGGAACACTGGGTGCTGCGGGTCTGCCCGGCAACCGGTGAGTCATCACAGCTGCTCTCTCTGATTGGCTGAATCTTCTTCATCGCATTCTCTGATTGGCTAAGGAGAGGCCCGGGAGTGAGAGAAGGAACAGGAGAGATCCCGCCCCGAGCACCGGAACGGTAACAACAGAGCCAGCCTGGGCACAGCGAGGGAATTCATTACCAACCAAATCACAGCGGGACAAGGAAAAGGGAGAGAAATCTCTCCAACCCCTTCCTTCCACCCAACAGGGATCACCAGGACCACGGATCACCAGGGCTCTGCCCAACGGGGGTCACTGGGGATCATCCAACACCGATCCTCCCATGGGGGATGGAGCTGGAGCAGAGCACGAAGCTCTTCCCACACGCGGGACACTCACAGGGCTTCCCTTAGTGGAGCCTCCGTTGGTGTCGGGTCAAGGTTGAGCTCTGTGAGAAGCTCTTCCCACACTCAGGACACTCGTGGGGCCTCTTTCCAGTGTGGATGCGCCGGTGGACAGTGAGGGTGGAGTTGCGGTTGAATCCCTTCCCGCAGTCGGGGCAGCGGAAGGGCCTCTCCTCTGTGTGAATCCGCTCATGGATGAGGCAATCGGAGCTGGTGTGAAACCTCTTCCCACACTTGGGACACTCGTAGGGCCTCTCCCCAGTGTGGATGCGCTGGTGGTATTTCAGGACAGAGATCCACCCAAAGCTCTTCCCACATTGCAAGCAGGTGTAGGGCCGTTCCCCTGTGTGGATCACCTGGTGATGCATCAGATAAGAAATAGTCCTGAAGCTCTTCCTGCATTTCCCACACTCATAGGGCTTTTCCCCAGTGTGGATCATCTGGTGTTGGATTAGCTCGGAGCTCCACTTGAAACCCTTGCCACATTCCAAGCACTTGTGGGGCTTCTCCCCTCCAGGAGACTTCTCCACCAGCTCTGAGCTCTGCCTGGATCTCCGGCCGCCTTCCCGGCTCAGGGAGGGTCTTTCCTCCTCGCAGCTCCCTGGGCTGGGTTTGCAGCCCCTCCTCGTGAGAGATCTCCGGGGCTTTTCCTCCTCCTCCATCTGCCAACGCCTTGGGAATGAAAAATCCTGGTTTGGGGAAAAAACAAGAGGGGAGTGCCTTGAGCTGGCGGTTCCCCTTTGCCCAAGTTCATCCCAGAAAATTATTGGCCATATTGTGTCTGTAAGAACCTCTGAAACACCAAGATTCAGCCCCAAAATCCTCCAAATCTCAAGATACACATCAAAAACGCCCCACAAAGCAAGATTCAGCCAAAATCCCCTTGAAATACAAAGATTCAGTCCCCGCAAAAGAAATAAAGCACCAACTTTTACCCCAATAAAGCTTTCAAACACCAAGATTGACCCTTCAGAAAATCACAGATCCCCCTCTCTGGTCACCTGCTGCATTTGGAGGGGGGCAATGAACTTGGGGCTGCAGGGGTGAGGCTGTAGATAGAGGGAGGGATGGAAACTTGTGTTCCTTCTCTTTTCTGCTCCTCCTTCTCCTGTGTCCCTGCTTTTCCTCACATTTCTCTTCCTCCTACTATTCCTCCTTCTCATGCACAATCCCACCTGCTCCTCCCATATGCATCCTTTGACCATTTTGTTCTTCAACCCTGCTTCTCCTTCCCTTCTCCTGCTGCCCCCAGGCCCAGCACCCACTGCCGGCTCCCTCTTCCCCCCAAACCCACAGCATACCAGCGCAGGGGCAGCGATGGAGCTGGGGCAGCGCTGGGCTCTCGGCCGCTCCCGCCCGCACTCGCTCCCCACTGCAGCCGCTGCCGCCACCACAGCGCGGGGGGGCCCGGCCTTGGCGCTCCCCCCCTCCCACCTCCCCAAATTCCCCTGCCGGGGGGCGCTGGGGCCAGGAGACAGACGAGTGACAGATCAGGGGGGCTGGGAAGAGTCGGCAGCCAGAGAGCACTGAAAATCTCACCAGTGACTACAGTGGCATCTTCGGGGACTAAACATGGCAGGGCACCCATGGAGGGTAGAAAGGGAAAGCCAGGAAGGGTTCCCGGAAAAAGGGATGATGATCCCAAAATATCTCTGAAGGGTCCCTTGGCAGCATGTGGAGGGAGTTTGCACATTCTCCCAGAGGTAATCAAGGACATGGACACCCAGGGGGGCAATAAGGGAATTCGAGAAGGGATTTAGACAACAGGGGATGGAGGTGTTGGTGTGCTGGGAAGGGATTGGGTGAAGGGGAGTGTGCAGGAATATGGTTCAGGCAAGAAGAAGCAGGAGCAATCTATGTGGGAAAAAAAAAAGACGGATGGAAAAGAGAAGGAAGAGAAAAATACTGAGCATGGGGATGTTTTTCAGCACACACATCCTCAGAAGTTGCCAGCTGCTGCAGATCCTTTGTATCCCCGGTTGCCAGGACAGGCACACAAGGAGGTCAGGATTGCAGGGGGTTTCTCTGTGCTGGGCAGCGGCAGGAGCGGGCGCAGAGGGGCGGCACCGGGAGCACGGGCTGGGGGCCTGTGGGGAGCTGCGGGGCCGGGCCGGGGCTGTGGGGCAGCCGGGGCTCAGCGCCGGGCGCTGCCTGAGCCCAGCACCCCCCGGCAATTGCAGGCCCGGCAGTGGCCCCCGGCCCCCAGGAGGCTGCGGGACGCCCCGGCCGCTGCCCGGCCCCGTGGAGCTGCCGGCCCTGCCCGCCGGGGGGGCCGCGTTTGGACACTGCGCAGGACAGGCACCGGCTCTGGGATACGGGCTGGCCACGGCAGCCACAGCACAAGGAGCAGCACGACGGAACAGCTGGGAAATGGGCATTGGACGTGCAAGCATCCAGATTAGCTTTTAAGCATTTTCCTTGGGTCACTGCAGAAAGGAATGATTTAGCAGAAAGCTCAGCAGCTGTCAGAGGATGAGCACCCCCAGGCACTGAGGGGGCTGCAGGAGGGGCAGAAGAAGCCCCTGGAGCACTTGGTCACAAAGACACAGCAGGGGAATGCAAGAAGGGAGGAGGAAAAGGCCAAGGGGAAGGCAAAGGCCATGGCAGAGTTTCTACAGCCCCTGAGGGATGAACCCCAGGGCCCAAGGGAGCCCCAGCACCCAGGGGCTCTCACATCCTTACACCATCTTCAACCAGGTGCCCTCCTCACACTGACACCATTCAGTCATTGATGGCAAAGATGCTTTCTGGGGATGCCCACTCACACAGGATGGTAAACTGGATTTTGCCTTTGAGTGGGAACAAGAGGTAGAAGGGAAAATGGAGAAGACATGGACGGTCCTTCTGCAGGGATGCACGGAAGCACCAGCCTTATTGGGGCAAGCCTTGCAGAAAATATCACAAGAATTTACCCCACCCCAGGGATTGGGTTAATGCAGGATGTGGATGACTTGCTGCAATCAGGAGGACAGGAAGTGGCAGAAGAAGCCTCTGTGAAATGGCTGAATGTTCAGGCTAAAAAGCATCTTTGAGTATTTGAAATAAAAGAGGAAATGGTGGAGAAAAGGGTTAAAGATTTGGGACATATTTTTGACTGAGGGTTTGTGGTGTATTGACCCAGAGAGGGACCAGGGAATCTCAGAAGTAATCCAGGACGAAAAAGCAGCTGTAAGAATTCTCAGGATTAATAGGAAATTGCAGGACCTGGATTGAAGATTCTCTGCTCTAGCCACAACATTGTATGACTTTTTAAACCCAAATATCCTCAGTATTGTGGTATGGACAGGAGAAAAGTAAAAAAAAACTGAGAAAATGAAAAATAACAAAATGATTGGACCACCAGCTATGTCTCCTCCATACCGAGAAAATGAAATTTGAATTATATGTGTGTTATAAGTGTACATTATATTTTTGAGTTTTTGCAAATATTAAAATGAATGCTATTTGCTGGAAAGCACTGCTGTATGAATATAGTTTATTTTATTTCTGTAATTAACAAAACTTATAAATAGTTGTGTGATAAATATATTTTTCTTGGAGTATAATATAAAAAACTTGTGTTCATGTAACAAACTTGGAGAATGGTAAAAAAGATAATCAGGAAATTCTTCACATTCCTGGATTATGGGACACCAGAACCCCAGGGAAGGCAAAAATAATGATTTACAGATTGGGGGAGAATGATTGTGAATAATGCATGAAGGTCTATGAATATGCAACATGTTGCTGCATTTAGGAAGTGTTTTCTGAGTCAGTGTGTGCCCTTGGCTGAAGGCCAAGCATCCGGCCATTATAACCTTTGGCCAGAGCCAGGGCAGATATTCAATTATCTCCCTTGGAATTGATCTTTGCAATTCCTTACCCTGGGAATTCTCCACCTAGTGCGGGCTGGAGATAAGGGATGGATATTTCAAGCAGTCTGTGGCCAGAATCCTGTCTCTGGTGAAATCTCTGCCACAGGAAGCTGGGCTGGCACAGAGCCTGCCTTGGCACTTTGCTGTTCACAGCATCCACCCAGGACTCTGCCTCTCAATTACACTCACACACTGGGCTGCCTGCGATTCCATTGCTGGAAAGTATACCAAATTTAAAATTTTTTTATATTCCATTTTACTAGTCAGGCTCGGTCTGCCTTGTCCCAGGAAAGAAATTTTAAAAGGTTTTTTTTTAAGGGATGTTGCACCACTCAACAGAGATGAGTTTAACATCTCAACAGACTGGGAATAGCCCAAAAGATTCCCACAAAGATAACAACATTCAACAAAACATCAAGGAAACATCAGCAAACATCAAGGAACACCCACCCCAGACACTGCCCCGGCATAGATGGAGACACCTGGTCTGGAAAAGACTGAGAAGGAAATCCAGGAGTGAGACCTCATTAACATCAGAGGAGGAGAAATCCAGGTCCAATATGAAACCAAATACTAAGAACTACACAACCTGGAAGCAATAAACACTAAACCAATGGATTTCAATGGGTTCAGACTGTAAAATTTCAGGAAAAATCTAGCAAAATTCACATCTCATGGAATGATTTTCTCTGCACACCCGGGATATGTGTGGATGAAATTATTTCTGTTGCACATCCTGACCAGAATCAAGTAATGCCTTAACTCTCTAACACTAAAGATATTGCTGGAGAGTTTTTTATTGTCCCTGCAGTTTCAGTGACAAGATTACACCATGAGAAAAATTTTTCACATTAATCCTACTTTTAGATTGTCAGTTAGGTTTGGGCCAGGGGTGTGACCAGCAATTTTTACTCCTAGGAGAAGAGGCAGAAAAGACTTGATTGCATTGGAATATTTTTCTATATATTTGTGGTGGCTCTTAATGACGGCAGAATTTCAGAATGGATCTTTAGAAGCTCAGCTTTAAGTTGCATTTTGCAAACCTAGAAGAGTATTAATGGTGAGGCTTTAACGCATAAACTGTTAATAAAAAATCGTTTAAAAAAATAAAAAAGAAAAATAAAGCAGGTTGTGAGGGTGGACGTGTGAATCACCTAAAGGCTGCTCTGGAAGAAAATCCTAGTTCCAGGCAGCCAGGAGAGGAGTTTTAGAAATGCAAATTAACATTGCTCTGGAAAAGTGTGGACAATGCCCAAGGGCCTTCTTGCCAGGGGGAGGAATTTCCCTGAGTCCATCTGCCCCTCACCCCCAGCTCTGCCTGCTTGCACAGATGGAATTTGCACAACTAAAGGCAGAGCCCATAGTGAGGATATCTGACTGCAACAGAAATTGGTTAAGCTGCAAAGGGAAACAGCAAACGGAGAATATTGAGCAAATTTCATGAAAAAAAGTGTGTGTGGGGGGATCATCCCTCTCCCCAAAGCAATGAGGTGTTTTTGCTAGTCCAGAGAAATGAGTTGGGAATCCAAACATTTTATCATTTCATAAGATAAAAGTGGTCTATTGATGCAGACCTGGATGGAGGGAGCACCCAAAAAAGGGAAAAAGATGAACAGCCACCAGAACAAATGCTACAACACCATGGACCAGCCCCTGGGATCCCTAACGAATTCATATCAGGACACAGAAAACCCATCCATAATTTGAGTGGCATAATTAGGTTTAAAAGTATCCTTGAAATAATAACCAAGGAGACAGCTCCAGCTCCTGACCTTCCTGCTGACCAATCCACTGAAATGAGGAACGAGACATTTCACCATGGGATGGAATCAGATTATCTACTTACAGAAGAAGGAGGAGTTTGTGGAAAATTAAATGACGCAAACGGCTGTTTGCAAACAGATGATAACCGAAAAGTGGTGAAACAGATAGCAAAGGAAATATGAAAATATCTCGTATTCCGGAGAAAGGATGGGAATGGGACACGTTTTCGTGGTTCCCTGGCAGACCATGGCTTAAACGAATGCTGCTGCTCCTCTGACGTGCTGCAGCAACTCTCAGCTTTTTACCATGCACGACACCTTGCGCTAAAGAGGACACAGGAAAAGAGATTGAGTCAATGGAAATTGAAAGTTAGTAAAGGCAATTCTTGAGAATATGAGAAAAGGAAGGATTGAAAGCAGTAAGATTAATATCGTAGTAGGAGTGAATATTAAGAGGGACATGCAGTAGGTGGATCGGGAAGTCTGAACCTTCCAAGTATCTCAGCCAGTGGGGAAAGGGAGAGGGAGACGCAGCCTGGAAAATGAGGATAAAAAAGGAGGATGCGTTTTAGAGACCGCATGGCAAATGCCGCATGGCCTCTCTCTTTGTTCATCAATAAAGTCACTTTTACAGGACTCCTCTGTCTCCTTTGGGCACACAAACCTCTGGCCACGGGAATTTTCCCGCACAGCCCCGGGCACAGGGCAGACACCTCTGTGCCACCCACAGCAACCGGGACGAGCCAGCGCTGCTCCGGCACCGGCTCCTGCCGAGGCCCCAGCGGGAAGGAGACCGCGGGCAGCCGCTCCCGCAGCGCCCTCAGCCCAGCGCCAACACGGGCCGGCACCGGCACAACCAACCCGCCAGAGCCCCCTGCCGCCCCCGAGGCCCGCAGCGAGCCCCGAGCCCCCGCACAACCGAGCGCGGCTCCCACCTGCGCTGGGGTCGCCTCCGAGCTCCGCCGCCGCCTCCCCGGGCTCCGGCCGCTGCCGCCGCTGCCGGGCCCGCACAGACGCTGCCACAATGGCGCCTTTGCTGCTCTGCCCAATCAGCGCGCCAGAACCAGGAGTGACATTGGCACAATCAGCCAATGGCAGCGAGGGCCGGGCTCTGCACACGGCCCAGCCTCGGCCCGCGCTCTCAGGGCCCCCCGGGCTGTGGGAGGGCAAAGGCGGAGATGAGGAACAGCCCTGGAACGGGCCCGGGCCCGAGCCGCCATTGGCCTGGAAACACAAACAAAGTTCTCCGCAGCTCCCGGCACGCCTTTCCCAGCCCTGCGTGTTCGCTGGCTCCGGCTCAGCGGGAAGCCCTGGAGCCTCACTGCCGATACCTCCTAATTGGGAGTGTCTATGCATGGATTTGATTTCCCCCAAAACGGGAAAACTGCCCCAAACGCCAGGGGATAAGTGTGGGAGGAGTGGAGAGGTTTCTGGCAGAAAACTCTAAAAACTCAGAGCAAGGTAATGAGAAGTAAATGAAGACCCTTCAAACCAGCTTTCGCCCAAGCCTCCCTCCTTCCATCTGCACCTCTTACCCTGGCAGTGCAGGGTGTGAGAAACAACGCTCATATTTTAAAATTTTAATGGTTTATGAAACCTTAACAAAATATAATAAAGGGCTTGTGACAAAGGTCGCTCTTGTTTTTTTCTTTTTTTAACTCTCAAAGTTTTATTTAACTTTAGCACAAAAATACACCAAAAGACTGAAGTAGGAGAAAAATCACCGTTGGGAGCACAGGACTAAACCCCCACGTGCTCCCCTACAGAACGGATGTTCTGCCTTTTATGCCCCTGGGCCCTCCCAAAGTCTTGTCGCTGAACTCCTTCTCTGCCGTCCATTGCTGGAGACTCCTTTCTTACATCTGCACTGCTTACCTTATCAAGTGTAACAGTTGTTCTCCACCCAAATTTAACACGAGCAGGTGCTACTTCCCTTTCAGGTTATGATCAGAGCTTGAATGCAGTGATTTCAAGTGAATAAATTACCTTTCCCTCTTTCAGTCGGAAATGGGCTACTGCCACCTGCACTTGCCCTTCCCTTCCTCTCCTGAACCACCGAACAGCCCCACTGGGATGGCAGGAGCTGGGCCTGGGAACTGCTGCCTTTGGAGTTGCATCTCCTCCTCCCGTGGCCGCTGCTCAGAGCCCAGAAGTGCTCTGAGAACTTGAAGTTCTGGCAGCTGGGTTAGAGCCTACATGGGAGGAGGAGAAGGTTCACCAGAGCCCTTCTCCTGCCGTGCCAGCTCCAGGGCAAGGAGTGCAATGGAAGCCAGCCAATGTCCAAACCCCATCTGCTCTGCCAGTTCCTGTGGGAATGAGCTGCTGCAGAGGGGAAGATTTGGGTGGGAATGTGGTTCTCTAAGAAGGCCATAACTAAATGCTTGCATGGGGGTTTTGGCTTCTGGAGCAGTGGGGTAGGGCTGTGGTTGGTTCCTACCCCTCCATGCCATGATGATGTAAGGGGTGAGGGATGCCATGTGTGCTGTGCACTGGCACTGATCCTCAAGAAATCCTTCTAATCCTCTCCTTCGAGCTAGTCAAGCTCCTGGGAAAGACAGGACCGAAAGGAAAAAAAGCATTCTCAGTTTTGTGCCCTCCTGCCCTTGTGGGGTGAGGGGCAGGAGGCAGAGGTCCAGCTTGGTCTCTCTCTGACCTTTCCTTTGAGACAACACTGTCTGCTCCCACCACAAAGGCACAGAGGGTGCTCTTTGCCCCCACCAGTGGGAAGTGGCTCTGCTGACCCCACTAAGAGTGCTGGAAGATGAGTCTGTGAACGAAACAGTTGAATATTGCCTAGAGGGGGTAGCAGGCAGTAGATGTGCCACCATTCTCTTTCCAGGACCCCACTGGGAGTACTTGAACTATTGACGATGAGAGAGAGACGGGAACACTGAATGGTGATCAAAATCCAATTTTTACTGAGCACTACATGTGCTTATATACCATTTACAGGAAGGCTGGTAATATTTTCCTGCAATCACATAGACAAACCTTACATAGACAAACTCTCACATAGACAAACTTTACATGTGGACTTAGTAAAATCTTATTTCCCATAACCCAGACTTGATCCAGTCCTCTTGCAGTCAGGTCTCTGTTTGCTCTTGCCAGGCATCCTCGTTGTCAGCCTGCATTTGCTGATTAAATCTGCAGTACTATCAGTCTCATTTGCATTACCCATATCCACATCTCCCCCGTTTCTTTTAACTAAAAATACACTCTTAATCGATTTGTCAATTAAATTCTTAACACACTGTAAAATACAAGGAATAACTACTACAATGCATAATATGATGCCTAATACATACAAACCTATTTTAACTGTGATAAATGTGATTCGTGCTAATTAAATTGTAACTATATTAACAAAATTGTATTTAGATCAATAAAAGACTATTGTTACCGAGTGAAAGGGGGGGAGATGGGTGATACAGGATAAAAGACATCTCCCAGATGTTGGGAGTCGAAGAAGGAGGTTAGAAGAAAGTCAGATAAGAATAGTAGAAGGACGGAGGTCTGATAAGCAGCATCTAGAAATACAGCTTCAACCTTGAAGCTGTCAAAAATGGAATGATTCCAAGCATGGGACTTAATTAAAGTCATGTTATGGAAAACATCTGCTCAGTCACACAGGGCGCCTGCGCTACCTGCAGGTCACACCTCGGTCACTGATGAAGATGATGAGCCTTCATCGGAAATAAGACCCTTAAAAGGATAAGAGACCCCCAACCCATTAGTAGAGCATGCGCCGTGCAGTATAGTTACGTAGATTTTAGGAATAGAAACTAGGAGGAGCTTTCTAGAAACTTTTGTAGCCTACAGTATATAAGTGGGATTGGTAGCCCGAATGCTTTGGTACGAGAGGAAGGGCAGGCCCCTCCCCGTACCCCCGGTCGGTTTTGCTTATGCTTTATACGAACCTCAATTATACTAAAACACTTACTCTCAAATTTTATCCATCCCAAATTATACAATTGTAATACTTTACTTGGATGGTATTTAGTTTCAATAATTTTTGTAATCATCTTTAATACTTCTGATCGTATTCATTTATAATTGTTACTATTAAAAAATTGTTGTTACTTTTAATCTTTGTTGTTTGTTTAATTGGAAAAATAGAAAACCATTCATAACATAACTAAATTCCTAACCCAGCCAGTGAGTCCCCAGTGCCCTAAGAGCCAGTTCAGCCAGTCGTACCCATGATCTACCCGAAGTTTATTCACACCTTCTTTCAGGGCTTGAATGCTGGCATAGATGGGCTGGGAGTGGTCAGAAAGGTTAAGGCAACACATCCCATCGAATTCCTCAGCCACAGGCGGCGGCGGAGCTCGGAGGCGGCCCCAGCGCAGGTGGGAGCCGCGCTCGGTTGTGCGGGGGCTCGGGGCTCGCTGCGGGCCGAGGGGGCGGCAGGGGGCTCTGGCGGGTTGGTTGTGCCGGTGCCGGCCCGTGTTGGCGCTGGGCTGAGGGCGCTGCGGGAGCGGCTGCCCGCGGTCTCCTTCCCGCTGGGGCCTCGGCAGGAGCCGGTGCCGGAGCAGCGCTGGCTCGTCCCGGTTGCTGTGGGTGGCACAGAGGTGTCTGCCCTGTGCCCGGGGCTGTGCGGGAAAATTCCCGTGGCCAGAGGTTTGTGTGCCCGAAGGAGACAGAGGAGTCCTGTAAAAGTGACTTTATTGATGAACAAAGAGAGAGGCCATGCGGCATTTGCCATGCGGTCTCTAAACCGCAGCCTCCTTTTTATCCTCATTTTCCCGGCTGCATCTCCCTCTCCCTTTCCCCACTGGCTGAGGTACTTGAAAGGTTCAGACTTCCCGATCCGCCTACTGCATGTCCCTGTTAATATTCACCCCTACTACGATATTAATCTTACTGCTTTCAATCCTTCCTTTTCTCATTTTCTCAAGAATTGCCTTTACAAACTTTTAATTTCCATTGACTCAATCTCTTTTCCTGCATCCTCTTTGGCGCAAGGTGTCGTGCATGGTAAAAAGCTGAGAATTGCTGCAGCACATCACAGGAAGAGCAGCATTCGTTTAAGCCGTGGTCTGCCAGGGAACCACGAAAACGTGTCCCATTCCCATCGTTTCTCCAGAATATGAGCTATTTTCTTATTTCCTTTGTTATCTGTTTCACCACTTTTCAGTTATCATCTATTTGCGAACAGCAGTTTGAGTCATGTAATTTTGCGTAAACTCCTCCTCCCTCTGTTAATAGATAATCTGATCCTATCCCATGTGAAATGTCTCCTTCCTTATTTCAGTGGATTGGTCGTCAGGAAGGTCAGGAGCTGGAGCTGTCTGGTTGGTTATTATTTCGAGGATGCTTTTTATCCTAATTCTGCCACTCAAATTATGGATGGATTTTGTGTGTCCTGATATGAATTCGTTAGGGATCCCAGGGGCTGGTCCATGGTGTTGTAGGATTGGCTCTGGTGTCTGTTCATCTTTTTTGCGTTTTTGGGTGCTCCCTCCATCCAGGGGTGCATCAATTGACCACTTTTCTCTAATTAAATCACCACATACTTGGATTTCCAACTCGTTTCCCTGAACTTGTGGTACCAAAAACACCCCAGTGCCCCAATACAACCTATATAACCTGGACAGTGACAGCAGAGGCATGAAGATCCTGGTTCATTGTGCACACATTGCCCTAGCAGTGTTAATTTGCATTTCTACAGCCCCAACCTGGCTGTGCCTGGATCCAATGCTTTTATTCCTGAGCAGACATTAGGTGATCCACAAGTGCACCCCCACAATCTGTTTTCTTTTTCTTTTCTCTTTTTTTTTTTAACAATTTTCTACTAACTGTTTATGTGTTAAAGCCTCACCATTAATACTCTTCTAGTTTTGCAAAATGCAACATAAAGGTGAGCATCAAGAAACCCTTTCTGAAATTCTGCCATCATTAAGAGCCACCCACAAATACACACAAAGAAATTCTAATGCAATCAAGATTTTTCTACTTCTTCTCCTAGGAGTAAAAATTGCTTGTCACACCCCTGGTCCAAACCTAACTGATAAAATAAAAGTAGGAGTAATATGAAAAAATTTTCTAATTGTGTAATCTTGTCACTGAAACTGCAGGAAAAACAAAAACTCTCCAACAATATCTTAATGTTAGAGAGTCAAGGCATTACTTGATCCTGGTCAGGATGTGCAACAGAAATAACCTCATCCACACATAGCCCGGGTGTGCAGAGAAATTCATTCCATGAGATGTGAATTTTACTAGATTTTTCCTAAACGTTTTAGAGTCTGAACCCATTGAAATCCATTGGCTTAGTGTTCATTGCTTCCAGGTTGTGTAGTTCTTAGTATTTGGTTTCCTATTGCACACGGATTTCTCCTCTTCTGATGTTAATTAGATCCACATTCCTGGATTTCCTTCTCAGTCTTTTCCAGACCAGGTGTCTCCATCTGGGCCAGGGGCAGTGTCTGGGGTGGGTGTTCCTTGATGTTTGCTGATGTTTCCCTGATGTTTTGTTAAATGTCGTTCTGTTTGTTGGTATCTTTTGGGCTATTCCCAGTCTGTTGAGATGTTAAACTCATCTCTCTTGAGTGGTCTAACAGTCCATAAAAATACCTTTTAAAATTTCTTTCCTGGGACAAGGCAGACCGAGCCTGACTAGTAAAATAGAATGTAATAGAAGTTTAGAGTTGGTCTATTTTCCAGCAATGGAATCGCAGGCAGCCCAGTGTGTGAGTGTAATTGAGAGGCAGAGTCCTGGGTGGATGCTGTGAACAGCAAAGTGCCAAGGCAGGCTCTGTGCCAGCCCAGCTTCCTGTGGCAGAGATTTCACCAGAGACAGGATTCTGGCCACAGACTGCTTGAAATATCCATCCCTTATCTCCAGCCCGCACTAGGTGGAGAATTCCCAGGGTAAGGAATTGCAAAGATCCATTCCAAGGGAGAGAATTGAATATCTGCCCTGGCTCTGGCCAAAGGTTATAATGGCCGGATGCTTGGCCTTCAGCCAAGGGCACACACTGACTCAGAAAACACTTCCTAAATGCAGCAACATGTTGCATATTCATAGACCTTCATGCATTATTCACAATCATTCTCCCTCAACCTGTAAATCATTATTTTTTCCTTCCCTGGGGTTCTGGTGTCCCCTAATCCAGGAATGTGAAGAATTTCCTGATTATTTTTTCTACCATTCTCTGAGTTAGTTACATGAAGAAAAGCTTTTTACGTCAAAATGTTGTACTTCAAAAAAATATATTTATCGCAACTAAGTTCTGTTAATCGCGGAGCTAAAATAAACTATGTTCATACAGCAAAGTTTTCCACCATATAGCACTCATTGTAATATTTGCAAAAAGCCAATAATATAACATGTACTTATAACACACCTAGGATTCAATTTTTTTTTCTGAGTATGGAAGAGCCATAGCTGTGGTACCAATCATTTTGTTATATTTCATTTTATTTGTTGCTTTTCTTCTGTCCATACCGTGGCATTGAGGCTATTGGGTTTTAGAAAGTGATACAATGTTATGGGTAGAACAGAGAACTCTCAATTCAGGTCCTGCAGTTTCCTATTAATGCTCACAATTCTTGCACCTCCTTTTCAGTCCTGGATTACTTCTGAGATTCTCCAGACCCTCTCTGGGTCAATACGCCACAAACCTTCAGTCAAAATATGTCTAACTATTTTCTCCACCATTTCCTCTTTTATTTCAAATACTCAAAGATGCTTTTTAGCCTGAACATTGAGTCATTTCACAGAGGCTTCTTCTGCCACTTCTTGTCCTCCTGATTACAGCAAGTCATCCACATTCTGCATTAACCCAATCCCTGGGGGTGGGGTAAATTCTTGTGATATTTTCTGCAAGGTTTGCCCCAATAAGGCTGGTGCTTCCGTGCATCCCTGCAGAAGGACCGTCCATGTCTTTTCCATTTTCCCTTCTACCTCTTGTTCCCACTCAAAGGCAAAATCCAGTTTACCATCCTGTGTGAGTGGGCATCCCCAGAAAGCATCTTTGCCATCAAGGACTGAATGGTGGCAGTGTGAGGAGGGCACCTGGTTGAAGATGGTGTAAGGATGTGAGAGCCCCTGGGTGCTGGGGCCCCCTTGGGCCCTGGGGTTCATCCCTCAGGGGCTGTAGAAACTCTGCCATGGCCTTTGCCTTCCCCTTGGCCTTTTCCTCCTCCCTTCTTGCATTCCCCTGCTGTGCCTTTGTGACCAAGTGCTCCAGGGGCTTCTTCTGTCCCTCCTGCAGCCCCCTCAGAGCCTGGGGGTGCTCATCCTCTGACAGCTGCTGAGCTTTCTGCTAAATCATTCCTTTCTGCAGTGACCCAAAGAAAATGCTTAAAAGCTAATCTGGATGCTTGCACGTCCAATGCCCATTTCCCAGCTGTTCCTTTGTCCTGCTGCTCCTTGTGCTGTGGCTGCCGTGGCCAGCCCGTATCCCAGAGCCGGTGCCTGTCCTGCCGCAGTGTCCAAACGCGGCCCCCCCGGCGGGCAGGGCCGGCAGCTCCACGGGGCCGGGCAGCGGCCGGGGCGTCCCGCAGCCTCCTGGGGGCCGGGGGCCACTGCCGGGCCTGCAATTGCCGGGGGGTGCTGGGCTCAGGCAGCGCCCGGCGCTGAGCCCCGGCTGCCCCACAGCCCCGGCCCGGCCCCGCAGCTCCCCACAGGCCCCCAGCCCGTGCTCCCGGTGCCGCCCCTCTGCGCCCGCTCCTGCCGCTGCCCAGCACAGAGAAACCCCCTGCAATCCTGACCTCCTTGTGTGCCTGTCCTGGCAACCGGGGATACAAAGGATCTGCATCAGCTGGCAACTTTGGAGGAAAAGAGCCTGCTGAAAAACATCCCCATCCTCACTATATTTCTCTTCCTCCTCTTTTCCATCATTCTTTTTCTTCCCACATAGATTCCTCCTGTTTCTTCTTTCCTGAACCATATTCCTCCCCTTCACCCAATCCCTTCCCAGCACACCAACACCATCCATCCCCTGTTGTCTAAATCCCTTCTGGACTTCCCTTATTGCCCCCCGTGGGTGTCCATGTCCTTGATTACCTCTGGGAGAATGTGCAAACTCCCTCCACATGCTCCCAAGGGCCCCTTCAGAGATATTTTGGGATCATCATCCCTTTGGCCAGGAGCCCTTCCTGGCTTTCCCTTTCTACCCTCCATGGGTGCCCTGCCATGTTTAGTCCCCGAAGATCCCACTGTAGTCACTGCTGAGATTTTCAGTGCTCCCTGGCTGCCGACTCTTCCCAGCCCCCCTGATCTGTCACTCGTCTGTCTCCTGGCCCCAGCGCCCCCCGGCAGGGGAATTTGGGGAGGTGGGAGGGGGGGAGCGCCAAGGCCGGGCCCCCCCGCGCTGTGGTGGCGGCAGCGGCTGCAGTGGGGAGCGAGTGCGGGCGGGAGCGGCCGAGAGCCCAGCGCTGCCCCAGCCCGAGCTGCCCCAGCTCCATCGCTGCCCCTGCGCTGGGATGCTGTGGGTTTGGGGGGAAGAGGGAGCCGGCAGTGGGTGCTGGGCCTGGGGGCAGCAGGAGAAGGGAAGGAGAAGCAGGGTTGAAGAACCAAGTGGTCAAATACTGCACGTGGGAGGAGAAGGTGGGATTGTGCGGGAGGAGGACGAATAGTAGGAGGAAGAGGAGCGTGAGATGGAGTAGGGACACAGGAGGAGGAGAAGCAGAATCAGTAAACACCACAAGGTTCCACCTCTTCCTTTATCTGCTGCCTCTGCCCCAGCCCCAGGAGCGTTGTCTCCCCACATGCAGCAGGTGACTGAAGAGGACCATGCATGATTTTCACAGGGGTGAATCTTGGTCTTTGTGAGCTTTATTGGATTAAATGTTGGTGCTTTGATTTTTTGCAGGGGCTGAATCTTTATATTTTGCAGGGGATTTGGGCTGAAACTTGCTTTTTGGGGAATTTTTGATCTGTGTCTTGATGTTTCAATAATTTTTGTGCTGAATCATTGTGTTTTGGGGGTTCTTATAGACACAAGATGCCCAATGACTTCCTGAGTTGCACTTTGGAAGGAGGAACCCTCAGCCCAAGGTGCTCTCTTGTGTTTCCCTCCAAACCAGGATTTGTCATTCCCAAGGCGTGGATGGATGGAGGAGGAGGAAAAGTCCCAGGGATCCCACAGGAAGCTGGGTGGCAAATCCAGCCCAGGGAGCTGCGAGGGAAAAAGACCCTCCCTGAGACGGGAAGGCTGCTGGAGATCCAGATGGAGCTCAGAGCTGGTGGAGAAGCCTCCTGGAGGGGAGAAGCCCCACAAATGCTTACAATGTGGGAAGGGTTTCAGCTACAGGTCCCAGCTGATCCTACACCAGAGGATCCACACTAGGGAAAAGCCCTATGAGTGTGGGGAATGCAGGAAGAGCTTCAGCACTTTTTCTTATCTGATGCAGCACCAGGTTATCCACACAGGGGAACGGCCCTACACCTGCTTGGAATGTCGGGAGAGCTTTGGATGGAGCTCTGACCTGAGAAGACACCAGCGCATCCACACCGGGGAGAGGCCCTACGAGTGTCCCAAGTGTGGGAAGAGGTTTCAGACCAGCTCCCATCTCCTCAGACATAAGCGGATTCACACAGAGGAGAGGCCCTTCCGCTGCCCCGACTGCGAGAAGGGATTCAAGCAAATCTCCCATCTCACTGCCCACCGGCGCATCCACACTGGGGAGAGGCCCTACGAGTGTCCTGAGTGTGGGAAGAGCTTCTCCAGGAGTTCAGCCTTGACCCAACACCAACGGAGTCACCACTAAGGGAAGCCCTGTGAGTGCCCTGAGTGTGGGTCTGGGCTCTGCTCCAGCTCCATCCCCCATGGGAGGATCGGTGTTGGATGATCCCCAGTGACTCCCACTGGGCAGAGCCCTGGTGATCCTTGGTCCCGGTGATCCCTGTTGGGTGGGGGGAAGGAGTTGAAGAGATTTCTCTCTCTTTTCCTTTCCTGCTGTGATTTGGTTGGTAATAAATTCCCTCGCTGTGCCCAGGCTGGCTCTGTTGTTCCCGTGCCGGTGCTCGGGGCGGGATCTCTCCTGTTCCTTCTCTCAACTCGCGGGCCTCTCCTCATCCAATCAGAGAATGCGATGGAGAAATTCAGCCAATGAGAGAGAGCAGCTGTGATGACTCACCAGTTGCCGGGCAGACCCGCAGCACCCAGTGTTCCCCACCTGGGCAGGGTCTGCAGCGGCTGCTGGGACAGGAGCTTTGTGGGCAGAGAAAAGGGGGTAACACTGAGCCAGGGTTCCCCAGGGGGAGCACACAGGCTCTGGAGGAGGGGGCACACGACTCGTTAGGACCCCCTCTCACCTTCTTGCACAGGTAGAAGCCGAACTTCAGTGCCAGGAAGATGAAGCCCACCACGGAGCCCCCAGTCCCAATCAGCACCTTGGTGTCGATGGTGTCTGGCAACATCTCTGGGGGTTCACAAGTGTCAGAACCCCCCCAGACCTGTCATAGATACCCGAAACCCCTCTAAGCACCCTCCCAATTGCCTCCAGCCCACGTAGGACCCCTTAAAATCTCCTCCCAGTCTCTTTCCAGCTCGACCAACCTCATTCCAACCCCTGCTTTTCCATCCCTGATCTTCCATCCCCTCCAGGCAAACTCAAATCCCTCCCAGTTACACCCAGCATCCCCAGACTCCCTCCCAGTGCCCACCAGGATCCCCGGAACCCCATCCCACCCTCCCCAACATCCTTCAGACACCTCAGCCATTCTAAAACCCTCAGCCTTACTCCCAGTTTAAACCAGGCTATCTCAAACTCTCTCCCTGTTACTCCCAGCACACCTCAATTCCCCTCCCAGACCCCCCAGTGCCTCCCCACTCCCCCCACACTGTGGGGTCCGGGCCGTGCCCCAGTGCCGGCTCAGGGGGTGCTCCAGGCTGACGTGCTCCACCTGGAGCTGGAGCTGACCCCGTGCCGGGGGGGTTTCCAGCAGCACCAGGAGCTGGCAGAAATCCAGTCCCCATTAGGGACCAGGTCGGTGGCCACCACGTGTCCCGAGAGCTCCTGCTGGCCCTGGAACCAGCTCAGCTGGATGTGGGCAGGGTAGAAATCCATCAGGGAGCAGAGCAGGCAGCCGGGGCCGGGCTGGGAGCTCGAGGGAAGCAGCGAGATGGACACACTGAGTGGCGCTGGGAGAGAGTGGGAACACTGGGATAAGCTGGTGGGAACTGGGAGAGGTGAAGGAGGGCTGGTGTGGCACTTTGAAGGACTGGGAATGAAATTGGAGAGAGTGGGGGAACACTGGGAGAGAGTGGAGTGGATTGGGATAATGGGAGAGAGGGTAGCAGTCTGGAATTGGACTGAAAAGGACTTGGAACAGACTGGAAGGGACTGGGAAGGCACTGGGAGAGAGGGTGGAGGTCCCGGATTGGAATTAGAAATACTGGGAGTGGACAGGGAATGGAATGGCTGTGGACTGAGAGGAATTGGGAGATACTCTGGTGACATGGGTAAGGACTGTAAGGACAGCAGGAGAGACTGGGATGGACTGGGAGAGCCACCGGAGTGACTTGGGGTGAGGGTGCAGGAAGCCAATGGAATGGGCACAAGAAGGGCTGACGTGTCTCGGGTGATTCCCAGGGAGGTTTTGAGGGGCTCCAGGGTCATTCCCAGGGCAGGGCCCGAGGGGACACGCTCTGCCCCACGCTCACCTCTGCGCTCCACGAGGAACGGGCTGGACAACTCGTAGTTGTGCCGGCAGTGCCTGTCCACCGCAGCCCGTCTGTACTCCATCCATTGCGGGTCGCTGTTCCAGTGCCTGGCAGCCTTGTCCCCAAAGGAGGTGTCCCCACGTGCAGCCCCACATCGCTGCCCAAGTGCAGGAACTGCTCCCGCTTGGAGATGTTCCTCTCCACGAACCTCAGCCGGTCGGTGCCGTGAATGAAGTGACACTCGGACTAAACCATCTCCTGGAACAGCGCTGTGTGTGCAGGACACAGGTCCGGGGGTGTCCCCCCAGCAGCCCCCCAGCAGCCCAGAGTAGCCAAGAGCTCCGGGTCCCCGCCACACCCCCCATGGCCAGCACTGGGCAGGGTCTGACACCTCCCCCCTGTAGAAACTCTGGAAACTGAGGGGTTTGGGCTTTCTCTGCTGACAGGCAATGACCCTCAGGAAAACACTGCTTTTGACCTGAGGCTGTGAAGAAGCTTTCCAGAATTATGATAGAACTGGGATCACTGGTGTGTAGTTTGAATAGAAGTGTGTAATGGCCCATGGTGTAAAATTTAGAATTTGTGGTTTTAGACTATATTAATACATATAAAACAAGATGGAGGTTTTAGGGTGGAGTTTTCTTTCTTTTTCACCTTCTTCACGGGTCTAGGTGGTACTTTTGTAATTGGATAGAAAATTCCACATTGCAGGTCACAGGTGATTGGTTGTTGGGTTAAAAGTAAAAAGAATTTAGCTGTGTGTTCTTAATTGGACAGATTGGCCCTTAAAAGGCCTTGTAGAGAGAGAGAGAGATACGTGTCCATTTTTAGCCTGTTAGCTAGAAGTGCTGTAGAACTCACTGTAATATAGATAAGAATTAATAAATATCTGAGTCCAAACATGAAATTCCGTCTCTAGAGCATTTAATCCTGGCTCTGGAAGAATAAAACATAAAACATGATACTCCCCACCCCAAATTCTCCTGGCGGGGGGCGCTGGGGGCAGGGCGCGGGTGGAGTCCAGGTGAGGAGCTCTGGGCGCTCTGGGACTGCCTGAGGAGTCATCAGCGCCGCGCGCTCTGATTGGCTCAATTATTTTGGTGCCTTCTCTGATTGGCTGAGGAGAGGCCCGGGAGTTGAGAGAAGGACCGGGAGAGATCCTGCCCCAGGCTAGCGGTGGAAGAACATCCAATTAACAAGGCATGCAGATCATTTCCCAGCGGTGCCCACACTCCTGTAGGAACTAAATGCACCGAGGATCTCACGAGGGTCACCAACTCTCTGGCGGCCAAATCCAGCCCTGCGCTCCCTGCGGGTGCGGGCACTCTGGGAAGGGCTCAGCTGCGGGTCAGATGGCCGGAGAGTGGCTTGGTGGTCACCTCGTGTGTGAGGCAGTGATGGGCTGGGGAGATGCGTGGACACCACATGATCAGAGAGCTGACTGGGTAAAGGGACACGGGAACAGCGACACCGCAGTGACAGGCAGCCAATGCGGGCTTGTTTCAGTAAAGTTTGGGTTAAGTTTCGAGTATAAAAAGGCTCGGTTGGTTCCAATAAACGATCTTCTTCGGAGCAAGCAATCAAGTCCGTGTGTCTGTTCCTCATTGCTACACATGACCATGAGTTGGCCATGACGATGACTCAGTTATGATCCTGACATGACCATCATATGATTGTGGCCATGAGCTGACCACAAGACGAGCATGAGAACGACCATGAGATGACCCTGACTGTTGGGGGTTGGTTTTTCCCTTTCCTCTCTGCCTGTGGAATTTTTTTCTCATTGACATGCTAAGAAGCACTGATGACTAGGTCTTAGCAGTGATGGCTAGTGACAGAGGGAGGCGGGGCCTCATTGGTATTTTGGGAGTTTCTCTTGGAGGGCTGGGGGAGGTAGGGGTGGAAGGAAAGGGGGAACACGGTGAGATTGGAAGCAGGTAAAGGAGGGTGGGGGGCAGTTGCTGGCTCTCGCTCGCTTTTGGCTCTCGGAGCAGAAAGGTCATTGCTACCCCCCCACCATCCCAACGCCGGGAGCTGCCTCTCTGTTTTGGACCCCGCAGCCCTGCTTGGACGCCCTCCTGCTTCAGCTTGCTGTTTTCCCAGCATCCTGCCTCTCCTCCATCCCTTCCCATCTGGGACACAGCTGCCATCACCCCAGTGCCCCTGCAGCCGCACGGGGATCGTCGCACCTGCCCATCAGGAGCCTGCCAGAGCTCACTGCCAGCTGTGACAGCAACTGCACCAAAGGGGAAAGTGCCCGTGGCCCAGAGACTGGAACTGGGCTCCTGTTCTGTTTGTTGTTAATTTCATAGTTGTTGTTATTCCTATCTCCATATCATTGCCTGAGAGACCCTTAATTTCAAAATTATACTAATTCAAAGGGAATGGATTTATTTTCTCCATTTCAAGAGAGGGCCCTGCTTTCCCTAGCAGACTTTCAAACCAAGACACATCTCCTGAGCAGCAAGGGAGAGTTCTCCCTGCAGTTGATCACCCCAATACGGTATATTTTTGTCAGCTCTGAATTTCCCTTCTCCACCTTCAGGAGAAGAAAAAAGTCTGACTTTGTCTCTCAGGTTTCCTGATCATTCATAACTGAAAGCTGTTGAGGTCCTGAGGTTGCTCCCATGGTGTTGGACCCATTGTGCCCCCCCAAATATCTTCCTTTACCCTATAAACAACTGACAGAGATGGAAAGCACAGTAACAGGTCGAGTTGCAGGAATGTAACAACTACAAATCTGTGCCACCTTCTGTCTACTGCCCTGACCTGCCAAAATAGGGCTTGGGGAATTTTTTTTTATAAATGCACATGCTCTTTATTTTTTCTTATCTTTTATGAGAGCTGCCAACCCTTTTGTACCCTGAATGTCTCTCCAGGTCTCTACCCAAAGGCCTGACCCAAGCTGTGATCCTTCCAGCCAGGACCCCACCGTGAGGGGGTGGCAAGAGCTCTGTGTGTCAGCCCGGCTCTGGAGGCTGAGCTGGGAGTGATAATTATCCCTTTTCTAATGTCCTGTGAGCGGTGACTGCCAATTCTCCAAGGGCAGTGACACATTTTCACCAGGAGTGTGATGTCCATTGTTACAAAGCTTCCATTTTTACAAAGGAAACATTTTCAGTTTCGTTTTCTCCCTGTAGTGGAAGAAGAAAAATCACGGCTACTATTGTAAATAAATCAAAAGCGTTTCAGGCAGATTTGTTAAATTGAAACATCTACTCCTCAGGGCACAGCCTCACCCTTTTTACAAGGCTTCCTTTGAATGCAACGTGGAATTTCCTTAAGTAGGAACTGCTGGATGATGCTTCCTGAGATGGATTTTTTCTGTTGGATGCAACTGTCTCCAAACTGGAGGATATTGAACAAAATGATAAGTAAATCAGTTTTGTCTCATTTAGGGTGTGGAATGCCAGAGCCATGCAAAGAACTGGTAGAAGCAGGATATGATGTTCGACTGCCAGACAAAGAAAATGTGACTCTTCTTCACTGGGCAGCGGTAACAGAGAGGAGCTGGTGAAGTGAGCTGGGAGTCCCTGTGACAGTAACAGCGACAGCATATTCTGCCACTGTTACCTATAATGACTTTGTTGCTTTTGTACTTAAAGACAGAGGAATGCCCTGCTTGAGAAGAAAAGGGTAGAATTCAAATCTTAATGAACTTAGCTTTGTGAAAATGTCACCAAAATGGAAAGATAGCCCATTCTCTGCATTCCCGAGCAGCAGGGAGGCAGGGAAAGCAGGCAGATTGGATCCCATTGCCGAATTGCAGCGTAGCAAAGTCCCGAAGCCGAATGCACAAAAGCTCCCGCAGCAACCATGCAACCGACTGCTCTGATCCACTGATGGAAGGAAAGCAGCCAGGGTTACACCCCAGTCACTGAATTCCAGGATTAAACCAAAATTCTTTTTCTCTAGGTAGGCGCAAAGGAGAAAATCCCAACCAGATATTCTCAGGAGGTAAAAAGCACACAGTTTACTGGCCAACTGGCAAAAAGTTTAAAGGCCAACTAGAGAAAATTAAGGAACATTGTCAAAAGTGTAAACATAACAGTACTTATCACAGCATAGACTTCACCTAATGATCATAGAAAATCTTTACACTCATTTGATGTTACCTTCCGTAAGAGAGAAGAAAGAGGAAACCAGAAAGACAGGAAAGATACAGAAAAACAGACATCTATCTACTGAGTCCTGGGTCCCAGTGATGTAAAACTCCAAGATGAAGGTACGGCTAAAGGATCATGTGCTTGCCTTATGGTGATCCTTCTTCCTTATGGTGGCCCCAAACCTTTTCAGCCCATCCTGGGCCTTCCTCCCAGGAGGGATTTCTGGTCTCTTGGCCACTTGGGTGCCTCCAGTGTGCCATGACTGACAGACATTGTGGAGCAGAGCACTACCTTCCCAGAGATCTGATCGACTCCTAGCACACATTCCCAGCCCTCAGGATGTCTCAAAAAAGATTACCTTTTCCAGACTCTGACAGGCAGGACCCACCCCCACAAAGTCTCGTGCAGAGTGTACACCTTTAGCACAATGTGAAACTGCCTAGGCAGCCTTTAAAAACTCGTGTCTGAGAGCAAACCCCTCTGTCCTCCTCAAGGTTTCCTGGTTCTCAAATCCTAAAAACACAGTGACCATCTTTTTGTCACAAAGGGTCATGGGACCGATACTTTATCACTAGGAATCCCTCCTAAGCCAGCATCCTTCCAGAGAGTTGGAGAGAAAGAGAGAAGGTCCTCCCTGAGCCTCCTTTCCTGCAGGCTGAGCCCCCATCTCCCTCAGCCGCTTCTCACCTGACTTGTGCTCCAAAGCCCGCCCCAGCTCAATTCTCTGCACACACTCGAGCACCTCAAAGTCTTTCTTGTAATGAGGAACTCAAAACTGACCCCAGGATTAAGGTGAGACCTCAGCGGTGCCCAGAACAGGGGGACAGTCACTGTCCTGATCATGCTGGCCACACTATTGCTGACACTGGCCAGGATGCCATTGTCCTTCTTGGCCACCTGGGCACACCTGGGCTCGTGTTCGGCAGCTCTGGGCCAGCACCTCGAGGTCTTTTTCTGTGGGATGATTGGAAACTGCGGGGAACGATCAGTGGAATGTGGACAGTTTAGTAACAATTCCAGGAGGCCCAGTCTGATTTCGGGACTCTTTGGCCGTTTTGGTAACAAGTCAAGTCAGCCCAGTTCCCCTTAAGGGCTCTGTGGCCGCCTGAAGTAACCAGCCCGTAGCCCTGCAGGGGGATGTTGTAACCCAAGTGCAGGTGTAAGCTATTTCTTTGGACACCCGTTCCCACTCTTGCAGAACGTTGGGGTTTATTTATGGATCCCTCGTGCCCGCTGGCCGAAGCGCCTCCTGCCCCCGCTGTTGTTGCTGTCGGAGCTCGCAGCGCAGCCCTGCAGGAACGGCCGCTGCGCGCGGGCCCCGCTCCGCCGCTGCCCCGGTGACGGCCGAACCCTGGGCGCGAGCACCGCCACGGGGGCGGGGCCTGCGCCCCTCGCGCTGCTCGGCCACCAATGGGGAGCCGTGGGACGGGCGGGGCGGGCGGGGATTGGCTGGGGCCGGTGGGCGGGGGCGGGGCCCGGAGGGGCCGGGCCCGGCTGAGGGGCCGTTGGTGCGGCAGAGTGGGAGCGGCGGCGGCCGGGGCGGCGTGGGGGAGCGGAGTGCGGTGGGGAAGGGACCGACCCCCGGTGGGAGAGAAACCGACCCCCGAAGGGCGAGGGACCGACCCCCGGCGAGAGAGGGACTGGCCCCCGGTGAGGAACTGAGTGGCCTCTGGCGAAGGAGTGAGCCCCGGTGAGTGGCCCATAACGAGTGCCCCTCGCGGCGTGGTCTCGCGTCCTGTGCCCAGTACCAGCGCTCTCTGACTGATCCACATCTGTACTTGCATCTGTTTGACATCTGGACACAGGACTCCCATGCTGACCTCCGTGGCTGCTGGCATATATTTATTCTCTTTGTGTCACTTTTCAGGTACATTATTGATTTATGATCCGGATGCAGTGTCTGGTTTCCCACACAGCTGTTGAATGAATCCTTTTGCACAAAAGGTGGTGGATGATGCACTGGCATTTACTCTTTGGTGTTTCACACTTTCCAAGGCATTTTGGAATCCAAATGAAGCTTATGTACTTAGAAATTAAATATGTAGGGAATGTAGTCAAATATTGCTTGTGTGACGTATTCCTTAATGAGTTCTTTTAGAAAAACCAACTATATACAACAGTACCCATTTGTTTTATATTAATACACAAGATCAAAATAATAGGACAAGGAGCCGAATCTAATTACCAACTGTCCTGCCTCCCCACCAAAAAAGGGTGACAACCTTACATGCAATCCATTTTTAGAGCTGTGTGACAGGTTAGATGTATTAGTAGTCTAGAATCACTACATCTGTATACTGCCGAATTGGCTTACCCAATACTTAACAGAAACTTAATAGTAATATTTGGTATATGTATGTAAGGGATAGTGTTTTGAGGGGTTTTGTCTTATATGCATTTACTGTGAATACATTCTCTCTCTTCTCGGTGGTTTTGTATGTGTCCATGCCTGACTTCTGCCATAAACTTCTCCCTGCCTATGTGGGAGGTGTACAAGAAGGTGCTGTCACCCCTGCTGGGAAGGTCTTCCTTGGAATACATGCACACCATGGAATCCTCTGAAGTTATACTATGTCTGTTCTTAGAGTATTTAATAACCATTGTGTAGCCAGAGCAAAGGTGGACATAAAGGCTCTCACCTTCCTCATGTGTTCAGTTCAAACAAAACCAGAAAGCAATCTACATCATCTTTTAGAATAAGTTATAGCATTTGTATTTCTTATAATTAGTAACACTGTTGATCTGGTAGGCACCACATCATCAATGGAAAAGTACTGGTTGATGATTTTGGCACTTAAAATTGTCAGTGGACTATTGCTGGTATTTGACAAGATAGTTTTACCTGCTCAAGCTCCATGAACCCAAGGGACTTGAGCAAAATGTGTGATGTGAACTGTTAGAAAGAGTACTACAGTTGTTACTGTTATAAATGAGAGACAAAAGTCTCTATATTCAGCAAAATTTAGATTGCTTTATTTGATATAGAAAGAGCAAGCAGGGCGCTGGGGAACGTGAGGGGTCACCGCCCACTCCACGCTCCACCCAACCTTGGTTTGCAGCCTCTTCTTATACTGTGGGTTCTCGTTGTAATCAATAATTTTTGGTTTTTTGTTGTCATAAGTAGTGGTGGTTGAATAAACATCCTTACACAAATTCACAAAGCCTTTGGGTGATAATCAGTCACAGATAGCCATCTGGTCCTTGTAGATATCCACCAGAGAAGTTCTGGAAGTCTAGTCCTTGAGATAGGCAGCATTGATCAGACAAAGGCAGGAAGGGCTTTCTGGGAAGTCTGATTTTGCAAGCTGGTAGCCGATACAACTTATTTGGAAAACATAACATAACATATTATAATGTAACATAATACAACGTAATATAACAAAGTGATTTTAAACAGAATTATTTTATCATATAATTTCCATTATCTAGTGTCCATGCTTCACTTCAGAGCTTAGTATTCTGGTTTATATAAACCCCAATGCTTTTGTGATTAACACGAATCTTTTATCAATTATCATACTGAGAACCCCAAAACTCCCCCTGGACCCTCACCTGGGAAACCCCAAATCCTTGGGAATGCTCACCTGGGATCCCCCCCAAAAATCTAATCTGGGTACCTGGGAACTCCAAAACCTCCTGCAGCCTCATCTGGGAAACCCCAAATCCTTGAGAATTCTCACTTGGAACCACCCAAACCCCACCCAAACCCTCCCCAGAACTCCCCAACCCCTCCCCCGCCCCCTAACCCCCATTTACTGTCCCCAGCTGTCCCCCCCTGCCCTCCCCCCCGAGCTGGCCCAGGTGGACACCGCGTGGCACTGAGCCCTGGTGGCCCTGGTGGCCCTGGTGGCCCTGGCCGAGGCCTTGAGGACACCAAGCACCATCCCCACGGCACTGGCTGAAGCCAAGGTCACGCTGTATCAGGCCCAAGTGGCCCTGGAAGAGCTGAAGGAGGCCAGAAAGGCCGAGGTGGCCCCGGCGGTGGCCCGGGGGACCCTGGGGGACGAGGACAAGCAGGAGCTGCGGGGCTCCAAGCGATCCTGGCTGAGGCAGCAGTGATGATGATGCTGGAGCAGGAGGAGGAAGGGGCACAGCAGTGCCAGAGCTGGCTATGGGCTGGGCACAGGCTGGCCATGGGGCTGATGGTGCTGTGTGCTGCTGTGTGTGAGTAAAAACCAGTGTGGACCAGTATAAATCAGTATGGACCAGTATAGAGCAGTACAGACCAGTTTGGGTGATCTGGGCTCCAGGCTGGGCATGGGCCGGCCGTGGGGCTGATGGTGCTTTGTAGGAGTATAAACCAGTATAAACCAGTATAAATCAGTATAGACCAGTATGGGCCAGTACAGACCTGTACAGACCAGTATGGACCAGTAGAGACCCACCCTGTCCCAGGATGGGGACACTGGGCTGGCACTGGGAGCACTGGGAAGGAACTGGTTTGGTGACATTGAGATGGTGACATTGGTATGGGGAAAATGAGTTGGTGACAATGGGATGGGACTGGGATGGAACAGGTGGCAGTGGGACATAACTGGGAGCACTGGGACAGGGACACTGGAACAGGATGGGGGATACTGGGATGGGACAGGGACACTGGAATGGAACTGGGAGCATTGGGCTGGTGGCACTGGGACAGGACTGAGGACACTGAGACTGAACTGGGGACACTGGGGTGGTGCCATGGGTGGCACTGGTGATGCTGAGATGGCACTGGGGACACTGGGACAGGACCAGTGACACTGGATTGGTGACACTGGGACAGAACTGGTGGCACTGGGATGGAACTGGGGACACTGGGTTGGTGACACTGAGCTGGCACTGGGAGCACTGGGCTGGCACTGGGAGCACTGGGCTAGTGGCACTGGGACAGGACCGGTGGCACTGGGCTGGTGACACTGGTATGGGTCAATGACGGGGTGGCACTGGGCTGGCACAGGGACACAACTGGGAGCACTGGGACAAGAACACTGGGACAGGATGGGGGACACTGGGATGGCACTGGGGACACTGGGCTGGTGATGACATTGGTATGGGGACACTGGGGATGTGGTACTGGGACAGGACTGGTGGCACTGCGATAGGACTGGGGACACTGGGCTGGGGCTGGAACTGGGTTAGTGACACCAGGCTGGTGGCACTTGGGTGGTGACAGAACTGGTGGCACTGGGTTGGTGACACTGGTATGGTGACAATGGGGGGGTAGCACTGGGATGGGACTGGGAGCACTGGGATGGTGACACTGAGAGGGAACTGGTGGCACTGGGACACAACTGGGAGCACTGGGACAAGAGCACTGGGACAGGATGGGGGACACTGGGCTGGCACTGGGAGCACTGGGAGGGAACTGTTTTGGTGACATTGAGATGGTGACTTTGGTATGGGGAGAATAGGGTGGTGGCACTGGGAGGGAACTGGAGACACAGATTGAACTGGGAGCACTGGGATGGTGACACTGGGACACAACTAGGAGCACTGGGACAGGGACACTGTGACAGGATGGGGGACACTGAGATGGACTGGAGACACTGGACACTGGGATGGACTGGAGACACTGGGAGGGAACTGGGAGCACTGGGATGGTGAAATTGGTATGGTGGCAATGGGGCAGTGACACTGGGCTGGGAAGGAACTGGGAACACTGAGCTGGTGACACTGGGACAGGACTGGGGACACTGGGGCAGCTCTGGTGGCGCTGGGGTTGAACTGGGGACACTGGGATTGAACTGGGGACACTGGGCTGGTGACACTGAGACTGAACGGGTGGCACTGGGATGGTGACACTGGGGCAGCCCTGGGCTGGTGGCTCTGGGGTGTTCTTGGTGCCACTGCTCAGGTGCCACTGTGCTGGTTGCCCTGCTGCCGTGTCCCCGGTGCCACCTGTGCGGTGTCCCCATGTCCCCGCAGTGTCTCTGGACTTGGCACACTCTGCCCTGGGGGTGACCAAAGACAGTCACCTGCTGCTGGCTCTGGGCACAGTGGCCGTGTCCTGCCAGGTGACCCTGCAGGCCTCGGTGACATCGTGGTGACACCTGGCCACCATCGCCTGTGAGCACTGGGCCATGGCCCAGCACCTGCGTGACTGTGCCCAGGGGGTGGCGACCGCCAGGGCCAGCAAGGACACTGCAGATGTCCAGGGGCAGCTGGACACGGTGACATGGCACCTGGGGTACTTGGTAGACCCTGTTAACAGGGACATGATGGTGACACATGTGGGACATGGCAACAGGGGTTCCCCAGAGCTGCCCAGGCCCTCGGGGACATCGTGGTGGCCTTGGGAACCTCGGTGGAGGGACACAAGGAAGTGATGTGAAAGCTGGAGGCAGCCCGGGATGCAGGGACAGGGTGGGGACATGGGGGCGGCACTGTCACCCCGAGGGACACTGGGGACCTTGGTGCCTTTGCCTTGGGGACATCGGGGCCACCCTGAAGTCACCTGTCCTGTTTTGGGTCACTAAGATGACCCTGCAGTGTCCCCACGTGACCGCAGTTTGTCCCCTTGAATCATTAAAAACCGGAATAATCACGGACAAAGGCACTGTAACTAATTAAAGTTACAAAGTGGTGTGTTTATTCACCGGCACGGGAGTCACCTCCCAAAGGCGTGACCGCCCCGAACAAGGTTCTTTGCCCTCTATTTATTGCCCAAGACCTTACATACAATACATGTGCATAACCCCAGCACCTCCCACCCCCACCCCATATTAAAATGAGCCCATTCGTCATTCAAGCATGCGCAGTTCTTCTCTTGAATTGGGTCGGTGGTCTCGAAATGGGTCAGTGGTCTCAAAGGATGAAGTCAGGAGAGTCTTCATCAGGTCTCTGTGATCCTGTGGCACAATCCAAGGCCTCGTGCTTCATGATTAACGCATTATTATTTTATTTATTATTTAGGTTCTTCTATACCTAAGTTCATAATAGCACATAATTATACCAATTAGCTCTTGCCTAAGCATCAAGTAATTACCTACCTAACGTACATCTTGGCCATGGAAACTCCTTCTACCCTTAGCAAAAATCTTAACTCTTTAAAACCATGATTCAACTCTCCATGTCTGTGCCCCACCATGTCTTTGTCCCTCCATATCCCCACCCATGTCTCAGTTCAGTGTCTTTATTTTCACCCGTGTTGGTTGTTTTAAAAGGATGAAGAGAAATGAAAAGCAAATCGAGGCTAAAAGAAAAAGATTTCAGTGTCTGTGTGAGCTGAGGACCAATGTGCTTGAGTGGGAGGGAAAAACATTTTTTGGAGGACTTTCCACCCCACTGTCTCCAAAATCTTGGTCTTTGCCTCAGTTCATTACCATGTGGCTGCGGAAGACAACCTTGGGCAATAGGAAATGAAAATCCGGGAATTAGTGAGGTTGGAAAAGATCTCCAAGACCATTCCTGGATATTCCTGGATACCACCAGGAGATAGGATTGAACACAGAATATTTTCTGAGGTTGAAAGTCAACAAATCTGCTCTCCTCAAAGAATTCCCAATGTCAGTTTGGGCCCTGATGGACGTTCCTGCCCCTGTGTTCATCCAGGTGCCCACAGGGAGACAGGATGATGCAGAAACCCCTCAGCCAGGTGTCTTCCCAACACGGATCACCAGGACCAAAGATCACCAGGGCTCTGCCCAACGGGGGTCACTGGGGATCATCCAACACCGATCCTCCCATGGGAGATGGAGCTGGAGCAGAGCACAAAGCTCTTCCCACACTCGGGGCACTCACAGGGCTTCCCTTAGTGGTGACTCCGTTGGTGTCGGGTCAAGTGAGAGCTCCTGGAGAAGCTCTTCCCACACTCAGGACACTCGTAGGGCCTCTCCCCAGTGTGGATGCGCCTGTGCCTGATGAGGGTGAAGTTGCGGTTGAATCCCTTCCCGCAGTCGGGGCAGCGGAAGGGCCTCTCCTCTGTGTGAATCCGCTCATGTAGGAGGAGATTGGAGCTTCTCTGAAACCTCTTCCCACACTTGGGACACTCGTAGGGCCTCTCCCCAGTGTGGATGCGCTGGTGTTTTCTCAGGTCAGAGCTCCATGCAAAGCTCTTCCCACATTCCGAGCAGGTGTAGGGCCGTTCCCCTGTGTGGATCACCTGGTGCTGGATCAGGTTGGAGCTGTTGCTGAAGCCCTTCCCACATTCCCCACACTCGTAGGGCTTCTCCCCAGTGTGGATCCTCTGGTGTAGGATCAGCTGGGACCTGTAGTTGAAACCCTTCCCACATTCCAAGCACTTGTGGGGCTTCTCCCCTCCAGGAGGCTTCTCCACCAGCTCTGAGCTCTGCCTGGATCTCCGGCCGCCTTCCCGGCTCAGGGAGGGTCTTTCCTCCTCGCAGCTCCCTGGGCTGGGTTTGCAGCCCCTCCTCGTGAGAGATATCCAGGGCTTTTCTGCCTCCTCCATCCCTGCACACCTGAGGAATGAAAATTCCTGGATTAGGGGGAAATAACAAGAAGAGAGCTCCATAAACTGGGTGTTCCTCCTTGCCCAAGTTCATCTCTGGAAGTCATTGAGCATCTTGTGTCTGTAATAACCTCCCAAACACCAAGATTCCTGCTTCAAATCCTCCAAACTTTAACACACGGATCAAAAACTCCCCAAATATCAAGCTTCAGCCAAAATCCCCTCCAGACATGTGCTGGTTTGAAAGCAAAACCAATGAGAGAATCAGTCAGAAATACAATTCTATAGGAAAAAAGATAAGAGAAAAATAATACATGAAATAGTACAAAAGAAAACAACTGACAGAATCAGAATACAACCTGACACCCCCCTAGTTAGGGTGGTGGTAGCAGTCCCAATGAAGTGGTTTTGTTGTAGTAGTGATGCTGTAGAAAGTTCTGGTAGCTCTTGTCCTCTGGAAACCAGTGGGGAAGGGCTGCCTTGGTGTTCCAAATCTCAGATTTTATCTAGGTAGGAAAGGCTTGGCTCCTCCCCCTGGCTGGAGCATCTCCCAATGGGATGATGGAATTTTATCAGTCATGCAGTGGCACTCAATGGCCCATTAACAGAAGATATCTTCCTGGAGGAAGGATGGGTTGTGGAAAAGATAAAGAACACTGCCCCACCTGGTTTTAACAGATGGCCCTTTAGCAGAGGATATCTCCCACAGTGATAAGGATCACTGCTCCATCTGTTTTTATCCACCACTCTTTGTTCTTTTGTTTCTTCCCAGGACCTCCGACTAGTTACTTAATGTTTGCTGCTGATTTCTTCTCCCTTTTGAAGATGAAAATGGTAAAAGTGTCTTTGACCTGCCTTGCTGGATATTGTGAAGAGGAACAGTCATCTACTGCAAGTGGAAGTGTCACAGGTGGAGCAGAGTTCTGTGAGTGCTGTATCAAACCAGACCTCGTCAGACCTGCCAGAACAACTGGTCCATGCTGCCCTTCACTGCTCTGCCTGTTCCCCACTGTTTCATGCCAGAGTAATTTAACTGCTGTTAATTGGGTGTGTGTTTCACTCGAGCCAGTGCAGCAGAACCAGCAGAAAGCAGCCCCAGAATGAATGGGGCTCTGCAGAGGAGCCCCAGACTATTCATCAGCCTGCCCGCAGAACTGGCTCCAACTCTGAACCCTTATGACCACGCTCTGAAGAAGACACACTTCTGATATTTCTGGGGCACTTATGACTGAGGCACTGCACGTGCTTGTGCAGGGAAGAATCCCAAAGTTTTTTCTTACTTCAGGAAAAACCCTGCAGCAGTGCATACCCAGCATCTGCTATCAGCACATCCTGGCTACACGTGCAGGAGAAGCAGCAGCAGCATTGTACACGTGGGTTTGTTAAGCTGAACTCCCCTACGCTTTGAACAGTGCTCATCACAAACATATTTAATGGCACACCGATGCCATACATTTCTCCTAAAAGCCTCCCTTGTAACTAAACTTTACTGGAAAGTTAATGCCGAGGATGAACGAGCAACTTCGGTCTCAGTGCGGAGGTGGAGGGGTTCTAAACACTGACTTTGCGAGAGCAGCATCTCTCCTGAAGCGCTCGGGGCCACCCGAGCCGCCGCCGGGAGCGCGGTGCAGAAGGCGGCCCGGACTCAGCCGCAGCGCCGGGCACCGCGCATCGCTGCTCTGCAGGGCGGCCCGCACGTCCTCCAGCAGCTGCCGCAGGCTGCCCTTCTCCTGCTGCAGCTCGGCCATGCGCTCCTCGGCCCGCTCCAGCGCCACCATCTCCTCGCAGCGCTCTCGGGAGCAGGGCCCCGGCGGCCGCCGCTCGGGCTCGGCGGGGGCTGCGCGGGCGGATGTGGCTCTCGATGTGCTCGCCCTCCCGGCCCAGCGGCAGCCGCGGCCCCGCGCGGGTGCTGAAGTGGCCGCAGAGCCGCGCGTGGAGCTGGCGGAAGGTGAGCTCGGCCCAGAGCCCGTCCTACAGCCCCGCGCACTCCTCGGGCTCCGCCGCCTCCTCCGGCGCCAGCGCCCGGCACAGCGTGCGGGACTCCTCGCCGGGGATGCGGCCCGGCCCGGCGCAGTCCCGCTGCTGGAAGATCTCGTGCAGGGACTGCTCCGGGCCGCTGGCCAGCACGACCATCTCGCTCTCCACGCCGCGCTCCAGCCCGTAGCGGTGGGCGAGGGCTCTGAGCAGCCACTGCGTGCGCCGGGCCGGCCGCCCGGAGGGGTGCCAGCCCTCAGGCGGCTCCATCGCGCCCGCCCGGCCCGCGGCGCTGCCCGAGCATCCTGAGCGCCGCTCGCCCGAGCGCTCGGCCCCGGCCCCGGCACGGAGCGCCCGGCTCGCCCCGCACGGAGCCGCGTCCGCCTTTGTCCGGCAGGAGCAGGGACTCGGGCAAAGCGGGCAGGTGCCGCCCTGCTCCCTTTGTCTGACAAGCCCGAGCCCCAAGTGTGGTTCTTATTTCTTAGCTAATTTCTCCCTGCTTTCTCTCTGACACAAGCAAGACAATAGCATCGCACAATCCAGTTTGACAAGTAAGGCTTGTGAACGAGTGAGTGCTTCCACTAAATTAAAAACCCAATGTGCTTGAATGCCGACCTTCTGTTCGCTCAGGCTTCCTCATCTCTGTAGATGAAGTGACTTCCTGATGTTGGTGTGTGGATGTTAAGAGGTCTGTGTTAGAGATGAGTAAGTGTTCAACTCGTTCAAACGAGCTGCCCAAAGCAGTGATTTTGGTCTCTCTTTGCCAGGGGAGCAGGACGAGCTTTGTTGAACGCAGGCAGCAGCACAAGCAGGGCTCCTCTGGCAGCAGGGATATGCCAGGAGCCAGAGGGGACCGTGGCACCAGAGGGGACCGTGGCACCAGAGGAGACCGTGGCACCAGCCGTGCCCGAGGCCTGAACAGGCTGCCAAAGTCAGGTGGTGCTGACAGGCTGCGTTAACAGCCCAGGCAAGGCGTGGTGAGGAGCCAGGGCTGGGGACCACCAGAGGAATCCTGTCAAGAGCAAATGGTTCTAATATTCTCTCAAGGATAAAAAAGGAGCAAACCAGTCCAGCAGATATGTGAGGAAAACGAATTCAAGTTCGTTTAAAACGCTGCTTAATACAGGGTTGGGTTTCTTTTGGGTGAACTGATGCTAATAAATATTTGCTCCCATATGATGGGGTTTCTCTGCAAATAGGCCTTGATATTAAATTTCTGACCACCTTTAATTTTGCAATTTCTTCGGTTGAGCACCTGAGTAGCTTTGCTGAGGAATGGAGAACTATTTGTAGGTCAGTATTTTCTCAGGAGGAGCCTTAAATTTCAGCACAGGTGGAAGGAAAGGCAAAGGTTTGAAAGCCTTCCCCTGCTGAAGTGACACACTTTGAGAGGAGTCTGTGAGGAGAAGTCCCCTCAGGCACTGCCAGGGCTGTTTGCCTCCTCTGCAGGCTCAGTATTCTGGGAGTTCCACAAGCCTCAGATGCCACTGTATTTTCCCCTGAATATTTTTTGTCGTGCAGTACACAGGGAGAATATTTTGTGCTAGATTCTCCTCTGGGCTGAGAGGAATGTTGAATTAGTCTTTACAAATGAGCTCTGGATCTGCCTGTAGATAAGGTTAAACACTGAGAGATAAAAGAAACAATGGGATGGATTCCACTGATTGATGAATGGAAAAAGATGTTTGCCTTTACAAACAAACTATAGGGCTGCTGATAAATCAAATTGGATATCAAAAGATGAAAGAAGCAAGGGGGGAGGGGAAACTATGAATTATATAAAAAATAAAAAGGAAAAGGGAGGGTTATACATTAGAGGGGAATTTCAGGTATCAGGCGTTCCGGGAAGTCTGTGCCTCTCAAGTACCTCAGCCAATGGGGAAAGAGAGAGGGAAATGTGGCCGGGAATATAGGATAAAAAGGAGGCTGCGTCCTCCAAAAATTTGAGAGATGCCAGGGGAATGTCCCATGGCCTCTCCCTTTATTCGAATAAAGCAAAAAGGACTCCTCTGTCTCCTTTTTGGACATAAACCTCTGGTGTTTGTGGATTAATTTTCCTGACAATTTTGGGGGCTCGTCCGGGATCTTTCCACCGTCCGGGGCAGCGAGTGGAGCTGAAGGCACCTCACCCAGTTTGGGTGATCAGCTCCCCTTGGTGCCGGCCGGTACCGGGCGATCCATTGGGTTCCCGAGACTGTCCAGGAGACAGACGAGTGGCGGACCAGGGGGGTCCGTGAAGAGTCCGCAGGGAAGGACCACTGAAAACAAAGGAGCAAACCTGGGAGGGCACCCATGGAGGGTAGCACAGGTAAAACGGGGCACCCAGAGAGGGTTGGAAGGGTGAAGCCGGGAAGGGGCCCCGGCAAAAGGGATGACGATCCCATAATACCCCCGGAGAGTCCCTTGGGGTGAATGCTGAGGTCTTGGGACAGATTGTATATTCACCCAGAAGTAACTGTGGAAATGATGGTAAAATATTGTTATTTTGTGTGGCCAGAGTATAAGTTGGCAAGGGGACTTATATGGCCACCTTATGGAACAGATAAAATTCAATTTTGTGAAGGTATTTAGAGGAAAGTGGTGAGGATTGGAATGTTTTTCAGCACCTTCCCCCGTCTTGTCCTCCAGTGTTGCTGGCTGACCCAGAGCCAGCTGCAGGTCATCTGTATCCTCAACTTTCAGAGCAAGGGGATCAGGGAAATGTTATTCCTACAGCCTCACCTGAGAAGGATAATGGTGTAGGGGGAGGGGAGCAGCATGTTGTATCACCCCCCAGAACTGGAAGAGGAACTCAGTTTAGGGCATCAGAAGCCCCCCAAGAGACAGGGGTACACCAGATGCCACTCTGTCAAGTTCCTTTGGGGGGTCAAGGGGGAGGATTTGGGTTTGTAATTGTACCACTCACTACCCAGGATATAAGAGGGTTGTAAAAAGAATTACCCCCATATTTGGATGATCCCGTAGGGGTGGGGGAAAAGATAGAGGAATATTTGGGAAATGCGGATTATACATGGAAGGATTGGGATTTTCTTTTGGGAATTTTGTTTGAGTCATCAGAGAAATGAATGATTTTGCAGAAAGCTCGGCAGCTGTGGGAGAATGAACACCCACAAGCAGCAAGGGGAGCTGGACCCAATGCACCTACGGTGGGTGATGCCATCCCCCAGGCAGACCCCCAGTGGGACCCAAATAACCAGGCCAGTCTGGCTCACCGTGATTGCCGTGCTTATTTGATCAGGGCAATCAAGTCAGTGGCTCCCAGAACTAACAACATAGCTAAGGCTCTGTCGTTAGAACAGGAGAAACAGGAAAGCCCTCATTGGTTGGAGAGGATTAGGGATGCCTTGAGGAAGCAAGGGGGGATGGATCCTGAAGGGCCAGCCTTCAACACATTGCTTAAGGTACAATTTGTTCCTAAGGCCTGGCCTGATATACGGAAAGGAGTACAGAAAGATGAAAAGTGGCAAAATAAGCCTCTAGAGGAATTGGTTAGAAAAACACAGCAGATATATGTAAGAAGGGATGAGGAAAAGGCAGAAGCTAAAGCAAAGATGATGGCAGAGTTTTTGCAGCCCCGGAGGAATAAACCACAGGGTCCAAGGGGTCCCCAGGGACAGAGGGGACGGGGTCGGCCACAAGGAAGGGGCAGAGGGATTCCCTCCTCGGCAGGGGACAGCCGACCCAAACAGCGGCTGGGGAAGAACCAGTGTGCTGTCTGCAGGGCAGAAGGGCATTGGAAAAACGAGTGTCCGCAGAAACAACTGGACCCTCAGGAGCAGGAAGTCCAGAGAATAATGGAAATGGATTGTTAGGGGTGTCAGGGGCTCCTATTATACCAAGGATCCACCACTCAGGAGCCCTTGATAACTTTTAAGGTGGGTCCGGATCGAGAGGAGGTGTGTTTTCTGGTAGACACAGGAGCCTCTCGGTCCAACTTAAATTTTATACCTAAGGGGGGAAAATTGTCAAAAAGATCCTTGGTTATTCAAGGAATAAGCGGGAAGGATGAGCGAGTGCATTTTATTCAACCGCTGTTAATAGATGTGGGGGACAGATTTGAACTGCATGAATTCTTGTTTGTTCCTAATTGTGATTGTAATTTACTGGGAAGAGATTTGATGGCTAGAATGGGAATGTAAATTAGCATTGTAAGAAGTGACACGGAGTCCGAAACTGTGATATCTTTGTGTAAAATGTCTGAGAAGGCTTATGCTGAAATAAATTAGGAAGTATGGGCAGCCCCAGGGACAAATTGGTTAATGCCCCAATCTTAGCTCTTCCAGATGCAGAAAAAAAAAATTTCAACTATATGTGGATGTCAAACAGGGTCATGCTAAAGGAATTTTGGTGCAAGAGCATGGGGGAACACGGAGGCCTGTTGCCTGTTTTTCTAAGTTGTTAGAGCCGGTGGCCAGAGGCGGCCCCATTGTCTGCAGAACTGTGCAGCCACAGCTCTGATGGTGGCTGAGGCCCGAAAGCTGACAAGGGGAGGGGATCTCATTGTTAAAGTCCCACATCAGATTAAAGCTTTGTTAACTGAGAGAGCCTCTAAGTGGATGACGAGTGCTCGATTATTACAGTATGAATCTTGTTTAATGGAACAGGAGGATTTAGAATTTAAAAGTGGAGAAGATTTTAATCCAGCCTCTTATTTAAATGGCCCTGGAGAAAAGGGGGGCCAGAAAGAAATCCATGATGGTATCCAGGTTATAGACCTCCAGACACGGGCTAGGGAAGATCTCCGAGATATTCCCTGGCCTGAGGGAGAGAACGTGTTCATTGATGGGTCCTCCAAGGTGGTAGAAGGGAAACGATTTACAGGATACTCTATCGTGAATGGGAAGCAATTAAGGGAAGGGGGGAGGTTACCACACACCTGGTCAGCTCAGACAGCAGAGCTGTACGGGCTTGTGAGAGCCTGTGAATTATACCAGGACAAGACAGTAAATATATTTACTGATTCTAAATATGCATATGGGGTAATACATGCATTTGGAAAACTATGGGAAGAAAGAGGTTTATTAAGCTGCAGAGGAAAGACATTAGCTCACGAGAATTTAATCTCTCGCCTATTGGAGGCAGTGAATTTACTAAAAAAGGTGGAGATAATCCACATTAAGGGGCATCAGGCAGGATGGTCGGAGGAGGCAATAGGAAACCGACTGGCTGATGAAGAAGCTCTCAAAGCTGCATTGTTGCCAGAAGTCTCTAAGATCCTGCCTTTGCTCCCAGTAACTGCACCACTGCCAGAGAAACTCTCTTTTCCACCAGAGGAACTTGAGATAATTAAAAAGAGTGGGGCAGAGGAAAGAGAAAATAATTGGTTTACAAGGGATGGTAAGCAGTGGATACCAAAAGCTCGAGCCTTACAATTGTTAAAACAACTTCATGAAGGGAGTCATTGGGGCTCCCGAGGACTGGCAGAAGCCTTCCTCAAAATGAACGCTGCTGTTGGTCTCTTTAGCCTGGCAAAGCGAGCTATTGAATGTTGTTTGACTTGTGCTAAAACCAACAACAAAGTTACAAAGAAACTGGCCAGGGGAGGGAGGTGTTGGGCAGTACGTCCCTTCCAGAGATGCCAGGTAAATTTTACTGAAATGCCTCGAGTGGCAAGATTTAAATATCTTCTGGTAATAGTATGTCAAGTAACCGGGTGGCCAGAAGCATTTCCAACTGTTTCAGCAACTACAGGATCAGTTGTTAAAGTATTTTTGGAACAAATAATTCCAAGATATGGGATGGTGGAAGCGATAGATTCAAATAGGGAAACTCATTTTACAGGAAAAATTCTTCAAGGAGTTATGACTGCTTTAGGGATACAGTGGAACCTCCATATCCCCTGGCACCCACAGAGTTCGGGTCAGGTTGAGAGGATGAATGGAGAAATAAAGAAACATCTCCTGAAACTGGTGATAGAAACTAAAATGCCATGGGTACGGCTTCTGCCCCTGGCTTTAGCAAGAATAAAAGCCAGACCCAGGGGAGATATTCAATTATCTCCCTTTGAATTGATGTTTGGAATTCCTTACCCTTGTAATTCTCAGCCTAGTGGGGGGATAGAGATAAGTGATGTGTATTTGAAACAATATGTGGCTCGGATAGTGTCTCTTGTGAAATCTCTTCGACAGGAAGCTCAGCTGAACAGACCCTGCCTTTGGACTTTGCTGTTCACAACATCCAACCGGGACACTGGGTCCTGGTTAAGGAGTGGGAAGAAGCACCACTGGTGGCCAAGTGGCGTGGACCTTTCCAGGTGTTGCTGAGCACAGACACAGCCGTCAAGACAGCTGAACACGGCTGGACCCATCACACTCGGGCCAAGGTCTCTGCAGCCCCAGAGATTTGGACATCTCAGCTGGAGGAGAAGGACGGGAAGCCGCGACTGACACTCGGCAGGAGGGGACTGGAGCAGCAGCCAGGGCGTCGACATCGGGGGAAGCCTCGTGTGCCCACCCACAGAGTGCCTGCTGAAATAGTCTGTGTGGGCATCCCTCCTCTCAGATCTCCAGGCACTGGGGGCCAACCCTTGCTGTCATTGTTTTCTTTATGTTAAGCTGTTTCTGTGCCTTCACTCCCCACAGGTGGTGTGGAAGACAACGTGAAAGTAAAAATGAAGTTAGGAAATTAGATTACACAATCAGAATGTTTCTCTTAATAATGTTCCCTTTATATTATCAATTAGGTTGGGGCCAAGAATGGGAAAATAATTTTTTGACCTTAGGAGAAGAAGTAGCAAAAACCTTTAACCTTAGCAATTGTTGGGTCTGTGGAGGGCCAGGAGAATCTGAAAACGGGCCATGGGTGGCCAGCCCAGTAAAACCTCAATAGTAGATTAACACCCTGAGTAAAGTCTGTAATGGAACAGGATTTTGGGATGAGGAAGGAAGTCCATGGCGGCTTCATTCTTCTGAAAAAGACACTTATTGCCTAAAATAAGGCAAATAGATGACAATGGAAAAGTGGTGAAACAAATTGCAAAATGAATTTTAAAAATTAGCTCATGTACCAGTCCAAAGATGAAAAAGATGGGAATGGGACATGTTTTCTTGGCTACCTGGTGGACTATAAGTTAAACAACTGCTTTTTTCCTCTTATGTGCTGTAGCAACTCTAATCTTTTTGCCAGGCATGATCCCTTGCTTAGTACAACTTATTCAACATGTGATCAAAGGGATGCAGGTAACAGCCACGCCCACTAATTCAGACATGGTTACAAAAGGACAGAAATTGATGTCACTCCAAATAATTACAAAACCAAAAAAGACTCAGGAACAAGAAATTAAGTCAATGAGAGCTAAAGTGTGTAAAGACAATTATTAAAAAATAAAAGAGGAGGGGTTGAGAGGAATGTTGAATTAGTCTTTACAAATGAGCTGTGGATCAGCCTGTAGATAAGGCTAGCACTGAGAGATAAAAGAAACAATGGGATGGATTCCACTGATTGATGAATGGAAAGAGATATTTGCCTTTACAAACAAACTATAGGGCTGCTGATAAATGAAATTGGATATCGAAAGATGAAAGAAGCAACGGGGGGAAAACTATGAATTCTATAAGAATTAAAAATTAAAAGGGAGGGTTATACATTAGAGGGGAATTTCAGGTATCAGGCGTTCTGGGAAGTCTGTGCCTCTCAAGTACCTCAGCCAATGGGGAAAGAGAGAGGGAAATGCGGCCGGGAAAACAGGATAAAAAGGAGGCTGCGTCCTCCAAAAATTGGAGAGATCCCAGGGGAATGTCCCATGGCCTCTCCCTTTATTTGAATAAAGCAAAAAGGACTCCTCTGTCTCCTTTTTGGACATAAACCTCTGGTGTTTGAGGATTAATTTTCCTGACAGAAAGAACTTGGGGATTCTTACCTGCACAAGCACGTGCAGTGCCTCAGTCATAAGTGCCTCAGAAATATCAGAAGTGTGTCTTCTTTCAGAGTGTGGTCACAAGGGTTCAGAGTTGGAGCCAGTTCTGCGGGCAGGCTGATGAATAGTCTGGGGCTCCTCTGCAGAGCCCCATTCATTCTGGGGCTGCTTTCTGCTGGTTCTGCTGCACTGGCTCGAGTGAAACACACACCCAATTAACAGCAGTTAAATTACTCTGGCATGAAACAGTGGGGAACAGGCAGAGCAGTGAAGGGCAGCATGGACCAGTTGTTCTGGCAGCTCTGACGAGGTCTGGTTTGATACAGCACTCACAGAACTCTGCTCCACCTGTGACACTTCCACTTGCAGTAGATGACTCTTCCTCTTCACAATATCCAGCAAGGCAGGTCAAAGACACTTTTACCATTTTCATCTTCAAAAGGGAGAGGAAATCAGCCGCAAACATGAAGTAACCAGTCAGATGTCCCAGGAAGAAACAAAAGAACAAAGAGTGGTGGAAAAAAACAGATGGAGCAGTGATCCTTATCTGTGTGGGAGATATCCTCTGCTAATGGGCCATCTGTTAAAACCAGGTGGGGCAGTGTTCTTTATCTTTTCCACAACCCATCCTTCCTCCAGGGAGATATCTTCTGTTAATGGGCCATTGAGTGCCACTGCATGACTGATAAAATTCCATCATCCCATTGGGAGATGCTCCAGCCAGGGGGAGGAGCCAAGCCTTTCCTACCTAGATAAAATCTGAGATTTGGAACACCTAGGCAGCCCTTACCCACTGGTTTCCAGAGGACAAGAGCTACCAGACCTTTCTACAGCATCACTACTACAACAAGACCACTTCATCGGGACTGCAACCACCACCCTAACTAGCGGGGAGTCAGGTTGTATTCTGATTCTGTCAGTTGTTTTCTTTTGTACTATTGCATGGATTTTTTTTCTCTTATATTTTTCTTATGAAATTCTATTTCTGACTTGGAGTCTTTCACTAGTTTTGCTTTCAAACCAGCATAATTTTGTAGGGGATTTTGGCTGAAGCTTGATATTTGGGGTTGTTTTTGATCCGTGTGTTAAAGTTTGGGGGATTTTGGTTGGGAATCTTGTTGTTTGGGAGGTTATTAGAGACACAAGATGCTCAATGACTTCCAGAGATGGACTTGGGCAAGGAGGAACACCCAGTTTATGGAGTTGTCTTCTTCTTATTTCCCCCTAAACCAGGAATTTTCATTCCCCAGGTGTGCAGGGATGGAGGAGGCAGAAAAGCCCCGGAGATCTCTCGTGAGGAGGGGCTGCAAACCCAGCCCAGGGAGCTGCGAGGAGGAAAGACCCTCCCTGAGCCGGGAAGGCGGCCGGAGATCCAGGCAGAGCTCAGAGCTGGTGGAGAAGCCTCCTGGAGGGGAGAAGCCCCACAAGTGCTTGGAATGTGGGAAGGGTTTCAGCTACAGCTCCAAACTGATCCTACACCAGAGGATCCACACTGGGGAAAAGCCCTATGAGTGTGGGGAATGTGGGAAGGGCTTCAGCAACAGCTCCAGCCTGATCCGACACCAGGTGATCCACACTGGGGAACGGCCCTACACCTGCTTGGAATGTGGGAAGAACTTCGCATGGAGCTCTGACCTGAGAAAACACCAGCGCATCCACAGTGGGGAGAGGCCCTACGAGTGTCCTGAGTGTGGGAAGAGCTTCTCACACAGCTCTCACTTGACTCAGCACCAACGGAGTCACCACTAAGGGAAGCCCTGTGAGTGCCCCGAGTGTGGGAAGAGCTTCGTGCTCTGCTCCAGGTCCATCCCCCATGGGAGGATCGGTGTTGGATGATCCCCAGTGACCCCCATTGGGCAGAGCCCTGGTGATCCGTGATCCTGGCTATCCCCGTTGCGTGGGGGGAATTGGTTGGAGAGATTTCTCTCCCTTCTCCTTGTCCCTCTGTGATTTGGTTATAATAAATTCCCTCGCTGTGCCCAGGCTGGCTCTGTTGTTCCCGTGCCGGTGCTCGGGGCGGGATCTCTCCTGTTCCTTCTCTCACTCCCGGGCCTCTCCTCAGCCAATCAGAGAATGCGGTGGAGAAGATTCAGCCAATCAGAGAGAGCAGCTGTGATGACTCACCGCTTGCCGGGCAGACCCGCAGCACCCAGTGTTCCCCACCTGGACCCCACCCTCCCCGCCCAGTCACGATCCCCCCGCGGGATTGCCCCAAGTCCTTTCCCAGTCCCGCCCCACAATAAACGGGACTGGGTCTAACTGAGAAGCTTTACTGGGAGCAGCCAGGCGGGGTCAGAGTGACAGCGGGGCTGGGGAGGACACACGACCCTCCCCCAATATCAGTGTGGGGACAAAGCAGGGTGTCCTGGCTGGGCTCGAGGCAATGGGCAGGGTCTGCCGCCACTGCTGGGTCAGGAGTTCTGTGGGTGGAGAAAAGGGGGATGTCACCGGACTGGGAGCCTCAGGGGGAGCACATGCGCGCTGGTGGAGGGAGCACACGACTCCCTAGGACCCCTCCCTCTTGCACAAGTAGAATCCGAGCCCCAGTGCTAGGAAGATTGAAGCCCAGCTCGAAGCCCCCAATTCCCATCAGCACCTTGCTCTGGACGGTGTCTGGCAACATCTCTGGGGGATCACAAGGGTCAGGACCCTCCCAAAACCTGTCACAGATACTCCAAATCCCTCTAAGTACCCTCCCAATTTCCTCCAGCCTACCCAGGACCCCTTAAAATCTCCTCCTAGTCTCTTCCCAGCCTCCCCAGCTCCCACCAAAGCCCCCCTTGTCCCTCTCCGGATCCCGTAACTCCCCTCTCAGTTTCCCCCCACTACCACAGGACTCCCAACCCTCTGACAGTCACTTCCAAGCCCCACCAGGACACACCAAGACACATCTCAGTTTCTCTCCAGCACAACCAACCTCATTCCAACCCCTGCTTTTCCCTCCCTGATCTTCTTCCATCCCCTCCAGGCTCACTCAAATCCCTCCCAGTTACACCCAGTACCCCCAAACTCCCTCCCAGTGCCCAGAAGGACACCCGGAACCCCATCCCACCCTCCCCAACATCCTTCAGACTTCTTCTTAGCCATTCTAGACCCCCGAGCCTTACTCCCAGTTTAAGCCAGACTATCTCAAACTCCCTCACAGTTACTCCCAGCACACCTCAATTCACCCACCAGCCACCCAGTACTTCCCCCACTACCCCCTGCTGTGGGGTCCGGGCCGTGCCCCAGTGCCGGCTCAGGGGGTGCTCCAGGCTGACGTGCTCCACCTGGAGCTGGAGCTGACCCCGTGCCGGGGGGGGGTTTCCAGCAGCACCAGGAGCTGGTACAAATCCAGTCCCCGTTGAGGAACAGGTCGGTGGCCACCACGTGTCCCGAGGGCTCCTGCTGGTGCTGGAACCAGCTCAGCTGGATGTTGGCAGGGTAGAAATCCATCACGGAGCAGAGCAGGCAGCCGGGGCCGGGCTGGGAGCTCGAGGGTCACAGTGAGATGGATACACTGGGGGTCACTGGGAGAGCGTGAGGACACTTTGGGATCAGCGGGGGGGGAGATGGGAGAGGACTGGTGTGGCACTGAGAGGGACTGGGAGTGAAGCTGGAGAGAATGGGGAAACATCGAGAGAGAGTGGAACGGATTGGGGCAATGGGTGATAGGGTGGTGGTCTGGAATTGGACTGAAAAAGGACTTGGAAAGGACAGGGAATGGACTTGGAATGGAATGGCTGTGGACTGAGAGGAATTTGGAGGGACTCTAGTGACACTGGGAGGGACTATGAGGATATTGGCAGGGCCTGGGGAGGCACTAGGAGAGACTGGGATGGACTGGAAGAGACTGGGACGGACTGGAAGAGCCATCATCTCACCATTTCCCGCCCCTCCCGCTCACCCGAGAGCTCCGTGCCCCCAGCCCGGGGGGCTCCCAGTGGCACCAGTAGGGCCCCAGCTGCCCCACACGCCCCATGGCCAGCTCCGGGCAGGCTCTGACACCTCCCCCGTGTTGGAACCCTGGAAACTGAGGGGTTTGGGCTTTCTCTGCTGACAGGCACTGACCCCCAGGAAAACACTGCTTTTGACCTGAGGATGTGAAGAAGCTTTCCAGAATTGTGATAGAACTGGGATCACTGGTGTGTAGTTTGAATAGAAGTGTGTAATGACCCATGGTGGAAAATTTAGAATTTGTGGTTTTAGATTATATTAATATATATAAAACAAGATGGAGGTTTTAGGGTGGAGTTTTCTTTCTTTTTCACCTTCTTCACAGGTCTTGGGGGTACTTTTGTAATTGGATAGAAAATTCCACATTGCAGGTCACAGGTGATTGGTTGTTGGGTTAAAAGTAAAAAGAATTCAGCTGTCGGTTCTTAATTGGACAGATTGGCCCTTAAAAGGCCTTGTAGAGAGAGAGAGAGAGATACGTGTCCATTTTTGGCCTGTTAGCTAGAAGTGCTGTAGAACTCACTGTAATATAGATAAGAATTAATAAATATCTGAGTCCAAACACGAAATTCCATCTCTCGAGCATTTAATCCTGGCTCTGGAAGAACACAAAAGAAGATAAAACGTGATACCCCCCTCCCCAAATTCTCCTGGCGGGGGGCGCTGGGGGCGGGGCGCGGGTGGAGTCCAGGTGAGGAGCTCTGGGTGCTCTGGGACTGCCTGAGGAGTCATCAGCGCCGCGCGCTCTGATTGGCTCAATTATTTTGGTGCCTTCTCTGATTGGCTGAGGAGAGGCCCGGGAGTTGAGAGGAGGACCAAGAGAGATCCTGCCCCAGGTTAGTGATGGAAGAACATCCAATTAACAAGGCATGCAGATCATTTCCCAGCGGTGCCCACACTCCTGTAGGAACTAAATGCACCGAGGATCTCACGAGGGTCACCAACTCTCTGGCGGCCAAATCCAGCCCTGCGCTCCCTGCGGGTGCGGGCACTCTGGGAAGGGCTCAGCTGCGGGTCAGATGGCCGGAGAGTGGCTTGGTGGTCACCTCGTGTGTGAGGCAGTGATGGGCTGGGGAGATGCGTGGACACTGCAGATCATCACTTCCACTCAAAAATCATTCCAGGAAGGAGTAACAGCTTCTGAGAGAGACCAAGTGTTGCCACCAGGTGCTCCTGCCAACAGCCGCCTGCAGAAAGGAGCACACACACCAATGCACGTGGGCTTTGGCTGTCCTCAGGCAGAGAAGTCCCCAGGGGACACAGGTCTCTGTGGCAGGAGCAGGCACCAGCATTGGCAGGCCTTGGGGGCGGCAGGTCTCCTTTGGCAGGGACTCTGCCACACCTGCTGATTTCACTGCTCCCAGGACTCAGAGCAGCATTCGTGCCCTGGGCCATACGTCCCGTGCCTGTGTCACACTCCTGTGTGTGTGACGGCCACCCAGCACCGGGTCTTGTCCCAAAGAGGCCCTGGCAGCTGCTGTGGAAGGCCCCGATGCCCTTCCTGCTGCAGCTGCTTCGGCAACCGTGGGGGCTCCTTCTGCTGCCCTGAGCAGGCAGAGCAGAGGAGCATCTGCTTGTTGTTTGAGCCATTCCTAAAATTCCTGTTGGGCTGTCCTCGAACCTTGGGGGAACGTCTTCCTTGCAAGCTGGGCCACTTTGGGGGTGGGGGTGGGGTGGGGGTGTCCCCAGAGCACGTGGAGGTGTGTCCTAGGGCTCTTTGTGACACAGTGCACCGTTGTAGAGAGCCTGGTGCAGGAATGGCTAGAAGAGAGAGGCCATAGTCAGATCAATTTAGTCAGGCTGACAAAGCAGGCCTCAGCCTCAAGGGCATAGCAAGAGGGAAAGCACGTAGACTTGTGATAAGATGAACAAAGACAGACTGTAAAAGAAGAACTAGAAGGACTCTGTTAGCCATGAAATTGCAAAAGTGTTGCTATAAACTTAGCCGATCAGCATAGTGACGCATATGGCAAGGCAACCAATGATGAGCTTAGCTTTTGCAATATGCATGAGTTAATTAAGCACTGTATTTAATCGCCACTCTAATTATCAATAAACGAGACTTCGCAGATGACCGAATTGGTGTCCGTGTCTCCCTTCTCCGACAAATGGTGACCCCGACGCGTGCCTCCGTCGCTAAAAAAGAAAACGGGGGAGAACGCGCCACGGTTGGTTAAGTTGAGCTTGGGGCCTGCTGCAACCGGGTCGGTGTCAAACGACGTAGGAAAGACACCCTCAGGAGCTACAGAGGTGGTCCTGGGCCATACGTGCTGCCGAAGCCGGAGAGTTGCAACGGCGCCGACGGTAAAAAATGGACAGGCAAGCAGCATATGATTTATTTATAGCACATATAGATAAGTTAGGGCTAAAAGAGCTTAATCCCAGGAAGGACATACCGGGGTTGTTAGCCTGGGGTTCTGCTAAAGGCTTATTCACTAACCCTCATAGTGTGCATGAGTTAAATGAGTGGCGTAAGTTAGGAGATGTACTGTGGGAGGCAGTATTAGGAGATGATAAGACAGCAAAAAAGTTAGGAAAAATTTGGCAAGTAGTTCATAACGCGCTCTTAAAGCAACAGGCAGAGAAAAGGGCGGCACAGCAGGCAGTAGAAGCATATAAAAGAAATGCTCAGTATGGTGATAATGAGCCCCTTGCACCAAGCACAAGAAGGGTTGAAATACCTATTCTTAGAGACACGGCAGGAATGGCCGATGGAGCTAGTTGCACTTGGCCCTCTGCACCCCCCTCAGAAGAACTGGGAAATAATGCTGCTAAAGCAGAGGAGGTAATTGCAGAGAGCGAAATATCCCAACCTTGCGGCGTAGAATCCCCTTGTCGGCCTGAACCTAGCATCCCTAAACCTGCCAGTGAGCCAAATCCTGTCCCTAGGGCGGAAAGCGACCTGCGGGGGGAAGTGGCAAGGCAGAGGAGGGAGGCATGGAATATGCTAGCTAGACACGGCCTGGAGACTGGGGATGACGCCGCTGTGAGTGCAGTCAAAGTCTGGACCTTTCCTGTAACATACACACAGGGAGTAAACCAACAAGGACAAGCTGTACAAGTGGGAGAGTATGAACCACTTGATTGGAAGTTGCTAGCACAGTTACGGCAGACAGTGAGTCAGTTCGGTTTTCGCAGCGAGCCAGCCAAGCAAATGCTAGACTATCTATTTGACACATATTTATTACTGCCAAATGATCTAAAAAGCATAGCAAAATTAATTTTCACACCACATCAGCAAATGCTATTTAATGCTCACTGGCAAGCTCTTGTTGCCGAGGCAGTTGCAGTACAAAGAGGTCAGGGTGATCCCTTAGCCGGAATTACAGCAGATGAGTTAATGGGAGTAGGCGCATTCCGCAGGTCAGAAACTCAGTTACTCCCGGGGGCCGACAGGGTTAGAGAAGCCATGCGTATCGTAAGAACCGCTATTGATCAGGTGAAAGATAGCTCAGGTATACCCATGTATATGGGAATAAAGCAAGGAAGGGAGGAATCCTTTGGGGACTTTGTAGATAAGGCTACCGCTGCTATTGATAGGGCAGGAGTTCCAGAGTATATGAGAGGGGCGATGTTAAAGCAATGTGCGTTACAAAATAGCAATGAGGCAACAAAGAGGGTATTGTCAACTCTAGGAGCTAATTGGACGATAGAAGAGGCATTAGAAAGAATGGCGCTGCAGCCATCAGGGTCACAAGTTTTCTTAATTAATGCACTAAAAAAAATAGGCTTAGGGCTGCAGAAACAAGCTGAGTCCACACAGTCACAGGTACTAGCTGCTCTTGCCCCGCTCCGTGCTTCCACAGCAGCACCGGCCACAGCGAACAACCGCCGACCTCCTTCAACGCGATGCTTTAGATGCGGAAACGGAGGCCATTTTCGACGAGACTGCCGAGCCTCAGGAGTGTGGTGCCAGAACTGCCAAAACAACACCCACAACACGTCAGCTTGTCGCCGCCAATCGGGAAACTCCAGGCGGAGCGCGCCCGGCAGCCGCGCCCAGACACAAGTAGCCGCCGTAACATCAGCGCCATCTCCTGTCTGCAACCAGCCACAACAGGGAGCCTGGGACTCGACTTGGCAGCCGCAATAAAAACATCATTATTAACAACACGCCCCGCTAAAGTCCCAACTGGAATACAAAGCCCGGTAACTATTAAAGGACAAGCTTTTGGAGGACTAATAGTGGGACGCTCATCGAGCTCCATTTTAGGACTGTTTGTACTACCAGGTGTCATCGATGCAGACTACACTGGGGAAATACAAATAATAGTCTATACTCCTTTTCCTCCTCTAACGATTGAGGCAAATCAACGTATTGCTCAATTTATTCCACTTCCACAGTTGAGCCAAGGTATTCAACCACAAACACAAATTCCGCGCAAAGACCAAGGTTTTGGGTCCTCTGGTGTTGCTCTGCTCACAATGGATCTCAATACTAGACCTAAAAAGGAGGTGAGGTTCACCTATGCAGGACGTACAATAAAAATGATGGGACTTTTAGATACTGGAGCAGATACCAGCATTGTTTCTCCAGAAAAATGGCCTTGTGATTGGCCATCACTACAAACCACGGATACTGTGACGGGCGTCGGAGGGTTCACCCTCGCAAAGAAAACGCCCCCAATAAGGGTTACTATAGATGGGCAGGACTTGGTAACTGTGTTATCAGTAGTTGCATTACCGCCCATGGTACATTATCTAATTGGAAGGGACATTTTAGCTCAACTTGGAGTTGTTTTATCCAATGAGCACCCTTTGGGGTAATTGCCATTGCTTGGACTTTCCCAATCCCAATCACCTGGACTACCAATGAACCGGTAATGGTTAAGCAATGGCCTCTAAAAAGGGAAAGTCTAATACAAGCACATCAACTCGTGAAAGAACAATTTCAACAAGGACATTTAAAACTTTCCACAAGCCCATGGAACACGCCCATTTTTGTGATCAAAAAGAAATCAGGGAAATATCGTCTTTTGCATGATTTAAGAGCAGTAAATGATCAAATGGAAGCAATGGGAGCATTACAACCGGGACTTCCCAATCCAGCCATGCTCCCACAACATTGGCCTCTTTTAATTATTGATTTAAAGGACTGCTTTTTTACTATAGCCTTACACCCCCAGGATACAAAAAGATTTGCATTTACCCTACCGGCAATTAACAGGGGGGAACCTGACAAAAGATATGAATGGACTGTTCTCCCACAAGGTATGAAAAACTCGCCTACTTTGTGCCAATTATATGTTGATGCGGCCTTGCAACCCCTAAGACTAAAATGGCCTGACACAATTATTTACCACTACATGGATGACATCCTGTTTGCCCAGAAAACAGCATTTACAGATGCCCAAATGCAGGAAATTCAAAACACCTTAGCAAAAGCATCTCTCATGATAGCTCCAGAAAAAATACAGCAATCTACACCATGGAAGTACCTAGGATGGACTATTACAAATCAAATCGTACGGCCGCAAAAACTTCAAATTGCAACAAAAATCACCAATCTAAATGAAGCACAACGCTTACTAGGAGATCTACAGTGGCTCAAACCAATTGTTGGGATACCCAACTCTCTGCTAGAGTCCCTCAGGCCAATGCTCAAGGGGACCGATCCAACCACACCTGTAACCATGACACCACAACAAAAAGACGCTCTCAATGGTATTATTCGCTGCGTCAATGAAGGATTTGTCTCCCGCCGGGATGTATCATTACCTATAAACCTCACCATTTGGAATACTCCTGATCATCTACTTGGAGCACTTACACAGACACAAAAGAAAACGGGGGAGATACAGGTACTGGAGTGGATAACTCCACCTTTACAAGCAAAAAGGACAATCAGTACAAAAATCGAACAAGTAGCTACCTTGATTCGTAAGGGTCGGGTAAGGATTCTGGAAATCACCGGAACAGGCCCGACCGCAATCCACCTACCCATGAAAAAGGAGGACTTAGACTGGTACCTCCTCAACTCTGAGGACTTACAAACGGCTTTGCTGGAAGCTGGAGCAGCAGTCAACACAGGACCGCTGACACCACGTCATCTTCAGTGGTTAGGAAATTGGGACTGGGTATCAAAGCCAACACGATCGGAACAACCGATAGCAGGTGCTATCACAGCATTCACAGATGCCGGAAAGAAATCGAGGAGGGCAGCCATCACCTGGAAAGAAGGCCCTCGATGGAAAAAGCAGTTAATAGACGCTGCTCCAGAGGACAGTTTACAAACATTGGAATTGCTTGCTGTTGTGTGGGCACTTAGTGAACTGCAAGGGCCTTTGAATGTGGTCACTGATTCATTTTATGTTGCAGGAGTAGCACAGAGAATTGAGGACGCCTCTGTGAAAGAGGTGCAAAACAAAAGACTCTATGAACTCTTGCTGCAGCTAAAGCGAGCAGTAGGAGCAAGGTTTAAGCCTTATTGTATCATACACATCAGAAGCCACAAGTGGGATGTAGGCATGGGTGAAGGCAATGCCAGGGCAGATAGATTGGTTATGAATGTAGCAGATGATAGGGGGATTGAGGCGAGAGAGTCACACACACGATTTCACCAGAATGCTAAGGGATTGGTGCGTGAGTTCAAAATAGGCATACAAGAAGCTAAAGCAATAGTGAGAGCCTGTCCCACCTGCAGTCATCATAATAGCGGGGTGGGTCTTGGGTGTGGGGTAAATCCTCGGGGTCTGGAAAGTAATGAAATTTAGCAAATGGACGTTACACACGTAGCAGAATTTGGTAGACTCAAATATGTGCACGTCACAATAGACACCTACAGCAAGTACATTTGGGCTACAGCACAAACAGGAGAAAAGGCAATCCATGTGATAAGGCACCTGACAAGTTGCTTTGCAGTCATGGGAATGCCTAGGGAAATAAAGACCGACAATGGACCAGCCTATGTCGGCAAGAGAGTAAGCCAGTTCATGAGACTCTGGGGAATCAAACACATCACAGGAGTACCACACTCACCCACAGGACAAGCCATAGTAGAAAGAGCCAATGGGACACTTAAACAGTACCTACTCAAGCACAAATCCATAGATGATCCACAAAAAAGGTTAGCTAAGGTTCTTTATGTTATAAATTTTTTGTGTGTGTTTGGGGAAGAGTCAGAGCCGCCTGCAATTAGGCATAGAGGGAAAAGGGAAGGTAACAAGGCAGAAAGCGAAAAAGCGTGGGTAAAGTACCGGGATCCAAAAACAGGGATATGGAATGGCCCTGCTGAGGTAATATACTGGGGCAGAGGTTATGTTTGTGTTTCTACTCCCACAGGAACAGTTTGGGTCCCTGCTAGGTGGGTGAAACCCATCCTAAATGAGCGAGTTGGTGGAAAGATTCCTGAGGACACCATTAGCTCCAGACGACCGAGAGCGGATACAACAGAAGTTGACGGTGACCTTACGGCCCTATTTACAAAAACTAGCACCATATAAACGTGCTGTCCGCAAAGCACTACAACGGCCGCCACCGAACTGGGTGGAGTGGATCGAGTATCACGCCTACCGGGAAGAACGCCTTAACGGTCGCCCTTGTTGCGCGTGTGGGAAAGCGTGGTGTGAAGCTTGGGTGGCTCTAAAGTGTGGGGGCTGTGGGGACTGCTCATGGGTAAGACAAAGAGCAGTATATAAATTGTGGTGCCAAGAGTGTCAAAGGAAAGACCAAAGACGCTCAAGCTGGGGTGCAGCATTAGAGGGGGAAGCAGGAGTACCATTTGTACAAGTCCGGAATGTATATGAAGCACCAGAACAGCTTATGTTAGCTTGGGCCCGGTGGGAAGTAACTAATTGGCTCTGGAGGCAGAAAATCACTGCAAAATCTTGCATTGTTGCTGCCAGGTGCATGACTAAAGTGCCATATCTACCTTTCCCTCGGGTAGGACCAGTTAAGCCAGGTACCGACCCTGAAGAAGTATTAGACCAGTGCATAGAAAAGGTAAAGCAGTGGCACATAGCAGCAGACAATCCAAAATACAGGAGGGAGAAGCCACGTAAGCAACGAAAATGATACTCATCACACTGCTTACGCTTACTAACTTTGTTTACACAAATGCTTTTCCAATGGAGCACACACCTAGAGAAAATGTATGGATAACATTTGCTAACATAACAAAGCAAAAATCAATCTGCTTGAGCTTGGGGGGAGCGCAGAATCCTTTTAAAACTTGTCTTGTAGGATTGCCAGTTTGGAAACCAAGAGAGTTTGCAGGGTATCTTAATAATAGCAACCTACCTACAAAAGGGGATGACGATTTGTTGCAGGGTTGTACTTTCCCTAGTAGTAATCCCTCACAACACGATGGATGTTGGCAATGTGAATTTGTCCTAGCTTTAGGCAAAACCTTAGCCTCCCCTCCGGAAGAGATTGACCTCTTCGGAAGCACTAACGCATCAATGGGAAGAAACGCAGGAGGATGGTTTAGTTTTATGCCCTTAGAAGACAAAAACTTTGCAACCCTTAATTCGGCCCTTACTAATCTACCAACAATACATACTCAGCTCTACCCCAAATGTAACGGTAGGTACATCACAAAGGCAAGAGCACTACCCCCAGGAATATTTTTAATTTGTGGGGATCGTGCCTGGAATGGTATTCCAGTGAGGCCACAAGGGGGACCCTGCTATCTAGGGAAACTAGCCATGTTTCACCCCAATGTAACTACTCTCATGCAACTTGCGAGCAATGCAAATAGAACAAAACGCAGTTTACATGATCTTGACTGCACCGGCATAGGGCAACCACACTTTTGGAGTGACTTTAGACAAGTAGCAACTGCTGTACTCCTCCCTCACGCAGCAGCCAGGAAAGCTATGGCCCTAGCTGAACAGTTAGGGTGCTGGGCAAAAGATGAATTTAACACCACCTCTCAGGTGTTAGACATGATGGCCAGGGATGTCTCAAGTGTTAACCATGCAGTACTGCAAAACAGAGCAGCCATTGATTTTTTACTTCTAGCGCAGGGACACGGTTGTGAGGAATTTGAGGGAATGTGCTGCATGAATTTGTCTGACCACTCTAAATCCATTCACAAAAAGATACAAGACATACAAAACAGACTACATGACCTAAAGGAGCAAGATGGTTGGGACATTGATGAATGGCTAAAGAGCCTAGGCCTTGGAGGATGGATTCGGACCATCATTAAGTATGCTATCATGATCATAGGCGTATTCTTATGCTTAGCTTTGTTGCTTCCTTGCTTGATAACTTGCTTGCAGAATTTCATTCAAAAAACTGTTAGCAAGGCTTGGCATACTAATCTTCTCGCTCAAAAAGAAAACGGGGGAAGTGTAGAGAGCCTGGTGCAGGAATGGCTAGAAGAGAGAGGCCATAGTCAGATCAATTTAGTCAGGCTGACAAAGCAGGCCTCAGCCTCAAGGGCATAGCAAGAGGGAAAGCACGTAGACTTGTGATAAGATGAACAAAGACAGACTGTAAAAGAAGAACTAGAAGGACTCTGTTAGCCATGAAATTGCAAAAGTGTTGCTATAAACTTAGCCGATCAGCATAGTGACGCATATGGCAAGGCAACCAATGATGAGCTTAGCTTTTGCAATATGCATGAGTTAATTAAGCACTGTATTTAATCGCCACTCTAATTATCAATAAACGAGACTTCGCAGATGACCGAATTGGTGTCCGTGTCTCCCTTCTCCGACACACCGTGGTCACCGTGCAATAGGAAAGGGACAGAGCGTACAAGGGTGACCCTTTGTGACACGTCGTGACATAGGTGCTGGCGGCGACACGGCCACACCACAGTGCTCGGTGCACTCGTCGGGACAGGACGGAGAGAGCGGTGCTGTGAGGAGCCCCCACACAGCCAGCTTGTTCCCTACTGACCCGGAGCTTTTCCAAAGCGTTTCCTCTGCAGGTGGCCTCGAGGACAGACTGCAGGACACGGTGTCCTGTAGCCTTCCCAAGGCTTCTCTGTTGCAGGTGCCCACAAAGCACAACTGCAGCACTTGCTCATCTGGAGCTTTTCCGAGACATCTCTCCTGCAAGCAGTCCCAACTCCATACACTGACATGGAGCAGACACCACCCAGAGTGCCCAAGCTGGCCTGGGTGAAGGAGGAGGAGGAGGCTGCAGCTCCCTCAGCACAGCAGCCTGAAGAGCTGGAGCAGATCCAGCTACTGCAGGAGGGTGAGTAGCAGAGCTGGGCCACAGGGCTGGTGCCTGCAGCCAGCTTAGCCCCATCCCATCCCATCCCATCCCATCCCATCCAACATGCCCATGGATAGGACAGAAGAGGAGCTGGGGCTGAAGCCCCAGGCAGCCACCCCCCATCCCTGGAGCATCCCAGGGCTGTCCCTGCCTGGGAATGCAGGGCTGGCCTGTGTTCTCCGGCCTCTCCCACAGCCCCTCAGCCCTGGCTGCGCTCGCTCTTTGCCAGGTGCCGCCATGGACCCGACACAAGAGCAGGACCCTGCCCGTGGCCGCTTCCGCAGAACAGCGCAGGTACTGCAGCCATCCCCACCTGGGCTGGGCCTGCTGTCACTGCTCAGCCCAGCACCGTGCTTGGAGCACTCCATGGATTCTCCCTCTCTTCCTGCCCTTCTCCTGCAGATGATCTATGAATTCATCATGTGCATTTGGCGGGAAGAGACCACTGGTGTGGGCACTGGGCTCTTGGCAAACTTTCCCCTCTTCACTGCTGAGACCGGGGCTGCCATGCTGCATTTGCTTGTGGAGAAGGGTGTCTCCAATCCAAAGCAAGTAAGCAGCCTGTGGCCAGGAATTGTGTGGCACCTCAAGCCAGCTCTGCTGGGTTCCTTCAGTCTTTGAGGCCCAGACCAATAGGGTGGGAAGGGCAGCACTTCTCAGGGGAAGCTGGGGAACCTGCTGCTCGGGCAGGTGTCCAAGTCTCCCCGGGCCTTCTGCAGGTGCCAGCCATGGTGAGGTACATCCACAAGTGGCTCACGGCCAATGAGTCTGCTGGGCACAGGCTGGACAAGGCCCTTCTGGAGCTGACCAGGGAATACCCCTGCGATGTGCTGATGACTCTCTTGCGCTGGGCCCCATCGGGTGACAGGTACGGCAGCCCCACCTGCCTTGAGGGTTTAGGGTTCCTTGGCCCGTTACCCTGTAGAGCCTGTCCCTGGTGACTGCCAGACAGGGGGACAGTTCCAGGAGCCTCTGGCTCCTCCGTTTGCCAGTGCTGCCATGTCAGCCCCTGAGCGTGCTGCCATGTCAGCCCCTGAGCGTGCTGCCACGCTCCCTCCCTGCCCCTCAAGATGCCTGCACCCCCGTGGGCTGGCTGGGTGCTGCCAGCGAGGGCCGGTGGGCAGAGGCAGGGCTGACGGCCAGCGCGGGCCCCTGCAGCAGCCCAGGCCACAGTGCTGTGGCCCAGACCCCCCTGACACAGAGCTCTGACCCCACAGAGCTGCTACGGCCATGTGGGGAGTGATCATGTCCTCCACTGGGACTGCGGAGCCGGCGCTGCAGATACTCCTCAATGTGCTGAACGCCTGGCCAGTGGACAGTGTGTACACCTCCGATGGGGACAGCACAGGAGTCTTTGCCCTGGCTGTGAGTTCCTGCAACTGACCTTTGCTTGCCCCTAGGCCACCTCTCCAGCAGCTAGCTCTCTGTCCTCCCCCCAGCTGCATCTCTCTGCCTCAGGCACTGCGCTGAAACCTGCCTTAGGGGCAAGGTTCAGGGGCACCAGGCTGGGTGACCCCGAGGTGTCTCCCCCGGCTTCTCCCTGGCATGCTCGGGCCCTGTCACACGGATGTCTTGGCACTGAGTGTTGTCTCTGGGTGGTTCATTTTTTGCAGGCAACCGTGACACTGTGGAGGGTCTTCAACCTGACCTGGTGCCCACCTATAGTGTTGGAGTATTTTCCCCGTCTCTTTCTGTGCCTGCTCTTCCAAGTTTACATCAGCGCACTGGATACGCCAGAGGAGGTTGATACCTTCTGGAAGGGGTGCCAGGAGCAACTGGGCCTTGCCACCAACCCCCAAAGGTGCTCCATCCCAGTCCTCCCAGTCTCCCCATCCCTTCCAAGGCAGGAGCCAGGGCTGCCAGCATGACCTGGGCTTTGCTCTGCACACAGGTTTGCGGTGCAGACCCTGAAGGTCCTGCTCTGCCGAGTGCAGTGTGAGCGTGTTGTGGTAGCCATGGAAGGCAAGGCTGGCTGGGACACGCTGCTCTGTACTGACACCCACCACTATGCAGTGGGACTCCTGGCCAGGTGAGACCCCCTTCTCCCTGCTGCCCCCGGCACTTGTGCCCAGGGTGCCCCACACAGTTCCCATGGGCAGGGGTGAGAGGGCTTTGTCACAAAGAGACGGACGAGCAGACTGGAAAAGGCTGGCACAGGAGGGTGCCCGGGAACAGCCGCCTCCCAAAGCGCCCACGGGGGGCTTGGGAAAAGACCAGAGCTCCGTGGGTCACTCCTGGGAGAGCTTTGCCCTCTCGGCTCAGGGGCAATGATGCCTTTTCCCCCCCACCAGGGAGATGCGCTGTGTCTCCATGATCTGGTGTTGCAGCTTCATCTCCTGCCTCTTGGAGCTCCTCAGCCAAGACATTTCAGACTGGCAGCTGCCTGCCATGGCGTTCCTTGTGGAGGTGAGCCCCATGGGCAACACAGCTGAGCTGCCTCCCACCTCTCTGCCCTCTCACATCCGCAGCTGCCTGGGACGGTGCCCGTGCCTTGTGCTGCTGCCTTGGCTCAGGCCTGTGCAGTTCTGAGCTCCTGCCAGCTGGGCACCCCGGTCACTGCTTTGTGCCTTTCAGGTCCTGGACCTCCTGGACATCAAAGAATGGGGTGACAGCGTCCTGGAGATCATGGCAAGGCGCCTGCAGAGCACGTCCAGGGAGATGCGTCGCCTGGTGCTCAGAGGCCTCGTGCAGCTCAGCAAGGACCCCTCGATGGTGAGAAGACAGCAGCGGCTGAAGCTGTGCTGGCAGCGTGGGGCTGGGGAAAGCAGCCCTTTGGGCTTGGCTGGGCTTTGGGAGCTGTGGCAGCTGCTCCCAGCTCTCCTGCGTTGCTGTTCAGCTGCCCGAGTGCTTCAGGACAGGCCTTCAGCCCTTGGGCTCCACGGCAGCAGCAGCAGCAGCGTGGGCTTGCCCTGCCTTGTCTTCCATGCAGAGCATTAGAATGTACAGCCTGACAGAAAGCCTTGTGGACCTGTTGCGGGATGCAGATGAAGACATCGTTGAGATGACCGTCGCGGTGCTCAGCTTTCTGCTCCCGCTCAGACACCTCGCAATACCCAGCCCCATCGCCCTGCGGCTGGCTGGCGCGCTCTGGCCACTGCTGGACAACGTAAGGCTCTGTGCCCCCAGCCACGGCCACTGGGTGCTGTCCCCAAATGTGCTGCCCCGTGGATTTTTGGGCCTGTGCACAGAGGGGCCTGGAGCAGCTGATGAGGAGGGCTTTTGCTTCCTTTCCAACAGGACAACCGCCATGTGCAGCTGCTCTCCATTCGCCTCTTCCAAGAGGTGATGAGGTTGGGAGCGGCCAAGGGTAAAAAGCCCCTCAAGATGCTTGTGAGCAAGAGCCTGCTGCCACTCTTCTTCAACTGCCACGATGAGAACATGCGTGTGGCACAGGTGAGGACTCTTGGGCGCTGCTGTCCTCCTGGCAGGGGGCTCAGCTGTCTCCCTGCACCCGGGCACCTCATGGGCTCCAGCCTCCTCCTGGCCTTGGCACAGGGAGGCAGCTCCTGTGCCCTGGGCTGCGGTGCCATCTCTGGGTCTCTGCTGCTCTGCAGGCCTCTTGTGAAACGCTGCTTTCTGCACTAAGCTTCCTGAAGAGGAGAGATCTTGAGCAGCTGCTGATGGCGGATCAGATGTGGAGGTTTGGCGAGTGCTTGGTAAGAACGCTGCTCCCTTCCCTGGGCTGCCCACGCGGGCTCTTCTCCAGGCTCCTCTGGCCCCAGGGCCGGAGCTGATGGAGCCCCGAGCTCCATCAAGCCCGCGCCTTGCCGGGCCCTCTGCCCCGCTCAGGGCTGTGCGGGCAGGGCAGGCCGGGGCCAAGGGACAGAGCCCGCGCCAACCCTTCCCTCCGTGCCCTGCCGCTCTCTCCAGCTGGCACAGGACAGGAGCCGAGCGGCCGAGCTGCTGCGCCAGGCGCTGCCGTACCTGCGGAGCCCACAGGAGCCCCTGCGAGAGGCGGCCGTCAGGTTTCTTGGTGAGCCACAAGCCCGGCTCCCTCCCCGCCCCGCCGCAGCTCGGCCCCAGCCCCGCCTGCTGCCCCGGCAGCGCCATCCGGGCCGGGGCTCTGGAGCCCCGCCTGCCCTCGGCGCCGCTGCCGCCCTCTCGCAGCCGTGTCCTTGGGCGTCAGGATGCGGCGAGGGCCGGGCCCGAGCCCTGCAGGGGAAGGCGCTGCTGTGGCCGCAGGGCTGGCAGCGCCGCTGCGGGGCAGCTGTGCGGCTGGGGCCGTGACAGGCTCTGTGTTGGCAGGGATGGCCGGGCGGTTCCTGAGAGAGCAGCAGCGAGAGTTGCAGCTCATGTGCAGGGGTGAGTGAGGCCAGCGGGCTGTCAGCGGGGGCTGGCGCTGGCAGCTGCGTTCCCTGCCCCGGCTGGGAGGGCTCTGCTCCCTGCGCGCACGAGGGGCGGCGTGGGCAGAGCACAGAGACCTTCCAGGGGCCTGCGGGAGGGACATTCGTGGCCAGCGCCTTCCAGCTGATCCTTGCTGTCTCCTGCTTCCTCCAGGCTATGGCAAGAGCTGCCGTGTGGGAGGGATGGGGCAGGAGGGTCTCCCCAGGTCCCTGCAGATGCAGGCTCTGACTGTGGCTCTGTTCCTCTCTCTTCCAGCCCTTCAGGACATGACAGATGACACCAGCCCTGCCATCTCATGCCTGGCTCTTCAGACTCTGTACATCAACAGAGTTGTACAGAGCCTTCCCTCCTCCCGACTCCAGCAGATGCGAGATGGATTCCGCCGGCTCTGGAAGTCACGGCCTTCCCTGTGTCGCAGGGGCTGGTTGTCCTGTGTGAGCACTGTGGAGAACTGATCTGGGAGGCTGCGTCTGCTGGGGCCACCTGAGCCTGCAGGGAACACCTCTGCACTTCAAGGACGTTCTTTCACCCCATTGTAGGATTAGTAAATTGCTGTTGTCATACACAGAGGTCCAGGAGCTTTCTTTTGGTGCCCAGAGTCTTCAGGCCAATGGGGACGAGGGCAGAAAGGGTGCTTGTGCTCGCCAAGTTGGCCAAGCGTGCGGTGTGGAAGGGAAAGTGGCCAAAAGGCTCTTGGCCTTTGGTGGTTCTGTGGAAGCCTTAAGGCTTCTGACAGAGCGGGCGGGCAGAGGCCGGAGCTGCGGCGGGAATCCCTGAGAGACCGGTCCCTGGAGATGGCCAGCACCCCTCTGCCAGCCTGGAAGCGCCATCTGTGTCCTGCCCGTGTGTTGCTGGCTGGATTGCTGAGGGCTCTGAGGTGCCTGTTGATGCGGCTCCTCTGGAGCTCCTTCAGCAGCCAGGCAGGCCTGGGGGAGGCGTGGAGGGCACGGGACAGTGGGAGGCCATGAAGGGCTGCGGTGCTGCCAAGGCCTGCCCGGAGAAGGCAGTGGGAAGGCGTGAGGGGGATGCGTGTGGCGCTGGGTGGCGGGAGGCTGTGATGGGCCAGGAGGACTTGTGTGGATGGGTTGGTGGGAAGCCCTGAGGAACTGGGTGGCAGAGGCCACAAGCAGCCCCCAGACAGCCACCTTCTTCCTGCCAGCCGGCTGCTCTGGCACTTCCCCGACGCGTCTCTGCTGCCTGTGGCAGAAGCCCTCGAGGCCTGGCCTCAGCAGGACGGTGGGGACAGCCCCGAGGTGCCCAGTCTGGTTTGGCCAGGGATAAGGAGGGACAAGGAGGGACAAGCAGGCCCTGCTGGAGCACGGCCACTGGCTGCTGCCGGCGAGGAGCAGTGGGAAGTGGCAGCGCTGGCGATCAGCCCAGGTCCCCAGAGCTGTCCAGGCCACTGTGCTGTGTGGCCAAGACTCGCCCGACACTGAGCTCGGGACCCACAGAGCTGCTGCCACCATGGCAAGAACGATGTCTCCTGGAGCTGGCCTGCGGAGCTCCTGCTGTCAGCGTGGCTCTGGACACCAGAGAAAAATGACCAGAGTGTGCACAGGAACAGCAGCACCCAGAAGGCTTGTACCTCCTCAGGAAGACATGCACACCAGACAGGATGCCAAAAGAGGGGATGCTGTGTGCACAATTTTTCGTGGCTTGGCAAAGGTTGTCAGGGAAAGTGGTCACCATGGTTTTCTCTTGCCTTGCCAGAATCACAGCAACGCTTGGCAGCTTCAGCTGCAGCCTGTCCCCCTGACTGACCTCAGCGGCTCTGCTCGAGGGCACACTCGCCTTCCAGAGTCGGCTGTCCCAAGGCAGCAGCGTTGGTGCCATCGTTAGAGACTCTGATGGGACACGAGCCCTTAGCTGCAGCTGCTGACACTCTCCTCCATTGTTATAGTTTTGCCAATTTAAATATACTAATTTTTCTGCTGTGAGACAGAACCAGGAGCAAAAGAGCAAGGCAGGCCTAAAACTTAAAAAGGGTATGAAAAACTTTATTAACTACACAAAGAAAGAGAAAGAAAAGCAAATTCAGAATAAGATCTCTAGAGCACTCCTTCCTTCCCTCTCCCAACCTTCATAACAACAAAACAAACATACAAAAAACTACTTCAGCCAGTTCCCAAGTTAAATAGTCCTTTTCAGTTCACTTTGGAGAGAGAAGTTTCCTCTTGTCAGGCCATAGTGACTTCACCACAAGAAGGGAAAAAACCAGTCCTCTCATGGCTTCACTTTCACGATTTACATCTGCCTGGGAAAAAACTTGCAAAGTAGTGAAGTTCCTCCCATCTTCACAGCTTTCCCAAAGCTGTGCTTATGGGCCATACTCACGGGGTATTTACTTTTAAGAATTAACTGTTCCAAACCAAACATTTTCTTCATCACTCTTTCTCTCTGTTCATGCTCCATCTCCAGAAAAAGAGATCCCCTTTTCTCCTCGGGGTGAAGGATTCTCAACACAGATGCCTTTGATTAACAATCTATCAAATGGAACATCTCCAACCTCCCCGTGTATTTCTCCACGGTTTATAGGAATATTCAGTACATCAGTTCATCCCTACAATCTTACAAAAGGATTTTCAGCCATCTTCAAAGCATCTCCTCATTCTCCTTCCATCTAAAGAAACTTAGCTCTTGCTTCACTGACTTTGGAGCATCTCCTTTCCCCCTCTCATATTCAAAGGAAAGCCGGAGGTCTGCAAAATCTTACCTGAGCACTAAAGAGTTAAAGTTTCACACAGAAGTCACGGCGCTGGGTGTGGGGGCGGCTGAGATGTTAATCAGCTTTTCTGGAGCTTGCTGCAGCCCCGCACTGCCCATGGCCACCCCTGCTTCCAGACAGGGCCCGGCTGCCTCCCCCAGGCCGTGCGGGGGCTGGGCGGGCTCGGCCCCTCCAAAGCTGCTCCGAGCCAGCAGCAGGAGCCGGGCCCCCCCAGAGCCGCGGGCTCGTAGGGGAGGAAGCCGGGCTAAGGTCTCATCAATGAGCCTTTCCTCCCCCCGGCCATCGGGTTCCCTGGTTTGCAAACGGGGCCCAGCGGCCTCCCGAGCTCCCCCCACATGGGAGGGAGCCCGGGCTGGGCCGTTGTTACCTGCTCAGCCACCGGAAAGAAATGAGAGTTTTTTCCCGGGTTACCGCCTTCAAAATGTGTGCTCACCGAGCGAACTAACTTTCTCCAATTGGTTGTTCAGGCTGTCAATAACCAAACCAGCCTCCAATTGGTCCCATCAACTCCCAGAGGGAGTTCTCACACAGAGAATTTCTCTCTTGAGTTTCTTCTCCCCAGGTGTAACTAGCACAGAAGTTGATATTAGGGAAGATCCTGGTGCTTTCCACCAGTTTTAGAGGGTCATAAACGCTTTGGGGGATTTCCCGGTTAGTTTATGGGCAGATGTGACCCCTTTTTTGGGAGAATCCTGATGGTTTCCGCCAATTTTGGGGGTTCTAAACGCCTTGTGGTGGACTCAGTTCCGTGGGTTCTGGTGCCGCCCGCCCACGCTTCCAACTGGTCCGGACTGGTGCTCCCAGTGCCGCGTGGGGCGGGGCCGCGGGGACCCCCCCAGGGCACAGCGCGGCTGCTTTGGGGCTGGCGGCACCGCCCGGCGCTGGGCATGGGGCGTGTCGGGGGAGCTGGGGCCCTACTGGTGCTACTGGTGCTGCTGGGAGCTCACCTGTCTGGGGGCCAGCGGGACTCGGGTGAACGTGTGTGCTCCCCCCGGGGACCCCCAGCCCGGTGTCACTCTACCCCCGAACAGCTGCTCCCAGTATTCCCAATAAAGCTTCCCAGTTTGCCTGGTCCTGTTTATTGCGGGCCAGTGGGGAAGGACTTGGAGGGACCCCGCAGGGGGAGCCATGATGGGGGGGGGTCGCAGAACTGGCCCCAGCATGGATCAGGAATGGGGACCCCCAGGAATGGTGGTGTCCCCCCATTCTCACCCTACTCTGGGGGACCTTGGGGGGACCCTGAACCCCAACACGACACCGTGCCAAACCCAAAGGTGCCAGGACCCCAATAAACAAACAGGGGAATTTGGGGAGGGGGTGCATGGGGGGGTGCCCAGGCTGGCCCAAGAGCCCAGCGCTGCCCCAGCCCGACCTGCCCTGGCTCCATCCCAGCTCCTACCACAGGATGTGATGGTGTTGGGAAAACAGGGGGGGTGAAGGGTGGGTGCTGGGCCCAGGGGGAGCAAGAAAAGGGATGGAGGGGGGCTCAGGAAGGACTGGGAGAAGGACTGGAGAGGAGGCAGGACTAGAAAGGAGGTGGTGTGGGACATCTCTCAGTGCAATTTGGTGGTCCCAGGGCCCTGACCAATTCTTTAGGGGTACCAGCCACCTCTTTTCCCATGCTCTTCCAGCCCTTTTCCACTGTCCCCCACTCAACCACCCCGACCTCATGCTTCTTTTTGAGGTTTCCAGGCCCCTCCTGCTATCTCTGGGAGTCCCATTCCCCTTTCCTTCAATTCAGGCACCTCTTGAAATCTTCTTTCTGGTGGAATCCCGAAGTATTGCGATTTACAGTGTGCAGTTTTGGAGAAGGACAGCTGTGTCTGGCTTTCCTCTCCCTGTTGTGGCCTCTCACCTGCCCCTGACACCCTGGGGGTGCTGGGATTTCCCTGCTGGGGACAAGGACGTTCATTCCCTTCCAGGAGCCCAATGCCCGGCTGGGGCTCCAGGGCAGGGGGTCCTTGAGCAGCTGCCCCAGAACCTCCGCCAGGGTCTCCCAGCGCAGCCGGAGCCGCTCGGCCTGGGGTCCCCAAAGGCCTCAGCGAGCCCCAAGTCCCTGCCAGGAACCCTCAACTCCCTCCAAGCCAGCATCCCCCACAGCCCCTGCAAGTTCCCCCCATGGCACCGGCCGTGGCCGTGTCCCCACATGTCACTGGCCATGTCCCACCATGTCCTCACCCATGGCTGTGTCCCCACCATGTTTCCATCCCTGTCACTGTCCCCCACATCTCCATCCACGCCCGTGTCCCCCCATGTCCCCAGGAATGGCCACGTCCCTCTCCATGTCCATGTGTCCCCATGTCACTCTCCATGTCTGTGTACTACCATGTCTTTCTCCCTACCCAAGTCTCAGTTCAGTGTCTTTATTTTTATCCCAAGATTGGATGTTTTAAAGAGATGAAGAGAAATGAAAAGCAAATCCAGCCCAAAATAAAAGGATTTCTGTGTCCATGCTGGCTGAGAATCCAGCAGGGAAGGAGTGAGGGAAGAATACTTTTGGAGGTGTTTCCACCCCACTGTCTCCAAAATCTTGGTCTTTGCCCCAGTTCATCACCATTTTGCTGTGGAAAACACCCTTGGACAATCAAAAAATCAAAAATCAAAATCCTGGAATCTCTGAGGATGGAAAAGACCACCAAGACCATTCAGTATTCCTTGAAGCCACCAGAAGATAGGACTGAAAACAGAAGATTTTCTGGGGTTGAACATCAACAAATTCACTCTCCCCAAGGAATTCCCAATGTTGGTTTCCATCCCAATGGACGTTCCTGTCCCTGCATTCATCCAGGGAGACAGGATGATGCAGAGCTCCCCCAGCCGGGTGTCTTCCCAACACGGATCACCAGGACCACGGATCACCAGGGCCCTGCCCAACGGGGGTCACTGGGGATCATCCAACACCGATCCTCCCATGGGGGATGGAGCTGGAGCAGAGCACGAAGCTCTTCCCACACTCGGGGCACTCACAGGGCTTCCCTTAGTGGAGCCTCCGTTGGTGTCGGGTCAAGTCGGAGCTCCTGGAGAAGCTCTTCCCACACTCAGGACACTCGTAGGGCCTCTCCCCAGTGTGGATGCGCCGGTGCCTGATGAGGTTGGAGTTCTGCTGGAAGCCCTTCCCACAGTCGGGGCAGCGGAAGGGCCTCTCCTCTGTGTGAATCTGCTCATGTACAAGGAGATTGGAGCTTCTCTGAAACCTCTTCCCACACTTGGGACACTCGTAGGGCCTCTCCCCGGTGTGGATGCGCTGGTGGTATCTCAGGTTGGAGATGTGTCCAAAGCTCTTCCCACATTCCAAGCAGGTGTAAGGCCGTTCCCCTGTGTGAACCACCTGGTGCTGCATTAGACCAGAGATGTCTCTGAAGCTCTTCCCACATTCCCCACACTCGTAGGGCTTTTCCCCAGTGTGGATCATCTGGTGCCGGATCAGATGGGAGCTGTCTCTGAATCCCTTCCCACATTCCTCACACTCATAGGGCTTCTCCCCAGTGTGGATCACCCGGTGCCGGATCAGATGGGAGCTCCACCTGAAACCCTTCCCACATTCCAAGCACTTGTGGGGCTTCTGCCTTCCAGGAGACTTCTCCACCAGCTCTGAGCTCTGCCTGGATCTCCGGCCGCCTTCCCGGCTCAGGGAGGGTCTTTCCTCCTCACAGCTCACTGGGCTGGGTTTCCAGCCCCTCCTCCTGAGGGATCCCAGGAAATTTTCCTCCTCCGCCATCTGCCCACCCCATGGGAATGAAGAATCCTGGTTTGGGGAAAAAACAAGAGGGGACTGCCTTGAGCTAGAGGTTCTTCCAACCGATGTGCAGCTGAGGAAGACACTGGGCATCCTGTGTTTGTAAGGACCTCCCAAACACCCAGACTGATCACAAAAATCCTCCAAATATCAAGACGCAGATCAAAAACTCCCAAAAAACCAAGATTCAGCCAAAACCCCCTGCAAAATATAAAGATTCAGGCCCAGCAAAAAAACAAAGCACCACGTCTTAGCCCAATAAAGCTCAGAAACAACAAGGTTCACCCCGCTGAAAATGGTGGATCCCCCTCTCCAGTCACCTGCTGAATGTGGAGGGGGGGGCCAACACGCTGGGACTGGAGGGACGCTGTAGGTTTGGAATCTTGTGCTGCTTCCCATTTCTGCTCCTCCTGTGTCTCTGCTTTTCTTCACATTCCTCTTCCTCCTACTATTCCTCCTTCTCCTGCACAATCCCACCTTCTCCTCCGATATGCATCGTTTGATCATTTTGTTCTTCAACTCTGCTTGTCCCTCCCTCCTCCTGCTGCCCCCAGGCCCATCACCCACTGCCGGCTCCCTCTTCCCCCCAAACCCACAGCATCCCAGCGCAGGGGCAGCGATGGAGCTGGGGCAGCTCGGGCTGGGGCAGCGCTGGGCTCTCGGCCGCTCCCGCCCGCACTCGCTCCCCACTGCAGCCGCTGCCGCCACCACAGCGCGGGGGGGCCCGGCCTTGGCGCTCCCCCCCTCCCACCTCCCCAAATTCCCCTGCCGGGGGGCGCTGGGGCCAGGAGACAGACGAGTGACAGATCAGGGGGGCTGGGAAGAGTCGGCAGCCAGAGAGCACTGAAAATCTCAGCAGTGACTACAGTGGCATCTTCGGGGACTGAACATGGCAGGGCACCCGTGGAGGGTACAAAGGAAAAGCCAGGAAGGGCTCCTGGCCAGAGGGATGAGGATCCCAAAATATCTCTGAAGGGTCCCTTGGGAGCATGTTGAGGGAGTTTGCACATTCTACCAGAGGTAATCAAGGACAGAGAAACCCAGCAGCACAATAAGGGAAGTCCAGAAGGGATTTAGACAACAGGGGATGGAGGTTGTTGGTGTGCTGGGAAGGGATTGGGTGAAGGGGAGTGTGCAGGAATATGGTTCAGGCAAGAAGAAGCAGGAAGAATCTTATGGTAAGAAAATGGAAGATGGAAAAGAGGAGGAAAGGAAAACACTGAGGATGGGGTTGTTTTTCAGCAGGGTTTGATTCTCAGAATTTCCCAGCTGCTGCAGATCCTTTGTATCCCCGGTTGCCAGGACAGGCACACAAGGAGGTCAGGATTGCAGGGGGTTTCTCTGTGCTGGGCAGCGGCAGGAGCGGGCGCAGAGGGGCGGCACCGGGAGCACGGGCTGGGGGCCTGTGGGGAGCTGCGGGGCCGGGCCGGGGCTGTGGGGCAGCCGGGGCTCAGCGCCGGGCGCTGCCTGAGCCCAGCACCCCCCGGCAATTGCAGGCCCGGCAGTGGCCCCCGGCCCCCAGGAGGCTGCGGGACGCCCCGGCCGCTGCCCGGCCCCGTGGAGCTGCCGGCCCTGCCCGCCGGGGGGGCCGCGTTTGGACACTGCGGCAGGACAGGCACCGGCTCTGGGATACGGGCTGGCCACGGCAGCCACAGCACAAGGAGCAGCACGAAGGAACAGCTGGGAAATGGGCATTGGACGTGCAAGCATCCAGATTAGCTTTTAAGCATTTTCCTTGGGTCACTGCAGAAAGGAATGATTTAGCAGAAAGCTCAGCAGCTGTCAGAGGATGAGCACCCCCAGGCACTGAGGGGGCTGCAGGAGGGGCAGAAGAAGCCCCTGGAGCACTTGGTCACAAAGGCACAGCAGGGGAATGCAAGAAGGGAGGAGGAAAAGGCCAAGGGGAAGGCAAAGGCCATGGCAGAGTTTCTACAGCCCCTGAGGGATGAACCCCAGGGCCCAAGGGGGCCCCAGCACCCAGGGGCTCTCACATCCTTACACCATCTTCAACCAGGTGCCCTCCTCACACTGACACCATTCAGTCCTTGATGGCAAAGATGCTTTCTGGGGATGCCCACTCACACAGGATGGTAAACTGGATTTTGCCTTTGAGGGGGAACAAGAGGTAGAAGGGAAAATGGGAAAGACATGGACGGTCCTTCTGCAGGGATGCACGGAAGCACCAGCCTTATTGGGGCAAGCCTTGCAGAAAATATCACAAGAATTTACCCCATCCCCAGGGATTGGGTTAATGCAGGATGGGGATGACTTGCTGCAATCAGGAGGACAAGAAGTGGTAGAAGAAGCCTCTGTGAAATGGCTGAATGGTCAGGCTAAAAAGCATCTTTGAGTATATGAAAAAAAAAGAGCAAATGCTAGAGAAAAGAATTAAGTATTTGGGACATATTTTCTCTGAAGGTTTGTGGTATCTTGAACTAGAGAGTGTCTGGGGAGTCTCAGAAGTAATCCAGCACTGGAAAGGAGGTGCAAGAATTCTGAGCATTAATAGGAAATTGCAGGACCTGGATTGAGGATTCTCTGTTCTCCCCTAACATTTTATCACTTTCTAAACCCCAAAAACCTCAAGGCTGTGGTATGGACATAAGAAAAGGAAAAAAAACCTGAGAAATTTAAAAATAATAAAATGATTGTTGTCCCAGCTATGGCTCTTCCATACTCAGAAAAGAAATCTGAATCCAAAGTGCGTTATAAATACATATTATATTACTGGCTGTTTGAAAATATTAAAATGAGTGCTCTATGTTGGAAAACTTTGCTGTATGAACACAGTTTCTTTTAGTTCTGCGATTAACAGAACTTAGAAATAGTAGAGATAAATATATTTTTTTGGACTAAAACATTTTGATGTAAAAAGCTTTTCTTCATGTAACTAACTCAGAGAATGGTAAAAAAGATAATCAGGAAACACTTCACATTCTTGGATTATGGGACACCAAAACCCCAGGGAAGGAAATATAATGATTTACAGGTCGGAGGAGAATGATTCAGAATAATGCATGAAGGTCTATGAATATGCAACATGTTGCTGCATTTAGGAAGTGTTTTCTGAGTCAGTGTGTGCCCTTGGCTGAAGGCCAAGCATCCGGCCATTATAACCTTTGGCCAGACCCAGGGCAGATATTCAATTATCTCCCTTGGAACTGATCTTTGCAATTCCTTACCCTGGGAATTCTCCACCTAGTGCGGGCTGGAGATAAGGGATGTATATTTCAAGCAGTCTGTGGCCAGAATCCTGTCTCTTGTGAAATCTCTCCCACAGGAAGCTGGGCTGGCACAGAGCCTGCCTTGGCACTTTGCTGTTCACAGCATCCACCCAGGACTCTGCCTCTCAATTACACTCACACACTGGGCTGCCTGCGATTCCATCATTGGAAAATATACCAAGTTTAAAGAAATTTTTTTTTAACATTCCATTTTACTAGTCAGGCTCGGTTTGCCTTTCTCTCAGGAAAGAAATTTTAAAAGGTATTTTTTATGGACTGTTAGACCACTCAACAGAGATGAGTTTAACATCTCAACAGACTGGGAATAGCCCAAAAGATACCAACAAAGACAACATTCAACAAAACCTCAACAAAACACCAGCAAACATCAAGGAACACCCAACCCAGACACTGCCCCGGCATAGATGGAGACACGTGGTCTGGAAAAGACTGAGAAGGAAATCCAGGAGTGAGACCTCGTTAACATCATAGGAGGAAAAATCCAGATCCAATAGGAAAACGAGAAACGGGAAGTCTGAACCTTCCAAAAACGTCAGCCAGAGGGGAATGGGAGAGGGAGATGCAGACGGGAAAATGAGGATAAAAAGGAGGCTGCATTTTAAAGACCGCATGGCAAATGCCGCATGGCCTCTCTCTTTGTTCATCAATAAAGTCACTTTTACAGGACTCCTCTGTCTCCTGCGGGCACACAAACCTCTGGCCACGGGAATTTTCCCGCACAGCCTCGGGCACAGGGCAGACACCTCTGTGCCACCCACAGCAACCGGGACGAGCCAGCGCTGCTCCGGCACCGGCTCCTGCCGAGGCCCCAGCGGGAAGGAGACCGCGGGCAGCCGCTCCCGCAGCGCCCTCAGCCCAGCGCCAACACGGGCCGGCACCGGCACAACCAACCCGCCAGAGCCCCCTGCCGCCCCCTCGGCCCGCAGCGAGCCCCGAGCCCCCGCACAACCGAGCGCGGCTCCCACCTGCGCTGGGGCCGCCTCCGAGCTCCGCCGCCGCCTCCCCGGGCTCCGGCCGCTGCCGCCGCTGCCGGGCCCGCACAGACGCTGCCACAATGGCGCCTTTGCTGCTCTGCCCAATCAGCGCGCGACAACCAGGAGTGACATTGGCACAATCAGCCAATGGCAGCGAGGGCCGGGCTCTGCACACGGCCCAGCCTCGGCCCGCGCTCTCAGGGCCCCCCGGGCTGTGGGAGGGCAAAGGCGGAGATGAGGAACAGCCCTGGAACGGGCCCGGGCCCGAGCCGCCATTGGCCTGGAAACACAAACAAAGTTCTCCGCAGCTCCCGGCACGCCTTTCCCAGCCCTGCGTGTTCGCTGCCTCCGGCTCAGCGGGAAGCCCTGGAGCCTCACTTCTCCTACCCCCTAATTAGGAGCGTCAGTGCATGGCTTTGATTTTCCCCAAAAAGGGAAAACTGCCCCACAACCCCTGTGGATGAGTGGGAGAGGGGAGAGATTTCTGGCAGAAAACTCCAAAAACTCAGAGCAGGATGATGAGAAGTAAATGAAGACCCTTCAAACCAGCTTTCCACACGCCTCCCTCTTTCCAACTGCACCTCCTACCCCGGCAGTGCAGGGTGGGAGAAACGACTCTGACTTTGTAAAATTTTAAAGGTTTATTAAATCTTAGCTCTGCTCCAGCTCCATCCTCCATGGGAGGATTGGTGTTGGATGATCCCCAGTGACCCCCGTTTGGTGAGGGTGAAGGGGTTTGAGAGATTTCTTTCCCTTCTTCTTGTCCTGCTGTCATTTGGTTGGTAATAAATTTCCTCTCCATGCCCAGGCTGGGTCTGTGATGCACATTTTGCTGTTTGGTATGGGATGCTTCCCCTTTTTACACCAACCCAGGAACTCTGGGTTAAACTTTTTCTCCCCTGTTGCAGCTGGAGAGGCAGGGTCAGTGGCTTTGGTGGGTGCCTGGCATCGGGCCAGCGTCACCCAGGCCATGGGCACCCCTGAGATCCCAGTGTGGGGATGCATTCCCCCACTCCTAGAGAAAGTGCCCACCCAGACTGAGGCCAGGATGAAACATGGTTATGACTGGAGCCCACTCTCTTGTGACCCTGTCAGCAGAAATCCAAAAGGAGACCTTTGAGCTCTCCTGGGCCACCGTGGGCTGTGACCAGCAGTCTCCCTCTGAGGGGCCTCTCAGAGCCAGCAAACCCTCGGCTTTGCTGTGCCTGGAGGATCGCTGAAACACGACGTGTCCTGGGCCCATACCCTCACTGCTCAAGGCCCCATCCTTCGGCCAGTGGGAGATGCAAAAACATCTGAAGGGAGGATTTCACTGAGCTCTGGGGGGAATTGTTTGCACTGACTGTTCCTGTCTGTGTGTGTGCCCCTGCACATATGCTATAGCAAATCTGGGAGAAATACAGCTTTCCTAGATGTGGAAGTACCTTGGATATCTAAGTTAGGCCTTTAAGCAAGGTTCAGTTATAGTTATGAACATACTTAAATGCTGTTAAATGCTAAGTGTTTTGCTAAGTTCTTAAATGTAAGTCATAAGTGTTTTTGTATTAAGTTGCTAAGTCGGAAGTTATAGCTGTAAGTTAGATTAAATGCTGTTAAGTGACATTGTGGAATTGTTAATGTTAAGTTATAAGTTAAGTTAGGTACACGTTCAGTATTGTTCCTCTGTTGATTTGCTAGGCCTAAGGTATAACTTAAGTTACAAATTAAGGTAGAAGTTAAAGAGTTGTTTAGAGTTGTTAAGTTTTCAGGCCGTGTTCCTTTTAATCCCTGCATGCACCTAAACACAGCACACACCCACACTCCCCTAGAGAGTTCCCAGTTAATTTCTGTTCTGATTGCATGGATTTTATTTGGTGTTGTTCTTGCCTTGTTGTGCCTCACCTGTCCTGTAGGCAGTAGAGTGAATCTTGCCAACAAACTTATTGTACTTTGTTGCTTAATATTAAATCTGATTTTTGTTCATGCATTTGTCACCGATTTTTAAGCGATCTCAAACGCTCTCATTCATGACAGCACCACAATGTCCCGCATCACCGAGGGCCCTGACACACGCCCGTGTCACAAAGGGCCACCCCCGGCACCCAAGAGCAGAGGGACAGCCTGGAAGCGGCCCGGAGCAGCCCCGGCCTCGTGTCCCTGTAGCCCCTGGCGTGGCCAGAGCCCTGGGAGGCTTTGGGGTCCCGACTTTGGTGTCCCAGGGGTTCCCCGTCTCCAGGCTCATCCCTTCTCCAGGCTCCCCTCACTCCCGGCTCTCGGGGTCCCCCCTCTCCAGGCCCCCATTTCAGGCTCCGGCACTCCCGGGGCTCTCCCCTTTTCGCTTTCCCCCCCTCAAGGCTGCTCCCCTCGCCCTGCCAGTCCCGGGCGATCGCCACGGGGCTCCGGGGACCTCCATCCCCCACCCACCGCCGGGGCTCTGTCTGCAGCCGCCACCCAGACATCCCCAAAAAACCACCCGGGGACCCCGCAGGATCCCCCAAAAGGGGATTTCGGGACAGCTTTGGAGCCCTGCAAGATGTAAACATCACTCCGCCCGCCGCCTCCCGAAAAAAACAAACAGGGAGACCCAAAGATACTTCGGGTGAGCTCCAAATATCCCTCACCCTTTCAAAAAAACCCTGCCAGGACCGCCCAAGATATTGGGGGCGAGGTCCCCCTCCCGGGTCACCTATGTCAGGAAAATTAATCCAAAAACACCAGAGGTTTATGTCCAAAAGGGAGACAGAGGAGTCCTTTTTGCTTTATTCGAATAAAGAGAGAGGCCATGGGACATTCGCCTGGGATCTCTCAAATTTTTGGAGGACGCAGCCTCCTTTTTATCCTATTTTCCCGGCCGCATTTCCCTCTCTCTTTCCCCATTGGCTGAGGTACTTGAGAGGCACAGACTTCCCGGAACGCCTGATACCTGAAGTTCCCCTCTAATGTATAACCCTCCCTTTTAATTTTTAATTCTTACAGAATTCATAGTTTTCCCCCCGTTCCTTCTTTCATCTTTCGATATCCAATTTCATTTATCAGCAGCCCTACAGTTTGTTTGTAAAGGCAAATATCTCTTTCCATTCATCAATCAGTGGAATCCATCCCATTGTTTCTTTTATCTCTCAGTGCTAGCCTTATCTACAGGCTGATCCACAACTCATTTGTAAAGACAAATTCAACATGCCTCTCACCATCTAAAGAGCCCTTGATAAAATTAAAGATTGGTCCCCAGGGGGAGGTGGTGGAATTTTTAGTAGATACAGGAGCCGAAAAATCCACAATTAAACACCTACCAAAAGGCTGTAAACCTAGTAGAGATACGGCACTCGTGGTTGGAGCAAAAGGTGAACCATTTCGGGTCCCTATTATTAAAAATGTGCAAATTGAGACCCAGAACAAAATTGAATTAAAAGATCTGCTGTTACTGCCAGAGGCAGAAAATAATTTATTGGGGAGGGATTTAATAATAGCATTGGATTTGAAAATTGAAGTATCCCAAGGGCAGCTTAAAATTTTTGCTTTAACCCAAAAGGACGAGGAGAAAATATGTCCTGAGGTGTGGTACACCCCTGGAGAAATAGGGAAGTCAAAAATGAAATCTATCAAAGTGAAAATCACTGATCCTGATTTACCAATCCGAGTTCATCAATATCCAATATCACTGGAAGGGAGACGGGGCCTTAAGCCTCTCATAGAAAACCTTTTGCAACAGGGGGCTTTGGAACCATGTATGTCCCCACATAATACTCCTATTCTGCCTGTCAAAAAGACAGACGGGAATTACAGATTGGTACAGGATTTGAGGGCTATAAATCAGCGAACTGTTACCAAATTTCCCGTAGTAGCAAACCCTTACACACTCTTAAGCCAGCTGTCCCCTGACTACACTTGGTATAGTGTAATAGATCTAAAAGATGCCTTCTGGGCATGCCCGTTAGAGGAAAGTAGCAGAGATTGCTTTGCCTTTGAATGGGAAGATCCTGATAAGGGCAGGAAACAACAACTGCGTTGGACACTATTGCCTCAGGGCTTTACAGAATCCCCCAATGTCTTTGGACAAGCCCTAGAAGAATTAATGCAATCTTTTGAGTCACCAGACGGGGTGAAATTGTTACAATATGTAGATGATCTATTGATAGCAGGAAAGGACGAGAAATCTACGAGAAATGGACTATAAAACTTTTAAACTTTTTGGGACAACAGGGATTGAAGGTATCCAAAGCCAAATTACAGTTCACAGAACCAGAATTAAAATATTTGGGACATTGGCTAAGTAAAGGGAAAAAGAAATTGGATCCTAATAGAATCTCTGGAATATTAAGTCTGGGACCTCCAAAAACCAAAAAACAAGTGAGGAAAATTTTGGGATTGCTGGGATATTGTCATCAATAGATAGAGGGATTTAGTGAGAAAGTAAAATTTCTATATGAAAAACTTACCACTAATCGCCTGAAATGGACAGAAGAGGATGATAAAAGTTTTGAAAAGGTCAAACATGCTTTAATTCAAGCCCCTGTACTCAGTCTCCCAGACTTGGAGAGACCATTTCAGTTATTTGTAAACACCTCTGATCAAACAGCATATGGGGTACTCACCCAGGAATGGGCAGGCAGTCGAAAGCCAGTGGGATTTTATTCTAAACTGCTCGACCCTGTCAGTCGGGGTTGGCCCACATGCCTCCAGGCCCCAGTGGCCACAGCACTTTTAATTGAAGAAGCCCGAAAAATTACCTTTGGGGCAGCCCTAGTGGTCCACACCCCTCATAACGTAAGGGGAATTCTGAGTCAAAAAGCTGAGAAATGGTTAACTGATGCCCGAATATTAAAATATGAAGCTATTCTAATCACTTCCCCAGATTTGGAGCTAAAAGCAACAACTTCTCAAAGTCCTGCACAATTCCTATATGGGGAACCAGGACAAAATTTAGAACATGATTGTGTGGATGTTACAGAATTACAAACAAAAATGAGACCTGACCTGGGAGAAGTTGAATTTGAGGATGGAGTAAAATTGTTTATAGATGGATCTTCTCGAGTGGTGGAAGGAAAACGAAAATCGGGATATGCCATAGGAGGAGGAGAAGAATTGAAATTAGTAGAATCCGGACCCTTAAACGCAGCAGGGTCCGCTCAGGCTTGTGAACTATTTGCTCTTTATAGGGCATTGTCTTATTTAGAAGGTAAAAAAGGAACGATATATACGGATTCTAAGTATGCCTATGGCATAGTCCACACATTTGGTAAAATTTGGGAAGAAAGGGGGTTAATTAACACTCAAGGACGGGGGTTGATACATCAAGAATTAATTGTTAGAATACTAGAGGCTCTTAGGGGCCCCACTGAAATTGCTGTGGTCCACATAAGAGGGCACTAAAAAGGAACAAGCTACCATACAAGGGGGAATAATCTGGCTGACAAAGAAGCAAAAAAAGCAGCATTGGAGCAAAAACCAGTTTCTGTATTAAGTACTAGAGTTAGAAATCTCAGCCCCAACCAGGAATTACAGAAGCTATTTACTCCTCAGGAAAAAGAAGCAATAAAAAAATTAAAGGCAGAACAGCATGAGAACAAATGGGTTTTACCAGATGGCAGGGAAATTTTACCTAAGACCCAGGCCAGACAAATTATTGAACAATTACACCAACAAACACATTGGGGAACCAGAGCACTAGCAGACCAATTTTTAAAATTTTTTGGATGCATCGGCATTTTTGATATTGCAAAGCAGAGCGTACAGGGTTGTTTAACTTGTCAGAAAATTAATAAAAAAGGTATGTGACAAGGTCCGTCAGGAGGACGGAAAACTGCTTACACACCCTTTGAAAGAATACAAGTAGATTTTACGGAATTACCAAAAATAGGAAGGTGGAAATACTTACTAGTGATAGTAGACCAATTAACCCACTGGGTAGAGGCATACCCTGCAGCTAGAGCCACATCACAAGTGGTAGCCAAAATATTGATGGAACACATAATCCCAAGGTATGGCCTGGTTCGAGCAATAGACTCAGAGCAGGGGACGCACTTTACATCAAAGGTGCTGCAGTCACTGACCCCGGCACTGGGCATCAGCTGGGAGTATCACACACCTTGGCACCCTCAGAGTTCTGGCAGGGTTGAAAGGATGAATCAAACATTAAAACAACAGCTGTCAAAATTAATGATTGAGACTAAAATGCCATGGACAAAGTGCCTCCCACTAGCCCTGTCTAATATACAAACAATGCCAAATTCAAGAACAGGGATTTCACCATATGAAATGCTGTATGGTATGCCTGACCCTAAAGGAGTACGCCTTGATCCGACCTTAGTTCAGGACCCTTCTCTTCAGAATTACATAATAACAATCAGCAAAAACTTGGAAGAATTAAGAGAGAAGGGGATTTTAGCTCAAACTGTCCCTCTAGGATTTGCCATACATAAAATTAAGCCAGGACAACATGTGTTAATTAAAGTATGGAAAGAAGAAAATCTAACTCCAAAATGGGAAGGACCGTATTTAGTTCTGTTAACAACTGAAACAGCTGTGAGGACAGCTGGAAAGGGATGGACACATGTGAGTAGAGTCAAGGGTCCTGTAACCCCTCCTACTGCAGGTTGGGCAGTGACATCTGAGCCTGGAGACCTCAAAGGGCGAATTGGGAAGACTTGATGTCAATATCGGATCAATTCGTCTCAAAGGTCTCCTAATCAGGACTGAAAGTCACCTGCCCCAAACCCGGGTGTAGCCTGTTCATCAAGAAAAGGTGTCCATATTGTACTGAGTTGTTGTGGTGTTATTCCTATGGTGGGTATCCCCCATTCACATTATGTGTCCAGTGTAGAAGAAATAAATGTAAGGAAACTATTAAAGTATTAATACCCTATCAGCACAAGGAGAAATCGAAATTGATGATCATAACTGGTGGGAGGAATAAGGAAAAAAAAGAAAGCCAGAGCAGAGGTATTGGCAAAAGAGTGTCAGAAGGGTTGTGTATACCAAGCTGTTACTGCTGTACCTCGTACTGGAATGTTAAAGCTAAATTTGGGACAAAATTAAGAAACACTACCAAAAGAGAAAGACAAAGTGGGAGAGCCCAGGACATATTCCCTGCTGCCGAGAAGATGAAACAAACCTCGGCTACTGGCAGCAACCCCGTAGGCCTTGAGGGAGGCAGAGGGATGAAAATGGTCATGGGAGTCATCCTATTGCTAATGATGATAAAAGGAAATAATGCTGATGCTTGTTCCAAGTGTCACCAGACAATTGGGTACGGGGATGCACGGTATCCACCCTTGCCTTCCACACACACATCAATTCGGCCTGCTGTAATAAACACATTATGCACTATTATGGAAAGAAGTTACTGGGTGGCCACCAATTTGGGAAAAGGAGGGTGGGCTCCATCGGCATACCAAAGTTGCCCAGTAGGAGAGACACAGCTCTGCTGCACAAAAGAAGGTATGTGGGGATATTCAAATCAGGGAGGAGTACAAGATCACTACAAGGAGGAATTGATTAAAAAAAAATTATAACTAAAATGTTCAAAGGAACAAGGACAAACCGTGGAGGAAGGATTAGGGCCAGAACAGTTGCTACAGTGAAATCAAACAGAAATATCGAGGGGGAGTGTGTGGAAAATTTAATAATTCTGAATACTGATTAGAAATTCATGATAATAGTGAAGTAATTACTAAAATTGCAGAAGAAATAAAACGAATAGCCCATGTACTGTACAAACCTGAAGCAATATGCTTAATGATAATTGGTGGAATAACCTGTTGGGGGGAGCTTGGTGGAAAAAATTAATGTTTATGTTAACATGTGCATTATTAGAACTACTGTTCATCCCTTGTCTTGTTCCATGCTTCATTCGACTAATCCAGTCGGTGGTTCAAGGAATGCAAGTTGCTACAATACCAATAGACCCTGAGAAGGCAACAAAATTAATAGCAGGAGATGTATTAAATCTAGTACAAGAAGTACTGACAAAATTTGAAGCCAGAACACGAATCAATGGGATAAAAAAAGAGAAGTGGGGAAATTGTGACAATTGATAAAAGATTCGTGTTAATCACAAAAGCATTGGGGTTTCTATAAACCAGAATACTAAGATCTGAAATGAAGCATGGACACTAGATAAAGGAAATTATATGATAAAATCATTCTGTTTAAAATCACCCTGTTATGTTATATTATGATACATTATGTTATGTTTTCCAAATAAGTTGTATTGGCTACCAGCTTGCAAAATCAGACTTCCCAATAGCCCTTCCCTACCTTTGTCTAATCAATACTGCCTATCTCAAGGACCAGACTTCCAGAACTTCTCTGCTGGTTATCTACAAGGACCGGATGGCTATCTGTGACTGATTATCACCCAAAGGCTTTGTGAATTTGTGTACAACGAGAACCCACAGTATAAGAAGAAGCTGCAAACCAAGGTTGGGTGGAGCGTGGAGTGGGCGGTGACCCCTGACGTTCCCCAGCGCTGCTTGCTCTTTCTATATCAAATAAAGCAATCTAAATTTTGCTGAATATCGAGACTTTTGTCTCTCATTTATAACAGGGTTCACCTTTTCCTCCTCCATGTGCAACTGTCTGGAGCACAGAGATCCCAGGAGCTGCTTCCTCCTGAGCCAGTGGCACTCCTGGCGCTGGGCAGCGCAGGGCCCTGTGCCCCGTATATACCCCTGCAGGGCGGGGCTGTGCCATGTCACCAGGACAACAGAATGGCCAACAGCACCCAGGAACCCGATAGAACGGCCCTGTGTCACAAAGGGCCCAGCCCAGCAGCCCTTCAGCAGCCCAAGCCCCTGGAAGTGGCATGGAGCAGCAGCCAGACTGGAGGGCTTCGAGCCCCTTGTTCTGATCCACTGATGAAAATGATCAGAAATGGCTCTGCCTCAATTAGGGTGCAAATGAGAGCATGTGGCAAAGTCAATAGTGTGGGTTTTATTGTAGAGTAAACAAGTGTCAGAGAGAACAAAAAAAAAGAGAAAAATAGAAATGGAATAGAGGTGGGGGAGAGAAAGAGAGTGACAGAGCCAGATTAAGTAGAAAACCTCACCACTCTGTGGATCCCAATGGAATTCTGCTCTCTGATGGAGAGCATCCACAGATGTCTTGGAGATGGATCCCAGTGACATACTGTGGATGCTCTACATCTCCATTTTCTTGGTGCTGAGAGTCCCCCAAAAACTCGGAGTTTAGGGGGTCGAGACACACTAATACATGATAAATGTTTATTATAGTTAAATCTTTCACAAAATATTTAAGTAGAGGCTTTGTATTGTGCACTATAATATTAATATTTGCAGAAATAAATGTAGTTGTGAAATAATAAATAACACTTTTATTTTTATAACTAACTGACGATATTTAGAATAACTCAAATATATTTGTGAAATGTCTATGTTGATTCCAAGTACTTATAATAAACTTACAGTCGTGGAAATAGCTGAAACCGTCTGCGTGTTCAGACATCATTGAAAGAACCATGCAGATAACATTGAGAGAACAGATGTAAGGAGGACTCTGCTGCTGACTGTCAATAATTGTCACTGAAATTACCAAACAGGGGACCCTTGTGAGCAAGTGACACAGGACCCTCTAAGCTGCACAGAAGGGGGGACAGGGGTCGAACCAAGCTAAAGAATTGCCAGATGTAAACTAATTCAAAGCAATGTTTGAATATGTATAATCCCTATAAATATGTATTTGACCAATGCAATAAAAAGTTGTTATGGTTAACCAGTGTGCCTCTGGCTGTGGCTACGCACCCAGCACTGTTATTGTCCCTTTTATCTCTTATTAAACTTTTAAAAATTTTAAAGAGTGAGGCTGGTTCCTCACAAAACCCAAGGTGCTCACCGCTTTCTTTCCCCCCCAAGCCAGGATCTGTCAATCCCAAACTTTGTTCAGATGTTGGAGGAGGAGGCTGCGAGGAAAAGGAAGATGCTCTGGGTAGGAGGCAGGTGAAGGGGCAGGTGCCCCTTTCCTCCTCTCCTCTGCTCCATCTCCCAGCCCAGCATCACCCCCGGCTGCAGGACAACCCCGCTGCCGACACCTCCTGCCAGGGACGGATTGGGGGGGATCTCCTTCCCCTTCCATCTGCAATGGAGGCAAATCCCATCCTCTCCTTGTCCACCTTCCTTCCTCTCCTCTTTCTTTCCTTCATCCATCCACGTTCCTTTCCCTTCTCCTTCCTCCCTTACTCCTTCTTGTTCTTTCCTCTCCTGCCTTTTCCTTTTCCCTTCTCGCTGTCCCTCCCTCTCCTTGTCCTTCCTCCCCCAGACATTGAGCTGCAGACAGAGACCAGGGACAACAAATCCCTGGCACAGAACCTTGTGGAAGAGGCCGTTTTGAGTGGCTTCGTGGCAATGAAATGCAACGGGAAGGAAAAGTCCCAGAGATCCCACACAAGGAGTGGCTGCAAACTGAGCCCAGGGAGCTGTGAGGAGGAAAGACCCTCCCTGTGCCAGGAAGGCAATGGGAGATCCGGCCAGATCTTGCAACTGGTGGAGAAGCCTCAGGCCTTGGAGAAGCCCCACGGGTGCTTGGAAGGCTTCAGGTGGAGCTCAGCCTATTCCTGCTGCCTCCAAACACAGCAGTTCCAGATGCAGAGATCCCCCTGCAGCCTCTGGAGATCCATGGGGATGTAGAGATCCCCCCACAGCCCCTGGAGGAGCCACGCAGGAGCGCGGGGACCCCTGAGAGGAGGCTGTGACCCCGCAGACAGAGGGGCCCCCGCTGGAGCAGCCTGTCCTTGAAGGACTGAGCCCGTGGCAGAGTGACCCACGCTGCAGCAGAGTGAAGGGGGCTGGTACCCATGGGATGGACTCAGGTTGGAGAAGTCCAGGAGAAGTCTCCTGTGGGAGAGACCCCAAGGTGCAGCAGGGGAACGACTCCTGTCCCTGAGCAGAGGGAGAAGCCACTGGGGATGAACTGACCATGGCCCTATTGAAGTGTGGAAAAACACTCAATAACCCACAAAATGAGTTATAAGAGTAGGTGTGTATTTATTCAGCACTGAGGTGCATGGTGGATAGCTCTTCCAAAAACATGCACACCTTTGGCGACCTGGCCTCTCCTTTTATTCTCTACAAACTAGGACTACACAACACACCTAATACATATTCATTGCCTATCCCAGCTTCACACTGAAATTAGTTTCACACCTCTTTTCGACTGAGCATTTGTAGCCGTGGAATGGTGTTTTAACCCTTTAAGTGTGGTGTGTGATAATTGATAAAAGATTCGTGTTAATCACAAAAGCATTAGGGTTTGTACAAACCAGAATACTAAGCTCTGAAGTGAAGCATGGACACTAGATAAAGGAAATTATATGATAAAATAATTCTGTTTAAAATCACCTTGTTATGTTATATTATGTAGTATTATGTTACATTATAATATGTTACGTTATATTTTCTAAATAACTTGTATCAGCTACCAGCTTGCAAAATCGGACTTCCCAAAAAGCCCATCCGGCCTTTGTCTGATCAATGCTGCCTATCTCAAGCACCAGACTCCCAGAACTTCTCTGGTGCTTATCTACCAGGACCAGATGGCTATCTGTGACTGATTATCACCCAAAAGCCTTGTGTAAGGATGTTTATTCAACCACCACTGCTTATGACAACAAAAATCCAAAAAATTATTGATTACAACGAGAACCCACAGTATAAGAAGAGGCTGCAAACCAAGGTTGGGTGGAGCGTGGAGTGGGCGGTGACCCCTCACGTTCCCCAGCACTGCTTGCTCTTTCTATATCAACTAAAGCAATCTAAATTTTGCTGAATATCGAGACTTTTGTCTCTCATTTATAACAATTTGGTGCCGAAACCCGGGACGTCCTTGGAGCCCTGAGAGGCACTGCGATTTCGGGGAGGCGCCCCACTGCTGTGGCCCCGGTTCGTCAGTGATTCTCGGGACCCATCGACGTCCCGCACCATAGAGACTGAGCAAGGAAAATCTCCCCGGAAGACCGCGGCAAAATCACCTGGAATTCTCGTGCACGAAGAGCCAGACAGGAGCATCGGACTGTGAGTATCTGTGTGGTTTGGTGGGGATGACTGTGTGCTTGCCTGAATGAGACGTGGCCTTTGCTGCGAAGCGAGAGTGGAGTCCTTCTATCCGCGTTTCCAGCATCCCGCGAGGGACCTGGCCGGTGACCGGACGAAGCGAGTGAGCACAAAGGGAGAGACTGCTTTTCTTGTCCTAGCCCAGGTAGAGGCTGGGTCCTTCCCATCCTAGCCCAGGAAAAGGCAGGACCCAGGAAAAGCGGGGGGAAGGGAGAGGAAAATAAAAGCAGATTACAACACACTAGTCATGGAGGGAGAAGGGAAAAGCTGCTTTTCCCATCCCAGTCCAGGTAGAGGCAGGTTCCAGTCCATCCTGACCCAAGGAGAGGCAGGGGTTCGGGTGGAATACATGAGCCTGCATCAGGCCATTGATCATACTATCCTAATGTCTAAGTTTGTTGGTGACAGAACCCAGTATTTCTCGGCTGCTGTCAGCACTAACCATTGCAATAAAGGTTGTGTATTGAGATGGCCCCAGGTTTGCCATCTGCCCTGTGCACCTGACCTTGTCAGGGTCATTGTCATGCTGTCCATCCCTCCCAAAGAGCACCTCCAGCACTGCCACTTCTCTCAGCTGTTGGATCCCTTCCTCAAGGGTCTTCCAACACATTCTATGATGGTGCTCCTGCATTCTCTCTCTGTGGAGAAACTTCTCTCTCACACTCATTAAAAGCCATTCCCAGAGGGAGAGGGGCCATGTTGGGCGCCAAAAATCTGTCCTGGTTTTAAAAAGGACAGGTGTGTGCTGGAGAAGAGCAGGGCCTTCCCTGGAAATGGAGCTAATAAATCCCTCCCTCTGAATTAGTATAATTTTGGAATTATGGGGATTTCAGGCAAAAATACGGGGATAGAAATAACAGTTCTTTACTAGTATGTGTATATATATATAACAAGGCAAACAAAACAACAACAGCTAAGTAATTAACAACAAATAGAAGACGGGAACCCAGTAACAGTTCCTTTGGTTGTGGACACCTTTCCCCTCTGCTGCAGTTACCGTCCCAGTTTGGCAGTCAGTGCCAGCCGGCTCCCGGTGGGCAGGGGCAGATGCGGTGATCCCGTGTGGCTGCAGGAGTGCTGGGGGTGATGGCGGCTGTGTCCTGGGTGGGAAGGGTGGAGGAAAGACTCTGCTCATGGATCCTTGGAGGCAGTGTCAGTCCCAGTGCTCCAATAGGTTGTGTGGAGGTGGCAGGGCGTCCAAGCAGGAGGGTGCAGGGTCCCACAGCCGAGGAAAGGCAGCTCCCGGCGTTGGGATGGCAGGGCGAGGTTTTCCAGTGGCGATCCATCTCCGAGCCAAACGAGCGAGAGAGCGAGCAGCTGCACACACCTCTCCTTTACCTGCCCCTGATCTTGCGATGTTCTCCCTCTTCTCCCCCATCCCCCCTGCCCTACGAGGGAAACTCCAAAAAGGGTCAGGGAGTCTCCCCTATCACTAGCCATCTTAGCATGTCAATGGGAAAAAATTCCAGACAGCGAGGGAAAAAAAAGAAAATAAAAACAACCCCCAACAGAAACTTAACCCAAACTTTACTGAACCAAGCCCGCATTGGCTGCCTGTCACTGCGGTGTCGCTGTTGCCGTGTCCCTTTACCCAGTCAGCTCTCTGATCATGTGGTGTCCACGCATCTCCCCAGCCCATCACTGCCTCACACACGAGGTGACCACCAAGCCACTCTCCGGCCATCTGACCCGCAGCTGAGCCCTTCCCAGAGTGCCCGCACCCGCAGGGAGCGCAGGGCTGGATTTGGCCGCCAGAGAGTTGGTGACCCTCGTGAGATCCTCGGTGCATTTAGTTCCTACAGGAGTGTGGGCACCGCTGGGAAATGATCTGCATGCCTTGTTAATTGGATGTTCTTCCACCGCTAGCCTGGGGCAGGATCTCTCCCGGTCCTCCTCTCAACTCCCGGGCCCCTCCTCAGCCAATCAGAGAAGGCACCAAAATAATTGAGCCAATCAGAGCGCGCGGCGCTGATGACTCCTCAGGCAGTCCCAGAGCGCCCAGAGCTCCTCACCTGGACTCCACCCGCGCCCCGCCCCCAGCGCCCCCCGCCAGGAGAATTTGGGGAGGGGAGTATCGTGTATTATCTTCTTTTTTGTTGATCCAGAGTCAGGATTAAATGCTCGAGAGACGGAATTTCGTGTTCGGACTCAGATATTTATTAATTCTTATCTATATTACAGTGAGTTCTACAGCACTTCTAGCTAACAGGCTAAAAATGGACACGTATCTCTCTCTCTCTACAAGGCCTTTTAAGGGCCAATCTGTCCAATTAAGAACACACAGCTAAATTCTTTTTACTTTTAACCCAACAACCAATCACCTGTGACCTGCACTGTGGATTTTTCTATCCAATTACAAAAGTACCACCAAGACCCGTGAAGAAGGTGAAAAAGAAAGAAAACTCCACCCTAAAACCTCCATCTTGTTTTATATGTATTAATATAGTCTAAAACCACAAATTCTAAATTTTCCACCATGGGACATTACACACTTCTATTCAAACTACACACCAGTGATCCCAGTTCTATCACAATTCTGGAAACCTTCTTCACAGCCTCAGGTCAAAAGCAGTGTTTTCCTGGAGGTCAATGCCTGTCAGCAGAGAAAGCCCAAACCCCTCAGTTTCCAGAGTTCCAACAGGGGGAGGTGTCAGACCCTGCCCGGCGCTGGCCATGGGGCGTGTGGCGGGGGCCCGGAGCTCTTGGCTACTGTGGGCTGCTGGGGGGCTGCTGGGGGGACACCCCCGGACCTGTGTCCTGCACACACAGCGCTGTTCCAGGAGATGGTTTAGTCCGAGTGTCACTTCATTCACGGCACCGACCGGCTGAGGTTCGTGGAGAGGAACATCTCCAACCGGGAGCAGTTCCTGCACTTGGGCAGCGATGTGGGGCTGCACGTGGGGACACCTCCTTTGGGGACAAGGCTGCCAGGCACTGGAACAGCGACCCGCAATGGATGGAGTACAGACGGGCTGCGGTGGACAGGCACTGCCGGCACAACTACGAGTTGTCCAGCCCGTTCCTCGTGGAGCGCAGAGGTGAGCGTGGGGCAGAGCGTGTCCCCTCGGGCCCTGCCCTGGGAATGACCCTGGAGCCCCTCAAAACCTCCCTGGGAATCACCCGAGACACGTCAGCCCTTCTTGTTCCCATCTCCGGGGCCTCCTGCCCCCCCACCCCAAGTAACTCCGGTGGCTCTCCCAGTCCATCCCAGTCTCTTCCAGTGTCCTCACGGTCCCTCCCAGTGTCACCAGAGTCCCTCCCAATTCCTCTCAGTCCACAGCCATTCCATTCGCATTCCACTCCCAGACCTCCACCCTCTCTACCAGTGAATTCCCAATCCCTCCCAGTCTGTTCCAAGTCCTTTTCAGTCCAATCCCAAACCTCCACTCTTTCTCCCGTTCCCCAATCCACTCCACTCTCTCCCAGTGTTCCCCCACTTTCTCCACTTTCATCCCTAGTCCCTCTCACTTCCACAACAGCCCTCTTCCATTTCTCCTAGTCCCCACCCCAGCTGATCCCAGTGTGTCCCTGCTCTCTCCCAGCGCTCCCCAGTGTCCATCTCACTGTGGCCCTCGAGCTCCCAGCCCAGCCCCAGATGCCTGCTCTGCTCCGTGATGGATTTCTGCCTTGCCGAGATCCAACTGAGATGGTTCCAGGGCCAGCAGGAGCTCTCGGGGCATGTGGTGGCCACCAATCTGGTCCCTAATGGGGACTGGATTTCTACCAGCTCCTGGTGCTGCTGGAAACCCCCCCGGCACGGGGTCAGCTCCAGCTACCAGGTGGAGCACGTCAGCCTGGAGCACGGCCCGGACCTCACAGTGTGAGGGGCGTGGGGGAGGCACTGGGGGAGCTGGGAGAGGGATTGACGTGTGCTGGGAGTAACTGGGAGCGAGTTTGAGATAGCCTGGATTAAAACAGGAGAATGGATCGGCGGTCTAGGATGGCTGAGAAGGAGTTTGAAGGATGCTGGGGAGGGTGGGATGCGGTTCTAGGGGTCCTGGAGAGCACTGGGAGGGTGTCTGGGGGTGCTGGGTATAACTGGGAAGGATTTGAGTGAGCGTGGAGGAGCTGGAAAAAGATCAGGGATTGGAAAGCAGGGTTTGGAATGAGGTTGGTTGTGTTGGAAAGAGACTGGGAGGATCTTGGTGAGTTCTAGTGTGGCTGGGAAGGGATTGGGAGATGGTGTGGGGGTCCTGGGGCAGTGGGGGGCAAATGAGAGGGAGTTATGGCATTTTGAAAGGGACAGGAGGGGCTTTGGTGGGTCCCAAGGAAGTCAGGAAGAGATTAGAAGAATTAGAAGAAGTTTTAGGGAGCCCCAGATGGGCTGGGGGAGATTTGGAGGATTCTTGGAGAGGCTTGAAATGTCCGTGAGAGGTTTTGGGTGGCCCTGACCCCTGTAATCCCCCAGAGATGCCGCCAGACGCCGCTCACAGCAATGTGCTGACAGAGATTGGTGGCTCCGTGTTGGGCTTCGTCTTCCTGGCACTGGGGCTCGGCTTCTACCTGTGCAAGAACGTGAGGGGGGGACCCCGGGTTCATATTCCCCCGCCCCCAGAGTAGGTGTGCTCCTCCTGGGGACCTCCAGCCGGGTGTCACCCCCTTTTCTCTGCCCACAGAGCTCCTGAGCCGGCAGCGGCCGCAGCCCCTCCCCATGAACTCACGGAAGGCCAGGACCCCCTGCTCCATCCCCACACTGATTTTGGGAGGGTAGTGGGTCTCCCCCAGCCCTGCTGGAACTCTGCCTAAGCCCAGCTGCTCCCAGTGTTCCCAGTAAAGCTTCCCAGTTACACCCAGTTCATTTAGTGGGGGGTACTAGGAAAGGACTTGGGGGGACCCCGCGGGGAGATCGTGACTGGGCGGGGAGGGCGGGTCCAGGTGGGGAACACTGGGTGCTGCGGGTCTGCCCGGCAAGCGGTGAGTCATCACAGCTGCTCTCTGTCATTGGCTGAATCTTCTTCATCGCATTCTCCGATTGGCTGAGGAGAGGCCCGGGAGTTGAGAGAAGGAACAGGAGAGATCCCGCCCCGAGCACCGGCACGGGAACAACAGAGCCAGCCTGGGCACAGCGAGGGAATTTATTACCAACCAAATCACAGCGGGACAAGGAAAAGGGAGAGAAATCTCTCCAACCCCTTCCTTCCACCCAACAGGGATCACCAGGACCACGGATCACCAGGGCTCTGCCCAACGGGGGTCACTGGGGATCATCCAACACCGATCCTCCCATGGGAGATGGAGCTGGAGCACAGCACGAAGCTCTTCCCACTCTCGGGGCACTCACAGGGCTTCCCTTAGTGGCGACTCCGTTGGTGTCTGGTAAAGGTTGATCTGTCAGAAAAGCTCTTCCCACACTCAGGACACTCGTAGGGCCTCTCCCCAGTGTGGATGCGCCGGTGGGCAGTGAGGGTGGAGTTGTGCTTGAATCCCTTCCCGCAGTCGGGGCAGCGGAAGGGCCTCTCCTCTGTGTGAATCCGCTCGTGTAGGAGGAGATTTGAGCTGGTCTGAAACCTCTTCCCACACTTGGGACACTCGTAGGGCCTCTCCCCGGTGTGGATGCGCTGGTGGTATTTCAGGGCAGAGCTCCACCCAAAGCTCTTCCCACATTCCGAGCAGGTGTAGGGCCGTTCCCCAGTGTGGATCACCTGGTGATGCGTCAGATAATAAATAGTCCTGAAGCTCTTCCTGCATTTCCCACACTCGTAGGGCTTTTCCCCAGTGTGGATCATCTGGTGTTGGATTAGCTCGGAGCTCCACTTGAAACCCTTCCCACATTCCAAGCACTTGTGGGGCTTCTCCCCTCCAGGAGGCTTCTCCACCAGCTCTGAGCTCTGCCTGGATCTCCGGCCGCCTTCCCGGCTCAGGGAGGGTCTTTCCTCCTCGCAGCTCCCTGGGCTGGGTTTGCAGCCGCTCCTTGTGAGAGATCTCCGGGGCTTTTCCTCCTCCTCCATCTGCCAATGCCTTGGGAATGAAAAATCCTGGTTTGGGGAAAAAACAAGAGGGGAGTGCCTTGAGCTGGCGGTTCCCCCTTGCCCAAGTTCATCCCAGAAAATTATTGGCCATATTGTGTCTGTAAGAACCTCTGAAACACCAAGATTCAGCCCCAAAATCCTCCAAACCTCAAGATACACATCAAAAACGCCCCACAAAGCAAGATTCAGCCAAAATCCCCTTGAAATACAAAGATTCAGTCCCCGCAAAAGAAATAAAGCACCAACTTTTACCCCAATAAAGCTTTCAAACACCAAGATTGACCCTTCAGAAAATCATAGATCCCCCTCTCTGGTCACCTGCTGCATTTGGAGGGGGGCAATGAACTTGGGGCTGCAGGGGTGAGGCTGTAGATAGAGGGAGGGATGGAAACTTGTGTTGCTTCCCGTTTCTGCTCCTCTTCTGGCGTCCCTACTCTTCCTCACAGGCCTCTTCCTCCCATTATTCCTTTCTCTGGCACAATCCCACCTGCTCCTCCCACGTGCATCGTTTGATCATTTTGTTCTTCAACCCTGCTTCTCCTTCCTTTCTCCTGCTGCCCCCGGGCCCAGCACCCACTGCCGGCTCCCTCTTCCCCCCAAACCCACAGCATCCCAGCGCAGGGGCAGCGATGGAGCTGGGGCAGCTCGGGCTGGGGCAGCGCTGGGCTCTCGGCCGCTCCCGCCCGCACTCGCTCCCCACTGCAGCCGCTGCCGCCACCACAGCGCGGGGGGGCCCGGCCTTGGCGCTCCCCCCCTCCCACCTCCCCAAATTCCCCTGCCGGGGGGCGCTGGGGCCAGGAGACAGACGAGTGACAGATCAGGGGGGGCTGGGAAGAGTCGGCAGCCAGAGAGCACTGAAAATCTCAGCAGTGACTACAGTGGGATCTTCGGGGACTAAACACGGCAGGGCACCCATGCAGGGTAGAAAGGGAAAGCCAGGAAGGGATCCCGGAAAAAGGGATGATGATCCCAAAATATCCCTGAATGATCCCTTGGAAGCATGTTGAGGAAGTTTGCACATTCTCCCAGAGGTAATCAAAGACAGGGAGACACAGGGGAGCGATAAGGGAAGTCCAGAAGGGATTTAGACAACAGGGGATGGATGCTGTTAGTGTGATGAGAAGTGCAGGGAATATGGTTCAGGCAAGATGCAGCAGCAGCAGGAATCTATGTGGGAAGACAAAGAATGATGGAAAAGAGGAGGAAGAGGAAAATACTGAGGATGGGGATGTTTTTCAGCAGGCTCTTCTCGTCAAAAGTTGCCAGCTGCTGCAGATCCATTGTATCCCCGGTTGCCAGGACAGGCACACAAGGAGGTCAGGATTGCAGGGGGTTTCTCTGTGCTGGGCAGCGGCAGGAGCGGGCGCAGAGGGGCGGCACCGGGAGCACGGGCTGGGGGCCTGTGGGGAGCTGCGGGGCCGGGCCGGGGCTGTGGGGCAGCCGGGGCTCAGCGCCGGGCGCTGCCTGAGCCCAGCACCCCCCGGCAATTGCAGGCCCGGCAGTGGCCCCCGGCCCCCAGGAGGCTGCGGGACGCCCCGGCCGCTGCCCGGCCCCGTGGAGCTGCCGGCCCTGCCCGCCGGGGGGGCCGCGTTTGGACACTGCGGCAGGACAGGCACCGGCTCTGGGATACGGGCTGGCCACGGCAGCCACAGCACAAGGAGCAGCAGCACAAAGGAACAGCTGGGAAATGGGGATTGGACGTGCAAGCACCGAGATTAGCTTTTAAGCATTTTCCTTGGGTCAGTGCAGAAAGGAATGATTTTGCAGAAAGCTCAGCAGCTGTCAGAGGATGAGCACCCCCAGGCACTGAGGGGGCTGCAGGAGGGGCAGAAGAAGCCCCTGGAGCACTTGGTCACAAAGGCACAGCAGGGGAATGCAAGAAGGGATGAGGAAAAGGCCAAGGGGAAGGCAAAGGCCATGGCAGAGTTTCTACAGCCCCTGAGGGATGAACCCCAGGGCCCAAGGGGGCCCCAGCACCCAGGGGCTCTCACATCCTTACACCATCTTCAACCAGGTGCCCTCCTCACACTGACACCATTCAGCCCTTGATGGCAAAGATGCTTTCTGGGGATGCCCACTTACACAGGATGGTAAACTGGATTTTGCCCTTGAGTGGGAACAAGAGATAGAAGGGAAAATGGAAAAGACATGGACGGTCCTTCTGCAGGGATGCACGGAAGCACCAGCCTTATTGGGGCAAGCCCTGCAGAAAATATCACAAGAATTTACCCCACCCCAGGGATTGGGTTAATGCAGGATGGGGATGACTTGCTGCAATCAGGAGGACAAGAAGTGGCAGAAGAAGCCTCTGTGAAATGGCTGAATGTTCAGGCTAAAAAACATCTTTGATTATTTGAAAAAACAGCGCAAATGGTGGAGAAAAAAGTAAAAGATTTGGGACATATTTTGACTCAAGGTTTGTGGTGTATCGACCCAGGGAGGGACCAGGGAATCTCAGAAGCAATATTACCCAGCACTAAAAAGCAGCTGGGACAATTCTGAGGATTAACAGGGATTTGCAGAACCTGCATTGAGGATTCTTTGTTCCCTCCCGAATATTGTACGACTTTTTAACCCCAGACAGCCCTAGTATTATGGTATGGACATAAGAAAAAGAACAAAACTTGACAAAATGAAAAAACAAAGTGATTGACGCCACAGCCATGGCTCTACCAGACTCAGAAAAGAAATTGGAATGGGATGTGGATGTTAAATAGGGCCATGCCAAAGGAATTTGGACTTCCCGGCTGCAGGAGCAGCATGGGAGGGCACCACTGACCCTGCACTGAAGGCAACGCAGCAGCAGCCAGGGCTCCACATCGGGCCAAGCCCCTGGGCCTGCCCACAGATCCTCTGCTGAAATCCTCTGCCTGGGCACCCTCCTTTGGCATCTCCACACACTGGGGCCAATCCTTGCTGCCACTGCTGGAGCTTCGCTGCTTTCTGTGCCTGCACTGCCACAGCTGCTGGGGAAGACAACGGCACAATTCCACTCTGCCCCTCAGTTACACTCACACACTGGGCTGCCGGAGATTCCATGGTCAGAAAATATACCAAGCTAAAATTATTAAAAATCTATTTCTCTACTCAGGCTTCATGTGCCTTTGCATTGGGGAAACAAATTTTGAAGAGATTTCTAAGGAATGTTCCTCCACTCAACAGAGAGGACTTTAACATCTCAATAGACTGGGAATAGCCCAAAAGATACTCACAAAGATAACGACCATTAAGGCCCATCAGGAAACATCAAGGAACACCCACCCCAGACACTGCCCCGGCATAGTTGGAGATGCCTGGTCTGCAAAAGGATAAGAAGGAAATCCAGGAGTGCAGACCTAATTAATATAGAAGGGAAGAAATCCGGGGCCGATAGGAAATTAAATACTTAGAATTATATAAATTGGAAGCAATGAACATAAAACCAATGGATTTCTATAGGTTTTGAATGTAAAAAGTTAAGGGAAAATCTAGTAAAACTCACATCTCATGGAATGATTTTCTCTGCACACCCGGGCTATGTGTGGCTGAAATTATTTCTTTTGCACATCCTGGCCAGAATCAAGTAATGTCTTGATTCTCTAACAGTAGAAATGGTGTTGAAGAGTTTTGGGTCCTCCCGCAGTTTTGGTGACAAGATTACACCATTAGAATGTTTTTTCTTAATACTCCTACTTTTGTATTTTCAGTTAAGATTGGGCCAAGGGTGTGAGAACACATTTTAGTGTTAGGGTAATAAGCAGAAAAAATCTTTATTCCTTTGGGGATTTTTTGTGTATGTTTATGAGTGGCTGTTAGTGATGGCAAAATTTTGGTATGGAATTTGTAATGTTCACTGTTCACCTTTAGGCTGCATTTGGCAAAACCAGAAGCCATAGAATATTGTTTTAAAAACAGACCAAAAAAGAAAAGCAGCGGGAGGGGGGAGGAGAGAGAGGAAGGAGAGAATATGTGAGTCACCTGATGGGCTTTCAAGAGATGCTTGAATTGGGAAAAAGGGGGTTGGATCCCCAGAGGCAGCAGGAGGGACCTGGAGCTGTCCGCTTTGAAACTACACCCCAAAAATGCTGAAAATCAGGGATTCCTCCCAGAAAAAAGCTGTCAGGAGTTGTCCAAAAAGAGTGAAAGAGGGGATTGGGAACCCGAGATTGAGCAGGAGAGGCCTGGAACCCCCAAAAGCAAGAACGGGTTAGGGGGTTTGATGTTGGAATGATGATTGGGAATGGGCCAAAGAATGGGGGAAAAGAGGGAGCTGGGACGCCCAAAGATTGGGGGAGGGGGCTGGGAAACCCACATTGAGTCGTGAGGGGTCAGTAGATTTGGGGAATGATGAGAAAGGGAGAGAGGGGAGGGAAAGGTGGAGTTGGGATGGAAGAAAGGTGGTTCCCTGTCCCTTAGCACTCGATCCCTGGAGCGATTATCTGTGGATTGGATGGGGGGGGGGCAGATCCGCACTGGAGGGGCCCCCTGCCCATCCCAGTGTGTCCATCTCGCTGCTTCCCTCGAGCTCCCAGCCCGGCCCCGCCTGCCTGCTCTGCTCCCTGATGGATTTCTACCCTGCCCACATCCAGCTGAGCTGGTTCCAGGGCCAGCAGGAGCTCTCGAGCCACGTGGTGGCCACCGACCTGGTCCCCAACGGGGACTGGATTTCTACCAGCTCCTGGTGCTGCTGGAAACCCCCCCCGGCACGGGGTCAGCTCCAGCTCCAGGTGGAGCACGTCAGCCTGGAGCACCCCCTGAGCCAGCACTGGGGCACGGCCCGGACCCCACAGCGCCGGGAGGGGCTGGCAGGACACGGAGGAGATTGGGGGTCCTGGGCTTAACGTGGACACCCTCCCTGGGAACCCTCTTCCCGCTGTCCCATCTCCCTTTATACCCCCTCTCCCACCCCTTTCCCACCGCTCCCGTTCCCGCCCCGCTCACCCGAGAGAGCTCCTCGCCGGCAGCCGAGGGATGGAGGACAAGGAGCAGGAGAGGGAGGAGGAGGAGCAGGAGGAAGAGGAGGGGTAGAGGAGGAGCAAGAAGAGGAGGAGGAGCAGCGAGAGGCAGCAGCCCATGCGTCCATCGCTCTCTGGATCTGCAGCCCCTTCGCGCCCGCAGTATCGGCCCCCCCATATTGTGTAGGTGACCGGGAAGGGGGACCTCGCCCCGAATATCTTGGGCAGTCCTGGCAGGGATTTTTTGAAAGGGGGAGGGATATTTGGAGCTCACCCGAAGTATCTTTGGGTCTCCCTGTTTGTGTATTTCGGGAGACGACGGGCGGAGCAATGTTTGCATCTTGCAGGGCTCCAAAGCTGTCCCGAAATCCCCTTTTGGGGGATCCTGCGGGGTCCCCGGGTGGTTTTTTGGGGATGTCTGGGTGGCGGCTGCAGACAGAGCCCCGGCGGTGGGTGGGGGATGGAGGTCCCCGGAGCCCCGTGGCGATCGCCCGGGACTGGCAGGGCGAGGGGAGCAGCCTTGAGGGGGGGAAAGCGAAAAGGGGAGAGCCCCGGGAGTGCCGGAGCCTGAAATGGGGGCCTGGAGAGGGGGGACCCCGAGAGCCGGGAGTGAGGGGAGCCTGGAGAAGGGATGAGCCTGGAGACGGGGAACCCCTGGGACACCAAAGTGGGGACCCCAAAGCCTCCCAGGGCTCTGGCCACGCCAGGGGCTACAAGGCCACGAGGCCGGGGCTGCTCCGGGCCGCTTCCAGGCTGTCCCTCTGCTCTTGGGTGCCGGGGGTGGCCCTTTGTGACACGGGCGTGTGTCAGGGCCCTCGGTGATGCGGGACATTGTGGTGCTGTCATGAATGAGAGCGTTTGAGATCGCTTAAAAATCGGTGACAAATGCATGAACAAAAATCAGATTTAATATTAAGCAACAAAGTACAATAAGTTTGTTGGCAAGATTCACTCCACTGCCTACAGGACAGGTGAGGCACAACAAGGCAAGAACAACACCAAATAAAATCCATGCAATCAGAACAGAAATTAACTGGGAACTCCCTAGGGGAGTGTGGGTGGGTGTGTGTAAAGGCTTTTTTCTCGGCCTAAACAGAGTCTTTCACCCTCCTCCGGTCTAGCTCAGGTTTTAGGGTGATATTCCCCTGGGCCCTAGCCACAGAGACGTAGTCAAGATATCAAAAGAGGCTCTTTCCCCTGATAAAGTTACAGGTTTATTTCTCGTGGGTAGTGAGTGAAAAAGGAAGGGAAAAGAGCGGGGGAAGAGAGAGAAAAGAGGGGGAAGGACAGGGTAAAAGCAGGGGGGGGGGAAAGAGAACGGGGGAAGAGAAAAAGCGCAGGGGAAGAGAGTGGGGGGGAAAAAAAGAAAGAGTGGGATAAGAGAGCTTGGGGGAAAAAGAGAGCGAGGTCAGCGGGTCCTGACCTTTTCTAGGGTCTGGAAAGGGGGGGCGGGGAGAAATTGGATCCCAGCCAGCTCTGTGTGGCCAGGAGGGGAGAGGGACCAAGATACAGGGCACAGCAGGGGTCACGGAATGTACCATTTACAATGTATCTAGGAAACGCAACATCTCCCTGTTTTTTGTTTAACAAAGTTGAAAGAAGGATATTGGTATCATTCAAATTACGATTTTGCCCACCACTTGTAGCTGGTGGGAGGGTTAGATTGTTTCAAGTCTTTCATTTCTATGTGATTGACTACTGAGGTAGAGGGAATGAGACTATGAATAGCCTTGAAAACCAAGTGACGTAGGATCCCGAATGCCATTATTACAAGGAAAAGAATAACAAAAATTAACATAATTGTTTTGACTATAGATGTCCACCACCCTGTGAGTCCCCAGCCTTTGAACAGTCCATTGAACCAATCTTCAGATTCTTGCTTCACTTGTCCGATCAAGTTGTTCATGTTTCGGAGGGCAGCATGGATGTTAGGAGCTTTCGAGGTCAGGTCCATACAGCAAAGTCCTTCAAATTCCTGGCACTCATGTCCGTGCAGTAGCAAGAGAAAATCTATTTTCTTGTTGGAGCGTCTGTGCCAGGGTCACACAGATGTTCTGATGTGGCTGAGGGACGATCCATGCAGCTGCTAGACTGTTCAGTGTTAGCAGGAAGACAGCTTGGATGGGGTTCATCACGGGACTGAGAGAAGAGAAGGTTTTCTCTAGAAGGAAAAACAAACATTATAAAACCTATTAAAAGTCTCTATTTGCCGGAATGCCACCTTCTATGAGGATTTCTTTTCCTTTTTTTCTGCGGCGTCTTCTTTTTGAAGCCACTGCTACCTGCTCCTCGTTCTCCTCAGTTGGAGCAGGATGTTTGGGAACAAACGGGTTCACCCACTTTTGGGGAATCCACCGAGGGCCTGAGGGAGTGGATACACACACATAGCCACGCCCCCAGGTAACAAGCTCATAGGGACCTTTGATTTCCCAGGTTTCTGGGTCCCTAATCAAAACTGGAGGATGTTGGGATAACTTGAATTGTTTACTACTGTTAAAGTGACGTTCCACAGGTGGACTCATGTTTTCAAATGAACAATTCAGGAAATTGATAGTAAACATGGCTTTGCAGAGCTTTGCTGTGGAGACATCCACACAGTTGAACTGCTCTGTTTAGCCAAAACCTGCTTGAGTGTCTGATTGGCTCGCTCCACTATACCTTGGCCTGTGGGGGAGTGGGAGGTGCCAGTTTTATGTTCCACTCCCCACTGCTGGACGAATTCCAGGAATTCCTTGGACTTATACGCTGGGCCCTGATCAGTTTTGATTTCCTTAGGGATCCCCAACACTGAAAAGGCTTGCACTAGGTGTTGTTTGGCATGCATTGCCCTTTCTCCTGCATGGGCAGAGGCATAGACTGCGCCTGAATACGTGTCAATGCTTACATGAACATATTTGAGGCGACCAAAACTAGGAATGTGTGTGATGTCTGTTTGCCATACCTCACAACTGCCAAGACCTCGGGGGTTTACCCCCATGCCTATTGAGGGCATGGTGTGCAGCTGACAGTTGGGACAGGTGGCCACAATGGCTCGAGCCTGACTCCGTGTTAGCTGGAACTGACGCATTAGACCTGGTGTATTCTGGTGATACTGCTGGTGGCTCAGCTTTGCCTGTTGGAAGATGTCAGGAAGGCGTGCTTGTTCTGCTGGGGTTGCAAGGGAGTCTGCCTGACGGTTCCCTTCTGCAATTTCGCCTGGCAAATCTGTGTGTGATCTCACATGCATCACATAGAACGGGTGTTCTCTATGAGAAATCAAATAAATTAGTTTGGAAAGCAACCTGAAAAGCTGCTCATTTTCGATGTTTCTGAGCACTGCCTGCTCCGCCCTGGACACTATCCCCGCTACATAGGCTGAGTCTGTCACCAAGTTTATTGGCTCTGAGAACTTTTCAAAGGCTCTCACAACTGCTGCCAGTTCAGCTACCTGGGGTGACCCTTCCACAAACTCAACATCAGCTTCCCAATGCTGAGTCTGAGGATCTCTCCAAGTCATCACCGACTTGTGGGATGCCCCAGATGCATCCGTGAACACTGTGAGAGCTTTGAGTGGTCTCCGACTCCTCTTCTCACGAGGAATGAGGTGGAATTCCTCATTAAACAGCTTGTGAGACGGGGCATGGACTGATATTTGTCCTCTGTAGCTGTCCAGGGCTAACTGGAGACTGGCATTGCTCTGGAGCAAATGCTCAAACATCTCTTTAGTCAATTTGTCAGGAGAGTTCTTTCCCTCCTCAGACAGTTTAACAGGGAGGTGAATACATGTGAAGTCACAACCAGCTAGTTCATACAGTCTGATCCTTGCTTTCCGAATCAGTTGTGCTATTAACTCTTGTGGCTTAGTGATAGTTTTGGATCTCTGGTGGGAGAGGAAGACCCACTCTATGATTAAGAGTGACTCTCTCTGCTCCTTGATCCATTGGAATATTAACCCGTGTAAGTGTGGCAGTTTTCCTAGGACAATGAATTTGAAGGGCAGCTCGGGCTGGTAACGGTGAGCTTGCCTCTCTCCTAAGGTCTTTTGTACCTTTTCGATTGCAGTCTTTGCCTCTGGGGTCAGTTCCCTGGGAGAAAGCAGCTCTCTCTCCCCTTTCAATAAATTGAAGAGAGGTTCTAGGTCCTCATTAGTGAGGCCTAGCCAGGGCCTAACCCAATTCAATGACCCACACAGGGAATGGAGATCTGCTAAGGTTTTTGGATTACAATTAATTTCCAATTTCTGCGGAACAATGGTCCGTGCAGTAATTTCCAGGCCCAGGTACTTCCAAGGTGGCATCCTTTGGACTTTGTCCTCCTGCAATTCAAATCCAGCAGAGGTTAAAACTTTAACCACTAGGTCAAGTGTGTCCTGGAGTAGAGAGTTATCGGGTGCACACACTAGCACATCATCCATGTAATGAAGGATGATGGCCTCCCCTCTCTGGGCACGCACCTGGGACAGCAATGAAGCCACATACCACTGGCAGATGGAGGGACTACATTTCATTCCCTGTGGAAGAACTCTCCAGTGGTAGCGCTTCATTGGGGCCTCTCGATTGATGGTAGGAACCGAGAAGGCGAACCTTGGGGCATCCTCTGGGTGTAGGGGAATATGAAAGAAACAATCCTTGATGTCTAGAACAGCCAATTGCCAATCTCTGGGAAGCATTGTTGGAGAAGGCATTCCAGGTTGGAGAGACCCCATGTCTTCAATTACTTTGTTTATTTCCCGGAGGTAGTGGAGCAGCCTCCACTTGTCTTTCCCTGGTTTCTTTATCACAAAAATCGGGAAATTCCACGCACTTGTGGTCTCTTCTATGTGGCCTTTAGCCAATTGTTCCTCCACAAGCTCCTCAAGCGCCCTGAGCTTCTCCTTACTCATCGGCCACTGTGCTACCCACTTTGGGGTATCATCTAGCCATTTCAACTTTTGGGTAGGGCGCCCCACAGTGGCCGCTTCTAAAAATCCCGAGGAGTTTTAGGAATAATCAATTTCACCCCCCACTGGGACATGGTGTCTCTCCCCCATAGAGGGCATTTATAATCTGTAACAAATGGACGGATGCTAGCCAATTTTCCATCCGGCCCCTCAATTTGTACAATGCTTTTTGATATTTTTGCCAATTTGACTCCTCCTACACCCTGGATTCTGCCTGCCACAGGCTGAAGTTCCCAATGTGACGGCCACATCCTTTCGGGTATGATAGTCACATCAGCACCCGTGTCCAGTACCCCCTCCACATGGAGGTGATCTGATCCACGGGTTAGGTTGCATGCCAGAGAAGGCTTGTCCTCACCCACCACTTCTGCCCAGTAGACTTCAGGTGATTTTCCATCTACTGGGACCTCCTGTGGAACAGGAATGGCCTGGGCAAGGATTTGTCCCTCAGCCAGGTAATATGGTGGTAGAGGACATCGTGCCAAGAGAATGAGGCTAGTTATGCTTCCCTTGATGGTCATGGGAACCACCTCAATCTCTAGGGGTGTGTGTGCTGTGTCACCGACAACAAAGTACTCACTGTCCAGTTTCATGTGGTTTAACGTCACGTCCTGTGTACTGTTAGGTAAGTCCACTGTTATGACTGTCCAATCAGGTGACCTGAAATGAAAACCTCTGGTAGTCACAAGCCTAAAACGGCCTAGTGGCTTCCAAACCTTGTTAACTGAACCTTTGATATTTCCATTGACATACATCCCCACACCCTCTATCCCATCCTCCCCCTTTTTGTTTATGAAGAGAGAGTCTTTTGCGAGTGTGGAGCCCGCAGTATTTATAGCCGAGCGCGCTATGGTGTTAATGGCGGGTACGCGCTGTAAAGTTAGTTTTTTTGTTTGTTGGTTTTCTTCTGTTTCTGGTTGTGTGGACAGTCCCTGGCGAAGTGTCCTGGCTGCTTGCACTGGAAGCAGATGATGTGCTGCAGTTGCTCTGGTGTCATTGGTTGCTTCTTGGCTTCCGGTGTCACAGCTGCCACGGTTCTTGGGTGTGCCAGTCCTGGATTTCTTTCGTGTCCACTGAACAGTTCTGCTTTTCTGGCGCAAGCTTCCATCATCTGTGCTAAGCTAGGTGCTGGCTCCAGGGGAAGGCCAAGGATAACCCTACGGCAGGTTTCATTAGCATTCCTCTGAGCCATTTCTTTAATTAATTCAGCTTGTAATACTGGATCAGACACTTGTCTTTCTACTTGCATACGAAGGCGGTCCACAAACTGTAAGAAACTCTCAGAAGTAAACTGTTTAATGTTAATATAACTGCCTTTAGTATCTACTGTTGGTAATTGATTAAAGGCTTTTTCTGCAGCATTGCATATCTTATCTAAGACAGACTTAGATAGTACTCTGGTTTGATTTTCAGGGCAATGCCAATCTTTTTCCCCACATAGGTGCTCATATGTCATATCATTATTATCAGCATCTTTTGCATTATCTGAGCTTTTTAAAAGCTCTTGTAAAAGCACTTTTAAAGATCTTTTCCATAGGCTTTCCCATAGATCATATTCGGAAGGAGTTAACAGACACCGGAAAAGCTCTTTGATATCATATGGAACCAGTTCATTTGAATTAAAAGTGGCTCTCATCATGCCTTTAAAGATTTCACTATTCATACCAAATTCTCTTTGTACTTTACAAATTTCTTTTTTATCTTGGTAGGACAAAGGTTGATAACTTCTTTTTCCGTTTCTCTTACCAAGATAAACTACAGGAGCAACTGATGGTACATACTCTTTCTCCTGGTGCTGACTTTCACGTTTGGGCATCCCCCCCCCCACCGGGCCCGGGAGGCTGCCCACCCCCCCCACCCACAGGAGCCCCATCCATCCCCCAGGGGCTGTGAGCTGATCCCTCCCCACCCCCACCGGCACTGAAACTAGCAGGGGCTACATTGCCCTCCCCCACCCCGCAGCAGCTTGGAGGGAAGGAATGTGAAACCGAAGAGGGGGAGGGGTGGTGGAATCCAGGGTTGCAACACCTGTGGGCGGGGTCGCCAGGTACCAGGCAGGACAGGGTCTTGGAGGGGGGAGGGGGCGGTGGAGCCGAGGGCAGGGAGGAGTTATGGGAGGGGACAGGCTTAGGGGCTGGGACCAGAGGGTAAAGGGGGTTGCGGGATGAAGGAGGAGACACGTGGCTGCCACCATATCGGCCCCCCCCCACTCCCTGGACCGCATGTCCAGTGCTATCTGGGACCCCAACCCTGACCTGTCCAGATACGGCCACGTGTTCGTGGCCCGCGGGGGAAGGGAACAAGGAAGGAGAGCTGATAATTTTAGAAAAATTGTCAGAACCGGGATACTGGGGAGGATTTGGGGTTTCAGCACAGTTACAGCCGTGCTGAGCATGCTGCATTTCCAAGGGAGACCCTGGGGTGCTTTCCAGGTTATGGTTATAGGGATTTTTGGAAAGGGAAGGTGAGCTTGAATCATTTTGCTGCTGCTGTATGTTGTTTTCTGTCTGAATTAAAACTTTCCGAATTTGTAAGAATATCGGAAGGAATACAGAGGCAGTTTTATCTCCATTTTCTACTTTTAAAGTTAATAAATCCCCTATTTCATCCCAAAATGAAATCGAATTTATATTTTGCAATTCAAGGTCCGATATTTCAACAGACAGCCAGCTGGCAAAACGGGCTAGTTTTTTATTAGATATTAAAACATTTCCTGAACTTAGTATTTCTTTGAGTTGTTTTGTTATACTCTTTTGTAAGGCAGATTGCTGTAGCCCCATGGTATTAGCAATTTGCACTATATCTACCCCACTACAGTTAAAACACAGGAAAGGAGTTAGTTGTTAAGACGTGCTAGGTACACTACGGTTTTCAGGCTTTACTAGATGCGGAACCGATGTTAATTTCGCCGTTTTTCGTCAGCAAAACCTATGTGGCACCCGCGCCGCTGTAGGGGTCGACCCCGCTGCAAAACCCGTAAAAACCGCAAAAACTGAAAAAAAACCTCCCTGTGCCGCAGCTTTGAAACCGATCAAAGCTGCCTGCCTGCCGCGCCGCGTCTGGGGTGGCCGCGTCCAGCCCTCCCCCCAGCCCCCGCGCCGCACCACGTGGCCGAGGGCTGCCGAACCGCGCGGGCTGCAAACATGCCCGCGCCGCCTGTCCTCCCGAGAACAGCGCCGGGCCGGCAAAATGCCACCGGTGAGACCCCTCCCGCGGAGCTCCAGGAACCCCCGCCGCAAAGGAACGCTTCACTCACCTTTTGTCCTGCAGGCAGACACGTCTCTGTACACGGTAGTGGATCCACGTCCCGAACCGACCTGTCTGGGGTCCTGACAGGCTGCCGGTTCGTGCTGAAAAGTCTCGAACTGCACAAAATGCAGCTTAAAGAAATTTGAGCTAGTTGATCGGCTCCTATGCTGGTCGAATCCCGAAAATACGAGTCACAGCGAAACATGGGTGCTTTGTAGAAACCACGCACGTGGAGCGCCAACTGTAAGCTTTTTCTCGGCCCAAAACAGGGTCTTTCACCCTTCCTCCGGTCTAGCTCAAGTGTTAGGGTGAAATTCCCCTGGGCCCTAGCCACAGAGACGTAGTTAAGATATCAAAAGAGGCTCTTTCCCCTGATAAAGTTACAGGTTTATTTCTCGTGGGTAGTGAGTGAAAAGGGAAGGAAAAAGAGCACGGGGGAAGAGAGTGGGGGGAAAAAGAGAGAACGGGGGAAGAGAGAGTGGGGGGAAAAAGAGAGAATGGGGGAAGAGAGAGTGGGGGGAAAAAGAGTGCGGGATAAGAGAGCGAGGTCAGCGGGTCCTGACCTTTTCTAGGGTCTGGAAAGGGGGGGCGGGGAGAAATTGGATCCCAGCCAGCTCTGTGTGGCCAGGAGGGGAGAGGGACCAAGATACAGGGCACAGCAGGGGTCACGGGATGTACCATTTACAATGTATGTAGGAAACGCAACACCCCACATCTCCATCCATGCCTGTGTCCCCCCATGTCCCCACGAATGGCCACGTCCCCCTCCATGTCCACGTGCCCCCATGTCACTCTCCAGGTCTGTGTCCCACCATGTCTTTGTCCCCCCATGTCCCCACCCATGTCACAGTTGAGTGAATTTATTTCTACCCCAGTGTTGGATGTTTTAAAGGGATGAAGAGAAATGAAAAGCAAATCAAGGCTAAAAGAAAAGGATTTCTGTGTCCATGCTGGCTGAGAACCCATGCAATTGGCTAGAAGGAAAGAACCTTTTTTGTAGGGGTTTCCACCCCACTGTCTCCAAAATCTTGGTCTTTGCCCCAGTTCACCAGGTTTTGACTGCAGAAGACACCCCCGGAAAATAGGAAATCAAAATCCCGGAATCCCTGAGGCTGGAAAAGACCTTCAAGACCATTCAGTATTCCTGGATGCCAGGAGAAGATAGCATAGAACACAGAAGATTTTCTGGGGTTGAAAGTCAAAAATTCCACTCACCCCAAGGAATTCCCAATGTTGACTTCTGTTTACAATGGATGTTCCTGCCCCTGCATTCATCCAGGCATCCACAGGGGATAGAGCTGGTGCAGAGCACAAAGCTATTCCCACACTCGGGACACTCACAGGGCTTCCCTTAGTGGTGACTCCGTTGGTGCTGGGTTAAGTGAGAGCTCTGTGAGAAGCTCTTCCCACACTCAGGACACTCGTAGGGCCTCTCCCCAGTGTGGATGCGCCGGTGGACAGTGAGGTTGCCATTTTCCTTGAATCCCTTCCCACAGTCAGGGCAGCAGAAGGGCCTCTCCTCTGTGTGAATCCGCTCATGTTTGAGGAGATTGGAGCTGGTGTGAAACCTCTTCCCACACTTGGGACACTCGTAGGGCCTCTCCTCAGTGTGGATGCGCTGGTGTCTTCTCAGGCCAGTGCTCCACCCAAAGCTCTTCCCACATTCCAAGCAGGTGTAGGGCCGTTCCCCTGTGTGAACCACCTGGTGCACCATCAGATAAGAAATAGTGCTGAAGCTCTTCCCACATTTCCCACAATCATAGGGCCGTTCTCCAGTGTGGATCACCTGGTGCTGGATCAGGTGGGAGCTCCAGCTGAAACCCTTCCCACATTCCAAGCACTTGTGGGGCTTCTCCCCTCCAGTAGGTTTCTCCACCAGCTCTGAGCTCTGCCTGGATCTCCGGCCGCCTTCCCGGCTCAGGGAGGGTCTTTCCTCCTCGCAGCTCCCTGGGCTGGGTTTGCAGCCCCTCCTCATGAGGGATCTCCCGGGCTTTTCCTCGTCCTCCATCTGCCAGTGCCTTGGGAATGAAAAATCCTGGTTTGGGGAAAAAACAAGAGGGGAGTGCCTTGAGCTGGCGGTTCCCCTTTGCCCAAGTTCATCTCAGAAAATCATTGGCCATATTATGTCTGTAAAAACCTCTGAAACACCAAGATACAGCCCAAAAATCCTCCAAACCTCAAGATACATATCAAAAACGCCTCAAAAAGCAAGATTCAGTCCCCGCAAAAGAAATAAAGCACCAACTTTTACCCCAATAAAGCTTTCAAACACCAAGATTCACCCTTCAGATAATCATAGATCCCCCTCTCTGGTCACCTGCTGCATTTAGAGGGGGGCAATGTACCTGGGGTGCGGGGCTGAGGCTGCAGATACAGGGAGGGATAGAAACTTGTGCTGCTTCTCCTTTCTGCTCCTCCTTCTCCTGTGTCCCTGCTTTTCCTCACATTTGTCTTCCTCCTACTATTCCTCCTTCTCCTGCACAATCCCACCTGCTCCTCCCACAGGCATCGTTTGATCATTTTGTTCTTCAACCCTGCTTCTCCTTCCCTTCTCCTGCTGCCCCCGGGCCCAGCACCCACTGCCGGCTCCCTCTTCCCCCCAAACCCACAGCATCCCAGCGCAGGGGCAGCGATGGAGCTGGGGCAGCTCGGGCTGGGGCAGCGCTGGGCTCTCGGCCGCTCCCGCCCGCACTCGCTCCCCACTGCAGCCGCTGCCGCCACCACAGCGCGGGGGGGCCCGGCCTTGGCGCTCCCCCCCTCCCACCTCCCCAAATTCCCATCCTCGCTGGGGCCAGGAGACAGACGAGTGACAGATCAGGGGGGCTGGGAAGAGTCGGCAGCCAGAGAGCACTGAAAATCTCAGCAGGGACTACAGTGGGATCTTCGGGGACTAAACATGGCAGGGCACCCATGGAGGGTAGAAAGGGAAAGCCAGGAAGGGCTCCTGGCAAAAGGGATGATGATCCCAAAATATCTCTGAAGGGTCCCTTGGGAGCATGTTGAGGGAGTATGCACATTCTACCAGAGGTAATCAAGGACATAGAAACCCAGCAGCACAATAAGGGAAGTCCAGAAGGGATTTAGACAACAGGGGATGGAGGTTGTTGGTGTGCTGGGAAGGGATTGGGTGAAGGACAGTGTGCAGGAATATGGTTCAGGCAAGAAGAAGCAGGAAGAATCTTGTGGTAAGAAAATGGAAGATGGAAAAGAGGAGGAAAGGAAAACACTGAGGATGGGGTTGTTTTTCAGCAGGGTTTGATTCTCAGAATTTCCCAGCTGCTGCAGATCCTTTGTATCCCCGGTTGCCAGGACAGGCACACAAGGAGGTCAGGATTGCAGGGGGTTTCTCTGTGCTGGGCAGCGGCAGGAGCGGGCGCAGAGGGGCGGCACCGGGAGCACGGGCTGGGGGCCTGTGGGGAGCTGCGGGGCCGGGCCGGGGCTGTGGGGCAGCCGGGGCTCAGCGCCGGGCGCTGCCTGAGCCCAGCACCCCCCGGCAATTGCAGGCCCGGCAGTGGCCCCCGGCCCCCAGGAGGCTGCGGGACGCCCCGGCCGCTGCCCGGCCCCGTGGAGCTGCCGGCCCTGCCCGCCGGGGGGGCCGCGTTTGGACACTGCGGCAGGACAGGCACCGGCTCTGGGATACGGGCTGGCCACGGCAGCCACAGCACAAGGAGCAGCAGCACAAAGGAACAGCTGGGAAATGGGCATTGGACGGCAAGCATCCAGATTAGCTTTTAAGGACTTTCTCAGGGTCAGTGCAGAAAGGAATGATTTAGCAGAAAGCTCAGCAGCTGTCAGAGGATGAGCACCCCCAGGCACTGAGGGGGCTGCAGGAGGGGCAGAAGAAGCCCCTGGAGCACTTGGTCACAAAGGCACAGCAGGGGAATGCAAGAAGGGAGGAGGAAAAGGCCAAGGGGAATGCAAAGGCCATGGCAGAGTTTCTACAGCCCCTGAGGGATGAACCCCAGGGCTCAAGGGGGCCCCAGCACCCAGGGGCTCTCACATCCTTACACCATCTTCAACCAGGTGCCCTCCTCACACTGACACCATTCAGTCCTTGATGGCAAAGATGCTTTCTGGGGATGCCCACTCACACAGGATGGTAAACTGGATTTTGCCCTTGAGTGGGAACAAGAGGTAGAAAGAAAAATGAGAAAGACATGGACGGTCCTTCTGCAGGGATGCACGGAAGCACCAGCCTTATTGGGGCAAATCTTGCAGAAAATATCACAAAAATTTACCCCACCCCCAGGGATTGGGTTAATGCAGGATGTGGATGACTTGCTGCAATCAGGAGGACAAGAAGTGGCAGAAGAAGCCTCTGTGAAATGGCTGCGTGTTCAGGCTAAAAAGCATTTTTGTCTATTTGAAATAAAAGAGGAAATGCTGGAGAAAAGGGTTAAATATTTGGGACATATTTTGACTGAGTGTTTGTGGTGTATTGGCCCAGAGAGGGACCAGGGAATCTCAGAAGTAATCCAGGACTAAAAAGCAGGTGCAAGAATTCTGAGAATTAATAGGGAATTGGAGAACCTGGATTGAAGATTCTCTGCTCTAGCCACAACATTGTATGACTTTTTAAACTCAAATATCCTCAGTGTGTGGTATCGACAGGAGAAAAGGAAAAAAAACTGAGAAAATGAAAAATAACAAAATGATTGGACCACCAGCTATGTCTCCTCCAGACTGAGAAAAAGAAATTTGAATTCTATGTGTGTTATAAGTTTATATTATATTATTGAGTTTTTGCAAATATTAAAATGAATGCCATATGCTGGAAAATACTGTTGTATGAACATAGTTTCTCTTAGTTCTGCAATTAACAAAACTTATAAATACAAATAAATATATATAAATAAACAAAAGTTATAACGAGTTGTGTGATAAATATATTTTTGTTCCAGTATAATGTCATAATCTTATGTTCATGTAACAAACATGGAAAATGGTAAAAAAGATAATCTGGAAATTCTTCACATTCTTGGATTATGGGACACCAGAACCCCAGGGAAGGCAAAAATAATGATTTACAGGTTGGAGGGGAATGATTCTGAATAATGCATGAAGGTCTATGAATATGCAACATGTTGCTGCATTTAGGAAGTGTTTTCTGAGTCAGTGTGTGCCCTTGGCTGAAGGCCAAGCATCCGGCCATTATAACCTTTGGCCAGAGCCAGGCCAGATATTCAATTATCTCCCTTGGAATTGATCTTTGCAATTCCTTACCCTGGGAATTCTCCACCTAGTGCGGCCTGGAGATAAGGGATGTATATTTCAAGCAGTCTGTGGCCAGAATCCTGTCTCTTGTGAAATCTCTGCCACAGGAAGCTGGGCTGGCACAGAGCCTGCCTTGGCACTTTGCTGTTCACAGCATCCACCCAGGACTCTGCCTCTCAATTACACTCACACACTGGGCTGCCTGCGATTCCATTGTTGGAAAGTATACCAAATTTAAATTTGTTTTACATTTCATTTTACTAGTCAGGCTCGGTTTGCCTTTCTATCAGGAAAGAAATTTTAAAAGGTATTTTTAAAGGGATGTGGCACCACTCAACAGAGAGGAGTTTAACATCTCAACACACTGGGAATAGCCCAAAACATATCCACAAAGAGAACAACATTCAACAAAACATCAAGGAAACATCAGCAAACATCAAGGAACACCCACCCAGACACTGCCCCTGGCCCAGATGGAGACACCTGGTCTGGAAAAGACTGAGAAGGAAATCCAGGAGTGGGACCACATTAACATCACAGGAGGAGAAATCCAGGTCCAATATGAAACCAAAAACTAAAAACTACACAACCTGGAAGCAATAAACACTAAACCAATGGATTTCAATGGGTTCAGACTGTAAAATTTCAGGAAAAATCTAGTAAAATTCACATCTCATGGAATGATTTTCTCTGCACGCCCGGGCTATGTGTGGATGAAATTATTTCTGTTGCACATCCTGACCAGAATCAAGTAATGCCTTAACTCTCTAACACTAAAGATATTGCTGGAGAGTTTTTTATTGTCCCTGCAGTTTCAGTGACAAGATTACACCATGAGAAAAATTTTTCACACTAATCCTACTTTTAGATTGTCAGTTAGGTTTGGGCCAGTGGTGTGACAAGCAATTTTTACTCCTAGGAGAAGAGGCAGAAAAGACTTGATTGCATTGGAATATTTTTCTATATATTTGTGGTGGCTCTTAATGACGGGAGAATATCGGAATGGATCTTTAGAAGCTCAGCTTTAAGTTGCATTTTGCAAACCTAGAAGAGTATTAATGGTGAGGCTTTAACGCATAAACTGTTAATAAAAAATCGATAGAAAAAAAATAAAAAAGAAAAATAAAGCAGATTGTGAGGGTGGACGTGTGAATCACCTAAAGGCTGCTCTGGAAGAAAATCCTAGTTCCAGGCAGCCAGGAGAGGAGTTTTAGAAATGCAAATTAACATTGCTCTGGAAAAGTGTGGACAATGCCCAAGGGCCTTCTTGCCAGGGGGAGGAATTTCCCTGAGTCCATCTGCCCCTCACCCCAAGCTCTGCCTGCTTGCACAGATGGAATTGGCACAACTAAAGGCAGAGCCCATAGTGAGGATAGCTGACTGCAACAGAAATTGGTTAAGCTGCAAAGGGAAACAGCAAACGGAGAATATTGAGCAAATTTCATGAAAAAAAGTGGGGGGGGGGGGGATCATCCCTCTCCCCAAAGCAATGAGGTGTTTTTGCTAGTCCAGAGAAATCAGTTGGGAATCCAAACATTTTATCATTTCATAAGATAAAAGTGTTCAATTGATGCAGCCGTGGCAGGAGGGAGCACCCAAAAAAGGGAAAAAGATGAACGGCCACCAGAACAAATGCTACAACACCATGGACCAGCCCCTGGGATCCCTAACGAATTCATATCAGGACACAGAAAACCCATCCATAATTTGAGTGGCATAATTAGGTTTAAAAGTATCCTTGAAATAATAACCAAGGAGACAGCTCCAGCTCCTGACCTTCCTGCTGACCAAGCCGCTGAAATGAGGAACGAGACATTTCACCATGGGATGGAATCAGATTATCTACTTACAGAAGAAGGAGGAGTTTGTGGAAAATTAAGTGACGCAAACGGCTCTTTGCAAACACATGATAACCGAAAAGTGGTTAGACAGATAGCAAAGGAAATATGAAAATATCTCGTATTCCGGAGAAAGGATGGGAATGGGACACGTTTTCGTGGTTCTCTGGCAGACCATGGCTTAAATGAATGCTGCTCCTCCTCTGACGTGCTGCAGCAACTCTCAGCTTTTTACCATGCACGACACCTTGCGCCAAAGAGGACACAGGAAAAGAGATTGAGTCAATGGAAATTAAAAGTTTGTAAAGGCAATTCTTGAGAAAATAAGAAAAGGAGGGATTGAAAGCAGTAAGATTAATATCGTAGTAGGGGTGCATATTAAGAGGGACATGCAGTAGGCGGATCGGGAAGTCTGAACCTTCCAAAAACGTCAGCCAGAGGGGAATGGGAGAGGGAGATGCAGCCGGGAAAATGAGGATAAAAAGGAGGCTGCGTTTTAGAGACCGCATGGCAAATGCCGCATGGCCTCTCTCTTTGTTCATCAATAAAGTCACTTTTACAGGACTCCTCTGTCTCCTGCGGGCACACAAACCTCTGGCCACGGGAATTTTCCCGCACAGCCCCGGGCACAGGGCAGACACCTCTGTGCCACCCACAGCAACCGGGACGAGCCAGCGCTGCTCCGGCACCGGCTCCTGCCGAGGCCCCAGCGGGAAGGAGACCGCGGGCAGCCGCTCCCGCAGCGCCCTCAGCCCAGCGCCAACACGGGCCGGCACCGGCACAACCAACCCGCCAGAGCCCCCTGCCGCCCCCGAGGCCCGCAGCGAGCCCCGAGCCCCCGCACAACCGAGCGCGGCTCCCACCTGCGCTGGGGCCGCCTCCGAGCTCCGCCGCCGCCTGTGGCTGAGGAATTCGATGGGATGTGTTGCCTTAACCTTTCTGACCACTCCCAGCCCATCTATGCCAGCATTCAAGCCCTCAAAGAAGGTGTGAATAAACTTCGGGTAGATCATGGGTACGACTGGCTGAACTGGCTCTTAGGGCACTGGGGACTCACTGGATGGGTCAGGAATTTAGTTCAAATAGGTTTGTTTGTATGTATTAGGCATCATATTATGCATTGTAGTAGTTATTCCTTGTATTTTACAGTGTGTTAAGAATTTAATCGACAAATCGCTTAAGAGTGTATTTTTAGTTAAAAGAAACGGGGGAGGTGTGGATATGGGTAATGCAAATGAGACTGATAGTACTGCAGATTGAATCAGCAAATGCAGCCTGACAACGAGGATGCCTGGCAAGAGGAAACCGAGACCTGACTGCAAGAGGACTGGATCAAGTCTGGGTTATGGGAAATAAGACTTTACTAAGTCCAAATGTAAAGTTTGTCTATGTGAGAGTTTGTTTGTGTAAGGTTTGTCTATGTGATTGCAGGAAAATATTACCAGCCTTCCTGTAAATGGTATATAAGCACATGTAGTGCTCAGTAAAAATTGGATTTTGATCACCATTCAGTGTCCCCGTCTCTCTCTCATCGTCGATAGTTCAAGTACTCCCAGTGGGGTCCTGGAAAGAGAATGGTGGCACATCTACTGCCTGCTACCCCCCTCTAGGCAATATTCAACTGTTTCGTTCACAGACTCATCTTCCAGCACTCTTAGTGGGGTCAGCAGAGCCACTTCCCACTGGTGGGGGCAAAGAGCACCCTCTGTGCCTTTGTGGTGGGAGCAGACAGTGTTGTCTCAAAGGAAAGGTCAAAGAGAGACCAAGCTGGACCTCTGCCTCCTGCCCCTCACCCCACAAGGGCAGGAGGGCACAAAACTGAACACATTTTTTTTTGGACACATCTTTCCCTTGAGCTTGACTAGTTTGAAAGAGAGCATTCATAAGATTTCTTGAGGATCACTGCCAGGGCACAGCACACATGGCATCCCTCACCCCTTGCATCATCCTGGGATGGAGGGGTAGGAACCAAAAACAGCCCTACCCCACTGCTCCAGAAGCCAAAATCCCCATGCAAGCATTTAGTTATGGCCTTCTTAGAGAACCACATTCCCACGTGAGAGCCCTCCCGCACAGCCGGACTGGTTCTCCACCCTCGGCCGCGCTGTCCGCGCCACCTCTGGGCTGGCGAACGCCGGGAGTTGCTGGGCTGGGTTTGATGGCCCCGCTCAGCGCTTTCGGCCGCTGCTCACGCCGCACCCTCGCGATTTTCGCTGGCAATCAATGCAGATTGGCCAGGAAAATCCAGAAAGCAAAAAATAGAGACCAATGGCATTCCAGAAGGGGTTTCCTGCAGCCAGACACACAGCAGCAATTTCCAGGAGCTGTCACTTTCTTGTCCACAGCTTTAAGGATGCTGTGGTGGTGCCGCAGGAGAAGACCCTTGGGTGTTGTGCTGGAACAGGTTCCTGCAGAAGAAAAGGTGATGTTCCTATGTGCAGGGAACTCTGTGGTATCAGCAGTGGAGGAGCAGGGTGAGGAAGATCTCCAGCCTTGGGATATTTCTGCAAGAGCCTTCACCCCTGCCAGAGCCTGGGTGAGAGCTGCCAGAGTGCAGAGGGAGGCAGCCCTTTGGACAGGCGTCCCTGCTCCCTCAGAGCCACGGCTATGAGACAAACAGCCTCATCCCTGAGGATGCAGATGGGCAGAAAATGCCTGGAAGTAAAAAGTGGAGCCCAGCCATCTTCAAGAAGCTGTTCCCAGAGGCAAGTGTCCCAGCAGGAAGTGTCCTGGAGCCACTTGTGTTCAGCCTAGAGTCAGTTCCCAGAACGCTGTCCCTGTTCCAGTGGGGAACCCCCCACGCTTTGCAGCGGGAAAGATTCACATGAAACCAAGGAGGCTCTTGCATCTGCAGGAAGCTTCTCCCCTCTGCTAGTGAGATGGCCTCTGACTACCAGGAATGTGTTTACAGATTAAGATCTGATCTTCTTCGGAGCATTAGTGTTAAATACATTAGGATTTTCTCGGAGACTTGTCAGAATGTTCCCACTGTTTTGGATCTGACTGGTGTGATAGTTGATAAAAGATTCGTGTTAATCACAAAAGCATTGGGGTTTGTATAAACCAGAATACTAAGCTCTGAAATGAAGCATGGACACTAGATAAAGGAAATTATATGATAAAATAATTCTGTTTAAAATCACCTTGTTATGTTATATTATGTTTTATTATCTTACATTATAATATGTTATGTTATGTTTTTCAAATAAGTTGTATCGACTACCAGCTTGCAAAATCGGACTACCCAAAAAGCCCTTCCTGCCTTTGTCTAATCAATACTGCCTATCTCAAGGACCAGACTCCCAGAACTTCTCTGGTGCTTATCTAGAAGGACCGGATGGCTATCTGTGACTGATTATCACCTAAAGGCTTTGTGAATTTGTGTACAACAAGAACCCACAGTATAAGAAGAGGCTGCAAACCAAGGTTCAGTGGAGCGTGGAGTGGGCGGTGACCCCTCACGTTCCCCAGCGCTGCTTGCTCTTTCTATATGAAATAAAGCAATCTAAATTTTGCTGAATATCGAGACTTTTGTCTCTCATTTATAACAGGGTTCACCTTTTCCTCCTCCATGTGTAACGTCGTCTAGAGCACAGAGGTCCCAGGAGCTGCTTCCTCCTGAGCCAGTGGCACTCCTAGCCCTGGGCAGCGCAGGGCCCTGTGCCCCGTATATACCCCTGCAGGGCGGGGCTGTGCCATGTCACCAGGACAACAGAATGTCCAACAGCACCCAGGAACCCGATAGAACGGCCCTGTGTCACAAAGGGCCCAGCCCAGCAGCCCTTCAGCAGCCCAAGCCCCTGGAAGTGTCATGGAGCAGGTGCCCAGCAGGTGCTGGCTTTGCAGGCTGGGCTGTGCGGGGCCAGAGGAATTGGCCGGATGGACGCAGGCAGGGAGTTGTGGTCAGCGGCTCCATGGGCGGCTGCAGGCCGGGGATGAGGGGTGTCCCTCAGGGAGGGCTCTGCCTCGGCCCCGGGGGGGCCCAATGCGAGGGCGAGGGGCTGGGGGGGCCATGGGGGCGTTCGATCAATGGGGAGGGCCCGGGGAGTGCTGATGTTATGAATGATGTTCTATTTTTCCCAATTTATCAAGCAACAAGATTAAATTTAATAGTATGTTTTTTAAAAGTAACAAAATGAATACAATCAAAGTATTGGAGATGACAATTAAAGTATTGGAGATGAAACAATCAAAGTGCATATATTTAAGAATATACAAAATTTGGCAGTAAGTAATTTGGTATAATCGAGGTTCGTATAAAGCATAAGCAAAACCGACCGGGGAGGGGCCCCCCTCCGACCGGGGATACGGGGAGTGGCTCCCATTCCTCACGTACCAAAGCATCCAGGCTAACAATCCCACTTATATACTATAGGCTACAGAAGTTTCTAGAAAGCTCCCCCTAGTTTCTATTCCTAAGATCTACGTAACTATACTGCACGGCGCATGCTCTACTAATGGGTTGGGGGTCTCTTATCCTTTTAAGGGTCTTATTTCCGGTGAAGGCTCATCATCATCATCAGTGACCGAGGTGTGACCTGCAGGTAGCGCAGGCGCCCTGTGTGACTGAGCAGATGTTTTCTATAACATGACTTTAATTAAGTCCCATGCTTGTGATCATTCCATTTTTGACAGCTTCATGGTTGAAGCTGTATTTCTAGATGCCGCTTATCAGACCTTCGTCCTTCGACTATTCTTATCTGACTTTCTTCCAACCTCCTTCTTCGACTCCCAACAACTGGGAGATGTCTTTTATCCTGTCTCACCCATCTCCCCCTTCTCACTCTGTAACAATTGTCTTCTATTGATCTAAATACAATTTTGTTAATATAGTTACAACTTAATTAGCACGAATCACATTTATCACACAAGTATCCGGGGGGGTCCCAGCGCTTTGGGGCGGTCGGTGAATGGGGGGGGCAGTGAATAGGGGGAGCCCCGGTAAATTGGGGGGGTCCCTGGTGATAACCGGAGGAGTAGAGGGGGGAAAGGAGCGAGCCCCAAGGGACTCCCCCCGGTGCTGGGGACACCCCGGTGCCCCCCAGCGCACGGCCCCCCCCCCCCCCCCCCCATTCCCGCTCCTGTTCCCGGGGGAAGTCAAAGGGGAGGGGCGGAATCCCCGGGATGGGCAGGGGGGGCACAAAGGGGGGTCCGGGCCCTGTGCACCGGAGGGTGGTCGGTACACGAGGGGGGTTCCAGTCCCGGTGCCCGAGGGGGCGTCCCGGTGCCCGGTGATTCGTGAGGGGGTGTCCGGTGATTCCTGGGGAGGTCTCCGGTGGTCCTGGTGCATGACGGGGGGGTCCCGGTGACTCATGGAGGGGTCTCCGGTGATCTCGGTGCCCGAGGCTGGCGATGTTTGGGGGGGTGTCCGGCGGTCCCGGTGCACGATGAGGGGGTGTCACTGCTCGATGGGGGGGGAGTCCCGGTGCACGGTGACGGTGCTGATTGATGGGGGAGGTCCTCTGGTGGTCCCGGTGCCCGGTGATTGATGGAGGGGGTCTCCGGCGATTCCTCGGGAAAGGGGGGGGGCGGTCCGGTGATGCCGGTGCACGAGGAGGGGAGAGAGGAAACTCGAGGGTCCTGAGGGGGTCCCGGTGCACGAGGACGGTTAAATTCGGGGGTCCTGGTGCTCGGAGGGGGGGTCTGGTGTGTGACACAGAGAGAGACCGCGGTGACAATGGGGACCCTGGCACGGGGCTGGTGACACTCAGGGGTTCCGGGTGGCACAGAGACTCTCCCCAAATTCTCTGCCCCGATGTCCTGGTGGCACGAGGGGCTCTCGGTGATACGAGGAGCTGGTGGCACTCCAGGGGCTCCTGGTGGCACAAGGAGCTGGGGGCACTTGAGGGGCTCTTGGTGACACAGGGCTCTCGGTGTCACTCGCAGGCCTCTCGGTGACACGAGGAATCCCCCCGTTCCTCCTGGTGGCACTCGAGGAGCTCTTGGTGACACTCGCGGGGCTCTCAGTGACACGAGGAGCCCCCAGAATCCTCTGGGTGACAGAAAAAGCTCCCCAAACTGGTCTGGGTGACATGAGGAGACGGTGGCACGAGAGGAGCCCTATGCACGAGGATCCCTCGCAGGAGGACCCCCAAAATTCCTCGAGCGAACCCCCCCGAAATCCTCGCGCGGGAACCGCCCCCCTCAGAGCGAGCCCAACCCCCCCCCCTCCTCACCCCGGGGGTCTCCGGGTGATCCCGCCCCAGGTCCTCCCCTTTCCCCCTTTTCCCCCAGGACTGGGAAGGTCGGAGGGACTGAAGGGGGGTGCAGGTGCGGGTTTTTCCGGGGGGGGTCCCGGCGGCCCCCGGGGCGGGGTCAGTGCTCAGCAGCGGGGCCGCGCCGCTCGCACCCGTTGGCCGAGATCGGGGGGGGCGGGGGCGGCTCGGGGACCACCCCGGGCCCCTAAATCACACACGGGTCTGCTGCTTTAGTCCTGTGCTACCAGCGCTGATTTTTCTCCTAATTAAGTCTTTTGGTGTATTTTTTTTTTGCTAAGGTTTAATAAACCTTTATAATTTTACAAAGTGAGCGTCGTTTCTCCCACCCTGCACTGCCGAGGTAGGAGGTGCAGCTGGAAGGAGGGAGGCGTGTGGAAAGCTGGTTTGAAGGGTCTTCATTTACTTCTCATGCTCCGAGTTTTTGGAGTTTTCTGCCAGAAATCTCTCCCCTCTCCCACTCATCCACAGGGCTTTGGAGCAGATTTTCCTTTTTGTGCGGGAAATCAAAGCCATGCACTGATGCTCCTAATTAGGGGGTAGGAGAACTGAGGTTCCAGGGATTCCCGCTGAGCCGGAGCCAGCGAACACGCGGGGCTGGGAAAGGCGTGCCGGGAGCTGCGGAGAACTTTGTTTGTGTTTTCAGGCCAATGGCGGCTCGGGCCCGGGCCCGTTCCAGGGCTGTTCCTCATCTCCGCCTTTGCCCTCCCACAGCCCGGGGGGCCCTGAGAGCGCGGGCCGAGGCTGGGCCGTGTGCAGAGCCCGGCCCTCGCTGCCATTGGTTGATTGTGGCAATGTCACTCCTGGTTGTCGCGCGCTGATTGGGCAGAGCAGCAAAGGCGCCATTGTGGCAGCGTCTGTGCGGGCCCGGCAGCGGCGGCAGCGGCCGGAGCCCGGGGAGGCGGCGGCGGAGCTCGGAGGCGGCCCCAGCGCAGGTGGGAGCCGCGCTCGGTTGTGCGGGGGCTCGGGGCTCGCTGCGGGCCGAGGGGGCGGCAGGGGGCTCTGGCGGGTTGGTTGTGCCGGTGCCGGCCCGTGTTGGCGCTGGGCTGAGGGCGCTGCGGGAGCGGCTGCCCGCGGTCTCCTTCCCGCTGGGGCCTCGGCAGGAGCCGGTGCCGGAGCAGCGCTGGCTCGTCCCGGTTGCTGTGGGTGGCACAGAGGTGTCTGCCCTGTGCCCGGGGCTGTGCGGGAAAATTCCCGTGGCCAGAGGTTTGTGTGCCCGCAGGAGACAGAGGAGTCCTGTAAAAGTGACTTTATTCCTGAACAAAGAGAGAGGCCATGCGGCATTTGCCATGCGGTCTCTAAAACGCAGCCTCCCTTTTATCCTCATTTTCCCGTCTGCATCTCCCTCTCCCTTTCCCCACTGGCTGAGGTACTTGGAAGGTTCAGAGTTCCCGATCCGCCTACTGCATGTCCTCGTTAATATGCACCCCCACTACGATATTAATCTTACTGCTTTCAATCCCTCCTTTTCTCATTTTCTCAAGAATTGCCTTTACTAACTTTTAATTTCCATTGATTCAATCTCTTTTCCTGCATCCTCTTTGGCGCAAGGTGTCGTGCATGGTAAAAAGCTGAGAGTTTCTGCAGCACATCAGAGGAGGAGCAGCATTCGTTTAAGCCGTGGTCTGCCAGGGAACCACGGAAACGTGTCCCATTCCCATCCTTTCCCTGTTTGGACTGGTACATGAGCTACTTTCTTATTTCCTTTGTTATCTGTTTCACCACTTTTCGGTTATCATCTAGTCGCTAACAGCAATTTGAGTAATTAATTTTCCACAAACTCCGCCTCCTTCTTTTAATAGATAATCTGATCCCATCCCATGGTGAAATGTCTCCTTCTTATTTCAGTGGATTGGTCGGCAGGGAGGTCAGGAGCTGGAGCTGTCTGGTTGGTTATTATTTCAAGGACACTTTTAAATCTAATTATGCCACTCAAATTATGGATGGATTTTCTGTGTCCTGATATGAATTCGTTAGGGATCACAGGGGCTGGTCCATGGTGTTGTAGGATTGGCTCTGGTGGCCGTTCATCTTTTTTGGGTGCTCCCTCCATCCAGGGCTGCATCAATTGACCACTTTTATCTTATTAAATCCTCAAATGTTTGGATTCCAAACTGATTTCTCTGGACTAGCACAAACACCCCAGTGCTCTAATACACCCTATAAAACCTAGACAGTGGCAGCACATGTTGGAGTGGGGAGAGGGATGATTTCCCCCCGCTTTTTTAGTAAAGTTTTCCCAACATTCTGCGTTTGCTGTTTCCCTTTGCAGCTTAACCAATTTCTGTTGCAGTCAGATATCCTCACTATGGGCTCTGCCTTTATCTATGCTAATTCCATCTGTGCGAGCAGGCAGAGCTTGGAGTGAGGGGCAGAGGGAATCTGCGAAATTCCTCCTCCGGGCATGAAGATCCTGGTTCATTGTGAACACATTGCCCTGTCAGTGTTAATTTGCATTTCTAAAGCTCCTCTCCTGGCTGCCTGGATCCAATGCTTCTTTTCCAGAGCAGCCCTTAGGTGATTCACACGTGCACCCCTATAGTCTGCTTTTTTTTCTTTTCTTGTTTTTGTTAACAATTTTGTATTAACTGTTTATGTGTTTAAGCCCTCACAATCAATCCTCTTGTAGTTTGGCAAAATGCATCCAAAAGGTGAGCATAGAAAAACCCATTCTGAAATTCTGCCATCATTAAGAGCCACTCACAAATATATACAAAAATATTCCAGTGCAATCAAGCTTTTTCTACTTCTTCTGCTAAGAGGAAAAATTGCTTGTCACACCCCTGGCCCAAACCTAACTGACAATATAAAAGTAGGATTATTATGAAAAATTTTTCTCACGGTGTAATCTTGTCACTGAAACTGCAGGGACAATAAAAATGTCTCCAACAATATCTTCAGTGTTAGAGAGTTAAGGCAGTAGTTGATTCTGGTCAGGATATGCAACAGAAGTAATTTCAGCCATAGATAGCCCGGGTGTGCAGAGAAAATCATTTCATGACATGTGAGTTTTACTAGATTTTCCCTTAACTTTTTACAGTCTGAACCCATAGAATTCCATTGGTTTCATGTTCATTACTTCCAAGTTGTGTAGTTCTTAGTGTTTGGTTTCCTATTGCACTCAGATTTCTCCTCTTCTGATGTTAATTAGGTCCACATTCCTGGATTTCTTTCTCAGCCTTTTCCAGACCAGGTGTCTCCATCTGGGCCAGGGGCAGTGTCTGGGGTGGGTGTTCCTTGATGTTTGCTGGTGTTTCGTTGATGTTTTGTTGAATGTCGTTCTCTTTGTTGGTATCATTTGGGCTATTCCCAGTCTGTTGAGATGTTAAACTCATCTCTGTTGAGTGGTGGAGTATCCCTCAAACAATCCCTTTAAAATTCGTTTCCCCAAGGCAAAGGTAAATCAAGCAGTAGTAGAGAAATAAGATTTTTAAAAATTTTAAACATGGTATATTTTCCGACCATGGAATCCCCGTCAGGCCAGTGTGTGAGTGTAACTGAGGGGCAGAGTGGAATTGTGCCGTTGTCTTCCCCAGCAGCTGTGGCAGTGCAGGCACAGAAAGCAGCGAAGCTCCAGCAGTGGCAGCAAGGATTGGCCCCAGTGTGTGGAGATGCCAAAGGAGGGTGCCCAGGCAGAGGATTTCAGCAGAGGATCTGTGGGCAGGCCCAGGGGCTTGGCCCGATGTGGAGCCCTGGCTGCTGCTGCGTTGCCTTCAGTGCAGGGTCAGTGGTGCCCTCCCATGCTGCTCCTGCAGCCGGGAATTCCAAATCTCCGGGGCTTGAGAGCCCCTGAGCCCAGGGTGAGGGGTCCCCCCGTGTTGAGCTGTGCTGGCGGCTGTTTCTGTGCTCAGGGACTCTTGGAATGGGCCACGGCACTTGGCCACCAGTGGTGCTTCTTTGCACTCCTTAGGCAGGACCCGATGTCCTGGGTGGATGCTGTGAACAGCAAAGTGCCAAGGCAGGCTCTGTGCCAGCCCAGCTTCCTGTGGCAGAGATTTCACAAGAGACAGGATTCTGGCCACAGACTGCTTGAAATATCCATCCCTTATCTCCAGCCCGCACTAGGTGGAGAATTCCCAGGGTAAGGAATTGCAAAGATCAATTCCAAGGGAGATAATTGAATATCTGCCCTGGATCTGGCTCTTATTCTTGCCAAAGCCAATGGCAAAAGCGATACCCATGGCATCTTGGATTCTATTAGCAGCTTCCAAAGGAGTTTCTTTATTTCCCTATTCATTCTTTCTACCTGATTTGACCTCTAGGAATGCCAGAGCAGCGGCCGGGGCTTCCCGCAGCCTCCTGGGGGCCGGGGGCCACTGCCGGGCCTGCAATTGCCGGGGGGTGCTGGGCTCAGGCAGCGCCCGGCGCTGAGCCCCGGCTGCCCCACAGCCCCGGCCCGGCCCCGCAGCTCCCCACAGGCCCCCAGCCCGTGCTCCCGGTGCCGCCCCTCTGCGCCCGCTCCTGCCGCTGCCCAGCACAGAGAAACCCCCTGCAATCCTGACCTCCTTGTGTGCCTGTCCTGGCAACCGGGGATACAAAGGATCTGCATCAGCTGGCAACTTCTGAGGATAAGAGCCCGCTGGAAAACATCCCCATTCTCGGTATTTTTCTCTTCCTCCTCTTTTCCATCACCCTTTTTCTTCACACATAGATTGCTCCTGCTTCTTCTTGCCTGAACCATATTCCTGCACACTCCCCTTCCCAGAAAACCAACAGCATCCATCCCCGTGTTGTATGAATCTCTTTTGGACTTCCCTGATTTCCCCCGTGAGTGTCCCTGTCCTTGATTACCTCTGGGAGAATGTGCAAACTCCCTCAACATGCCCCCCAAGGGACCCTTCAGAGATATTTTGAGATCATCATCCCTTTTTCCGGGATTCCTTCCTGGCTTTCCCTTTCTACCCTCCATGGGTGCCCTGCCATGTTTAGTCCCCGAAGATCCCACTGTAGTCACTGCTGAGATTTTCAGTGCTCTCTGGCTGCCGACTCTTCCCAGCCCCCCTGATCTGTCACTCGTCTGTCTCCTGGTCACTCTCGGGTACCCAATCCATGCCCGGTGCCGCCGCCACCCAAGGGAGCCGATCACCCAAACTGGGTGAGGCACCTTCAGCTCCACTCAGTGCCCCCGCCCTGGACGGGGGAAGGAATTCTGGCTGAGCCCCAAGGTGTGTGGAAAAATTCACATCACCAGAGGATTCTGTGCACAAAGAAGACAGAGGACTCCTGTAAAAGTAGTTTCATTCATAAAAAAAAGGAAGAGGCCACTGGCCATTTCCCTTGGGGTCTCTGCAATTGTTGGAGGACACAGCCTCCTTTTCATCCTAATTTTCCTGGCCGGATGTCCCTCTCCGTTTTCCAACTAAGTGAAGTACTTGAGAGGTGCAGACTTCCCATTGCTCCCACTGCATTCCTCCCATAATATGCACCCCAGTTTTGTATAGCTAACGATATTCATACCTCTGTTAAGTCTCTCTTCTGGGAGTTCCTGAATTGAGCAGGACCTTGGCTGAGTAGCAGTCTGTGTGGTCAATTAATAACATTTTCTGACCCTGGTGGCTTCTGCTGTCACTTCCTTATGTCCACGTCGCTGGCCCTGTGTCCAAGCGGATTCGCAGCATGTGTTTGTAGAGACCCTTTGCTGTTGTTCCTTGCATGGGGGTCCCCCGTTTTGGGGCCATCCCCCCTGGAGCAGGGTGTCCCGGCTTGGTGCAGCCCCGCCCCTCGGGCAGCGCTGAGCCAATGAGAGCGCGCGGCGGTGATGACGCAGCAGTGTCCAGGCAGAGCCGCAGCTCCCAGCGTTGCCCACCTGGAGCCACCTGCGCCCGGCCCGGGCCTCAGCGCCCCCCGGCAGGGGAATTTGGGGAGGTGGGAGGGGGGGAGCGCCAAGGCCGGGCCCCCCCGCGCTGTGGTGGCGGCAGCGGCTGCAGTGGGGAGCGAGTGCGGGCGGGAGCGGCCGAGAGCCCAGCGCTGCCCCAGCCCGAGCTGCCCCAGCTCCATCGCTGCCCCTGCGCTGGGATGCTGTGGGTTTGGGGGGAAGAGGGAGCCGGCAGTGGGTGCTGGGCCTGGGGGCAGCAGGAGAAGGGAAGGAGAAGCAGGGTTGAAGAACAAAATCGTCAAATACTGCACATGGGAGGAGCAGGTGGGATTGTGCAGGAGAAAGAAGAATAATGGGCGGGAGTGTGAGGAAGAGTAGGTACACCGCAGGAGGGTCAGAAATGAGAAGCAGGACAATGTTCCACTCCTCCCTGTATCTGCTACCTCTGCCCCAGCCCCAGGAGCGTTGCTCCCCCCGCATGCAGCAGGTGACTGAAAAGGATGATCCATGATTTTCACAGGGGTGAATCTTGGTGTTTGTGAGCTTTATAGGGCTAAATGTTGGTGCTTTTATTTTTTGCAGGGGCTGAATCTTTATATTTTGGAGGGGATTTGGGCTGAAATAACTTTTTGGGGAGTGTTTAATCTATGTCTTGATGTTTGTATAATTTTTGTGCTGAATCGTGGTGTTTTCAAGGTTCTTATAGACACAAGATGCCAAATGACTTCCTGAGATGAACTTTGGAAGGAGGAACCCCCAGCCCAAGGTGCTCTTTTTTTTTTTTCCCCTCAAACTAGGATTTGTCATTCCCATGCCGTGGGTAGATGGAGGAGGAGGAAAAGCCCCAGAGATCCCTCAGGAGGAGGGGCTGCAAACCCAGCCCAGGGAGCTGCGAGGAGGAAAGACCCTCCCTGAGCCGGGAAGGCGGCCGGAGATCCAGGCAGAGCTCAGAGCTGGTGGAGAAGCCTCCTGGAGGGGAGAAGCCCCACGAGTGCTTGGAATGTGGGAAGGGTTTCAGCTACAGGTCCCATCTGACTCAGCACCAGAGGATCCACACTGGGGAAAAGCCCTATGAGTGTGGGGAATGTGGGAAGGGTTTCAACTACAGCTCCAGCCTGATCCAGCACCAGGTGGTCCACACAGGGGAACGGCCCTACACCTGCTTGGAATGTGGGAAGAGCTTTCAGTGGAGCACCAACCTGAGATATCACCAGCGCATCCACACCGGGGAGAGGCCCTACGAGTGTCCCAAGTGTGGAAAGAGGTTTCACACCAGCTCCGATTGCCTCAAACATGAGCGGATTCACACAGAGGAGAGGCCCTTCCGCTGCCCCGACTGCGGGAAGGGATTCAAACGCAACTCCCATCTCACTGTCCACCGGCGCATCCACACTGGGGAGAGGCCCTACGAGTGTCCTGAGTGTGGGAAGAGCTTCTCCAGGAGCTCTCACTTGACCCGATACCAACGTAGGCACCACTAAGGGAAGCTCTGTGAGTGCCCCGAGTGTGGGAAGAGCTTCGTGCTCTGCTCCAGCTCCATCCCCCATGGGAGGATCGGTGTTGGATGATCCCCTGTGACCCCCGTTGGGCAGAACCCTGGTGATCCGTGGTCCCGGTGATCCCTGTTGGGTGGAGGGAAGGGGTTGGAGAGATTTCTTTCCCTTCTCCTCGTGTTGCTGTGATTTGGTTGGTAATAAATTCCCTCGCTGTGCCCAGGCTGGCTCTGTTGTTCCCGTGCCGGTGCTCGGGGCGGGATCTCTCCTGTTCCTTCTCTCAACTGCCGGGCCTGTCCTCAGCCAATCAGAGAATGCGATGAAGAAGATTCAGCCAATGAGACAGAGCAGCTGTGATGACTCACCGGTTGCCGGGCAGACCCGCAGCACCCAGTGTTCCCCACCTGGACCCCACCCTCCCCCCTAGCCACGATCCCCCCGCGGGGTTCCCCCAAGTCCTTTCCCAGTCCCTCCCCCCAGTAAACGGAACTGGGTCTAACTGGGAAGCTTTATTGGGGAGGGGGGACATGACCCCCGGGACCCCCCCCACCCCATGTTCTTGTACAGGTAGAAGCCGAGCACCAGGAAGACGAAACCCAACACGGAGCCTCCGATCCCCATCAGCACCTTGCTGCGGGCGGTGTCTGGCAGCATCTCTGGGGATCCACAGGGGTCAGGACCCTCCAGACCTTCCGCAGCCCCTCTAAGCACCTTCCTAGTCAACTCCTGCCCACCCAGGACACCCTGTAACCTCCTCCCAATCTCTTCCCAGCCTCCCCAGGACCCACCAAAGCCCCTCTATTTCCACTCAGGATCCCATAACTCCCTCCTAGTTACCTCTCCACTGCTCCAGGATCCCCAAACCCTCTCCCATTCCTTTCCAGGACCTGTCAGAACTCACCAAGGCCTTCCCAGTCTCTTCCCATCACAACCAACCTCATTCCAACCCTTGCTTTCCAATCCCTGGTCTTGTTCCAGCCCCTCCAGGCTCACTCAGATCCCTCCCACTTCCCCCCAGCTGATCCCAGTGTGTCCCCACTGTCTCCTAATGTCCCCTAGTTTGTCCATCTCACTGTGGCCTTCGAGCTCCCAGCCCAGCCCCAGCTGCCTGCTCTGCTCCGTGATGGATTTCTACGCTGCCAAGATCCAGGTGAGTTTTTTTCCAGGGCCAGCAGGAGCTCTCGGGCCACGTGGTGGCCACCGACCTCAGATGGCCTAGACCTGCTCCCCAACAGCCCAGACTGCTCAAGTTATATCATGACAATAGTTATAGAATGATTTACATTATAAAATTACAGTTGGGATTAGTTATAACTGGAAGGCCTCCAGGCCAGCTGTTGGCTACTGCAGGTTTAGTGCTGGCCAAATCTTCCTCTAGAATTATTTACTCATTTCCTGCTGTGAGATAGGATTAGGAGGAAGGCAAAGCAGGCTCCAATCTTAAAGGGTATAAAGAAAGAACTTTATTAACAGAACTAAAAGAATTATAAGAATCAGAATAAAACCTTCAGAACATTTCTCCTCCCCCACACCCTCTTTTCTTTACACTGACAACATGCAGGAACAATTCAGCCAGTTTACCACCTCTAAAATAGTCTTTTTCCAGTTCACTTAGGGAGAGGAGTCTCTCTTGTCATGCTATGGAGACTTCTCCACAAGAGACAATTCTCTCGTGGCTTCAAAGTCACAGTGCATCAGCTGCCCAGGAGAATGGAAATCTCATCACTTTGTAAAAGTCCCTCCCCTTGACCTACAGCTTTCCCCACAATTGTTTTTGAGGGCTCAATCTTTGGCTAATGGGGTACACTTTTAAGGATGAGCTGTTCAGAAGCAAAGGTTCTCTTCATCTGTCTCTGAGATCATCTTCATCTCTGGGAACAGAGGTTCTCTTCTTCTTCCCTCGGGTAAAGGTTCTTCATCACTCTCGTCTCTCTCTGTTCAAGTTACTTCAATATCTGCTTGTTCAGCATGGATGCTTTTGCTCATATCTACAATTTGAACACTTCATCCTCCACATGCTTTTGTACAAGTTACAGGGAAATAGAGTCTGACATATCAACTTTATCTTTCCCATAGACTTACAAGAGGATTTCAGCCCAAGAGTGAGGCATCTCCTCAATCCCTCCCATCTGGGACCTAAATTCTACTTCTCTAACCTTGGGGTCCACATGTTCTTCCTCTACGTGTCTTCACTCTGTCCTGTTCTCTCACTCGAGAGAGAATTGAAGGTCTGCAAGTCTCATCTGTACAGTGAAAGAGATAATATCTTGTTCCAAGGCCTGCAGATAATCATATGATCCCTGCTGGTGGTGGCCAGAGCTGTTTACAGTGGAGAATTCAAGTGCCAGGATTTTCAAGGGCCCCAGCCAGGACAGTGTGGCTGCTCTGGCTGCACAGCTTTTTCAGTTGTTTAAGAGGCTGTCAGTTGTCAAAACTAATCACTGATTAGATTTTGTTAGACTTAGAGGAAGCTCTTAGCAGCTCCTGTCAAAAAAAAAAAATTATTTCCGGGGGTGGCTTCTTCACTCCTCACAAAATGTCAAATGTGCAAAACCAGCACAGAGGGTCCCCCCTTTCTGTTGTGAGGTCTCATGTTGTCACCCTTGGCTCCATGAGGCCCTGTAAAGTCAAAATGGATCCTTCGTTCCAGGAGACCCCACAATGTCACAATGATCTCTGGACACCATAAGGCCCTGAGGCATCACAATGGCTCCTTGGTTCCAAAAATCCCCACAGAACCATAGGGGCCTCTGGATTGCATGAGACCCCACAGTGTCACAGAATCCCTTTCATTCCCTGAAGTCCCAAAATGTCACAATGGATTCTTGGTCCCATGAGGTCTTGCAGAACTATATGGGCCTCTGGATTCCATGAGACCCCAAAGTGTCACAGAGTCACTTTCTTTCCCCAAATCTCGAAAGTGTCACAATGGATTCTTGGATTCAAGAGACCCCACAGTGTCACAGTGTCCCCTCAGTTCCATGAAGTCGCAGAGAACGACAAGGCCATGTGGGATCACAATGGATCCTTAGTTCCATGAGGCCCCACAGAATCACAGGGGCCTCTGGATTCCACAGGACACTGGAGTATCACCATGGCCCCACGGCTCCATGGGACCCCTGAGTGTCACAATGGCCCCACAGTCCCACGTGTCCCCTCAATGTCACAATGTCCATTCTGTTCCAGGAGGCCCTGCAGTGTCACAATTGCTCCGTTGTTCCATGTGTCCCCTCAGTGGCACAATAGTGCCAGCGTGCCATGTGACCTCTCAGTGTCATAATGGTCCCACAGTTCCAAGAGGCCCTGAGGTGTCACAACATCTCACCGTTCCATGTGTACCCTGAATGTCACAATGGCCCCATGGTTCCATGTGTCCCCTCAGCATCACAATGTCTGCATTTCCATGTGTCCACTCAGTGTCACAATGTACCCACGATTCCATTTGTCCCCTCAAAGTTACAATATCCCCAAAGTTCCATGTGTCCCATTAGTGTTACAATGACCCAGGGTTCCATGTGTCCCTTCACTATCACCATGGTCCCACGGTTCCAAGAGACCCTGCCATGTCACAATGGCCCAATGGTTCCATGTGTCCCTTCCTGTCACAATGGCCTCAGGGTTCCATTTGTTTCCTGAGTATGACAGTGGCCTCAGGATTCCATGTTTCCCCTCAGTGACACAATGGCCCCAGGCTTTCATGTGCCCACCAGTGTCACAATGGCCCCACGGATCTGGGAGGTCCTGCAGTTTCTCTATGGCCCCACGGTTCCATGTGTCCCCTCAGTGTCACAATGGCCCCACAGTTCCAAGTGTCCCTTCAGTGTCACCATGGACCCATCGTTCCAAAAGCCCCTGCCGTGTCATAATTGTCCAATGGTTCCATGTGTCCCCTCATGTCACAGTGGTCTCAGGGTTCCATGTTTCCCCTCAGTGACACAATGGCCCCAGGCTTTCATGTGTCCCCTCAGTGTCACAATATCCACACGGTTTCATGTGTCCCCTGAGTGTCACTTTGGGCTCAGGGTTCCATGTGTGCTCTTAATGTCACAATAGCCCCACAATTCCATGTGTCTCCTGCGTATCACTATGGCCCCACAGTTTCATGTATCCTCTCAATGTCAGAATGGCCCATTGTTCCATTTGTCCCCTCCGTGTCACAATGACGCCACAGTTTCATGTGTCCCCTCAGTGTCACCATGGTCCCATAGCTCCAAGAGACCCTGCCATTTTACAATAGCCCGACGGTTCCATGTTTCCCCTCACGTCACAATGGCCTCAGGTTTTCATGTGTCACAATGGCATCATGGTTTCATGTTTCCCCTCAGTGACACAATGGCCCCAGGCTTTCATGTGTCCCTTCAGTGACACAACGTCCCTGGATTCCATGTGTCCCTTCAGTGTCACAATGGCCCCAAAGTATCATGTGTGTCCTCAGTGTCACAAGGGACCCAGAGCTCCATGTGTCCCCTCAGTGTAACAATGGCCCTGTAAGTCCAGGAGGCCCTGCAGTGTCACAATGGCCCCAGGGTTCCATCTGTCCCCTCAATGTCACAGTTGCCCCACAGTACTATGTCTCCGCTCAGTGTCACAATGTCCTCACATTGTCACAGACGAGCAGCACTGGAGTGGGAGCAGCACCACTGGAGGGGTTGCAGCTGCACTGGAACAGGAGCAGTGGCTGTGGAACAACAGGGGAGAAGCTGTGGAACACAAGTCCTGTGAGGAGCAGCTGAGGGAGCTGGGAATGTTTATCCTGGGGAAGAGGAGGCTCAGGGGAGACCTCATCACTCTCTACAACTCCCTGACAGGAGGGTGCAGCCTGGTGGGGGTCGGGCTCTTCTCTTAGGGAACAGGGACAGGACAAGAGGACACAGCCTTAACTGCACCAAAGGAAGGTTTATCCTGAACATTAGAAAGAATTTATTCACAGAAAAGGTAGATTGGGCATTGGAATGGGCTGCCCAGGGAAGTGATGGAGTCACTTGTAAATGGGGTAACTGCACCACCTAATTAGTGCCTTGTCTTCATTTTCTTTTGTTTTTAGTCAAAGACAGCATTAAAAACACAAAGGAGGTGAATTTTCTCGAGTTTGGGCTTGGTTGTTTAATAAATTTATTTAAAGTACAGAGAATTCTGCAACATGTCTAGCCACGAGCTAAAAGCCAGCAAAATGGAGGCGTATTGAGCTAGCTACAAGGTTTTTTAAAGTTAAAAAGTTCAATAAAGAACTAACACCTATGTTATTTATACTTTTCACTAAATAACCAAACTCCTGTGACCCACTGTGCAGCATTAACTGTCCAACCAGAAACTACAACCTGAAACCATGAAGAAGAAGGAAGCAGAAGACAGAAAGAGACAACACTTAAAACCTTCCATCTTGTTCCATACTTCTTACTATATTCTAAAAACCCCAAATTCCAAACCCTTCACCAAGTGGAATCACACACTTTCATTCCAATAGCAAACTCGTGACTCCAACTCTATTATTCAAATTTGGAAGCCTTCTCCAAGGCCTCAAGTCAAAAGCAGTGTTTTCCTGAGGGTCAGTATCAGAAAGTACAAAAAGTTCAAAAGTCCCAGGTTTCTGGGATCCAACAGTCACCATCCCTGGAGGTGTTTAAGGAAAGACTGGATGTGGCACTCAGTGCCATGGGCTGGTGACAAGGTGGTGTTGGGTCATTGGTTGGACTGGATGATCACAAAGGTCTTTTCCAACCTCAGTTCTGTGATTCCGTGATTCAGTGGAGCATCAATGGCAAATGGGTGGATAAAGAGTGGAACAGGCCTGGCAGCTGTTCTGGGAGCAGTGCTGGAGATGCCGAAGGGAACGGCGGCGGAGCGGGAATGGAGCGGCGCCGGAGATGCCGAAGCTGCGGGACACAGAGCGGCTCCGAGCGCTGTGTCCTGCAGGAGCCAGCCCTGCACACCAGAGCCGAGCCCGTCAGGCTGACCCAGAGCAGGGGGCAGGGGCAGGAATTGCTGCTGGGCCATGGGAGCTGTGGATCGAGTGCATTTAATGGTGACTTGGGGCTTTGATTCTTGTCACTGCAGCCACATTCTGTGGTGCCAGGACCCTTCCAGTTCATCTGAAGTCACGAACTCAGGACAAACTCAGAACAAAAGGAATCAAACTGCCTTCTCAGCTGCAGGGGAACACATCTTGGTTTAATGATTTCTGATATAGGAGCCAAACTGGGTTAGCTATTGTATGTGGTTTGTTCTAATTCAGGAACAGTTTCCAAAGTAATGGCATTTGGCATTAAAAATGAGCAACATGCCTCATCATCTGGATAATGCACACGGAGTACAGAGCTATTTCTTTTTGTTATTATCGTGTTTTGTCTTCTTTTTTCTCATCTGCCAGAGTCAGGATTGAAAGCTCGAGAGACGATATTTCATGATTTGACTCAGATGTTTATTAATTCTTATCTATATTACAGTGAGTTCTACAGTACTTCTAGCTAACAAGCTAAAAATGGTGATGTATCTCTGTCTTTACAAGGCCTTTTAAGGCCTAACTGTCCAATTAAGAATGAACACCAAAATTATTTTTACTTTTAAACCAATAACCAATCACCTGTGACCTGCAACGAGGAATTGCCTATCTAATTAAACAAGATCCCACCTAGACCCATGAAGAAGAAGGTGAAAAAGAAAGAAACCTCCCTCTTGCCTTCTACATATTACTATATTCTAAAACCCTAAATTCCAAAATTTCCACCATGTGATATTACACACTTTTATTTAAACTTCACACCAGTGATCCCAGTTTTATCATTCAATTTTGGAAGCCTTCTCCACAGCCTCAGGTCAAAAACTGTATTTTCTTGTGGGTCAGTGTCTGTCAGCACAGAAAGTCTAAAACTCTCAGTGTCCAGGGTTCCAACAGTTATGATCAAGAAAACAACAGGAATTATTTTCTTTCCTGCTTTCACTTTTTCTTCCTCTCTCTGGGTTTAAGCCTTCACCACTCCCTGCAGGTCTGCTTTCCATAATCTGCTCCTCTGGAGTTGGGATGTGACAAATGAGCAGTGGAAAGAGGGAGGATAATGGATAATGGACCATTCCAACTGCAAACTCTGCTTTAGTAGCCTCCGGATTTCCAGTGTTTAGAAATTCTCATGTTTTAAACTACCTGACCAAATCCCACATTTCTCGTTTTTGCCCTGGCTGAAATCCTTCCTTTGGCCTTGTTTAGGAACTCACCCTCAGAAACACCTCATTGCAGACGCTTTTCTGTTGGTTTTGATAAGAGATGACAAGAAAATCAGCACGAGGGGGAGGGATGAGGGAGAGGGAAGAAACAATTCCTTCCTTCTGTCTTCCTTGTGGAAAGTCTCCTCTAGAGGTTGTGCTGCAGCTGGAGACTTGGCCAGAGGGAAGTGATTGAGCTGAGGCAGCAGAGGCATCTCCTCCCTGGTTTGTAGCCCTGGGGCTGGGAGGGGACACAGGTGCCCCCTTTGCACCCCACAACCCCCTGGAATGGGGGATTCTCCCTGCCTCTGCCAGGTGCTCCTTATCCATGCCTGGCCTGGGTGCTCCTGGTCTGAGCTCCCTCCCATGGTCATTCCTGATGGTGGGGAGTGGGAGGAAGGAGTTCAGTGCCAATCTGGGAGGTGCCAGCAGGGTCAGAGATGTGGGGAGGTGACAGTGACAGAGTGACAGGATGTGCAGATGGACACAGGGACAAGACAACACCTCTGGGGGAAAACTCTTGGAGATTTGGGCGGTTTTTGTTTGTAAAATACACACGGACACAGAGCAAAGCTTTGCTCAAAGGGTTTATTGATTATTCAGGGGAAATGGGCCAGGGCTCAAAGGGTTCAGGGGGTTCCTCCAGGGATGATCATCTCCTCATGCCACCAGAGGGGATCAGGACACCGGTGTCCCCACAGCTTGCAATCCTAAAAATCAAAACCCAGAAGGTGACCTCTGGTGCCCACTGGGAAATGAGAGGGGCCCTGTCCCCACCCCTCTCCCTGCAGGCACGGCTCACCTAGACACCCAGAGAGGCAGCCAGGCGCTTCTGCCGCAGAACAGCCTCCAGCTTCTCAACAAGAGGGGGCTGGGGACAAACACAGCATTAGAGACACACTGGGGGCACTGGGCTGCACTGGGAGGTGGGGAAAAGAACAGGGGTAATTGGGGAAGGGGCCTGTGGGGGGAAATGGGGGGTAGGAGCTGCTGTGCTCCTGCCCAGAAGCCCTGGGGTCCTGCCAAGAGGCACAGCTGGGGCAGGGGCTGCGTCCTGGGTCACCCAGGGGGGTGCTGGGGGAACAGGGATGGGAATGCAATGGGGGCCTGGGAAAGGGGCGCTCTGGGGGGGATCTGTGGGGCAGGGGAGTTGTGTGGGGTGTCAGTAGGGGTTCACTGGGCTGTGCTGGGACAAACTGGGATGGTCTGGGGTGTGGTGGCCATGCAAGGGGAGGGTCTGACACTGCCAGAACTCGTGGTACCCACCAGAGGCGTCTCCAGGATCACGACATCGTCTACATCAATCTGCAGAGAGACCAGGAGACCTCGCTGGGAACTGGGATGGCCCCGGTGCCAGTAAAGGATGTGGGGAAACAACTGTCCCCAAATTCCTAGAGGGAATGCCCTCCAATCCCAGCACCCCACTCACCCCCCGCAGATCATCTTGGGTTCCTTCCAGGAGCGCCTGGGAAACAAGAACAAAAGTTTAACCTGGATTAGATCCAGTGGGGCTGTGGGGGGACAGGGAGCAGGGTGGAGGTGATGGGTTGGGAATTCAGGGCCTCCAAGGAGATCTGTTTGAGGTGGGGGGAGACCCAAAGACACTGAACTGGGGTCAATGGAGGGCCCAAGGGACTGGGCTGGGTCTGGGGAAGGGGCTCAGTGTGAGGTACAGGGGAGGAGAAAGGAATTGCAGGGTAGGGACATGGGAATGCAAGGGAGGGGCTGGGTGGGGACAGAAGAACGAGGATGGGTCAGGACAAAAGCGACAGGACCGAGTGAGGATTTGGGAAGGGGGCATGAGTCAGGGCATTGTTGAAGGGGACCCTGCTGCAGTAGCCAGGGAGAAAAGGAAATTATTGCGGGGGGGGCACATGGAAGAAAAGGCTTCGGGAATGGTCAATGGGAGGCGTTTGAGGACCCTGGAGAGGACACAGAGGAGGGAGCAGGGACGGAATTCCTCAAGGAACCCAAAGGGTGGGATGGGAGGGGACAAAGGGCAGGGTGTGGGGACAGCGTTTGGCTGGTGCCTCACCTTGGCCTGTGCCGGGGGGCAGAGCAAGATGGAGAAGAGCAGGGCCACGCTGAGCACAGCCACCTTCATCTTCCTCTCGCACTGGGCAGTGCTGGCTGAGGCTGCAGCAGGGCAGGAGCACCTTTATCCCTGCCGGAACTCCTCCCTGCGCCCTCCCTGACAGCCCCCAGGCCAAAGCCCGGCTTGGCACAGCCCCCAGCCCTGGCCACAAGCCCAGCCCTGGCACAGAGTCCATCCCGGCTGTGGCACGGATCCAGCCCCGCTCCCCGCATCCCTGCAGCTTCCTGCACGGGGCAGCTGCCCCTGGAGGGGACCGGGCACCCGGGGGGCCGAGGGGGGCAGGCAGGGATCCAAAGGCAGCTGGGGACCCTGTGGGGACACCCCCACTCCAACACAATCCATCCTCCAACAGCCCCCAGCCCCACACCCCCCATCTCCCGGTACCCCTCCTCTCCAAGGGTTTTTCCTTCCAGACACCCCAGAGCTGAGCCCAGCCACTCACCCAGTGGGTCTGAGCAGAATCGTCACTGTTCATCCTCCTGCCCCACGGGGAAACAGGAGATGGACTGACCCCTCTTCTGGGGACAACGAGACTCCAGAATATTGGAATATTGGGATATGATAGGACAGAGGTGTCATGAACCTGGGAAATAGCCAGATGATTTGGATCTCCAGGCACTGGAGACACTGGGGAGAACTGGGAAATGATCACCTCAAGACAAAGCTGAAGCTTGAGGAATTGCTCAGGTGTGGCACTTCCCACATCCACACCACCCCATTATTTCCCTTTCCCTGCATGACCCAAACCGATCCCATCTTCAGCCCCAGGGTGGAGTCCAGGTGGGAATATCCCCTGCCCTGGGGCTGATCCTCATCCTGTCACACCTGCAGCCAATAAACCCTCCCAGAGCTCCTTGGTCCTGCTCTGCACAGCTGCCACTCATGGGGGGGTGCCAGCGACCCCATCCCCAACAAAGCTCCCACTCCAGCTCTGTCCCTGCCTGGGACTTGCCCACAGCTCCCCAAGGCCCTTGTCCCCACACAGGGTCTCTGCAATGCCCTGGCCTTTGCCCAGGCCAGCACTGGCCCTGAGCAGGATGTGCCCATCCCAAGGAATATGGGGAAGTTGGCACTTCTCCTAGAGCAGCCATTGGGATCTAATTGGACAAACAGAGGTGCCCAGTCAGGGGAGGGATGTTGGTCCTGTCAGAATCTCTGATAAGCCCTGTTTACCCAGGGCCTGAGGCACCAGGAAGACATTCAGACATCTTGGGTATCCAAGAAGTGAAAAATCCCCTGAGAAGTGGTTATTGAGGGCTATCCATGGATGTGATTCCAGTTTGACATTCCAGAGCATTAGTGAAGGCTTCTGCTTTCTCTGTCCTGTGGATCCATCAGAGATGTGTTGTGGGCCAGCTGGGAAACATTTCAGGTCACTGCCTTGACTGTTTGCTCTGGAACTTGCCCAAGGAGCCACAATGCCCACAGGGGAAGATTTTCCTCTGGAGTTTTGTTGCTTTATGCCCCGTGGATGAGGGAGCAGTGTGTCCCTGTGGGGGATTCTTGACCAGATGGACAAGTGCTGTGACGTCATTGGTGTGCTGACCACTATTCCTAATCACCAAAGTTACTAATCACCTTGGAGAGGAATTCAGGAAGTGTCTGCAGGGTCCTAATTTGGGAACTTTGGCAAGGAGAGTTCCATGCTGCATTGGAGATCAGTGCCAGTCAGAGGGATGGCATTGGACGGCCACTGACCATGTGCCAACAGCCTGGGGACAATGAGCTGGACACACACGGAGGTTCCCAGTGCGGGTGGAGTGATCCCCCATTTCCAGGGAACCCCGTGGGAATGTCCCTTCCTCTCTGGGGGCTGTGTCTCAGCCCTCCAGAAACTGTCCCTACAGTTTGTCCCTACACTTGTGGCAGCCTTTCAGGACAAAGGAGTTTCCCCTCTCCTATCAATGGTGTCTTCTGTATAAACAATTTGCAAGAGGATTCTCAGCACAGGAAAGACTCAGAACTCATGGAGTTGTTCCAGAGGAGGACACCAAGACACTCTGAGGTCTGGAGCACCTCTGTGACAGAGAGAGGCAGAGAGAGCTGGGGCTGTTCAGCCTGGAGAAGAAAAGGCTGTGGGGAGACCCTATTGTGACCTTTCAGGACTCCAAGGCACCTCCTAGGAACCAACAAACCTTCACTAATGTCCTGGAATGTCAAACAGGAATCACAGCCAGGGACAGCTCTCAGGAACCACTTCTCAGGGGATTTTCACTCCTTGGATGCCCCAGATGTCTGAATGTCTTCCTGGTGCCTCAGGCCCTGGGTAAACAGGGCTTATCAGAGATTCTGACAGGACCAAGATCCCTCCCCTGACTGGGCCCCTCTGTTTGTCCAATTAGATCCCAATGGCTGCTCTAGGAGAAGTGCCAACTTCCCCATATTCCTTGGGATGGGCACATCTTGCTCAGGGCCAGTGCTGGCCTGGGCACAAGGCCAGGGCATTGCAGAGACCCTGTGTGGGGACAAGGGCCTTGGGGAGCTGTGGGCAAGTCCCAGGCAGGGACAGAGCTGGAGTGGGAGCTTTGTTGGGGATGGGGTCGCTGGCACCCCCCCATGAGTGGCAGCTGTGCAGAGCAGGACCAAGGAGCTCTGGGAGGGTTTATTGGCTGCAGGTGTGACAGGATGAGGGTCAGACCCAGGGCAGGGGATATTCCCACCTGGGCTCCACCCTGGGGCTGAAGATGGGACCAGTTTGGGTCATGCAGGGAAAGGGAAATAATGGGGTGGTGTGGATGTGGGAAGTGCCACACCTGAGCAATTCCTCAAGCTTCAGCCTTGTCTTGAGGTGATCATTTCCCAGTTCTCTCCAGTGTCTCCAGTGCCTGGAGATCCAAATCACCTGGCTATTTCCCAGGTTCATGACACCTCTGTCCTATCATATCCCAATTTTCCAATATTATGGTGTCTCCTTGTCCCAAGAAGAGGGGGTCAGTCCATCTCCTGTTTCCCCGTGGGGCAGGAGGATGAACAGTGGCAATTCTGCTCAGACCCACTGGGTGAGTGGCTGGGCTCAGCTCCGGGGTGTCCTGCAAGGAACGCTCTGGGAGGGGAGGGGTCCCGGGAGATGGGGGGTGTGGGGCTGGGGGCTGTTGGAGGATGGATTGTGTTGGAGTGGGGGTGTCCCCACAGGGTCCCCAGCTGCCTTTGGATCCCTGCCTGCCCCCCTCGGCCCCCCGGGTGCCCGGTCCCCTCCAGGGGCAGCTGCCCCGTGCAGGAAGCTGCAGGGATGCGGGGAGCGGGGCTGGATCCGTGCCCCAGCCGGGATGGACTCTGTGCCAGGGCTGGGCTTGTGGCCAGGGCTGGGGGCTGTGCCAAGCCGGGCTTTGGCCTGGGGGCTGTCAGGGAGGGCGCAGGGAGGAGTCCCGGCAGGGATAAAGGTGCTCCTGCCCTGCTGCAGCCTCAGCCAGCGCTGCCCAGGGCGAGAGGAAGATGAAGGTGGCTGTGCTCAGCGTGGCCCTGCTCTTCTCCATCCTGCTGTGCCCCCCGGCACAGGCCAAGGTGAGGCACCAGCCAAACGCTGTCCCCACACCCTGCCCTTTGTCCCCTCCCGTCCCACCCTTTGGGTTCCTTGAGGAATTCCGTCCCTGCTCCCTCCTCTGTGTCTTCTCCAGGGACCTCAAACGCCTCCCATTGACCATTCCCGAAGCCTTTCCTTCCATGTGCCCCCCCCGCAATAATTTCCTTTTCTCCCTGGCTACTGCAGCAGGGTCCCCTTCAACAATGCCCTGACTCCCTCCTCCCTTCCCAAATCCTCACTCGGTCCTGTCGCTTTTGTCCTGACCCATCCTCGTTCCTCTGTCCCCACCCAGCCCCTCCCTTGCATTCCCATGTCCCTACCCTGCAATTCTTTTCTCCTCCCCTGTACCTCACACCGAGCCCCTTCCCCAGACCCAGCCCAGTCCCTTGGGCCCTCCATTGACCCCAGTTCAGTGTCTTTGGCTCTCCCTCCACCTCAAACAGATCTCCTTGGAGGCCCTGAATTCCCACACCATCACCTCCACCCTGCTCCCTGTCCCCCCACAGCCCCACTGGATCTTATCCAGGTTAAAGTTTTGTTCTTGTTTCCCAGGCGCTCCTGGAAGGAACCCAAGATGATCTGCGGGAGGTGAGTGGGGTGCTGGGATTGGAGGGCATTCCCTCTGGGAATTTGGGGACAGTTGTGTCCCCCCATCCTTTGCTGGCACCGGGGCCATCCCAGTGCCCAGCGAGGTCTCCTGGTCTCTCTGCAGATTGATGTAGACGATGTCGTGATCCTGGAGACGCCTCTGGTGGGTACCACGAGTTCTGGCAGTGTCAGACCCTCCCCTTGCATGGCCACCACACCCCAGACCATCCCAGTTTGTCCCAGCACAGCCCAGTGAACCCCTACTGACACCCCACACAACTCCCCTGCTCCACAGATCCTCCCCAGAGCGCCCCTTTCCCAGGCCCCCATTGCATTCCCATCCCTGTTCCCCCAGCACCCCCCTGGGTGACCCAGGACGCAGCCCCTGCCCCAGCTGTGCCTCTTGGCAGGACCCCAGGGCTTCTGGCCAGGAGCACAGCAGCTCCTGCCCCCCATTTCCCCCCACAGGCCCCTTCCCCAATGATCCCTGTTCTTTCCCCACCTCCCAGTGCAGCCCAGTGCCCCCAGTGTGTCTCTAATGCTGTGTTTGTCCCCAGCCCCCTCTTGTTGAGAAGCTGGAGGCTGTTCTGCGGCAGAAGCGCCTGGCTGCCTCTCTGGGTGTCTAGGTGAGCCGTGCCTGCAGGGAGAGGGGTGGGGACAGGGCCCCTCTCATTTCCCAGTGGGCACCAGAGGTCACCTTCTGGGTTTTGATTTTTAGGATTGCAAGCTGTGGGGACACCGGTGTCCTGATCCCCTCTGGTGGCATGAGGAGATGATCATCCCTGGAGGAACCCCCTGAACCCTTTGAGCCCAGGGCCATTTCCCCTGAATAATCAATAAACCCTTTGAGCAAAGCTTTGCTCTGTGTCCGTGTGTATTTTACAAACAAAAACCGCCCAAATCTCCAAGAGGTTTCCCCCAGAGGTGTTGTCTTGTCCCTGTGTCCATCTGCACATCCTGTCACTCTGTCACTGTCACCTCCCCACATCTCTGACCCTGCTGGCACCTCCCAGATTGGCACTGAACTCCTCCCTCCCACTCCCCACCACCAGGAATGACCATGGGAGGGAGCTCAGACCAGGAGCACCCAGGCCAGGCATGGATAAGGAGCACCTGGCAGAGGCAGGGAGAATCCCCCATTCCAGGGGGTTGTGGGGTGCAAGGGGGGCACCTGTGTCCCCTCCCAGCCCCAGGGCTACAAACCAGGGAGGAGATGCCTCTGCTGCCTCAGCTCAATCACTTCCCTCTGGCCAAGTCTCCAGCTGCAGCACAACCTCTAGAGGAGACTTTCCACAAGGAAGACACAAGGAAGGAATTGTTTCTTCCCTCTCCCTCATCCCTCCCCCTCGTGCTGATTTTCTTGTCATCTCTTATCAAAACCAACAGAAAAGCGTCTGCAATGAGGTGTTTCTGAGGGTGAGTTCCTAAATCAGGCCAAAGGAAGGATTTCAGCCAGGGCAAAAGTGAGAAATGTGGGATTTGGTCAGGTAGTTTAGAACATGAGAATTTCTAAACACTGGAAATCCAGTGGCTACTAAAGCAGAGTTTGCAGTTGGAATGGTCCATTATCCATTATCCTCCCTCTTCCCACTGCTCATTTGTCACATCCCAACTCCCGAGGAGCAGATTATGGAAAGCAGACCTGCAGGGAGTGGTGGAGGCTTAAATCCAGAGAGAGGAAGAAAGAGTGAAAGCAGGAAAGAAAATAATTCCTGTTGTTTTCTTGATCATAACTGTTGGAACCCTGGACACTGAGAGTTTTAGACTTTCTGTGCTGACAGACACTGACCCACAAGAAAATACAGTTTTTGACCTGAGGCTGTGGAGAAGGCTTCCAAAATTGAATGATAAAACTGGGATCACTGGTGTGAAGTTTAAATAAAAGTGTGTAATATCACATGGTGGAAATTTTGGAATTTAGGGTTTTAGAATATAGTAATATGTAGAAGGCAAGAGGGAGGTTTCTTTCTTTTTCACCTTCTTCTTCATGGGTCTAGGTGGGATCTTGTTTAATTAGATAGGCAATTCCTCGTTGCAGGTCACAGGTGATTGGTTATTGGTTTAAAACTAAAAATAATTTTGGTGTTCATTCTTAATTGGACAGTTAGGCCTTAAAAGGCCTTGTAAAGACAGAGATACATCACCATTTTTAGCCTGTTAGCTAGAAGTGCTGTAGAACTCACTGTAATATAGATAAGAATTAATAAACATCTGAGTCCGAACGCAACATACTGTCTCTTGAGCTTTTAATTCTAACTCTGGCAGAGGAAGAAAAAGAAGACAAAATGCAATATTAACAACCAGAAATAGCTCTGTACTCCATATGCAATATTCAGATGATGAGGCATATTGCTCGTTTTTAATGCCAAATGTCAGTACTTTGCAAATTGTTCCTGGATTAAAAAAAAACACAGGCCAATAACTGACCCAGTTTGGCTCCTGTATCAGAAATCATTAAACCAAGATGTGTTCCCCTGCAGCTGAGAAGGCCGTTTGATTCCTTTTGTTCTGCTTTTGTCCTGATTTCATGACTTCAGATGAACTGGAAGGGTCTTGGCACCACAGAATGTGGCTGCAGTGACAAGAATCAAACCCCCAAGTCACCATTAAATGCACTCGATCCACAGCTCCCATGGCCCAGCAGCAATTCCTGCCTCTGCCCCCTGCTCTGGGTCAGCCTGACGGGCTCGGCTCTGGTGTGCAGGGCTGGCTCCTGCAGGACACAGCGCTCGGAGCCGCTCTGTGTCCCGCAGCTTCGGCATCTCCGGCGCCGCTCCATTCCCGCTCCGCCGCCGTTCCCTTCGGCATCTCCAGCACTGCTCCCAGAACAGCTGCCAGGCCTGTTCCACTCTTTATCCACCCATTTGCCATTGATGCTCCACTGAATCACGGAATCACAGAATTGAGGTTGGAAAAGACCTTTGAGATCATCCAGTCCAACCAATGACCCAACAGCACCTTGTCACCAGACCATGGCACTGAGGGCCACATCCAGTCTTTCCTTCCAGGAAATGGTGACTGATGGATCCCAGAAACCTGGGAGTTTTGAAGTTTTGGTACTTTCTGACACTGACCCCCAGGAGAACACTGCTTTTGACTTGAGGCCTTGGAGAAGGTTTCCAAATTTGAATAATAGAGTTGGAGTCATGAGTTTGTTATTGGAATTAAAGTGTTTGATTTCTCTTGGTGAAGTGTTTGGAATTTGGGGTTTTTAGAATATAGTAAGAAGTATGGAACAAGATGGAAGGTTTTAAGCGTTGTCTCTTTCTGTCTTCTTCCTTTTTCTTCATGGTTTCAGGTTGTAGTTTCTGGTTGGACAGTTAATGCTGCACAGTGGATCACAGCAGTTTGGTTATTTAGTGAAAAGTATAAATAATACAGGTGTTAGTTCTTTATTGAACTTTTTAACTTTAAAAAACCTTGTAACTAGCTCGATACGCCTCCATTTTGCTCACTTTTAGCTGGTGGCTAGACATGTTGCAGAACTCTCTGTACTTTAAATAAATTTATTAAACTACCAAGCCCAAAGTCGAGAAAATTCACCTCCTTCGTGTTTTTAATCCTGTCTCTGATTAAAAACAAAAGAAAATGAAGACAAGGCACTAATTAGGTGGTGCAGTTACCCCATTTACAAGTGACTCCATCACTTCCCTGGGCAGCCCATTCCAATGCCCAATCACCTTTTCTGTGAATAAATTCTTTCTAATGTTCAGGATAAACCTTCCTTTGGTGCAGTTAAGGCTGTGTCCTCTTGTCCTGTCCCTGTTCCCTAAGAGAAGAGCTCGACCCCCACCAGGCTGCACCCTCCTGTCAGGGAGTTGTAGAGAGTGATGAGGTCTCCCCTGAGCCTCCTCTTCCCCAGGATAAACATTCCCAGCTCCCTCAGCTGCTCCTCACAGGACTTGTGTTCCACAGCTTCTCCCCTGTTGTTCCACAGCCACTGCTCCTGTTCCAGTGCAGCTGCAACCCCTCCAGTGGTGCTGCTCCCACTCCAGTGCTGCTCGTCTGTGACAATGAGGGGACAGGTGGAACTGTGGGGCCATTGTGACACTGAGGGCACACATGACACTTTGGGGCTATTGTGACATTGAGGGGACATATGGAGCCCTGATGCCATTGTGACATGAGGGGACATGGAACACTGAGGCCACTGTGCCACTGCAGAGCCTCCTGGAAGCGTGGGGCCATTGTGACACTGAGGGGACACATGGAACTGTGTGGATATTGTGTCACTGTGAGGACACATGAAAGCCTGGGACCATTGTGACATGAGGGGAAACATGGAACCATTGGGCCATTGTGACATGGCAGGGTCTCTTGGAGCCATGGGACCATGGTGACACTGAGAGGACACATGGAACTGTGGGGACACTCTGATTCTGAGGGGATTCATGGAACCCTGGGGCCATTGTGACATTGAGGAGATACATGGAACTGTGGGGACATTGTGACATTGGGGGGACGCAGGGAACTCTGGGTCCATTGTGACACAGAGGGGACAAATGGAACAATGAGACAATTGTGACATTGAGGGGACTCATGGATCCCTGGGGCCACTGTGACACTTAAGGGACGCATGGAATAGTGGGGCCATTGTGACATTGAGGGGACATGTGGGACTGTGGGGCCATTGTGACACTCAGGGGTCCCATGGAACCGTGGGGCCACGGTGACACTCCAGTGTCTTGTGGAATCCAGAGGCCCCTGTGATTCTGTGGGGCCTCATGGAACCAAGGATCCATTGTGATCCCGCAAGGCCTTGTCGTTCTCTGCAACTTCATGGAACTGAGGGGGCACTGTGACACTGTGAGGGGGCACTGGGGGGGGTCTCTTCAATCCACGAATCCATTGTGACACTTACGGGATTTGGGGAAAGAAAGCGACTCTGTGACACTTTGGGGTCTTGTAGAATCCAGAGGCCCTTATAGTTCTGTGGGGCCTCATGGGACCAAGAATCCTTTGTGACATTTTGGGGCTTTAGGGAAAGAAGGGGATCCTGTGACACTGTGGGGTCTCATGCAATCCAGAGGCCCCTATGGTTCTGCGGGGATTTTTGGAACCAAGGAGCCATTGTGATGCCTCAGGGCCTTATGGTGTCCAGAGATCATTGTGACATTGTGGGGGCTCCTGGAATGAAGGATCCATTTTGATTTTACAGGGCCTCATGGAGCCAAGGGTGACAACATGAGACCTCACAACAGAAAGGGGGGACCCTCTGTGCTGGTTTTGCACGTTTGACATTTTGTGAGGAGGGAAGAAGTCACCCCCAGAAATTATTTTTTTTGACAGGAGCTGCTAAGAGCTTCCTCCATGTCTGACAAAAACTAATCAGTGATTAGTTTTGACAACTGACAGCCTCTTAAACAACTGAAAAAGCTGTGCAGCCAGAGCAGCCACACTGTCCTGGCTGGGCCCCTTGAAAATCCTGGCACAGCCCCCCAGAATTCTCCACTGTAAACAGCTCTGGCCACCACCAGCAGGGATCATATGATTATCTGCAGGCCTTGGAACAAGATATTATCTCTTTCACTGTACAGATGAGACTTGCAGACCTTCAATTCTCTCTCGAGTGAGAGAACAGGACAGAGTGAAGACACGTAGAAGAACAACATGTGGACCCCAAGGTTAGAGAAGTAGAATTCAGGTCTCAGATGGGAGGGATTGAGGAGATGCCCCACTCTTGGGCTGAAATCCTCTTGTAAGTCTATGGGAAAGATAAAGTTGATATGTCAGACTCTATTTCCCTGTAACTTGTTGAAAAGCACATGAAGGATGAAATGTTTAAATTGTAGACATGAGCAAAAGCATCCATGCTGAACAAGCAGATATTGAAGTAACTTGAACAGAGAGAGATGAGAGTGATGAAGACCCTTTACCCCAGGGAAGAAGAAGAGAATCTCTGTTCCCAGGGATGAAGATGATCTCAGAGACAGATGAAGAGAACCTTTGCTTCTGAACAGCTCATCCTTAAAAGTGTACCCCATTAGCCAAAGATTGAGCCCTCAAAAACAATTGTGGGGAAAGCTGTAGGTCGAGGGGAGGAACTTTTACACCGTCATGAGATTTCCATTCTCCTGGGCAGCTGATGCACTGTGACTTTGAAGCCACGAGAGAATTGTCTCTTGTGGAGAAGTCTCCATAGCATGACAAGAGAGATTCCTCTCCCTAAGTGAACTGGAAAAGGACTATTTTAGAGATGGTAAACTGGCTGAATTGTTCCTGCACGTTGTCAGTGTAAAGAAAAGAGGATGTGGAGGGAGGAGAAGTGTTCTGAAGGTTTTATTCTGATTCTTATAATTCTTTTAGTTCTGTTAATAAAGTTCTTTCTTTATACCCTTTAAGATTGGAGCCTGCTTTGCCTTCCTCCTAATCCTATCTCACAGCAGGAAATGAGTAAATAATTCTAGAGGAAGATTTGGCCAGCACTAAACCTGCAGTAGCCAACAGCTGGCCTGGAGGCCTTCCAGTTATAACTAATCCCAACTGTAATTTTATAATGTAAATCATTCTATAACTATTGTCATGATATAACTTGAGCAGTCTGGGCTGTTGGGGAGCAGGTCTAGGCCATCTGAGGTCGGTGGCCACCACGTGGCCCGAGAGCTCCTGCTGGCCCTGGAAAAAAACTCACCTGGATCTTGGCAGCGTAGAAATCCATCACGGAGCAGAGCAGGCACCTGGGGCTGGGCTGGGAGCTCGAAGGCCACAGTGAGATGGACAAACTAGGGGACATTAGGAGACAGTGGGGACACACTGGGATCAGCTGGGGGGAACGGGGAGGGATCTGAGTGAGCCTGGAGGGGCTGGAACAAGATCAGGGATTGGAAAGCAAGGGTTGGAATGAGGTTGGTTGTGATGGGAAGAGACTGGGAAGGCCTTGTTCTGACAGGTCCTGGAAAGGAATGGGAGAGGGTTTGGGGATCCTGGAGCAGTGGGGAGGTAACTAGGAGGGAGTTATGGGATCCTGAGCGGAAATAGAGGGGCTTTGGTGGGTCCTGGGGAGGCTGGGAAGAGATTGGGAGGAGGTTACAGGGTGTCCTGGGTGGGCAGGAGTTGACTAGGAAGGTGCTTAGAGGGGCTGCGGAAGGTCTGGAGGGTCCTGACCCCTGTGGATCCCCAGAGATGCTGCCAGACACCGCCCGCAGCAAGGTGCTGATGGGGATCGGGGGCTCCGTATTGGGCTTCGTCTTCCTGGTGCTCGGCTTCTACCTGTACAAGAAGGGTGGGGGGGTCCCGGGGGTCATGTCCCCCCTCCCCAATAAAGCTTCCCAATTAGACCCAGTTCCGTTTACTGGGGGGAGGGACTGGGAAAGGACTTGGGGGGACCCCGCGGGGGGATCGTGACTGGGCGGGGAGGGTGGGGTCCAGGTGGGGAACACTGGGTGCTGCGGGTCTGCCCGGCAACCGGTGAGTCATCACAGCTGCTCTCTCTCATTGGCTGAATCTTCTTCATCGCATTCTCTGATTGGCTGAGGACAGGCCCGGCAGTTGAGAGAAGGAACAGGAGAGATCCCGCCCCGAGCACCGGCACGGGAACAACAGAGCCAGCCTGGGCACAGCGCGGGAATTTATTACCAACCAAATCACAGCAGAACAAGGAAAAGAGAGAGAAATCTCTCCAACACCTTTCCCCCACCCCACGGAGATCACCAGGACCACGGATCACCAGGGCTCTGCCCAACGGGGGTCACTGAGGATCATCCAACACCGATCCTCCCATGGGGGATGGAGCTGGAGCAGAGCACGAAGCTCTTCCCACACTCGGGGCACTCACAGGGCTTCCCTTAGTGGTGCCTCCGTTGGTGTTTGGTCAAGTGAGAGCTCCTGGAGAAGCTCTTCCCACACTCAGGACACTCGTAGGGCCTCTCCCCAGTGTGGATGCGACGATGGTCAGTGAGATGGGAGTTGCGTTTGAATCCCTTCCTGCAGTCGGAGCAGCGGAAGGGCCTCTCCTCTGTGTGAATCCGCTCATGCATGAGGAGATTGGAGCTGCTCTGAAACCTCTTCCCACACTTGGGACACTCATAGGGCCTCTCCCCGGTGTGGATGCGCTGGTGGCTTCTCAGGTTGCAGCTCCACTGAAAGCTCTTCCCACATTCCAAGCAGGTGTAGGGCCGTTCCCCTGTGTCGATCACTTGGTGCTGCATTAGGTAGTTGCTGTCCCTGAAACTTTTCCCACATTTCCCACACTCATAGGGCTTCTCCCCTGTGTGGATCTTCTGGTGCTGCATCAGACCAGAGATCATGCTGAAGCTCTTCCCACATTTCCCACACTCGTAGGGCTTCTCCCCAGTGTGGGTCCTCTGGTGCTGGATCAGGTTGGAGCTCCGCCTGAAACCCTTCCCACATTCCAAGCACTTGTGGGGCTTCTCCCATCCAGGAGGCTTCTCCACCAGCTCTGAGCTCTGCCTGGATCTCCGGCCGCCTTCCCGGCTCAGGGAGGGTCTTTCCTCCTCGCAGCTCCCTGGGCTGGGTTTGCAGCCGCTCCTCGAGAGGGATCTCTGGGGTTTTTCCTCCTCCTCCATCTGCCCAGGTCTTTGGAATGAAAAATCCTAGTTTGGAGGAAAACAAAAGAGAAGAGGGCCTTAGGCTGGGGGTTTCTCCTTGCCCAGGTTCATCTCAGGAAGTCACTGGGCATCTCGTGCCTGGAAAAACCTCCAAAACGCCACCACAGCGCGGGGGGGGCCGGCCTTGGCGCTCCCCCCCTCCCACCTCCCCAAATTCCCCTGCCGGGGGGCGCTGGGGCCCGGGCCGGGCGCAGGTGGCTCCAGGTGGGCAACGCTGGGAGCTGCGGCTCTGCCTGGACACTGCTGCGTCATCACCGCCGCGCGCTCTCATTGGCTCAGCGCTGCCCGAGGGGCGGGGCTGCACCAAGCCGGGACACCCTGCTCCAGGGGGGATGGCCCCAAAACGGGGGACCCCCATGCAAGGAACAACAGCAAAGGGTCTCTACAAACACATGCTGCGAATCCGCTTGGACACAGGGCCGGGGACGTGGACATAAGGAAGGGACAGCAGAAGCCATCAGGGTCAGAAAATGTTATTAATTGACCACACAGACTGCTGCTCAGCCAAGCTCCTGCTCAATTCATGAACTCCCAGAGGAAGAACAAAGACTTAATAGAGTCCTGGACATCGTTAGCTATGTGTGGTGCATATAAAGAGGTGGATGCAGTGAGTGCCTTGGGAAGTCTCTACCCCTTAAGTACTTCAGCCAATATGGAAAGGGAGAGGGAGATGAGGCTGGTAAAATTAGGGTGAAAAGGAGGCTGTGTCCTCCAACAATTTCAGAAGCCCCATGGGAAATGGCCAGTGCTCTCTTCCATTTTTTATGAATTAAATTACTTTTACAAGACTCCTCTGTCTTCCTAGCAGACAGAAACCTCTGCTGATGTGAATTTTTCCACACACCTTGGGGCTCGGCACGAATTCCTTCCCCCGTCCGGGGCGGGAGCAGTGAGTGGAGCTGAAGGTGCCTCACCCAGTTTGGGTGATCGGCTCCCTTGGGTGGCTGCGGCACCGGGCATGGATTGGGTACCCGAGAGTGACCAGGAGACAGACGAGTGACAGATCAGGGGGGCTGGGAAGAGTCGGCAGCCAGAGAGCACTGAAAATCTCAGCAGGGACTACAGTGGCATCTTCGGGGACTGAACATGGCAGGGCACCCTTGGAGGGTAGAAAGGGAAAGCCACGAAGGGATCCCGGCAAAAGGGATGATGATCCCAAAATATCTCTGAAGGGGCCTTTGGCAGCATGTTGAGGGAGTTTGCACATTCTCCCAGAGGTAATCAAGGATATGGACGCCAAGGGGAGCAATCAGGGAACTCCGGAAGGGATTTGGACAACAGGGGATGGATGCTGCTGGTGTGCTGAGAAGGGACTGGTTCAAGGGGAGTGTGCAGGAATATGGGTCAGGAGAGAAGAAGCAGGAGCAATGTATGTGGGAAAAAAATGAAGGATGGTAAAGAGGAGGAAGAGAAAAATACTGAGTATGGGGATGTTTTTCAGCAGGGTTTGATACTCAAAACTCGCCAGCTGATCCATATCCTTTGTATCCCCGGTTGCCAGGACAGGCACACAAGGAGGTCAGGATTGCAGGGGGTTTCTCTGTGCTGGGCAGCGGCAGGAGCGGGCGCAGAGGGGCGGCACCGGGAGCACGGGCTGGGGGCCTGTGGGGAGCTGCGGGGCCGGGCCGGGGCTGTGGGGCAGCCGGGGCTCAGCGCCGGGCGCTGCCTGAGCCCAGCACCCCCCGGCAATTGCAGGCCCGGCAGTGGCCCCCGGCCCCCAGGAGGCTGCGGGACGCCCCGGCCGCTGCCCGGCCCCGTGGAGCTGCCGGCCCTGCCCGCCGGGGGGGCCGCGTTTGGACACTGCGGCAGGACAGGCACCGGCTCTGGGATACGGGCTGGCCACGGCAGCCACAGCACAAGGAGCAGCAGCACAAAGGAACAGCTGGGAAATGGGGATTGGACGTGCAAGCATCCAGATCAGCTTTTAAGGACTTTCTCAGGGTCAGTGCAGAAAGGAATGATTTAGCAGAAAGCTCAGCAGCTGTCAGAGGATGAGCACCCCCAGGCACTGAGGGGGCTGCAGGAGGGGCAGAAGAAGCCCCTGGAGCACTTGGTCACAAAGGCACAGCAGGGGAATGCAAGAAGGGAGGAGGAAAAGGCCAAGGGGAAGGCAAAGGCCATGGCAGAGTTTCTACAGCCCCTGAGGGATGAACCCCAGGGCCCAAGGGGGCCCCAGCACCCAGGGGCTCTCACATCCTTACACCATCTTCAACCAGGTGCCCTCCTCACACTGACACCATTCAGTCCTTGATGGCAAAGATGCTTTCTGGGGATGCCCACTTACACAGGATGGTAAACTGGATTTTGCCTTTGAGTGGGAACAAGAGGTAGAACGGAAAATGGGAAAGACATGGACGGTCCTTCTGCAGGGATGCACGGAAGCACCAGCCTTATTGGGGCAAGCGTTGCAGAAAATATCACAAGAATTTACCCCACCCCCAGGGATTGGGTTAATGCAGGATGTGGATGACTTGTGCCAATCAGGAGGACAAGAAGTGGTAGAAGAAGCCTCTGTGAAATGGCTGAATGTTTAGGCTAAAAACCATCTTTGATTATTTGAAAAAACAGCGGAAATGGTGGAGAAAAAAGTAAAAGATTTGGGACATATTTTGACTCAAGGTTTGTGGTGGATTAACCCAGAGAGGGACCAGGGAATCTCAGAAGCAATATTACCCAGCACTAAAAAGCAGCTGGGAAAATTCTGAGGATTAACAGGGATTTGCAGAACCTGCATTGAGGATTCTCTGTTCCAGCCCGAATATTGTACGACTTTTTAACCCCAGACAGCCCTAGTATTATGGTATGGACATAAGAAAAAGAACAAAACTTGAGAAAATGAAAAAACAAAGTGATTGATGCCACAGCCATGGCTCTACCAGACTCAAAAAAGAAATTGGAATGGGATGTGGATGTTACATAGGGCCATGCCAAAGGAATTTGGAATTCCCGGCTGCAGGAGCAGCATGGGAGGGCACCACTGACCCTGCACTGAAGGCAACGCAGCAGCAGCCAGGGCTCCACATCGGGCCAAGCCCCTGGGCCTGCCCACAGATCCTCTGCTGAAATCCTCTGCCTGGGCACCCTCCTTTGGCATCTCCACACACTGGGGCCAATCCTTGCTGCCACTGCTGGAGCTTCGCTGCTTTCTGTGCCTGCACTGCCACAGCTGCTGGGGAAGACAACGGCACAATTCCACTCTGCCCCTCAGTTACACTCACACACTGGGCTGCCCGGGATTCCATGGTCGGAAAATATACCAAGCTAAAATTATTAAAAATCTATTTCTATACTCAGGCTTCATGTACCTTTGCATTGGGGAAACGAATTTGAAAGAGATTTCTAAGCAATGTTCCTCCACTCAACAGAGAGGAGTTTAACATCTCCTGGACTGGGAATAGCCCAAAAGATACTCACAAAGATAACGACCATTAAGGCCCATCAGCAAACATCAAGGAACACCCACCCCAGACACTGCCCCTGGCATAGTTGGAGATGCCTGGTCTGCAAAAGGCTGAGAAGGAAATCCAGGAGTGCGGACTTAATTAATATAGAGGGGAAGAAATTCGGGGCCGATAGGAAATTAAATAGTAACAACTACACAACTTGGAAGCAATGAACATTAAACTAATGGATTTCTATGGGTTCAAACTGTAAAAAGTTAAGGGAAAATCTAGTAAAACTCACGTGTCATGGAATGATTTTCTCTGCACACCCGGGCTATTTGTGGATGAAATGATTTCTGCTACACATCCTGGCCAGAATCAAGCAATTCCTTGATTCTCTAACAGTAGAAATGCTGTTGAAGAGTTTTAGTTCTTCCCGCAGTTTTGGTGACAAGACTACACCATTAGAAGGTTTTTTCTTAATAATCCTACTTTTATAAGATTCATTCCAGGCAGAGGCTGGAAAGCAGCTTTAGAAATGCAAATTAACTCTGCTGAAGAAATGTATGGACAATTTACCAAACTATTCTTGCCTGGGGGAGGAATTTTGCAGATTTCCTCTGTCCCCCACTCCAAGCTCTGCCTCCCTGCACAGATGGAATTTGCACAGGTAAAGGCAGAGCCCATAGTGAGGATATCTGACTGCAACAGAAATTGGTTAAGCTGCAAAGGGAAACAGCAAACGGAGAATGTTGGGAAAACTTCATGAAAAAAAGCAGGGGGGAAATCATCCCTCTCCTCACTCCAACCTGTGCTGTCACTGTCCAGGTTATATAGGGTGTATTGGGGCACTGGGGTGTTTTTGCAGCCACAAATTCAGGGAAATGAGTTGGAAATTCGAGTATGTGGCGATTTAATTAGAAATGCAAACTAACACTGCTAGGGCAATGTGTGCAAGATGTACCAAACTCTTCTAGCCTGGGGGAGGAATTGGGCTGATTCCCTCTGCCCCTCACCCCAAGCTCTGCCTGCTTGCACAGATGGAATTTGCACAGATAAAGGCAGAGCCCATAGTGAGGATATCTGACTGCAACAGAAATTGGTTAAGCTGCAAAGGGAAACAGCAAATGCAGAATTTTGTGCAACCTTCATGAAAAATAGTGTGTGTGTGGGGAATCATCCCTCTCTCCAGAGCACTGGGGTGTTTTTGCTAATCCAGAGAAACCAGTTGGGGATCCAAGTATTTGATGATTTCATAAGATTAACGTGGTCAATTGATGCAGCCCTGGCTGCAGGGAGCACCCCAAAACTGGGAAAAAGATGAAGAAACACCAGAACAAATCCTACAACACCATGGACCAGCCCCTGGGAGCCCTAACGAATTCATATCAGGAGACAGAGAAGTCATTTATCATTTCAATAGCATAATTAGATTACACAATGTCTTCGAAATAACACCCAACCAGACAGCTCCAGCTCCTCACCTTCTTCCCGACCAATCCACTCAGATGAGGAATGCAACGTTTCCCGATGGAATGGAATCAGATGATCTATTAACAGAAAGTGGAGAAGTTTGTGGAAAATTAAATGACTCAAACTGCTGTTTGCAAACAGATCACAAAGGAAAAGTGGTGAAACAGATAACAAAGGAAGTGAGAAAGTAGCTCATATTCCGGTCAAATGTGGAAAGGAAGGGAATGGGACACGTTTTCGTGGTTTCCTGGCAGACCATGGCTTAAACGAATGCTGCTCCTCCTCTGACGTGCTGCAGAAATTCTCATCTTTTTACCATGCACGACACCTTGTGTCAAACAGGATGCAGGAAAAGAGATTGAGTCGATGTAAATTAAAAGTTAGTAAAGGCAATTCTTGAGAAAATGAGAGAAGGAGGGATTGAAAACAGTAAGGTTAATATCGTAGTAGGGGTGCATATTAAGGGGGACATGCAGTAGGTGGATTGGGAAGTCTGAACCCTCCAAGTATCTCAGCCAGTAGGGAATGGGAGAGGGAGATGCAGACGGGAAAATGAGGATAAAAAGGAGGCAGCGTTTTAGAGACCGCATGGCAAATGCCGCATGGCGTCTCCCTTTGTTCATCAATAAAGTCACTTTTACAGGACTCCTCTGCCTCCTGCGGGCACACAAACCTCTGGCCACGGGAATTTTCCCGCACAGCCCCGGGCACAGGGCACCCACAGCAACCGGGACGAGCCAGCGCTGCTCCGGCACCGGCTCCTGCCGAGACCCCAGCGGGAAGGAGACCGCGGGCAGCCGCTCCCGCAGCGCCCTCAGCCCAGCGCCAACACGGGCCGGCACCGGCACAACCAACCCGCCAGAGCCCCCTGCCGCCCCCTCGGCCCGCAGCGAGCCCCGAGCCCCCGCACAACCGAGCGCGGCTCCCACCTGCGCTGGGGCCGCCTCCGAGCTCCGCCGCCGCCTCCCCGGGCTCCGGCCGCTGCCGCCGCTGCCGGGCCCGCACAGACGCTGCCACAATGGCGCCTTTGCTGCTCTGCCCAATCAGCGCGCGACAACCAGGAGTGCCATTGGCACAATCAGCCAATGGCAGCGAGGGGCGGGCTCTGCACACGGCCCAGCCTCGGCCCGCGCTCTCAGGGCCCCCCGGGCTGTGGGAGGGCAAAGGTGGAGATGAGGAACAGCCCTGGAACGGGCCCGGGCCCGAGCCACCATTGGCCTTGAAACACAAACAAAGTTCTCCGCAGCTCCCGGCACGCCTTTCCCAGCCCTGTGTGTTCGGTGGCTCCGGCTCAGCGTGCAGCCCTGGAGCCTCACTTCTCCTATCCCTAATTAGGAGCATCAGTGCATGGCTTTAATTTCCCCCACAAAAAGGAAAAACTGCCCCAAATCCCTATGGACGAGTGGGGGAGGGGAAAGATTTCTGGCAGAAAACTCGAAAAACTCAGAGCAGTGTCATGAGAATAAATGAAGACCCTTTAAATCAGCTTTCCGCCACCCATCCCTCCTTCCAGCTGTACCTCCTACCCTGGCAGTGCAGAAACGACTCTCACTTTTTAAAATTTTAATGGTTTATGAAACCTTAACAAAATATAATACAGGTCTTATGACAAACGACGCTGTTGTTTTGGGGTTTTTTTTAAGTCTCATAGGTTTATTAAACTTTAGCATAAAAATACGCCAAAAGACTGAATAAGGAGAAAAATCAGCGCTGGGAGCACAGGACTAAAGCAGCTGACCCGGGTGTGATTTGGGGTCCCGGGGGGGTCCCGTGTTACCGTATGGACTAGAAATCCTGAATATTAGAATATAAAGTGTATAAACCATAATAGTAGTAGTAATGCTAAGGCTTGAAGACTGCAGTTCCCAGAGTAGGCCCTGGGAAACTAACTTAAGAATGTGCTGTGCTAAGAGCATGCAGAACTGTTAGTGATAAGGTTAAAGTCTAAACATAAATAAAGTACTGGTGGTGGGCAGTGGCGTAAGAGAGAGATTGAGGGGGAGAACACTATAGTCCTAAGATAAGCAACCATGTAGGATTTATGACGCCAAAATGCTATCTTCAAGGTGAATGTATCTACAGAAGAATGTGTACTTCTGCACATAAACCATTTGTAAAAGGGTATAAAAAACCCTCTAAAAAGGGAACCAGTGGGATCCTGACTTGGGACGCGAGTCCGCAGGTCCCCGGGCCCTGAATAAAGCACTGCATAAACTGACACTCTGTTAGTTTGTGTTTTACTTGGGGTTTCGGGCAGCAGTTTTGGCGACCGCGGCAGGACTCCGGAGGCGGCAGGGGCGGTTCGCGAGCTGATCTACTCCACGCCGGCACCAGGTGATTTCTGGGGAGACATCAACCCGTGCCCGACCCCGCGCCTGACGGACGACTGTGAGGTAAGCCCGCAAGGTGCTTTATTCTTTATTGAAAGGGAAAGCCTGCCGATTAAGACGGGACGGTGATCCCGCACCGGGGGCAAAGGACGTCTTAAAGGTTGTGGAAAAGGAAGCCTAGGCGCTGGTCGTCAGACGCAACAGTGATTGCGCAGATCCAGCACTTGCCACTCGCGGCGACGAGAAAGGCAAGAATTGTGGTAAAGGGTGTGTGAGTGTGGAAATAATAGTAAAGTGTGTGAGTGTGAGTGTTATGATGCCTTTTAAAACCTTTAAAGCTCTGGCTAGTTCGGGGATGGAAATTCTGAATGATTCACCCTTGGGCTGTTTGTTGCAACATTGGAAGGTGGGGAATTTTGGTCAAGAACTGAGGAAAAAGAAATTGATTGATTTTTGTAATCATGTGTGGCCCCACTACGAACCTGAGGGTATGCAATGGCCCCGAAATGGTACTCTAAATCCTGATATTATAACTCCTCTTATGCACTTCTTACAAAATAATGAGAAATGGAAAGAAATTCCGTATCTTGATTTGTTTTATTGTTTGAAAAATAAGCGAGAATGGCAGAAGGAGTGTGGCATTATGGTTTTAAAAACAGCAACAGATGGTTGTGCGGGCTGCAAAGGGTGGCAAAAAGGGAAGGAGTATTCTGTTAAATTTTCAGACCCTGAGGAGGATGTTTCCCTGTTGGTAGCACCTAGTGCCCCTCCCCTGGAGGAGAGTGAATTGAGTGAGTCAGACGAAGAGATGAATGGGGAAGAAAAGGGAAGGGATTTAGAGAAAGGAAAAGTCGTTGATAAGCCGCGTACTCCTCTATGTGAAAGGACCCGTAGCGGGCAGGAGAAGAAGGGAAAAAGGGGTGCACAATTGATGGTTCCATTGCGGGAAGCGGTTGGACCCCACGGGGAACGAGTAATGGTGAAAGTTCCTTTTTCTCCTAATGATTTGTTAATTTGGAAGCAGTCTGCGGGGGCTTATCGGGAGGATCCTGAACGGGTGGCAAGGGTAGTGAAAATGGTGATTAAAACACAGAATCCAGACTGGAATGATTTACAGGTCTTACTGGATACAATAATGGACTCTACTGAGAAAGAGATGGTGTTTAAAGCTATGAGGGAAAAGGCACGAGAAATGATTAGGTTGCAAATAGCGGACGGTACATTAAATGATTTGGTGCCGCGGGAGGATCCAAAGTGGAATGTTAATTCAACAGGGGGTTACCATAGACTTAAGGCTTATCAAGAATTGTTGGTAGAAGGAATACGGAGCGGGATACCTAAGACGTTAAACTGGTCCAAGTTGTATTCAGTAAGGCAGGAGAAAAATGAGTCCCCGTCAGCTTTCTTAGAAAGGCTTAAGGAAACTGCTCGAAAATATACCAGTTTAGAAATTGAAGGGGAATCAGGGAAATTGCAGCTAGCTTTAATTTTTATGGGACAATCCCAAGAGGATATTCGATAAAAATTGCAGAAATTAGAAGGGGAAGATACACGGAATTTGGATAAACTTTTAGAAGTTGCGTGGAAGGTATATAATAATAGGGAAAAAGAGACTGCTAAGAAGCAACAAGCTAGTATGTTGGCAGTACTACAGCAGATAACGGGGAATGGTATGTGGGGAGGTGGCCGGGGGCGCGGACGGGGGCAAGGAATGGCTAGGGGAGGAATTTCGATGGGTGGAAGGGGATTCCCAAACCAATTACAAATGGGACAAGGAAAAATGAGACTGGAATTGGATCAGTGTGCCTTGTGCAAGAACAGAGGACACTGGAAAAACGAATGTCCACTTAATCAAGGTATGGGATTCGGGCTGAATAGCGGGGAGGGGTTGATAAATAATTCAAGTGCAGTTCAGGGAGGGCATCAAGGTGTCGCCCAAGCCTTTATGATGGGAAGCTACCAGAATCAAAGCTGACTAGATCGGGATCTGAAGGTAGTCTTAGAAGTAGACGGGGAACCATTGGAATTTAGAGTAGATACGGGGCTACATATTCTGCAATTAACACCAAATTAGGACCTCTAAGTGATTCTACCATTCGGGTGGTAGGGGTTACAGGACAGGTGGAAGAAAGGGCATTTTTACGTCCGTTGGATATAAAGTTTGGGGGGAAAGAATTTGATCATCAATTTTTATACATGCCAAATAGCCCAGAATCATTAATGGGGAGGGATTTGTTATCAATGTTAGAGGCAAAAATAATCTTTGAAAAAGGAAGAGTAAAATTAGAAATTCCAGAAGATAATATAGCCAAATTATTTACAGTGAAAGAAGTAGAGGCAACAGAAATCCCCACAGAAATAGAACAGGCTGTGGTACCATGGGTATGGGAAACAGGGATCCCTGGAAAATCAAAAGCAACACAACCGGTAGTTGTGGAATTGAAGGAAGGAGCACAACCCGTACGGATAAGGCAGTACCCTCTGAAACTAGAGGCTCGGAAAGGAGTAGCACCCTTAATAGATCAGTTTGTTAGTTTAGGGATATTACAGGAATGTGAATCAGAATTCAATACCCCCATATTTCCGGTAAAGAAGTCCAATGGTAAGTACAGGTTAGTTCAAGATCTGAGGGCAATTAATAATATAACAAAGGATATTCATCCAGTAGTAGCAAATCCATATACATTGCTAACAGCTGTCTCAGAGAAATTTAAATGGTTCACAGTAATTGACTTGAAAGATGCATTCTTCTGTATCCCTTTGGCATTTGAAAGTAGGAAAATTTTTGCTTTCGAATGGGAAAACCCTGCTACAGGACGGAAAAGACAGCTCACCTGGACACGTTTACCACAAGGATTCAAGAATTCTCCAACCATCTTCGGAAACTGACTAGCCCGGGAACTGGAAGAATGGAAACTAACCCAGGTAAAGGAGTCACCTTCCTCATTTATTCTTTTACAGTACGTAGATGATATTTTTCTAGCCTCAACAGAAGAAGACATCTGTCGAAGACTCAGCATTGAACTCCTCAACATGCTCGGACAAGCTGGATACCGAGTGTCAAAAGAAAAGGCCCAGCTGGTAAGAACACAAGTCATTTATTTGGGATGCGAGGTATCACAAGGAGTTCGGAAATTAGGGGTGAACCAGATCCAGGCAATATGTGCTATACCGACACCTCGAAATCCACAAGAGTTAAGGTCCTTTTTAGGAATGGCAGGGTGGTGCCGGTTGTGGATTCCAGAATTTGGACTAAAAGCAAAACCTCTGTATGAGGCAGTCAAGAATCCTGAATTTAAATGGAATAAAATACAAGAAAAGGCATTTCAGAACTTGAAGCAAGCTCTAAAAGAGGCACCTGCATTAGGGTTGCCAGATCTCACAAAACCCTTTCAACTATATGTAAATGAGAGGCAAAGACTGGGGATTGGGGTGTTGACACAAAAATTGGGAACATGGAAGCGCCCGGTGGGATACTTCTCAAAACAACTGGATCCAGTAAGCGCTGGATGGCCTGGCTGCCTTAGAGCTGTTGCTGCAACAGTGCTTCTGATACAAGAAGCTAGAAAACTAACTATGGGGCAGAAAATGGAAGTGTTTGTCCCACATATGGTAATAGCAGTGTTGGAACAAAAAGGGGGGCATTGGCTCTCCTCCAGCCGTATGCTGCAATACCAGGCAATCCTTAGAGAACATGATGATGTTGAAATGAAGGTAACTAACCATCTCAATCCAGCCGAATTTCTTAGAGCCACCCAAGAAGAAGGCAACCTGGTACACGACTGTGTGGAGACCATCGAACAGGTGTACGCTGCCCGCAAGGATCTAAAGGATGAGCCCTTAGACGAACCTGAATGGGAGCTGTATACCGATGGATCTAGTTTCGTGGAGAATGGAACCAGGTACGCCGGGTATGCAGTGGTAACTCTAAGACAGGTTATAGAAGCCAGAGCCTTGGCTCCCGGAACATCAGCACAAAAAGCTGAAATCCAAGCCCTCATCCGAGCCTTGGAATTAAGTCAAGGGAAAAGAGTAAATATTTGGACTGATTCTAAATATGCATTTGGGGTAATACATGTACATGGGGCATTATGGAAGGAGAGAGGACTATTATATTCACAGGGTTCGTCAATTAAACACCGAGAACAAATTGTGCAACTACTGGAAGCAGTACATAAGCCCCAGGCGGTGGCAGTAATGCATGTAAAAGGACACCAGCAGGGAGAAGAAAGAGCATTCCAGGGAAATCGTCTGGCTGACAGAGCAGCCAGACAGGCTGCTCATGAAGTATGGACCCAAATGGCGTTGCTACCAGCACGTACCAACCCTGCGGAAGCTTTTATGGACGAAGTACCAGTATACCTACCAGAAGACGAAAAATTAGCACGGCTAGTACAAGCTAAGAAGAATGCGGCCGGATGGTATGTAACTGCCGTAGGACAAGTGATATTGCCAACAAAAATAATGAGAATGATATTAGAAATTGAACATAACAAATGCCATTGGGGAGCAGAAGCTTTAGTGCAATTTCTAAAACAAGAAATAATCTCCAATCAGATGTTAACAATGGCCAAAAGGATCAATGCAATGTGTCCAGTTTGCATTAAGAACAACCCAATGACACGTAGGCAAGTGCAAATGGGAAAATTGCAAATAGGCCCACAACCAGGAGATTATTGGCAGATAGATTTTTCAGAATTACCAAAAGCACAGGGGTATAAGTATGTTTTAGTCTATGTATGTACCTTCTCAGGCTGGCCAGAGGCATTCCCATGTAGAACAAACCAAGCAAAAGAAGTGATTAAAACTTTACTTCGAGAAATCATCCCTAGGTTTGGAATCCCGCTAGGGATGTCCTCAGATAGGGGACCTCATTTTGTGGCAGGAATAGTGCAAGAAGTGGCTAAGGTACTTGGGATAACATGGAATCTCCATACACCTTGGAGACCTCAGCCTAGTGGACAAGTAGAAAAAATGAATCAGACACTAAAAGGCCAAATTAAGAAAATCTGCCAAGAAGCAAAGATACAATGGCCTCAAGCATTACCTTTAGCTCTGTTAAGGGTCAGAATCAAACCTAGAGACAAGGTAGGAGTAAGTCCGTATGAAATTTTATACGGCAAACCCTATCATGCTGCAACTTACAAAGGGGACCCTAATGTGGTGGGAGATCAGGTACTGGTAAATTACATTTTGTCTCTCAATAAGACTCTTACAGCACTACGGGGGGCGTTGCAGTGGAATCGACCTTTGCCTCTGGAGAATCCCGTCCACGATATACAGCCTGGAGACCAAGTCTACATTAAAAACTGGAATGTGGAACCACTAAAAGAAACATGGGACGGCCCCCGACAAGTGATTATGACTACATACACAGCCGTAAAGGTCCAAGGGATCGACAATTGGATACACTACACCCGAATCAAGAAAGTCCCGTCACGATGGGAAGTCCAACCTTTAACCGACACAAAACTGGTGTTCAGGGCAAGGCCTTGATTGCGATGTTAATGTTGAGCATTGCTCGTATCGGAGATGCCTTTGTTAAAGTTACTGTCCCTAAACCAACAGTGATTGTACCACAAGGGGCAAATGTAAATCTAACCTGTTTGTTTTCTGATGACCAGGGAGCTGGATTCGATGAAGTAAAGACGAAATGGAAATTGATCACTACAAATAAGGTATTTTCAGAAGAAATTGTGACAATTTGGGATATGAAACAGCAGAAAGGTAATACTACCCTAATGATCTCACACTTGCAAAAGCTCAGGGTGGTCAATTTTCATGCATGGTATGGATCAGGGAAAGCTTCGATTATGGGAACTTAGATGTAAAAATTTTGGCGGAGGGTTTTAAGACAAAAGGGCATTCTTATCCAATACAAGTAATACCCACAAGTATGAGAGTTGACATGTGGGATGGTCCTTCATTGAGAATCAATTGCACTCTCAAATTAGGGAATCTTTGCAGGATGAGAGAAACTAGAACGGTCCAACAAGCAAAAGAAATGGAAAATGTGAAACAGGAATTGGGGCAAGAGAATTTGGTAGTGGGATTAATTAGGGATTTTAGGAAAATGCAAAATGTAACAGCGATAACAGCGTGTTTGCCCTTGCCAAAGGCAGCAAGTGACCCTATACCGTGGGGAATCATCCCATTAGGAGAAATGCCCCCAAAAATAGTAAATGGAACAAGGAAATGCCACAGAAAGCTACGAAATCGCACTAGAATAGTAGAAGAGGTTTATACCTATGGAAGACGATGGTCAACCCCGAGGCAAAGATCAGAATGTTTAAAATTACCAAATTCTGTATTCACTAAAATAGGTCAATACAAAAAATCTTGGGTGGTGCACATTTGAAGTAAATCAGAAAAGGAGAAAACCTGTAGTAGATTATTATCATGAAATAATGCGTCAAGAAGGGAAAGAAGAGTGGGAGCAATGGAAAGCAATTTGGGGTCCTAGCCTACTGGAACCCTATAGTTATAGCAGATCAATACACTGGTGTATCGAGTGGTCAAGAAAACAGGAACATCCAGGGGTCCTTGGAGCTGAAACAGTGCACCACAACAGACTAGCCCAAATATCAGGTTGGAACTGTAGTAAAGTCATAACCTGTGATACCCCAGAATCCCAAATTGGATTGGTACCCGTCCGGGTGTTGTTGAAATGGGGATGTGAATGTCAGAGATACAACCATACAATAACGGGAGAATTAAAAGGAGCTCGGAAAGATTGTCAATCAACCACAGTACGAAGCCCCGGAAATTCAGTCTGGGTAATGGGACATGGCCAATGGACTACACATTTACTGATAGGTGGTCCGATTACTCAAATAACGTTAGGGATACCAACCTTATGTCCATTTTGGAAACAGTCCAAATTAACCAAGGAAGACCAAGAGAAAAGGACGAAAAGAGGATTAAGCCCTGAGACAGTCGAAGCAGTAAATCTAAAGAATGAATGGCACGAGCCAGGGAAAAGTGTAAAATTCGGTTGGATGCTTGAATCTTTATTTGCACCTGTATCTACATATAAAAACTGGGAAATGTTACATAAATTACTAAAGCAGACGGAAAGATTGGCAGCAGTAACAAAAAAGGGATTTAGAGATCTTAATCTACAATTACAAGCCACAACCAGGATGACAATCCAGAATAGAATGGCATTAGATCTGCTCTTATTAAAGGAACACGGAGTTTGTGGATATTTACAAGGAAGGGATGATCACTGTTGTGTACATATCCCAAATGTCACGAAGGAAGTAGAAAAGGATATAGGTCAATTGGAGCGAATTGAACTAAACATACATGAAGTACAAAAGGATGCAGAACATAATTGGGTTGGAGCTTTATTCAGTTCTTTAGGAATCCAGGTCTCTGGTTGGTTGTCCTCAATTATTCAAAATGGAATAATGATTGTAATAATCATTGTAGTAATTGTGATTATGTATAGATGTCTTTTAGGAATAATTGCTAAAGAAGGAACACACACACGGCAAATCATGAAGGCCCTGACTCGAAAAGAAGTGATTCAACCAACTTCCTGAAACAACCCTCCACCATCATATCTGGAAACTATCACTTGGAAGAATTGAGCATCCTTGCAGAAGACTCTGAAGAATGCTCAAAAGGGGGGAGTTGTTACCGTATGGACTAGAAATCCTGAATATTAGAATATAAAGTGTATAAACCATAATAGTAGTAGTAATGCTAAGGCTTGAAGACTGCAGTCCCCAGAGTAGGCCCTGGGAAACTAACTTAAGAATGTGCTGTGCTAAGAGCATGCAGAACCGTTAGTGATAAGGTTAAAGTATAAACATAAATAAAGTACTGGTGGTGGGCAGTGGCATAAGAGAGAGATTGAGGAAGAGAACACTATAGTCCTAAGATAAGCAACCATGTAGGATTTATGACGCCAAAATGCTATCTTCAAGGTGAATGTATCTATAGAAGAATGTGTACTTCTGCACATAAACCATTTGTAAAAAGGGTATAAAAAACCCTCTAAAAAGGGAACCAGCGGGATCCTGACTTGGGATGCTAGTCCGCAGGTCCCCGGGCCCTGAATAAAGCACCGCATAAACTGACACTCTGTTAGTTTGTGTTTTACTTGGGGTTTCGGGCAGCAACAACACATTGTACAGGTGGCGCCGCTTCTCCCCCAGGGGAAAAGCCAACCAGGGGCTGTCCCGAAGGAGAGGAAAGCCCGGGGCTCGCCTGCCCTTGAACTCCTCCCCAGCCGGGCTCCGCGGGCACGGTCCCGGCAGGCGAAGCAGCGGGGCTGAAGCCTCGGGCTGTTTTCTCTCCCGGCTCGGCCCGGCTCGCAGCGGCTTTGGGCTGCAGCGGCGCCGCTCCGCTCCTGCCGGCGCGGAGCCCCCGGGCTGCGACACAGCAGCTGCTCAGTTCGCCTCCAGGCACGGCAAGGCTGCCCCTGCAGCCTCTCCGAGCCAAGAAAAGGGAAAAAAAATCCTTTGTTTGCTTTGGGCAAAACCGCTTCTCAGCCAAACAGAAACCCACGGTGCACAGAGAGAGCCGCGGAAAACCCGAGCAGCGAGGCTTCAAAACGCCCGCGGAATGAACAAGGAGCCTCTCCCCGCCCCGGCCCCGCACACATCCCCTCCCGGGCTGCCGGGGTTTAGATACAATAACCATTCTTTGGGCACAAAGCAGAGGATCATGGAATTACCATCACAGTAACTCACTGCAAGAGAATCGTGTACACAATAATCACATGTATCTATCTGTAAAAGCACGTACTGAACTCTGGATCCAGCAATGTGCTCTAGGACAGGAGTGGAGAGGCTGAACGGAAACCAGGGGAGATGGGGAATGTACGGACACAGCAAACCCTCCAAGGGCTTCAACCTCATTCCCAGCTTTTCCGTGTTTCCAGGGCTTTGACTGCTGGATTTGAATGAACTGAGATGTCACTGTGAAAAGCAGAGCAGTCTGGAACCAGACACTGCTGCTGGAGTCAAAGTCTGGACTTGTCACATCTCAGATTTGAAATTATATTGAATAAAAAACGCCATTACCTGCAACCTTTCCCAGCACATCCCTCCTCACACATAACAAAATACAATGGAATTATTTCTAAAGGGTAAAAAGAAAAGTAAAATGAACATTGAAATAGATAGAAAGTTACGTTGAGAAAATACAAAATAATGAAGTGTGTCTAGAAAAGACGGCTGTGATTTCTCAGGTATTGGGCTCAGTGTCAGCCCAGAGCCGGGCTCTGTCTCCCAGGTGCCCAAGTGCCCGGGCCAGCTCTGAGCAGCCTCTCCCGGCTCTCCAGCCCGGCTTTGCCCCGGCTCTGCCCCGGGCAGGCACTCGGTGTTTCCGTGGTGCCCCTGCCCCGCTCAGCTCCCCGTGCCCTGCAAAGGCGCCGAGGCTGCGCTCGGTGCCCCTGGGTGTCACTGAGCGAGGCACTGACGAGCCCCGGTGCCCGGGCACAGCCCTGAGGGACACCCCTCGTCCCCGGCCTCCCGCGGGACACGGAGCCACTGCCCACAAGGCCCTGGCACGTCCGGCCCGGCCAATTCCTCCTGCCCCGGCCAGCCCGGGCTGCAGCCCCAGGGCTCTGCAGGCCGGGGCTGGGGCTGCCGGCTCCCACCGTGGCCAAAGCCTCCCAGGGCTCTGGCCACGCCAGGGGCTACAAGGCCACGAGGCCGGGGCTGCTCCGGGCCGCTTCCAGGCTGTCCCTCTGCTCTTGGCTGCCGGGGGTGGCCCTTTGTGACACGGGCGTGTGTCAGGGCCCTCGGTGATGCGGGACATTGTGGTGCTGTCATGAATGAGATTGAAATCCATTGAAATCCATTTATCCACTCATCATTAATGAGATATTTAAGATCGCTTAAAAATTGGTGACAAGGGCATGAACAAAAGTCAGATTTAATACTGAGCGACAAAATACAACAAGTTCGTTGGCAAGATTTACTCTACTGCCTACAGAACAGCTAAGGCACAACAAGGGAAAACAAGCAACAACAAAACCAAACAAAAACCAGTCAACCAAAACAGAAATGAACTGAGAACTCCCTAGGGGAGTGTGGGTGGGTGTGTGCTGTGTTGAGGTGCATGGGACAAAAGACAGTGCAGGGAAGGATTAAAAGGAGCATGGCGTAAAAATGTTACAACTCTAAAGAACACTTTAACTTCTCCCTTAATTTGTCACTTAACTTACACCTTAGCCCCTGCAATGCAACAGAGGTACAACACTAAACTAATACCTAACTTAACTTATAACTTAACGTTAAGAATTCCACGGAGGAATAACACTTAACAGCATTTAACCTAACTTATAGCTATAACTTCCAAATTGTACTTAGCAACTTAATAGAAAAACACCACTTAGCTTATGACTTACATTTAACAATCTAGCAATAGAATAATAGAAGTATTTAAGAAAGTTCATAACTATAACTAAACCTTGCATACAGACCTTAGGTATCCAAGGTACTTTCACATCTAGGAAAGTAAGATTTCTCCCAGATTTGCTGTAGCATATGTGCAGGGGCAGACACACAGACAGTACACTCAGTGCAAGCAAGGTACCTGGGAAAAATTCCCCTCAGAGCTCAGTGAAATCCTCCCTTCAGATGTTTTTGCCTCTCCCACTGGCCGAAGGATGGGGCCTTGAGCAGTGAGGGTATGGGCCCAGGACACGTCGTGTTTCAGCAATCCTCCAGGCACAGCAAAGCCGAGGGTTTGCTGGCTCTGAGAGGCCCCTCAGAGGGAGACTGCTGGTCACAGCCCACAGTGGCCCAGGAGAGCTCAAAGGTCTCCTTTTGGATTTCTGTTGAGAGGGTCACAAGAGAGTGGGCTCCAGTCATAACAATGTTTCTTCTTGACCTCAGTCTGGGTTGGCACTTTCTCTAGGAGTGGGGGAATGCATCCCCACACTGGGATCTCAGGGGTGCCCATGGCCTGGGTGACGCTGGCCCGATGCCAGGCACCCATCAAAGCCAATATGACCCTGCCCCTCCAGCTGCACAGGGGACAGAAAATTTAATAGAGAATTTCTGGGTCAGATTAAGACAGGGAGAGATCGTCCAAAAACAGCAGAACAGGCATCACAGACCCAGCCTGGGAACAGGGAGGAAATTTATTACCAACCAAATAGCTCAAAGACAAGAAGAGTGAAAAGTTCTCTCCAACTCCTTCCCCCCACCCAACACGGATCACCAGGGCTCTGCCCAACGGGGGTGTCTTGGTTTGAAAGACAAGTATGGTCTAAGGAAAGGCAAGAGCCCCTTTTCTGCGATGCAGAGTGCAACCCCCTTCCCTTTTAATTATTTTAGGTCCAATTCAGACACCTTCAGGCAGGAGATATGGGGATAAGAATAACAGTTCTTTATTGGTATCTAACAAAGCAGAAAAAACAACAACAGCTATAAAAATTGGCAACAGAAACAGTCTAGCTCCGCTCCAGTCCCTTCTGGCCGCAGGCCGTCTCCCTGTGCTGTTACCGGTGCTGTGGGGGCAGGGCAGGTCCCGCGCAGTTGAAGAGGGCTGGGTGATGGCGGCCGCGGCCCAGGGGTGAGAGGGATGGGGGAGTGACTCCCCCCTCACGGTGTCGGTCGTGGTGCTCAGCAGAGTGTCCGGAGGTAGTAGGGTGAGCTGGGAGAGCAGCAGAGCGATGTCCAAAGGCAGGGAGCATGGATCTCAGCGCTGGGATGGCAGGGGAAGATGCCAGAGCAGAGCCCAGGTTGTCTTCCCACTCCAGGAGCCAAGCGAGAGAGAGAGCCCAGCTCCAGACCCCCCTATCCCACCTTTCCTTTTCCGGTTCCCCCCCCCTCCCCCTCCAGCCACCCCCCTACGAGAGAACATTATCTGTCGTTTTAAGGTGTAGCCACAATTACTTAGCATAACAATGGGAGAAATTCCACAGAAAGAAAAGCGAAGCATTCAACCCCCAACATTATCCACCCCTGAATTTCTCCCATACTAATATGCTATATCAAATTAAACTGTTACATTATATATACATACATGCAGTTAGAGACATAGGCACAGTACTATAGGTATTTCACCCTAAAACAAGGTCTCCTTGGGGTATGCATCTGGTCTCTCCATTCTTTTGCATTACCCACCAGGTGCAACCTGGTCCTTGAGCGAATACAACTCCATGGATGGGATTGTCTTTGCTGGAGGCAGGATTCACCCAAACAGTTTTTCCTAGCATACCTCTCATGTGTACCACTGGAACCTTATCTCCATTCGATATTCCCAAGGGCTCAGATTGGGCAGGGCCTGCTCGGTTAGTGGAACCTCGGGTGTTCACTAACCAGGTGGCCTTTGGTAGATTAATCTCCCAGTTCTTGAAAGTTCCCCCATCCAGTGCCTTCAAGGTGGTTTTAAGCAGGCCATTGCACCGTTCAACTTTCTCTGCAGCTGGTGCATGGTAGGGGATATGGTACACCCACTCAATGCTGTGTTCTCTAGCCCAGGTGTTTATAAGGCTGTTCTTGAAATGAGTCCCATTGTCTGACTCAATTCTCTCAGGGGTACCATGCCTCCAAAGAACTTGTTTTTCCAGGCCCAGGATGGTGTTCCGAGCAGTGGCATGAGGCACAGGGTAGGTCTCCAACCATCCAGTGGTGGCTTCCACCATGGTCAGTACATAGTGCTTGCCCTGGCGGGTTTGAGGCAGTGTGATGTAGTCAATCTGCCAGGCCTCTCCATACTTATATTTGGACCATCGCCCCCCATACCAGAGGGGCTTCACCCGCTTGGCTTGCTTGATGGCAGCGCATGTCTCACAGTCATGGATAACTTGAGAAATACTGTCCATGGTTAGATCCACCCCTCGGTCTCGTGCCCACTTATATGTGGCATCTCTGCCCTGATGACCTGAGGCATCATGGGCCCATCGAGCCAGGAACAACTCTCCCTTGTGCTGCCAGTCTAAATCTATCTGCAACACCTCTATTTGTGCAGCCTGATCTACCTGCTCATTGTGTCGGTGTTCCTCATTAGCCCGACTCTTGGGGACATGGGCATCTACGTGACGGACTTTCACAGGCAACTTCTCTACCTGGGTGGCAATGTCTTTCCATTCATTGGCAGCCCAGATTGGTTTTCCCCTACGTTGCCAGTCAGCCTTTTTCCACCTTTCCAGCCATCCCCACAGAGCATTGGCTACCATCCATGAATCAGTGTAAAGGTAGAGTTTTGGCCACTTCTCTCTTTCAGCAATGTCCAGGGCCAGCTGAACAGCTTTGAGTTCAGCAAGTTGACTCGATCCACCTTCTCCTTCGGTAGCTTGTGCAACCTGTCGTGTGGGGCTCCATACGGCTGCTTTCCACTTCCGGTTCATCCCCACGATGCGGCAGGAACCATCAGTGAAAAGAGCATAGCATGTTTCATCTGCTGGCAGTTGGTTATATGGTGGGGCTTCTTCGGCCCGGGTCACCTGTTCCTGTTCCTCTTCGTCGGCAAGGCCAAAGTCTTCCCCTTCCGGCCAGTTGGTAATTATCTCCAAAATCCCAGGGCGATTCGGGTTTCCAATACGGGCACGTTGTGTGATGAGGGCAATCCATTTACTCCATGTGGCGTCAGTGGCATGGTGGGTTGAGGGAACCTTTCCTTTAAACATCCAGCCCAGCACTGGCAGTCGGGGTGCCAGGAGGAGTTGTGTTTCTGTGCCAACCACCTCTGAGGCTGCTTGGACCCCTTCATAGGCGGCCAAGATCTCCCTCTCCGTCGGAGTGTAGTTGGCCTCGGACCCTCTGTAGCTTCGGCTCCAGAACCCCAGTGGTCGGCCTCGCGTCTCACCAGGCACCTTCTGCCAAAGGCTCCAGGACAGACCATGGTTCCCGGCTGCAGAGTAGAGCACGTTTTTCACATCTGGTCCCGTCCTGACTGGGCCAAGGGCTACTGCATGAGCAATCTCCTGCTTGATCTGGGCAAAGGCTTGCTGCTGCTCAGGGCCCCAGTGGAAATCGTTCTTCTTGCGGGTGACCAGGTAAAGAGGGCTCACAATCTGGCTGTACTCAGGAATGTGCATTCTCCAAAAGCCTATGGCACCTAGGAAGGCTTGTGTTTCCTTCTTGCTGGTTGGTGGAGACATTGCAGTGATCTTATTGATGACCTCACTGGGGATCTGGCGCCGTCCATCTTGCCACTTTACTCCCAGGAACTGGATCTCTTGGGCAGGCCCTTTGACTTTGCTCTTTTTAATGGCGAAGCCGGCTCCCAGCAGAATCTCAATGATCTTTTCTCCTTTCTGAAATACTTCCATTGCCGTATCCCCCCACACAATGACGTCATCAATGTACTGCAGATGTTCTGGAGCTCCACCCTTCTCCAGTGTAGCCTGGATCAGCCCATGACAGATGGTGGGGCTGTGTTTCCACCCCTGGGGCAGTCGGTTCCACATGTATTGCACACCCCTCCAGGTGAAAGCGAACTGAGGCCTGCACTCTGCTGCCAGAGGAATGGAGAAGAATGCATTGGCGATGTCAATGGTGGCGTACCACTTTGCTGCCTTGGACTCCAGCTCGTACTGCAGTTCCAGCATGTCCGGCACGGCAGCGCTCAGTGGTGGAGTCACCTCATTCAATGCACGATAGTCCACTGTCAATCTCCATTCTCCTTCCGATTTACGCACAGGCCAGATGGGGCTGTTGAAGGGTGAGTGGGTTTTGCTGACCACCCCTTGGCTCTCCAGCTCACGGATCATCTTGTGGATGGGGATCACGGCATCTCGATTCGTCCGGTACTGCCGGCGGTGCACTGTTGAGGTAGCAATTGGCACCTGTTGCTCTTTCACTCTGAGGAGTCCCACTGCAGATGGGTTTTCTGATAGCCCAGGCAGGGTGTTCAACTGCTTAATGCCCTCTGCTGCCACAGCAGCTATTCCAAAAGCCCACCTGAGTCCCTTTGGGTCTTTGTAATAGCCATTCCTGAGGAAGCCTAGGATACATGGTGCCTCTGGGCCAGTCACAATTGGATGTTTCTGCCACTCTTTCCCAGTCAGGCTCACCTCAGCCTCCAGCAGAGTCAATTCCTGAGATCCCCCTGTAACCCCAGCAATTGAAACAGGTTCCTTCCCGACATGTCCTGATGGTATTAATGTACATTGTGAACCAGGGTCAACCAATGCTCTGTGTTCCTGTGGCTCTGATGTGCCAGGCCATCGGATCCACACCGTCCAAAAGATCCGGTTTTCCCGTGCCTCTCCCTGGCTAGAGGCAGGGCCCCTCTAGCCCTGGTTATTATTTCTCTCCTGGGCATACATACTGGAGGTTCCTTCAAGGGGATCTGACAGATCATCTTCCCTTCTGTAATACCCTGCACCTCCATGGGAGGCTGAGGCTACCCTCACTTTAGTGGAGTTCCCTCTGTTGGTGTTCCCCTCCCTGAGTTGGCGCACCCGTGCTGCCAGGACAGAAGTGGGTTTCCCATCCCACCTTCTCATGTCTTCCCCGTGGTCACGTAGAAAAAACCACAGGTCAGCACGTGGGGTGTACCCTCTCTCCCTAGCTGGGGGGCGTTGGGCTCTACTTTTGGGGTCCATGACTCGCACTGGTGCTGCACTGATCTTCCTCACCTCTTCTCTTATCTCCTTCATCTCCTCCTTAAACTCCTCTCTGAGGTCCTTAGCCACAGCAGAGACATGAGCCTGCACTGGGCCAGCCATCATACTCTGATAATTCCTGAGCCTGTTGGCAACAGAACCCACTGTCACTTGGTTGGTATCAGCATCAATCATTGCAATAAAGGGGGTATATTGAGATGGGCCCAGGTTTGCCAGATTCCACAACATCTGCCCTGTGCACCTGACCTTGTCAGGGTCATTGTCATGCTGTCCATCCCTCCCAAAGAGCACCTCCAGTACTGCCACTTCTCTCAGCTTTTGGATCCCTTCCTCAAGGGTATTCCAACGTGTTCTCTGGTGGTACTCCTGCATTCTTTCCCTGTGGACAAATCTCTCTCTCACACTCATTAAAAGTCGCTCCCAGAGGGAAAGGAGACCTGTCTCCCTTACAAATACCTGGTCCACACCTGAGTCCTGGGTCAAGGCTCCCAAATTCCTTGCCTCAGTACCATCCAGTTGCACACCTGTACCCATAAGGTCCCAGACCCGCAGTAACCAGGTTGTAAAAGCCTCACGGCCCCGTCGTACAATGTCTTTTCGCAGGTTACGGAGACTCTCGTATGACAGGGACTCGGTGATGATCTCAACTTCTGGCTCCCCTGCTGGTTGTGAGGGGCCCCCTTCCTGACCCTTATTATCTAGGTGCCTTGTTTTCATCTTAGACTTCCTAGTTTCCACAGGGGCAACTGCTGCTGCTGAGTGCCCTTGCAGTTCAGCTGGAACCTGGACAGATGTAACATCTGTGGGTCCCACTGCTGCACCATCAGAGTCTCCCTCTTTAAGGCAGGGGGAGGGTTTCTCACCAGCTGGGGAGAGGTACTCCTTCAGCATCTGGCTCATCTCACGTATCTCCTTTGCTAGCACCCCCACCCATTCTGGGTGGTTCCTTTCTGAGGTGGGCTGTGGAGCAGGGTCAAACTCTGGGTTAATATCCCTAGTCTCTGGGATAGGATCAGGCTCTGGGGTAACCTCCCTAGTCTCTGGAACAGGATCAGGCTCTGGGGTAACCTCCCTAGTGTCTGGGACAGGATCAGGCTCTGGGGTAACATCACTAATCCCTGGGGTAGGTATCAGGGTTGTTATCCAAGTCAATCTCCCCTTATCTCTGAATGTTAGATAGAACAGGTTTAACAGGGATATAAGCAACACTAGCCACAATATAATGTCATTAGCGTTTAAAGTGGATTGGAACCCCTTGAAGACTGGTGGGGTGAACTTCAAAAACCCTGTGATGGGTTGAGAAAAAATTTCACCTGCTGCCACTTCCTCACAGTAAGTACCATTATTGAAGTAGCCCCAGAAACACACACTTAGAGTGTGATAGCTCTGAATCCATGTGGCCATCTTCCAGAGAAAATTAAAAATCCATGAATTCCTCAACTGATCAACCCACATAATAAACTGGATAATAGCCACAGTAACCTTGGTTATGAAACTCATGTTTAAAAAAGGGCTTGCAAATGGAAGACATATAGCAGTGACCACATGGAGGCCAATCCAGGGTAAGCTGGACAGCATGGTGTCACCTACCACAAGCTTGGGTAATTTAAGAACTGTTATCCCCTTTTCTACCCCTCTCTCAATGCCCTCAGGCAATGCCCCACGTTCCGGGCGCCAAAAGCTGTCTTGGTTTGAAAGACAGGTATGGTCTAAGGAAAGGCAAGAGCCCCTTTTCTGCGATGCAGCGTGCAACCCCCCTCCCTTTTAATTATTTTAGGTCCAATTCAGACACCTTCAGGCAGGAGATATGGGGATGAGAATAACAGTTCTTTACTGGTATTTAACAAAGCAGAAAAAACAACAACAGCTATAAAAATTGGCAACAGAAACAGTCTAGCTCCGCTCCAGTCCCTTCTGGCCGCAGGCCGTCTCCCTGTGCTGTTACCGGTGCTGTGGGGGCAGGGCAGGTCCCGCGCAGTTGAAGAGGGGCTGGAGTGATGGCGGCAGCAGCCCAGGGGTGAGCGGGGATGGGGAAAGTGACTCCCCCCTCACGGTGTCGGTCGTGGTGCTCAGCAGAGTGTCCGGAGGTAGTAGGGTGAGCTAGGAGAGCAGCAGAGCGATGTCCAAAGGCAGGGAGCGTGGATCTCAGTGCTGGGATGGCAGGGGAAGATGCCAGAGCAGAGCCCAGGTTGTCTTCCCACTCCAGGAGCCAAGCGAGAGAGAGAGCCCTGCTCCAGACCCCCCTATCCCACCTTTCCTTTTCCGGTTCCCCCCCCCTCCCCCTCCAGGCACCCCCCTACGAGAGAACATTATCTGTCGTTTTAAGGTGTAGCCACAATTACTTAGCATAACAATGGGAGAAATTCCACAGAAAGAAAAGCGAAGCATTCAACCCCCAACAGGGTGTCAGGTTGTATTCTGATTCTGTCAGTTGTTTTCTTTTGTACTATTGCATGAATTTATCTCTTTTCCTATAAAACTGTATTTCTGACATGGAGTCTTTCACTGGTTTTGCTTTTGAATCAGCACAATTTTGGGGGGGATTTTGGCTGAATCTTGATATTTGGGGAGGTTTTGATCTGTGTCTTAAAGTTTGGAGGATTTTGGGTGGGAATCTTGGTGTTTGGGAGGTTATTACAGACATAAGATCCTCAATGACTTCCAGAGATGAACTTGGGCAAGGAGGAACACCCAGTTTATGGAGCTCTCTTCTTGTTATTTCCCCCTAAACCAGGATTTTTCATTCCTCAGGTGTGCGGGGATGGAGGAGGCAGAAAAGCCCCGGAGATCTCTCACGAGGAGGGGCTGCAAACCCAGCCCAGGGAGCTGCGAGGAGGAAAGACCCTCCCTGAGCCGGGAAGGCGGCCGGAGATCCAGGCAGAGCTCAGAGCTGGTGGAGAAGCCTCCTGGAGGGGAGAAGCCCCACAAGTGCTTGGAATGTGGGAAGGGTTTCAGCTACAGGTCCCAGCTGATCCGACACCAGAGGGTCCATACTGGGGAGAAGCCCTATGAGTGTGGAAAATGGAGGAAAAACTTCAGGACTATTTCTGATCTGATGCAGCACCAGGTGATCCACACAGGGGAACGGCCCTACACCTGCTCGGAATGTGGGAAGAGCTTTGGATGGAGCTCCAACCTGAGAAAACACCAGCGCATCCACACTGGGGAGAGGCCCTACGAGTGTCCCAAGTGTAGGAAGAGGTTTCAGACCAGCTCCAGTCTCCTTTTACATGAGCGGATTCACACAGAGGAGAGGCCCTTCCGCTGCCCCGACTGCGGGAAGGGATTCAGGCACAACTCCACCCTCACTGTCCACCGGCGCATCCACACTGGGGAGAGGCCCTACGAGTGTCCTGAGTGTGGGAAGAGCTTCTCACAGTGCTCAACCTTGACCAAACACCAACGGAGTCTCCACTAAGGGAATCCCTGTGAATGCCCCAAGTGTGGGAAGAGCTTCGTGCTCTGCTCCAGCTCCATCCTCCATGGGAGGATTTGTGTTGGATGATTCCCAGTGACCCCCATTTGGTGAGGGTGAAGGGGTTTGAGAGATTTCTTTCCCTTCTTCTTGTCCTGCTGTGATTTGGTTGGTAATAAATTTCCTCTCTGTGCCCAGGCTGGGTCTGTGATGCACATTTTGCTGTTTGGTATGGGATGCTTCCCCTTTTTACACCATCCCAGGAACTCTGGGTTAAACTTTCTCCCCACTGTTGCAGGTGGAGAGGCAGGGTCAGTGGCTTTGGTGGGTGCCTGGCATCGGGCCAGCATCACTCAGGCCATGGGCACCCCTGAGATCCCAGTGTGGGGATGCATTCCCCCACTCCTAGAGAAAGTGCCAACCCAAACTGAGGCTAGGATGAAACATGGTTATGACTGGAGCCCACTCTCTTGTGACCCTGCCAGCAGAAATCCAAAAGGAGACCTTTGAGTTCTCCTGGGCCACCGTGGGCTGTGACCAGCAGTCTCCCTCTGAGGGGCCTCTCAGAGCCAGCAAACCCTCGGCTTTGCTGTGCCTGGAGGATCGCTGAAACACGACGTGTCCTGGGCCCATACCCTCACTGCTCAAGGCCCCATCCTTCGGCCAGTGGGAGATGCAAAAACATCTGAAAGGAGGATTTCACTGAGCTCTGGGGGGAATTGCTTGCACTGACTGTTCCTGTCTGTGTGTGTGCCCCTGCACATATGCTATAGCACATCTGGGAGAAATACAGATTTCCTAGATGTGGAAGTACCTTGGATATCTAATTTAGGCCTGTAAGCAAGGTTCAGTTATAGTTATGAACATACTTAAATGCTGTTAAATGCTAAGTGTTTTGCTAAGTTCTTAAATGTAAGTCATAAGTGTTGTTATTGTATTAAGTTGCTAAGTACAACTTGGAAGTTACAGCTGTAAGTTAGGTTAAATGCTGTTAAGTGTTATTGCTCTGTGGAATTGTTAATGTTAAGTTCTAAGTTAAGTTAGGTATAAGTTTGGTGTTGTTCGTCTGTTGAATTGCTAGGCCTAAGGTATAAGTTAAGTTACAAATTAAGGTAGAAGTTCAAATGTTTTTAGGCCGTGTTCCTTTTAATCCCTGCATGCACCTAAACACAGCACACACCCACCCACACTCCCCTAGAGAGTTCCCAGTTAATTTCTGTTCTGATTGCATGGATTTTAATTGGTGTTGTTCTTGCCTTGTTGTGCCTCACCTGTCCTGTAGGCAGTGGAGTGAATCTTGCCAACAAACTTATTGTACTTTGTTGCTTAATATTAAATCTGACTTTTGCTCATGCCCTTGTCACCGATTTTTAAGCGATCTCAAACGCTCTCATTCATGACAGCACCACAATGTCCCGCATCACCGAGGGCCCTGACACACGCCCGTGTCACAAAGGGCCACCCCCGGCAGCCAAGAGCAGAGGGACAGCCTGGAAGCGGCCCGGAGCAGCCCCGGCCTCGTGGCCTTGTAGCCCCTGGCGTGGCCAGAGCCCTGGGAGGCTTTGGGGTCCCCACGTTGGTATCCCAGGGGTTCCCCGTCTCCAGGCTCATCCCTTCTCCAGACTCCCCTCACTCCCGGCTCTCGGGGTCCCCCCTCTCCAGGCCCCCATTTCAGGCTCCGGCACTCCCGGGGCTCTCCCCTTTTCACTTTCCCCCCTCAAGGCTGCTCCCCTCGCCCTGCCAGTCCCGGGCGATCGCCACGGGGCTCCGGGGACCTCCATCCCCCACCCACCACCGGGGCTCTGTCTGCAGCCGCCACCCAGACATCCCCAAAAAACCACCCGGGGACCCCGCAGGATCCCCCAAAAGGGGATTTCGGGACAGCTTTGGAGCCCTGCAAGATGCAAACATCGCTCCGCCCGCCGCCTCCCGAAATACACAAACAGGGAGACCCAAAGATACTTCGGGTGAGCTCCAAATATCCCTCCCCCTTTCAAAAAAACCCTGCCAGGACGGCCCAAGATATTGGGGGCAAGGTCCCTCTCCCGGGTCACCTATGTCAGGAAAATTAATCCACAAACACCAGAGATTTATGTCTAAAAAGGAGACAGAGGAGTCCTTTTTGCTTTATTCGAATAAAGGGAGAGGCCATGGGACATTCCCCTGGGATCTCTCCAATTTTTGGAGGACGCAGCCTCCTTTTTATCCTATTTTCCCGGCCGCATTTCCCTCTCTCTTTCCCCATTGGCTGAGGTACTTGAGAGGCACAGACTTCCCGGAACGCCTGATACCTGAAATTCCCCTCTAATGTAAAACCCTCCCTTTTAATTTTTAATTCTTACAGAACTCATAGTTTTCCCCCTGTTGCTTCTTTCATCTTTCCATATCCAATTTCATTTATCAGCAGCCCTACAGTTTGTTTGTAAAGGCAAATATCTCTTTCCATTCTTCAATCAGTGGAATCCATCCCATTGTTTCTTTTATCTCTCAGTGCTAGCCTTATCTACAGGCTGATCCACAGCTCATTTGTAAAGACAAATTCAACATTCCTCTCAATCCCTCCTCTTTTATTTGTTTAATAATTGTCTTTACAAACTTTAGCTATCATTGACTTAATTTCTTGTTCCTGAGTTGTTTTTGGTTTTGTAATTATTTGGAGTGACATCAATTTCTGTCCTTTTGTAACCATCTCTGGATCAGTAGGCGTGGCTATTACCTGCATCCCTTTGATCACATGTTGAATAAGTTGTACTAAGCAAGGGAACATGCCTGGCAAAAAGATTAGAGTTGCTACAGCACATAAGAGGGAAAAAGCAATTGTTTAACTTATAGTTCACCAGGTAGCCAAGAAAACATGTCCCATTCCCATCCTTTTCATGTTTGGACTGGCACATGAGCTAATTTTTTTAATTCATTTTGCAATTTGTTTCACCACCTTTCCATTGTCATCTGTTTGCCTATTTAGGCAATAAGTGTCTTTTTCAGAAGAATGAAGCCGCCATGGACTTCCTTCTTCATCCCAAAATCCTGTTCCATTACAGACTTTACTCAGGGTGCTAATCTACTACTGATGTTCAACTGGGCTGGCCACCCATGGCCCGTTTTCAGATTCTCCTGGACCTCCACAGACCCAGCAATTGCTAAGGTTAAAGGTTTTTGCTACTTCTTCTCCTAAGGTCAAAAAATTATTTTCCCATTCTTGGCTCCAACCTAACTGATAATATAAAGGGAACATTATTAAGAGAAACATTCTGATTGTGTAATCTAATTTCCTAACTTAATTTTTACTTTCACGTTGTCTTTCACACCACCTGTGGCGAGTGAAGGCACAGAAACAGCTCAACATAAAGAAAACAATGACAGCAAGGGTTGGCCCCCAGTGCCTGGAGATCTGAGAGGAGGGATGCCCACACAGACTATTTCAGCAGGCACTCTGTGGGTGGGCACACGAGGCTTCCCCCGATGTCGACGCCCTGGCTGCTGCTCCAGTCCCCTCCTGCCGAGTGTCAGTCGCGGCTTCCCGTCCTTCTCCTCCAGCTGAGATGTCCAAATCTCTGGGGCTGCAGAGACCTTGGCCCGAGTGTGATGGGTCCAGCCGTGTTCAGCTGTCTTGACGGCTGTGTCTGTGCTCAGCAACACCTGGAAAGGTCCACGCCACTTGGCCACCAGTGGTGCTTCTTCCCACTCCTTAACCAGGACCCAGTGTCCCGGTTGGATGTTGTGAACAGCAAAGTCCAAAGGCAGGGTCTGTGCCAGCTGAGCTTCCTGTCGAAGAGATTTCACAAGAGACAGTATCCGAGCCACATATTGTTTCAAATACACATCACTTATCTCTATCCCCGCACTCGGCTGAGAATTACAAGGGTAAGGAATTCCAAACATCAATTCAAAGGGAGATAATTGAATATCTCCCCTGGGTCTGGCTCTTATCCTTGCTAAAGCCAGGGGCAGGAGCCGTACCCACGGCATTTTAGTTTCTATCACCAGCTTCAGGAGATGTTTCTTTATTTCTCCATTCATCCTCTCAACCTGACCCGAACTCTGTGGATGCCAGGGGGTATGGAGGTTCCACCGTATTCCTAAAGCAGTCATAACTCCTTGAAGAATTTTTCCTGTAAAATGAGTTCCCCTATCTGAATCTATTGCTTCCACCATCCCATATCTTGGAAATTTTTGTTCCAAAAATATTTTAACAACTGATCCTGTAGTTGCTGACACAGTTGGAAATGCTTCTGGCTACCCGGTTAATTGACCAGAAGATATTTAATTACCAGAAGATATTTAAATCTTGCCACTCGAGGCATTTCAGTAAAATCCACCTGGCATCTCTGGAAGGGACGTACTGCCCAACGCCTCCCTCCCCTGGCCAGTTTCTTTGTAACTTTGTTGTTGGTTTTAGCACAAGTCAAACAGCCTTCAGTGGCTCGCTTTGCCAGACTAAAGAGACCAACAGCAGCGTTCATTTTGAGGAAGGCTTCTGCCAGTCCTCGGGAGCCCCAATGACTCCCTTCATGAAGTTGTTTTAACAATTGTAAGGCTAGAGCTTTTGGTATCCACTGCTTACCATCCCTTGTAAACCAATTATTTTCTCTTTACTCTGCCCCACTCTTTTTAATTATCTCAAGTTCCTCTGGTGGAAAAGAGAGTTTCTCTGGCAGCGGTGCAGTTACTGGGAGCATAGGCAGGATCTTGGAGACTTCTGGCAACAATGCAGCTTTGCGAGCTTCTTCATCAGCCAGTCGGTTTCCTATTGCCTCCTCCGACCATCCTGCCTGATGCCCCTTAATGTGGATTATTGCCACCTTTTTTGGTAAATTCACTGCCTCCAATAGGCGAGAGATTAAGTTCTCGTGAGCTAATGTCTTTCCTCTGCGGCTTAATAAACCTCTTTCTTCCCATAGTTTTCCAAATGCATGTAATACCCTCTATGCATATTTAGAATCAGTAAAGATATTTACTGTCTTGTCCTGGTATAATTCACAGGCTCTCACAAGCCCGTACAGCTCTGCTGTCTGAGCTGACCAGGTGTGTGGTAACCTCCCCCCTTCCTTTAATTGCTTCCCATTCACGATAGAGTATCCTGTAAATCGTTTCCCTTCTACCACCTTGGAGGACCCATCAATGAACACATTCTCTCCCTCAGGCCAGGGAATATCTCGTAGATCTTCCCTAGCCCGTGTCTGGAGGTCTATAACCTGGATACAATCATGGATTTCTTCCTGGCCCTCCTTTTTTTTTTCAGGGCCATTTAAACAAGAGGCTGGATTAAAAATTTCCCCACCTTTAAATTCTAAATCCTCCTGTTCCATTAAACAAGATTCATACTGTAATAATCGAGCACTCGTCATCCACTTAGAGGCTCTCTCAGTTAACAAAGCTTTAATCTGATGTGGGACTTTAACAATGAGATCCCCTCCCCTTGTCAGCTTTCGGGCCTCAGCCACCATCAGAGCTGTGGCTGCACAGTTCTGCAGACAATGGGGCCGCCTCTGGCCACCGGGTCTAACAACTTAGAAAAACAGGCAACAGGCCTCCGTGTTCCCCCATGCTCTTGCACCAAAATTCCTTTAGCATGACCCTGTTTGATATCCACATATAGCTGAAATTCTTTTTCTGCATCTGGAAGAGCTAAGACTGGGGCCTTAACCAATTTGTCTTTTAATTTCTTAAAGCTTTTTTCGCCTTCTGGTGTCCATACCACGACATTAGGACTGTTTTGAGTTAAAAAGTTATATAAAGGTCTGGCCACCACAGAAAAATCCTCGATCCATGCTCTACAGTACCCCTCCAACCCTAAAAACCGCTGTAACTCCTTTTTAGTCTGGGGTAATGGTACCTGTAAAATCCCTTTTTTGCAAGAAAATTAAGCAGCTTTACAGGAGCCTCTTCAACCACCTTTTCCTGTTCCCCTGATAAGAGCAAATCATTCACATACTGCAACAACTTGACTCCTGAGGGTGGAGTAAACTCTCTTAATATTTTCTGCAAAGCTTGCCCAAACAGAACTGGTGACTCTGTATATCCTTGAGGGAGTACTGTCCATGGCAATTGTTGTTTTATCATTTTCCCTCCTTCCTCCTGTTCCCACTCAAAAGCAAAATACTGTTTACTATCTTCTGTGATTGGACACCCCCAGAAAGCATCCTTCAAATCCAGTACAGAATAATACTGACGTGAAGAAGGGATTTGATTTAGGATTGTGTATGGATCTGGAACCGTGGGATGCCTTGGTTTGACAATCTCATTTATTATTCTTAAATCCTGCACCATTCTGTAGGTTCCATCTGGTTTCTTAACCGGCAGGATAGGAGTGTTATAGGGAGACATACACGGCTCTAAAAGACCTGCTTTTAGCAGGGACTCAATAACAGGCTGTAACCCCTTCTTTCCCTCTCTTGAAAGAGGGCATTGCTTTTTAGACACCACTTGTCCTGGTTGCTTCAAAGTAATTTGGAGAGGCTCTATGTCCAGCTTCCCATATTTCCCTGGAGCTGCCCATACTTCCGGATTTATTTCAGCATAAGCCTTTTCAGACATTTTACAAAAAGATATCACAGTTTCAGACTCCGTGTCACTTCTTACAATGCTAATTTGCATTCCCATTCTAGCCATCAAATCTCTTCCCAGTAAATTACAATCACAATTAGGAACAAACAAGAATTCATGCAGTTCAAATCTGTCCCCCACATCTATTAACAGCGGTTGAATAAAATGCACTCGCTCATCCTTCCCGCTTACTCCTTGAATAACCAAGGATCTTTTTGACAATTTCCCCTCCTTAGGTATAAAATTTAAGGTGGACCGAGAGGCCCCCCCCCGTGTCTACCAAAAAACACACCTCCTCTCGATCCGGACCCACCTTAAAAGTTATCAAGGGCTCCTGAGTGGTGGGTCCTTGGTATAATAGGAGCCCCTGACACCCCTAACAATCCATTTCCATTATTCTCTGGACTTCCTCCTCCTGAGGGTCCAGTTGTTTCTGCAGACACTCGTTTTTCCAGAGCCCTTCTGCCCTGCAGACAGCACACTGGTTCTTCCCCAGCCGCTGTTTGGGTCGGCTGTCCCCTGCCGAGGAGGGAATCCCTCTGCCACTTCCTTGTGGCCGACCCCGTCCCCTCTGTCCCTGGGGACCCCTTGGACCCTGTGGTTTATTCCCCCGGGGCTGCAAAAACTCTGCCATCATCCTTGCTTTAGCTTCTGCCTTTTCCTCATCCCTTCTTACATATATCTGCTGTGTTTTTCTAACCAATTCCTCTAGAGGCTTATTCTGCCACTCTTCATCTTTTTGTATTCCTTTCCGTATATCAGGCCAGGCTTTAGTAACAAATTGTACCTTAAGCAATGTGTTGAAGGCTGGACCCTCAGGATCCATCCCCCCGTGCTTCCTCAAGGCATCTCTAATCCTCTCCAACCAATGAGGGCTTTCCTGTTTCTCCTGTTCCAACGACAGAGCCTTAGCTATGTTGTTCGTTCTGGGAGCCGCTGACTTGATTGCCCTGATCAAATAAGCACGGCAATCACGGTGAGCCAGACTGGCCTGGTTATTTGGGTCCCACTGGGGGTCTGCCTGGGGGATGGCATCACCCACCGTAGGTGCATTGAGTCCAGCTCCCCCTGCTGCTTGTGGGTGTTCATCCTCCCACAGCTGCCGAGCTTTCTGCAAAATCATTCGTTTCTCTGATGACCCAAACAAAATTCCCAAAAGAAAATCCCAATCCTTTCACGTATAATCCGCATTTCCCAAATATTTCTCTATCTTTTCCCCCACCCCTATGGGATCATCCAAATATGGGGGTAATTATTTTTTCAACCCTCTTATATCCTGGGTAGTAAGTGGTACAATTACAAACCCAAATCCTCCCCCTTGACCCCCCAAAGGAACTTGACAGAGTGGCATCTGGTGTTCCCCTGTCTCTTGGGGGGCTTCTGATGCCCTAAACTGAGTTCCTCTTCTAGTTCTGGGGGGTGATACAACATGCTGCTCCCCTCCCCCTACACCATTATCCTTCTCAGGTGGGGCTGTAGGAATAACATTTCCCTGATCCCCTTGCTCTGGAAGATGAGGATACAGACGACCTGCAGCTGGCAACACTGGAGGACAAGACGGGGGAAGGTGCTGAAAAACATCCCAATCCTCACCACTTTCCTCTTCTCCTTTTTTTTTTTTTCCTTAACATATAAATTTCCTTAAATACCTCCACAAAATTCGACATAAATGAATTTTATCTGTTCCATAAGTAGCCATATAAGTCCCCTTGCCAACTTATACTCTGGCCACACAAAATAACAATATTTTACCATCATTTCCACAGTTACTTCTGGGTGAATATACAATCTGTCCCAAGACCTCAGCATTCACCCCAAGGGACTCTCCGGGGGTATTATGGGATCGTCATCCCTTTTTCCGGGGCCCCTTCCCGGCTTCACCTTTCCAACCCTCTCTGGGTGCCCCGTTTTACCTGTGCTACCCTCTCTGGGTGCCCTCTCAGGTTTACCTGTGCTACCCTCCATGGGTGCCCTCCCAGGGTTGCTCCCCGAAGATCCCATTTTACTCACCGGTGAGATTTTCAGTGGTCCTTCCCTGCGGACTCTTCACGGACCCCCCTGGTCCGCCACTCGTCTGTCTCCTGGACAGTCTCGGGAACCCAATGGATCGCCCGGTACCGGCCGGCACCAAGGGGAGCTGATCACCGAAACTGGGTGAGGCGCCTTCAGCTCCACTCGCTGCCCTGGACGGTGGAAAGATCCCGGACGAGCCCCCTAAATTGTCAGGAAAATTAATCCACAAACACCAGAGGTTTATGTCCAAAAAGGAGACAGAGGAGTCCTTTTTGCTTTATTCGAATAAAGGGAGAGGCCATGGGACATTCCCCTGGGATCTCTCAAATTTTTGGAGGACGCAGCCTCCTTTTTATCCTGTTTTCCCGGCCGCATTTCCCTCTCTCTTTCCCCATTGGCTGAGGTACTTGAGAAGCACAGACTTCCCGGAACGCCTGATACCTGAAATTCCCCTCTAATATATAACCCTCCCTTTTAATTTTTAGTTCTTATAGAATTCATAGTTTTCCCCCCGTTGCTTCTTTCATCTTTCGATATCCAATTTCATTTATCAGCAGCCCTACAGTTTGTTTGTAAAGGCAAATATCTTTTTCCATTCATCAATCAGTGGAATCCATCCCATTGTTTCTTTTATCTCTCAGTGCTAGCCTTTTCCAGAAGCAGATCCAGAGCTCATTTGTAAAGACAAATTCAACATTCCTCTCACGATCATCACTTTCGATTTCTCCTTGTGCTGATAGGGTATTAAGCACCTTAATAGTTTCCTTACATTCATTTCTTCTGCATTGAACACATAATGCAAATGGGGGATACCCACCATAGGAATGACACCACCACAACTCAGTACAATATGGACACCCTTTTTTCTTTATTAATGAACGGGCTACAATCACACCCCTTCACTGCATTAATTCTTCTAGGGCTTGTCCAAACAGATTGGGAGATTCTGTAAAGCCCTGAGGCAATACTGTCCAACTCAGTTGTTGTTTCCTGCCCTTATCAGGATCTTCCCATTCAAAGGCAAAGCAATCTCTGCTACTTTCCTCTAATGGGCATGCCCAGAAGGCATCTTTTAGATCTATTACACTATACCAAGTGTAGTCAGGGGACAACTGGTTTAAGAGAGTGTAAGGATTTGCTACTACAGGAAATTTGGTAACAGTTCGCTGATTTATAGCCCTCAAATCCTGTACCAATCTGTAATTCCCGTCTGTCTTTCTGACAGGCAGAATAGGAGTATTATGTGGGGACATACATGGTTCCAAAGCCCCCTGTTGCAAAAGGTTTTCTATGACTTAAGGCCCCGTCTCCCTTCCACTGATATTGGATATTGACAAACTCGGATAGATAAATCGGGATCAGTGATTTTCACTTTGATAGGTTTCATTTTTAACTTCCCTATTTCTCCAGGGGTGTACCACACCTCAGGACATATTTGCTCCTCGTCCTTTTGGGTTAAAGCAAAAATTTTATGCTGACCTTGGGATACTTCCATTTTCAAATCCAATGCTATTATTAAATCTCTCCCCAATAAATTCTTTTCTGCCTCTGGCAGTAACAGCAAATCTTTTAATTCAATTATGTTCCGGGTCTCAATTTGCCCTAGGGATCCGAAATGGTTCACCTTTTGCTCCAGCCACGAGTGCTGTTTCTCTACTAGGTTTACACCCTTTTGGTAGGTGTTTAATTGCGGATTTTTCGGTTTCTGTATCTACTAAAATTCCACCTCCTCTCCCTGGGGACCGATTCTTAATTTTATCAAGGGCTCTTTGGATGGTATGGTCCCCAGTACATACAGCCCCTGACACCCCTATTCATCTTCCTGGAACTTTTTTTTTCCATCCTGTATCTGTGCTTTACAATTTTTCTTTATAGGACCTTTCTTGTTACATTAAAAGCAGGTTCACCTTGGTGAATTATTTCCTGCTTCATTTCCTTGTTTCGGTGGGGGTTTTCGTGGTTTCCCTCCCCCTTTCTGCTGGGTTTCTTTCTGTGTTTCACGAACTGCAGCTATAAAGATTTTAGCTTTTGCTTTCTGTTTCTCTTAGCAATTCTTGTAACCCCCGATCTTGCCAATCGTCTAACTTTTCTAATTTCTTTCTAATATCTCCCCATGGTCGAGAAACAAATTGGGTTTTGAGGAGTGCCTGACCCACTTGTGTGTCAGGGTCTATCCCAGAGTACATTTGGAGATTTTTCCTCAGTCGCTCCAACCAGTCAGTCGGGGATTCGTCCTTTTTTTCTTGTTCACTAAAGGCTTTATTAATATTTTGGTCCTTTAGGAACTGATTCTCGGATTCCTTTAACGAGTGTCCATCTTAAGTCCATCATATTCTGGCGATGGACATCATTCTGATTATCCCAGTTAGGATTATTTAATGGCCATTTCTGGTCTCCCCTAGGTCCTATCTGATGCTCCCGGTCCCATACCCTCATTCCAGCCTGTCTGATCATTTCCCGTTCTTCCGTGGTGAATAGGATACTTAATATAGATTGTAATTCCATCCAAGTATACATACTTGGTCCGAGGAATTGATCTAGTCTCTCTGATACCCCTATAGGATCTTCTAATAGTTTTCCCATTTCTTTTTTAAAGTTCCTCACTTCCCCTGTGTTCAAGGGAACATTTACAAATCCAATTAATCCAGCCTGTTGTCCTGCTAATGGCACTTCCCTCAGGGGGTAAAGGCGAGCCTTTGTGTCGTTATCTCCCTCCTCTCTGGTGATACCATCTCTCCTGGTATTCCTTTGACTGGAGCGAGTTCTTAGAGCTATGGGAGTACCAGGAGGAGAAGTGGGTGCGTGGGGGGGGGTCTCCTGTATTTTCTGTATTATATGGAGGTGGGAGATTATCGAGGGGTTCCCAGGTAACCTTTTTTCTATCCTCATCCTCTTTTTCTTTTAAAGTATATATCAAGGATGGCTTGGACTGTTTTGCCCACAGGGCAGCACACTCACATTCCTCTCTGTTAAATTTTTTTTTACAAGCCACATATGTGTTTAATGCCTGACAAATCCAACCCTCAAATGATCCGAACATGGGCCAGTATAGGTTATCTTTATGGATTATTTCTTTGGTTCATTCCACCATGCAATATTGAATCAATATTTCTTTAGTTCTTCCTCTGTATACCACCCCTGTGTCCCAACATCTTAATATTACTCCCAAAGGGCTGCCTGGTGGTATTTCTGGCAACCTACTTGTCTTGTCTTTATTTTCCCGGTCTCCTTGTGGACCAAATGAATTTGAACCTCTTCGTGGGTCCCTGGGACTCAGAATCTTACTCCCTCTTTGTCCCATTTTTACCTCAAGGGACTGTCTTGAGGTGTTTGTACTCCCCGATGTGTTCTGCTTGAACCCCTGCCTCTCCTTGGGTCAGGATGGACTGGAACCCGCCTCTACCTGGGCTGGGATGGGAAAAGCAGCTTTTCCCTTCTCCCTCCGTGACTGGTGTGTTGCAATCTGCTTTTATTTTCCTCCCCCTTCCCCCCACCACCTTCGCGGGTCCTGCCTTTTCCTGGGCTAGGATGGGAAGGACCTAGCCTCTACCTGGGCTAGGACAAGAAAAGCAGTCTCTCCCTTTGTGCTCACTCGCTTCGTCCGGTCACCGGCCAGGTCCCTCGCGGGATGCTGGAAACGCGGATAGAAGGACTCCACTCTCGCTTCGCAGCAAAGGCCACGTCTCATTCAGGCAAGCACACAGTCATCCCCACCAAACCACACAGATACAGTCCGATGCTCCTGTCTGGCTCTTCGTGCACGAGAATTACAGGTGATTTTGCCGCGGTCTGCCGGGGAGATTTTCCTTGCTCAGTCTCTATGGTGCGGGACGTCGATGGGTCCCGAGAATCACTGACGAACCGGGGCCACAGCAGTGGGGCCCCTCCCCGAAATCGCAGCGCCTCTCAGGGCTCCAAGGACGTCCCAGGTTTCGGCACCAAATTGTTATAAATGAGAGACAAAAGTCTCGATATTCAGCAAAATTTAGATTGCTTTATTTGATATAGAAAGAGCAAGCAGCGCTGGGGAACGTGAGGGGTCACCGCCCACTCCACGCTCCACCCAACCTTGGTTTGCAGCCTCTTCTTATACTGTGGGTTCTCGTTGTAATCAATAATTTTTTGGATTTTTGTTGTCATAAGCAGTGGTGGTTGAATAAACATCCTTACACAAATTCACAAAGCCTTTGGGTGATAGTCAGTCACAGATAGCCATCTGGTCCTGGTAGATAACCACCAGAGAAGTTCTGGGAGTCTGGTCCTTGAGATAGGCAGTATTGATTAGACAAAGGCTGGAAGGGCTTTTTGGGAAGTCTGATTTTGCAAGGTGGTAGCTGATACAACTCATTTGGAAAACATAACATATTATATAATGTAACATAATACAACATAATATAACAAGGTGATTTTAAACAGAATTATTTTATCATATAATTTCCATTATCTAGTGTCCATGCTTCACTTCAGAGCTTAGTATTCTGGTTTATACAAACCCCAATGCTTTTGTGATTAACACGAATCTTTTATCAATTATCATACTGAGAACCCCAAAACTCCCCCTGGACCCTCACCTGGGAAACCCCAAATCCTTGGAAATTCTCACATGGGAAACCCCAAATCCTTGGGAATGCTCACCTGGGATCCCCCCCAAAAATCTCATTTGGGTACCTGGGAACTCCAAAACCCCCTGGAGCCTCATCTGGGAAACCCCAAATCCTTGAGAATTCTCACTTGGAACCACCCACACCCCACCCAAACCCTCCCCAGAACTCCCCAACTCCTCCCCCACCCCCTAACCACCCTTTCCTGTCCCCAGCTGTCCGCCCCTGCCCTCCCCCCCGAGCTGGGCCAGGCAGATACCATGTGGCGCCGAGCCCTGGTGGCCCTGGTGGCCCTGGTGGCCTTGGTGGCCCTGGCCAAGGCCTTGAGGACACCGAGCACTGTCCCCGCGGCACTGGCTGAAGCCAAGGTCACGCTGTATCAGGCCCAAGTGGCCCTGGAAGAGCTAAAGGAGGCCAGAAAGGCCGAGGTGGCCCCGGCGGTGGCCCGGGGGACCCTGGGGGACGAGGACGAGCAGGAGCTGCGGCACCAAGGGGTCCTGGCTGAGGCAGCAGTGATGATGATGCTGGAGCGGGAGGAGGAAGGGGCACAGCAGTGCCAGAGCTGGCTATGGGCTGGGCACAGGCTGGCCGTGGGGCTGATGGTGCTGTGCGCTGCTGTGTGTGAGTAAAAACCAGTATGGACCAGTATAAACCGGTATAAACCAGTATAAACTAGTATGGACCAGTATAGACTAGTTTGGGTGAACTGGGCTCTGGGCCAGGCACAGGCTGGCCATAGGGCTGATGATACTGTGTGTCAGTAAAAACCAGTATAAACCAGTACAGACCAGTAAAATCCCATATAGACCACTATAAACCAGTATGGACCAGTATAAACCAGTATAGAGCAGTACAGACCAGTACAGACCAGTTTGGGTGAGCTGAGCTCCAGGCTGGGCATGGGCTGGCCATAGGGCTGATGGTGCTGTGTGTGAGTAAAACCCTGTATAAACCAGTATAGAGCAGTATGGACCAGTATAGAGCAGTATGGGCCAGTACAGACCTGTACAGACCAGTTTGGACCACTAGAGACCTTCCCCTGTCCCAGGATGGGGACACTGGGCTGGCACTTGGAGCACTGGGAGGGAACTGGTTTGGTGACATTGAGATGGTGACATTGGTATGGGGAAAATGAGTTGGTGGCACTGGGATGGAACTGGTGACACTGTGACACAACTGGGTGCACTGGGACAGGGACACTGGGACAGGATGGGGGATACTGGGATGGGACAGGGACACTGGAATGGAACTGGGAGCACTGGGCTGGTGACACTGGGACAGGACTGAGGACACTGAGACTGAACTGGGGACACTGGGGTGGTGCCATGGGTGGCACTGGTGACGCTGAGATGGCACTGGGGACACTGGGATGGAACTGGGAACACTGGGAGGGGACGTTGGGATGGGGACATTAGGAAGGGACTGGTGACACTGGGGTGGTGACACTGGGATGGCACTGGGGGCACTGGGACAGGACCAGTGACACTGCATTAGTGAAACTGGGACAGAACTGGGGGAACTGGGATGGAACTTGGGACACTGGGATGGTGACACTGAGCTGGCACTGGGAACACTGGGCTAGTGGCACTGGGACAGGACTGGTGGAACTGGGCTGGTGACACTGGTATGGGTCAATGACGGGGTGGCACTGGGCTGGCATGGGGACACAACTGGGAGCACTGGGACAAGAGCACTGGGACAGGACTGGTGGCACTGGGATAGGACTGGGGACACTGGGCTGGAACTGGGTTAGTGATAGCAGGCTGGTGGCACTTGGGTGGTGACAGACAGAACTGGTAGCACTGGGTTGGTGACACTGGTATGGTGACAATGGGGCGGTCATACTGGGACACAACTGGTAGCACTGAGACAAGAACACTGGAACAGGATGGGGGACACTGGGCTGGCATGGGGGACACTGGGATGGTGGCATTGCTATGGGGACAATGGGGTGGTGACACTGGGATGGGACTGGAGGCACTGGGATGGGAGTGGCTTGGTGGCACTGGGTTGGTGACACTGGGCTGGTGACAGTGGAATAGAACGGGTGGCACTGGGATGGAACTGGGGACACTGGGTTGGTGACACCTTGGTAGCCCTGGTGCCACTGGGCTGGTGCCACTGGGACAGGGCTGAGGACACTGGGATGCAACTGAGTTGAGGACACCAGGCTGGTGGCACTGGGATTGAACAGGTGACACTGGGGTGGTGACACTGGGGCAGCCCTGGGGACACTGGGCTGGTGGCTCAGGGGTGTCCCTGGTGCCACTGCTCAGGTGCCACTGTGCTGGTTGCCCTGCTGCTGTGTCCCCGGTGCCACCTGTGCAGTGTCCCCATGTCCCCACAGTGTCCCTGGACTCAGTGCGCTCTGCCCTGGGGGTGGCCAAGGACAGTCACCTGCTGCTGGCCCTGGGCACGGTGGCCGTGTCCTGCCAGGTGGCCCTGCAGGCCTCAGCAACATCGTGGTGACACCTGGCCACCATTGCCTGTGAGCACCGGGCCATGGCCCAGCGCCTGTGAGACCGCGCCCAGTGGGTGGCAACAGCCAGGGCCAGTGCCGAGGCCACCGCGGCCACCAGCAAGGTCACCACAATGTCCAGGGGCGGCTGGACACGGTGACATGGCACCTGGGGACCTTGGTGGACGCTGTTCACCAGGACATGGTGGTGAAACATGGGGGACATGGCGACAGGGGTTCCCCAGAGCTGCCCAGGCCCTCGGGGACATTGTGGTGGCCTTGGGGACATTGGTGGAGGGACACTGGGGACCTTGGTGTCCTTGCCTTGGGGACAACGAGGCCAAACTGATGTCGCCTGTCCTGTTTTGGGTCACTACGATGTCCCTGCAGTGTCCCCACGTGACCGCAGTTTGTCCCCCTGAATTGTTAAAAACCGGAATAATCACGGACAAAGGCGCTGTAACTAATTAAAGTTACAAAGTGGTGTGTTTATTCACCGGCACGGGAGTCACCTCCCAAAGGCGTGACCGCCCCGAACAAGGTTCTTTGCCCTCTATTTATTGCCCCAGATCTTACATACAATACATGTGCATAACCCCAGCACCTCCCATCCCCATCCCATATTAAAATGAGCCCATTCGTCCTTCACACGTGCGCAGTTCTTCTCTTGAATTGGGTCGGTGCTCTCGACATGGGTCAGTGGTCTCAAAGGATGAAGTCAGGAGAGTCTTCATCAGGTCTCTGTGATCCTCTGGCATGATCCAAGGACTCGTGCTTCATAAATAACGGTTTATTATTTTATGTTCTTCTATACCTAAGTTCATAATAGCAGATAATTATACCAATTAGCTCTTGCCTAAGCATCAAGTAATTACCTACCTAACTCACATCTTGGCCATGGAAACTCCTTCTACCCTTAGCAAAAATCTTAACTCTTTAAAGCCATGATTCAACTCTCCATATCTGTGCCCCACCATGTTTTTGTCCCTCCGTATCCACACCCATGTCTCAGTTCAGTGTCTTTATTTTCAACTGTGTTACTTGTTTTAAAAGGATGAAGAGAAATGAAAAGCAAATCGAGGCTAAAAGAAAAGGATTGCCTTGTCTGTGTGAGCTGAGGTCCTATGTGCTTGAGTGGGAGGGAAAAATAATTTTTGGAGGACTTTCCACCCCACTGTCTCCAAAATCTTGATTTTTGCCTCAGTTCATCACCATTTGGCTGTAGAAGACAACCTTGGGCAATAGGAAATTAAAATCCTGGAATCAGTGAGGTTGGAAAAGATCTCCAAGATTGTTCAGCATTCCTGGATGCCACCAGAAGATAGGATTGAACACAGAAGATTTTCTGGGGATCAAAGTCAACAAATCTGCTCTCCTCAAGGAATTCCCAATGTCAGTTTGAGCCCTGATGGACGTTCCTGATCCTACATTCATCCAGGTGCCCACAGGGAAACAGGATGATGCAGAGTCCCCCCAGCCAGATGACTTCCCAACAGGGATCACCAGGACCACAGATCACCAGGGCTGTGCCCAACGGGGGTCACTGGGGATCATCCAACACGGATCCTCCCATGGGGGATGGAGCTGGAGCAGAGCACGAAGCTCTTCCCACACTCGGGGCACTCACAGGGCTTCCCTTAGTGGTGACTCCATTGGTGTCGGGTCAAGACTGAATTGTCTGAGAAGCTCTTCCCACACTCAGGACACTCGTAGGGCCTCTCCCCAGTGTGGATGCGCCGGTGGACAGTGAGGGTGGAGTTGCGTTTGAATCCCTTCCCGCAGTCGGGGCAGCGGAAGGGCCTCTCCTCTGTGTGAATCCGCTCGTGTAGGAGGACATGGGAGCTGGTCTGAAACCTCTTCGCACACTTGGGACACTCGTAGGGCCTCTCCCCAGTGTGGATGCGCTGGTGCCTTCTCAGGTGAGAACTATGCCCAAAGCTCATCCCACATTCCAAGCAGGTGTAGGGCCGGTCCCCTGTGTGGATCACCTGGTGCTGCATCAGATGAGAAATGGTCCTGAAACTCTTCCCACATTTCCCACACTCGTAGGGCTTCTCCCCAATGTGGATCCTCCGGTGCCGGATCAGCTGGGACCTGTAGTTGAAACTCTTCCCACATTCCAAGCACTTGTGGGGCTTCTCCCCTCCACGAGGCTTCTCCACCAGCTCTGAGCTCTGCCTGGATCTCCGGCCGCCTTCCCGGCTCAGGGAGGGTCTTTCCTCCTCGCAGCTCCCTGGGCTGGTTTTGCAGCCCCTCCTCGAGAGGGATCTCCGGGGCTTTTCTGCCTCCTCCATCTGCACACACCTGGGGAATGAAAAATCCTGGTTTAGGGGGAAATAACAAGAAGAGAGCTCCATAAACTGGGTGTTCCTCCTTGCCCAAGTTATCTCTGGAAGTCATTGAGCATCTTGTGTCTGTAATAACCTCCCAAACACCAAGATTCCCACCCAAAATCCTCCAAACTTTAAGACACGGACCAAAACCTCCTCAAATATCAAGATTCAGCCAAAATCCCCTCCAAAATTGTGCTGGGTTGAAAGCAAAACTAGTGAGAGACTCCAAGTCAGAAATACAAATTGATAGGAAAAAAAGATAAGAGAAATAAAATACATGCAATAGTACAAAAGGAAACGACTGACAGAATCAGAGTACAACCTGACACCCCGCTAGTTAGGGTGGTGGTAGCAGTCCCGATGAAGTGGTCTTATTGTAGTAGTGATGCTGTAGAAAGGTCTGGTAGCTCTTGTCCTCTGGAAACCAGTGGGTAAGGGCTGCCTTGGTGTTCCAAATCTCAGATTTTATCTAGGTAGGAAAGGCTTGGCTCCTCCCCCTGGCTGGAGCATCTCCCAATGGGATGATGGAATTTTATCAGTCATGCAGTGGCACTCAATGGCCCATTAACAGAAGATATCTTCCTGCAGGAAGGATGGGTTGTGGAAAAGATAAAGAACACTGCCCCACCTGGTTTTAACAGATGGCCCATTAGCAGAGGATATCTCAGACAGAGATAAGGATCAGTGCTCCTACTGTTTATTTCCACCTCTTTTTGTTCTTTTGTTTCTTCCCGGGACCTCTGACTGGTTATTTCATGTTTGCTGCTGATTTCTCTCCCTTTTGAAGATGAAAATGGTGAAAGTGTCTTTGACCTGCCTTGCTGGATATTGTGAAGAGGAACAGTCATCTACTGCAAGTGGAAGTGTCACAGGTGGAGCAGAGTTCTGTGAGTGCTGTATCAAACCAGACCTCGTCAGACCTGCCAGAACAACTGGTCCATGCTGCCCTTCACTGCTCTGCCTGTTCCCCACTGTTTCATGCCAGAGTAATTTAACTGCTGTTAATTGGGTGTGTGTTTCACTCGAGCCAGTGCAGCAGAACCAGCAGAAAGCAGCCCCAGAATGAATGGGGCTCTGCAGAGGAGCCCCAGACTATTCATCAGCCTGCCCGCAGAACTGGCTCCAACTCTGAACCCTTGTGACCACACTCTGAAGAAGACAAACTTCTGATATTTCTGAGGCACTTATGACTGAGGCACTGCACGTGCTTGTGCAGGGAAGAATTCCAAAGTTCTTTCTTACTTCAGGAAAAACCCTGCAGCAGTGCATACCCAGCATCTGCTATCAGCACATCCTGGCTGCACGTGCAGGAGAAGCAGCAGCAGCATTGGACACGTGGGTTTGTTAAGCTGAACTCCCCTACACTTTGAACAGTGCTCATCACAAATATATTTAATGGCACACCGATGCCTTACATTTCTCCTAAAAGCCTCCCTTGTAACTAAACTTTACTGGAAAGTTAATGCCGAGGATGAACGAGCAACTTCGGTCTCAGTCCCGAGGTGGAGGGGTTCTAAACACTGACTTTGCGAGAGCAGCATCTCTCCTGAAGCGCTCGGGGCCACCCGAGGCGCCGCCGGGAGCGCGGTGCAGAAGCCGGCCCGGACTCAGCCGCAGCGCCGGGCACCGCGCATCGCTGCTCTGCAGGGCGGCCCGCACGTCCTCCAGCAGCTGCCGCAGGCTGCCCTTCTCCTGCTGCAGCTCGGCCATGCGCTCCTCGGCCCGCTCCAGCGCCACCATCTCCTCGCAGCGCTCTCGGGAGCAGGGCCCCGGCGGCCGCCGCTCGGGCTCGGCGGGGGCTGCGCGGGCGGATGTGGCTCTCGATGTGCTCGCCCTCCCGGCCCAGCGGCAGCCGCGGCCCCGCGCGGGTGCTGAAGTGGCCGCAGAGCCGCGCGTGGAGCTGGCGGAAGGTGAGCTCGGCCCAGAGCCCGTCCCACAGCCCCGCGCACTCCTCGGGCTCCGCCGCCTCCTCCGGCGCCAGCGCCCGGCACAGCGTGCGGGACTCCTCGCCGGGGATGCGGCCCGGCCCGGCGCAGTCCCGCTGCTGGAAGATCTCCTGCAGGGACTGCTCCGGGCCGCTGGCCAGCACGACCATCTCGTTCTCCACGCCGCGCTCCAGCCCGTAGCGGTGGGCGAGGGCGCTGAGCAGCCACTGCGTGCGCCGGGCCGGCCGCCCGGAGGGGTCCCAGCCCTCAGGCGGCTCCATCGCGCCCGCCCGGCCCGCGGCGCTGCCCGAGCATCCTGAGCGCCGCCCGCCCGAGCGCTCGGCCCCGGCCCCGGCACGGAGCGCCCGGCTCGCCCCGCACGGAGCCGCGTCCGCCTTTGTCCGGCAGGAGCAGGGACTCGGGCAAAGCGGGCAGGTGCCGCCCTGCTCCCTTTGTCTGCCAAGCCTGAGCCCCAAGAGTTGTTTTATTCCTTAGCTAATTTCTCCCTGCATTCTCTCTGACACAAGCAAGACAATAGCATCGCACAATCCAGTTTGACAAGTAAGGCTTGTGAACGTGTGAGTGCTTCCACTAATTAAAAAACTCGATGTGCTTGAATGTCGACCTTGTGTTCGCTCAGGCTTCTTCACCTCTGTAGATGAGGTGACTTCCTGGTGTTGGTGTGTGGATGTTAAGAGGTCTGTGTTAGAGATGAGTAAGTGTTCAACTCGTTCAAACGAGCTGCCCAAAGCAGTGATTTTGGTCTCTCTTTGGCTGGGCAGTAGGACCGGCATTGTTGAACGCAGGCATGGCACGAGCAGGGCTCCTCCAGCAGCAGGGACACGCCAGGAGCCAGAGGGGACCGTGGCACCAGAGGGGACCGTGGCACCAGCCGTGCCCGAGGTCTGAACAGGCTGCCAAAGTCAGGTGGTGCTGACAGGCTGCGTTAACAGCCCAGGCAAGGCGTGGTGAGGAGCCAGGGCTGGGGGCCACCCAAGGAGTCCTGTCAAGAGCAAATCGTTCTAATATTCTCTCTAGGACAAAAAAGGAGCAAACCAGTCCAGCTGATATGTGAGGAAAAAGAATTGAAGTTCGTTTAAAACACTGCTTAATACAGGGTTGTGTTTCTTTTGAGTGAACTGATGCTAATAAATATTTGCTCCCATATGGTGGGGTTTCTCTGCAAATAGGCCTTGATGGGAAATTTCTGACCACCTTTGGTTTTGCTCTTTCTTATGTCGAGCACCCGAGTAGCTTTGTCAAGGAATGGAGAATTGTTTGTAGCTCAGTATTTTCTCAAGAGGAGCCTTAAATTTTAGCACAGGAGGAAGGAAAGGCAAAGGTTTGAAAGCCTTCCCGTGCTGAAGTGACACACTTTGAGAGGAGTCTGTGAGGAGAAGTCCCCTCAGGCACTGCCAGGGCTGTTTGCCTCCTCTGCAGGCTCAGTATTCTGGGAGTTCCACAAGTCTCAGCTGCCACTGTATTTTCCTCTGAATATTTCTTGTCGTACAGTACACAGGGAGAATATTTTGTGCCAGATTCTCCTATGGGCTTTGAGGTGAATCTCAGTAACAGTGGTGATTTTCATGTCCAGATGTACTTTCTATAGATTATAAGGAAAAGGGCAGAGGTACCATGGAAAATTAATTGCTCAAAATGTGAGTGGCCAAGCACACCAAAAATGAAGTCTGAACTGAAGAATTTTTTTTTCTCTCGATAGGTGGGGTAAAACATGCAGTGTTAAAAATGTTCTTTGAAGAGATTCAGACAGGACCCAGGTGTATGAAAATCAAAACAGCAAAGGATGAGACAGGGCATGGAAAGAATCTTCAGCCCTTCCTGTTGAAGGCACAACAGTATGAAAACTGCCTCTGGATGTTTTCCATTGGTAACGTGTTATTTGTAGAGAAGAGCAGATGTCCCAAGCTGTTGGTGGCCCAAGTCCTGCCGTGGCTGGCCCAGTTTCAGTCCTAGCTGGACCAGGGTGGCTGGCTGGGCAGGGGAGGAGGTGGGGGGATCTCGGGGGGCTTCCACTTCACGGCCGGGCTGGGGGGCCGTGGGGGAGGCAGGGAGGGCTGGTGCTCTGCTTTCCTGGGCGACTGCTGCTGCTGAGGCCGTGTGTGAGAGCTGTCAAACCGGACGGTCCTTGGGCTCCCTGGGGGCGAGGGAGAGTCGCGCCTTCTTGGCCGGGATGGTGGAGCTGCAGCAGGGCGAGTGTGGAGAGAGGAGTGGCTGAGGCCCCAGCTCACACAGGGACCCTCCTGCACAGCAGGGCCCAGAGCTGGCAAGGCTCCCCAGCACGGCTGGAGCTGCTGGCACACCTTGGCCCAGCTGGACAGCTGCCCCTCAAGGCCCTGGCGAGCAGGGGATGGCTCTGGGCAGGGTCCCTGGCCAGGAGCGGGCCCCAGAGCACGTCTGCCTTCCAAGGGCCATCTGGTCCCTGCTCTTTCTCCTCCCCACCTTGCTCTGCCTCTGCCGCTGCTCCTGGGGCTGCTCTTGGCCACGCAGCCTCAGTGGGAGCCAGCACTGGCTGCAGCCCCAGCAGGATCCCCAGGACAAGGCCCAGCAATTAAGAGGCCAATTAAAGCACTGGGCAGCAGCAGAACCCTCAGCAGAACTATGTGGACAACCACTGACCATCCACAAGTCCACAGCAGCCTCACTGGAAATGTTTCCTATCAGCTGCCTTTAAAGAAGCTGGAGGGTGGAGATCAACAACAACAACAACAACAACAACAACAACAACAACAACAACTTACTGTTTGCTTTCCTTTCCTTCCACCACCGGAACCCGACATAGCACAGGACCATGGAAAGTGGCACAGTGAACATTGTCACTACTGTGCCGATCATGCAGGACCTGCGCACATCCTGGGGGCAGACAATTCTTGGGGTGCTCGGTGGATTCTCGGCATCTGTATCTGACTTGCCAATCCCTTCTGTGGGAGCAATGGGGAGCGTGAGCCCATGCTGTGCTCCACTGCTGAGCTGGCAGCTCGCTGCATACGGCCAGGACGTTCTCTGTTTGTCCCAGAGCTGGGGCCTGCAGGCACCTTGGCACCCCTTGGCACAGGCTGTGCCACCCAACAAAGCCCAGGAGGCCGGGAGGAGAGCCCGGGGCCAGCGCAGCTGCTTGGGCAGTTGCTGCTTCCAGGGAGCCGCGCCCAACCCATCCCTGAGCATCCACTGCCAGCCCCGACCCTCCCTGCCCCGTGACAGCTCCCCCAGCCCACAGAATGGATCCCACAACAGCAGTGCTCAGCCTGTGGGCTCAGCAGGGACACACCACTCACCCCTGCTATGTTTGGACACAGCATCCAGCTCTGGAACTGCCAAAGTGCTCCTTGCAGACACACCTGTAACTCAACAGCCACACAAGCTTCTGTCACCTGGTTTCTGCCAGGTTGCTAACGATTTTGCTGTGAGGGGAAGTTAAGAACTTACCTGCAGAAGCTCCCAAGAGTTCCAAATCATCTTCAACCCGACTTCCTTGAGAAGCCTTCCCAGGAACCTCACCTGGAAGGGAGCACAGATCAGAAGCATTTCTTTGGTGTGCTGGGATCCCCTTCCACCATAGGGAGCTGCGCAGTACAAGGAAGGGAAATGCACCCACCACGGCGTCTCTCCAGATCACTTAGCATCTGGTCCAGATGTCTGGCTGCCTCCAGAGATTTCTGGTCTCCTGTGTCTTGGCTCTTGGCTTTTGGAAGACCTTAGAGCAAAATTGTTGAACTTCAAGTGTATGCATAGGGTGAGGCTGTGGGAACCAGATGTGAATGGACATGGCCAAAGCTGCAGAGGGGCCTGGGGGGCTCTGGGCTGGCTCTGGTCACTCTGCACACTCTTTCGATGCCCTGTTCAACATCCCTGGAGGGGAAACCGGGCCAGCCCAGGGCCCATGTGGACTCTCTCCCTCCCACTGAGGAAATCCTCCCTAAAGCCCTATGGGAAACCATCCCCAACGCTCCCTGGGGAGAAGGGAGCGCTGTCCCAGGAAAGGGGAGCCAGGCCCCCAGCTCACCTGCTCCCTGTGCTCTCCACGGAGCTGCCTGGGCAGCCCTGGCAGGCAGGGCCAGTGCCAGGAGGAGCAGGAGGAAGAGGCGCAGAGCCAGGGCCATGGTGCCTTGCCCTGTGCCAGTCCCGCAGCTCTTGCTGCCCCCGCTGTCCTGACACCGCTGTCCCAATGTCAGCACCACTGCCGCCGCCGCCGCTGCTGCCGCAGCAGTTGTGCTCAAGGCCTGACTGCTCGGTGCCTGTGGTGCTGTGCAACCACGGGGCTCTGGCACCTCTGCGACCTCAGAGCCTGCTGTGACCTCATGGCCAGGGTGGAATTTTGTGAGGAGTGGGATCTATGTCCTTTGGGAGGGAGCTCATCCTGCCCAGCAGCTCTGTCCAAGGGCTGTGACACAGTCCCAGCCCAGCTGATCTCACAGCCTGGGGGATGAAGGGATGGAGAGCAGCTCTGCCGGGAAGGGCTTGTGGGTGCTGCTAGATGAGAGGCTGGACACGAGCCAGCAATGACACATCCAAAGGAGTGAATGTTGAAGGAGGTGATTCCACCCCTCTGGTCTGATGAGACCCCACCTGGAGTACTGCATCCAGCTCTAGGTCCCAACACAGGAGGGACATGGTCCTGTTGGAGCTAGTCCAGAGGAGGGACAAAATGAACTGAGGGCTGGAGCCTCTCTGCTTTGGAAACAGGCTGGGAAGATGGGGGTGTTCATCCTGGAAGAGAGAAGGCACCAGGAAGACCTGATTGCTGCGTTTCAGTAGCTTAAGGGGGCTTGTAAAAAAGATGGGACAGAATTTTTAGTGGGGTCTGCCTTCTCCGGGCAGGCCTTGGCAGCACCGCAGCCCTTCATGGCCTCCCACTGTCCCGTGCCCTCCACGCCTCCCCCAGGCCTGCCTGGCTGCTGAAGGAGCTCCAGAGGAGCCGCATCAAGAGGCACCTCAGAGCCCTCAGCAATCCAGCCAGCAACACACGGGCAGGACACAGATGGCGCTTCCAGGCTGGCAGAGGGGTGCTGGCCATCTCCAGGGACCGGTCTCTCAGGGATCCCCGCCGCAGCTCCGGCCTCTGCCCGCCCGCTCTGTCAGAAGCCTTAAGGCTTCCACAGAACCACCAAAGGCCAAGGGCCTTTTGGCCACTTTCCCTTCCACTCCGCACGCTTGGCCAACTTGGCGAGCACAAGCACCCTTTTTGCCCTCTTCCCCATTGGCCTGAAGACTCTGCACCAAAAGAAAGCTCCTGGACCTCTGTGTATGACAACAGCAATTTACTAATCCTACAATGGGGTGAAAGAACGTCCTTGAAGTGCAGAGGTGTTCCCTGCAGGCTCAGGTGGCCCCAGCAGACGCAGCCTCCCGGATCAGTTCTCCACGGTGCTCACACAGGACAACCAGCCCCTGCGACACAGGGAAGGCCGTGACTTCCAGAGCCGGCGGAATCCATCTCGCATCTGCTGGAGTCGGGAGGAGGGAATGCTCTGTACAGCTCTGTTGATGTACAGAGTCTGAAGAGCCAGGCATGAGATGGCAGGGCTGGTGTCATCTGTCATGTCCTGAAGGGCTGGAAGAGAGAGGAACAGAGCCACAGTAAGAGCCTGCATCTGCAGGGACCTGGGGAGACCCTCCTGCCCCATCCCTCCCACACGGCAGCTCTTGCCATAGCCTGAAGGAAGCAGGAGACAGCAAGGATCAGCTGGAAGGCGCTGTCCACGAATGTCCCTCCCGCAGGCCCCTGGAAGGTCTCTGTGCTCTGCCCACGCCGCCCCTCGTGCGCGCAGGGAGCAGAGCCCTCCCAGCCGGGGCAGGGAACGCAGCTGCCAGCGCCAGCCCCCGCTGACAGCCCGCTGGCCTCACTCACCCCTGCACATGAGCTGCAACTCTCGCTGCTGCTCTCTCAGGAACCGCCCGGCCATCCCTGCCAACACAGAGCCTGTCACGGCCCCAGCCGCACTGCTGCCCCGCAGCGGCGCTGCCAGCCCTGCGGCCACAGCAGCGCCTTCCCCTGCAGGGCTCAGGCCCGGCCCTCGCCGCATCCTGACGCCCAAGGACACGGCTGCGAGAGGGCGGCAGCGGCGCCGAGGGCAGGCGGGGCTCCAGAGCCCCGGCCCGGATGGCGCTGCCGGGGCAGCAGGCGGGGCCGGGGCCGAGCTGCGGCGGGGCGGGGAGGGAGCCGGGCTTGTGGCTCACCAAGAAACCTGACGGCCGCCTCTCGCAGGGGCTCCTGTGGGCTCCGCAGGTACGGCAGCGCCTGGCGCAGCAGCTCGGCCGCTCGGCTCCTGTCCTGTGCCAGCTGCAGAGAGCGGCAGGGCACGGAGGGAAGGGTTGGCGCGGGCTCTGTCCCTTGGCCCCGGCCTGCCCTGCCCGCACAGCCCTGAGCGGGGCAGAGGGCCCGGCAAGGCGCGGGCTTGATGGAGCTCGGGGCTCCATCAGCTCTGGCCCTGGGGCCAGAGGAGCCTGGAGAAGAGCCCGCGTGGGCAGCCCAGGGAAGGGAGCAGCGTTCTTACCAAGCACTCGCCAAACCTCCATATCTGATCCGCCATCAGCAGGTGCTCAAGATCTCTCCTCTTCAGGAAGCTTAGTGCTGAAAGCAGCGTTTCACAAGAGGCCTGCAGAGCAGCAGAGACCAAGAGATGGCACGGCGGCCCAGGGCACAGGACCTGCCTCCCTGTGCCAAGGCCAGGAAGAGGCTGGAGCCCATGAGGTGCCCGGGTGCAGGGAGACAGCTGAGCGCCCTGCCAGGAGGACAGCAGCGCCCAGGAGTCCTCACCTCTGCCACACGCATGTTCTCATCGTGGCAGTTGAAGAAGAGTGGCAGCAGGCTCTTGCTCACAAGCATCTTGAGGGGCTTTTTACCCTTGGCCGCTACCAACCTCATCACCTCTTGGAAGAGGCGAATGGAGAGCAGCTGTACATGGCGGTTGTCCTGTTGGAAAGGAAGCAAAAGCCCTCCTCATCAGCTGCTCCAGACCCCTCTGTGCACAGGCCCAAAAATCCACGGGGCCCCACACTTGGGGGCAGCACCCAGTGGCCGTGGCTGGGGGCACAGAGCCTTACGTTGTCCAGCAGTGGCCAGAGCGCGCCAGCCAGCCGCAGGGCGATGGGGCTGGGTATTGCGAGGTGTCTGTGCGAGAGCAGAAAGCTGAGCACCGCGACGGTCATCTCAACGATGTCTTCATCTGCATCCCGCAACAGGTCCGCAAGGCTTTCTGTCAGGCTGTACATTCTAATGTTCTGCACGGAAGACAAGGCAGGGCAAGCCCACGCTGCTGCTGCTGCTGCTCCCGTGGAGCCCAGGGGCCGAAGGCCTGTCCTGAAGCAGTCGGGCAGCTGACCAGCAACGCAGGAGAGCTGGGAGCAGCTGCCACAGCTCCCAAAGCCCAGCCAAGCCCAAGGGGCTGCTTTCTGCAGCCCCACGCTGCCAGCACAGCTTCAGCCGCTGCTGTCTTCTCACCATCGAGGGGTCCTTGCTGAGCTGCACGAGGCCTCTGAGCACCAGGCGACGCATCTCCCTGGACGTGCTCTGCAGGCGCCTTGCCATGATCTCCAGGAGGCTGTCACCCCATTCTTTGATGTCCAGGAGGTCCAGGACCTGAAAGGCACAAAGCAGTGACCGGGGTGCCCAGCTGGCAGGAGCTCAGAACTGCACAGGCCTGAGCCAAGGCAGCAGCACAGGGCACGGGCACCGTCCCAGGCAGCTGCGGCTGTGAGAGGGCAGAGAGGTGGGAGGCAGCTCAGCTGTGCTGCCCATGGGGCTCACCTCCACAAGGAACGCCATGGCAGGCAGCTGCCAGTCTGAAATGTCTTGGCTGAGGAGCTCCAAGAGGCAGGAGATGAAGCCGCAACACCAGATCATGGAGACACAGCGCATCTCCCTGGTGGGGGGAAAAGGCATCATTGCCCCTGAGCCGGGAGGGCAAAGCTCTCCCAGGAGTGACCCACGGAGCTCTGGTCTTTTCCCAAGCCCCCCGTGGGCGCTTTGGGAGGCGGCTGTTCCCGGGCACCCTCCTGTGCCAGCCTTTTCCAGTCTGCTCGTCCGTCTCTTTGTGACAAAGCCCTCTCACCCATGCCCATGGGAACTGTGTGGGGCACCCTGGGCACAAGTGCCGGGGGCAGCAGGGAGAAGGGGGTCTCACCTGGCCAGGAGTCCCACTGCATAGTGGTGGGTGTCAGTACAGAGCAGCGTGTCCCAGGCAGCCTTGCCTTCCATGGCTACCACAACACGCTCACACTGCACTCGGCAGAGCAGGACCTTCAGGGTCTGCACTGCAAACCTGTGTGCAGAGCAAAGCCCAGGTCATGCTGGCAGCCCTGGCTCCTGCCTTGGAAGGGATGGGGAGACTGGGAGGACTGGGATGGAGCACCTTTGGGGGTTGGTGGCAAGGCCCAGTTGCTCCTGGCACCCCTTCCAGAAGGTATCAACCTCCTCTGGTGTATCCAGTGCGCTGATGTAAACTTGGAAGAGCAGACACAGAAAGAGACGGGGAAAATACTCCAACACTATAGGTGGGCACCAGGTCAGGTTGAAGACCCTCCACAGTGTCACGGTTGCCTGCAAAAAATGAACCACCCAGAGACAACACTCAGTGCCAAGACATCCGTGTGGCAGGGCCCGAGCATGCCAGGGAGAAGCCGGGGGAGACACCTCGGGGTCACCCAGCCTGGTGCCCCTGAACCTTGCCCCTAAGGCAGGTTTCATTGCAGTGCCTGAGGCAGAGAGATGCAGCTGGGGGGAGGACAGAGAGCTAGCTGCTGGAGAGGTGGCCTAGGGACAAGCAAAGGTCAGTTGCAGGAACTCACAGCCAGGGCAAAGACTCCTGTGCTGTCGCCATCGGAGGTGTACACACTGTCCACTGGCCAGGCGTTCAGCACATTGAGGAGTATCTGCAGCGCCGGCTCCGCAGTCCCAGTGGAGGACATGATCACTCCCCACATGGCCGTAGCAGCTCTGTGGGGTCAGAGCTCTGTGTCAGGGGGGTCTGGGCCACAGCACTGTGGCCTGGGCTGCTGCAGGGGCCCGCGCTGGCCGTCAGCCCTGCCTCTGCCCACCGGCCCTCGCTGGCAGCACCCAGCCAGCCCAAGGGGGTGCAGGCATCTTGAGGGGCAGGGAGGGAGCGTGGCAGCACGCTCAGGGGCTGACATGGCAGCACTGGCAAACGGAGGTGCCTGAGGCTCCTGGAACTGTCCCCCTGTCCGGCAGTCACCAGGGACAGGCTCTACAGGGTAACGGGCCGGGGAACCCTAAACCCTCAAGGCAGGTGGGGCTGCCGTACCTGTCACCCGATGGGGCCCAGCGCAAGAGAGTCATCAGCACATCGCAGGGGTATTCCCTGGTCAGCTCCAGAAGGGCCTTGTCCAGCCTGTGCCCAGCAGACTCATTGGCCGTGAGCCACTTGTGGATGTACCTCACCATGGCTGGCACCTGCAGAAGGCCCGGGGAGACTTGGACACCTGCCCGAGCAGCAGGTTCCCCAGCTTCCCTTGAGAAGTGCTGCCCTTCCCACCCTATTGGGCTGGGCCTCAAAGACTGAAGGAACCCAGCAGAGCTGGCTTGAGGTGCCACACAATTCCTGGCCACAGGCTGCTTACTTGCTTTGGATTGGAGACCCCCTTCTCCACAAGCAAATCCAGCATGGCAGCCCCGGTCTCAGCAGTGAAGAGGGGAAAGTTTGCCAAGAGCCCAGTGCCCACACCGGTGGTCTCTTCCCGCCAAATGCACATGATGAATTCATAGATCATCTGCAGGAGAAGGGCAGGAAGAGAGGGAGAACCCATGGAGTGCTCCAAGCAGGGTGCTGGGCTGAGCAGTGACAGCAGGCCTAGCCCAGGTGGGGATGGCTGCAGTACCTGCGCTGTTCTGCGGAAGCGGCCACGGGCAGGGTCCTGCTCTTGTGTCGGGTCCATGGCGGCACCTGGCAAAGAGCGAGCGCAGCCAGGGCTGAGGGGCTGTGGGAGAGGCCGGAGAACACAGGCCAACCCTGCATTCCCAGGCAGGGACAGCCCTGGGATGCTCCAGGGATGGGGTGTGGCTGCCTGGGGGTTCAGCCCCAGCCCCTCTTCTGTCCTATCCATGGGCATGTTGGATGGGATGGGATGGGATGGGATGGGATGGGATGGGATGGGATGGGATGGGATGGGATGGGATGGGGTTAAGCTGGCTGCAGGCACCAGCTCTGTGGCCCAGATCTGCTACTCACCCTCCTGCAGCAGCTGGATCTGCTCCAGCTCTTCAGGCTGCTGTGCTGAGGGAGCTGCAGCCTCCTCCTCCTCCTTCACCCAGGCCAGCTTGGGCACTCTGGGTGGTGTCTGCTCCATGTCAGTGTATGGAGTTGGGACTGCTTGCAGGAGAGATGTCTTGGAAAAGCTCCAGATGAGCAAGTGCTGCAGTTGTGCCTTGTAGGCAGCTGCAACAGAGAAGCCTTGGGAAGGCTACATGACACCGTGTCCTGCAGTCTGTCCTCGAGGCCACCTGCAGAGGAAACGCTTTGGAAAAGCTCCGGGTCAGTAGGGAACAAGCTGGCTGTGTGGGGGCTTCTCACAGCACCGCTCTCTCCGTCCTGTCCCGACGAGTGCACCGAGCACTGTGGTGTGGCCGTGTCACCACCAGCACCTATGTCACGACGTGTCACAAAGGGTCACCCTTGTACGCTCTGTCCCTTTCCTATTGCACGGTGACCACGGTGCACTGTGTCACAAAGAGCCCTAGGACACACCTCCACGTGCCCTGGGGACACCCCCGCCCCCCCCCCCCCCCCCCGAAGTGGCCCAGCTTGCAAGGAAGACGTTCCCCCAAGGTTCGAGGACGGCCCAACAGGAATTTTAGGAATGGCTCAAACAACAAGCAGATGCTCCTCTGCTCTGCCTGCTCAGGGCAGCAGAAGGAGCCCCCACGGTTGCCGATGCAGCTGCAGCAGGAAGGGCATCGGGGCCTTCCCGAGCAGCTGCCAGGGCCTCTTTGGGACAAGACCCGGTGCTGGGTGGCCGTCACACACACAGGAGTGTGACACAGACACGGGACGTATGGCCCAGGGCACGAATGCTGCTCTGAGCCCTGGGAGCAGTGAAATCAGCAGGTGTGGCAGAGTCCCTGCCAAAGGAAACCTGCCGCCCCCAAGGCCTGCCAATGCTGGTGCCTGCTCCTGCCACAGAGACCTGTGTCCCCTGGGGACTTCTCTGCCAGAGGACAGCCAAAGCCCACGTGCATTGGTGTGTGTGCTCCTTTCTGCAGGCGGCTGTTGGCAGGAGCACCTGGTGGCAACACTTGGTCTCTGTCAGAAGCTGTTGCTCCTTCCTGGAATGATTTTTGCTTGGAAGTGATTATGTGCAGTGTCCACGCATCTCCCCAGCCCATCACTGCCTCACACACGAGGTGACCACCAAGCCACTCTCCGGCCATCTGACCCGCAGCTGAGCCCTTCCCAGAGTGCCCGCACCCGCAGGGAGCGCAGGGCTGGATTTGGCCGCCAGAGAGTTGGTGACCCTCGTGAGATCCTCGGTGCATTTAGTTCCTACAGGAGTGTGGGCACCGCTGGGAAATGATCTGCATGCCTTGTTAATTGGATGTTCTTCCACCGCTAGCCTGGGGCAGGATCTCTCCCGGTCCTCCTCTCAACTCCCGGGCCTCTCCTCAGCCAATCAGAGAAGGCACCAAAATAATTGAGCCAATCAGAGCGCGCGGCGCTGATGACTCCTCAGGCAGTCCCAGAGCGCCCAGAGCTCCTCACCTGGACTCCACCCGCGCCCCGCCCCCAGCGCCCCCCGCCAGGAGAATTTGGGGAGGGGGGTATCGCGTTTAATCTTCTTTTGTGTTTTTCTAGAGTCAGGATTAAATGCTCGAGAGACGGAATTTCGTGTTTGGACTCAGATATTTTATTCTTATCTATATTTCAATGAGTTCTACAGCACTTCTAGCTAACAGGGCAAAAATGGACACGTATCTCTCTCTACAAGGCCTTTTAAGGGCCAATCTGTCCACTTAAGAACACACAGCTAAATTCTTTTTACGTTTAACCCAACAACCAATCACCTGTGACCCGCACTGTGGAATTTTCTATCCAATTACAAAAGTACCAGCAAGACCCGTGAAGAAGGTGAAAAAGAAAGAAAACTCCACCCTAAAACCTCCATCTTGTTTTATATATATTAATATAGTCTAAAACCACAAATTCTAAATTTTCCACCATGGGACATTACACACGTCTATTCAAACTACACACCAGTGATCCCAGATCTATCACAATTCTGGAAAGCTTCTTCACAGCCTCAGGTCAAAAGCAGTGTTTTCCTGGGGGTCAGTGCCTGTCAGCAGAGAAAGCCCAAACCCCTCAGTTTCCAGGGTTCCAACAGGGGGAGGTGTCAGACCCTGCCCGGCGCTGGCCATGGGGCATGTGGCGGGGGCCCGGAGCTCTTGGCTACTGTGGGCTGCTGGGGGGCTGCTGGAGGGACACCCCCGGACCTGTGTCCTGCACACACAGCGCTGTTCCAGGAGATGGTTTAGTCCGAGTGTCACTTCATTCACGGCACCGACCGGCTGAGGTTCGTGGAGAGGAACATCTCCAAGCGGGAGCAGTTCCTGCACTTGGGCAGCGATGTGGGGCTGCACGTGGGGACACCTCCTTTGGGGACAAGGCTGCCAGGCACTGGAACAGCGACCCGCAATGGATGGAGTACAGACGGGCTGCGGTGGACAGGCACTGCCGGCACAACTACGAGTTGTCCAGCCCGTTCCTCGTGGAGCGCAGAGGTGAGCGTGGGGCAGAGCGTGTCCCCTCGGGCCCTGCCCTGGGAATGACCCTGGAGCCCCTCAAAACCTCCTTGGGAATCACCTGAGACACGTCAGCCCTTCTTGTTCCCACCCTCGGGCCTCCTGCCCCTCACCCCAAGTGACTCCGGTTGCTCTCCCAGTTCATCCCAGTCTCTCCTGCTGTCCTTACAGTCCGTGTCACCAGAGTATCTCCCATTTCCTCTCAGTCCACAGCCATTCCATTCCCTGTCCACTCTCCGAGCAGAAAAATCTCTCCAACCCCTTGCCCCCACCCAATGGGGATCACCAGGACCACGGATCACCAGGGCTCTGCCCAGCGGGGGTCACTGGGGATCATCCAACACCGATCCTCCCATGGGGGATGGAGCTGGAGCAGAGCACGAAGCTCTTCCCACACTCGGGGCCCTCACAGGGCTTCCCTTAGTGGAGCCTGCGTTGGTGATGGGTCAAGGTTGAGCTCTGTGAGAAGCTCTTCCCACACTCAGGACACTCGTAGGGCCTCTCCCCAGTGTGGATGCGCCGGTGGACAGTGAGGGTGGAGTTGCGGTTGAATCCCTTCCCGCAGTCGGGGCAGCGGAAAGGCCTCTCCTCTGTGTGAATCCGCTCATGTCTGAGGAGAGTGGAGCTTCTCTGAAACCTCTTCGCACACTTGGGACACTCGTAGGGCCTCTCCCCAGTGTGGATGTGCTGGTGTTGTCTCAAGTCGCACCTCCACCCAAAACTCTTCCCACATTCCAAGCAGGTGTAGGGCCGTTCCCCAGTGTGGCTCACCTTGTGCCGCATCAGGCTGGAGCGCTGGCGGAAGCTCTTCCCGCATTCCCCACATTCATAGGGCTTTTCCCCAGTGTGGACCAGCACATGCTGCATCAGATTAAAGATCGTCATGAATCCCTTCTCACATTCCCCACATTTGTAGGGCCGTTCCCCAGTGTGGATCCTCTGGTGCCGGATCAGCGCGGAGCTCCAGCTGAAACCCTTCCCACATTCCAAGCACTTGTGGGGCTTCTCTCCTCCAGGAGACTTCTCCACCAGCTCTGAGCTCCGCCTGCATCTCCAGCCTCCTTCCTGGCTCGAGGAGGGTCTTTGCTCCTCACAGCTCACTAGGCTGGGTTTGCAGCCCCTCGTCCCACGGGATCTCCGGGGCTTTTCTTCCTCCTTCATCTGTTCACACCTTGGGAACGTAAAATTCTGGTTTGGGGAAAAAAACAAGAGGGGAGTGCCTTGAGTTGCGGGTCCCTCCTTGCCCAAATGTAAACCAGGAAATTATTGGGCATATGATGCCTGCAAGAACCTACAAAATACCAAGATTCAGCCTAAAAATCCTCCAAAACATCATGACACAGATAAGAAACTCCGCATAACAGCAAGATTTACCCAAAACCTCCTCCAAAATATAAGCATTCAGCCCCTGCAAAAAATCCAAAGCACCAACATTTAACCCAGTAATGCCCAGAAACACCAAGATGCACCCCTGTGGAAATCGTGGATCCCCCTCCCCGGTCGCCTGCTGAATGTGGCGAGGGCAATGCTCCTGGGGCTGGGGGTTCCTCCTTTCAAAGTGCAACTCAGGAAGTCATTGGGCATCTTGTGTCTGTAAGAACCTCCAAAACACAACGATTCAGCACAAAAATTATCCAAACATCAAGACACAGATCAAAAACTCCCCAAAAAGCAAGTTTCAGCCCAAATCCCTTCCAAAATGTAAAAATTCAGCCCCAGCAAAAAATCAAAGCACCAGCATTTAGCCCAATAAAGCTCACAAACAGCAAGATTCAGCCCTGTGAAAATCATGGATGGTCCTCTTCAGTCACCTGCTGCATGTGGGGGGAGCAACGCTCCTGGGGCTGGGGCAGAGGCTGCAGATACAGGGAGGAGTGGAACATTGTGCTGCTTCCCGTTTCTGCTCCTCCTCTGGTATCCCTACTCTTCCTCACAGGCCTCTTCCTCCCATTATTCATCTTTCTCCTGCACAATCCCACCTGCTCCTTCCACAGGCATCCTTTGACCATTTTGTTCTTCAATTCTGCTTCTCCTTTCCTTCTCCTGCTGCCCCCAGGCCCAGCACCCACTGCCGGCTCCCTCTTCCCCCCAAACCCACAGCATCCCAGCGCAGGGGCAGCCATGGAGCTGGGGCAGCTCGGGCTGGGGCAGCGCTGGGCTCTCGGCCGCTCCCGCCCGCACTCGCTCCCCACTGCAGCCGCTGCCGCCACCACAGCGCGGGGGGCCCGGCCTTGGCGCTCCCCCCCTCCCACCTCCCCAAATTCCCCTGCCGGGGGGCGCTGGGGCCAGGAGACAGACGAGTGACAGATCAGGGGGGCTGGGAAGAGTCGGCAGCCAGAGAGCACTGAAAATCTCAGCAGTGACTACAGTGGCATCTTCGGGGACTAAACATGGCAGGGCACCCATGGAGGGTAGAAAGGGAAAGCCAGGAAGGGCTCCTGGCTAAAGGGATGATGATCCCAAAATATCTCTGAAGGGTCCCAGGGGAGCATCTTGAGGAAGTTTGAACATTCTCCCAGAGGTAATCAAGGACAGGGACACTCATGGGGGCAATCAGGCAAGTCCAGAAGAGATTGATACAAAAAGGGATGGATGCTGTTGGTTTTCTGGGAAGGCATTGGGTGAAGAGGAGTATGCAGGAATATGGTTCAGACAAGATGCAGCAGGAGCAATCTATCTGGGAAAAAAAATGAAGGATGGTAAAGAGGGGGTAGAGAAAAATACTGAGGATGGGGTTGTTTTTCAGCAGGCTCTCATCCTCAAAAGTTGCCAGCTGCTGCAGATCCTTTGTATCCCCGGTTGCCAGGACAGGCACACAAGGAGGTCAGGATTGCAGGGGGTTTCTCTGTGCTGGGCAGCGGCAGGAGCGGGCGCAGAGGGGCGGCACCGGGAGCACGGGCTGGGGGCCTGTGGGGAGCTGCGGGGCCGGGCCGGGGCTGTGGGGCAGCCGGGGCTCAGCGCCGGGCGCTGCCTGAGCCCAGCACCCCCCGGCAATTGCAGGCCCGGCAGTGGCCCCCGGCCCCCAGGAGGCTGCGGGACGCCCCGGCCGCTGCCCGGCCCCGTGGAGCTGCCGGCCCTGCCCGCCGGGGGGGCCGCGTTTGGACACTGCGGCAGGACAGGCACCGGCTCTGGGATACGGGCTGGCCACGGCAGCCACAGCACAAGGAGCAGCAGCACAAAGGAACAGCTGGGAAATGGGGATTGGACGTGCAAGCATCCAGATCAGCTTTTAAGGACTTTGTCAGGGTCAGTGCAGAAAGGAATGATTTAGCAGAAAGCTCAGCAGCTGTCAGAGGATGAGCACCCCCAGGCACTGAGGGGGCTGCAGGAGGGGCAGAAGAAGCCCCTGGAGCACTTGGTCACAAAGGCACAGCAGGGGAATGCAAGAAGGGATGAGGAAAAGGCCAAGGGGAAGGCAAAGGCCATGGCAGAGTTTCTACAGCCCCTGAGGGATGAACCCCAGGGCCCAAGGGGGCCCCAGCACCCAGGGGACTGAGTTTGAAATGCAAGAATTTTTAATTTGCACCTAACTTTGATTATAATGTACTAAGAACGGATTTGATGGCCAAAATTCGAATGCAAATGAACATTGTAAAAGGTGGTACAGAGTCAAGTTCTGTTTTGCCTTTGTGTCAATTGTCTGGCAAGGCCTAAGCTGAAGTGAACTCAGAAGTTTGGGCAGCTCCAGGAAAATAGGGAAAATTAGATATGGAGCCTCTCCAAAGCTCTTTGAAGCAACCAGGACAAGCGGTGTCTATAAGCAATACCCTATTCCAAGGGAGGGAAGGAAAGGCTTACAGCCTCTTATTGAGTCCCTGCTAAAGGCAGGACTTTTGAAGCCAGGGATCTCTCCCTATAATGCTCCTATCCTGCCAGTCAAAAAATCAGATGGAATCGAAAGAATGGTGCAGGACATAAGAATAATAAATGAGATTATTCAACTTAGGCACTCCACAGTCTCAGATCCTTACACTACGTTGAATCTGGTTCCCTGCTTACACTGACACCATTCAGTCCTTGATGGCAAAGATGCTTTCTGGGGATGCCCACTTACACAGGATGGTAAACTGCATTTTGCCTTTGAGTGGGAACAAGAGATAGAAGGGATAATGAGAAAGACATGGACGGTCCTTCTGCAGGGATGCACGGAAGCACCAGCCTTATTGGGGCAAGCCTTGCAGAAAATATCACAAGAATTTACCCCACCCCCAGGGATTGGGTTAATGCAGGATGTGGATGACTTGCTGCAATCAGGAGGACAAGAAGTGGCAGAAGAAGCCTCTGTGAAATGGCTGAATGTTCAGCCTAAAAATAATCTTTCAGTATTTGAAAAAAAAAAAAAAAAGAGCAGATACTAGAGAAAAGAGATAAATATTTGGGACATATTTTGTCTGAAGGTTTGTGGCATCTTGAACTAGAGAGGGTCTGGGGAGTCTGAGAAGTAATCCAGGACTGAAAAGGAGGTGCAAGAATTCTGAGCATTACTAGGAAATTGCAGGATCTGGACTGAGGATTCTCTGTTCCAGCCAGAACATTGTATCACTTTCTAAACCCCAATAGCCTCAAGGTTGGGGTACGGACAGAAGAAAGGGAACAAAAGCTGAGAAAATGAAAAATAACAAAATGATTGGTGCCGCAGCTATGACTATTCCAGACTCAGGAAAGAAATTTGGATTCTACGTGTGTATAAGTACATATTATATTATTGTCTTTTTGCAAATGTTAAAATGAATGCTATCTGTTGGAAAACTTTGCTTTATGAATATAGTTTATTTTAGTTCTGCAATTAATAAAACTTATTAACAGTTGTGTGATAAATATATTTTTCTTGGAGTATAATGTAAAAATCTTTTGTTCATGTAACAAACTTGGAGAATGGTAAAAAAGATAATCAGGAAATTCTTCACATTCCCGGGTTATGGGACACCAAAACCGCAGGGAAGGCAAAAATAGTGATTTACAGGTTGGAGGAGAAGGATTCTGACTAATGCATGAAGGTCTATGAATATGCAACATGTTGCTGCATTTAGGAAGTGTTTTCTGAGTCAGTGTGTGCCCTTGGCTGAAGGCCAAGCATCCGGCCATTATAACCTTTGGCCAGAGCCAGGGCAGATATTCAATTCTCTCCCTTGGAATTGATCTTTGCAATTCCTTACCCTGGGAATTCTCCACCTAGTGCGGGCTGGAGATAAGGGATGTATATTTCAAGCAGTCTGTGGCCAGAATCCTGTCTCTTGTGAAATCTCTGCCACAGGAAGCTGGGCTGGCACAGAGCCTGCCTTGGCACTTTGCTGTTCACAGCATCCACCCAGGACTCTGCCTCTCAATTACACTCACACACTGGGCTGCCTGCGATTCCATTGCTGGAAAATATACCAAATTTAAATTTTTTTTACATTTCATTTTACTAGTCAGGCTCGGTTTGCCTTTCTCTCAGGAAAGAAATTTTAAAAGGTTATTTTTAATGGACTGTTAGACCACTCAACAGAGATGAGTTTAACACCTCAACAGACTGGGAAGAGCCCAAAAGATACCAACAAAGAGAACAAACATCAATAAAACATCAAAGTCCATCAGCAAACATAAAGGAACACCCACCCCAGACACTGCCCCTGGCCAAGATGGAGACACCTGGTCTGGAAAAGACTGAGAAGGAAATCCAGAAATGTGGATCTAATTAACATCAGAAGAGGAGAAATCCGTGTGCAATAGGAAACCAAACTCTAAGAACTACACAACCTGGAAGCAATGAACACAAAACCAATGGATTTCAATGGATTCGGACAGTAAAAAGTTTAGGAAAAATCTAGTAAAATTCACATCTCATGGAATGATTTTCTCTGCACACCCGGGCTATGTGTGGATGAAATTATTTCTGCTGCACACCCTGACCAGGATCAAGTAATGCCTTAACTCTCTAACATTAAGATATTGTTGGAGAGTTTTTGTTTTTCCTGCAGTTTCAGTGACAAGATTACACCATTAGAAAAATTTTCATAATAATCCTACTTTCATATTCTGAGTTGGGTTTGGACCAGGAGTGTGAGAATCAATTTTTACTCCTAGGAGAAGAAGTAGAAAAATCTAGATTGCATTGGATTTTCTTTGTGTATATTTGTGGGTGGCTCTTAATGATGGCAGAATTTCAGAATGGGTTTTTTGATGCTCACCTTTATGTTGCATTTTGCAAAACTAGAAGAGTATTAATGGTGAGGCTTCAACACATAAACAGTTAAAACAAAATTGTTAAAAAAAGAGAAAAGGAAAAAAAAACAGATTGTGGGGGTGCACTTGTGGATCACCTAAGGGCTGCTCCAGAATAGAAGCATTGGATCCAGGCACAGCCACAACAGGAGCTTTAGAAATGCAAATTAACACTGCTAGGGCAATGTGTGCACAATGAATCAGGATGATCTTCATGCCTGGGGGAGGAATTTCGGTGATTGCCTCTGTCTCTCACCCCAAGCTCTGCCTGCTTGCACAGATGGAATTTGCACAACTAAAGGCAGAGCCCATAGTGAGGATATCTGACTGCAACAGAAATTGGTTAAGCTGCAAAAGGAAACAGCAAACGGAGAATGTTGAGAAAGCTTTACTAAAAAAAGTAGGGGGGAATCATCCCTCTCCCTGCTCCAACCTGTGCTGTCACTGTCCAGGTTATATAGGGTATATTGGGGCACTGGGGTGTTTTTGGTGCCACAAGTTCAGGGAAATGAGTTGGTAATCCAAGTATGTGGTGATTTAATTAGAGAAAAGTGGTCAATTGATGCAGCCCTGGATGGAGGGAGCACCCAAAAACGCAAAAAAGATGAACAGACACCAGAGCCAATCCTACAACACCATGGACCAGCCCCTGGGAACCCTAACGAATTCATATCAGGACACAGAAAATCCATCCATAATTTGAGTGGCAGAATTAGGATAAAAAGTGTCCTCAAAATAATAACCAACCAGACAGCTCCAGCTCCTGACCTTCCTGACGACCAATCCACTGAAATAAGGAAGGAGACATTTCCCATGGGATAGGATCAGATTATCTATTAACAGAAGGAGGAGGAGTTTGTGGAAAATTAAATCATTCAAATTGCTGTTTACAAATAGTTGATAACCGAAAAGTGGTTAAACAGATAGCAAAGGAAATATGAAAATAGCTCGTATTCCGGAGAAAGGATGGGAATGGGACACGTTTTCGTGGTTCCCTGGGAGACCGTGGCTTAAATGAATGCTGCTCCTCCTCTGACGTGCTGCAGCAACTCTCAGCTTTTTACCATGCACGACACCTTGCGCCAAAGAGGACACAGGAAAAGAAATTGAGTCAATGGAAATTAAAATTAGTAAAGGCAATTCTTGAGAAAATGAAAAAAGGAAGGATTGAAAGCAGTAAGATTAATATCGTAGGAGGAGTGAATATTAACGAGGACATGCAGTAGGCGGATCGGAAAGTCTGAACCTTCCAAAAACATCAGCCAGAGGGGAAAGGGACAGGGAGACGCAGCCGGGAAAATGAGGATAAAAAGGAGGCTGCGTTTTAGAGACCGCATGGCAAATGCCGCATGGCGTCTCCCTTTGTCCATCAATAAAGTCACTTTTACAGGACTCCTCTGTCTCCTTTGGGCACACAAACCTCTGGCCACGGGAATTTTCCCGCACAGCCCCGGGCACAGGGCAGACACCTCTGTGCCACCCACAGCAACCGGGACGAGCCAGCGCTGCTCCGGCACCGGCTCCTGCCGAGGCCCCAGCGGGAAGGAGACCGCGGGCAGCCGCTCCCGCAGCGCCCTCAGCCCAGCGCCAACACGGGCCGGCACCGGCACAACCAACCCGCCAGAGCCCCCTGCCGCCCCCGAGGCCCGCAGCGAGCCCCGAGCCCCCGCACAACCGAGCGCGGCTCCCACCTGCGCTGGGGCCGCCTCCGAGCTCCGCCGCCGCCTGTGGCTGAGGAATTCGATGGGATGTGTTGCCTTAACCTTTCTGACCACTCCCAGCCCATCTATGCCAGCATTCAAGCCCTCAAAGAAGGTGTGAATAAACTTCGGGTAGATCATGGGTACGACTGGCTGAACTGGCTCTTAGGGCACTGGGGACTCACTGGCTGGGTTAGGAATTTAGTTAAAATAGGTTTGTATGTATTAGGCATCATATTATGCATTGTAGTAGTTATTCCTTGTATTTTACAGTGTGTTAAGAATTTAATCGACAAATCGCTTAAGAGTGTATTTTTAGTTAAAAGAAACGGGGGAGGTGTGGATATGGGTAATGCAAATGAGACTGATAGTACTGCAGATTTAATCAGCAAATGCAGCCTGACAACGAGGATGCCTGGCAAGAGCAAACAGAGACCTGACTGCAAGAGGACTGGATCAAGTCTGGGTTATGGGAAATAAGATTTTACTAAGTCCACACGTAAAGTTTGTCTATGTGAGAGTTTGTCTATGTAAGGTTTGTCTATGTGATTGCAGGAAAATATTACCAGCCTTCCTGTAAATGGTATATAAGCACATGTAGTGCTCAGTAAAAATTGGATTTTGATCACCATTCAGTGTCCCCGTCTCTCTCTCATCGTCGATAGTTCAAGTACTCCCAGTGGGTTCCTGGAAAGAGAATGGTGGCAACATCTACTGCCTGCTACCCCCCTCTAGGCAATATTCAACTGTTTCGTTCACAGACTCATCTTCCAGCACTCTTAGTGGGGTCAGCAGAGCCACTTCCCACTGGTGGGGGCAAAGAGCACCCTCTGTGCCTTTGTGGTGGGAGCAGACAGTGTTGTCTCAAAGGAAAGGTCAGAGAGAGACCAAGCTGGACCTCTGCCTCCTGTCCCTCACCCCACAAGGGAAGAAGGGCACAAAACTGAGCACTTTTAAATTTTTTTTTCTGTCCTGTCATTTCCAGGAGCTTGACGAGCTCGAAGGAGAGGATTAGAAGGATTTCTTGAGGATCACTGCCAGTGCACAGCACACATGGCATCCCTCACCCCTTACATCATCCTGGGATGGAGGGGTAGGAACCAACAACAGCCCTACCCCACTGCTCCAGAAGCCAAAACCCCATGCAAGCATTTAGTTATGGCCTTCTTAGAGAACCACATTGAGAGGAATGTTGAATTTTTTCTTTACAAATGAGCTGTGGATCTGCTTGTAGATAAGGCTAGCACTTAGAGATAAAAGAAACAATGGGATGGATTCCACTGATTGATGAATGGAAAAAGATATTTGCCTTTACAAACAAACTGTAGGGCTGCTGATAAATCAAATTGGATATTGAAAGATGAAAGAAGCAACGGGGGAGAAAACTATGAATTCTGTAAGAATTAAAAATTAAAAGGGAGGGTTATACATTAGAGGGGAACTTCAGGTATCAGGCGTTCCGGGAAGTCTGTGCCTCTCAAGTACCTCAGCCAATGGGGAAAGAGAGAGGGAAATGCGGCCGGGAAAATAGGATAAAAAGGAGGCTGCGTCCTCCAAAAATTGGAGAGATCCCAGGGGAATGTCCCATGGCCTCTCCCTTTATTCCAATAAAGTCTCCTTTTTGGACATAAAACTCTGGTGTTTGAGGATTAATTTTCCTGACAGAAAGCACTTTGGGATTGTTACCTGCACAAGCACGTGCAGTGCCTCAGTCATAAGTGCCTCAGAAATATCAGAAGTGTGTCTTCTTCAGAGTGTGGTCACAAGGGTTCAGAGTTGGAGCCAGTTCTGCGGGCAGGCTGATGAATAGTCTGGGGCTCCTCTGCAGAGCCCCATTCATTCTGGGGCTGCTTTCTGCTGGTTCTGCTGCACTGGCTCGAGTGAAACACACACCCAATTAACAGCAGTTAAATTACTCTGGCATGAAACAGTGGGGAACAGGCAGAGCAGTGAAGGGCAGCATGGACCAGTTGTTCTGGCAGGTCTGACGAGGTCTGGTTTGATACAGCACTCACAGAACTCTGCTCCACCTGTGACACTTCCACTTGCAGTAGATGACTGTTCTTCTTCACAATATCCAGCAAGGCAGGTCAAAGACACTTTTACCATTTTCATCTTCAAAAGGGAGAGGAAATCAGCAGCAAACATGAAGTAACCAGTCAGAGGTCCCAGGAAGAAACAAAAGAACAAAGAGTGGTTGAAAAAAACAGGTGGAGCAGTGATCCTTATCTCTGTGGGAGATATCCTGTGCTAATGGGCCATCTGTTAAAACCAGGTGGGGCAGTGTTCTTTATCTTTTCCACAACCCATCCTTCCTCCAGGAAGATATCTTCTGTTCATGGGCCATTGAGTCCCACTGCATGACTGATAAAATTCCATCATCCCATTGGGAGATGCTCCAGCCAGGGGGAGGAGCCAATCCTTTCCTACCTAGATAAAATCTGAGATTTGGAACACCAAGACAGCCCTTACCCACTGGTTTCCAGAGGACAAGAACTACCAGACCTTTCTACAGCATCACTACTACAACAAGACCACTTCATTGGGACTGCTACCACCACCCTAACTAGCGGGGTGTCAGGTTGTATTCTGATTCTGTCTGTTGTTTCCTTTTGTACTATTGCATGTATTTTATTTCTCTTCTCTTTTTTTCCTATCAATTTGTATTTCTGACTTAGAGTCTCTCACTAGTTTTGCTTTCAACCCAGCACAGTTTTGGAGGGGATTTTGGCTGAATCTTGATATTTGGGGAGTTTTTGATCCGTGTCTTAAAGTCTGGAAGATTTTGGGTGGGAATCTTGGTGTTTGGGAGGTTATTACAGACACAAGATGCTCAATGACTTCCAGAGATAACTTGGGCAAGGAGGAACACCCAGTTTATGGAGCTCTCTTCTTGTTATTTCCCCCTAAACCAGGATTTTTCATTCCCCAGGTGTGTGCAGATGGAGGAGGCAGAAAAGCCCCGGAGATCCCTTTCGACGAGGGGCTGCAAACCCAGCCCAGGGAGCTGCGAGGAGGAAAGACCCTCCCTGAGCCGGGAAGGCGGCCGGAGATCCAGGCAGAGCTCAGAGCTGGTGGAGAAGCCTCCTGGAGGGGAGAAGCCCCACAAGTGCTTGGAATGTGGGAAGAGTTTCAACTACAGGTCCCAGCTGATCCTACACCAGAGGATCCACACTGGGGAGAAGCCCTACGAGTGTGGGATATGTGGGAAGAGTTTCAGGACCATTTCTCATCTGATGCAGCACCAGGTGATCCACACAGGGGAACGGCCCTACACCTGCTTGGAATGTGGGAAGAGCTTTGGGCATAGTTCTCACCTGAGAAGGCACCAGCGCATCCACACTGGGGAGAGGCCCTACGAGTGTCCCAAGTGTGCGAAGAGGTTTTACACCAGCTCCAATCTCCTCCTACATGAGCGGATTCACACAGAGGAGAGGCCCTTCCGCTGCCCCGACTGCGGGAAGGGATTCAAACGCAACTCCACCCTCACTGTCCACCGGCGCATCCACACTGGGGAGAGGCCCTACGAGTGTCCTGAGTGTGGGAAGAGCTTTTCTGACAGATCAACCTTTACCAGACACCAACCGAGTCACCACTAAGGGAAGCCCTGTGAGTGCCCCGAGTGTGGGAAGAGCTTCGTGCTCTGCTCCAGCTCCATCCCCCATGGGAGGATCGGTGTTGGATGATCCCCAGTGACCCCCATTGGGCACAGCCCTGGTGATCCGTGGTCCTGGTGATCCCTGTTGGGAAGTCATCTGGCTGGGGGGACTCTGCATCATCCTGTCTCCCTGTGGGCACCTGGATGAATGTAGGAGCAGGAACGTCTATCAGGGCTCAAACTGACATTGGGAATTCCTTGAGGAGAGCAGATTTGTTGACTTTGATCCCCAGAAAATCTTCTGCATTCAATCCTATCTTCTGGTGGCATCCAGGAATGCTGAACAATCTTGGAGGTCTTTTCCAACCTCTCTGATTCCAGGATTTTCATTTCCTATTGCCCAAGGTTGTCTTCTGCAGCCAAATGGTGATGAACTGAGGCAAAAATCAAGATTTTAGAGACAGTGGGGTGGAAAGTCCTCCAAAAATTATTTTTCCCTCCCACTCAAGCACATAGGACCTCAGCTCACACAGACAAGGCAATCCTTTTCTTTTAGCCTCGATTTGCTTTTCATTTCTCTTCATCCTTTTAAAACAAGTAACACAGTTGAAAATAAAGACACTGAACTGAGATATGGGTGTGGATACGGAGGGACAAAAACATGGTGGGGCACAGATATGGAGAGTTGAATCATGGCTTTAAAGAGTTAAGATTTTTGCTAAGGGTAGAAGGAGTTTCCATGGCCAAGATGTAAGTTAGGTAGGTAATTACTTGATGCTTAGGCAGGAGCTAATTGGTATAATGGTCTGCTATTATGAACTTACATATAGAAGAACATAAAATAATAAACCGTTATTTATGAAGCACGAGGCCTTGGATCGTGCCAGAGGGTCACAGAGACCTGATGAAGACTCTCCTGACTTCATCCATTGAGACCACTGACCCATTTCGAGAGCACCGACCCAATTCAAGAGAAGAACTGCGCACGCGTGAAGGACGAATGGGCTCATTTTAATATGGGATGGGGATGGGAGGTGCTGGGGTTATGCACATGTATTGTATGTAAGATCTGGGGCAATAAATAGAGGGCAAAGAACCTTGTTCGGGGCGGTCACGCCTTTGGGAGGTGACTCCCGTGCCGGTGAATAAACACACCACTTTGTCACTTTAATTAGTTACAGTGCCTTTGTCCGTGATTATCCCGGTTTTTAATGATTCAGGGGGACAAACTGCAGTCACGTGGGGACACTGCAGGGACATTGTAGTGACCCAAAACAGGACAGGCGACCTCAGGGTGGCCCTGATGTCCCCAAGGCAAGGCACCAAGGTCCCCAGTGTCCCTTGGGGTGACAGTGCTGCCCCCATGTCCCCACCCTGTCCCTGCATCCCGGGCTGCCTCCAGCTTTCGCATCACTTCCTTGTGTCCCTCCACCGAGGTCCCCAAGGCCACCACGATGTCCCCGAGGGCCTGGGCAGCTCTGGGGAACCCCTGTTGCCATGTCCCACATGCGTCACCATCATGTCCCTGTTAACAGCATCCACCAAGTACCCCAGGTGCCATGTCACCGTGTCCAGCTGCCCCTGGACTTTGTGGTGACCTTGCTGGTGGCCGCGGTGGCCTCGGCACTGGCCCTGGTGGTCACCACCTGCTGGGTGCGGTCTCGCAGATGCTGGGCCATGGCCCGGTGCTCACAGGCGGTGGTGGCCAGGTGTCACCGTGATGTCACCGAGGCCTGCAGGGTCACCTGGCAGGACATGGCCACCGTGCCCAGGGCCAGCAGCAGGTGACTGTCCTCGGCCACCCCCAGCGCAGCGCACACCGAGTCCAGGGACACTGCAGGGACATGGGGACACCGCACAGGTGGCACCGGGGACACGGCAGCAGGGCAACCAGCACAGTGGCACCTGAGCAGTGGCACCAAGAACACCCCAGAGCCACCAGCCCAGGGCTGCCCCAGTGTCACCATCCCAGTGCCACCTGTTCAGTCTCAGTGTCACCAGCCCAGTGTCCCCAGTTCAATCCCAGTGTCCCCAGTTCAACCCCAGCGCCACCAGAGCTGCCCCAGTGTCCCCAGTCCTGTCCCAGTGTCACCAGCTCACTGTTCCCAGTTCCTTCACAGCCCAGTGTCACTGCCCCATTGCCACCATACCAATTTCACCATCCCAGTGCTCCCAGTTCCCTCCCAGTGTCTCCAGTCCATCCGTGTCCAGTGTCTCCAGTCCATCCCAGTGTCCCCCATCCTGTCCCAGTGTCCCTGTCCCAGTGCTCCTAGTTGTGTCCCAGTGTCACCAGTTCCATCCCAATGCCACCAGTTGTGTCCCAGTGTCACCATCCCAGTGCTCCCAGTTCAATCTGTGTCTCCAGTTCCCTCCCAGTGCCACCACCCTATTGTCCCCATACCAAAGTCACCATCTCAATGTCACCAAACCAGTTCCATCCCAGTGCTCCCAGTGCCAGCCCAGTGTCCCCCATCCTGTCCCAGTGCTCTTGTCCCAGTGCTCCCAGTTGTGTCCCAGTGCCACCAGTTCCCTCTCAGTGTCACCATCCCAGTGCTCCCAGTCCCATCCCAGTGCTACCCCCCCATTGTCACCATACCAGTGTCACCAACCCAGTGCCACCAGTTCTGTCACCACCCAAGTGCCACCAGCCTGGTGTCACTAACCCAGTTCCAGCCCAGTGTCCCCAGTCCTATCCCAGTGCCACCAGTCCTGTCCCAGTACCACATCCCCAGTGTCCCCATACCAATGTCATCACCAGCCCAGTGTCCCTAGTGCCATCCCAGTGTCCCCCATCCTGTCCCAGTGTTCTTGTCCCAGTTGTCCCAGTTGTGTCCCTGTGCCAGCCCAGTGCCACCCCGTCATTGACCCGTACCAGTGTCACCAGCCCAGTGCCACCAGTCCTGTCCCAGTATCACTAGCCCAGTGCTCCCAGTGCCAGCCCAGTGCTCCCACTGCCAGCTCAGTGTCACCATCCCAGTGTTCCCAGTTCCACCCCAGTGCCACCAGTTCTGTCCCAGTGTCACCACCTCAGTGTCACCAGTCCCTTCCTAATGTCCCCATCCCAACGTCCCCTTTCAGTGTTCCCAGTTCCATCCCAGTGTCCCCAGTGCCATCTCAGCGTCACCAGTGCCACCCATGGCACCACCCCCGTGTCCCCAGTTCAGTCTCAGTGTCCTCAGTCCTGTCCCAGTGTAACCAGGCCACTGCTCCCAGTCCCATTCCAGTGTCCCTGTCCCATCCCAGTATCCTCCATCCTGTCCCAGTGTCCCTGTCCCAGTGCTCCCAGTTGTGTCCCAGTGTCACCAGTTCCATCCCAGTCCCATCCCAGTGTCACCAACTCATTGTCCCCAAAACAATGTCACCATCTCAATGTCACCAAACCAGTTCCCTCCCAGTGCTCCCAGTGCCAGCCCAGTGTCCCCATCCTGGGACAGGGGAAGGTCTCTACTGGTCCATACTGGTCTGTACAGGTCTGTACTGGCCCATACTGCTCTATACTGGTTTATACTGGTCTATACTGGTTTATACAGGGTTTTACTCACACACAGCACCATCAGCCCTATGGCCAGCCCATGCCCAGCCTGGAGCTCAGCTCACCCAAACTGGTCTGTACTGGTCTGTACTGCTCTATACTGGTTTATACTGGTCCATACTGGTTTATAGTGGTCTATATGGGATTTTACTGGTCCATACTGGTTTATAGTGGTTTTTACTGACACACACAGTGTCATCAGCCCTATGGCCGGCCTGTGCCCGGCCCAGAGCCCAGTTCACCCAAACTGGTCTATACTGGTCCATACTGGTCTATACTGGTTTATACTGGTCTATACTGGTTTATACTGGTCTATACTGGTTTATACTGGTCCATACTGGTTTTTACTCACACACAGCAGTGCACAGCACCATCAGCCCCACGGCCAGCCTGTGCCCGGCCCATAGCCAGCTCTGGCACTGCTGTGTCCCTTCGTCCTCCTGCTCCAGCATCATCATCACTGCTGCCTCAGCCAGGTCCCCTTGGTGCCGCAGCTCCTGCTCGTCCTCGTCCCCCAGGGTCCCCTGGGCCACCGCCGGGGCCACCTCGGCCTTTCTGGCCTCCTTTAGCTCTTCCAGGGCCACTTGGGCCTGATACAGCGTGACCTTGGCTTCAGCCAGTGCTGCAGGGACGGTGCTTGGTGTCCTCAAGGCCTTGGCCAGGGCCACCAGGGCCACCAGGGCCACCAGGGCCACCAGGGCTCGGCGCCACATGGTATCTGCCTGGCCCAGCTCGGGGGGGAGGGCAGGGGGGGACCAGCTGGGGACAGGAAAGGGTGGTTAGGGGGTGGGGGAAGGGTTGGGGAGTTCTGGGGAGGGTTTGGGTGGGGTGTGGGTGGTTCCAAGTGAAAATTCTCAAGGATTTGGGGTTTCCCAGGTGAGGGTCCAGGAGGAGTTTTGGAGTTCCCAGTGTGATAATTGATAAAAGATTCGTGTTAATCACAAAAGCATTGGGGTTTGTATAAACCAGAATACTAAACTCTGAAGTGAAGCATGGACACTAGATAAAGGAAATTATATGATAAAATCACTGTTTAAAATCACCTTGTTATGGTATGTTGTATTATGTTACATTATATTATGTTATGTTTTCCAAATAAGTTGTATCGGCTACCAGCTTGCAAAATCAGACTTCCCAATAGCCCTTCCTGCCTTTGTCTGATCAATGCTGCTTATCTCAAGGACCAGAATTCCAGAACTTCTCTGGTGGTTATCTACGAGGACCAGATGGCTATCTGTGACTGATTATCACCCAAAGGCTTTGTGAATCTGTGTAAGGATGTTTATTCAACTACCACTGCTTATGACAACAAAAAACCCAAAATTATTGATTACAACGAGAACCCACAGTATAAGAAGAGGCTGCAAACCAAGGTTGGGTGGAGCGTGGAGTGGGCGGTGACCCCTCACGTTCCCCAGCTCACTGTTTCCCCTTTCTATATCAAATAAAGCAATCTAAATTTTGCTGAATATTGAGAATTTTGTCTCTCATTTATAACAGGGTTCACCTTTTCCTCCTCCATGTGTAACGTCGTCTAGAGCACAGAGGTCCCAGGAGCTGCTTCCTCCTGAGCCAGTGGCACTCCTGGCACTGGGCAGTGCAGGGCCCTGTGCCCCGTATATACCCCTGCAGGGCGGGGCTGTGCCATGTCACCAGGACAACAGAATGTCCAACAGCACCCAGGAACCCGATAGAACGGCCCTGTGTCACAAAGGGCCCAGGCCAGCACCCCTTCAGCAGCCCAAGCCCCTGGAAGTGGCATGGAGCAGGTGCCCAGCAGGTGCTGGCTTTGCAGGCTGGGCTGTGCGGGGCCAGAGGAATTGGCCGGATGGACGCAGGCAGGGAGTTGTGGTCAGCGGCTCCATGGGCGGCTGCAGGCCGGGGATGAGGGGTGTCCCTCAGGGAGGGCTCTGCCTCGGCCCCGGGGGGGCCCAATGCGAGGGCGAGGGGCTGGGGGGGCCATGGGGGCGTTCGATCAATGGGGAGGGCCCGGGGAGTGCTGAGAAGGGGGTGGTGAGTGGGGGGGAGGGAGGGGTCCCATGGATTTGGGGGGAGTCTTGATGAGTGTGGGGGGAGTCCCATGGATTTTGGGGTCCTGGTGACGAGGGGGCGCGGTGAGTTGGGGGTCCCATGGATGGGGCAGGGGCAGTGAGTGAGAGGGGGGGTCCCAACGCTTTGGGGGAGTCGGTGAACAGGGGCGCAGTGAATAGGAGGAGCCCCGGTAAATTGGGGGGGTCTTTGGTGATAACCGGAGGAGGGGGGGGGGAAAGGAGCGAGCCCCAAGGGACGCCCCCCGGTGCTGGGGACACCCCGGTGCCCCCCCAGCGCACGGCCCCCCCCCCATTCCCGCTCCTGTTCCCGGGAGAAGTCAAAGGGGAGGGGCGGAATCCCCGGGATGGGCAGGGGGGGCACAAAGGGGGGTCCGGACCCTGTGCACCGGAGGGTGGTCGGTACACGAGGGGGGGGTCCAGTCCCGGTGCCCGAGGGGGCGTCCCGGTGCCCGTTGATTCGTGAGGGGGTGTCCGGTGATTCCTGGGGAGGTCTCCGGTGGTCCTGGTGCATGACGGGGGGGGGGTCCCGGTGACTCATGGAGGGGTCTCCGGTGATCTCGGTGCCCGAGGCTGGCGATGTTTGAGGGGGTGTCCGGCGGTCCCGGTGCACGATGAGGGGGTGTCACTGCTCGATGGGGGGGGAGTCCCGGTGCACGGTGACGGTGCTGATTGATGGGGGAGGTCCTCTGGTGGTCCCGGTGCCCGGTGATTGATGGAGGGGGTCTCCGGCGATTCCTCGGGAAAGGGGGGGGGCGGTCCGGTGATGCCGGTGCACGAGGAGGGGAGAGAGGAAACTCGAGGGTCCTGAGGGGGTCCCGGTGCACGAGGATGGTTAAATTCGGGGGTCCTGGTGCTCGGAGGGGGGGTCGGTTCCTGGTGTGTGACACAGAGAGAGACCGCGGTGACACTGGGGACCCTGGCACGGGGCTGGTGACACTCAGGGGCTCCGGGTGGCACAGAGACTCTCCCCAAATTCTCTGCCACGAGGTCCTGGTGGCACGAGGGGCTCTCGGTGATACGAGGAGCTGGTGGCACTCCAGGGGCTCCTGATGGCACAAGGAGCTGGGAGCAATTGAGGGGCTCTTGGTGACACAGGACTCTCAGTGTCACTTGCCGGGCTCTCGGTGACACGAGGAGTCCCCCCGTTCCTCCTGGTGGCACTCGAGGAGCTCTTGGTGACACTCGTGGGGCTCTCAGTGACACGAGGAGCCCCCAAATTCCTCTCAGTGACACAAAGAGCTCCCCAAACTGGTCTGGGTGACACGAGGAGACGGTGGCACGAGAGGAGCCCTATGCACGAGGATCCGTCGCACGAGGACCCCCAAAACTCCTCACGCGGGACCCCCCACTCAGCGCGAGCCCCTCCCCCTCCTGCTCCTCCCCCCGGGGGTCTCCGGGTGATCCCGCCCCAGGTCCTCCCCTTTCCCCCTTTTCCCCCAGGACTGGGAAGGTCGGAGGGACTGAAGGGGGGGGTGCAGGTGCGGGTTTTTTTCGGGGGGGGTCCCGGCGGCCCCCGGAGCCGGGTCAGTGCTCAGCAGCGGGGCCGCGCCGCTCGCACCCGTTGGCCGAGAACGGGGGGGGCGGGGCGGCCCGGGGACCACGCTGGGCCCCCAAATCACACCCGGGTCTGCTGCTTTAGTCCTGTGCTCCCAGCGCTGATTTTTCTCCTTATTCAGTCTTTTGATGTATATTTTTTGCTAAGATTTAATAAACCTTTAAAATTTTACAAAGTGAGCGTCGTTTCTCCAACCGTGCACTGCCGGGTTGGAGGTGCAGTTGGAAGGAGAGAGGGGTGAGGGAAAGCTGGTTTGAGGGTGTGATCAATGTGACTCGTGCTAATTAAATTGTAACTATATTAGCAAAATTGTATTTAGATCAATAGAAGACCATTGTTACCGAGTGAAAGGGGGGGAGATGGGTGAGACAGGATAAAAGATATCTTCCAGATGTTGGGAGTCGAAGAAGGAGGTTAGAAGAAAGTCAGATAAGAATAGTAGAAGGACGTAGGTCTGATAAGCAGCATCTAGAAATACAGCTTCAACCTTGAAATGGGCAAAAATGGAATGATTCCAAGCATGGGACTTAATTAAAGTCATGTTATGGAAAACATCTGCTCAGTCACACAGAGCACCTGCGCTACCTGCAGGTCACACCTCGGTCACTGATGATGATGATGGGCCTTCACCGGAAATAAGACCCTCAAAAGGATAAGAGACCCCCAACCCATTAGTAGAGCATGCGCCGTGCAGTATAGTTACGTAGATTTTAGGAATAGAAACTAGGAGGAGCTTTCTAGAAACTTCCGTAGCCTATAGTATATAAGTGGGATTGTTAGCCTGGATGCTTTGGTACGAGAGGAAGGGCAGGCCCCTCCCCGTACCCCCGGTCGGTTTTGCTTATGCTTTATACGAACCTCAATTATACTAAAACACTTACTCTCAAATTTTATCCATCCCAAATTATACAACTGTAATACTTTACTTGGATGGTATTCAGTTTCAATAATTTTTGTAATCATCTTTAATACTTTTGATTGTATTCATTTATAATTGTTACTATTAAAAATTTGTTGTTACTTTTAATCTTTGTTGTTTGTTTAATTGGAAAAATAGAAAACCATTCATAACAATTTGGTGCCGAAACCCGGGAACTCCAGTCCAAGTGACGAGTGGCTAATTTTGGGAAGGAGCTCCCCACCAGTTGTTAAGGTGGTCCCAAGGCTAGACCAGGCTCTCTTGGAAAAGGAGTTCCAAATTAAAATAAAGCATAAGCAAAAGAAGCTCGCTACAAGGAGGCGCGCCAGAAGAAGAAGGCTCCCGTAGGAACGCCGGCAGAAAGGGAAAGGTGCCCGTAAAACGTCTTGTGCACAAGAACCCTGTGCGAAAATGGGCTGTGTGAGTACCATGGGGTTGGGTAAAGGGGGCGGCTGTGTGCTTGTGTGTGAGTGAGAAATGTCTGAAAGGGGAGAGCGAGTGAATACCCCGGGAGGGACTGGGAGGGAAAGTCCCAGCCCGAGAACTCACGGGAAAAGTCTTTGAGAAGGGAGCTGATGCTCGGAAGAAGTGATTTAAGAAGGGAGTGAATGAGTCAGGTTCAACTATCTGTTGGGAGGATAATAGATGGAAGTTTTGGTACGTGATTAAGAAAGGATTGTGGAAAATAGTCAGAAAGAGAGGTTGGGGAGAGAATAAAAGGAAAAGAAGGAATTAGGTGGGAAACAAGTGGTTGGCAAAAGAAGTGAGATTGGTATATTAAGCGAAGGAGTTGAACCGCAGAACAAATGAGAGAGAGCAAGGGAAATGTTGCCGCCAGAGATGGGTCAGAGGAAAAGTAAAATCTCTGACCCAGGGGTTGTGAATTATGAGAATAGTTCACAAGAACCCGGTGTGCCTGGGAACCGAGAGGGGGTTTCCCAGAAGGGGAGCGAGATTCCTCAGGACAGCCCCCTGGGAATCATGTTACAATACTGGGGTACAAGTGAATCCCGGAGAGGAAAAAGTAAGCAGAAAATGATACAGTACTGTATGTTTGAGTGGACAAAAGAAAAGATCCGTGCAGACAATTTATACTGGCCAGAGTTTGGATCATGTGAGGATTGGATTTGTCAGGCTTTAAATCTATATGTGAATTCAAAACAACGTTTTAATTAAGAAGAAAGTGAATATACTGCTTTGTGGCTTCCAAAAAGTGTGTGAGGGGTAAATTTATAGTTCAAAGGCAAGAAAAAAAAAGGTTATTCGTTATACCCTTTGCAAACTAAAGGACGGGCAGCAAGAAGGGGCTGGCTAAAGCCATGGGAATCGTTAAATCACCTCCCACCCCCATACAGACAGCCTGGCCAGCCTGGCCAGCCCTTGGTCCCCGATGCACCCCCTATTCAAGTCGAGCCAGTAGCACACAGAACTAGAGGCAAAAGGGAACAAGAGGAAGAAAGTGACAAAGAGAGTGAGGAAGCAGGAAGGGAAGATAGATTATACCCTCCTAGAGAGGTTCCAATGGCAAATCTGGCCCCAGGACAGGGACCTATTGGTTACGTGAGTGATCCCCTGAATACTAGGGACTTTAGGAAATTTAAGAAAGAGATGGGCAGGATGCCAGAAGATCATATTGAGGTAGCAAAGAAACTAGATCAGTTATTAGGACTGAATATTTACACCTGAGTGGAATTGCAGTCTATTTTAGAAATCTTGTTTACAGTGGAAGAGAGAAATGATTAGATAGTCAGGAATACAGGCTTAGAATAGAGATCATTAGAAGCCAAACCAAAGAGATCAGAAATGGCCTATGGCAGATCCAAATTGTAATAATCAGGAGGTAGAACATAGGCAAAATATGAGAGATTTCAGGTAAATGATTATCCAAGGTATTCAGGAAGCAATGCCCAGAGGACAAAATATAGGGAAATCTCTGAGTGAGCACCAAGAGAAAGATAAATGCCTGGCAGAATGGTTAAAGAGACTAAAAAAAAAAAAAGGATTTGCAGTTATACTCAAGCATAGACCCCGATACACCAGCAGGGCAGGTCCTTTTGAAAACACAATTTGTAGCTAAGTCTTAGGGGGGGACATCAGGAAAAAGTTAGAAAAATTGGAAGATTAGCAGGATAGGAGCTTCAGGAGTTGTTAAAGGAAGCACAAGAAGCGTATGTTCGGAGAGATGAGGAAAAGAAAATTAAAGCCAGGATTCTAATGACAGCAATCCAAGAAATACAAGCAGCCACAAACACAAAGAATTTATCAGGAAAAAAATATTAATTCAAGAAAACTAAGGGGGGGTCAGGAGCTCATTTATTTAATATGAACCAAAATACCAGAAGACCCCTTGATAAAGCTGAAAGTAGATTCTCAAAATGAAGAAATCATATTTTTAGTAGACACAAGGACTTTGTTTTAGTTTAAGGTAAATTTAGAAAGAAACTTTTGAATAGAATTTTTCTGAGAAACAAATTTAAGCAATCTTTTTTTAATTAGTTAGAGAAAAAAAAAAATTCCTCAGAGAGAAGTGGGAAAAATATTTATTTAACAGGCAAAACACTTTCCAGTGTCCATAAAAATGAACAATATTAAACAACAAAACTTCTTATTGTTTCAAAAAGATGACAGATTCAAAAGAAGGTTTTTTTGTAAGTTGCAGCTTAACTTACTTAGTCTGGTATCAGTTCCTTCAGTGCTGGGAAATGCCTTGGCCCAGGCCAGGCTAGGTGAGCTACAGTGTGAGCTTCCAGTGCTTTCTTGGGTTTTCAGTCCAGAGCAAAATTGAATAATTCAAGAAAAAAAGAAGAAAAACAGACTCCAGGGAATTTTTTACTTTAATTGGTTAAGAAGAAAAAAAAAAACCTAACCAAAAAGCAAAAGAGAGTTCTCTCCCGCTGTCCACTGCAGACAACTAGGTCTGTGAGCAGGAATGCGGGGGAGTCAGTGTAGTTTCTGATAACTAATTCTGCACTTTTTCTCTCCTCTTTCACTCTTGGAATCAGTCTTAAAGCTGCAGAATTCAATATTCAACACCAACTGAACAGACTATTTAAAGATACAAGCATCATAAAATAAAAAGAAATAATTTAGCTGATAATAAAGCAGGGGGGGAGCCCTAGGAGAAAACGGCAGTGTGAGTGTGGCTTTTCGGGAAGCAAAAGCACAGGGTGGGGCACATGCTTTTCCTTGGCAGAAGTGGAGGCTGTGAAAAAGCTGGGGGTAACCCTAAAAAAAGGATGAATTCTTCTGCCCAATAGTAAAAGAGCGGTGCCAGGACTTTTGGCCCAACAGATCCCAGACAGCTCACATGGGGGGATTCACTGGGGCACGAGGGCACTTTGTGACCATTTTGTAAAATTTTATTAAAAAACAAATTACTCAAATTGTAATAAATCGAATAAAGCTAAGGAGGGTACTGGGTGCCAAAAGCTCCAGTCCATATAGAGTTAGCATAGAACCACTGTACTTTGGGACCAAGAGAGAATGTGATTTTTATATTATTTTACTGCTGTTTGAAATACCAGTTTAAAGTTGTTTTAAAAGGTGCATTATCAAAGTCTGGACATCCTGAATTAGCTGCCAGCTGCAACCTCATTGAACCTGAAGGCAGAACAGCGCTGATGGGAAAGAATCAGACACCTCGTTGATCAATGAAAACAGCCCAGGAGGATTGAAAAATTTCTCCAAGAGCCTCCAACAAACATGAACTGATTTATTTGAAGAACTACAACTCCAGAAAAAAAGACTGGTAACACCTGTTATTAAGAGGGTCAAAAACATAATTAACACACTGGGAAATTACTAACCATGGCTTAAAGCGTTGTCCATAAATTTGTGTTATTTGTACCTATTGTTTTAATTTGTAGTAAAGAGTAACTAGAGTGAGAAAAAAAAAAGATAATTGGTTTGTTTAAGTTGTGTATGTAAACAGCTAACTTTAAAAAAAAAAAATTTTTAGTAATTTTTTTGGAATGCTATTGGGACAAGTTATGTGAAAACAAATCTTGTAGTTGGCATATCTCCGGAGCTTTAGTGGATTAGGAAAAATAGCTGATCAATCTAAGGAGAAAGATAAGGCAGTGCTGCAGAACTACGAATACTTTGTGCCATCTTTGGAACAAAAAAAAAAAAAGTTAAAATAGTTCATACGAACCTTATGAGGCCAAGCGTATCAAAAAGAAACAAATTCCAGGATAAAAACTTTGCTACCGAGAAGATGGACATCTCGGCCCTTGGCTGCAACCCAAGGGGCCTTGAGACAGGTAGAAAGTTAAAATTCCTGAGAATTATTTTCATTGTGCTTACTATAATACCCCTGGCAACTGGCTAAAACCATAAGACAGCATGGAGCAAAAAAGAACAGACCATGCAGGAACAAATTACAAGAAGACAAGCAATGCAAGAGCCAGCAGTAAAGAAACAAACTGTTCCTGATCCCTGTGGGTCAAGGATAAGATGGAATCAGTTTTTGTGGCACATTCACATGTTACTGCTGCCTGTTATGACTGTACCAGCTTTTTAGAAAATTGTGTGAAAAGTCCAAAATTCTATTGAGTAAGAAGAAATTTAGGATTCAATGAGTGAACTCCTTATCCTAACAATAATCAACTTTGTCCTAGATATAAAATTTTCTTTTGTTTTGAAAAATATAATAATGGAAGTTGAAAAACAAAAAGAAACAAAAAAAAAAAGATAGGAAAAGATCAAAAGGAAAGAGTTAAGGAAATTGAATGAGCTGTATAAACAATTAAAACAGCACTATAGCGACTGGGATTTGCCAACTTCAAACAAAAATTTGTTTGTAGATCTGATGCAAGAAATTGCCACAGAATTGGGATTATCTAAATGTTTTGTTTGTGGAGGACTTAGAATGGCTAAAAGATGGCCATGGAGAGGTGAAGGTTTGGCTCCAGAACAATTTTTAAAATGGAATCATACACAAATTTCTAAGACCCTAAAACGGCCTGAAGGCTGGGTCCTGAGTCATCAAGTCATTGGAACAGTTTGTATAACTCGGGAAAGGAGAAAATACACTGAAGTGGTGGGATATACTCCTTGCCTATCTACTTTAGTAGTAAATTCAGACAATAACACAAAGACCTGGCAACCCAAGAGTCCTACTGGATATTGGGGAATAGCAAAAGAAATGAATTGCAAGTGGAATAATCAAACTAATTTGTGCTGGCATAACAGTTCTGGAGCTAACCCCTACCAATCCATAAAAGACTTAAAATCTTATTGGGAACAACCAGAAAATACAAAAGAAAGATGGAAAGCCCCTGATGGAATATATTGGGTTTTTGGGCAACGAGCATACAGTGAACTACCCTGAAAATGGGAGACAACTTGTACCTTATGAATTATACGACCCTCCTTCTTTGTCATACCAAGGTCTAAGAGCAATATACTAGGAACACCACTTTATGAAACCTTAGAAAGAAAAAAAAAAGAAAATTAAATCTCGACTTTCCGATGGCGGGAGGAAACCAAAAATGGAAAGATGAAGAATGGCCTGCAGAAAGAATTATAGCATACTATGAACCTGCTACTTGGACTCAGGATGGGTCTTGGGGATATAGAACTCCAATTTACCTATTAAACCGGTTGATAAGGCTCCAGGCTGTAGTGGAAGTCGTCTCAAACCACACAGCAGACGCTTTAAAGTTGTTGGCCAAACAGCATTCACAAATGCGAGCATTTGTATATCAAAACAGAATTGCCCTAGACTACCTGTTGGCAGAAGAAGGAGGAGTTTGTGGGAGGTTTAATGAATCTGAGTGTTGTGTGGAAATAGATGACCACGGGGAAGCCATCACCAGACTTGCTGACAAAATTAAAAGAGTGGCACATGTACCAGTTCAAAAATGGAATTCTATCCTGAAAGCTGACTGGTGGGATAATCTTTTTGGGGGTGTGTGGTGGAAAAAATTAGGATTCATGCTATTGTGTTCTGTTTTAGGTCTATTGTTTCTGCCTTGCATGATACCATGTCTAATCAGACTAATACACTCAGTAATTCAAGGAATGCAACTTACAGCCATACCTATAGATCCAGAATTAACAACAAAAGGAAAAATAAACTCCTTGATGGTACTGAAAGCGCAATCCACTTGCACTCGAAGAAGAAAAATCGAGAAAATAGTGATTGAATGCAAAGAGAATACCCTGGCATGAGAAATGTTAACCAAATTTGAGAAGAAGTGTGAAGAGCTAGATGCCACATGAAAAATGTTAAAAAAATTAAAAGCTAGTATAAAGGAACACAGACAATACGAAGTAGCAACTTTTTAGAGCACGAATCAATATAATCAAAAAGAGAAATGGGGGAATTGTGATAAATGTGATTCGTGCTAATTAAGTTGTAACTATATTAACAAAATTGTATTTAGATCAATAGAAGACAATTGTTACAGAGTGAGAAGGGGGAGATGGGTGAGACAGGATAAAAGACATCTTACAATCTTACAGAGGTTGGGAGTCGAAGAAGGAGGTTAGAAGAAAGTCAGATAAGAATAGTCGAAGGACGAAGGTCTGATAAGCGGCATCTAGAAATACAGCTTCAACCTTGAAGCTGTCAAAAATGGAATGATCACAAGCATGGGACTTAATTAAAGTCATGTTATGGAAAACATCTGCTCAGTCACACAGGGCGCCTGCGCTACCTGCAGGTCACACCTCGGTCACTGATGATGATGATGGGCCTTCACCAGAAATAAGACCCTCAAAAGGATAAGAGACCCCCAACCCATTAGTAGAGCATGCGCCGTGCAGTATAGTTACGTAGATCTTAGGAATAGAAACTAGGAGGAGCTTTCCAGAAACTTCTGTAGCCTACAGTATATAAGTGGGATTGTTAGCCTGGATGCTTTGGTACGTGAGGAATGGGAGCCACTCCCCGTATCCCCGGTCGGAGGGGGGCCCCTCCCCGGTCGGTTTTGCTTATGCTTTATACGAACCTCAATTATACTAAATTACTTACTGCCAAATTTTGTATATTCTTAAATATATGCACTTTGATTGTTTCATCTCCAATACTTTAATTGTCATCTCCAATACTTTGATTGTATTCACTTTGTTACTATTAAAAACTTACTATTAAATTTAATCTTGTTGCTTGATAAATTGAGAAAAATAGAACATCATTCATAACACCAATAAAGTCACTTTTACAGGACTCCTCTGTCTCCTGCGGGCACACAAACCTCTGTCCACGGGAATTTTCCCGTACAGTCCCGGGCACAGGGCAGACACCTCTGTGCCACCCACAGCAACCGGGACGAGCCAGCGCTGCTCCGGCACCGGCTCCTGCCGAGGCCCCAGCGGGAAGGAGACCGCGGGCAGCCGCTCCCGCAGCGCCCTCAGCCCAGCGCCAACACGGGCCGGCACCGGCACAACCAACCCGCCAGAGCCCCCTGCCGCCCCCGAGGCCCGCAGCGAGCCCCGAGCCCCCGCACAACCGAGCGCGGCTCCCACCTGCGCTGGGGCCGCCTCCGAGCTCCGCCGCCGCCGCCGCCTCCCCGGGCTCCGGCCGCTGCCGCCGCTGCCGGGCCCGCACAGACGCTGCCACAATGGCGCCTTTGCTGCTCTGCCCAATCAGCGCGCGACAACCAGGAGTGACATTGGCACAATCAGCCAATGGCAGCGAGGGCCGGGCTCTGCACACGGCCCAGCCTCGGCCCGCGCTCTCAGGGCCCCCCGGGCTGTGGGAGGGCAAAGGCGGAGATGAGGAACAGCCCTGGGACGGGCCCGGGCCCGAGCCGCCATTCGCCTGGAAACACAAACAAAGTTCTCCGCAGCTCCCGGCACGCCTTTCCCAGCCCCGCGTGTTCGCTGCCTCCGGCTCAGCGGGAAGCCCAGGAGTCTCACTTCTCCTACCTCCTAATTAGGAGCATCAGTGCATGGCTTTGATTTCCCGCACAAAAAGGGAAAACTGCCCCAAACCCCTATGGATGAGTGGGAGAGGGGAGAGATTTCTGGCAGAAAACTCCAAAAACTCAGAGCATGAGAAGTAAATGGAGACCCTTCAAACCAGCTTTCCACACGCCTCCCTCCTTCCAGCTGTACCTCCTACCTCGGCAGTGCAGGGTGGGAGAAACGACGCTCACTTTGTAAAATTATATAGGTTTATTAAACCTTAGCAAAAAAAAATACAACAAAAGACTGAATTAGGAGAAAAATCAGCGCTGGGAGCACAGGACTAAAGCAGCAGACCCGGGTGTGATTTGGGGGCCCAGCGGGGTCCCCGGGCCGCCCCGCCCCCCCCCCCCGCCTTCGATCTCGGCCAAGGGGTGCGAGCGGCGCGGCCCCGCTGCTGAGCACTGACCCGGCTCCGGGGGCCGCCGGGACCCCCCCGAAAAAACCCCACACCTGCACCCCCCCTTCAGTCCCTCCGACCTTCCCAGTCCTGGGGGGAAAGGGGGAAAGGGGGAAAGGGGAGGACCTGGGCCGGGATCACCCGGAGACCCCCGGGGTGAGGAGCAGGAGGGGGGGGGGGTCGGGCTCGCGCTGAGTGGGGGGTCCCGCGCGAGGATTTCGGGGGGGTTCGCTCGAGGAATTTTGGGGGTCCTCGTGCGACGGATCCTCGTGCAAAGGGCTCCTCTTGTGCCACCGTCTCCTTGTGTCACCCAGACCAGTTTGGGGAGCTCTTTGTGTCACCCAGAGGAATCTGGGGGATCGTAGTGTCACCGAGAGCCCTGCGAGTGACACCGAGAGCCCTGTGTCACCAAGGGCCCCTCAAGTGCCCCCAGCTCCTTGTGCCATCAGGAGCCCCTGGAGTGCCACCAGCTCCTCGTATCACCGAGAGCCCCTCGTGCCACCAGGACCTCGTGCCAGAGAATTTGGGGAGAGTCTCTGTGCCACCCGGAGCCCCTGAGTGTCACCAGCCCCGTGCCAGGGTCCCCAGTGTCACCGGGGTCTCTCTCTGTGTCACACACCAGGAACCGACCCCCCCCTCCGAGCACCAGGACCCCCGAATTTAACCGTCCTCGTGCACCGGGACCCCCTCAGGACCCTCGAGTTTCCTCTCTCCCCTCCTCGTGCACCGGCATCACCGGACCGCCCCCTCTTTCCCGAGGAATCGCCGGAGACCCCCTCCATCAATCACCGGGCACCGGGACCACCAGAGGACCTCCCCCATCAATCAGCACCGTCACCGTGCACCGGGACTCCCCCCACCATCGAGCAGTGACACCCCCTCATCGTGCACCGGGACCGCCGGACCCCCCTCAAACATCGCCAGCCTCGGGCACCGAGATCACCGGAGACCCCTCCATGAGTCACCGGGACCCCCCCGTCATGCACCAGGACCACCGGAGACCTCCCCAGGAATCACCGGACACCCCCTCACGAATCACCGGGCACCGGGACGCCCCCTCGGGCACCGGGACTGGACCCCCCCCTCGTGTACCGACCACCCTCCGGTGCACAGGGCCCGGACCCCCCTTTGTGCCCCCCCCTGCCCATCCCGGGGATTCCGCCCCTCCCCTTTGACTTCCCCCGTGTCAGGAAAATTAATCCACAAACACCAGAGGTTTATGTCCAAAAAGGAGACAGAGGAGTCCTTTTTGCTTTATTCGAATAAAGGGAGAGGCCATGGGACATTCCCCTGGGATCTCTCAAATTTTCGGAGGACGCAGCCTCCTTTTTATCCTATTTTCCCGGCCGCATTTCCCTCTCTCTTTCCCCATTGGCTGAGGTACTTGAGAGGCACAGACTTCCCGGAACGCCTGATACCTGAAATTCCCCTCTAATGTATAACCCTCCCTTTTAATTTTTAATTCTTATAGAATTCATAGTTTTCCCCCCGTTGCTTCTTTCATCTTTCGATATCCAATTTCATTTATCAGCAGCCCTACACTTTGTTTGTAAAGGCAAATATCTCTTTCCATTCATCAATCAGTGGAATCCATCCCATTGTTTCTTTTATCTCTCAGTGCTAGCCTTATCTATAGGCTGATCCACAACTCATTTGTAAAGACAAATTTAACATTCCTCTCAATCCCTCCTCTTTTATTTGTTTAATAATTGTCTTTACAAACTTTAGCTATCATTGACTTAATTTCTTGTTTCTGAGTTCTTTTTGGTTTTGTAATTATTTGGAGTGACATCAATTTCTTTTATAACCATCTCTGGATCAGTAGGCGTGGCTATTACCTGCATCCCGTTGATCACATGTTGAATAAGTTGTACTAAGCAAGGGATCATGCATGGTAAAAAGATTAGAGTTGCTACAGCACATAAGAGGTAAAAAAAGTAGTTGTTTAACCCATAGTCCACCAGGTAGCCAAGAAAACATGTCCCATTCCCATAAAGGTTTTTGCTACTTTTTCTCCTTAAGTCAAAACAATTATTTTCCCATTTTTGGCTCCAACCTAACTGATAATATAAAGGTAACATTATTAAGAGAAACATTCTGATTGTGTAATCTAATTTCCTAACTTAATTTTTACTTTCACGTTGTTTTTCACACCACTTGTGGCGAGTGAAGGCACAGAAACAGCTTAACATAAAGAAAACAATGACAGCAAGGGTTGGCCCCCAGTGCCTGGAGATCTGAGAGGAGGGATGCCCACACAAACTATTTCAGCAGGCACTCTGTGGGTGGGCACACGAGGCTTCCCCCGATGTCGACGCACTGGCTGCTGCTCCAGTCCACTCCTGACGAGTGTCAGTCGCGGCTTCCCGTCCTTCTCCTCCAGCTGAGATGTCCAAATCTCTGGGGCTGCAGAGACCTTGGCCCGAGTGTGATGGGTCCAGCCGTGTTCAGCTGTCTTGACGGCTGTGTCTGTGCTCAGCAACACCTGGAAAGGTCCACGCCACTTGGCCACCAGTGGTGCTTCTTCCCACTCCTTAACTAGGACCCAGTGTCCCGGTTGGATGTTGTGAACAGCAAAAGTCCAAAGGCAAGGTTTGTGCCAGCTGAGCTTCCTGTCAAAGAGATTTCACAAGAGACAGTATGCGAGCCATATATTGTTTTAAATACACATCACTTATCTTTATCCCCCCACTCGGCTGAGAATTACAAGGGTAAGGAATTCCAAAGATCAATTCAAAGGGAGATAATTGAATATCTTCCCTGGGTCTTATCCTTGCTAAAGCCGGGGGCAGGAGCCGTACCTACGGCATCTTAGTTTCTATTACCAGCTTCAGGAGATGTTTCTTTATTTCTCCATTCATCCTCTCAACCTGGCCCGAACTTTGTGGGTGCCAGGGGGTATGGAGGTTCCACCGTATTCCTAAAGCAGTCATAACTCCTTGAAGAATTTTTCCTGTAAAATGAGTTTCCCTATCTGAATCTATCGCATCCACCATCCCTTATCTTGGAATTTTTTGTTCCAAAAATATTTTAACAACTGATCCTGTAGTTGCTGACACAGTTGGAAATGCTTCTGGCCACCCGGTTAATTGACATACTATTACCAGAAGATATTTAAATCTTGCCACTCGAGGCATTTCAGTAAAATCCACCTGGCATCTCTGGAAGGGACGTACTGCCCAACGCCTCCCTCCCCTGGCCAGTTTCTTTGTAACTTTGTTGTTGGTTTTAGCACAAGTCAAACAGCCTTCAGTGGCTCGCTTTGCCAGGCTAAAGAGACCAACAGCAGCGTTCATTTTGAGGAAGGCTTCTGCCAGTCCTCGGGAGCCCCAGTGACTCCCTTCATGAAGTTGTTTTAACAATTGTAAGGCTAGAGCTTTTGGTATCCACTGCTTACCATCCCTTGTAAACCAATTATTTTCTCTTTTCTCTGCCCCACTTTTTTTTAATTATCTCAAGTTCCTCTGGTGGAAAAGAGAGTTTCTCTGGCAGCGGTGCAGTTACTGGGAGCAAAGGCAGGATCTTAGAGACTTCTGGCAACAATGCAGCTTTGCGAGCTTCTTCATCAGCCAGTCGGTTTCCTATTGCCTCTTCCGACCATCCTGCCTGATGCCCCTTAATGTGGATTATCGCCACCTTTTTTTTGGTAAATTCACTGCCTCCAATAGGCGAGAGATTAAGTTCTCGTGAGCTAATGTCTGTCCTCTGCAGCTTAATAAACCTCTTTCTTCCCATAGTTTTCCAAATGCATGTATTACCGCATATGCATATTTAGAATCAGTAAAGATATTTACTGTCTTGTCCTGGTATAATTCACAGGCTCTCACAAGCGCGTACAGCTCTGCTGTCTGAGCTGACCAGGTGTGTGGTAACCTCCCCCCTTCCTTTAATTGCTTCCCATTCACGATAGAGTATCCTGTAAATCGTTTCCCTTCTACCACCTTGGAGGACCCATCAATGAACACATTCTCTCCCTCAGGCCAGGGAATATCCCGTAGATCTTCTCTAACCCGTGTCTGGAGGTCTATAACCTGGATACAATCATGGATTTCTTCCTGGCCCTCCTTTTCTCCAGGGCCATTTAAATAAGAGGCTGGATTAAAAATTTCCCCACCTTTAAATTCTAAATCCTCCTGTTCCATTAAACAAGATTCATACTGTAATAATCGAGCACTCGTCATCCACTTAGAGGCTCTCTCAGTTAACAAAGCTTTAATCTGATGTGGGACTTTAACAATGAGATCCCCTCCCCTTGTCAGCTTTCGGGCTTCAGCCACCATCAGAGCTGTGGCTGCACAGTTCTGCAGACAATGGGGCCAGCCTCTGGCCACCGGGTCTAACAACTTAGAAAAATAGGCAACAGGCCTCCGTGTTCCCCCATGCTCTTGCACCAAAATTCCTTTAGCATGACCCTGTTTGACATCCACATATAGCTGAAATTCTTTTTCTGCGTCTGGAAGAGCCAAGACTGGGGCCTTAACCAATTTGTCTTTTAATTTCTTAAAGCTTTTTTTTTCTCCTTCTGGTGTCCATACCACAACATTAGGACTGTTTTGAGTTAAAAAGTTATATAAAGGTCTGGCCACCACAGAAAAATCCTAGATCCATGCTCTACAGTACCCCACCAACCCTAAAAACTGCCGTAACTCCTTTTTAGTCTGGGGTAATGGTACCTGTAAAATCCCTTGTATCCTTTCTGGATCAATACACCGTAACCCTTCAGACAGAATGTGTCCCAAATATTTGACCTTCTTTTCTACTAACTGTGCTTTCTTTTTGGATACTCTAAGTCCCTTTTTTGCAAGAAAATTAAGCAGCTTTACAGTAGCCTCTTCAACCACCTTTTCCTGTTCCCCTGATAAGAGCAAATCATCTACACACTGCAACAACTTGACTCCTAAGGGTGGAGTAAACTCTCTTAATATTTTCTGCAAAGCTTGCCCAAACAGAACTGGTGACTCTGTATATCCTTGAGGGAGTACTGTCCATGTCAATTGTTGTTTCATCATTTTCCCTCCTTCCTCCTGTTCCCACTCAAAAGCAAAATACTGTTTACTATCTTCTGTGATTGGACACCCCCAGAAAGCATCCTTCAAATCCAGTACAGAATAATACTGATGTGAAGAAGGGATTTGATTTAGGATTGTGTATGGATCTGGAACTGTGGGATGCCTTGGTTTGACAATCTCATTTATTATTCTTAAATCCTGCACCATTCTGTAGGTTCCATCCGGTTTCTTAACCGGCAGGATAGGAGTGTTATAGGGAGACATACACGGCTCTAAAAGACCTGCTTTTAGCAGGGACTCAATAACAGGCTGTAACCCCTTCTTTCCCTCCCTTGAAAGAGGGCATTGCTTTTTAGACACCACTTGTCCTGGTTGCTTCAAATTGGAGAGGCTCTATGTCCAGTTTCCCATATTTCCCTGGAGCTGCCCATACTTCTGGATTTATTTTAGCATAAGCCTTTTCAGACATTTTACACAAAGATATCACAGTTTCGGACTCCGTGTCACTTCGTACAATACTAATTTGCATTCCCATTCTAGCCATCAAATTTCTTCCCAGTAAATTACAATCACAATTAGGAACAAACAAGAATTCATGCAGTTCAAATCTGTCCCCCACATCTATTAACAGCGGTTGAATAAAATGCACTCGCTCATCCTTCCCGCTTACTCCTTGAATAACCAAGGATCTTTTTGACAATTTCCCCCCCTTAGGTATAAAATTTAAGGTGGACCGAGAGGCCCCCGTGTCTACCAAAAAACACACCTCCTCTCGATCCGGACCCACCTTAAAAGTTATCAAGGGCTCCTGAGTGGTGGGTCCTTGGTATAATAGGAGCCCCTGACACCCCTAACAATCCATTTCTATTATTCTCTGGACTTCCTCCTCCTGAGGGTCCAGTTGTTTTTGCGGACACTCATTTTTCCAATGCCCTTCTGCCCTGCAGACAGCACACTGGTTCTTCTCCAGCCGCTGTTTGGGTCGGCTGTCCCCTGCCGAGGAGGGAATCCCTCTGCCCCTTCCTTGTGGCCGACCCCGTCCCCTCTGTCCCTGGGGACCCCTTGGACCCTGTGGTTTATTCCTCCGGGGCTGCAAAAACTCTGCCATCATCCTTGCTTTAGTTTCTGCCTTTTCCTCATCCCTTCTTACATATATCTGCTGTGTTTTTCTAACCAATTCCTCTAGAGACTTATTTTGTCACTCTTCATCTTTTTGTACTCCTTTCCTTATATCAGGCCAGGCTTTAGTAACAAATTGCACCTCAAGCAATGTGTTGAAGGCTGGCCCTTCAGGATCCATCCCCCCGTGCTTCCTCAAGGCATCCCTAATCCTCTCCAACCAATGAGGGCTTTCCTGTTTCTCCTGTTCTAACGACAGAGCCTTAGCTATGTTGTTCGTTCTGGGAGCCGCTGACTTGATTGCCCTGATCAAATAAGCACGGCAATCACGGTGAGCCAGACTGGCCTGGTTATTTGGGTCCCACTGGGGGTCTGCCTGGGGGATGGCATCACCCACCGTAGGTGCATTGGGTCCAGCCCCCCCTGCTGCTTGTGGGTGTTCATCCTCCCACAGCTGCCGAGCTTTCTGCAAAATCATTCGTTTCTCTGATGACCCAAACAAAATTCCCAAAAGAAAATCCCAATCCTTTCACGTATAATCCGCATTTCCCAAATATTTCTCTATCTTCTCCCCCACCCCTATGGCAACATATAAATATTTTTTTTTAACCCTCTTATATTCTGGGTAGTGAGTGGTACAATTACAAACCCAAATCCTCCCCCTTGACCCCCCAAAGGAACTTGACAGAGTGGCATCTGGTGTACCCCTGTCTCTTGGGGGGCTTCTGATGCCCTAAACTGAGTTCAAATTCTAGTTCTGGGGGGTGATACAACATGCTGCTCCCCTCCCCCTACACCATCACCCTTCTCAGGTGGGGCTGTGGGAATAACATTTCCCTGATCCCCTTGCTCTGAAAGTTGAGGATACAGACGACCTGCAGCTGGCCCTGGGTCAGCTAGCAACACTGGAGGACAAGACGGGGGAAGGAGCTGAAAAACATCCCAATCCTCACCACTTTCCTCTTCCTCCTCTTTTTTCTTAACATATACATTTCTCTTGTTTCTTGTCTGACCCATATTAATCCACATTCCCTTTCAATCCATCCTTTCCAATTCTCCTCTAGATACCTTCACAAAATTCAACACAAATGAATTTTATCTGTTCCATCTGTTCTGGCCATATAAGTCCCCTTGCCAACTTATACTCTGGCCACACAAAATAACAATATTTTACCATTATTTCCATAGTTACTTCTGGGTGAATATACAATCTGTCCCAAGACCTCAGCATTCACCCCAAGGGACTCTCCGGGGATATTATGGGATCGTCATCCCTTTTTCCAGGGCCCCTTCCCGGCTTCACCTTTCCAACCCTCTCTGGGTGCCCCGTTTTACCTGTGCTACCCTCCATGGATGCCCTCTCAGGTTCACCTGTGCTACCCTCCATGGGTGCCCTCCCAGGGTTGCTCCCCGAAGATCCCATTTTACTCACCGGTGAGATTTTCAGTGGTCCTTCCCTGCGGACTCTTCACGGATCCCCCTGGTCCGCCACTCGTCTGTCTCCTGGACAGTCTCGGGAACCCAATGGATCTCCCGGTACCGGCCGGCACCAAGGGGAGCTGATCACCCAAACTGGGTGAGGCGCCTTCAGCTCCACTCGCTGCCCCGGACGGTGGAAAGATCCCGGACGAGCCCCCAAAATTGTCAGGAAAATTAATCCACAAACACCAGAGGTTTATGTCCAAAAAGGAGACAGAGGAGTCCTTTTTGCTTTATTCGAATAAAGGGAGAGGCCATGGGACATTCCCCTGGGATCTCTCAAATTTTTGGAGGACGCAGCCTCCTTTTTATCCTATTTTCCCGGCCGCATTTCCCTCTCTCTTTCCCCATTGGCTGAGGTACTTGAGAGGCACAGACTTCTCGGAACGCCTGATACCTGAAATTCCCCTCTAATGTATAACCCTCCCTTTTCCTTTTTATTTTTTATATAATTCATAGATTCCCCTCCCCCCTTACTTCTTTCATCTTTTGATATCCAATTTGATTTATCAGCAGCCTTACAGTTTGTTTGTAAAGGCAAACATCTTTTTCCATTCATCAATCAGTGGAATCCATCCCATTGTTTCTTTTATCTCTCAGTGCTTAACCTTATCTACAGGCAGATCCAGAGCTCATTTGTAAAGACAAATTCAACATTCCTCTCAGCCCAGAGGAGAATCTAGCACAAAATATTCTCCCTGTGTACTGCACGACAAAAAATATTCAGGGGAAAATACAGTGGCAGCTGAGACTTGTGGAACTCCCAGAATACTGAGCCTGCAGAGGAGGCAAACAGCCCTGGCAGTGCCTGAGGGGACTTCTCCTCACAGACTCCTCTCAAATGTGTCACTTCAGCACGGGAAGGCTTTCAAACCTTTGCCTTTCCTTCCTCCTGTGCTAAAATTTAAGGCTCCTCCTGAGAAAATACCGACCTACAAATAGTTCTCCATTCCTCAACAAAGCTACTCAGGTGCTCAACTTAAGAAAGAGCAAAACAAAAGGTATTCAGTAATTTCCCATCAAGGCCTATTTGCAGAGAAACCCCATCATATGGGACCGAATATTTATTAACACCAGTTCACTCAAAAGAAACCCAACCCTGTATTAAGCAGCGTTTTAAACGAGCTTGAATTCTTTTTCCTCACATATCAACTGGACTGGTTTGTTCCTTTTTTGTCCTAGAGAGAATATTAGAACGATTTGCTCTTGACAGGACTCCTTGGGTGGTCCCCAGCCCTGGCTCCTCACCACGCCTTGCCTGGGCTGTTAACGCAGCCTGTCAGCACCACCTGACTTTGGCAGCCTGTTCAGGCCTCGGGCACGGCTGGTGCCACGGTCCCCTCTGGTGCCACGGTCCCGTCTGGCTCCTGGCGTGTCCCTGCTGCTGGAGGAGCCCTGCTCGTGCTGCTGCCTGCGTTCAACAACGCCGGTCCTGCTCCCCAGGCAAAGAGAGACCAAAATCACTGCTTTGGGCAGCTCGTTTAAACGAGTTGAACACTTACTCATCTCTAACACAGACCCCTTAACACCCACATACCAATACCGGGAAGTCACCTCATCTACAGAGCTGAGGAGCCTGAGAGAACAGAAGGTCGACATTCAAGCACATTTGGTTTTTAATTTAGTGGAAGCGCTCACTCGTTCACAAGCCTTACTTGTCAAACTGGATTGTGCGATGCTATTGTCTTGCTTGTGTCAGAGAGAAACCAGAGAGAAATTAGCTAAGAAATAAGAACCACACTTGGGGCTCGGGCTTGGCAGACAAAGGGAGCAGGGCGGCACCTGCCCGCTTTGCCCGAGTCCCTGCTCCTGCCGGACAAAGGCGGACGCGGCTCCGTGCCGGGGCCGGGGCCGAGCGCTCGGGCGGGCGGCGCTCAGGATGCTCGGGCAGCGCCGCGGGCCGGGCGGGCGCGATGGAGCCGCCTGAGGGCTGGGACCCCTCCGGGCGGCCGGCCCGGCGCACGCAGTGGCTGCTCAGCGCCCTCGCCCACCGCTACGGGCTGGAGCGCGGCGTGGAGAACGAGATGGTCGTGCTGGCCAGCGGCCCGGAGCAGTCCCTGCAGGAGATCTTCCAGCAGCGGGACTGCGCCGGGCCGGGCCGCATCCCCGGCGAGGAGTCCCGCACGCTGTGCCGGGCGCTGGCGCCGGAGGAGGCGGCGGAGCCCGAGGAGTGCGCGGGGCTGTGGGACGGGCTCTGGGCCGAGCTCACCTTCCGCCAGCTCCACGCGCGGCTCTGCGGCCACTTCAGCACCCGCGCGGGGCCGCGGCTGCCGCTGGGCCGGGAGGGCGAGCACATCGAGAGCCACATCCGCCCGCGCAGCCCCCGCCGAGCCCGAGCGGCGGCCGCCGGGGCCCTGCTCCCGAGAGCGCTGCGAGGAGATGGTGGCGCTGGAGCGGGCCGAGGAGCGCATGGCCGAGCTGCAGCAGGAGAAGGGCAGCCTGCGGCAGCTGCTGGAGGACCTGTGGGCCGCCCTGCAGAGCAGCGATGCGCGGTGCCCGGCGCTGCGGCTGAGTCCGGGCCGCCTTCTGCACCGCGCTCCCGGCGGCCCCTCGGGTGGCCCCGAGCGCTTCAGGAGAGATGCTGCTCTCGGAAAGTCAGTGTTTAGAACCCCTCCACCTCCGGACTGAGACCGAAGTTGCTCCTTCATCCTCGGCATTAACTTTCCAGTAAAGTTTAGTTACAAGGGAGGCTTTTAGGAGAAATGTATGGCATCGGTGTGCCATTAAATATGTTTGTGATGAGCACTGTTCAAAGTGTAGGGGAGTTCAGCTTAACAAACCCACGTGTCCAATGCTGCTGCTGCTTCTCCTGCACGTGTAGCCAGGATGTGCTGATAGCAGATGCTGGGTATGCACAGCTGCAGGGTTTTTCCTGAAGTAAGAAAGAACTTTGGGATTCTTCCCTGCACAAGCACGTGCCTCAGTCATAAGTGCCTCAGAAATATCAGAAGTGTGTCTTCTTCAGAGTGTGGTCACAAGGGTTCAGAGTTGGAGCCAGTTCTGCGGGCAGGCTGATGAATAGTCTGGGGCTCCTCTGCAGAGCCCCATTCATTCTGGGGCTGCTTTCTGCTGGTTCTGCTGGACTGGCTCGAGTGAAACACACACCCAATTAACAGCAGTTAAATTACTCTGGCATGAAACAGTGGGGAACAGGCAGAGCAGTGAAGGGCAGCATGGACCAGTTGTTCTGGCAGGTCTGACGAGGTCTGGTTTGATACAGCACTCACAGAACTCTGCTCCACCTGTGACACTGCCACTTGCAGTAGATGACTGTTCCTCTTCACAATATCCAGCAAGGCAGGTCAAAGACACTTTTACCATTTTCATCTTCAAAAGGAAGAAGAAATCAGCAGCAAACATGAAGTAACCAGTCAGAGGTCCCGGGAAGAAACAAAAGAACAAAGAGTAGTGGAAAAAAACAGGTGGAGCAGTGATCCTTATCTCTGTGGGAGATATCCTCTGCTAATGGGCCATCTATTAAAACCAGGTGGGGCAGTGTTCTTTATCTTTTCCACAACCCATCCTTCCTCCAGGAAGATATCTTCTGTTAATGGGCCATTGAGTGCCACTGCATGACTGATAAAATTCCATCATCCCATTGGGAGATGCTCCAGCCAGGGGGAGGAGCCAAGCCTTTCCTACCTAGATAAAATCTGAGATTGGGAACACCAAGGCAGCCCTTCCCCACTGGTTTCCAGAGGACAAGAGCTACCAGACCTTTCTACAGCATCACTACTACAACAAGACCACTTCATCGGGACTGCTACCACCACCCTAACTAGCGGGGTGTCAGGTTGTATTCTGATTCTGTCAGTTGTTTTCTTTTGTACTATTGCATGGATTTTTTTTCTCTTATATTTTTCTTATGAAATTCTATTTCTGACTTGGAGTCTTTCACTAGTTTTGCTTTCAAACCAGCATAATTTTGGAGGGGATTTTGGCTGAAGCTTGATATTTGGGGTTGTTTTTGATCCGTGTCTTAAAGTTTGGGGGATTTTGGTTGGGAATCTTGTTGTTTGGGAGGTTATTAGAGACACAAGATGCTCAATGACTTCCAGAGATGAACTTGGGCAAGGAGGAACACCCAGTTTATGGAGCTCTCTTCTTGTTATTTCCCCCTAAACCAGGAATTTTCATTCCCCAGGTGTGCAGGGATGGAGGAGGCAGAAAAGCCCTGGAGATCTCTCACGAGGAGGGGCTGCAAACCCAGCCCAGGGAGCTGCGAGGAGGAAAGACCCTCCCTGAGCCAGGAAGGCAGCCGGAGATCCAGGCAGAGCTCAGAGCTGGTGGAGAAGCCTCCTGGAGGGGAGAAGCCCCACAAGTGCTTGGAATGTGGGAAGGGTTTCAGCTACAGGTCCAAACTGATCCTACACCAGAGGATCCACACTGGGGAAAAGCCCTACGAGTGTGGGGAATGTGGGAAGGGCTTCAGCAACAGCTCCAGCCTGATCCGGCACCAGGTGATCCACACTGGGGAACGGCCCTACACCTGCTTGGAATGTGGGAAGAACTTCGCATGGACCTCTGACCTGAGAAAACACCAGCGCATCCACACAGGGGAGAGGCCCTACGAATGTCCCAAGTGTGGGAAGAGGTTTCAGACCAGCTCCAGTCTCCTCAAACATAAGCGGATTCACACAGAGGAGAGGCCCTTCCGCTGCCCCGACTGCGGGAAGAGATTCAACCGCAACGACAACCTCATCAGGCACCGGCGCATCCACACTGGGGAGAGGCCCTACGAGTGTCCTGAGTGTGGGAAGAGCTTCTCCAGGAGCTCTCACTTGACTCAGCACCAACGGAGTCACCACTAAGGGAAGCCCTGTGAGTGCCCCGAGTGTGGGAAGAGCTTCGTGCTCTGCTCCAGCTCCATCCCCCATGGGAGGATCGGTGTTGGATGATCCCCAGTGACCCCCATTGGGCAGAGCCCTGGTGATCCGTGATCCTGGTTATCCCCGTTGCGTGGGGGGAATTGGTTGGAGAGATTTCTCTCCCTTCTCCTTGTCCCTCTGTGATTTGGTTATAATAAATTCCCTCGCTGTGCCCAGGCTGGCTCTGTTGTTCCCGTGCCGGTGCTCGGGGGGGGGATCTCTCCTGTTCCTTCTCTCACTCCCGGGCCTCTCCTCAGCCAATCAGAGAATGCGATGAAGAAGATTCAGCCGATCAGAGAGAGCAGCTGTGATGACTCACCGGTTGCCGGGCAGACCCGCAGCACCCAGTGTTCCCCACCTGGACCCCACCCTCCCCGCCCAGTCACGATCCCCCCGCGGGGTCCCCCCAAGTCCTTTCCCAGTCCCGCCCCACAATAAACGGGACTGGGCCTAACTGAGAAGCTTTACTGGGAGCAGCCAGGCGGGGTCAGAGTGACAGCGGGGCTGGGGAGGACACACGACCCTCCCCCAATATCAGTGTGGGGACAAAGCAGGGTGTCCTGGCTGGGCTCGAGGCAATGGGCAGGGTCTGCCGCCACTGCTGGGTCAGGAGTTCTGTGGGTGGAGAAAAGGGGGATGTCACCGGACTGGGAGCCTCAGGGGGAGCACATGCGCGCTGGTGGAGGGAGCACACGACTCCCTAGGACCCCTCCCTCTTGCACAAGTAGAATCCGAGCCCCAGTGCTAGGAAGATTGAAGCCCAGCTCGAAGCCCCCAATTCCCATCAGCACCTTGCTCTGGACGGTGTCTGGCAACATCTCTGGGGGATCACAAGGGTCAGGACCCTCCCAAAACCTGTCACAGATACTCCAAATCCCTCTAAGTACCCTCCCAATTTCCTCCAGCCTACCCAGGACCCCTTAAAATCTCCTCCCAGTCTCTTCCCAGCCTCCCCAGCTCCCACCAAAGCCCCTCTTGTCCCTCTCCGGATCCCGTAACTCCCCTCTCAGTTTCCCCCCACTAGCACAGGACTCCCAACCCTCTCACAGTCACTTCCAAGCCCCACCAGGACACACCAAGACGCGTCTCAGTTTCTCTCCAGCACAACCAACCTCATTCCAACCCCTGCTTTTCCCTCCCTGATCTTCTTCCATCCCCTCCAGGCTCACTCAAATCCCTCCCAGTTACACCCAGTACCCCCAAACTCCCTCCCAGTGCCCAGAAGGACACCCGGAACCCCATCCCACCCTCCCCAACATCCTTAAGACTCCTTCTTAGCCATTCTAGACCCCGGAGCCTTACTCCCAGTTTAAGCCAGACTATCTCAAACTCCCTCACAGTTACTCCCAGCACACCTCAATTCACCCACCAGCCCCCCAGTACTTGCCCCACTACCCCCTGCTGTGGGGTCCGGGCCGTGCCCCAGTGCCGGCTCAGGGGGTGCTCCAGGCTGACGTGCTCCACCTGGAGCTGGAGCTGACCCCGTGCCGGGGGGGGTTTCCAGCAGCACCAGGAGCTGGTACAAATCCAGTCCCCGTTGAGGAACAGGTCGGTGGCCACCACGTGTCCCGAGGGCTCCTGCTGGCCCTGGAACCAGCTCAGCTGGATGTTGGCAGGGTAGAAATCCATCACGGAGCAGAGCAGGCAGCCGGGGCCGGGCTGGGAGCTCGAGGGCCACAGTGAGATGGATACACTGGGGGTCACTGGGAGAGAGTGAGGACACTTTGGGATCAGCGGGGGGGAGATGGGAGAGGACTGGTGTGGCACTGAGAGGGACTGGGAGTGAAGCTGGAGAGAATGGGGAAACATCGAGAGAGAGTGGAACGGATTGGGGCAATGGGTGATAGGGTGGTGGTCTGGAATTGGACTGAAAAAGGACTTGGAAAGGACAGGGAATGGACTTGGAATGGAATGGCTGTGGACTGAGAGGAATTTGGAGGGACTCTAGTGACACTGGGAGGGACTATGAGGATATTGGCAGGGCCTGGGGAGGCACTAGGAGAGACTGGGATGGACTGGAAGAGACTGGGACGGACTGGAAGAGCCACCATCTCACCATTTCCCGCCCCTCCCGCTCACCCGAGAGCTCCGCGCCCCCAGCCCGGGGGGCTCCCAGTGGCACCAGTAGGGCCCCAGCTGCCCCACACGCCCCATGGCCAGATCCGGGCAGGTTCTGACACCTCCCCCTGTTGGAACCCTGGAAACTGAGGGGTTTGGGCTTTCTCTGCTGACAGGCATTGACCCCCAGGAAAACGCTGCTTTTGACCTGAGGATGTGAAGAAGCTTTCCAGAATTGTGATAGAACTGGGATCACTGGTGTGTAGTTTGAATAGAAGTGTGTAATGACCCATGGTGGAAAATTTAGAATTTGTGGTTTTAGATTATATTAATATATATAAAACAAGACGGAGGTTTTAGGGTGGAGTTTTCTTTCTTTTTCACCTTCTTCACAGGTCTTGGTGGTACTTTTGTAATTGGATAGAAAATTCCACATTGCAGGTCACAGGTGATTGGTTGTTGGGTTAAAAGTAAAAAGAATTCAGGTGCCGGTTCTTAATTAGACAGATTGGCCCTTAAAAGGCCTTGTAGAGAGAGAGAGAGAGATACGTGTCCATTTTTGGCCTGTTAGCTAGAAGTGCTGTAGAACTCACTGTAATATAGATAAGAATTAATAAATATCTGAGTCCAAACACAAAATTCCGTCTCTCGAGCATTTAATCCCGACTCTGGAAGAACACAAAAGAAGATAAAACGCGATACCCCCTCCCCAAATTCTCCTGGCGGGGGCTGCTGGGGGCGGGGCGCGGGTGGAGTCCAGGTGAGGAGCTCTGGGCGCTCTGGGACTGCCTGAGGAGTCATCAGCGCCGCGCGCTCTGATTGGCTCAATTATTTTGGTGCCTTCTCTGATTGGCTGAGGAGAGGCCCGGGAGTTGAGAGGAGGACCGGGAGAGATCCTGCCCCAGGCTAGCGGTGGAAGAACATCCAATTAACAAGGCATGCAGATCATTTCCCAGTGGTGCCCACACTCCTGTAGGAACTAAATGCACCGAGGATCTCACGAGGGTCACCAACTCTCTGGCGGCCAAATCCAGCCCTGCGCTCCCTGCGGGTGCGGGCACTCTGGGAAGGGCTCAGCTGCGGGTCAGATGGCCGGAGAGTGGCTTGGTGGTCACCTCGTGTGTGAGGCAGTGATGGGCTGGGGAGATGCATGGACACTGCACATAATCACTTCCAAGCAAAAATCATTCCAGGAAGGAGTAACAGCTTCTGACAGAGACCAAGTGTTGCCACCAGGTGCTCCTGGCAACAGCCGCCTGCAGAAAGGAGCACACACACCAATGCACGTGGGCTTTGGCTGTCCTCTGACAGAGAAGTCCCCAGGGGACACAGGTCTCTGTGGCAGGAGCAGGCACCAGCATTGGCAGGCCTTGGGGGCGGCAGGTCTCCTTTGGCAGGGACTCTGCTACACCTGCTGATTTCACTGCTCCCAGGACTCAGAGCAGCATTCGTGCCCTGGGCCATACGTCCCGTGTCTGTGTCACACTCCTGTGTGTGTGACGGCCACCCAGCACCGGGTCTTGTCCCAGAGCGGCCCTGGCAGCTGCTGTGGAAGGCCCCGATGCCCTTCCTGCTGCAGCTGCATCGGCAACCGTGGGGGCTCCTTCTGCTGCCCTGAGCAGGCAGAGCAGAGGAGCATCTGCTTGTTGTTTGAGCCATTCCTAAAATTCCGGTTGGGCTGTCCTCGAACCTTGGGGGAACGTCTTCCTTGCAAGCTGGGCCACTTTGGGGGGGGGTGGGGGTGTCCCCAGGGCACGTGGAGGTGTGTCCTAGGGCTCTTTGTGACACAGTGCACCGTGGTCACCGTGCAATAGGAAAGGGACAGAGCGTACAAGGGTGACCCTTTGTGACACATCGTGACATAGGTGCTGGCGGTGACACGGCCACACCACAGTGCTCGGTGCACTCGTCGGGACAGGACGGAGAGAGCGGTGCTGTGAGGAGTCCCCACACAGCCAGCTTGTTCCCTACTGACCCGGAGCTTTTCCAAAGCGTTTCCTCTGCAGGTGACCTCGAGGACAGACTGCAGGACACGGTGTCCTGTAGCCTTCCCAAGGCTTCTCTGTTGCAGGTGCCCACAAAGCACAACTGCAGCACTTGCCCATCTGGAGCTTTTCCGAGACATCTCTCCTGAAAGCAGTCCCAACTCCATACAGTGACATGGAGCAGACACCACCCAGAGTGCCCAAGCTGGCCTGGGTGAAGGAGGAGGAGGAGGCTGCAGCTCCCACAGCACAGCAGCCTGAAGAGCTGGAGCAGATCCAGCTGCTGCAGGAGGGTGAGTAGCAGAGCTGGGCCACAGGGCTGGTGCCTGCAGCCAGCTTAGCCCCATCCCATCCCATCCCATCCCATCCCATCCCATCCCATCCCATCCCATCCCATCCCATCCCATCCCATCCCATCCAACATGCCCATGGATAGGACAGAAGAGGAGCTGGGGCTGAAGCCCCAGGCAGCCACCCCCCATTCCTGGAGCATCCCAGGGCTGTCCCTGCCTGGGAATGCAGGGCTGGCCTGTGTTCTCCGGCCTCTCCCACAGCCCCTCAGCCCTGGCTGCGCTCGCTCTTTGCCAGGTGCCGCCATGGACCCGACACAAGAGCAGGACCCTGCCCGTGGCCGCTTCCGCAGAACAGCGCAGGTACTGCAGCCATCCCCACCTGGGCTGGGCCTGCTGTCACTGCTCAGCCCAGCACCGTGCTTGGAGCACTCCATGGATTCTCCCTCTCTTCCTGCCCTTCTCCTGCAGATGATCTATGAATTCATCATGTGCATTTGGCGGGAAGAGACCACCGGTGTGGGCACTGGGCTCTTGGCAAACTTTCCCCTCTTCACTGCTGAGACCGGAGCTGCCATGCTGGATTTGCTTGTGGAGAAGGGTGTCTCCAATCCAAAGCAAGTAAGCAGCCTCTGGCCAGGATTTGTGTGGTGCCTCAAGCCAGCTCTGCTGGGTTCCTTCAGTCTTTGAGGCCCAGACCAATAGGGTGGGAAGGGCAGCACTTCTCAGGGGAAGCTGGGGAACCTGCTGCTCGGGCAGGTGTCCAAGTCTCCCCGGGCCTTCTGCAGGTGCCAGCTATGGTGAGGTACATCCACAAGTGGCTCACGGCCAACGAGTCTGCTGGGCACAGGCTGGACAAGGCCCTTCTGGAGCTGACCAGGGAATACCCCTGCGATGTGCTGATGACTCTCTTGTGCTGGGCCCCATCGGGTGACAGGTACGGCAGCCCCACCTGCCTTGAGGGTTTAGGGTTCCCCGGCCCGTTACCCTGTAGAGCCTGTCCCTGGTGACTGCCAGACAGGGGGACAGTTCCAGGAGCCTCTGGCTCCTCCGTTTGCCAGTGCTGCCATGTCAGCCCCTGAGCGTGCTGCCACGCTCCCTCCCTGCCCCTCAAGATGCCTGCACCCCCGTGGGCTGGCTGGGTGCTGCCAGCGAGGGCCGGTGGGCAGAGGCAGGGCTGACGGCCAGCGCGGGCCCCTGCAGCAGCCCAGGCCACAGTGCTGTGGCCCAGACCCCCCTGACACAGAGCTCTGACCCCACAGAGCTGCTACGGCCATGTGGGGAGTGATCATGTCCTCCACTGGGACTGTGGAGCCGGCGCTGCAGATACTCCTCAATGTGCTGAACGCCTGGCCAGTGGACAGTGTGTACACCTCCGATGGCGACAGCACAGGAGTCTTTGCCCTGGCTGTGAGTTCCTGCAACTGACCTTGGCTTGCCCCTAGGCCACCTCTCCAGCAGCTAGCTCTCTGTCCTCCCCCCAGCTGCATCTCTCTGCCTCAGGCACTGCGCTGAAACCTGCCTTAGGGGCAAGGTTCAGGGGCACCAGGCTGGGTCACCCCGAGGTGTCTCCCCCGGCCTCTCCCTGGCATGCTCGGGCCCTGCCACACGGATGTTTTGGCACTGAGTGTTGTCTCTGGGTGGTTCATTTTTTGCAGGCAACCGTGACACTGTGGAGGGTCTTCAACCTGACCTGGTGCCCACCTATAGTGTTGGAGTATTTTCCCCGTCTCTTTCTGTGTCTGCTCTTCCAAGTTTACATCAGCGCACTGGATACGCCAGAGGAGGTTGATACCTTCTGGAAGGGGTGCCAGGAGCAACTGGGCCTTGCCACCAACCCCCAAAGGTGCTCCATCCCAGTCCTCCCAGTCTCCCCATCCCTTCCAAGGCAGGAGCCAGGGCTGCCAGCATGACCTGGGCTTTGCTCTGCACACAGGTTTGCAGTGCAGACCCTGAAGGTCCTGCTCTGCCGAGTGCACTGTGAGCGTGTTGTGGTAGCCATGGAAGGCAAGGCTGGCTGGGACACGCTGCTCTGTACTGACACCCACCACTATGCAGTGGGACTCCTGGCCAGGTGAGACCCCCTTCTCCCTGCTGCCCCCGGCACTTGTGCCCAGGGTGCCCCACACAGTTCCCATGGGCAGGGGTGAGAGGGCTTTGTCACAAAGAGACGGACGAGCAAACTGGAAAAGGCTGGCACAGGAGGGTGCCCGGGAACAGCCGCCTCCCAAAGCGCCCACGGGGGGCTTGGGAAAAGACCAGAGCTCCGTGAGTCACTCCTGGGAGAGCTTTGCCCTCTCGGCTCAGGGGCAATGATGCCTTTTCCCCCCCACCAGGGAGATGCGCTGTGTCTCCATAATCTGGTGTTGCAGCTTCATCTCCTGCCTCTTGGAGCTCCTCAGCCAAGACATTTCAGACTGGCAGCTGCCCGCCATGGCATTCCTTGTGGAGGTGAGCCCCATGGGCAGCACAGCTGAGCTGCCTCCCACCTCTCTGCCCTCTCACAGCCGCAGCTGCCTGGGACGGTGCCCGTGCCCTGTGCTGCTGCCTTGGCTCAGCCCTGTGCAGTTCTGAGCTCCTGCCAGCTGGGCAGCCCGGTCACTGCTTTGTGCCTTTCAGGTCCTGGACCTCCTGGACATCAATGAATGGGGTGACAGCCTCCTGGAGATCATGGCAAGGCGCCTGCAGAGCACGTCCAGGGAGATGCGTCGCCTGGTGCTCAGAGGCCTCGTGCAGCTCAGCAAGGACCCCTCGATGGTGAGAAGACAGCAGCGGCTGAAGCTGTGCTGGCAGCGTGGGGCTGGGGAAAGCAGCCCCTTGGGCTTGGCTGGGCTTTGGGAGCTGTGGCAGCTGCTCCCAGCTCTCCTGCGTTGCTGTTCAGCTGCCCGAGTGCTTCAGGACAGGCCTTCGGCCCCTGGGCTCCACGGCAGCAGCAGCAGCAGCGTGGGCTTGCCCTGCCTTGTCTTCCGTGCAGAACATTAGAACGTACAGCCTGACAGAAAGCCTTGTGGACCTGTTGCGGGATGCAGATGAAGACATCGTTGAGATGACCGTCGCGGTGCTCAGCTTTCTGCTCTCGCACAGACACCTCGCAATACCCAGCCCCATCGCCCTGCGGCTGGCTGGCGCGCTCTGGCCACTGCTGGACAACGTAAGGCTCTGTGCCCCCAGCCACGGCCACTGGGTGCTGCCCCCAAGTGTGGGGCCCCGTGGATTTTTGGGCCTGTGCACAGAGGGGTCTGGAGCAGCTGATGAGGAGGGCTTTTGCTTCCTTTCCAACAGGACAACCGCCATGTGCAGCTGCTCTCCATTCGCCTCTTCCAAGAGGTGATGAGGTTGGTAGCGGCCAAGGGTAAAAAGCCCCTCAAGATGCTTGTGAGCAAGAGCCTGCTGCCACTCTTCTTCAACTGCCACGATGAGAACATGCGTGTGGCAGAGGTGAGGACTCCTGGGCGCTGCTGTCCTCCTGGCAGGGGGCTCAGCTGTCTCCCTGCACCCGGGCACCTCATGGGCTCCAGCCTCCTCCTGGCCTTGGCACAGGGAGGCAGCTCCTGTGCCCTGGGCTGCGGTGCCATCTCTGGGTCTCTGCTGCTCTGCAGGCCTCTTGTGAAACGCTGCTTTCTGCACTAAGCTTCCTGAAGAGGAGAGATCTTGAGCACCTGCTGATGGCGGATCAGATGTGGAGGTTTGGCGAGTGCTTGGTAAGAACGCTGCTCCCTTCCCTGGGCTGCCCACGCGGGCTCTTCTCCAGGCTCCTCTGGCCCCAGGGCCGGAGCTGATGGAGCCCCGAGCTCCATCAAGCCCGCGCCTTGCCGGGCCCTCTGCCCCGCTCAGGGCTGTGCGGGCAGGGCAGGCCGGGGCCAAGGGACAGAGCCCGCGCCAACCCTTCCCTCCGTGCCCTGCCGCTCTCTCCAGCTGGCACAGGACAGGAGCCGAGCGGCCGAGCTGCTGCGCCAGGCGCTGCCGTACCTGCGGAGCCCACAGGAGCCCCTGCGAGAGGCGGCCGTCAGGTTTCTTGGTGAGCCACAAGCCCGGCTCCCTCCCCGCCCCGCCGCAGCTCGGCCCCAGCCCCGCCTGCTGCCCCGGCAGCGCCATCCGGGCCGGGGCTCTGGAGCCCCGCCTGCCCTCGGCGCCGCTGCCGCCCTCTCGCAGCCGTGTCCTTGGGCGTCAGGATGCGGCGAGGGCCGGGCCTGAGGCCTGCAGGGGAAGGCGCTGCTGTGGCCGCAGGGTTGGCAGCGCCGCTGCGGGGCAGCTGTGCGGCTGGGGCCGTGACAGGCTCTGTGTTGGCAGGGATGGCCGGGCGGTTCCTGAGAGAGCAGCAGCGAGAGTTGCAGCTCATGTGCAGGGGTGAGTGAGGCCAGCGGGCTGTCAGCGGGGGCTGGCGCTGGCAGCTGCGTTCCCTGCCCCGGCTGGGAGGGCTCTGCTCCCTGCGCGCACGAGGGGCGGCGTGGGCAGAGCACAGAGACCTTCCAGGGGCCTGCGGGAGGGACATTCGTGGCCAGCGCCTTCCAGCTGATCCTTGCTGTCTCCTGCTTCCTCCAGGCCATGGCAAGAGCTGCCGTGTGGGATGGATGGGGCAGGAGGGTCTCCCCAAGTCCCTGCAGATGCAGGCTCTGACTGTGGCTCTGTTCCTCTCTCTTCCAGCCCTTCAGGACATGACAGATGACACCAGCCCTGCCATCTCATGCCTGGCTCTTCAGACTCTGTACATCAACAGAGCTGTACAGAGCATTCCCTCCTCCCGACTCCAGCAGGTGCGAGATGGATTCCGCCGCCTCTGGAAGTCACGGCCTTCCCTGTGTCTCAGGGGCTGGTTGTCCTGTGTGAGCACCGTGGAGAACTGATCTGGGAGGCTGCGTCTGCTGGGGCCACCTGAGTCTGCAGGGAACACCTCTGCTCTGCAAGCACTTTCTTTCACCCCAGTGTAGGATTAGTAAATTGCTGTTGTCATACACAGAGGTCCAGGAGCTTTCTTTTGGTGCCCAGAGTCTTCAGGCCAATGGGGAAGAGGGCAAAAAGGGTGCTTGTGCTCGCCAAGTTGGCCAAGCGTGCGGTGTGGAAGGGAAAGTGGCCAAAAGGCCCTTGGCCTTTGGTGGTTCTGTGGAAGCCTTAAGGCTTCTGACAGAGCGGGCGGGCAGAGGCCGGAGCTGCAGCGAGGATCCCTGAGAGACCGGTCCCTGGAGATGGCCAGCACCCCTCTGCCAGCCTGGAAGCGCCATCTGTGTCCTGCCCGTGTGTTGCTGGCTGGATTGCTGAGGGCTCTGAGGTGCCTCTTGATGCGGCTCCTCTGGAGCTCCTTCAGCAGCCAGGCAGGCCTGGGGGAGGCGTGGAGGGCACGGGACAGTGGGAGGCCATGAAGGGCTGCGGTGCTGCCAAGGCCTGCCCGGAGAAGGCAGACCCCACTAAAAATTCTGTCCCTTCTTTTTTACAAGTCCCCTTAAGGTACTGAAAGGCAGCAATCAGAACTCCCTGGAGCCTTCTCTCTTCCAGCATGAACACCCCCAGCTTCCCAGCCTGTTTCCAAAGCAGACAGGCTCCAGCCCTCAGTTCATTTTGTCCCTCCTCTGGACTAGCTCCAACAGGACCATGTCCTTCCTGTGTTGGGACCCAGAGCTGGATGCAGTACTCCAGGTGTGGTCTCATCAGACCAGAGGGGTGAAATCACCTCCTTCAACATTCACTCCTTTGGATGTGTCATTGCTGGCTCATGTCCAGCCTCTCATCCAGCAGCACCTGCAAGCCCTTCCCGGCAGAGCTGCTCTCCATCCCTTCATCCCCCAGGCTGTGAGATCAGCTGGGCTGGGACTGTGTCACAGCCCTTGGACAGAGCTGCTGGGCAGGATGAGCTCCCTCCCAAAGAACATAGATCCCACTCCCCACAAAATTCCACCCTGGCCATGAGGTCACAGCAGGCTCTGGGGTCACAGCAGGCTGAGGTCACAGCAGGCTGTGAGGTCCCAGAGGTGCCAGAGCCCCGTGGTTGCACAGCACCACAGGCACCGAGCAGTCAGGCCTTGAGCACAACTGCTGCGGCAGCAGCGGCGGCGGCGGCAGTGGTGCTGACATTGGGACAGCGGTGTCAGGACAGCGGGGGCAGCAAGAGCTGCGGGACTGGCACAGGGCAAGGCACCATGGCCCTGGCTCTGCGCCTCTTCCTCCTGCTCCTCCTGGCACTGGCCCTGCCTGCCAGGGCTGCCCAGGCAGCTCCGTGGAGAGCACAGGGAGCAGGTGAGCTGGGGGCCTGGCTCCCCTTTCCTGGGACAGCGCTCCCTTCTCCCCAGGGAGTGTTGGGGATGGTTTTCCATAGGGCTTTAGGGAGGTTTTCCTCTGTGGGAGGGAGTCCACACGGGCCCTGGGCTGGCCTGGTTTCCCCTCCAGAGATGCTGCACAGGGCATGGAGAGAGTGTGCAGAGTGACCAGAGCTACCATAGAGCTCCCCAGGCCCCTCTGCAGCTTTGGCCATGTCCATTCACATCTGGTTCCCACAGCCTCACCCTATGCATACACTTGAAGTGCAACTATTTTGCTCTAAGGTCTTCCAAAAGCCAAGAGCCAAGACACAGGAGACCAGAAATCTCTGGAGGCAGCCAAACATCTGGACCAGATGCTAAGTGATCTGGAGAGACACCGTGGTGGGTGCATTTCCCTTCCTTGCACTGCCCAGTTCCCTAAGGCAGAAGGGGATCCCAGCACACCATGGAAATGCTTCTGACCTGTGCTCCCTTCCAGGTGAGGTTCCTGGGAAGGCTTCTCAAGGAAGTTGGGTGGAAGATGATTTGGAACTCTTGGGAGCTTCTGCAGGTAAGTTCTTAACTTCCCCTCACAGCACAGTCATTGACAACCTGGCAGAAACCAGGTGACAGAAGCTTGTGTGGCTGTTGAGTTACAGGTGTGTCTGCAGGGAGCACTTTGGCAGCTCCAGGGCTAGATGCTGTGTCCAAATCCAATTCCCATAGCAGGAGTGAGTAGTGTGTACCTGCTGACCCCACAAGCTGAGCACTGCTTTTGTGGAATCCATCCACATGAAGTGGAATTACTTTGCTCTAAGATCTACCAACAGGCAAGGCCCAAGAAACAGGAAACAAGAAATCCCTGGAGGCAGCCAAACTGCTGGACCAGATGCTGAGTGATCTGCAGAGACGCCGTGGTGGGTGCATTTCCCTCAGCCTTCTCCTGACACTCAGCAGCCGGGGACTTTCTCTGCACATCTGGACACGCCGTGCCCGGCACAGCGGGAAGGGATCCATGGCAGCCTCGCTGTCCCACTGCTGCTGTCACAGCCTACAGGGCTGTTTCCCAGCCTGGCCTGGCTGCAGCTTCTCCCGACCCTCTGCAGGAAGGCTTTTGGCGTCATCTGACAGGGAGCCCAAAGTGCCCCACAGGCCATGCACACCCTGAGATCCCTGAAATTTCCTGGTCTCAGGGTAGATCAGGAGGGGTGGCTGTTTGGAGGAGGGAGGGCCCAGTGGCAACCCCAAGAGCCTGGGCCTTTTCCTGATCCTTATCCATGTCTTTGACAAATATTACTTACTGAAGATGCCCCCTCCCCAATGGGGAATGGTTCCATCTGATCCAGCTGCGCCTCTTCCTTTCTCCAGAGGTGGACCAAAAGGCCTTGGTGAAGGCAGCGCTTCCTGGAGGAAGCAATGGCTCCGTGCCAGCCCCTGGTACACAAAGGGAGGAGATGCCAGGCAGAGCCACAGAAGGTGATTGCTGTGCCAGGCTCAGCCAGGCTGAGCAATCCTGCTGGGATCCCTCCGTGGGAGACACCGCCCGAAACCTGGGAGGGGCTGCAAGGGGTGACCATGGTGGGGAAAGGGCAGAGGGGGAGAGCAGGGCTCCAGTGTGTCCTGACAGGGCCTGGCTCTGTCCCCTTGGGCTGGGGGAGCTGTCACGGGGCAGGGAGGGTCGGGGCTGGCAGTGGCTGCTCAGGGATGGGTTGGGCGCGGCTCCCTGGAAGCAGCGACTGCCCAAGCAGCTGCGCTGGCCCCGGGCTCTCCTCCCGGCCTCCTGGGCTTTGTTGGGTGGCACAGCCTGTGCCAAGGGGTGCCAAGGTGCCTGCAGGCCCCAGCTCTGGGGCAAACAGAGAACGTCCTGGCCGTATGCAGCGAGCTGCCAGCTCAGCAGTGGAGCCCAGCACGGGCTCACGCTCCCCATTGCTCCCACAGATGTTATCCCTGAAACAGGAATAGATGCTCAGGATCCAGCGCGCCTTCCAAGAATTGTCTGCCCCCAGGATGTGCGCTGGTCCTGCATGATCGGCACAGTAGTGACAATGTTCACTGTGCCACTTGTCCTGCTCTGCTGCTATTTTGGCATTCGGAAGCTCTATCAGATAGGACGGTAAGTTGCTGATTTTTCTCTGCAGTTTTATTAAAACTCTGCTCATTGCATTGGTAGCCTGGCTCATGGTCATGCTGCTGTGGAGCTGTGGCAAGTCCCTGTTGTCCCAATAACTCTGATAAGGGTTCTGCTGCTGCCCAGTGCTTTAATTGGCCTCTTAATTGCTGGGCCTTGTCCTGGGGAGCCCGCTGGGGCTGCAGCCAGTGCTGGCTCCCACTGAGGCTGCGTGGCCAAGAGCAGCCCCAGGAGCAGCGGCAGAGGCAGAGCAAGTTCACAACAATATTTGGGAATGCATTTCAGGATGGGAATGTGGTTATTTAGCAGCTCATGTAAAGTTTCATGGTAATAATGATGTTACAGGATGAGCAAACTTTCTACAATTCAGTGTTTAAACAAATCCAACCTGATGGAGGTTTGGCTTTGGCCTTGAGACTTTGCTCTGTGTGTGAGCCCTGTTCTCGACTGATTTTGGATTCACTTTTGGGTGAAGGCTCATCCCAGCCCTGATCCTTGGCAGCTCTGGGCTCAAAGGGACAGCTGAGGCTGCACTGCACATGACTGGGGTGCAGGGCTCCATTATCAAAGGGCTCTGAGAAGTTTAAATTACTGTATTTTTACTACATGGTTTTGTTTATGAAATTAATCCACTTTTTTTAAACCTTGCTTTAAAAAAATTTCTTTTCTATTGCTTTTACCAGTTATTTGATCTAGTGAATTATGGCATAATTATCCCATGGCTGAATTAGAAGACTGTAAGTACTAGAAAATGAACTAATTTTTACACTCTTCTGTCTTTCACAGACTTATGCTGGTTTGATGTGACCAACAGAAGAGGTTTTTGCTTGCTTTGAATTCAAACAAGGAGCAAAGCTGGAACCTGTTGAAATGAGTCTCTTGACTTCACAGCTAAAGCAAACTGCCAGGGTTCTTTTTTTTCAGCTTTGGGTGGGGATATAAAAATATACCAGCAGCATATACTATAAATAAATATATACTAAATACATAGCAACAAATAGTCCAGTAAAGTAACTGATCTAAATGAGGGGTTTGGTGTGTTTGCTCACCAAGCCCTGAGTTCCTCAGAGCTGCAGCTCCCTGCTCTCTGTGCAGACAGAGGCTGGCTATGGGTGACAGTGCTGTGTCTGGCCTGGTGCACACCAGCTCCAGGAGCTAAGGGATTATCCTTGCACACTCCATCCTGGAAGAACCGAGTTCATTGATGAATCTGACACAATTTATGGCATGGCAGAAAAAAAAAAAAACAAAACGAAGGCAAAATAAAGGTTAGAATTTATTTCATTCCAAACACTTTACATTTTGCTGTGTGTAATGCAGATAGGAACTACAAGTTTCCTATTCATGCACAATTTGCTGTCTGAGAGCCCACAGTCCTCAAAGTCACAGGGCCTTGCAGAGCTGTGTGTGAGATGGCTTTAAAAACAAAACCAACCTTTATGTGCAACACCTGTCTTCAAAACTTTACAATCCAAATCACAAGCTGATTCCTACTGGTAACTGGAAAAAACCCCAACCAAATAACAGAACCAAAACTGTGACCCAACAAAACAGGCAAACAAAACAACCACCAAGAAAAAATCAAAACCCATATAAAAACTCCCATAAATACAGAAAAATATAAACATCAGGTGAAGGAGGCAGCGATCAAAGAGCAACAAATGGCCAGAGGAACTACAGAAAGGACAGATAATTAGAAAGGACAGGTAATCAGTGGCTATGGCACCAAACTAGCCAGGGGATCTGAGATACAATTCTCACCCTTCTGAAAACAAAATAAACAGAAAATAAATGGTGATGATTGTGAAATGGGACTCTGCCTGTTTAGCTTTAATCTATCCATTGTGTGTAAGTTCTATGTGCCTTGTTAAGTCACATCCTCTGGCAAGGGTGTTTTTCTGTCCAAAGAAAAACACTGCAGTGTTAGAGGAGGCCAGCTTGGAAAATATTAAAAGCAAGAGCTAAAAATAAAGTACTTGTTTTTAGTGTGTTGTTTGGTTGGTTTCTGTTTGTTAATGGGTTTTTTGTCTGTCTTTGAAAGCAACCCCTTGGATGTTATTGCATGTAACAAGTCCTTTTTAAAGGGCTGTCTTTGCAAAACATCTGCCAATTTTGTGATGCAAGACAGAAACAGCTTCCCTTGGGCTACAGCTGGAAGGGCTTAAAAATGTGTTCCAGGAACTCGTGATATGAGAGAGTCAGATTAACACAATTTACTGTCATGAAGTGCAAGATGTAAGTTATCAATAAAATACTCAGAGTGTACTCTAACTTTGGGGTCTGTGACTCGCACTGGTGCTGCTTGGGAACTGTTCCTCCTCCCCTCCTCCCTCATCTCCCTCATCTCCTCTTGGAGGCTCACAATTACAGCAGAGACATGAGCCTGCACCGGGCCATTGATCATACTCTCAAAATTTCTAAGCTTGTTGGTTGTTGGCAACAGAACCCACTGTCTCTGTTATTATCAGCATTAATTGTTGCAATGAAGGTGGTGTATTGAGATGGCCCCGGGTTTGCCAGATTGCACAACATCTGCCCTGTGCACCTGACCTTGTCAGGGTCATTGTCATGCTGTCCATCCCTCCCAAAGAGCACCTCCAGCACTGCCACTTCTCTCAGCTCTTGGATCCCTTCCTCAAGGGTATTCCAGCACATTCTATGATGGTGCTCCTGCATTCTCTCTCTGTGGACAAACCTCTCTCTCACACTCATTAAAAGCCACTCCCAGAGGGAAAGGATGCCTGGCTCCCTTACAAATACCTGATCCACACCTGAGTCCTGGGTCAAGGGTCCCAAATTCCTTGCCTCAGGACCATCCAGTCACACACCTGTACCCATAAGGCCTCACACCTGCAGTAACCAGGTGGTAAAAGCCTCACGGCCTCGTCACTCACTGTCTTTTTGCAGAGTATGGAGACTTTTGTACGACAGGGACGTGGTGATGATCTCAACCTCTGGCTCCCCTGCTGGTTGTGAGGGCCCTCCTTTCTTATCCTTATTTTCTAGGTGCCTTGTTTTCATCTTAGACTTCTTTGTTTCCACAGGGGTGACTATTGCTCTCTGTGAGTGTCCTTGCAGTTCAGCTGGAACCTGGACAGATGTAATGTCTGTGGGTTCCACTGCTGCACCATCAGACTCTCCCTCTTGAAGGCAGGGGGAGTTTCTCACCAGCTGGGGAAAGGTACTCCTTCAGCATCTGGCCCATCTCACACATCTCCTTCACTAAAACACCCACCCAATCCGGGTGTTTCATTTCTGAAGTGGGCTGTGGGGCAGGGTCAGGCTCTGCAGCAGCATCCCAATTTCCTGGGGTAGGTATCAGGGTTGTTATCCAAATCAATCTCCCCTTATCTCTGAATGTTAAATAGAACAGGTTTAACAGTCTTATCAGCAACACCAGCCACTGTAAAGGCATTAGTATTTAGAGAAGATTTGAAGCCTTTGAAACCTTTGAAAACTGGTGGGGTGGACCTAAATGGTGAACTGGATGAAGGGAAGGGAGAAAATTTCCCCTGCTGTCACTTCCTCACAGTAAGTACCATTATTGAAGTAACCCCAAAAACACACAGTTAGAGTTCAATAGCTCTGAATCCATGTACTTACCTTCCAGAGAGACTTAAAAATCCATGAATTCCTCATCTTATCAACCCACAAAATGAACTGGATAATGGCCACAGTAGCCTTTGTTATAGGACCCATTTTTAGATAAAGGGCTGCAAATGGGAGAGATGTAGCAGTGACCACGTGCAGCACAAACCATATGGTGCCACCTAAAACACAAAATCAGGTCACTCAAGAACTGTTATTGCTTTTCCAGCCTTTCCACTCAATGCCCACAGGTTCCACTGTTGGGTGCCAAAATCTGTCCTGGTTTGAATAAAAGACAGGTGTGTGCTAGGGAAAGCAGGGCCTTCCCTTGAAATGGAGAAAGCAAATCCCTCCCTCTGAATTAGTATAATTTTGAAATTAAGGGACTCTCAGGCCAAGATATGGAATGACAGTTCTTTACTAGTATATCTAAGAAGGCAAACAGAAGAACAACTCTGGAATTAACAAGAAGCAGAACAGGAACCCAGTTCCAGTCCTTCTCGGCCTCAGGCACTTTTCCCCTGTGCTGCAGTCACCGTCACCGCTGGCAGTGAGCGCTGGCAGATTCCCGGTGGACAGGGCAGATGTGACGATCCCGGCACCTGCAGGGGCTGGGGGTGATGGCAGCTGTGTCCCAGATGGGAAGGGATGGAGGAGAGGCAGGATGCTGGGAAAACAGCAAGCTGAAGCAGGAGGGCGTCCAAGCAGGGCTGCGGGGTCCAAAACAGAGAGGCAGCTCCCGGCGTTGGGATGGTGGGGGGGTAGCAATGACCTTTCTGCTCCGAGAGCCAAAAGCGAGCGAGAGCCAGCAACTGCCCCCCACCCTCCTTTACCTGCTTCCAATCTCACCGTGTTCCCCCTTTCCCTCCCCCCGCCCTCCGAGAGAAACTCCCCAAAAAACCAGTGACGCTCTCCCTGGTGCTGGGACCCAACCATCAGTGCTTCTTAGCATGTCAATGGGAAAAAAATTCCACAGGCAGAGAGGAAAGGAAAAAACAACCCCCAACAGACGCTTATCCAGTTCTTCACTGATTTGAGGTTTATCAGCTGTTGCAGATACTGGGATGATGGTACCATGTTTTAATGCTTGTTAATCATCTAATTTCACAAGTGTTATTATTTATATCTGTTATCAGAAATGTTTTGGATTGTTGTATCAGAATTATTCCCAATTACTTTAAGTTTTTGGTTTTACTACATGTATTGTTTTGTTTTGAACTTCCCTTCATGTTCATGGCAAGAATCATGCATGCTGTTTTTAAAACAAGGAAGGGAGAATTAGCTCCCAAATATTTATATATTTATAAAAATTTTTTTTGCAATAATTATACAAAAAAGTAAAATATTTTTATATAAGGCTCTTCAATTGAAGGTACAATGACAAAGTCTAATTAATTCATTAACTTAAGGAGAAGGTATGCATGTGTTTTTATCATCAACAAGTTCAAAGTAGTCACCTGTTCATTCAGCCAAACATCAGTTGCCTCCAAGAAAATGAAGCCCAGTGAGAAGAAAAAGAACCTAATCACCATGCAGCCTTCATGGCCATAACAAAACCAGAAGCAGGACTGCCAAGACATAGCTGTGTCTGGAAATTTACAGGCAAATTGCCAACAAAAGCCCTGTGTCATCATCATGGAATAGTGTTCCTACTAACCTTCTTCAGTTATTCCCTGTTCCAGGATCCAAGAGCACATTCAGTGATGTCAAAGATCAACATTTCCAGCTAATGGACTATTTGGACTTGAAAACAATGGTCATTTATTCCCATTTCCCTAGGACACACTGGACATTATTCTTTTGTTTTCTCATGCTGTGAAACCCTCTGTCAATGACATGATAGAATTTGCTAAGTTTTGTTGATTGTAATCTGTCTTTTGTGTATCTTATCCCATATCTAACAGATAACCAGTGATAACCTTAATGAGATAACACCCTCACAAGAGAGAGCTATTTTATCATCAGAAGATATGAGCCTTCTTTGAATTAATGAAAAGGGGTGAGATGTTGCAGTCAGGTACACAAACTATAAAAGGAAGGCTCCATAAAATCAGATCTTGCTCTCTGCTAATTAATAGCTAGCCTGTCACTTCTTCTATGTGCAGCTAAGTTACTTGCTTGTTCCCATGTGAAAACAATCTTAAGCATGAAAACAATTAACACAACAAGCTATTCTGGTAAGAGAACCATTTGCACCTGCAAGAAATAAGAAATCTGTCCTGCTGGGGACAAGGACGTTCATTCCCTTCCAGGAGCCCAATGCCCGGCTGGGGCTCCAGGGCAGGGGGTCCTTGAGCAGCTGCCCCAGAACCTCCGCCAGGGTCTCCCAGCGCAGCCGGAGCCGCTCGGCCTGGGGTCCCCAAAGGCCTCAGCGAGCCCCAAGTCCCTGCCAGGAACCCTCAACTCCCTCCAAGCCAGCATCCCCCACAGCCCCTGCAAGTTCCCCCATGGCACCGGCCGTGGCCGTGTCCCCACATGTCACTGGCCATGTCCCACCATGTCCTCACCCATGGCTGTGTCCCCACCATGTTTCCATCCCTGTCACTGTCCCCCACATCTCCATCCATGCCTGTGTCCCCCCATGTCCCCACGAATGGCCACGTCCCCCTCCATGTCCATGTGTCCCCATGTCACTCTCCATGTCTGTGTCCCCACCATGTCATTGTCCCCCCATGTCCCCACCCATGTCTCAGTTCAGAGTCTTTATTTTTAGCCAGTGTTGGATGTTTTAAAGGGATGAAGAGAAATGAAAAGCAAATCAAGGCCAAAATAAAATAATTTCTGTGTCTGTGCAAGTAGAGGATCCACGTGCTTGGGAGGGAGGGAAGAACATTTTTGGAGGAGTTTCCACCCCACTGTCTCCAAAATCTTGATCTTTGTCCCAGTCCATCACCATTTGGCTCCAGAAGATACCCTTGGGTAAAATGAAATCAAAATCCTGGAATCACTGAGGTTAAATGTAGTAGTTTTGATTTCTTAATTTGAATTTTTTTGTTGTGAGAGAGGATTAAGAAGTAGACAAAAAACAGGTTTTACTTTAAATGGTATAAAGAGAAATTTTATTACTAGAAACTATAAGAAAAAACCCTTAGAAGAAAACTTTAGGCTACTGCTTTTTCTTCCATACATTTTTTTAAATACTAAACACGTACAAAAACAACTCAGTCTACCATCTCTAAAATAGTTTTTCACTCATTTACTTGAAAGAGGAGACTTTTTTTCAGTCTATGGAGATTTCTTCATAAGAAAACGGATTCTTCTTGTTTTGATGTTACAGTGATTAGCTTCCCAGGAGAATGAAAATCTGATTACTATCTAAAAAGCCTTTATACAGACTTACAGTTTTTCTCATAACTTTTATTGAGGACTATATTAACTTCTGATGCACAGTTTAAAGATTATAACAGTTTAAACAAAACCTTAATTCATTTTTGAGAATAGAGTTTTTTCCTTTTTGTTTTATTGGGGGGGACAGCAGAGGTTTTCTTATTATTTAAACCTAGGAGATTACTGCAATTTTAACATTTGTTTACTTTAATATTAATGCTTTTCTTTATATCTACAGTTGGAACAGTCATATTCACTTCAAAATATTTTTACACGTTTTAGAGGAAACAAGAGTTTTATCTCCATAGTTTAAAAAAAAGAGAAATGTTAGTTCATGACTTTTCTCCATTCTTTATTTCGAAGCTGACTATTCCTTTTGCTTGATTTCGGTGTTTTTATATTGCTTCTGTGCGTATCACTATTTTGGTGGATTTTTGGTTTTGTTTTTTGGGTTTTTTTTTGTTGTTTTGTTTGTTTGTTTGTTTGGGGGGGGTTTTTTGTTTGTTTGTTGTGTTTTTTTCTACCATCCAACACCAATCCTCCCATGGGGGATGGAGCTGGAGCAGAGCACGAAGCTCTTCCCACACATGGGCACTCACAGGGCTTCCCTTAGTGGAGCCTCCGTTGGTGTTGGGTCAAGTGAGAGCTCTGTGAGAAGCTCTTCCCACACTTGGGACACTCGTAGGGCCTCTCCCCGGTGTGGATGCGCTGGTGTTTTCTCAGGTTGGAGCTCCATCCAAAGCTCTTCCCACATTCCAAGCAGCTGTAGGGCCGTTCTCCTGTGTGGATCACCTGGTGCCGCATCAGGTAGTTGCTGTCCCTAAAACTCTTCCCACATTCCCCACACTCATAGGGCTTTTCCCCAATGTGGATCCTCCGGTGGCGGATCAGCCTGGATCTCTGGCTGAAACCCTTCCCACATTCCAAGCACTTGTGGGGCTTCTCCCCTCCAGGAGGCTTCTCCACCAGCTCTGAGCTCTGCCTGGATCTCCGGCCGCCTTCCCGGCTCAGGGAGGGTCTTTCCTCCTCGCAGCTCCCTGGGCTGGGTTTGCAGCCCCTCCTTGTGAGAGATCTCCGGGGCTTTTCTGCCTCTTCCATTCCCGCACACCTGGGGAATGAAAATTCCCGGTTTAGGGGGAAATAACAAGAAAAGAGCTCCATAAACTGGGTGTTCTTCCTCGCCCAAGTTCATGTCTGGAAGTCATTGAGCATCTTGTGTCTCTAATAACCTCCCAAACACCAAGATTCCTACCCAGAATCCTCCAAAGTTTAAGACACAGATCAAAACCTCCCCAAATATCAAGATTCAGCCAAAATCCACTCCAAAATTGTGCTGATTTGAAAGCAAAACCTGTGAGAGAATCAGTCAGAAATACAATTCTATAGGAAAAAAGAGAAGAGAAATAAAATACATGCAATAGTAGAAAAGAAAACAACTGACAGAATCAGAATACAACCTGACACCCCGCTAGTTAGGGTGGTGGTAGCAGTCCCAATGAAGTGGTCTTGTTGTAGTAGTGATGCTGTAGAAAGGTCTGGTAGCTCTTGTCCTCTGGAAACCAGTGGGTAAGGGCTGCCTTGGTGTTCCAAATGTCAGATTTTATCTAGGTAGGAAAGGCTTGGCTCCTCCCCCTGGCTGGAGCATCTCCCAATGGGATGATGGAATTTTATCAGTCATGCAGTGGCACTCAATGGCCCATTAACAGAAGATATCTTCCTGGAGGAAGGATGGGTTGTGGAAAAGATAAAGAACACTGCCCCACCTGGTTTTAACAGATGGCCCATTAGCAGAGGATATCTCTCACAGAGATAAGGATCACTGCTCAACCTGGTTTTTCCCCCACTCTTTGTTCTTTTGTTTCTTCCTGGGACCTCTGACTGGTTACTTCATGTTTGCTGCTGATTTCTTCTTCCTTTTGAGGATGAAAATGGTAAAAGTGTCTTTGACCTGCCTTGCTGGATATTGTGAAGAGGAACAGTCATCTACTGCAAGTGGAAGTGTCACAGGTGGAGCAGAGTTCTGTGAGTGCTGTATCAAACCAGACCTCATCAGACCTGCCAGAACAACTGGTCCATGCTGCCCTTCACTGCTCTGCCTGTTCCCCACTGTTTCATGCCAGAGTAATTTAACTGCTGTTAATTGGGTGTGTGTTTCACTCGAGCCAGTCCAGCAGAACCAGCAGAAAGCAGCCCCAGAATGAATGGGGCTCTGCAGAGGAGCCCCAGACTATTCATCAGCCTGCCCGCAGAACTGGCTCCAACTCTGAACCCTTGTGACCACACTCTGAAGAAGACACACTTCTGATATTTCTGAGGCACTTATGACCGAGGCACTGCACGTGCTTGTTCAGGTAGGAGTCCCTAAGTTCTTTCATACTTCAGGAAAAATCCTGCAGCAGTGCATACCCAGCATCTGCTATCAGCACATCCTGGCTGCACGTGCAGGAGAAGCAGCAGCAGCATTGTGCACGTGGGTTTGTTAAGCTGAAATCCCCTACACTTTGAATAGTGCTCATCACAAACATATTTAATGGCTCACCGATGCCATACATTTCTCCTAAAAGCCTCCCTTGTAACTAAACTTTGCTAGAAATTAATACCGAGGATGAAGGAGCAACTTCGGTCTCAGTCCGGAGGTGGAGGGGTTCTAAACACTGACTTTCCGAGAGCAGCATCTCTCCTGAAGCGCTCGGGGCCACCCGAGCCGCCGCCGGGAGCGCGGTGCAGAAGCCGGCCCGGACTCAGCCGCAGCGCCGGGCACCGCGCATCGCTGCTCTGCAGGGCGGCCCGCACGTCCTCCAGCAGCTGCCGCAGGCTGCCCTTCTCCTGCTGCAGCTCGGCCATGCGCTCCTCGGCCCGCTCCAGCGCCACCATCTCCTCGCAGCGCTCTCGGGAGCAGGGCCCCGGCGGCCGCCGCTCGGGCTCGGCGGGGGCTGCGCGGGCGGATGTGGCTCTCGATGTGCTCGCCCTCCCGGCCCAGCGGCAGCCGCGGCCCCGCGCGGGTGCTGAAGTGGCCGCAGAGCCCCGCGTGGAGCTGGCGGAAGGTGAGCTCGGCCCAGAGCCCGTCCCACAGCCCCGCGCTCTCCTCGGGCTCCGCCGCCTCCTCCGGCGCCAGCGTCCGGCACAGCGTGCGGGACTCCTCGCCGGGGATGCGGCCCGGCCCGGCGCAGTCCCGCTGCTGGAAGATCTCCTGCAGGGACTGCTCCGGGCCGCTGGCCAGCACGACCATCTCGTTCTCCACGCCGCGCTCCAGCCCGGGGCGGTGGGCGAGGGCGCTGAGCAGCCACTGCGTGCGCCGGGCCGGCCGCCCGGAGGGGTCCCAGCCCTCAGGCGGCTCCATCGCGCCCGCCCGGCCCGCGGCGCTGCCCGAGCATCCTGAGCGCCGCCCGCCCGAGCGCTCGGCCCCGGCCCCGGCACGGAGCGCCCGGCTCGCCCCGCACGGAGCCGCGTCCGCCTTTGTCCGGCAGGAGCAGGGACTCGGGCAAAGCGGGCAGGTGCCGCCCTGCTCCCTTGGTGTGCCAAGCCGGAGCCCCAAGTGTGGTTCTTATTTCTTAGCTAATTTCTCCCTGGTTTCTCTCTAACACAAGCAAGACAATTGCATTGCCCAATTCAGTTTGACAAGTAAGGCTTGTGAACGTGTGAGTGCTTCCACTAAATTAAAAATTCGATGTGCTTGAATGCTGACCTTCTGTTCTCTCAGGCTTCCTCACCTCTGTAGATGAGGTGACTTCCTGGTGTTGGTGCGTGGATGTTAAGAGGTCTGTGTTAGAGATGAGTAAGTGTTCAACTCGTTCAAACGAGCTGCCCAAAGCAGTGATTTTGGTCTCTCTTTGCCTGGGGAGCAGGATGGGCGTTGTTGAATGCAGGCAGCAGCACGAGCAGAGCTCCTCCAGCAGCAGGGACACGCCAGGAGCCAGAGGGGACCGTGGCACCAGAGGGGACCGTGGCACCAGAGGGGACCGTGGCACCAGCCGTGTCCGAGGCCTGAACAGGCTGCCAAAGTTAGGTGGTGCTGACAGGCTGAGTTAACAGCCCAGGCAAGGCGTGGTGAGGAGCCAGGGCTGGGGACCACCAGAGGAATCCTGTCAGGAGCAAATGGTTCTAATATTCTCTCAAGGATAAAAAAGGAGCAAACCAGTCCAGCAGATATGTGAGGAAAAAGAATTCAAGTTCGTTTAAAACGCTGCTTAATACAGGGTTGGGTTTCTTTTGGGTGAACTGATGCTAATAAATATTTGCTCTCATATGGTGGGGTTTCTCTGCAAATAGGCCTTGATGGGAAATTTCTGACCACCTTTAGTTTTGCTCTTTCTTCGGTTGAGCACCTGAGTAGCTTTGTTGAGGAATGGAGAATTGTTTGTAGCTCATTATTTTCTCAGGAGGAGCCTTAAATTTCAGCACAGGAGGAAGGAAAAGAAAAGGTTTGAAAGCCTTCCTCTGCTGAAGTGACACACTTTGAGAGGAGTCTGTGAGGAGAAGTCCCCTCAGGCACTGCCAGGGCTGTTTGCCTCCTCTGCAGGCTCAGTATTCTGGGAGTTCCAGAAGCCTCAGCTGCCTCTGTATTTTCCCCTGAATATTTCTTGTCGTGCAGTACACAGGGAGAATATTTTGTGCTAGATTCTCCTCTGGGCTGAGAGGAATGTTGAATTTGTCTTTACAAATGAGTTGTGGATCTGCCTGTAGATAAGGCTAGCACTGAGATATAAAAGAAACAATGGGATGGATTCCACTGATTGATGAATGGAAAGAGATGTTTGCCTTTCCAAACAAACTGTAAGGCTGCTGATAAATGAAATTGGATATCAAAAGATGAAAGAAGCAACGGGGGGGAAAACTATGAATTCTATAAAAATTGAAAATGAAAAGGGTAGGTTGTACATTAGAGGGGAATTTCAGGTATCAGGTGTTCCGGGAAGTCTGTGCCTCTCAAGTACCTCAGCCAATGGGGAAAGAGAGAGGGAAATGCGGCCGGGAAAATAGGATAAAAAGGAGGCTGCGTCCTCCAAAAATTTGAGAGATGCCAGAGGAATGTCCCATGGCCTCTCCCTTTATTCGAATAAAGCAAAAAGGACTCCTCTGTCTCCTCTTTGGACATAAACCTCTGGTGTTTGTGGATTAATTTTCCTGACAATTTGGGGGCTCGTCCGGGATCTTTCCACCGTCCGGGGCAGCGAGCGGAGCTGAAGGCGCCTCACCCAGTTTGGGTGATCAGCTCCCCTTGGTGCCGGCCGGTACCGGGTGATCCATTGGGTTCCCGAGACTGTCCAGGAGACAGACGAGTGGCGGACCAGGGGGGTCCGTGAAGAGTCCGCAGGGAAGGACCACTGAAAATCTGACCGGTGAGTAAAATGGGATCTTCGGGGAGCAACCCTGGGAGGGCACCCATGGAGGGTAGCACAGGTAAAACGGGGCACCCAGAGAGGGTTGGAAGGGTGAAGCCGGGAAGGACCCCCAGCAAAAGGGATGACGATCCCATAGTACCCCCGGAGAGTCCCTTGGGGTGAATGCTGAGGTCTTGGGAGAGATTGTATATTCACCCAGAAGTAACTATGGAAATGATGGTAAAATATTTTTATTTTGTGTGGCCAGAGTATAAGTTCGCAAGGGGACTTATATGGCTACTTATGGAACAGATAAAATTCATTTGTGTCGAATTTTGTGGAGGTATTGAGAGAAATTTATATGTTAAGAAAAAAAAAAAAAAAGGAGAAGAGGAAAGTGGTGAGGATTGGGATGTTTTTCAGCACCTTCCCCAGTCTTGTCCTCCAGTGTTGCCAGCTGACCCAGAGCCAGCTGCAGGCCGTCTGTATCCTCAACTTCCAGAGCAAAGGGATCAGGGAAATGTTATTCCTACAGCCCCACCTGAGAAGGATAATGGTGTAGGGGGATGGGAGCAGCATGTTGTATCACCCCCCAGAACTAGAAGAGGAACTCAGTTTAGGGCATCAGAAGCCCCCCAAGAGACAGGGGTACACCAGATGCCACTCTGTCAAGTTCCTTTGGGGGGTCAAGGGGGAGGATTTGGGTTTGTAATTGTACCATTTATTACCCAGGATATAAGAGGGTTTAAATAAAAAAAAATATATATTTGGATGATCCCATAGGGGTGGGGGAAAAGATAGAGAAATATTTGGGAAATGCGGATTATACCCGAAAGGATTGGGATTTTCTTTTGGGAATTTTGTTTGGGTCATCAGAGAAACGAATGATTTTGCAGAAAGCTCTGCAGCTGTGGGAGGATGAACATCCAAAAGCAGCAGGGGGGGCTGGACCCAATGCACCTACAGTGGGTGATGCCATCCCCCAGGCAGACCCCCAGTGGGACCCAAATAACCAGGCCAGTCTGGCTCACCGTGATTGCCGTGCTCATTTGATCAGGGCAATCAAGTCAGCGGCTCCCAGAACTAACAACATAGCTAAGGCTCTGTCGGTAGAACAGGAGAAACAGGAAAGCCCTCATTGGTTGGAGAGGATTAGGGATGCCTTGAGGAAGCACGAGGGGATGGATCCTGAAGGGCCAGCCTTCAACACATTGCTTAAGGTACAATTTGTTACTAAGGCCTGGCCTGATATAAGGAAAGGAGTACAGAAAGATGAAGAGTGGCAAAATAAGCCTCTAGAGGAATTGGTTAAAAAACCACAGCAGATATATGTAAGAAGGGATGAGGAAAAGGCAGAAACTAAAGCAAGGATGATGGCAGGGTTTTTGCACCCCGGAGGAATAAACCACAGGGTCCAAGGGGTCCCCAGGGACAGAGGGGACGGGGTCGGCCACAAGGAAGGGGCAGAGGGATTCCCTCCTCGGCAGGGGACAGCCGACCCAAACAGCGGCTGGGGAATAACCAGTGTGCTCTCTGCAGGGCAGAAGGGCATTGGAAAAACGAGTGTCCGCAGAAACAACTGGACCCTCAGGAGGAGGAAGTCCAGAGGATAATGGAAATGGATTGTTAGGGGTGTCAGGGGCTCCTATTATACCAAGGACCCACCACTCAGGAGCCCTTGATAACTTTTAAGGTGGGTCCGGATCGAGAGGAGGTGTGTTTTCTGGTAGACACAGGGACCTCTCTGTCCACTTTAAGTTTTATAGCTAAGGGGGGAAATTGTCAAAAAGATCCTTGGTTATTCAAGGAGTAAGTGGGAAGGATGAGCGAGTGCATTTTATTCAACCGCTGTTAATGAATGTGGGGGACAGATTTGAACTGCATGAATTCTTGTTTGTTCCTAATTGTGATTGTAATTTACTGGGAAGAGATTTGATGGCTAGAATGGGAATGTAAATTAGCATTGTAAAAAAGTGACACGGAGTCCGAAACTGTGGTATCTTTGTGTAAAATGTCTGAGAAGGCTTATGCTGAAATAAATCAGGAAGTATGGGCAGCCCCAGGGACAAATTGGTTAATGCCCCAGTCTTAGCTCTTCCAGACGCAGAAAAAAAAAATTTCAACTATATGTGGATGTCAAACAGGGTCATGCTAAAGGAATTTTGGTGCAAGAGCATGGGGGAACACGGAGGCCTGGTGCCTGTTTTTCTAAGTTGTTAGAGCCGGTGGCCAGAGGCTGGCCCCATTGTCTGCAGAACTGTGCAGCCACAGCTCTGATGGTGGCTGAGGCCCGAAAGCTGACAAGGGGAGGGGATCTCATTGTTAAAGTCCCACATCAGATTAAAGCTTTGTTAACTGAGAGAGCCTCTAAGTGGATGACGAGTGCTCGATTATTACAGTATGAATCTTGTTTAATGGAACAGGAGGATTTAGAATTTAAAGGTGGAGAAATTTTTAATCCAGCCTCTTATTTAAATGGCCCTAGAGAAAAGGGGGGCCAGAAAGAAATCCATGATTGTATCCAGGTTATAGACCTCCAGACACGGGCTAGGGAAGATCTACGGGATATTCCCTGGCCCGAGGGAGAGAATGTGTTCATTGATGGGTCCTCCAAGGTGGTAGAAGGGAAACAATTTACAGGATACTCTGTCGTGAATGGGAAGCAATTAAAGGAAGGAGGGAGGTTACCACACACCTGGTCAGCTCAGACAGCAGAGCTGTACGGGCTTGTGAGAGCCTGTGAATTATACCAGGACAAGACAGTAAATATCTTTACTGATTCTAAATATGCATATGGGGTAATACATGCATTTGGAAAACTATGGGAAGAAACAGGTTTATTAAGCTGCAGAGGAAAGACATTAGCTCACGAGAACTTAATCTCTCGCCTATTGGAGGCAGTGAATTTACCAAAAAAGGTGGCGATAATCCACATTAAGGGGCATCAGGCAGGATGGTCGAAAGAGGCAATAGGAAATCGACTGGCTGATGAAGAAGCTCTCAAAGCTGCATTGTTGCCAGAAGTCTCTAAGATCCTGCCTTTGCTCCCAGTAACTGCACCGCTGCCAGAGAAACTCTCTTTTCCACCAGAGGAACTTGAAATAATTAAAAAAGGTGGGGCAGAGAAAAGAGAAAATAATTGGTTTACAAGGGATGGTAAGCAGTGGATACCAAAAGCTCGAGCCTTACAATTGTTAAAACAACTTCATGAAGGGAGTCATTGGGGCTCCCGAGGACTGGCAGAAGCCTTCCTCAAAATGAACGCTGCTGTTGGTCTCTTTAGCCTGGCAAAGCGAGCTATTGAATGTTGTTTGACTTGTGCTAAAACCAACAACAAAGTTACAAAGAAACTGGCCAGGGGAGGGAGGCGTTGGGCAGTACGTCCCTTCCAGAGATGCCAGGTGGATTTTACTGAAATGCCTCGAGTGGCAAGATTTAAATATCTTCTGGTAATAGTATGTCAATTAACCGGGTGGCCAGAAGCATTTCCAACTGTGTCAGCAACTACAGGATCAGTTGTTAAAATATTTTTGGAACAAAAAATTCCAAGATAAGGGATGGTGGAAGCAATAGATTCAGATAGGGGAACTCATTTTACAGGAAAAATTCTTCAAGGAGTTATGACTGCTTTAGGAGTACGGTGGAACCTCCATACCCCCTGGCACCCACAAAGTTCGGGCCAGGTTGAGAGGATGAATGGAGAAATAAAGAAACATCTCCTGAAGGTGGTAATAAAAACTAAGATGCCGTAGGTACGGCTCCTGCCCCTGGCTTTAACAAGAATAAGAGCCAGACCCAGGGGAGATATTCAATTATCTCCCTTTGAATTGATGTTTGGAATTCCTTACCCTTGTAATTCTCAGCCTAGTGGGGGGATAGAGATAAGTGATGTGTATTTGAAACAATATGTGGCTCGGATACTGTCTCCTGTGAAATCTCTTCGACAGGAAGCTCAGCTGGCACAGACCCTGCCTTTGGACTTTGCTGTTCACAACATCCAACCGGGACACTGGGTCCTGGTTAAGGAGTGGGAAGAAGCACCACTGGTGGCCAAGTGGCGTGGACCTTTCCAGGTGTTGCTGAGCACAGACACAGCCGTCAAGACAGCTGAACACGGCTGGACCCATCACACTCGGGCCAAGGTCTCTGCAGCCCCAGAGATTTGGACATCTCAGCTGGAGGAGAAGGACGGGAAGCCGCGACTGACACTCGGCAGGAGGGGACTGGAGCAGCAGCCAGGGCGTCGACATCGGGGGAAGCCTCGTGTGCCCACCCACAGAGTGCCTGCTGAAATAGTCTGTGTGGGCATCCCTCCTCTCAGATCTCCAGGCAGTGGAGGCCAACCCTTGCTGTCATTGTTTTCTTTATGTTGAGCTGTTTCTGTGCCTTCACTCGCCACAGGTGGTGTGGAAGACAACGTGAAAGTAAAAATTAAGTTAGGAAATTAGATTACACAATCAGAATGTTTCTCTTAATAATGTTCCCTTTATATTATCAGTTAGGTTGGGGCCAAGAATGGGAAAATATTTTTTTGACCTTAGGAGAAGAAGTAGCAAAAACCTTTAACCTTAGCAATTGTTGGGTCTCTGGAGGTCCAGGAGAATCTGAAAACTGGCCATGGGTGGCCAGCCCAGTAAAACCTCAATAGTAGATTAGCACCCTGAGTAAAGTCTGTAATGGAACAGGATTTTGGGATGAAGAAGGAAGTCCATGGTGGCTTCATTCTTCTGAAAAAGACACTTATTGCCTAAATAGGCAAATAGATGACAATGGAAAAGTGGTGAAACAAATTGCAAAATGAATTTTAAAAATTAGCTCATGTACCAGTCCAAAGATGAAAAAGATGGGAATGGGACATGTTTTCTTGGCTACCTGGTGGACTATAAGTTAAACAACTGCTTTTTTTCCTCTTATGTGCTGTAGCAACTCTAATCTTGTTGCCAGGCATGATCCCTTGCTTAGTACAACTTATTCAACATGTGATCAAAAGGATGCAGGTAAGAGCCACGCCCACTAATTCAGACATGGTTCCAAAAGGACAGAAACTGATGTCACTCCAAATAATTACAAAACCAAAAAAAGACTCAGGAACAAGAAATTAAATCAATGAGAGCTAAAGTTTGTAAAGACAATTATTAAAAAATAAAAGAGGAGGGGTTGAGAGGAATGTTGAATTAGTCTTTACAAAAGAGCTGTGGATCTGCCTGTAGATAAGGCTAGCACTGAGAGATAAAAGAAACAATGGGATGGATTCCACTGACTGATGAATGGAAAAAGATATTTGCCTTTACAAACAAACTGTAGGGCTGCTGATAAATCAAATTGGATATCGAAAGATGAAAGAAGCAACGGGGGGGAAAACTATGAATTCTGTAAGAATTAAAAATGAAAAGGGAGGGTTCTACATTAGAGGGGAATTTCAGGTATCAGGCGTTCCGGGAAGTCTGTGCCTCTCAAGTACCTCAGCCAATGGGGAAAGAGAGAGGGAAATGCGGCCGGGAAAATAGGATAAAAAGGAGGCTGCGTCCTCCAAAAATTGTAGAGATCCCAGGGGAATGTCCCATGGCCTCTCCCTTTATTCGAATAAAGCAAAAAGGACTCCTCTCTCTCCTTTTTGGACATAAACCTCTGGTGTTTGTGGATTAATTTTCCTGACATAGGTGACCCGGGAGAGGGACCTTGCCCCCAATATCTTGGGCCGTCCTGGCAGGGTTTTTTTGAGAGGGGGAGGGATATTTGGAGCTCACCCGAAGTATCTTTGGGTCTTCCTGTTTGTGTATTTTGGGAGGCGGCAGGCGGAGCGATGTTTGCATCTTGCAGGGCTCCAAAGCTGTCCCGAAATCCCCTTTTGGGGGATCCTGCGGGGTCCCTGGGTGGTTTTTTGGGGATGTCTGGGTGGCGGCTGCAGACAGAGCCCCGGCGGTGGGTGGGGGATGGAGGTCCCCGGAGCCCCGTGGCGATCGCCCGGGACTGGCAGGGCGAGGGGAGCAGCCTTGAGGGAGGGAAAGCGAAAAGGGGAGAGCCCCGGGAGTGCCGGAGCCTGAAATGGGGGCCTGGAGAGGGGGGACCCCGAGAGCCGGGAGTGAGGGGAGCCTGGAGAAGGGGCAGCCCGGAGAAGGGATGAGCCTGGAGACGGGGAACCCCAGGGACACCAACGTGGGGACCCCAAAGCCTCCCAGGGCTCTGGCCACGCCAGGGGCTACAAGGCCACGAGGCTGGGGCTGCTCCGGGCCGCTTCCAGGCTGTCCCTCTGCTCTTGGGTGCCGGGGGTGGCCCTTTGTGACACGGGCGTGTGTCAGGGCCCTCGGTGATGCGGGACATTGTGGTGCTGTCATGAATTAGATTGAAATCCATTGAAATCCATTTATCCACTCATAATGAATGAGTATTTAAGATCGTTTGAAAATCGGTGACAAGGGCATGAGCAAAAGTCAGATTTAATATTAAGCAACAAAGTACAATAAGTTTGTTGTCAAGATTCACTCTACTGCCTACAGGACAGGTGAGGCACAACAAGGCAAGAACAACACCAAATAAAATCCATGCAATCAGTACAGAAATTAAATGGGAACTCTCTAGGGGAGTGTGGGTGGGTGTGTGGTGTATTTAGGTGCATGCAGGGATTAAAAGGAACACGGCCTAAAAACAACTCTAAACAACTCTTTAACTTCTACCTTAATTTGTAACTTAATTTATACCTTAGGTCTAGGAATTCAACAGAGAAACAACACTGAACTTATACCTAACTTAACTGATAACTTAACATTAACAATTCCACAGAGCAATAACACTTAACAGCATTTAACCTAACTTACAGCTGTAACTTCAAGTTCCACTTAGCAACTTAATACAAAAAACAACACTTATGACTTACATTTAAGAACTTAGCAAAACACTTAGCATTTAACAGCATTTAAGTAAGTTCATAACTATAACTGAACCTTGCTTACAGGCCTAACTTAGATATTCACGGTAGTTCCACAACTAGGAAAGCAAGATTTCTCCCACATTTGCTATAGCATATGTGCAGGGGCACACACACAGACAGGAACAGTCAGTGCAAGCAATTCCCCCCAGAGCTCAGTGAAATCCTCCCTTCTGATGTTTTTGCCTCTCCCACTGGCCGAAGGATGGGGCCTTGAGCAGTGAGGGTATGGGCCCAGGACACGTCGTGTTTCAGCGATCCTCCAGGCACAGCAAAGCCGAGGGTTTGCTGGCTCTGAGAGGCCCCTCAGAGGGAGACTGCTGGTCACAGCCCACGGTGGCCCAGGAGAGCTCAAAGGTCTCCTTTTGGATTTCTGCTGACAGGGTCACAAGAGAGTGGGCTCCAGTCATAACCATGTTTCATCCTTGCCTCAGTTTGGGTGGGCACTTTCTCTAGGAGTGGGGGAATGCATCACCACACTGGGATCTCAGGGGTGCCCATGGCCTGGGTGATGCTGGCCCAATGCCAGGCACCCACCAAAGCCACTCTGACCCTGCCCCTCCAGCTGCAAGGGAAGAGAAAGTTTAACCAGGAGCTCCAGGATCAGATTAAGACAGGACAAGCAAACACAGCAAACAGCAAAACGGCGTCACAGACACAGCGTGGGCACAGCGAGAAAATTTATTCCAAATCAAATCATAGCAACAGAAGGAAAAGAGAGAGAAATCTCTCCAACCCCTTCCCCCCACCCAGCACGGATCACCCAGGCTCTGAACAACGGGCGTCACTGGGGACCATCCAACACCGATCCTCCCATGGGGGATGGAGCTGGAGCAGAGCACGAAGCTCTTCCCACACTCGGGGCACTCACAGGGCTTCCCTTAGTGCTGCCTCCGTTGGTGTTTGGTCAAGTTACAGCTCTGTGAGAAGCTCTTCCCACACTCAGGACACTCGTAGGGCCTCTCCCCAGTGTGGATGCGCCGGTGCCTGATGAGGGTGGAGTTGTGCTTGAATCCCTTCCCGCAGTCGGGGCAGCGGAAGGGCCTCTCCTCTGTGTGAATCCTCTCATGTTTGAGGCAATCGGAGCTGGTGTGAAACCTCTTCCCACACTTGGGACACTCGTAGGGCCTCTCCCCAGTGTGGATGCGCTGATGTCTTCTCAGGCTGGCGCTCCACTGAAAGCTCTTTCCACATTCCAAGCAGGTGTAGGGCCGTTCCCCTGTGTGGACCACCTGGTGCTGGATCAGGCTGGAGCTGTAGTTGAAACCCTTCCCACATTCCCCACACTTGTAGGGCTTTTCCCCAGTGTGGATCCTCCGGTGCTGGGTCAGCTGGGACCTGTAGTTGAAACCCTTCCCACATTCCAAGCACTTGTGGGGCTTTTCCCCTCCAGGAGGCTTCTCCACCAGCTCTGAGCTCTGCCTGGATCTCCGGCCGCCTTCCCGGCTCAGGGAGGGTCTTTCCTCCTCGCAGCTCCCTGGGCTGGGTTTGCAGCCCCTCCTCGAGAGGGATCTCTGGGGCTTTTCCTCCTCCTCCATCCCCGCACACCTGAGGAATGAAAATTCCTGGTTTAGGGGGAAATAACAAGAAGAGAGCTCCATAAACTGGGTGTTCCTGCTTGCCCAAGTTCATCTTTGGAAGTCACTGAGCATCTTGTGTCTGTAATAACCTCCCAAACACCAAGATTCCCGCCCAAAATTGTCCAAACTTTAACACACGGATCAAAAACTCCCCAAATATCAAGCTTCAGCTAAAATCCCCTCCAGAATTGTGCTGGGTTGAAAGCAAAACCAGTGAGAGACTCCAAGTCAGAAACAAAATTTCATAGGAAAAAAGAGAAGAGAAATAAAATACATGCAATAGTACAAAAGAAACAACTGACAGAATCAGAATACAACCTGACACCCCGCTAGTTAGGGTGGTGGTAGCAGTCCCGATGAAGTGGTCTTGTTGTAGTGATGCTGTAGAAAGGTCTGGTAGCTCTTGTCCTCTGGAAACCAGTGGGTAAGGGCTGCCTTGGTGTTCCAAATCTCAGATTTTATCTAGGTAGGAAAGGCTTGGCTCCTCCCCCTGGCTGGAGCATCTCCCAATGGGATGATGGAATTTTATCAGTCATGCAGTGGGACTCAATGGCCCATTAACAGAAGATATCTCCCTGGAGGAAGGATGGGTTGTGGAAAAGATAAAGAACACTGCCCCACCTGGTTTTAACAGATGGCCCATTAGCAGAGGATATCTCCCACAGAGATAAGGATCACTGCTCAACCTGTTTTTTTCCACAACTTTTTGTTCTTTTGTTTCTTCCCAGGACCTCTGACTGGTTACTTCATGTTTGCTGCTGATTTCTTCTTTCTTTTGAAGATGAAAATGATAAAAGTGTCTTTGACCTACCTTACTGGATATTATGAAGAGGAACAGTCATCTACTGCAAGTGGAAGTGTCACAGGTGGAGCAGAGTTCTGTGAGTGCTGTATCAAACCAGACCTCGTCAGACCTGACAGAACAACTGGTCCATGCTGCCCTTCACTGCTCTGCCTGTTCCCCACTGTTCCATGCCAGAGTAATTTAACTGCTGTTAATTGGGTGTGTGTTTCACTCGAGCCAGTCCAGCAGAACCAGCAGAAAACAGCCCCAGAATGAATGGGGCTCTGCAGAGGAGCCCCAGACTATTCATCAGCCTGCCCGCAGAACTGGCTCCAACTCTGAACCCTTGTGACCACACTCTGAAGAAGACACACTTCTGATATTTCTGAGACTCTTATGACTGAGGCACTGCACGTGCTTGTGCAGGGAAGAATCCCAAAGTTCTTTCTTACTTCAGGAAAAATCCTGCAGCAGTGCATACCCAGCATCTGCTATCAGCACATCCTGGCTGCACGTGCAGGAGAAGCAGCAGCAGCATTGTACACTTGGGTTTGTTAAGCTGAACTCCCCTACACTTTGAACAGTGCTCATCACAAATATATTTAATGGCACAGCGATGCCATACATTTCTCCTAAAAGCCTCCCTTGTAATTAACTTTGCTAGAAAGTTAACGCCGAGGATGAACGAGCAACTTCGGTCCCAGTCCGGAGGTGGAGGGGTTCTAAACACTGACTTTCCGAGAGCAGCATCTCTCCTGAAGTGCTCGGGGCCACCCGAGCCGCCGCCGGGAGCGCGGTGCAGAAGCCGGCCCGGACTCAGCCGCAGCGCCGGGCACCGCGCATCGCTGCTCTGCAGGGCGGCCCGCACGTCCTCCAGCAGCTGCCGCAGGCTGCCCTTCTCCTGCTGCAGCTCGGCCGTGCGCTCCTCGGCCCGCTCCAGCGCCACCATCTCCTCGCAGCGCTCTCGGGAGCGGGGCCCCGGCGGCCGCCGCTCGGGCTCGGCGGGGGCTGCGCGGGCGGATGTGGCTCTCGATGTGCTCGCCCTCCCGGCCCAGCGGCAGCCGCGGCCCCGCGCGGGTGCTGAAGTGGCCGCGGAGCCGCGCGTGGAGCTGGCGGAAGGTGAGCTCGGCCCAGAGCCCGTCCCACAGCCCCGCGCACTCCTCGGGCTCCGCCGCCTCGTCCGGCCCCAGCGCCCGGCACAGCGTGCGGGACTCCTCGCCGGGGATGCGGCCCGGCCCGGCGCAGTCCCGCTGCTGGAAGATCTCCTGCAGGGACTGCTCCGGGCCGCTGGCCAGCACGACCATCTCGTTCTCCACGCCGCGCTCCAGCCCGTAGCGGTGGGCGAGGGCGCTGAGCAGCCACTGCGTGCGCCGGGCCGGCCGCCCGGAGGGGTCCCAGCCCTCAGGCGGCTCCATCGCGCCCGCCCGGCCCGCGCCGCTGCCCGAGCATCCTGAGCGCCGCCCGCCCGAGCGCTCGGCCCCGGCCCCGGCACGGAGCGCCCGGCTCGCCCCGCACGGAGCCGCGTCCGCCTTTGTCCGGCAGGAGCAGGGACTCGGGCAAAGCGGGCAGGTGCCGCCCTGCTCCCTTTGTCTGCCAAGCCCGAGCCCCAAGTGTGGTTCTTATTTCTTAGCTAATTTCTCCCTGGTTTCTCTCTAACACAAGCAAGACAATAGCATGGCACAATCCAGATTGACAAGTAAGGCTTGTGAATGAGGGAGTGCTTCCACTAATTAATAAACTCGATGTGCTTGAATGTCGACCTTGTGTTCGCTCAGGCTCCTGACCTCTGTAGATGAGGTGACTTCCTGGTGTTGGTGTGTGGATGTTAAGAGGTCTGTGTTAGAGATGAGTAAGTGTTCAACTCGTTCAAACGAGCTGCCCAAAGCAGTGATTTTGGTCTCTCTTTTTGGCTGGGGAGCAGGACCGATGTTATTGAACGCAGGCAGCAGCACGAGCAGGGCTCCTCCAGCAGCAGGGACACGCCAGGAGCCAGAGACGACCGGGGCACCAGAGGGGACCGTGGCACCAGAGGGGACAGTGGCACCAGCCGTGCCCGAGGCCTGAACAGGCTGCCAAAGTCAGGCGGTGCTGACAGGCTGCGTTAACAGCCCAGGCAAGGCGTGGTGAGGAGCCAGGCCTGGGGGCCACCCAAGGAGTCCTGTCAAGAGCAAATCGTTCTAATATTCTCTCTAGTACAAAAAAGGAGCAAACCAGTCCAGCTGATATGTGAGGAAAAAGAATTCTAGTTCGTTTAAAACGCTGCTTAATACAGGCTTGGGTTTCTTTTGAGTGAACTGATGCTAATAAATATTTGCTCCCATATGATGGGGTTTCTCTGCAAATAGGCCTTGATGGGAAATTTCTGACCACCTTTGGTTCTGCTCTTTCTTAAGTTGAGCACCTGAGAAGCTTTGTTGAGGAATGGAGAATTGTTTGTAGCTCAGTATTTTCTCAGGAGAAGCCTTAAATTTTAGCACAGGAGGAAGGAAAGGCAAAGGTTTGAAAGCCTTCCCCTGCTGAAGTGACACACTTTGAGAGGAGTCTGAGAGGAGAAGTCCCCTCAGGCACTGCCAGGGCTGTTTGCCTCCTCTGCAGGCTCAGTATTCTGGGGGTTCCACAAGCCTCAGTTGCTACTGTATTTTCCTCTGAATATTTCTTGTCGTGCAGTACACAGGGAGAATATTTTGTGCTAGATTGTCCTCTGGGCTTTGAGGTGAATCTCAGTAATTGTAGTGATTTTCCTGTCCAGATGTACTTTTTATAGATTGTAAGGAAAAGGGAAGAGGTACTATAGAAAATCAATTGCTCAAAATATGAGTGGCCATCGACACTAAAAATAAAGTCTGAAGTGAAGAATTATTTTGTTTTCTCCTCGATAGTTGGTGTAAGTCATGCAGTGTTAGAAAAGTTCTTTGAAGAGTTTCAGCCAGCACCCAGCTGTATGCAAGTCAAAATAGCAAAGGATGAGACAGGGCACGGGAAGCATTTTTAGCCCTTCCTGTTGAAGGCACAACAGTATGAAAACTGCCTCTGGATGTTATCCATAGGTACCATGTGTTATTTGCAGAGAAGAGCAGATGTCCCAAGCTGTTGGTGGTCCAAGTCCTGCCGTGGCTGGCCCAGTTTCTGTCCTAGCAGGACCAGGGTGGCTGGCTGGGCAGGGGAGGAGGTGGGGGGATCTCGGGGGGCTTCTGCTTCACGGCCAGGCTGGGGGACCGTGGGGGAGGCAGGGAGGGCTGGTGCTCTGCTTTCCTGGGCGACTGCTGCTGCTGAGGCCGTGTGTGAGAGCTGTCAAACCGGACGGTCCTTGGGCTCCCTGGGGGCGAGGGAGAGTCGCGCCTTCTTGGCCGGGATGGTGGAGCTGCATCAGGGCGAGTGTGGAGAGAGGAGTGGCTGAGGCCCCAGCTCACACAGGGACCCTCCTGCACAGCATGGCCCAGAGCTGGCAAGGCTCCCCAGCATGGCTGGAGCTGCTGGCACACCTTGGCCCAGCTGGACAGCTGCCCCTCAAGGCCCTGGCGAGCAGGGGATGTGTCTTAGGTCACAGATGTGACCAAAAGTACAAATTCTATCACCATCTGTGGGGCAGTGATCCTTATCTCTGTGGGAGATATCCTCTGCTAATGGGCCATCTGTTAAAACCAGGTGGGGCAGTGTTCTTTATCTTTTCCACAACCCATCCTTCCTCCAGGAAGATATCTTCTGTTAATGGGCCATTGAGTGCCACTGCATGGCTGATAAAATTCCATCATCCCATTGGGAGATGCTCCAGCCAAGGGGAGAAGCCAAGCCTTTCCTACCTAGATTAAAACTGAGATTTGGAACATCAGAGCAGCCTTTTTCCACTGGATTCCAGAGGAAAACCAGACCCTTCTATATCATCACTGAACCTTCAGAAGAAAACTGCACCCTTCTACAGGACCACTGCTTCAACTGAACAACATCATCCAGGAGGACTGCAGCCACCATTTAATGGGACTGCTACCAACACCCTGACTGATAGGGAGTCAGGTTGTATTCTGACTAGGTCAGTGTTTTGGGTTTGTTCTTTGTAATCCTGTATTTCTATTTTAATTTTTCCTAGTAAAGAACTGTCATTCCCATATCTTCGCCTGAGAGCCCCTTAATTTCAAATTTATAATAATTTGGAGGGAGGGGATTTACATTTTCCATTTTAAAAGAGGCTCCTGCCTTTCTTAGCAGACCCCTGTCTTTCAAACCAAGACATCAGGTGTGGTTACTGCGCTAGAGAGAGAGGAAAAGGAGACAGCAAAGACAGCAACACACATGGGTCTCTTTAGGGTAAAAAAGACTAACTTTATTGAATGCAAAACCCATATTTTAAGCATATTATGGAGACTTAAGACAGGATAGTAGCTCGTTGGATAACTGGGAAAAACATCCATGAGACCATACCTTAGAATGTGTCTCACAGAAAAACACCAGGTGTTAATCTTTCTTGTGAATACCATTCTGTTTTGACCGGATTTCATTCTGTTTTGACTAAATTATCATCCTGGGAGATTTTCTCCCCAGCTGAAGCTAGAACCAACTTATCAGCCTGGGAATGAAGCTGAAAAGCTCCAGCCTGAAAGTAATTTTTCAGGCTGTAATTTTCCTAGCTTTCTAACAGTGTCCACAAACAGATATGTATAGTCCTTGCATGATTCCCCACAAAACAGCACACTAACCACATCGTACCAAGCACTCTCTTATCTCTTACATTCCTTCTTCAGAATCCCACTTACTCTTGCCAAGGCTTGCAGCCTACTATGGCTAACACATCTATGTCACTTGTTACAAGCTGAGCTCTGCTTCCAGTCTTGCTCTTTAGCTGCATTCCCACAGTTCTTGGCTTTAAAACGCAGGAAAATGGGAAATTGATCCGTTAGCAAGAGCTGTGCATGGGTGGAAGCACTGGGATGAGCTCTGCTGGCAGATCTCGGTTTCCCAGGATGAGGGAAGGGGCCGGATCCAGCTCTGTGGATCGCTCAGGCAGTGATTCCTGCTGGGATGAGAGAAAGTCACGGTGTCACCCTGTCCCTGTCCCCATCCTGCAGAATGGACCTGGCTGGAGCCCATGGAGAGCGGGAGCTGCTCCGGAATCCCACCTGATCCCGCTCCAATCCTGCTCCATCCATCCACCCACCCACCCACCCATCCCACCTAATACCTCTCCATCTATCTCACCCAATCCCTCTCCATCCATCCCAACTGATCCCTCTCTGGAATCTCTCCCTGATCCTGCCCCATCCATTTCAACTGATCCTACCCCATCCATCATCCACCTATCCATCCATCCAGCCATCCACTATCCATCCATCCATCCATCCAGCCATCCACTATCCATCCGTCATCCATCCATCCATCCTAAATGATCCTGCTCCAGAATCCACCCCCGATCCCACTCCACAATTCCATCTGATCCTGCTCTGGACCCCTGCTCTGATTCAGAAGCCCTCCCTGATCCCAATTTGTCCATCCTGCCCGATCCCCCTCTGATAGCCCACCCTGATCCCGCTCTGTACCTGCGGTCAAGCCGTTGTTCCCAGGTCATTTTCTGCAGAAAGAGAAGATCCATGAGATTTCAGCACGGATCATACACTGGGATTAACCCCAGGATCCATTCTGAGATCTGCACAGAGGGGATCCAGAGCTGGATCCACCACTGGTACTTACTGGCTGTCGTGTTGTATTCATTCCTGTCCCTCTTCCCTGTGGAAAAACATGGTCGGTGGCACAGGATTCCCAGAACAGTGCCAGGTGGATCCGTGCCCCATCCCGACCCCCATCCTGTGTTACCAGATTGGCGCTTCCAGACAATTAATCCAATGAGGACAATGAGGATGATGATGGCAGTGATGATGGACACAGTGACCACCACGGTCACCAGATTCCTGCCAGCTGTCGGCTCTGGGAAAAACGGGATGGTGAGGAGGGGGAGGGGAATCTCCATTTGGGAATTCCAAATTCCCAATTCCCACATTCCACATTCCCAGCCTCACCCCAAGCGTAGATCCCCATCCCCGACATTCCGGGATGCTCCACCCGGCACCGGTACTGCTCCCGCTCCTCCGGCCGCGCCTCGATCCTGGCCCAGGTGTGGAAGGTGTCGTCACTGTTGGGAACGATCCCGCCCCACTCCGTCTCCTGATCCCAGATTTCATCCCCCTTCATCCAGTTGACTGCGATGGAGCTGGGGTAGAATCCGTACGCGTGGCAGGACAAGATCAGCGTCCCCTGTTCCTCTTTTCCAGACACATGGACATCAGGGGGCTCTGGAATGGGATAACGGTGAGAGACATCCATGGAATTCCATGGCAATGGGATGGGGGTGAGATCTAACCATGGAATTCCATGGGAATGGGATGGGGGTGAGATCTGTCCATGGAATTCCCAGTAGAATTGGATGGGGGTGAGATTTGCCCATAGAATTCCTACAGGAATGTTCCCAAGTTCCTCATTCCTAAATTCCACATTCCCAAAGGAATTCTGCTCCCACCTTTGTGGCCCAGCTCCTTCTGTCCATATCTGACGTATTTCTGGAGCCGTTCTGGGCAGATGTGCCCTAGGTAATTCGTCCAGCTCTCAGCATCGTTCCCTTCACGTTCCCAGCGACTCCTGGTGATCTCAGCAGCGCTGTCAGCAGCCACGAATCTCCTGGATCCCAGGTCAAAGGAGGTGAAATCCTGCCCATTGTAGCCATCCCGGTAGGATCCACGGACACTCCCGTCAGACAGGAGATCACAGCCATAAAGCCGCTGTACAGTGTGGAGACCTGGGAGGATTGTACCCACAGAGACCCATGGAATTGTGCCCAGCCCCACAGAGTCCCATTCCAGCCCTAAGGAGCCCCAGAATCTGATGGAGACCCACAGAGCCTGATTCCAGCCCCATGGATCCACATCCCAACCCATCACAAGATATCCCATACGATCCTAATGGATCCCCACCCTGTGAATCCACATGAAAGCCCCATAAATCCCACCCCAGCCCCATGGATCCCCAGCCCCACGGATCCCCTCACTCACCCCCACTCTGATTGTACCAGTCTTGCAGTATATGCAGGTTCCCAACAGTGACCTGCTGCCTCCTCTCGCAGGTCTGGGTCCTCCTATCCCAAAATCCCTGTTCAGCTCCATCCTTTATCCACTGTGTCAGCGGCTCTGCCCGGCCCCGCTTGCTGTCATAGCGCACGAAGGGGATCCCATCCAGGTACCCAATCATCATGAACTGAGGGATCCCAGGGCTGGGCTCCAACACTGCCACATGCAGGTAACGCAGAGAGTGGAGAACTGGGGGGACACAGAGATTTGGGGGGGTTGAGGGGGTCATGGATCAATGAAAGAGGAACTGGGAGAGGTGGGATGGGGGTTGCATGGGGTCCCAGTGTCCAAGAATGGGGGCTCAGCATCAAGGAAAGGGGGATACAAGGACTGGGAGATGTGGGATTGGGGTTTCAGGGGATCCCTGTGTCCAGGAATGGGGGTCCAGGGGACTCCAGTGCCAAAGAAAGTGGAGTCACAAGGTAGGGAGACCCGGGATGACTGGAATGGGGGGCTCGGGGGTCCTTGATACAGAGGGAAAGGGGGGCTGGGGGCTGAGAAAAGCAGGAATGGGGGTCTAAGGGGTCTCAGAGTCAAGGAAAAGGGGGGTCTGGGGCTGGGAGAGGCGGGATGGATGGGAAGGGGGATACAGGGGAGGATTGATACTGGATAAGGGAGTGCAGGGGGTCCCAGTGCCCGGGACTGGAAATTGAAGGGGGTCCCAGAGCCCAGAATCCCCCCTGGCACCCTCCATGACCCTCCAGGGACCTTCCTGGACCCCCTGGGACACCCCCGCAGGACGAGTAGGGGGTGGAGAACTCGGGGGACACAGAGTTTAGGGGAGGGCAAGAAGCAGAAGGGGGAGAGCCGGGAAGGGTCCAAGGTCAAGGCGGAGACTGGGAGAGGTGGGATGGGGGATCCACGTGATCTCTGTGCCCAGGAAAGGGGTCCAGGGGTCTGGGAAAGGGGGGTCTGGGAGCTGGGAAAAGCAGGAATGGGGGCCCAGGGAGTCCCTGGGTCACGGGAAAGGGAAGTCTGGAGCTGGGAGAGGTGAGCAGATCCCAGAGGTGCAGCCTGGGAGACGGGAAAGAGACCGAAAGAGTGCGGTGGGGGAGGGGACGGGGGGAAAAGAGGAATTCCAGGGAATTCATCTGGATCCCATTGGATCCCCGCTGCGACCCCCCTGAGACCCTTGGGACCCCGTTTCAGGAAGCGGCGGGAGTGGAAAACGGGGAGGACACGGAAAGTTGGGAGGTCCGGAGGGTCCAAATGGCGAGACTGGGTCTGGCAAAAGCGGGATGCACGAAAAGGGGGTGCAGGGGCGTCCCAGACCCGGAAATGGAGATTCAGGGGTGTCCGAGTGCCCAGGAATGGGGGTTCAGGAGAGTTCCTGGTCTGCGATTCGGGGTTCAAAGGGATCCTGATCCCCAGGAATGGGGGTTATGGGGGGTCCCGGTGCCAGATAAGGGGGTACAGGGGGGTCCCGGTGCCCGGAAATTGGTGCTCAGGGGGGTCCGGTGCCCAAAAATGGAGGTACAGGGGGGTCCTGGTGCCGAGGAAGGGGATGGGGGGGTCACAGGTCCCGAAAAGGGCTATGGGGTGTTTCCCATACCCGGGAATGAAGGTTTAGGGGGTTCCCAGTGCCCGGAAACGGAAGTTCAGGGGGTTTCCTGGTCCGCGATTCAGGGTTCAAAGGGATCCTGATCCCCAGGAATGGGGGTTCAGGGGGCTGCCGGTGCCCGATAAGGGGGTGCAGGGGGTTCCCGGTGCCCGGAAACTGGCGATCAAGGAGGTCCCCGTGCTCAAGAATGGGGTTCAGGGGGGTCCTGGTGACAGATGAGGGGGTACAGGGGGATCTTCGTGGTGGGGAAGGGGGTGGGGGTGGGGGGGGCGTCACAGTTCCCAAAATGGTGATCCCGGGGGGGTTCCCCTGCTCGGGAATTAAGGTTTAGGGGGTTCCCGGTGCCTGGAAATGAATGTTCAGGGGGGCCCCGGTTTCGGGAGGTCCCACTCACCGCTCGTCGCGCCCCCCGGGCCCACCAGGAGTCCCAGAAGCCCCAGGAGCAGCGCCAGACCCAGCGCTGGAACCATCGCCCCGTTCCGCCGCTGGCCCGCCCGGACCCGACTCAGTCTAGCCCCGCTCCCAACTCTGACCCCGCCCCCAGAGCAGCCTCCGGCCCCGCCATTGGCGCGGTTATTTCCTATCCGCCAATGGCAACAGTATCTCTCTGTGACGTCATCAGTCGCCGGGTAGATCCCGGTCTCGCAGGTTGAGACGCGGAAGCGAAAGAGACCGAGTGAGCGCGGTGCGGGGACGAGGGAATTCCAGAGAATTCCTCTGAATCCCTCTAGATCCCCGCTGCGACCTCCTTGGAGCCCTCGGAGAACCACTTGGGACCCCTGGGATCCCCATTAAGAAAGCGCCGGGAGAGGACAATTGGAGGGACACGGAAATTTGAGAGATCCAGGGGTACAAAGGTGAAGGAAAAGGGCGGGTCTGGGGTCTGGGAAGGGCGGGATGCCCGAGAAGGGGGTGCAGGGGGTCCCAGTACACGTGACGGGGGTTCAGGAGGGGGTCCCAGCACCGAATAAGGGGGTGCAGGGGGTGTCCTCATGCTCAGTAATGGGGGTTCAGGGGATCCCAGGGTCAAGGAAATGGGGTGCAGGGGGTTTCCCTTCCCGGTTCTGGGGTTCAAGGGGTCCCGATGCCTGAAAATGGAGGTTCAGGGGTGTCCCGGTGCCCAGAAATGGAGGTTCAAGGGGGTGTCCGTGCACGGGAATGGGGCTTCAGGGTATTCCAGGTTTCAGACAAGGGGGTGCAGGGGTTTTCAGGATTGGGGAAGGGGGTACAGGGGGATGTCGGTGGCCCGAAATGAACATTCAGGAGAATCTCTGTGCCCAGGAAGGGGGGCTTGCCCAGAAATGGAAGTGCAGGGGATTCCCCGTGCCCAAAAATGGGGGTTCAGGGGGTTCCCCTTCTGGGGAATGCGTGTTAAGGGGGAGTTTCCTTCCTGGAAGTCAGGGCTCAAAGGGGTTCTGGTGCCTGAAAATGGGGGTTCAGGGGGTGCTGGTTGTGGCGAATAGAAAAGGTATAAAACTCTCAGAAAGCTGTGTGAAAGCAAATCTCAGGATGGAGAAATGCAAGAATGCTGAAGATGCAAGGACAAGAAACGATGTAGAGACAGGCCTCAGGAAAATATTTTAAGCAAGACAATAGAAATATGTAAGCTTAATAATGAAGCTTAATCCATTGTTTTAAGCTGTGGTAACTGAGACTGATAGCACTGTAAATTAATTAGCATATGCAGTTTGATAACCAAGATGCCTTGGCAAGAACAAACAGAGCTTTGAAGATTACAAGAAGATGGGATCAAGTCTGGCTGACAGAAAAGAAGATTTAACTAAGTAAAAATGTGAAGTTTGAAATGTAAATGAAATATAAAGTTTAATGTAAGGAGAAATGTAAAGTTTCTCTTTGTGATGTTTAACCAATGAATGTAGAAAAAATTACTTACCTTCCTGAAAATGGTATATAAGCATATGTAGCTCGCAGTAAAATTCGAATTCTGATTACAAATCAGTAGTCCCCATCTCTCTATCCTTGATAAGCCCACACTCCAATGCCAGCTTTAGCCTGAACTCCCAAACTGAGCCCCAATTCCTGCCCTAAGGCCAACACCGTTGTTCTTGGACCTAAGCCCAATGGCAGCCCCAGTCACACTCCCTAGCCCAAGCCTGGCTCTGAACTCCAGGCTGCTGTGATAAATATATTACAGTGTTGGTTTAGTAATTGTTAGAGTGAATACTATGTGTTATATAAGGTTGACTTTTGAAAAAGAAGTTTTGCTAAAGATTAGGTATCTTTTAATGAGAATGTTGTGTTGTGATACCAGTGTTGATGAAGAGTGGTTGTAATGTTAACATTTAACCAATGAAGGAATCAAAACCTGTTGAATGTATTGAAAAGTAACAAATGATGAGGACTGGGAAAACTGTACATGCTTGAAAAAGGTGGGATGGGGGAGGAACTACTTTAAAATGTTTGAATATGTATAACCTTTTGTACACACCTATTAGGCTGATGCAATACCCAGGTGGGCAGGGGGTAGTTTCTGTCCCCACTGATTCAGGGGGACTGGTGCTAGCTCTGTCCCCCTCTGATTTATGGGGACCGGCGCAGTCCCCATTGTTATAGATGAGTAATGTGATGGTTGGCTCTCACAATTAAAGGATGAACAGTGTGTGTATGTTAAGATAAGTTTTGTGGATGTATAATGATGTTATTGTAATATATCCTCCCATAGTCCTCTTTCCCCTCCCCCTTGCATTGTTGTCACGACATGGCTCAGGCAGTCGGGGCATTTGGGGAGGGCCGGCTTGTTCCTACACCTGACCTCCAGTGCAGATGTAAGAAAGGAGTCTCCAGCAATGGACGGCAGAGAAGGAGTTCAGCGACAAGACTTTGGGAGGGCCCAGGGCCATAAAAGGCAGAACATCCATTCTGTAGGGGAGCACGTGGGGGTTTAGTCCTGTGCTCCTAGCGCTGATTTTTCACCTTTCTCAGTCTGTTGTTGTATTTTTATGCTAAGATTTAATAAACTCATAAAGTTTAAAAAAGTTAGCGTCATTTGTCCCACCCTGCACTGCCGAGGTAGGAGGTGCAGCTGGAAGGAGGGAGGGAGGGGTGAGGGAAAGCTGGTTTGAAGGGTTTTCATTTACTTCTCATTGTCCTCCTTTGAGTTTCTGGAGTTTTCTGCCAGATATCTCTCCCCTCCACTCATCCACAGCGGTTTGGAGCAGTTTTCCCATTTTGTGAGGGAAATCAAAGCCGTGCAATGACGCTCCTAATTAGGGGGTAGGAGAAGTGAAGCTCCAGGGCTTCCCGCAGAGCCGGAGGCAGCGAACACGCGGGGCTGGGAAAGGCGTGCCGGGAGCTGCGGAGAACTTTGTTTGTGTTCTCAGGCCAATGGCGGCTCGGGCCCGGGCCCGTTCCAGGGCTCTTCCTCATCTCCGCCTTTGCCCTCCCACAGCCCGGGGAGCCCTGAGAGCGCGGGCCGAGGCTGGGCCGTGTGCAGAGCCCGGCCCTCGCTGCCATTGGCTGATTGTGCCAATGTCACTCCTGGTTGTCGCGCGCTGATTGGGCAGAGCAGCAAAGGCGCCATTGTGGCAGCGTCTGTGCGGGCCCGGCAGCGGCGGCAGCGGCCGGAGCCCGGGGAGGCGGCGGCGGAGCTCGGAGGCGGCCCCAGCGCAGGTGGGAGCCGCGCTCGGTTGTGCGGGGGCTCGGGGCTCGCTGCGGGCCGAGGGGGCGGCAGGGGGCTCTGGCAGGTTGGTTGTGCCGGTGCCGGCCCGTGTTGGCGCTGGGCTGAGGGCGCTGCGGGAGCGGCTGCCCGCGGTCTCCTTCCCGCTGGGGCCTCGGCAGGAGCCGGTGCCGGAGCAGCGCTGGCTCGTCCCGGTTGCTGTGGGTGGCACAGAGGTGTCTGCCCTGTGCCCGGGGCTGTGCGGGAAAATTCCCGTGGCCAGAGGTTTGTGTGCCCGCAGGAGACAGGGAAGTCCTGTAAAAGTGACTTTATTGATGAACAAAGAGAGACGCCATGTGGCATTTGCCATGCGGTCTCTAAAGCGCCGCCTCCTTTTTATCCTCATTTTCCCGGCTGCATCTCCCTCTCCCTTTCCCCTCTGGCTGAGGAACTTGGAAGGTTCAGACTTCCCGATCCACCTACTGCATGTCCCCCTTAATATGCACTCCTACTACGATATTAATCTTACTGCTTTCAATCCTTCCTTTTCTCATTTTCTCAAGAATAGCGCTTACAAACTTTTAATTTCCATTGACTCAATCTCTTTTCCCGCATCCTGTTTGGCGCAAGGTGTCGTGCATGGTAAAAAGCTGAGAGTTGCTGCAGCACGTCAGAGGAGGAGCAGCATTTCTTTAAGCCACTGTCTGCCAGGGAACCACGAAAACGTGTCCCATTCCCATCCTTTCCCTGTTTGGACTGGTACATGAGCTAATTTCTTATTTCCTTTGTTATCTCTTTTACCACTTTTCAGTTATCATCTAGTCGCTAACAACAATTTGAGTAATTAATTTTCCACAAAGTCTGGCTCTATCTTTTAATAGATAATCTGATTCCATCCCATGGTGAAATGTCTCGTTCTTCATTTCAGTGGATTGGTCGTCAGGAAGGTCAGGAGCTGGAGTTGTCTGGTTGGTTATTGTTACGAATGGTTTTCTATTTTTCCAATTAAACAAACAACCAAGATTAAAAGTAACAACAAAATTTTAATAGTAACAATTATAAATGAATACAATCAGAAGTATTAAAGAAGATTACAAAAATTATTGAAACTAAATACTATCCAAGTAAAGTATTACAGTTGTATAATTTGGGATGGATAAAATTTGAGAGTAAGTGTTTTAGTATAATTGAGGTTCGTATAAAGCATAAGCAAAACCGACCGGGGGTACGGGGAGGGGCCTGCCCTTCCTCTCGTACCAAAGCATTCGGGCTAACAATCCCACTTATATACTATAGGCTACAAAAGTTTCTAGAAAGCTCCTCCTAGTTTCTATTCCTAAGATCTACGTAACTATACTGCACAGCGCATGCTCTACTAATGGGTTGGGGGTCTCTTATCCTTTTGAGGGTCTTATTTCCGGTGAAGGCTCATCATCATCATCAGTGACCGAGGTGTGACCTGCAGGTAGCGCAGGCGCCCTGTGTGACTGAGCAGATGTTTTCCATAACATGACTCTAATTAAGTCCCATGCTTGTGATCATTCCATTTTTGACAGCTTCAAGGTTGAAGCTGTATTTCTAGATGCTGCTTATCAGACCTCCGTCCTTCTACTATTCTTATCTGACTTTCTTCCAACCTTCTTCTTCGACTCCCAACATCTGGGAGATGTCTTTTATCCTGTCTCACCCATCTCCCCCCCTTTCACTCTGTAACAATTGTCTTCTATTGATCTAAATACAATTTTGCTAATATAGTTACAACTTAATTAGCACGAATCACATTTATCACAATTCCCCCATTTCTTTTTTTTTTTAATTCATTTTGATTCGTGCTTTAGAAGGTTGTTACTTGGTATTGTCTATGTTCCTTCATACTAGCCTCCATTTTTTCTAACATTTTTCGTGCGGTTTCCAGCTTTTCACACTCCTTTTCAAATTTGATTAACATTTCCCGTGCCAGGGTATTCTCTTTGCATTCAGTCACTACTTTTTCGACCTCTTTTCCTTGAGTGCGATTAGATTGCGCTTTCAGTACCATTAAGGAGTTTATTTTTCCTTTTGTTGTTAATTCTGGATCTATAGGCATGGCTGTAAGTTGCATTCCTTGAATTACTGAGTGGATTAGTTTGATTAGACATGGTATCATGCAAGGCAGAAACAATAGACCTAACACAGAACACAATAGCATGAATCCTAATTTTTTCCACCACACACCCCCAAAAAGATTATCCCACCAGTCAGCTTTCAGGATAGAATTCCATTTTTGAACTGGTACATGTGCCACTCTTTTAATTTCGTCAGCAAGTCTGGTGATGGCTTCCCCGTGGTCATCTATTTCCACACAACACTCAGATTCATTAAACCTCCCACAAACTCCTCCTTCTTCTGCCAACAGATAGTCTAGGGCAATTCTGTTTTGATATACAAATGCTCGCATTTGTGAATGCTGTTTGGCCAACAACTTTAAAGCGTCTGCTGTGTGGTTTGAGACGACTTCTACTACGGCCTGGAGCCTTATCAACCGGTTTAATAGGTAAATTGGAGTTCTATATCCCCAAGACCCATCCTGAGCCCAAGTAGCAGGTTCATAGTATGCTGTAATTCTTTCTGCAGGCCATTCTTCATCTTTCCATTTTTGGTTTCCTCCCGCCATCAGAAAGTCGAAATTTAATTCTTTTTTTTTTTTTTTTCCTTCTAAGGTTTCATAAAGTGGTGTTCTTAGTATATTGCCCTTAGACCTTGGTATGACAAAGAAGGAGGGTCGTATAATTTCTAAGGTACAAGTTCCCTCCCATTTTCGGGGTAGTTCACTGTATGCTTGTTGCCCACAAATCCAATATATTCCATCAGGGGCTTTCCATCTTTCTTTTGTATTTTTTTGGTTGTTCCCAATAAGATTTCAAGTCTTTTATGGATTGGTAGGGGTTAGCTCCAGAACTGTTATGCCAGCACAAATTAGTTTGATTATTCCACTTGCAATTCATTTCTTTTGCTATTCCCCAATATCCAGTAGGACTCTTGGGTTGCCAGGTCTTTGTGTTATTGTCTGAATTTACTACTAAAGTAGATAGGCAAGGAGTATATCCCACCACTTCAGTGTATTTTCTCCCTTCCCGAGTTATACAAACTGTTCCAATGACTTGATGACTCAGGACCCAGCCTTCAGGCCGTTTTAGGGTCTTAGAAATTTGTGTATGATTTCATTTTAAAACTTGTTCTGGAGCCAAACCCTCACCTCTTCATGGCCATCTTTTAGCCATTCTAAGTCCTCCACAAACAAAACATTTAGATAATCCCAATTCTGTGGCAATTTCTTGCATTAGATCTACAAACAAATTTTTGTTTGAAGTTGGCAAATCCCAGTGGCTATAGTGCTGTTTTAATTGTTTATACAGCTCATTCAATTTCCTTAACTCTTTTCTTTTGATCTTTTCCTATCTTTTTTTTTTGTTTGTTTCTTTTTGTTTTTCAACTTCCATTATTATATTTTTCAAAACAAAAGAAAATTTTATATCTAGGACAAAGTTGATTATTGTTAGGATAAGGAGTTCACTCATTGAATCCTAAATTTCTTCTTACTCAATAGAATTTTGGACTTTTCACACAATTTTCTAAAAAGCTGGTACAGTCATAACAGGCAGCAGTAACATGTGAATGTGCCACAAAAACTGATTCCATCTTATCCTTGACCCACAGGGATCAGGAACAGTTTGTTTCTTTACTGCTGGGTCTTGCATTGCTTGTCTTCTTGTAATTTGTTCCTGCATGGTCTGTTCTTTGCTCCATGCTGTCTTATGGTTTTAGCCAGTTGCCAGGGGTATTATAGTAAGCACAATGAAAATAATTCTCAGGAATTTTAACTTTCTACCTGTCTCAAGGCCCCTTGGGTTGCAGCCAAGGGCCGAGATGTCAATCTTCTCGGTAGCAAAGTTTTTATCCTGGAATTTGTTTCTTTTTGATACCCTTGGCCTCATAAAGTTCGTATGAACTATTTTAACTTTTTTTTTTTTTTTTTTTTTTTGTTCCAAAGATGGCACAAAGTATTCGTAGTTCTGCAGCACTGCCTTATCTTTCTTCTTAGATTGATCAGCTATTTTTCCTAATCCACTAAAGCTCCGGAGATATGCCAACTACAAGATTTGTTTTCACATAACTTGTTCTAATAACATTCCAAAAAAAATTACTAAAATTTTTTTTTTTAAAGTTAGCTGTTTACATACACAACTTAAACAAACCAATTATTATTTTTTTTTCACTCTAGTTACTTTTTACTACAAATTAAAACAATAGGTACAAATAACACAAATTTATGGACAACACTTTAAGCCATGGTTAGTACTTTCCCAGTGTGTTAATTATGTTTTTGACCCTCTTAATAACAGGTGTTACCAGTCTTTTTTTCTGGAGTTGTAGTTCTTCAAATAAATCAGTTAATGTTGACTGTTGGAGGCTCTTGGAGAAATTTTTCAATCCTCCTGGGCTGTTTTCATTGATCAACGAGGTGTCTGATTCTTTCTCATCAGCGCTGTTCTGCCTTCAGGTTCAATGAGGTTGCAGCTGGCAGCTAATTCAGGATGTCCAGACTTTGATAATGCACCTTTTAAAACAACTTTAAACTGGTATTTCAAACAGCAGTAAAATATTTTTTTTTTTCACTGCACATACAAAAATCACATTCTCCCTTGGTCCCAAAGTACAGTGGTTCTATGCTAACTCTATATGGACTGTAGCTTTTGGCACCCAGTACTCTCCTTAGTTTCATTTGATTTATTACAATTTTTTTTGAGTAATTTGGTTGGTTTTTTTTTAATAAAATTTTACAAAAATGGTCACAAAGTGCTCTTGTGCCCAAGTGAATCCCCCCATGTGAGCTGTCTGGGATCTGTTGGGCCAAAAGTCCTGGCACCGCTCTTTTACTATTGGGCAGAAAAATTCATCCTTTTTTCAGGGTTACCCCCAGCTTTTTCACAGCCTCCACTCCTGCCAAGGAAAAGCATGGTGCCCCACCCTGTGCTTTTGCTTCCTGAAAAGCCACACTCACACTGCCGTTTTCTCCTAGGGCTCCCCCCCTGCTTTATTATCAGCCAAATTGTTTCTTTTTATTTTATGATGCTTGTATCTTTAAATAGTCTGTTCAGTTGGTGTTGAATATTGAATTCTGCAGCTTTAAGACTGATTCCAGGAGTGAAAGAGGAGAGAAAAAGTGCAGAATTAGTTATCAGAAACTACACTGACTCCCCCGCATTCCTGCTCACAGACCTAGTTGTCTGCAGTGGACAGCGGGAGAGAACTCTCTTTTGCTTTTTGGTTAGGTTTTTTTTTTTCTTCTTCTTAACCAATTAAAGTAAAAAAATTCCCTGGAGTGTTTTTTTTCTTCTTTTTTTTTCTTGAATTATTTAATTTTGCTCTGGACTGAAAACCCAAGAAAGCTCTGGAAGCTCACACCGTAGCCCACCTAGCCTGGCCTGGGCCAAGGCATTTCCCAGCACTGAAGGAACTGATACCAGACTAAGTAAGTTAAGCTGCAACTTACAAAAAAACCTTCTTTTGAATCTGTCATCTTTTTGAAACAATAAGAAGTTTTGTTGTTTAATATTGTTCATTTTTATACTGAAAAGTGTTTTGCCTGTTAAATAAATATTTTTCCCACTTCTCTCTGAGGAAATATTGTTTTTTTCTCTAACTAATTAAAAAAAGATTGCTTAAATTTGTTTCTCAGAAAAATTCTATTCAAAAGTTTCTTTCTAAATTTACCTTAAACTAAAACAAAGTCCTTGTGTCTACTAAAAATATGATTTCTTCATTTTGAGAATCTACTTTCAGCTTTATCAAGGGGTCTTCTGGTATTTTGGTTCATATTAAATAAATGAGCTCCTGACCCCCACTTAGTTTTCTTGAATTAATATTTTTCCTGATAAATTCTTTGTGTTTGTGGCTGTTTGTATTTCTTGGATTGCTGTTATTAGAATCCTGGCTTTAATTTTCTTTTCCTCATCTCTCCGAACATACGCTTATTGTGCTTTCTTTAACAACTCCTGAAGCTCCTATCCTGCTAATTTTTCAATTTTTCTAACTTTTTCCTGATGTCCCCCCCCTAAGACTTAGCTACAAATTGTGTTTTCAAAAGGACCTGCCCTGCTGGTGTATCGGGGTCTATGCTTGAGTATAACTGCAAATCCTTTTTTTTTTAGTCTCTTTAACCATTCTGCCAGGCATTCATCTTTCTCTTGGTGCTCACTCAGAGATTTCCCTATATTTTGTCCTCTGGGCATTGCTTCTTGAATACTTTGGATAATCATTTACTTGAAATCTCTCATATTTTGCCTATGTTCTACCTCCTGATTATTACAATTTGGATCTGCCATAGGCCATTTCTGATCTCTTTGGTTTGGTTTCTAATGATCTCTATTTTAAGCTTGTATTCCTGACTATCTAATCATTTCTCTCTTCCACTGTAAACAAGATTTCTAAAATAGACTGCAATTCCGCTCAGGTGTAAATATTCAGTCCTAATTCTTTGCTACCTCAATATGATCTTCTGGCATCCTGGTCATTTCTTTCTTAAATTTCCTAAAGTTCCTAGTATTTAGGGGAACACTCACGTAACCAATAGGTCCCTGTCCTGGGGCCAGATTTGCCATTGGAACCTCTCTAAGAGGGTATAATCTAGCTTCCCTTCCTGCTTCCTCGCCCTCTTTGTCACTTTCTTCCTCTTGCTCCCTTCTGCCTCTAGTTCTGTGTGCTACTGAACTTGAATAGGGGGTGCATCGGGGACCAAGGGCTGGACAGGCTGGACAGGCTGTCTGTATGGGGGTGGGAGGTGATTTAACGATTCCCATGGCTTTAGCCAGTCCCTTCTTGCTGCCCGTCCTTTAGTTTGCAAAGGGTATAACGAATAACCTTCTTTTTCTTGCCTTTGAACTATAAATTTACCCCCCACACACTTTTTGGAAGCCACAAAGCAGCATATTCACTTTTTTTCCTAAATAAAACCTTGTTTTGAACTCATATATAGATTTAAAACCTGACAAATCTAATCTTCAAATGATTTAAACTTTGGCCAGTACAAATTATTTGCACAAATCTTTTCTCCACTCAAACATACAGTACTGTATAATTTTCTGCTTACTTTTTCTCTTTGGGATTCCCTTGTACTTTAGTATTGTAACACTATCCCCAGGGGGCTGTCCTGAGGAATCTCGCTCCCCTTCTGGGAAACCCCCTCTCGGTTCCCAGGCACACCGGGTTCTCGTGAACTATTCTCATAATTCACAACCCCTGGGTCAGAGATTTTACTTTTCCTCTGACCCATCTCTGGCGGCAACATTTCCCTTGCTCTCTCTCATTCGTTCTGCGGTTCAACTCCTTCGCTTAATATACCAATCTCACTTCTTTTGCCAAACACTTGTTTCCTACCTAATTCCTTCTTTTCCTTTTATTCTCTCCCCAACCTCTCTTTCTGGCCATTCTCCACAATCCTTTCTTAATCACGTACTGAAACTTCCATCTATTATCCTCCCAACAGATAGTTGAACCTGACTCATTCACTCCCTTCTTAAATCACTTCTTTCGAGCATCAGCTCCCTTCTCAAAGACTTTTCTCGTGAGTTCTCGGGCTGGGACTTTCCCTCCCAGTCCCTCCCGGGGTATTCACTCGCTCTCCCCTTTCAGACATTCCTCACTCACACACAAGCACACAGCCGCCCCCTTTACCCAACCCCATGGTACTCACACAGCCCATTTTCGCACAGGGTTCTTGTGCACAAGACGTTTTACGGGCACCTTTCCCTTTCTGCCGGCGTTCTCACGGGAGCCTTCTTCTTCTGGCGCGCCTCCTTGCAGCGAGCTTCTTTTGCTTATGCTTTATTTTAATTTGGAACTCCTTTTCCAAGAGAGCCTGGTCTAGCCTTGGGACCACCTTAACAATTGGTGGGGAGCTCCTTCCCAAAACTAGCCACTCTTCACTTGGACTGGAGTTCCCGGGTTTCGGCACCAAATTGTTATGAATGATGTTCTATTTTTCTCAATTTATCAAGCAACAAGATTAAATTTAATAGTAAGTTTTTAATAGTAACAAAATGAATACAATCAAAGTATTGGAGATGACAATTAAAGTATTGGAGATGAAACAATCAAAGTGCATATATTTAAGAATATACAAAATTTGGCAGTAAGTAATTTAGTATAATTGAGGTTCGTATAAAGCATAAGCAAAACCGACCGGGGAGGGGCCCCCCTCCGACCGGGGATACGGGGAGTGGCTCCCATTCCTCACGTATCCAAGCATCCAGGCTAACAATCCCACTTATATACTGTAGGCTACAGAAGTTTCTAGAAAGCTCCTCCTAGTTTCTATTCCTAAGATCTACGTAACTATACTGCACGGCACATGCTCTACTAATGGGTTGGGGGTCTCTTATCCTTTTAAGGGTCTTATTTCCGGTGAAGGCCCATCATCATCATCAGTGACCGAGGTGTGACCTGCAGGTAGCGCAGGTGCCCTGTGTGACTGAGCAGATGTTTTCCATAACATGACTTTAATTAAGTCCCGTGCTTGTGATCATTCCATTTTTGACAGCTTCAAGGTTGAAGCTGTATTTCTAGATGCCACTTATCAGACCTTCGTCCTTCGACTCTTCTTATCTGATTTTCTTCTAACCTCCTTCTTCGACTCCCAACATCTGTAAGATGTCTTTTATCCTGTCTCACCCATCTCCCCCTTCTCACTCGGTAACAATTGTCTTCTATTGATCTAAATACAATTTTGTTAATATAGTTACAACTTAATTAGCACGAATCACATTTATCACACAAGTATCCGGGGGGGTCCCAGTGCTTTGGGGCGGTCGGTGAACGGGGGGGGCAGTGAATAGGGGGAACCCCGGTAAATTGGGGGGGTCCCTGGTGATAACCGGAGGAGTAGAGGGGGGAAAGGAGCGAGCCCCAAGGGACGCCCCCCGGTGCTGGGGACACCCCGGTGCCCCCCCAGCGCACGGCCCCCCCCCCCCCCCCCCCATTCCCGCTCCTGTTCCCGGGGGAAGTCAAAGGGGAGGGGCGGAATCCCCGGGATGGGCAGGGGGGGCACAAAGGGGGGTCCGGGCCCTGTGCACCGGAGGGTGGTCGGTACACGAGGGGGGTTCCAGTCCCGGTGCCCGAGGGGGCGTCCCGGTGCCCGGTGATTCGTGAGGGGGTGTCCGGTGATTCCTGGGGAGGTCTCCGGTGGTCCTGGTGCATGACGGGGGGGGTCCCGGTGACTCATGGAGGGGTCTCCGGTGATCTCGGTGCCCGAGGCTGGCGATGTTTGGGGGGGTGTCCGGCTGTCCCGGTGCACGATGAGGGGGTGTCACTGCTCGATGGGTGGGGGGAGTCCCGGTGCACGGTGACGGTGCTGATTGATGGGGGAGGTCCTCTGGTGGTGCCGGTGCCCGGTGATTGATGGAGGGGGTCTCCGGCGATTCCTCGGGAAAGGGGGGGGGCGGTCCGGTGATGCCGGTGCACGAGGAGGGGAGAGAGGAAACTCGAGGGTCCTGAGGGGGTCCCGGTGCACGAGGACGGTTAAATTCGGGGGTCCTGGTGCTCGGAGGGGGGGTCTGGTGTGTGACACAGAGAGAGACCGCGGTGACAATGGGGACCCTGGCACGGGGCTGGTGACACTCAGGGGTTCCGGGTGGCACAGACACTCTGCCCAAATTCTCTGGCACGAGGTCCTGGTGGCACGAGGGGCTCTTGGTGCTCTCGGTGATACGAGGAGCTGGTGGCACTCCAGGGGCTCCTGGTGGCACAAGGAGCTGGGGGCACTTGAGGGGCTCTTGGTGACACAGGGCTCTCGGTGTCACTCGCAGGCCTCTCGGTGACACGAGGAATCCCCCCGTTCCTCCTGGTGGCACTCGAGGAGCTCTTGGTGACACTCGCAGGGCTCTCAGTGACACGAGGAGCCCCCAGATTCCTCTGGGTGACAGAAAAAGCTCCCCAAACTGGTCTGGGTGACATGAGGAGACGGTGGCACGAGTGGAGCCCTTTGCACGAGGATCCGTCGCACGAGGACCCCCAAAATTCCTCGAGCGAACCCCCCCGAAATCCTCGCGCGGGAACCGCCCCCCTCAGAGCGAGCCCAACCCCCCCCCTCCTCACCCCGGGGGTCTCCGGGTGATCCCGCCCCAGGTCCTCCCCTTTCCCCCTTTTCCCCCAGGACTGGGAAGGTCGGAGGGACTGAAGGGGGGTGCAGGTGCGGGTTTTTCCGGGGGGGGTCCCGGCGGCCCCCGGGGCGGGGTCAGTGCTCAGCAGCGGGGCCGCACCGCTCGCACCCGTTGGCCGAGATCGGGGGGGGGCGGGGGCGGCTCGGGGACCACCCCGGGCCCCCAAATCACACCCGGGTCTGCTGCTTTAGTCCTGTGCTACCAGCGCTGATTTTTCTCCTAATTAAGTCTTTTGGTGTATTTTTTTTTGCTAAGGTTTAATAAACCTTTATAATTTTACAAAGTGAGCGTCGTTTCTCCCACCCTGCACTGCCGAGGTAGGAGGTGCAGCTGGAAGGAGGGAGGCGTGTGGAAAGCTGGTTTGAAGGGTCTTCATTTACTTCTCATGCTCCGAGTTTTTGGAGTTTTCTGCCAGAAATCTCTCCCCTCTCCCACTCATCCACAGGGCTTTGGAGCAGATTTTCCTTTTTGTGCGGGAAATCAAAGCCATGCACTGATGCTCCTAATTAGGGGGTAGGAGAACTGAGGTTCCAGGGATTCCCGCTGAGCCGGAGCCAGCGAACACGCGGGGCTGGGAAAGGCGTGCCGGGAGCTGCGGAGAACTTTGTTTGTGTTTCCAGGCCAATGGCGGCTCGGGCCCGGGCCCGTTCCAGGGCTGTTCCTCATCTCCGCCTTTGCCCTCCCACAGCCCGGGGGGCCCTGAGAGCGCGGGCCGAGGCTGGGCCGTGTGCAGAGCCCGGCCCTCGCTGCCATTGGTTGATTGTGCCAATGTCACTCCTGGTTGTCGCGCGCTGATTGGGCAGAGCAGCAAAGGCGCCATTGTGGCAGCGTGTGTGCGGGCCCGGCAGCGGCGGCAGCGGCCGGAGCCCGGGGAGGCGGCGGCGGAGCTCGGAGGCGGCCCCAGCGCAGGTGGGAGCCGCGCTCGGTTGTGCGGGGGCTCGGGGCTCGCTGCGGGCCGAGGGGGCGGCAGGGGGCTCTGGCGGGTTGGTTGTGCCGGTGCCGGCCCGTGTTGGCGCTGGGCTGAGGGCGCTGCGGGAGCGGCTGCCCGCGGTCTCCTTCCCGCTGGGGCCTCGGCAGGAGCCGGTGCCGGAGCAGCGCTGGCTCGTCCCGGTTGCTGTGGGTGGCACAGAGGTGTCTGCCCTGTGCCCGGGGCTGTGCGGGAAAATTCCCGTGGCCAGAGGTTTGTGTGCCCGCAGGAGACAGAGGAGTCCTGTAAAAGTGACTTTATTCCTGAACAAAGAGAGAGGCCATGCGGCATTTGCCATGCGGTCTCTAAAACGCAGCCTCCCTTTTATCCTCATTTTCCCGTCTGCATCTCCCTCTCCCTTTCCCCACTGGCTGAGGTACTTGGAAGGTTCAGAGTTCCCGATCCGCCTACTGCATGTCCTCGTTAATATGCACCCCCACTACGATATTAATCTTACTGCTTTCAATCCCTCCTTTTCTCATTTTCTCAAGAATTGCCTTTACTAACTTTTAATTTCCATAGATTCAATCTCTTTTCCTGCATCCTCTTTGGCGCAAGGTGTCGAGCATGGTAAAAAGCTGAGAGTTTCTGCAGCACATCAGAGGAGGAGCAGCATTCGTTTAAGCCGTGGTCTGCCAGGGAACCACGGAAACGTGTCCCATTCCCATCCTTTCCCTGTTTGGACTGGTACATGAGCTACTTTCTTATTTCCTTTGTTATCTGTTTCACCACTTTTCGGTTATCATCTAGTCGCTAACAGCAATTTGAGTAATTAATTTTCCACAAACTCCGCCTCCTTCTTTTAATAGATAATCTGATCCCATCCCATGGTGAAATGTCTCCTTCTTATTTCAGTGGATTGGTCGGCAGGAAGGTCAGGAGCTGGAGCTGTCTGGTTGGTTATTATTTCAAGGACACTTTTAAATCTAATTATGCCACTCAAATTATGGATGGATTTTCTGTGTCCTGATATGAATTCGTTAGGGATCACAGGGGCTGGTCCATGGTGTTGTAGGATTGGCTCTGGTGGCCGTTCATCTTTTTCCCTTTTTGGGGTGCTCCCTCCATCCATGGCTGCATCAATTGACCACTTTTATCTTATTAAATCCTCAAATGTTTGGATTCCAAACTGATTTCTCTGGACTAGCACAAACACCTCAGTGCTCTAATACACCCTATAAAACCTAGACAGTGGCAGCACATGTTGGAGTGGGGAGAGGGATGATTTCCCCCCGCTTTTTTAGTAAAGTTTTCCCAACATTCTGCGTTTGCTGTTTCCCTTTGTAGCTTAACCAATTTCTGTTGCAGTCAGATATCCTCACTATGGGCTCTGCCTTTATCTATGCTAATTCCATCTGTGCGAGCAGGCAGAGCTTGGAGTGAGGGGCAGAGGGAATCTGCGAAATTCCTCCTCCGGGCATGAAGATCCTGGTTCATTGTGAACACATTGCCCTATCAGTGTTAATTTGCATTTCTAAAGCTCCTCTCCTGGCTGCCTGGATCCAATGCTTCTTTTCCAGAGCAGCCCTTAGGTGATTCACACGTGCACCCCTATAGTCTGCTTTTTTTTCTTTTCTTGTTTTTGTTAACAATTTTGTATTAACTGTTTATGTGTTTAAGCCCTCACAATCAATCCTCTTGTAGTTTGGCAAAATGCATCCAAAAGGTGAGCATAGAAAAACCCATTCTGAAATTCTGCCATCATTAAGAGCCACTCACAAATATATACAAAAATATTCCAGTGCAATCAAGCTTTTTCTACTTCTTCTGCTAAGAGTAAAAATTGCTTGTCACACCCCTGGCCCAAACCTAACTGACAATATAAAAGTAGGATTATTATGAAAAATTTTTCTCACGGTGTAATCTTGTCACTGAAACTGCAGGGACAATAAAAATGTCTCCAACAATATCTTCAGTGTTAGAGAGTTAAGGCAGTAGTTGATTCTGGTCAGGATATGCAACAGAAGTAATTTCAGCCATAGATAGCCCGGGTGTGCAGAGAAAATCATTTCATGACATGTGAGTTTTACTAGATTTTCCCTTAACTTTTTACAGTCTGAACCCATAGAATTCCATTGGTTTCATGTTCATTACTTCCAAGTTGTGTAGTTCTTAGTGTTTGGTTTCCTATTGCACTCAGATTTCTCCTCTTCTGATGTTAATTAGGTCCACATTCCTGGATTTCTTTCTCAGCCTTTTCCAGACCAGGTGTCTCCATCTGGGCCAGGGGCAGTGTCTGGGGTGGGTGTTCCTTGATGTTTGCTGGTATTTCGTTGATGTTTTGTTGAATGTCGTTCTCTTTGTTGGTATCATTTGGGCTATTCCCAGTCTGTTGAGATGTTAAACTCATCTCTGTTGAGTGGTGGAGTATCCCTCAAACAATCCCTTTAAAATTCGTTTCCCCAAGGCAAAGGTAAATCAAGCAGTAGTAGAGAAATAAGATTTTTAAAAATTTTAAACATGGTATATTTTCCGACCATGGAATCCCCGTCAGCCCAGTGTGTGAGTGTAACTGAGGGGCAGAGTGGAATTGTGCCGTTGTCTTCCCCAGCAGCTGTGGCAGTGCAGGCACAGAAAGCAGCGAAGCTCCAGCAGTGGCAGCAAGGATTGGCCCCAGTGTGTGGAGATGCCAAAGGAGGGTGCCCAGGCAGAGGATTTCAGCAGAGGATCTGTGGGCAGGCCCAGGGGCTTGGCCCGATGTGGAGCCCTGGCTGCTGCTGCGTTGCCTTCAGTGCAGGGTCAGTGGTGCCCTCCCATGCTGCTCCTGCAGCCGGGAATTCCAAATCTCCGGGGCTTGAGAGCCCCTGAGCCCAGGGTGAGGGGTCCCCCCGTGTTGAGCTGTGCTGGCGGCTGTTTCTGTGCTCAGGGACTCTTGGAATGGGCCACGGCACTTGGCCACCAGTGGTGCTTCTTTGCACTCCTTAGGCAGGACCCGATGTCCTGGGTGGATGCTGTGAACAGCAAAGTGCCAAGGCAGGCTCTGTGCCAGCCCAGCTTCCTGTGGCAGAGATTTCACAAGAGACAGGATTCTGGCCACAGACTGCTTGAAATATACATCCCTTATCTCCAGCCCGCACTAGGTGGAGAATTCCCAGGGTAAGGAATTGCAAAGATCAATTCCAAGGGAGATAATTGAATATCTGCCCTGGATCTGGCTCTTATTCTTGCCAAAGCCAATGGCAAAAGCGATACCCATGGCATCTTGGATTCTATTAGCAGCTTCCAAAGGAGTTTCTTTATTTCCCTATTCATTCTTTCTACCTGATTTGACCTCTAGGAATGCCAGAGCAGCGGCCGGGGCTTCCCGCAGCCTCCTGGGGGCCGGGGGCCACTGCCGGGCCTGCAATTGCCGGGGGGTGCTGGGCTCAGGCAGCGCCCGGCGCTGAGCCCCGGCTGCCCCACAGCCCCGGCCCGGTCCCGCAGCTCCCCACAGGCCCCCAGCCCGTGCTCCCGGTGCCGCCCCTCTGCGCCCGCTCCTGCCGCTGCCCAGCACAGAGAAACCCCCTGCAATCCTGACCTCCTTGTGTGCCTGTCCTGGCAACCGGGGATACAAAGGATCTGCAGCAGCTGGCAACTTCTGAGGATAAGAGCCCGCTGGAAAACATCCCCATTCTCGGTATTTTTCTCTTCCTCCTCTTTTCCATCACCCTTTTTCTTCACACATAGATTGCTCCTGCTTCTTCTTGCCTGAACCATATTCCTGCACACTCCCCTTCCCAGAAAACCAACAGCATCCATCCCCGTGTTGTATGAATCTCTTTTGGACTTCCCTGATTTCCCCCGTGAGTGTCCCTGTCCTTGATTACCTCTGGGAGAATGTGCAAACTCCCTCAACATGCCCCCCAAGGGACCCTTCAGAGATATTTTGAGATCATCATCCCTTTTTCCGGGATTCCTTCCTGGCTTTCCCTTTCTACCCTCCGTGGGTGCCCTGCCATGTTTAGTCCCCGAAGATCCCACTGTAGTCCCTGCTGAGATTTTCAGGGCTCTCTGGCTGCCGACTCTTCCCAGCCCCCCTGATCTGTCACTCGTCTGTCTCCTGGTCACTCTCGGGTACCCAATCCATGCCCGGTGCCCCCGCCACCCGAGGGAGCCGATCACCCAAACTGGGTGAGGCACCTTCAGCTCCACTCAGTGCCCCCGCCCTGGACGGGGGAAGGAATTCTGGCTGAGCCCCAAGGTGTGTGGAAAAATTCACATCACCAGAGGATTCTGTGCACAAAGAAGACAGAGGACTCCTGTAAAAGTAGTTTCATTCATAAAAAAAAGGAAGAGGCCACTGGCCATTTCCCTTGGGGTCTCTGCAATTGTTGGAGGACACAGCCTCCTTTTCATCCTAATTTTCCTGGCCGGATGTCCCTCTCCGTTTTCCAACTAAGTGAAGTACTTGAGAGGTGCAGACTTCCCATTGCTCCCACTGCATTCCTCCCATAATATGCACCCCAGTTTTGTATAGCTAACGATATTCATACCTCTGTTAAGTCTCTCTTCTGGGAGTTCCTGAATTGAGCAGGACCTTGGCTGAGCAGCAGTCTGTGTGGTCAATTAATAACATTTTCTGACCCTGGTGGCTTCTGCTGTCCCTTCCTTATGTCCACGTCCCCGGCCCTGTGTCCAAGCGGATTCGCAGCATGTGTTTGTAGAGACCCTTTGCTGTTGTTCCTTGCATGGGGATCCCCCGTTTTGGGGCCATCCCCCCTGGAGCAGGGTGTCCCGGCTTGGTGCAGCCCCGCCCCTCGGGCAGCGCTGAGCCAATGAGAGCGCGCGGCGGTGATGACGCAGCAGTGTCCAGGCAGAGCCGCAGCTCCCAGCGTTGCCCACCTGGAGCCACCTGCGCCCGGCCCGGGCCCCAGCGCCCCCCGGCAGGGGAATTTGGGGAGGTGGGAGGGGGGGAGCGCCAAGGCCGGGCCCCCCCGCGCTGTGGTGGCGGCAGCGGCTGCAGTGGGGAGCGAGTGCGGGCGGGAGCGGCCGAGAGCCCAGCGCTGCCCCAGCCCGAGCTGCCCCAGCTCCATCGCTGCCCCTGCGCTGGGATGCTGTGGGTTTGGGGGGAAGAGGGAGCCGGCAGTGGGTGCTGGGCCTGGGGGCAGCAGGAGAAGGGAAGGAGAAGCAGGGTTGAAGAACAAAATCGTCAAATACTGCACATGGGAGGAGCAGGTGGGATTGTGCAGGAGAAAGAAGAATAATGGGCGGGAGTGTGAGGAAGAGTAGGTACACCGCAGGAGGGTCAGAAATGAGAAGCAGGACAATGTTCCACTCCTCCCTGTATCTGCTACCTCTGCCCCAGCCCCAGGAGCCTTGCTCCCCCCGCATGCAGCAGGTGACTGAAAAGGATGATCCATGATTTTCAGAGGGGTGAATCTTGGTGTTTGTGAGCTTTATAGGGCTAAATGTTGGTGCTTTGGTTTTTTGCAGGGGCTGAATCTTTATATTTTGGAAGGGATTTGGGCTGAAATAACTTTTTGGGGAGTGTTTAATCTATGTCTTGATGTTTGGATAATTTTGGGGCTGAATCGTGGTGTTTTCAAGGTTCTTATAGACACAAGATGCCAAATGACTTCCTGAGATGAACTTTGGAAGGAGGAACCCCCAGCCCAAGGTGCTCTTTTTTTTTTTTTCCCCTCAAACTAGGATTTGTCATTCCCATGCCGTGGGTAGATGGAGGAGGAGGAAAAGCCCCAGAGATCCCTCAGGAGGAGGGGCTGCAAACCCAGCCCAGGGAGCTGCGAGGAGGAAAGACCCTCCCTGAGCCGGGAAGGCGGCCGGAGATCCAGGCAGAGCTCAGAGCTGGTGGAGAAGCCTCCTGGAGGGGAGAAGCCCCACGAGTGCTTGGAATGTGGGAAGGGTTTCAGCTACAGGTCCCATCTGACTCAGCACCAGAAGATCCACACTGGGGAAAAGCCCTACAAGTGTGGGGAATGTGGGAAGGGTTTCAACTACAGCTCCAGCCTGATCCAGCACCAGGTGGTCCACACAGGGGAACGGCCCTACACCTGCTTGGAATGTGGGAAGAGCTTTCAGTGGAGCACCAACCTGAGATATCACCAGCGCATCCACACCGGGGAGAGGCCCTACGAGTGTCCCAAGTGTGGAAAGAGGTTTCACACCAGCTCCGATTGCCTCAAACATGAGCGGATTCACACAGAGGAGAGGCCCTTCCGCTGCCCCGACTGCGGGAAGGGATTCAAACGCAACTCCCATCTCACTGACCATCGTCGCATCCACACTGGGGAGAGGCCCTACGAGTGTCCTGAGTGTGGGAAGAGCTTCTCCAGGAGCTCTCACTTGACCCGATACCAACGGAGTCACCACTAAGGGAAGCTCTGTGAGTGCCCCGAGTGTGGGAAGAGCTTCGTGCTCTGCTCCAGCTCCATCCCCCATGGGAGGATCGGTGTTGGATGATCCCCTGTGACCCCCGTTGGGCAGAACCCTGGTGATCCGTGGTCCCGGTGATCCCTGTTGGGTGGAGGGAAGGGGTTGGAGAGATTTCTTTCCCTTCTCCTCGTGTTGCTGTGATTTGGTTGGTAATAAATTCCCTCGCTGTGCCCAGGCTGGCTCTGTTGTTCCCGTGCCGGTGCTCGGGGCGGGATCTCTCCTGTTCCTTCTCTCAACTGCCGGGCCTGTCCTCAGCCAATCAGAGAATGCGATGAAGAAGATTCAGCCAATGAGACAGAGCAGCTGTGATGACTCACCGGTTGCCGGGCAGACCCGCAGCACCCAGTGTTCCCCACCTGGACCCCACCCTCCCCCCCAGCCACGATCCCCCCGCTGGGTTCCCCCAAGTCCTTTCCCAGTCCCTCCCCCCAGTAAACGGAACTGGGTCTAATTGGGAAGCTTTATTGGGCAGGGGGGACATGACCCCCGGGACCCCCCCACCCCATGTTCTTGTACAGGTAGAAGCCGAGCACCAGGAAGACGAAGCCAAACACGGAGCCTCCGATCCCCATCAGCACCTTGCTGCGGGCGGTGTCTGGCAGCATCTCTGGGGATCCACAGGGGTCAGGACCCTCCAGACCTTCCGCAGCCCCTCTAAGCACCTTCCTAGTCAACTCCTGCCCACCCAGGACACCCTGTAACCTCCTCCCAATCTCTTCCCAGCCTCCCCAGGACCCACCAAAGCCCCTCTATTTCCACTCAGGATCCCATAACTCCCTCCTAGTTACCTCTCCACTGCTCCAGGATCCCCAAACCCTCTCCCATTCCTTTCCAGGACCTGTCAGAACTCACCAAGGCCTTCCCAGTCTCTTCCCATCACAACCAACCTCATTCCAACCCTTGCTTTCCAATCCCTGGTCTTGTTCCAGCCCCTCCAGGCTCACTCAGATCCCTCCCACTTCCCCCCAGCTGATCCCAGTGTGTCCCCACTGTCTCCTAATGTCCCCTAGTTTGTCCATCTCACTGTGGCCTTCGAGCTCCCAGCCCAGCCCCAGCTGCCTGCTCTGCTCCGTGATGGATTTCTACGCTGCCAAGATCCAGGTGAGGTTTTTTCCAGGGCCAGCAGGAGCTCTCGGGCCACGTGGTGGCCACCGACCTCAGATGGCCTAGACCTGCTCCCCAACAGCCCAGACTGCTCAAGTTATATCATGACAATAGTTATAGAATTATTTACATTATAAAATTACAATTGGGATTAGTTATAACTGTAAGGCCTCCAGGCCAGCTGTTAGCTACTACAGGTTTAGTGCTGGCCAAATCTTCCTCTAGAATTATTTACTCATTTCCTGCTGTGAGATAGGATTAGGAGGAAGGCAAAGCAGGCTCCAATCTTAAAGGGTATAAAGAAAGAACTTTATTAACAGAACTAAAAGAATTATAAGAATCAGAATAAAACCTTCAGAACATTTCTCCTCCCCCACACCCTCTTTTCTTTACACTGACAACATGCAGGAACAATTCAGCCAGTTTACCACCTCTAAAATAGTCTTTTTCCAGTTCACTTAGGGAGAGGAGTCTCTCTTGTCATGCTATGGAGACTTCTCCACAAGAGACAATTCTCTCGTGGCTTCAAAGTCACAGTGCATCAGCTGCCCAGGAGAATGGAAATCTCATCACTTTGTAAAAGTCCCTCCCCTTGACCTACAGCTTTCCCCACAATTGTTTTTGAGGGCTCAATCTTTGGCTAATGGGGTACACTTTTAAGGATGAGCTGTTCAGAAGCAAAGGTTCTCTTCATCTGTCTCTGAGATCATCTTCATCTCTGGGAACAGAGGTTCTCTTCTTCTTCCCTCGGGTAAAGGTTCTTCATCACTCTCATCTCTCTCTGTTCAAGCTACTTCAATATCTGCTTGCTCAGCATGGATGCTTTTGCTCATATCTACAATTTGAACACTTCATCCTCCACGTGCTTTTGTACAAGTTACAGGGAAATAGAGTCTGACATATCAACTTTATCTTTCCCATAGACTTACAAGAGGATTTCAGCCCAAGAGTGAGGCATCTCCTCAATCCCTCCCATCTGGGACCTAAATTCTACTTCTCTAACCTTGGGGTCCACATGTTCTTCCTCTACGTGTCTTCACTCTGTCCTGTTCTCTCACTCGAGAGAGAATTGAAGGTCTGCAAGTCTCATCTGTACAGTGAAAGAGATAATATCTTGTTCCAAGGCCTGCAGATAATCATATGATCCCTGCTGGTGGTGGCCAGAGCTGTTTACAGTGGAGAATTCAAGTGCCAGGATTTTCAAGGGCCCCAGCCAGGACAGTGTGGCCACTCTGGCTGCACAGCTTTTTCAGTGGTTTAACAGGTTGTCAGCTCTCAAAACTAATCACTGATTAGATTTTGTTAGACTTAGAGGAAGCTCTTAGCAGCTCCTGTCAAAAAAAAAAAATTATTTCCGGGGGTGGCTTCTTCACTCCTCACAAAATGTCAAATGTGCAAAACCAGCACAGAGGGTCCCCCCTTTCTGTTGTGAGGTCTCATGTTGTCACCCTTGGCTCCATGAGGCCCTGTAAAGTCAAAATGGATCCTTCGTTCCAGGAGACCCCACAATGTCACAATGATCTGTGGACACCATAAGGCCCTGAGGCATCACAATGGCTCCTTGGTTCCAAAAATCCCCACAGAACCATAGGGGCCTCTGGATTCCATGAGACCCCACAGTGTCACAGAATCCCTTTCATTCCCTGAAGTCCCAAAATGTCACAATGGATTCTTGGTCCCATGAGGTCTTGCAGAACTATATGGGCCTCTGGATTCCATGAGACCCCAAAGTGTCACAGAGTCACTTTCTTTCCCCAAATCTCGAAAGTGTCACATTGGATTCTTGGATTCAAGAGACCCCACAGTGTCACAGTGTCCCCTCAGTTCCATGAAGTCGCAGAGAACGACAAGGCCATGTGGGATCACAATGGATCCTTAGTTCCATGAGGCCCCACAGAATCACAGGGACCTCTGGATTCCACAGGACACTGGAGTATCACCATGGCCCCACGGCTCCATGGGACCCCTGAGTGTCACAATGGCCCCACAGTCCCACGTGTCCCCTCAATGTCACAATGTCCATTCTGTTCCAGGAGGCCCTGCAGTGTCACAATTGCTCCGTTGTTCCATGTGTCCCCTCAGTGGCACAATAGTGCCAGCGTGCCATGTGACCTCTCAGTGTCATAATGGTCCCACAGTTCCAAGGGGCCCTGAGGTGTCACAATGTCTCACTGTTCCATGTGTACCCTGAATATCACAATGGTCCCATGGTTCCATGTGTCCCCTCAGCATCACAATGTCCGCAGTTCCATGTGTCCACTCAGTGTCACAATGGACCCACGATTCCATTTGTCCCCTCAAAGTTACAATATCCCCAAAGTTCCATGTGTCCCATTAGTGTTACAATGACCCAGGGTTCCATGTGTCCCTTCACTATCACCATGGTCCCACGGTTCCAAGAGACCCTGCCATGTCACAATGGCCCAATGGTTCCATGTGTCCCTTCCTGTCACAATGGCCTCAGGGTTCCATTTGTTTCCTGAGTATGACAGTGGCCTCAGGATTCCATGTTTCCCCTCAGTGACACAATGGCCCCAGGCTTTCATGTGCCCACCAGTGTCACAATGGCCCCACGGATCTGGGAGGTCCTGCAGTTTCTCTATGGCCCCACGGTTCCATGTGTCCCCTCAGTGTCACAATGGCCCCACAGTTCCAAGTGTCCCTTCAGTGTCACCATGGACCCATGGTTCCAAAAGCCCCTGCCGTGTCATAATTGTCCAATGGTTCCATGTGTCCCCTCATGTCACAGTGGTCTCAGGGTTCCATGTTTCCCCTCAGTGACACAATGGCCCCAGGCTTTCATGTGTCCCCTCAGTGTCACAATATCCACACGGTTTCATGTGTCCCCTGAGTGTCACTTTGGGCTCAGGGTTCCATGTGTGCTCTTAATGTCACAATAGCCCCACAATTCCATGTGTCTCCTGCGTATCACTATGGCCCCACAGTTTCATGTATCCTCTCAATGTCAGAATGGCCCATTGTTCCATTTGTCCCCTCCGTGTCACAATGACGCCACAGTTTCATGTGTCCTCTCAGTGTCACCATGGTCCCATAGCTCCAAGAGACCCTGCCATTTTACAATGGCCCGACGGTTCCATGTTTCCCCTCACGTCACAATGGCCTCAGGTTTTCATGTGTCACAATGGCATCATGGTTTCATGTTTCCCCTCAGTGACACAATGGCCCCAGGCTTTCATGTGTCCCCACAGTGACACAACGTCCCTGGATTCCATGTGTCCCTTCAGTGTCACAATGGCCCCAAAGTATCATGTGTGTCCTCAGTGTCACAAGGGACCCAGAGCTCCATGTGTCCCCACAGTGTAACAATGGCCCTGTAAGTCCAGGAGGCCCTGCAGTGTCACAATGGCCCCAGGGTTCCATCTGTCCCCTCAATGTCACAATTGCCCCACAGTACTATGTCTCCATTCAGTGTCACAATGTCCTCACATTGTCACAGACGAGCAGCACTGCAGTGGGAGCAGCACCACTGGAGGGGTTGCAGCTGCACTGGAACAGGAGCAGTGGCTGTGGAACAACAGGGGAGAAGCTGTGGAACACAAGTCCTGTGAGGAGCAGCTGAGGGAGCTGGGAATGTTTATCCTGGGGAAGAGGAGGCTCAGGGGAGACCTCATCACTCTCTACAACTCCCTGACAGGAGGGTGCAGCCTGGTGGGGGTCGGGCTCTTCTCTTAGGGAACAGGGACAGGACAAGAGGACACAGCCTTAACTGCACCAAAGGAAGGTTTATCCTGAACATTAGAAAAAATTTATTCACAGAAAAGGTAGATTGGGCATTGGAATGGGCTGCCCAGGGAAGTGATGGAGTCACTTGTAAATGGGGTAACTGCACCACCTAATTAGTGCCTTGTCTTCATTTTCTTTTGTTTTTAGTCAAAGACAGCATTAAAAACACAAAGGAGGTGAATTTTCTCGAGTTTGGGCTTGGTTGTTTAATAAATTTATTTAAAGTACAGAGAATTCTGCAACATGTCTAGCCACCAGCTAAAAGCCAGCAAAATGGAGGCGTATTGAGCTAGCTACAAGGTTTTTTAAAGTTAAAAAGTTCAATAAAGAACTAACACCTATGTTATTTATACTTTTCACTAAATAACCAAACTCCTGTGACCCACTGTGCAGCATTAACTGTCCAACCAGAAACTACTACCTGAAACCATGAAGAAGAAGGAAGCAGAAGACAGAAAGAGACAACACTTAAAACCTTCCATCTTGTTCCATACTTCTTACTATATTCTAAAAACCCCAAATTCCAAACCCTTCACCAAGTGGAATCACACACTTTCATTCCAATAGCAAACTCGTGACTCCAACTCTATTATTCAAATTTGGAAGCCTTCTCCAAGGCCTCAAGTCAAAAGCAGTGTTTTCCTGAGGGTCAGTATCAGAAAGTACAAAAAGTTCAAAACTCCCAGGTTTCTGGGATCCAACAGTCACCATCCCTGGAGGTGTTTAAGGAAAGACTGGATGTGGCACTCAGTGCCATGGTCTGGTGACAAGGTGGTGTTGGGTCATTGGTTGGACTGGATGATCTCAAAGGTCTTTTCCAACCTCAATTCTGTGATTCCGTGATTCAATGGAGCATCAATGGCAAATGGGTGGATAAAGAGTGGAACAGGCCTGGCAGCTGTTCTGGGAGCAGTGCTGGAGATGCCGAAGGGAACGGCGGCGGAGCAGGAATGGAGCGGCGCCGGAGATGCCGAAGCTGCGGGACACAGAGCGGCTCCGAGCGCTGTGTCCTGCAGGAGCCAGCCCTGCACACCAGAGCCGAGCCCGTCAGGCTGACCCAGAGCAGGGGGCAGAGGCAGGAATTGCTGCTGGGCCATGGGAGCTGTGGATCGAGTGCATTTAATGGTGACTTGGGGCTTTGATTCTTGTCACTGCAGCCACATTCTGTGGTGCCAGGACCCTTCCAGTTCATCTGAAGTCACGAACTCAGGACAAACTCAGAACAAAAGGAATCAAACTGCCTTCTCTACTGCAGGGAAACATCTTGGTTTAATGATTTCTGATACAGGAGCCAAACTGGGTCAGTTATTGGCCTGTGGTTTTTTTAAATCCAGGAACAATTTCCAAAGTAATGGCATTTGGCATTAAAAACGAGCAATATGCCTCATCATCTGAATATTGCATATGGAGTACAGAGCTATTTCTGGTTGTTAATATTGCATTTTATCTTCTTTTTCTTCCTCTGCCAGAGTTAGAATTAAAAGCTCAAGAGACAGTATGTTGTGTTTGGACTCAGATGTTTATTAATTCTTATCTATATTACAGTGAGTTCTACAGCACTTCTAGCTAACAGGCTAAAAATGGTGATGTATCTCTGTCTTTACAAGGCCTTTTAAGGCCTAACTGTCCAATTAAGAATGAACACCAAAATTATTTTTACTTTTAAACCAATAACCAATCACCTGTGACCTGCAACGAGGAATTGCCTATCCAATTAAACAAGATCCCACCTAGACCCATGAAGAAGAAGGTGAAAAAGAAAGAAACCTCCCTCTTGCCTTCTACATATTACTATATTCTAAAACCCTAAATTCCAAAATTTCCACCATGTGATATTACACACTTTTATTTAAACTTCACACCAGTGATCCCAGTTCTGTCAATCAATTTTGGAAGCCTTCTCCACAGCCTCAGGTCAAAAACTGTATTTTCTTGTGGGTCAGTGTCTGTCAGCACAGAAAGTCTAAAACTCTCAGTGTCCAGGGTTCCAACAGTTATGATCAAGAAAACAACTGGAATTATTTTCTCTCTGGGTTTTACTCTCTCTCTGGGTTTAAGCCTCCACCACTCCCTGCAGGTCTGCTTTCCATAATCTGCTCCTCGGGAGTTGGGATGTGACAAATGAGCAGTGGAAAGAGGGAGGATAATGGATAATGGACCATTCCAACTGCAAACTCTGCTTTAGTAGCCTCAGAATTTCCAGTGTTTAGAAATTAACTGACCAAATCCCATGTTTCTCACTTTTGCCCTGGCAGAAATCCTTCCTTTGGCCTTGTTTAGGAACTCACCCTCAGAAACACCTCATTGCAGACGCTTTTCTGTTGGGTTTGATAAGAGATGACAAGAAAATCAGCACGAGGGGGAGGGATGAGGGAGAGGGAAGAAACAATTCCTTCCTTCTGTCTTCCTTGTGGAAAGTCTCCTCTAGAGGTTGTGCTGCAGCTGGAGACTTGGCCAGAGGGAAGTGATTGAGCTGAGGCAGCAGAGGCATCTCCTCCCTGGTTTGTAGCCCTGGGGCTGGGAGGGGACACAGGTGCCCCCCTTGCACCCCACAACCCCCTGGAATGGGGGATTCTCCCTGCCTCTGCCAGGTGCTCCTTATCCATGCCTGGCCTGGGTGCTCCTGGTCTGAGCTCCCTCCCATGGTCATTCCTGATGGTGGGGAGTGGGAGGGAGGAGTTCAGTGCCAATCTGGGAGGTGCCAGCAGGGTCAGAGATGTGGGGAGGTGACAGTGACAGAGTGACAGGATGTGCAGATGGACACAGGGACAAGACAACACCTCTGGGGGAAACCTCTTGGAGATTTGGGCGGTTTTTGTCTGTAAAATACACACGGACACAGAGCAAAGCTTTGCTCAAAGGGTTTATTGATTATTCAGGGGGAATGGCCCAGGGCTCAAAGGGTTCCTCCAGGGATGATCATCTCCTCATGCCACCAGAGGGGATCAGGACAATGGTGTCCCCACAGCTTGCAATCCTAAAAATCAAAACCCAGAAGGTGACCTCTGGTGCCCACTGGGAAATGAGAGGGGCCCTGTCCCCACCCCTCTCCCTGCAGGCACGGCTCACCTAGACACCCAGAGAGGCAGCCAGGCGCTTCTGCCGCAGAACAGCCTCCAGCTTCTCAACAAGAGGGGGCTGGGGACAAACACAGCATTAGAGACACACTGGGGACACTGGGCTGCACTGGGAGGTGGGGAAAGAACAGGGGTCATTGGGGAAGGGGCCTGTGGGGGGAAATGGGGGGCAGGAGCTGCTGCGCTCCTGCCCAGAAGCCCTGGGGTCCTGCCAAGAGGCACAGCTGGGGCAGGGGCTGCGTCCTGGGTCACCCAGGGGGGTGCTGGGGGAACAGGGATGGGAATGCAATGGGGGCCTGGGAAAGGGGCGCTCTGGGGAGGATCTGTGGGGCAGGGGAGTTGTCTGGGGTGTCAGTTGGGGTTCACTGGGCTGTGCTGGGACAAACTGGGATGGTCTGGGGTGTGGTGGCCATGCAACGGGAGGGTCTGACACTGCCAGAACTCGTGGTACCCACCAGGGGCGTCTCCAGGATCGCGACATCGTCTACATCAATCTGCAGAGAGACCAGGAGACCTCGCTGGGCACTGGGATGGCCCCGGTGCCAGCAAAGGATGGGAGGACACAACTGTCCCCAAATTCCCAGAGGGAATGCCCTCCAATCCCAGCACCCCACTCACCTCCCGCAGATCATCTTGGGTTCCTTCCAGGAGCGCCTGGGAAACAAGAACAAAACTTTAACCTGGATTAGATCCAGTGGGGCTGTGGGGGGACAGGGAGCAGGGTGGAGGTGATGGGGTGGGAATTTAGGGCCTCCAAGGAGATCTGTTTGAGGTGGAGGGAGAGCCAAAGACACTGAACTGGGGTCAATGGAGGGCCCAAGGGACTGGGCTGGGTCTGGGGAAGGGGCTCGGTGTGAGGTACAGGGGAGGAGAAAGGAATTGCAGGGTAGGGACATGGGAATGCAAGGGAGGGGCTGGGTGGGGACAGAAGAACGAGGATGGGTGGGGACAAAAGCGACAGGACCGAGTGAGGATTTGGGAAGGGTGGGGGGTGACTCGGGGAACTGTTGAAGGGGAACCCGCTGCAGTGACCAGGAAGAAAGGCAAAGGATTCACGGGAGGAGACATGGAAGGAAAGGCCTCGGGAATGGTCAGTGGGAGGCGTTTGGGGACCCTGGAGAGGACACAGAGGAGGAAGCAGGGACGGAATTCCTGAAGAAACCGAAAGGGTGGGATGGGAGGGGACAAAGGGCAGGGTGTGGGGACAGCGTTTGGCTGGTGCCTCACCTTGGCCTGTGCCGGCAGGCACAGCAGGATGGAGAAGAGCAGGGCCACGCTGAGCACAGCCACCTTCATCTTCCTCTCGCACTGGGCAGTGCTGGCTGAGGCTGCAGCAGGGCAGGAGCACCTTTATCCCTGCCGGGACTCCTCCCTGCGCCCTCCCTGACAGCCCCCAGGCCAAAGCCCGGCTTGGCACAGCCCCCAGCCCTGGCCACAAGCCCAGCCCTGGCACAGAGTCCATCCCGGCTGTGGCACGGATCCAGCCCCGCTCCCCGCATCCCTGCAGCTTCCTGCACGGGGCAGCTGCCCCTGGAGGGGACCGGGCACCCGGGGGGCCGAGGGGGGCAGGCAGGGATCCAAAGGCAGCTGGGGACCCTGTGGGGACACCCCCACTCCAACACAATCCATCCTCCAACAGCCCCCAGCCCCACAACCCCCATCTCCCGGTACCCCTCCCCTCCAAGGGTTTTTCCTTCCAGACACCCCAGAGCTGACCCCAGCCACTCACCCAGTGGGTCTGAGCAGAATTGCCACTGTTCATCCTCCTGCCCCACGGAGAAACAGGAGATGGACTGACCCCCTCTTCTTGGGACAACGAGACTCCGGAATATTGGAAAATTGGGATATGATAGGACAGAGGTGTCATGAACCTGGGAAATAGCCAGGTGATTTGAATCTCCAGGCACTGGAGACACTGGAGAGAACTGGGAAATGATCACCTCAAGACAAGGCTGAAGCTTGAGGAATTGTTCAGGTGTGGCACTTCCCACATCCACACCACCCATTATTTCCACAGCTCTGGGCTGTCCCACGGGGAAAGCTCTGGGAGAAAACAGGCAGCGGGGGAATCACAGCCATGGACAGCTCTCAGGAACCACTTCTCAGGGGATTTTCACTTCTTGGATGCCCAAGATGTCTGAATGTCTTCCTGGTGCTTCAGGCCCTGGGTAAACAGGGCTTATCAGAGATTCTGACAGGACCAACATCCCTCCCCTGACTGGGCACCTCTGTTTGTCCAATTAGATCCCAATGGCTGCTCTAGGAGAAGTGCCAACTTCCTCATATTCCTTGGGATGGGCACATCCTGCTCAGGGCCAGTGCTGGCTTGGGCAAAGGCCAGGGCATTGCAGAGACCCTGTATGGGGACAAGGGCCTTGGGGAGCTGTGGGCAAGTCCCAGGCAGGGACAGAGCTGGAGTGGGAGCTTTGTTGGGGATGGGGTCGCTGGCCCCGGCTGCCTGCTCTGCTCCCTGATGGATTTCTACCCTGCCGACATCCAGCTGAGCTGGTTCCAGGACCAGCAGGAGCTCTCAGGACACGTGGTGGCCACCGACCTGGTCCCCAACAGAGACTGGATTTCTACCAGCTCCTGGTGCTGCTGGAAACTCCCCCCGGCACGGGGTCAGCTCCAGCTCCAGGTGGAGCACGTCAGCCTGGAGCACCCCCTGAGCCGGCACTGGGGCACGGCCCGGACCCCACAGCGGGTGGGGAGTGAGGGAGGTATTGGGGGGACTGGTAGGGGAATTGAGGTGTGCTGGGAGTAACTGGGAGAGAGTTTAAGATAGCCTGGTTTAAACTGGGAGTAAGGCTGGGGGTTCTAGAATGGCTGAGGAGTCTGAAGGATGTTGGGGAGGGTGGGATGGGGTTCCGGGGGTCCTGGTGGGCACTGGGAGGGAGTCTGGGGATGCTGGGTGTAACTGGGAGGGATTTGAGTGAGCCTGGAGGGGATGGAAGATCAGGAATGGAAAAGCAGGGGTTGGAATGAGGTTGGTCGTGCTGGAAAGAGACTGGGAGGAGATTTTAAGGGGTCCTACGTGGGCTGGAGGCAATTGGGAGGGTGCTTAGAGGGGTTTCGGGTATCCGTGACAGGTCTGGGGGGGTTCTGACCCTTGTGAACCCCCAGAGATGTTGCCAGACACCGTCGACACCAAGGTGCTGATTGGGATTGGGGACTCCGTGCTGGGCTTCATCTTCCTGGCACTGGAGTTCGGCTTCTACCTGTGCAAGAAGGTGAGAGGGGGTCCTAACGAGTCGTGGGCCCCCTCCTCCAGAGCCTGTGTGCTCCCCCTGGGGAACCCTGGCTCAGTGTTACCCCCTTTTCTCTGCCCACAAAGCTCCTGTCCCAGCAGCCGCTGCAGACCCTGCTGTCACCATCCGCTATTAACGCAGAGTGGGGGTCGTGATGGTTCTTTTGATCTCAAAGGTGCAAACAGGCAAAATGCAGGGGACAAAATCAGTTTATTCAACAGCAGAAAATCAGTTTATTCAACAACAGCAATGCATTTCATCAAATGCCAACAATTCAGTTACGGTAAAGGGGAGAGGTATAGGAAACAAAGTATAGGGAAAGGGGAAGGAAAGGAAGGGATGGGAGAATAGCTACCAACAGATGAGACGGGCGTCCTCACGGGTCATCCGATAGACGAGTCCTCGTCCGTGGGGAGATCTCAGGGGTCTTCATCAGTGGAGAGATCTCAAAGGGTCTTTCCCAGAGGGTCGCTCTTTTATAGTCCTTCTCCAAAGCGAGTGGCCTCTGGCCAAGAGGTGGGAAGTTTTATGGACCATTGTGTGGTGCTGCAGGAGACAAGTACGGACAAGCAGTCCTCAGTTGGTACAACACAGTCTCTGGTTGGTGCCACAACAGCACAGTCCAGTGAACACAATACACCAGCACACAGTCACGAGCATCCACCTGGCCCGGCCAGTAAACCATTGTCCAGAGTCAGCCTGGGTGGGGTCCTCGAGGTCTCCTTGCGACGGTCGGGAGGCAAAATTGAGGGGAATTTCGGACCGACCCTTACACCTGCCCAGGTGGGGAACACTGGGTGCTGTGAGTCTGCCCGGCAACCGGTGAGTCATCAGAGCTGCTCTCTCTCATTGGCTGAATCTTCTTCATCGCATTCTCTGATTGGCTGAGGACAGCCCCGGGAGTTGAGAGAAGGAACAGGAGAGATCCCGCCCCGAGCACCGGCACGGGAACAACAGAGCCAGCCTGGGCACAGCGAGGGAATTTATTACCAACCAAATCACAGCAGCACAAGGAGAAGGGAAAGAAATCTCTCCAACCCCTTTCCCCTATCCAACAGGGATCACCAGAGCTCTGCCCAACGGGGGTCACTGGGGATCATCCAACACCGATCCTCCCATGGGGGATGGAGCTGGAGCAGAGCACGAAGCTCTTCCCACACTCGGGGCACTCACAGGGCTTCCCTTAGTGGTGACTCCGTTGGTGTTGGGTCAAGGTTGAGCTCCTGGAGAAGCTCTTCCCACACTCAGGACACTCGTAGGGCCTCTCCCCAGTGTGGATGCGCCAGTGGACAGTGAGGGTGGAGTTCTGCTTGAATCCCTTCCCGCAGTCAGGGCAGGAGAATGGCCTCTCCTCTGCGTGAATCCGCTCATGTACGAGGAGATTAAAGGTGGTCTGAAACCTCTTCCCACACTTGGGACACTTGTAGGGCCTCTCCCCAGTGTGGATGCGCCGGTGGAGAGTGAGGGTGGAGTTGCGGTTGAATCTCTTTCCGCAGTCGGGGCAGCGGAAGGGCCTCTCATCTGTGTGAATCCGCTCATGTCTGACGAGAGTGGAGCTTCTCTGAAACCTCTTCCCACACTGGGGACACTCGTAGGGCCTCTCCCCAGTGTGGGTGCGCCGGTGGTTTATCAGGCCGGAGCTCCACCCAAAGCTCTTCCCACATTCCAAGCAGCTGTAGGGCCCTTCCCCTGTGTGGATCACCTGGTGCCGGATCAGGCTGGAGCTGTAGTTGAAACTCTTCCCACATTGCCCACACGGGTAGGGCTTTTCCCCAGTGTGGATCACCTGGTGCCGGATCAGGCTGGAGCTGTCGGTGAAGCTCTTCCCACATTCCCCACACTCGTAGGGCCCTTCCTCTGTGTGGATCATCTGGTGCCGGATCAGGCAGAAGCTGTCTCTGAATCCCTTCCCACATTCCCCACACTCGTAAGGCTTTTCCCCAGTGTGGATCATCTGGTGCTGGCGCAGGTTGGAGCTGTTCCTGAAGCTCTTCCCACAATCCCCACACTCATAGGGCTTTTCCCCAGTGTGGACTCTCTGGTGCCGGATCAGGCTGGAGCTGTTGATGAATCCCTTCCCACATTCCCCACACTCATAGGGCTTTTCGCCAGTGTGGATCCTCTGATGCTGGATCAGCTGGGAGCTGTACCTGAAACCCTTCCCACATTCCGAGCACTCGTGGGGCTTCTCCCCTCCAGGAGGCTTCTCCACCAGCTCTGAGCTCTGCCTGGATCTCCGGCCGCCTTCCTGGCTCAGGGAGGGTCTTTCCTCCTCGCAGCTCCCTGGGCTGGGTTTGCAGCCCCTCCTCAAGAGGGATCTCCGGGGCTTTTCCTCCTCCATCTGCCAATGCCTTGGGAATGAAAAATCCTGGTTTGGGGAAAAAACAAGAGAAGAGTGTGTTGGGCTGGGTGTTCCTCCTTGTCCAAGTGCAACTCAGGAACTCATTGGGCATCTTGTGTCTGTAAGAACCTCCAAAACACCAAGATTCAAACCAAAAATCCTCCAAACATCATGACGCAGATCAAAACCCCCACAAACACCAAGATTTAGCCAAAACCCTCTCCAAAATAGAAAGATTCAACTGCTGCAAAAAACCAAAGCACCAACATTTAGCCAAATAAAGCTCAGAAATACCAAGATTAACCCATGTGAAAATCATGGATCCCCCTCTCCGGTCACCTGCTGCATGCGATGGGGACAATGCTCCTGAGGCCTGGGGAGAGGCTGCAGATACAGGGAGGGGGGAACCTTGTGCTCCTTCCTGTTTCTTCTCTTCCTACTCCTGTGTCCCTACTCTTCCTCCTATTATTCCTCTTTCTCCTGCACAATCCCACCTGCTCCTCCCACGTGCATCCATGGCTGCTTTAGGAATACAATGGGACCTTCACAAGCCCTTGCACCCCCAGAGCTCAGGTCAGGTTGAAAGAACAAACAGGAAATAAAGAAACACCTTTGGAAGCTGGTGATAGAAGCCAAGATGCCATGGCTATGGCTTTTGCCATTGGCTTTGGCCAGAAAAAGTGCCAGATCCAGGGCAGATATTCCATTATCTCCCTTGGAATTGGTGTGTGAAATTTTTTACCCTGGTAATTCTCCATCTAGTGGAGAATAATCCTACTTTTGTGTTGTCAGTTAGGTTTGGGCCAAGGATGTGACAAGCAATTTTTACTCCTTGGAGAAGAAGTAGGAAAATCTTGATTGCATTGGAAATTTTTGTGTATATTTTTGAATGGCTCTTAATGATGGCAACATTTCCATATGGGTTTTTCCATGTTCACGTTTAGGGTGGATTTTGCAATACCAGAAAAGCTTTAAAGGTGATGCTTCAATGCATAAACATTTAAGAAATATTGTTAAAAAGGAAAAAAAAATGGCAAAAAATAATGCAGATTGTGGGGGTGCACTTGTGGATCACCCAATGACTGCTCTGGAATAGAAGCATTGGACCCAGGCACAGCCAGGATAGGAGCTTTAGAAATGCAAATTAACACAGTTAGGGCAAAGTGTGCACCATGTACCAGGGTCTTGTTCCCTGGGAGAGGAATTTCGCTGATTTCCTCTACCCCTCACCCCAAGCTCTGCCTGCTTGCACAGATGGAATTTGCACAACTAAAGGCAGAGCCCATAGTGAGGATATCTGACTGCAACAGAAACTGGTTAAGCTGCAAAGGGAAACAGCAAAGGAAAACGTTGTGAAAACTTCATGAAAAATGTGGGAGGGGGGAATAATCCCTCTCCCCAGTCCAACATGTGCTGTCACTGTTCAGAGAAATCAGTTGGGAATCCAAGTATTTGATGATTATTTAGAGAAAAGTGGTCAATTGATGCAGCCCTGGCTGGAGGGAGCACCCAAAAATGGGAAAAAGATGAACGGCCACCAGAACAAATCCTACAACACCACGGACCAGCCCCTGGAAGCCCTAATGATTTCGTACCAGGAGACAAAAAAAATCCATCCATAATTTGAGTGGCATAATTAGGTTAAAAACTGTCCTCGAAATAATAACTAAACAGACAGCTCCAGCTCCTGACTTTACTGCCCACCAATCCAAGGAAATGAAGAATGAGACATGTCACCATGGGATAGAATCAGATTATCTATTAAAAGAAGGAGAGGAGTTTGTGGAAAATTAAATGATTGAAACTGCTATTTGCAAACAGATGATAACCAAAAAGTGGTGAAACAGATAACAAAGGAAAGAAGAAAACAGCTCATATTCCAATCCAAATGTAGAAAGGATGAGAATGGGACACGTTTCTGTGGTTCCCTGGCAGACCATGGGTTAAACGAATGCTGTTCCTCCTCTGATGTGCTGCAGCAACTCTCATCTTTTTACCATGCACTGAGTGCAGCTCATTCAGCAGGTGAGCAAGGGGACGCAGGTGGCAGCCAGGCCTCCTGATCCAGAAACGGCTACAAAAGGACAGGGAATGAGGTCACTGAGAATAATCCCAAAATCAAAGAGGATCCAGGAAAAGAGACTAAGTCAATGGTAATAAAGTTAGTAAAGATAATTATTGAGAAAATGAGAAGAGGGTTTGAACAGAGTAAGATGAATGTGCCTGGAGACAGGGCCAGGAATTTGTACAAAAGGAAGTAACAAGACAAACCATCATTTTCAGAAAATTAATTGGTACGGACAACTGCTCAGCCAAGATCCTTCTCAATTCCTGAACTTCGAGAAGGAGAAACACTTAACAGAGCCGGGAATATCGGATGTTATACAAAAGGAGGGGTGCATATTAACGAGGGCATGAAGTAGGCGGATCGCGAAGTCTGAACCCTCCAAGTACCTCAGGCAGTGGGGAAAGGGAGAGGGAGATCCGGCCGGGAAAATGAGGATAAAAAGGCGGCTGCGTTTTAGAGACCGCATGGCAAATGCCGCATGGCCTCTCCCCTTGTTCATGAATAAAGTGACTTTTACAGGACTCCTCTGTCTCTTTTGTGCACACAAACCTCTCGCCACGTGAATTATCCCGTAGAGCCCCAGAGACAAGGGCAGCTACCTCTGTGCTACCCACAGGAACCGGGACGAGCCAGCGCTGCTCCGGCATCGGCTCCTGCCGAGGCTGCAGGTGGGTCTGGGCTCCATCCCGGACTCACCCCCAGCTCCCAGCGCCCTCAGCTCCCGCTCACCCCGAGCTCCCGGCGGTTCAGGGCAGCAGCGGTTCCTTGGCCTCCTGCCCGCTCCTCAGGCGAGGTTTCCGAGAAATGGCGGAGCTCGGGCAAAGGGAGCAGAGTCCGTGCCGCGTGCAGAGCCCGCCCCTCGCGGCGATTGGCTGATTCCGCTGTCACTCCTCGAATTCGCGCGCTGATTGGGCAGAGCCGGGGAGAGCCCGGCCCCGGGGCCGCCGCCACCAGGAGACAAAGAGCGAGCGAGGGGGACGGGGCTTGTATGACTTAGAGCAAAGGATAAATCCATCTCAAACAAAAGATGTTCTTAACAAGCAAAAAGATTTTCACAGACAAACAAGAAAGCTGGTGTGGCAAGTAGAGAAAAGATCTCAGAATTTTCCAGTGCAAGAAAACTGAAAAAGTACTTCGAGCTTAAAGTGTGTCATACTAACCTTTGGTGATTGGACAATAGTAACATGAATATGGTAATGTTAGTAGTAAGGATAGGCTATAGGTAACAGTAAAGGATGCTCTGTAATGGAAAGTATACAATGCACTGTAACCAGAACTAGAGAAGCTTCAGACGAACCTACAGCTGTGGCTGAAAAGGCTCCACGACCTGTGAATTGCGGTATCATCTGGATACAAAAAACAGCATTTTAAAGAGCCGTCTGGAGCCCCACATAGCTCGTTTTGGCTCTTACAGACGGGCACACACAGACACACAGACACACACAGACACACAGACACACACCCACATAGGCACAGTCTCCACTAATGCTCACCTGCCCACAAGCACAAGACCTGTTGTCCTTAGAGAGCTCGTGCACACGAATACGTGCAGTGTCATTGACACACGGATGTCCCACACAGAGCCGTGCTCACCCTTGCGGAGCTGTGCACACCTACAAGCACAGAGCTGTGCACAGACTCCACACACGTGTACACAGCAGTGCACAGATGTGAACAGTGCTGTGCACACCCGCACACATGGACACTGTGCAAAGCAGGACGGGCACTCTTACATCTGGACACGCTAGAAAATATCCGTGTGTGCAGCTGTGCACACTGACACACGTGTGCACTTCGGTGTCTGTGTGTGCACACAGAGCTCTGCACACTGGCACACGTGTGCACTGCACTTTTCTAGAGCCCTCCTGGCCCCGACCCCCCTGTGGGTCTCTCTGTGGGATCATGACACGGTGGGGATGGGGACAGGAGAGGGGAGTATGGGTGGGACACTGTGGCACAGTTCATGCCTACAGTTAGTTAAAATATGTCACTAGAAGTTCTTCTTACTTCACAACCCTCCCCCACACACATACTCGAAGACAGGTCCCGCATTCCTGCAGGCAGCACAAGGCTTCACAAAACCCGGTCTTTGGGGACAATTTCTTGGTTATTTCCCTCTGGCGAGGCTCGGGGGGGGACAATGGGACTGTTCCTCTCCTCTCATGTTCTTAGGGACAACCAACCCTGTTCCTTTCTTCATCTCACTCTCTGCAGAGCTCTGCCCACCATCATTCGCCTTTAATGAAGAAACAAAAGACAACCTAGAAATCTCCCTCCCAGTGCAAACAACACACAGAGAATCTGTGCTGGAAAGAGAACACCCGCGGTGAACAGTGAGCTTGTTCTGCACAAACAGGAAAGGCCAGGCCAGTGCCCACATGAGACCAGTCACATCCAGTGCCACCCTCCCAGGCAATATTCAACCTCTCAGCCTCACAGACCTCTGTTCTAGTACTCCCCGTGGGGTCCTGGAAAGAGAATGGTGGCACATCTACTGCCTGCTACCCCCCTCTAGGCAATATTCAACTGTTTAGTTCACAGACTAATCTTCCAGCACTCTTAGTGGGGTCAGCAGAGCTACTTCCCACTGGTGGGGGCAAAGAGCACCCTCTGTGCCTTTGTGGTGGGAGCAGACAGTGTTGTCTCAAAGGAAAGGTCAAACAGAGACCAAGCTGGACCTCTGCCTCCTGCCCCTCACCCCACAAGGGCAGGAGGGCACAAAACTGAGCATGTTTTTTTTGGACCCATCTTTTCCAGGAGCTTGACTAGTTTAAAAGAGAGGATTCAGAAGATTTCTTGAGGATCACTGCCAGTGCACAGCACACATGGCATCCCTCACCCCTTACATCATCATGGGATGGAGGGGTAGGAACCAACAACTGCCCTACCCCACTGCTCCAGAAGCCAAAATCCCCATGCAAGCATTTAGTTATGGCCTTCTTAGAGAACCACATTCCCACGTGAGAGCCCTCCCGCACAGCCAGGCTGGTTCTCCACCCTCGGCCGCGCTGTCCGCGCCACCTCTGGGCTGGCGAACGCCGGGAGTTGCTGGGCTGGGTTTGATGGCCCCGCTCAGCGCTTTCGGCCGCTGCTCACGCCGCACCCTCGCGATTTTCGCTGGCAATCAATGCAGATTGGCCATCAAAGTCCAGAAAGCCAAAATAGACACCAAGGGCGTTCTAGAGGGGGTTTCCTACAGCCAGACACACAGCAGCAATTTCCAGGAGCTGTCACTTGCTAGTCCATGGCTTTAAGGATGCTGTGGTGGTGCCACAGGAGAAGACCCTTGGTGTTGTGCTGAACAGGTTCCTGCAGAAGAAAAGGTGATGTTCCTATGTGCAGGGAACTCTGTGGCATCAGCAGTGGAGGAGCAGGGTGAGGAAGATCTCCAGCCTTGGGATATTTCTGCAAGAGCCTTCACCCCTGCCAGAGCCTGGGTGAGAGCAGCCAGAGTGCAGAGGGAGGCAGCCCTTTGGACAGGCGTCCCTGCTCCCTCAGAGCCACGGCTATGAGACAAACAGCCTCATCCCTGAGGATGCAGATGGGCAGAAAATGCCTGGAAGTAAAAAGGGGAGCCCAGACTTCTCCAAGAAGCTGTTCCCAGAGGCAAGTGTCCCAGCAGGAAGTGTCCTGGAGCCACTTGTGTTCAGCCTACAGTCAGTTCCCAGAACGCTGTCCCTGTTCCAGTGGGGAACCCCCCACGCTTTGCAGCAGGAAAGAGTCACATGAAACCAAGGAGGCTCTTGCATCTGCAGGAAGCTTCTCCCCTCTGCTAGTGAGATGGCCTCTGACTACCAGGAATGTGTTTACAGATTAAGACCTGATCTTCTTCGGAGCATTAGTGTTAAATAAATTAGGATTTTCTCGGAGACTTGTCAGAATGTTCCCACTGTTTTGGATTTGACTGATGTGATAATTGATAAAAGATTCGTGTTAATCACAAAAGCATTGGGGTTTGTAAAAACCAGTATACTAAGCTCTGAAGTGAAGCATGGACACTAGATAATGGAAATTATATGATAAAATAATTCTGTTTAAAATCACCTTGTTATGTCATATTATGTTGTATTATGTTACATTATATAATATGTTATGTTATGTTTTCCAAATGAGTTGTATCAGCTACCACCTTACAAAATCAGACTTCCCAAAAAGCCCTTCCTGCCTTTGTCTAATCAATACTGCCTATCTCAAGGACCAGACTCCCAGAACTTCTCTGGTGGTTATCTAGAAGGACCGGATGGCTATCTGTGACTGATTATCACCCAAAGGCTTTGTGAATTTCTGTACAACGAGAACCCACAGTATAAGAAGAGGCTGCAAACCAAGGTTGGGTGGAGGGTGGAGTGGGCGGTGACCCCTCGCGTTCCCCAGCGCGCTGCTTGCTCTTTCCATATCAAATAAAGCAATCTAAATTTTGCTGAATATCGAGACTTTTGTCTCTCATTTATAACAATTTGGTGCCAAAACCCGGGACGTCCTTGGAGCCCTGAGAGGCACTGCGATTTCGGGGAGGCGCCCCACTGCTGTGGCCCCGGTTCGTCAGTGATTCTCGGGACCCATCGACGTCCCGCACCATAGAGACTGAGCAAGGAAAATCTCCCCGGAAGACCGCGGCAAAATCACCTGTAATTCTCGTGCACGAAGAGCCAGACAGGAGCATCGGACTGTGAGTATCTGTGTGGTTTGGTGGGGATGACTGTGTGCTTGCCTGAATGAGACGTGGCCTTTGCTGCGAAGCGAGAGTGGAGTCCTTCTATCCGCGTTTCCAGCATCCCGCGAGGGACCTGGCCGGTGACCGGACGAAGCGAGTGAGCACAAAGGGAGAGACTGCTTTTCTTGTCCTAGCCCAGGTAGAGGCTGGGTCCTTCCCACCCTAGCCCAGGTAGACGCGGTACCCGGGGATGGGGGAAGGGGGAGGAAAAAAAAAGCAGATGGCAACACACCAGTCACGGAGGGAGAAGGGAAAAGCTGCTTTTCCCATCCCAGCCCAGGTAGAGGTGGGTTCCAGTCAATCCTGACCCAAGGAGGGGCAGGGGTTTGGGCGGAACACATCGGGGAGTACAAACACCTCAAGACAGTCCCTTGAGGTAAAAATGGGACAAAGAGGGAGTAAGATTCTGAGTCCCAGGGACCCACGAAGAGGTTCCAGTTCATTTGGTCCACAAGGAGACTGGGAAAATAAAGACAAGACAAGTAGGTTGCCAGAAATAGCACCAGGCAGCCCTTTGGGAGTAATATTAAAATGTTGGGACACAGGGGTGATATACAGAGGAAAAAGTAAAGAAAAATTGATTCAATATTGCATGGTGGAATGGACCAGAGAAATGATCCGTAAAGATAACCTATACTGGCCCATGTTCGGATCATTTGAGGGTTGGATTTGTCGGGCATTAAACACATATGTGGCTTGTAAAGAACCATTTAACAGAGAGGAATGTGAGTATGCTGCCCTGTGAGCAAAACAGTCCAAGCCATCCTTGATATATACTTTAAAAGAAAAAGAGGATGAGGATAAAAAAAAGGTTACCTGGGAACCCCTCGATAATCTCCCACCTCCGTATAATACAGAAAATACAGGAGACCCCCCCACGCACCCACTTCTCCTCCTGGTACTCCCATAGCTCTAAGAACTCGCTCCAGCCAAAGGAATACCAGGAGAGATGGTATCACCAGAGAGGAGGGAGATAACGACACAAAGGCTCGCCTTTACCCCCTGAGGGAAGTGCCATTAGCAGGACAACAGGCTGGATTAATTGGATTTGTAAATGTTCCCTTGAACACAGGAGAAGTGAGAAACTTTAAAAATGAAATGGGAAAACTATTAGAAGATCCTATAGGGGTATCTGAGAGACCAGATCAATTCCTCGGACCAAGTATGTATACTTGGATGGAATTACAATCTATATTAAGTATCCTATTCACCACGGAAGAACGGGAAATGATCAGACAGGCTGGAATGAGGGTATGGGACCAGGAGCATCAGATTGGACCTAGGGGAGACCAGAAATGGCCATTAAATAATCCTAACTGGGATAATCAGAATGATGTCCATCGCCAGAATATGATGGACTTAAGATGGATACTCGTTAAAGGTATCCGAGAATCAATTCCTAAAGGACAAAATATTAATAAAGCCTTTAGTGAACAACAAAAAAAAGACGAATCCCCGACTGACTGGTTGGAGTGGCCGAGGAAAGATCTCCAAATGTACTCCGGGATAGACCCTGACACACAAGTGGGTCAGGCACTCCTCAAAACCCAAATTATTGCTCGATTATGGGGAGATATTAGAAAGAAACTAGAAAAGTTAGACGATTGGCAAGATCGGGGGTTACAAGAATTGCTAAGAGAAGCAGAAAGCAGAAGCTAAAATCTTTACAGCTGGAGTTTGTGAAACACAGAAAGAAACCCAGCAGAAAGGGGGACGGAAACCACGGAAAACCCCCCCGAAACAAGGAAATGAAGCAGGAAAGAATTCACCAAGGCGAACCTGATTTTATTGTAACAAGAAAGTTCATATAAAGAAAAATTTAAAAAAATTGATACACGATGAAAAAAACAAAAGAAAGTTCCAGGAAGACGAATAGGGGTGTCAGGGGCTGTATGTACTGGGGACCATACCATCTAAAGAGCCCTTGATAAAATTAAATATCGGTCCCCAGGGAGAGGAGGTGGAATTTTAGTAGATACAGGAGCCGAAAAATCCACAATTAAACACCTACCAAAACGCTGTAAAGCAAGTAGAGAAACAGCACTCGTGGTTGGAGCAAAAGGTGAACCATTTCGGGTCCCTATTATTAAAAGTGTGCAAATTGAGACCCAGAACAAAATTGAATTAAAAGATCTGCTGTTACTGCCAGAGGCAGAAAATAATTTACCGGGGAGGGATTTAATAATAGCATTGGATTTGAAAATTGAAGTATCCCAAAGGCAGCATAAAATTTTTGCTTTAACCCAAAAGGACGACGAGCAAATATGTCCTGAGGTGTGGTACACCCCTGGGGAAATAGGGAAGTTAAAAATGAAACCTATCAAAGTGAAAATCACTGATCCCGATTTACCTATCCGAGTTCATCAATATCCAATATCTCTGGAAGGGAGACGGGGCCTTAAGCCTCTCATAGAAAACCTTTTGCAACAGGGGGCTTTGGAACCATGTATGTCCCCACATAATACTCCTATTCTGCCTGTCAGAAAGACAGACGGGAATTACAGATTGGTACAGGATTTGAGGGCTATAAATCAGCGAACTGTTACCAAATTTCCTGTAGTAGCAAACCCTTACACACTCTTAAAGGATTTGTCCCCTGACTACACTTGGTATAGTGTAATAGATCTAAAAGATGCCTTCTGGGCATGCCCGTTAGAGGAAAGTAGCAGAGATTGCTTTGCCTTTGAATGGGAAGATCCTGATAAGGGCAGGAAACAACGACTGAGATGGACACTATTGCCTCAGGGCTTTACAGAATCCCCCAATCTCTTTGGACAAGCCCTAAAATAATTAATGCAGTCTTTTGAGTCATCAAAAAGGATGTAATTGTAGCCCGTTCATTAAAAGAAAAAGGGTGTCCATACTGTACTGAGTTGTGGTGGTGTCATTCCTATGGTGGGTATCCCCCATTCACATTATGTGTTCAATGTAGAAGAAATGAATGTAAGGAAACTATTAAGGTACTTAATACCCTATCAGCACAAGGAGAAATTAAAATTGATGATCATAACTGGTGGAAGTTATTTGAGAATGGAACGAGAGGAAAAAAGCAAGCCAGAGCAGAGGTGTTGACAAAAGAGTGTCAGAAGGGTTGTGTATACCAAGCTGTTACTGCTTTACCTCGTTCTGGAATGTTAAAGCTAAAAGCTGGGACAAAATTAAGAAACACTACCAAAAGAGAAAGACAAAGTGGGAGACCCCAGGACATATTCCCTGCTGCCGAGAAGATCAAACAAACCTCGGCTACTGGCAGCAACCCCGTAGGCCTTGAGGGAGGCAGAGGGATGAAAATGGTCATGGGAGTCATCCCATTGCTAATGATGATAAAAGGAAATAATGCTGATGCTTGTTCCAAGTGTCACCAGACAATTGGGTACGGGGATGCACGGTATCCACCCTTGCCTTCCACACACACATCAATTCGGCCTGCTGTAATAAACACATTATGCACTATTATGGAAAGAAGTGGCCACCAATTTGGGAAAAGGAGGGTGGGCTCCATGGGCATACCAAAGTTGCCCAGTAGGAGAGACACAGCTCTGCTTCACAAAAGAAGGTATGTGGGGATATTCAGATCAGTGAGGAGTGCAAGATCACTACAAGGAGGAATTGATTAAAAAAAAAAATAACTAAAATGTTCAAGGGAAAAAGGACAAACCATGGGGGAAGTTTTAACTTGTATAAGAAAATAAAACAACAACTCAGAGAACGGGACTTACCCACCTTGGGAAAAAATTTATTTGTAGAATTAATGAAAGAAATTACTACTGAACTTAACTCACTGTTGGATCTGTAGAGGAATGCAGATGACTGAACAATGGCCATGGAGGGGGGGAAGGATTAAGGCCAAAACAGTTGTTACAGTGGAATGAAACAGAAATATCGAGGGGGGGAGTGTGGGAAGTTTAATAATTCTGAATGCTGATTAGAAATTGATGATAATGGTGAAGCAATTACTAAAATTACAGAAAAAAATAAAACGAATAGCCCATGTACCTGTACAAACCTGGAACTCTATGCTTAATAATAATTGGTGAAATAAGCTGTTGGGGGGAGCTTGGTGGAAAAAATTAAGGTTTATATTAACATGTGCATTATTAGGAGTACTGTTCATCCCTTGTCTTGTTCCATGCTTCATTCAACTAATCCAGTCAGTGATTCAAGGAATGCAAGTTGCTACAATACCAATAGACCCTGAGAAGGCAACAAAATTAATGGCAGTAGATGTATTAAATCTAGTACAAGAAGTACTGACAAAATTTGAAACCAGAACGCGAATCAATGGGATAAAAAAAGAGAAGTGGGGAAATTGTGACAATTGATAAAAGATTCGTGTTAATCACAAAAGCATTGGGGTTTGTATAAACCAGAATACTAAGCTCTGAAATGAAGCATGGACACTAGATAAAGGAAATTATATGATAAAATAATTCTGTTTAAAATCACCTTGTTGTTATATTATGTTGTATTATCTTACATCACAATATGTCATGTTATGTTTTTCAAATAAGTTGTATCGGCTACCAGCTTGCAAAATCGGACTTCCCAAAAAGCCCTTCCTGCCTTTGTCTAATCAATACTGCCTATCCCAAAAACCGGACTCCCAGAACTTCTCTGGTGCTTATCTAGAAGGACCGGATGGCTATCTGTGACTGATTATCACCCAAAGGCTTTGTGAATTTGTGTACAACGAGAACCCACAGTATAAGAAGAGGCTGCAAACCAAGGTCGGGTGGAGCGTGGAGTGGGCGGTGACCCCTCACGTTCCCCAGCGCTGCTTGCTCTTTCTATATCAAATAAAGCAATCTAAATTTTGCTGAATATCGAGACTTTTGTCTCTCATTTATAACAGGGTTCACCTTTTCCTCCTCCATGTGTAACGTCGTCTAGAGCACAGAGGTCCCAGGAGCTGCTTCCTCCTGAGCCAGTGGCACTCCTGGCCCTGGGCAGCGCAGGGCCCTGTGCCCCGTATATACCCCTGCAGGGCGGGGCTGTGCCATGTCACCAGGACAACAGAATGGCCAACAGCACCCAGGAACCCGATAGAACGGCCCTGTGTCACAAAGGGCCCAGCCCAGCAGCCCTTCAGCAGCCCAAGCCCCTGGAAGTGTCATGGAGCAGGTGCCCAGCAGGTGCTGGCTTTGCAGGCTGGGCTGTGCGGGGCCAGAGGAATTGGCCGGATGGACGCAGGCAGGGAGTTGTGGTCAGCGGCTCCATGGGCGGCTGCAGGCCGGGGATGAGGGGTGTCCCTCAGGGAGGGCTCTGCCTCGGCCCCGGGGGGGCCCAATGCGAGGGCGAGGGGCTGGGGGGGCCATGGGGGCGTTCGATCAATGGGGAGGGCCCGGGGAGTGCTGAGAAGGGGGTGGTGAGTGGGGGGGAGGGAGGGGTCCCATGGATTTGGGGGGAGTCTTGATGAGTGTGGGGGGAGTCCCATGGATTTGGGGGTTCTGGTGACGGGGGGGGGAACGGTGAGTGGGGGGGGGGGTCCCATGGATGGGGGAGGGGCGGTGAGTGAGGGGGGGGTCCTGGCGCCCTGGGGTGGTCCCAAGTATCCGGGGGGGTCTCTGCGCTTTGGGGCGGTCGGTGAAGGGGGGGCAGTGAATAGGGGGAGCCCCGGTAAATTGGGGGGGTCCCTGGTGATAACCGGAGGAGGGTGGGGGGAAAGGAGCGAGCCCCAAGGGACGCCCTCCGGTGCTGGGGACACCCCGGTGCCCCCCCAGCGCACGCCCCCCCCCATTCCCGCTCCTGTTCCCGGGGGAAGTCAAAGGGGAGGGGCGGAATCCCCGGGATGGGCAGGGGGGGCACAAAGGGGGGTCCGGGCCCTGTGCACCGGAGGGTGGTCGGTACACGAGGGGGGGGGTCCAGTCCCGGTGCCCGAGGGGGCGTCCCGGTGCCCGGTGATTCGTGAGGGGGTGTCCGGTGATTCCTGGGGAGGTCTCCGGTGGTCCTGGTGCATGACGGGGGGGTCCCGGTGACTCATGGAGGGGTCTCCGGTGATCTCGGTGCCCGAGGCTGGCGATGTTTGAGGGCGGGTCCGGCGGTCCCGGTGCACGATGAGGGGGTGTCACTGCTCGATGGGGGGGGGGGAGTCCCGGTGCACGGTGACGGTGCTGATTGATGGGGGAGGTCCTCTGGTGGTCCCGGTGCCCGGTGATTGATGGAGGGGGTCTCCGGCGATTCCTCGGGAAAGGGGGGGCGGTCCGGTGATGCCGGTGCACGAGGAGGGGAGAGAGGAAACTCGAGGGTCCTGAGGGGGTCCCGGTGCACGAGGACGGTTAAATTCGGGGGTCCTGGTGCTCGGAGGGGGGGGTCGGTTCCTGGTGTGTGACACAGAGAGAGACTCCGGTGACACAGGGGACCCTGGCACGGGGCTGGTGACACTCAGGGGCTCCGGGTGGCACAGAGACTCTGCCCAAATTCTCTGGCACGAGGTCCTGGTGGCACGAGGGGCTCTGGGTGATACGAGGAGCTGGTGGCACTCCAGGGGCTCCTGGTGGCACAAGGAGCTGGGGGCACTTGAGGGGCTCTTGGTGACACAGGGCTCTCAGTGTCACTCGCAGGGCTCTCGGTGATACGAGAAGACCCCTCGTTCCTCCTGGTGGCACTCGAGGAGCTCTTGGTGACACTCGCAGGGCTCTCAATGACACGAGGGGCCCCCAAATTCCTCTGGATGACACAAAGAGCTCCCCAAACTGGTCTGGGTGACACGAGGAGACGGTGGCACGAGAGGAGCCCTTTGCAGGAGTATCCGTCGCACGAGGACCCCCAAAATTCCTTGAGCGAACCCCCCCCCGAAATCCTCACGCGGGACCCCCCACCCAGCTCGAGCCCGACCCCCTCCTCCTCCTGCTCCTCACCCCGGGGGTCTCCGGGTGATCCCGCCCCAGGTCCTCCCCTTTCCCCCTTTTCCCCCAGGACTGGGAAGGTCGGAGGGACTGCAGGGGGGGTGCAGGTGTGGGGTTTTTTCAGGGGGGTCCCGGCGGCCCCCGGGGCGGGGTCAGTGCTCAGCAGCGGGGCCGCGCCGCTCGCACCCGTTGGCCGAGATCGGGGGGGGGCGGCCCGGGGAGCCCCCGGGCCCCCAAATCACACCCGGGTCTGCTGCTTTAGTCCAGTGCTACCAGCGCTGATTTTTCTCTTTATTTAGTCTTTTGGTGTATTTTTTTTTGCTAAGATGTAATAAACTTTTAAAATTTTACAAAGGCAGAGTCGTTTATCCAACCCTGCACTGCCGAGGTAGGAGGTGCAGCTGGAAGGAGGAAGACGTGTGGAAAGCTGGTTTGAAGGGTCTTCATTTACCTCTCATTATTATCCTGCTCTGAGTTTTTGGAGTTTTCTGACAGAAATCTCTCCCCTCTCCCACTCATCCACAGGGCTTGTGGGGCAGTTTTCCATTTTTGGGGAAAATTAAAGCCATGCACAGACGCTCCTAATTAGGGGTAGCGGCACTGAGGCTCCAAGGCTGCGCGCTGAGCCGGAGGCAGCGAACACGCAGGGCTGGGAAAGGCGTGCCGGGAGCTGCGGAGAACTTCGTTTGTGTTTCCAGGCCAATGGCGGCTCGGGCCCGGGCCCGTTCCAGGGCTGTTCCTCATCTCCGCCTTTGCCCTCCCACAGCCCGGGGGGCCCTGAGAGCGCGGGCCGAGGCTGGGCCGTGTGCAGAGCCCGGCCCTCGCTGCCATTGGCTGATTGTGCCAATGGCACTCCTGGTTGTCGCGCGCTGATTGGGCAGAGCAGCAAAGGCGCCATTGTGGCAGCGTCTGTGCGGGCCCGGCAGCGGCGGCAGCGGCCGGAGCCCGGGGAGGCGGCGGCGGAGCTCGGAGGCGGCCCCAGCGCAGGTGGGAGCCGCGCTCGGTTGTGCGGGGGCTCGGGGCTCGCTGCGGGCCGAGGGGGCGGCAGGGGGCTCTGGCGGGTTGGTTGTGCCGGTGCCGGCCCGTGTTGGCGCTGGGCTGAGGGCGCTGCGGGAGCGGCTGCCCGCGGTCTCCTTCCCGCTGGGGCCTCGGCAGGAGCCGGTGCCGGAGCAGCGCTGGCTCGTCCCGGTTGCTGTGGGTGGCACAGAGGTGTCTGCCCTGTGCCCGGGGCTGTGCGGGAAAATTTCCGTGGCCGGCGGTTTGTGTGCCCGCAGGAGACGGAGGAGTCCTGTAAAAGTGACTTTATTGATGAACAAAGGGAGACGCCATGCCGCATTTGCCATGCGGTCTCTATAAAGCGCCGCCTCCTTTTTATCCTCATTTTCCCGTCTGCATCTCCCTCTCCCATTCCCTACTGGCTGAGGTACTTGGAGGGTTCAGACTTCCCGATCCACCTACTGCATGTCCCTCCTAATATGCACTCCTACTACGATATTAATCTTACTGCTTTCAATCCCTCCTTCTCTCATTTTCTCAAGAATTGCCTTTACTAACTTTTAATTTCCATCGACTCAATCTCTTTTCCTGCATCCTGTTTGACGCAAGGTGTCGTGCATGGTAAAAAGCTGAGAGTTTCTGCAGCACGTCAGAGGAGGAGCAGCATTCGTTTAAGCCATGGTCTGCCAGGAAACCACGAAAACGTGTCCCATTCCCTTCCTTTCCACATTTGACCGGAATATGAGCTACTTTCTCACTTCCTTTGTTATCTGTTTCACCACTTTTCCTTTGTGATCTGTTTGCAAACAGCAGTTTGAGTCATTTAATTTTCCACAAACTTCTCCACTTTCTGTTAATAGATCATCTGATTCCATTCCATCGGGAAACGTTGCATTCCTCATCTGAGTGGATTGGTCGGGAAGAAGGTGAGGAGCTGGAGCTGTCTGGTTGGGTGTTATTTTGAGGATATTGTGTAATCTAATTATGCCATCGAAATGATAAATGACTTCTCTGTCTCCTGATATGAATTCGTTAGGGCTACCTGGGGCTGGTCCATGGTGGTGTAGGATTTGTTCTGGTGTCTGTTCATCTTTTTTCCAGTTTTGGGGTGCTCCCTGCAGCCAGGGCTGCATCAATTGACCACGTTAATCTTATGAAATCATCAAATACTTGGATCCCCAACTGGTTTCTCTGGATTAGCAAAAACACCCCAGTGCTCTGGAGAGAGGGATGATTCCCCCCACACACACTATTTTTCATGAAGGTTGCACAAAATTCTCCGTTTGCTGTTTCCCTTTGCAGCTTAACCAATTTCTGTTGCAGTCAGATATCCTCACTATGGGCTCTGCCTTTAGTTGTGCAAATTCCATCTGTGCAAGCAGGCAGAGCTTGGGGTGAGGGGCAGAGGGAATCAGCCCAATTCCTCCCCCAGGCTAGAAGAGTTTGGTACATCTTGCACACATTGCCCTAGCAGTGTTAGTTTGCATTTCTAATTAAATCGCCACATACTCGAATTTCCAACTCATTTCCCTGAACTTGTGGCTGCAGAAACACCCCAGTGCCCCAATGCACCCTATATAACCTGGACAGTGACAGCACAGGTTGGAGTGAGGAGAGGGATGATTTCCCCCCCGCTTTTTTTCATGAAGTCTTCCCAACATTCTGCTTTGCTATTTCCCTTTGCACCTTAACCAATTTCTGTTGCAGTCAGATATCCTCACTATGGGCTCTGCCTTTAGTTGTGCAAATTCCATCTGTGCGGGGAGGCAGAGCTTGGAGTGGGGGACAGAGGAAATCTGCAAAATTCCTCCCCCAGGCAAGAATAGTTTGGTAAATTGTCCATACATTTCTTCAGCAGAGTTAATTTGCATTTCTAAAGCTGCTCTCCTGACTCTGCCTGGAATGAATCTTATAAAAGTAGGATTATTAAGAAAAAAACTTCTAATGGTGTAGTCTTGTCACCAAAACTGCGGGAAGAACTAAAACTCTTCAACACCATTTCTACTGTTAGAGAATCAAGGAATTGCTTGATTCTGGCCAGGATGTGTAGCAGAAATAATTTCATCCACAAATAGCCCGGGTGTGCAGAGAAAATCATTCCATGACACGTGAGTTTTACTAGATTTTCCCTTAACTTTTTACAGTTTGAACCCATAGAAATCCATTGGTTTAATGTTCATTGCTTCCAAGTTGTGTAGTTGTTACTATTTAATTTCCTATCGGACCCGGATTTCTTCCCCTCTATATTAATTAGGTCCGCACTCCTGGATTTCCTTCTCAGCCTTTTGCAGACCAGGCATCTCCAACTATGCCGGGGCAGTGTCTGGGGTGGGTGTTCCTTGATGTTTGCTGATGGGCCTTAATGGTCGTTATCTTTGTGAGTATCTTTTGGGCTATTCCCAGTCTATTGAGATGTTAAACTCATCTCTGTTGAGTGGAGGAACATTCCTTAGAAATCTCTTTCAAATTCGTTTCCCCAATGCAAAGCACATGAAGCCTGAGTATAGAAATAGATTTTTAAAATTACACTCGTTATATTTTCTGACCATGGAATCCCCGGCAGCCCAGTGTGTGAGTGTAACTGAGGGGCAGAGTGGAACTGTGCCGTTGTCTTCCCCAGCAGCTGTGGCAGTGCAGGCACAGAAAGCAGCGAAGCTCCAGCAGTGGCAGCAAGGATTGGCCCCAGTGTGTGGAGATGCCAAAGGAGGGTGCCCAGGCAGAGGATTTCAGCAGAGGATCTGTGGGCAGGCCCAGGGGCTTGGCCCGATGTGGAGCCCTGGCTGCTGCTGCGTTGCCTTCAGTGCAGGGTCAGTGGTGCCCTCCCATGCTGCTCCTGCAGCCGGGAATTCCAAATTGCTTTGGCATGGCCCTGTTTAACATCCACATCCCATTCCAATTTCTTTTCTGAGTCTGGTAGAGCCATGGCTGTGGCGTCAATCACTTGTTTTTTTCATTTTCTCAAGTTTTGTTCTTTTTCTTATGTCCATACCATAATACTAGGGCTGTCTGGGGTTAAAAAGTCGTACAATATTCTGGCCGGAACAGAGAATCCTCAGTGGAGGTTCTGCAAATCCCTGTTAATCCTCAGAATTGTCCCAGTTCCATTTTAGTGCTGGGTAATATTGCTTCTGAGATTCCCTGGTCCCTCCCTGGGTTAATACACCACAAACCTTGAGTCAAAATATGTCCGAAATCTTTTACTTTTTTCTCCACCATTTGCGCTGTTTTTTCAAATAATCAAAGATGCTTTTTAGCCTGAACATTCAGCCATTTCACAGAGGCTTCTTCTACCACTTCTTGTCCTCCTGATTGCAGCAAGTCATCCACATCCTGCATTAACCCAATCCCTGGGGGTGGGGTAAATTCTTGTGATATTTTCTGCAAGGCTTGCCCCAATAAGGCTGGTGCTTCCATGCATCCCTGCAGAAGGACCGTCCATGTCTTTTCCATTTTCCCTTCTACCTCTTGTTCCCACTCAAAGGCAAAATCCAGTTTACCAGCCTTTGTAAGTGGGCATCCCCAGAAAGCATCTTTGCCATCAAGGACTGAATGGTGTCAGTGTGAGGAGGGCACCTGGTTGAAGATGGTGTAAGGATGTGAGAGCCCCTGGGTGCTGGGGCCCCCTTGGGCCCTGGGGTTCATCCCTCAGGGGCTGTAGAAACTCTGCCATGGCCTTTGCCTTCCCCTTGGCCTTTTCCTCATCCCTTCTTGCATTCCCCTGCTGTGCCTTTGTGACCAAGTGCTCCAGGGGCTTCTTCTGCCCCTCCTGCAGCCCCCTCAGTGCCTGGGGGTGCTCATCCTCTGACAGCTGCTGAGCTTTCTGCTAAATCATTCCTTTCTGCAGTGACCCAAGGAAAATGCTTAAAAGCTGATCTGGATGCTTTCACGTCCAATGCCCATTTCCCAGCTGTTCCTTCGTGCTGCTCCTTGTGCTGTGGCTGCCGTGGCCAGCCCGTATCCCAGAGCCGGTGCCTGTCCTGCCGCAGTGTCCAAACGCGGCCCCCCCGGCGGGCAGGGCCGGCAGCTCCACGGGGCCGGGCAGCGGCCGGGGCGTCCCGCAGCCTCCTGGGGGCCGGGGGCCACTGCCGGGCCTGCAATTGCCGGGGGGTGCTGGGCTCAGGCAGCGCCCGGCGCTGAGCCCCGGCTGCCCCACAGCCCCGGCCCGGCCCCGCAGCTCCCCACAGGCCCCCAGCCCGTGCTCCCGGTGCCGCCCCTCTGCGCCCGCTCCTGCCGCTGCCCAGCACAGAGAAACCCCCTGCAATCCTGACCTCCTTGTGTGCCTGTCCTGGCAACCGGGGATACAAAGGATCTGCAGCAGCTGGTAACTTTTGAGAATCAAACCCTGCTGAAAAACAACCCCATCCTCAGTGTTTTCCTTTCCTCCTCTTTTCCATCTTCCATTTTCTTACCACAAGATTCTTCCTGCTGCTTCTTGCCTGAACCATATTCCTGCACACTGCCCTTCACCCAATCCCTTCCCAGCACACCAACAGCATCCATCCCCTGTTGTCTAAATCCCTTCTGGACTTCCCTTATTGTGCTGCTGGGTTTCTATGTCCTTGATTACCTCTGGTAGAATGTGCAAACTCCCTCAACATGTTCCCAAGGGACCCTTCAGAGATATTTTGGGATCATCATCCCTCTGGCCAGGAGCCCTTCCTGGCTTTTCCTTTCTCCCCTCCACGGGTGCCCTGCCATGTTTAGTCCCCGAAGATCCCACTGCAGTCCCTGCTGAGATTTTCAGTGCTCTCTGGCTGCCGACTCTTCCCAGCCCCCCCTGATCTGTCACTCGTCTGTCTCCTGGCCCCAGCGGCCCCCGGCAGGGGAATTTGGGGAGGTGGGAGGGGGGGAGCGCCAAGGCCGGGCCCCCCCGCGCTGTGGTGGCGGCAGCGGCTGCAGTGGGGAGCGAGTGCGGGCGGGAGCGGCCGAGAGCCCAGCGCTGCCCCAGCCCGAGCTGCCCCAGCTCCATCGCTGCCCCTGCGCTGGGATGCTGTGGGTTTGGGGGGAAGAGGGAGCCGGCAGTGGGTGCTGGGCCTGGGGGCAGCAGGAGAAGGGAAGGAGAAGCAGGGTTGAACAACAAAATGGTCAAATACTGCACGTGGGAGAAGAAGGTGGGATTGTTCAGGAGGAGGAATAGTAGGAGGAAGAGGATTGTGAGGAAATTTGGTCAAAACAGAGGAGGAGGATGAGAAGAAACGGGAAGCAGCACAAGGTTCCACCATTCCCTGTATGTGCAGCCTCCCCTCCAGCCCCAGGAGTGTTGTTCCCCCCACATGCAGCAGGTGACAGGGGAGAGGGTTCCACGATTTTCACAGGGATGAATCTTGGTGTTTTGGAGGTTCTTACACACAGACACAAGATGCTCAGTGACTTCCTGAGATGATCTTGGGAAAGGAGAAGCCCCCAGCCCAAGTACCTCTTATCTTGTTCTTTTCCTTAAACCAGGAACTGTCATTCCGAAGGTGTGGGCTAATGGAGGAGGAGGAAAAGCCCCAGAGATCCCTCAGGAGAAGAGGCTGCAAACCCAGCCCAGGGAGCTGCGAGGAGGAAAGACCCTCCCTGAGCCGGGAAGGCGGCCGGAGATCCAGGCAGAGCTCAGAGCTGGTGGAGAAGCCTCATGGAGGGGAGAAGCCCCACAAGTGCTTGGAATGTGGGAAGGGTTTCAGGTGGAGCTCCTACCTGATCCAGCACCAGAGGACCCACACTGGGGAGAAGCCCTACGAGTGTGGGGAATGTGGGAAGAGATTCAGCGACAGCTCCACACTGATCCGACACCAGGTGGTTCACACAGGGGAACGGCCCTACAGCTGCTTGGAATGTGGGAAGAGCTTTGGCTTGAGTTCTCACCTGAGAAGGCACCAGCGCATCCACACTGGGGAGAGGCCCTACGAGTGTCCCAAGTGTGGGAAGAGGTTTCACACCAGCTCCAGTCTCCTCCAACATGAGCGGATTCACACAGAGGAGAGGCCCTTCCGCTGCCCCGACTGCGGGAAGGGATTCAAGCAAAATGGCAACCTCACTGTCCACCGGCGCATCCACACTGGGGAGAGGCCCTACGAGTGTCCTGAGTGTGGGAAGAGCTTCTCACAGAGCTCTAACTTGACCCGACACCAACGGAGTCACCACTAAGGGAAGCCCTGTGAGTGCCCCGAGTGTGGGAAGAGCTTCGTGCTCTGCTCCAGCTCCATCCCCCATGGGAGGATCGGTGTTGGATGATCCCCAGTGACCCCCGTTGGGCAGAGCCCTGGTGATCTGTGTTCCTGGTGACCCCACTGGGTGGGGGGAAGTGCTTGGATAGATTTCTGTCTCTTTTCCTTCTGTTGCTATGATTTGATTGGGAGTAAATTCCCTCGCTGTGCCCAGGCTGGGTCTGTGACACCCGTTTTGCTGTTTGTTGTGTTTGCTCGTCCCATCTTAATCTGATCCTGGAGTTCCTGGTTAAACTTTCTCTTCCCTTGCAGCTGGAGGAGCAGGATCAGAGTGGCTTTGGTGGGTGCCTGGCATCGGGCCAGCGTCACCCAGGCCATGGGCACCCCTGAGATCCCAGTGTGGTGATGCATTCCCCCACTCCTAGAGAAAGTGCTGACCCAAACTGAGGCCAGGATGAAACATGGTTATGACTGGAGCCCACTCTCTATCAACAGAAATCCAAAAGGAGACCTTTGAGCTCTCCTGGGCCACCGTGGGCTGTGACCAGCAGTCTCCCTCTGAGGGGCCTCTCAGAGCCAGCAAACCCTCGGCTTTGCTGTGCCTGGAGGATCACTGAAACACGACGTGTCCTGGGCCCATACCCTCACTGCTCAAGGCCCCATCCTTCGGCCAGTGGGAGATGCAAAAACATCTCAAGGGAGGATTTCACTGAGCTCTGGGGGGAATTTTTCACAGGTACCTTGTTTGCACTGACTGTTCTGTCTGTGTGTGTGCCCCTGCACATATACTGTAGCAAATCTGGGAGAAATACACCTTTCCTAGATGAGGAAGTAGTGTGGATATCTAAGTTAGGCCTGTAAGCAAGGTTTAGTTATAGTTATGAACTTACTTAAATGCTGTAATTGTTAAATGTTTTGCTAAGTTTTTAAATGTAAGTCATAAGCTAAGTGTTGTTCTTCCATTAAATTACTAAGTACAACATGGAAGTTATAGCTATAAGTTAGGTTAAATGCTGTTAAGTGTTAGTGCTCTGTTGAATTGTTAACGGTAAGTTATAAGCTAAGTCAGGTACTAGTTCATTGTTGTACCTCTGTTGGATTGCTGGGGCTAAGGTATAAGTTAAGTGACAAATTAAGGGAGAAGTTTAAGTGCTGCTTAGTGAATCTTGCCATTAAACTTGTTGTATTTTGTCGCTCAGTATTAAATCTGACTTTTGTTCATGCCCTTGTCACCGATTTTTAAGCGATCTCAAACGCTCTCATTCATGACAGCACCACAATGTCCCGCATCACCGAGGGCCCTGACACACGCCCGTGTCACAAAGGGCCACCCCCGGCACCCAAGAGCAGAGGGACAGCCTGGAAGCGGCCCGGAGCAGCCCCGGCCTCGTGGCCTTGTAGCCCCTGGCGTGGCCAGAGCCCTGGGAGGCTTTGGCCACGGTGGGAGCCGGCAGCCCCAGCCCCGGCCTGCAGAGCCCTGGGGCTGCAGCCCGGGCTGGCCGGGGCAGGAGGAATTGGCCGGGCCGGACGTGCCAGGGCCTTGTGGGCAGTGGCTCCGTGTCCCGCGGGAGGCCGGGGACGAGGGGTGTCCCTCAGGGCTGTGCCCGGGCACCGGGGCTCGTCAGTGCCTCGCTCAGTGACACCCAGGGGCACCGAGCGCAGCCTCGGCGCCTTTGCAGGGCACGGGGAGCTGAGCGGGGCAGGGGCACCACGGAAACACCGAGTGCCTGCCCGGGGCAGAGCCGGGGCAAAGCCGGGCTGGAGAGCCGGGAGAGGCTGCTCAGAGCTGGCCCGGGCACTTGGGCACCTGGGAGACAGAGCCCGGCTCGGAGCTGACACTGAGCCCAATACCTGAGAAATCACAGCCGGCTTTTGTAAACACACCTCATGTTGTATTTCTCAGCATGACTTTCTATCTTTTTCAATGTTCATTTTACTTTATTTTTTACCCTTTAGAAAGAATTCCATTGTATTTTGTTATGTGTGAGGAGGGATGGGCTGGGAAAGGTTGTGGTAATGGAGTTTTTTATTCAATGTATTTTGAACTGTGAGATGTGACAAGTCCTGTCTTTGACTCCAGCAGCAGTGTCTGGTTCCAGACTGCTCTGCTTTTCACAGTGACATCTCAGTTCATTGAAATCCAGCATTCAAGGCCCTTGAAACACGGAAAAGCTGGGAATGAGGTTAAAGACCTTGGAGGGTTTGCTCTGTCCGTACATTCCCCATCTCCCCTGGTGTCCGTTCATCCTCTCCACTCCTGTCCTAGAGCACATTGCTGTATCCAGAGTGCAGTACGTGCTTTTACAGATAGATATTTACATGTGATTATTGTATACACGGTTCTCTTGCAGTGAGTTATTGTGATGGTAATTCCACGATCCTCTGCTTTGTGCCCAAAGAATGGTTATTGTATCTAAACCCCGGCAGCCCGGGAGGGGATGTGTGCGGGGCCGGGGCGGGGAGAGGCTCCTTGTTCATTCCGCGGGCGTTTTGAAGCCTCGCTGCTCGGGTTTTCCGCGGCTCTCTCTGTGCACCGTGGCTTTCTGTTTGGCTGAGAAGCGTTTTTGCCCCAAGCAAACAAAGGATTTTTTCTCTTTTCTTGGCTCGGAGAGGCTGCAGGGGCAGCCTTGCCGTGCCTGGAGGCGAACTGAGCAGCTGCTGTGTCGCAGCCCGGGGGCTCCGCGCCGGCAGGAGCGGAGCGGCGCCGCTGCAGCCCAAAGCCGCTGCGAGCCGGGCCGAGCCGGGAGAGAAAACAGCCCGAGGCTTCAGCCCCGCTGCTTCGCCTGCCGGGACCGTGCCCGCGGAGCCCGGCTGGGGAGGAGTTCAAGAGCAGGCGAGCCCCGGGCTTTCGTCTCCTTCGGGACAGCCCCTGGTTGGTTTTTCCCCTGGGGGAGAAGTCGGCGGCTGTACCGTGTGTTGTGAGCGGGGATTTCTCTGGCATTTTGGGTCTTTTGTCCCAGGTGTTTGTGTGGGATAAGATCTGACAATTTAATATCTAGCAATTATTTACATTTTTTTCCTTGCCTTGTGGGCTTACTGCTTGTTGGAGTTTTTTCCACTTTCATCTATTAATATTAATTTCGTATTTGTGGAAAGGGTTATTGAAACCCTGTAGAGGAGATGATACTCACTCCAGAGTGTCCTCTTAAAAATCACAACTCAAACTGAGACACCCTACAAGAGCTTAGAACATGGAATGAGCTCCACCCTGAGCTCCCACTTGATCCAGCACCAGGAGATCCAAACTAAGAAATATCCCTGCTGGTGCATGGAAGGAGGGAAGAGATTCAGCAAGAGCCCCCACAGCATGAAGAACCTCAAGATTCACGCTGGGGAGAGGCCCTAGGAATGCCCCGAGCGTGGGAAGACCTTCATGCTCTGCTCCAGCTCCATCCCCCATGGGAGGATCGGTGTTGGATGATCCCCAGTGACCCCCGTTGGGCAGAGACCTGGTGATCCGTGATCCTGGTGATCCGTGGTCCTGGTGATCCCCGTTGGGTGGAGGGAAGGGGCTGGAGAGATTTCTTTCCCTTCTCCTTGTCCAGCTGTGATTTGGTTGGTAATAAATTCCCTCGCTGTGCCCAGGCTGGCTCTGTTGTTCCCGTGCCGGTGCTCGGGGCGGGATCTCTCCTGTTCCTTCTCTCACTCCCGGGCCTGTTCTCAGCCAATCAGAGAATGCGATGAAGAAGATTCAGCCAATGAGAGAGAGCAGCTGTGATGACTCACCGCTTGCCGGGCAGACCCGCAGCACCCAGTGTTCCCCATCTGGACCCGCCCTCCCCGCCCAGTCACGATCCCCCCGCGGGGTCCCCCCAATTTCTCCCCTGTCCCTCCCCCACTAAACGGCACCGGAGCGAGCTGGGAAGCTTTATTGGGAGCACTGGGAGCAGCCAAACTGGGGCAGAGTGACAGCAGGGCTGGGGGGAACACACGACCCCCCCAAAATCAGCGCGGGGACGGAGCGGGGGGTCCCGGCCGCACCCGAGGCCATGGGGAGGGGCTGCAGCAGCTGCTGGGTCAGGAGCTCTGTGGGCAGAGAAAAGGGGGCAGCACCTGACTGGGGGCCCCATGGGGAGCGCACACGCTCCGGGGTCGGAACACGACCCCCGGGACCCTCCCCTCACCCTTCTTGCACAGGTAGAAGCCGAGCCCCAGCTCCAGGAAGACGAAACCCAACAGGGAACCCCCGATCCCCATCAGCACCTTACTGCGGGCGGTGTCTGGCGGCATCTCTGGGGGTCCACAGGAGTCAAGACCTCCCAAAATCTCTCACAGACACCCCAAGCTACTCCAATCACCCTCCCAGTCACCTCTAGCCCACCCAGGACTCCTTGAATCCTCCTCCCAATCTCTTCCCGGCCTCCCCAGGACCCACCAACGCTCCTGCTGTCCCTCTCACGATCCCATAACCCCCTCCCAGTTGCCCCCCACCACCACAGGACCCCCAAACCCTCTCCCAGTGCCTACCCAGTCTCACCAGGACTCACCACAACTGCTCCAAGTCTTTTCCCATCACAGCCAACCTTATTCCAACCGTTGCTTTCCAGTTCCTGGTCCTTTTCCATCCCCTCCAGGCTCACTCAAATCCCTCCCTGTTCCCCCCAGCTGACTCCAGTGTGTCCCCACTCTCTCCCAGTGCCCCCCAGTGTGTCCATCTCACTGTGGCCCTCGAGCTCCCAGCCCGGCCCAAGATGCCTGCTCTGCTCCAAGGATTTCTACCCTGCTGAGATCCGGGTGAGGTGGTTCCAGGGCCAGCAGGAGCTCTCAGGGCATGTGGTGGCCACCAGGACCAGGACTCCAACAGGAGAGGGCTGGTGTGGCACTGAGAGGGACTGGGAATGAAATTGGAGAGAGTGGGGGAACACTGGGAGAGAGTGGATTGGATTGGGGCAATGAGAGAGAGGGTGGAGGTTTGGGATTGAACTGAAAAGGACTTGGAAAGGACTGGGAGGAACTGGGGGGTCATTGGGGGAGAAGGGAGAGATTTGAAGGGGCACTGGGAGGGCACTGGGAGAGAGGATGGAGGTTTGGGAGTGGAGTTAGAAGGACTGGGAGTGGACTGTGCGTGGAATGTCTGTGGACTGAGAGGAATTGGGAAGGACTCTGGTGACACTGGGAGGGACTGTGAGGACACTGGGAGAGACTGGGATGGACTGGGAGAGACACTGGAGTCACTTGGGGTGAGGGGCAGGAGGCCCCGGCGTGGGCACAAGAAGGGCTGACGTGTCTCGGGTGATTCCCAGGGAGGTTTTGAGGGGCTCCAGGGTCATTCCCAGGGCAGGGCCCGAGGGGACACGCTCTGCCCCACGCTCACCTCTGCGCTCCACGAGGAACGGGCTGGACAACTCGTAGTTGTGCCGGCAGTGCCTGTCCACCGCAGCCCGTCTGTACTCCATCCATTGCGGGTCGCTGTTCCAGTGCCTGGCAGCCTTGTCCCCAAAGGAGGTGTCCCCACGTGCAGCCCCACATCGCTGCCCAAGTGCAGGAACTGCTCCCGCTTGGAGATGTTCCTCTCCACGAACCTCAGCCGGTCGGTGCCGTGAATGAAGTGACACTCGGACTGAACCATCTCCTGGAACAGCGCTGTGTGTGCAGGACACAGGTCCGGGGGTGTCCCCCCAGCAGCCCCCCAGCAGCCCACAGTAGCCAAGAGCTGCGGGGCAACCCCGACTCCGCACCCCCAGTGCCCCACGGCCGCCATGGGACCCTTCTTCCTGCAGTCCCAGTTCCTCTTTTCCACCCTTCTCTGTATTTTCCTCCCCCTTTCCCAACACTCCCCAGTCTCCAGCCCCCCCCCAACATCTGTTTGGGGGTCCCACCTCCCCATTTCCCTTTCTCTCCCCACCGTTCCACCACTTCCCGTCCCGCCCCTCCCACTCACCCGAGAGCTCCGCGCCCCCAGCCCGGGGGGCTCCCAGTGGCACCAGTAGGGCCCCAGCTGCCCCACACGCCCCATGGCCAGCGCCGGGCAGGGTCTGACACCTCCCTCTCTTGGAACCCTGGAAACTGAGGGGTTTGGGCTTTCTGTGCTGACAGGCATTGACCCCCAGGAAAACACTGCTTTTGACCTGACGCTGGGAAGAAGGTTTCCAGAATTGTGTGATAGAACTGGGATCACTGGTGTGTTGTTGGAATAGAAATGTGCAGTGTCACATAGTGGAAAATTTAGAAATTGTGATTTTAGAATGTAGTAATATATATTAAAAAAGATGGAGATTTTAGGGCGGAGGTTTCTTTCTTCTTCACTTTTTTCATGGGTCTAGGTGGTACTTTTGTAATTGGATAGAAAATTCCCCATTGCAGGTCACGGGTGATTGGTTCTTAGGCTATTATGGTGTCTTTTTTTAATTGGACTCATCGGCCCTTAAAAAGCCTTGTAGAGAGAGGTACGTCGCCATTTTTAGCCTTTTAGCTGTAAGCGCTGCAGAACTCACTGTAATATAGATAAGAATTAATAAAAATCTGAGTCGTAACACGAAATACTGTGTCTAGAGCATTTAATTTCGACTCTAGAAAAACAAAAAAGAAGATAAAACGCGATACCCCCCTCCCCAAATTCTCCTGGCGGGGGGCGCTGGGGGCGGGGCGCGGGTGGAGTCCAGGTGAGGAGCTCTGGGCGCTCTGGGACTGCCTGAGGAGTCATCAGCGCCGCGCGCTCTGATTGGCTCAATTATTTTGGTGCCTTCTCTGATTGGCTGAGGAGAGGCCCGGGAGTTGAGAGGAGGACCGGGAGAGATCCTGCCCCAGGCTAGCGGTGGAAGAACATCCAATTAACAAGGCATGCAGATCATTTCCCAGCGGTGCCCACACTCCTGTAGGAACTAAATGCACCGAGGATCTCACGAGGGTCACCAACTCTCTGGCGGCCAAATCCAGCCCTGCGCTCCCTGCGGGTGCGGGCACTCTGGGAAGGGCTCAGCTGCGGGTCAGATGGCCGGAGAGTGGCTTGGTGGTCACCTCGTGTGTGAGGCAGTGATGGGCTGGGGAGATGCGTGGACACCACATGATCAGAGATGTGACAATTGATAAAAGATTCGTGTTAATCACAAAAGCATTGGGGTTTGCATAAACCAGAATACTAAGCTCCGAAGTGAAGCATGGACACTAGATAAAGGAAATTATATGATAAAATAATTTTGTTTAAAATCACCTTGTTATGTTATATTCTGTTGTATTATGTTACAGTATATAATATGTTATGTTATGTTTTCCAAATAAGTTGTATCGGCTACCAGCTTGCAAAATCGAACTTCCCAAAAAGCCCTTCCTGCTATGTCTGATCAATACTGCCTATCTCAAGGACCAGACTCCCAGAACTTCTCTGGTGGTTAACTAGAAGGACCAGATGGCTATCTGTGACTGATTATCACCCAGAGGCTTTGTGAATTTGTGTAAGGATGTTTATTCAACCACCACTGCTTATGACAACAAAAACCCAAAAATTATTGATTACAATGAGAACCCACAGTATAAGAAGAGGCTGCAAACCAAGGTTGGGTGGAGCGTGGAGTGGGTGGTGACCCCTCACGTTCCCCAGCGCTGCTTGCTCTTTCTATATCAAATAAAGCAATCTAAATTTTGCTGAATATCGAGACTTTTGTCTCTCATTTATAACAGGGTTCACCTTTTCCTCCTCCATGTGTAACGTCGTCTAGAGCACAGAGATCCTGGGAGCTGCTTCCTCCTGAGCCAGTGGCACTCCTGGCCCTGGGCAGCGCAGGGCCCTGTGCCCCGTATATACCCCTGCAGGGCGGGGCTGTGCCATGTCACCAGGACAACAGAATGGCCAACAGCACCCAGGAACCCGATAGAACGGCCCTGTGTCACAAAGGGCCCAGGCCAGCACCCCTTCAGCAGCCCAAGCCCCTGGAAGTGGCATGGAGCAGGTGCCCAGCAGGTGCTGGCTTTGCAGGCTGGGCTGTGCGGGGCCAGAGGAATTGGCCGGATGGACGCAGGCAGGGAGTTGTGGTCAGCGGCTCCATGGGCGGCTGCAGGCCGGGGATGAGGGGTGTCCCTCAGGGAGGGCTCTGCCTCGGCCCCGGGGGGGCCCAATGCGAGGGCGAGGGGCTGGGGGGGCCATGGGGGCGTTCGATCAATGGGGAGGGCCCGGGGAGTGCTGAGAAGGGGGTGGTGAGTGGGGGGGAGGGAGGGGTCCCAGGTGAGTGAGGGGGGGATCCTGGCGCGCTGGGGGGGTCCCAGGTATCCGGGGGGGTCCCAGCGCTTTGGGGCGTTCGGTGAACGGGGGGGCAGTGAAGAGGGAGAGCCCCGGTAAATTAGGGGGGTCCCTGGTGATAACTGGAGGAGGGGGGAAAGGAGCGAGCCCCAAGGGACTTCCCCCGGTGCTGGGGACACCCCGGTGCCCCCCCAGCTCACGGTCCCCATCATTCCCGCTCCTGTTCCCGGGGGAAGTCAAAGGGGAGGGGCGGAATCCCCGGGATGGGCAGGGGGGGCACAAAGGGGGGTTCGGGCCCTGTGCACCGGAGGGTGGTCGGTACACGAGGGGGGGGGTCCAGTCCCGGTGCCCGAGGGGGCGTCCCGGTGCCCGGTGATTCGTGAGGGGGTGTCCGGTGATTCCTGGGGAGGTCTCCGGTGGTCCTGGTGCATGACGGGGGGGTCCCGGTGACTCATGGAGGGGTCTCCGGTGATCTCGGTGTCCGAGGCTGGCGATGTTTGAGGGGGGTCCGGCGGTCCCGGTGCACGATGAGGGGGTGTCACTGCTCGATGGGGGGGGAGTCCCGGTGCACGGTGACGGTGCTGATTGATGGGGGAGGTCCTCTGGTGGTCCCGGTGCCCGGTGATTGATGGAGGGGGTCTCCGGCGATTCCTCGGGAAAGGGGGGGGGCGGTCCGGTGATGCCGGTGCACGAGGAGGGGAGAGAGGAAACTCGAGGGTCCTGAGGGGGTCCCGGTGCACGAGGACGGTTAAATTCGGGGGTCCTGGTGCTCGGAGGGGGGGTCTGGTGTGTGACACAGAGAGAGACCGCGGTGACAATGGGGACCCTGGCACGGGGCTGGTGACACTCAGGGGCTCCGGGTGGCACAGACACTCTGCCCAAATTCTCTGGCACGAGGTCCTGGTGGCACGAGGGGCTCTCGGTGACACGAGGAGCTGGTGGCACTCCAGGGGCTCCTGGTGGCACAAAGAGCTGGGGGCACTTGAGGGGCTCTTGGTGACACAGGGCTCTCGGTGTCACTCGCAGGGCTCTCAGTGACACTAGGATCCCCAAAATTCCTCTGGGTGACACAAAGAGCTCCCCAAACTGGTCTGGGTGACATGAGGAGACGGTGGCACGAGGGGAGCCCTTTGCACGAGCATCCGTCGCACGAGGACCCCCAAAATTCCTCGAGCGAACCCCCCCGAAATCCTCGCGCGGGACCCCCCACTCAGCGCGAGCCCAATTCCCCCCCCTCTCCTGCTCCTCACCCCGGGGGTCTCCGGGTGATCCCGCCCCATGTCCTTCCCTTTCCCCCAGGACTGGGAAGGGCGGAGGGACTGAAGGGGGGGTGCAGGTGCGGGTTTTTTCGGGGGGGTCCCGGCGGCCCCCGGGGCGGGGTCAGTGCTCAGCAGCGGGGCCGCGCCGCTCGCACCCGTTGGCCGAGATCGGGGGGGGCGGGGGCGGCCCGGGGACCCCCCTGGGCCCCCAAATCACACCCGGGTCTGCTGCTTTAGTCCTGTGCTACCAGCGCTGATTTTTCTCCTAATTCAGTCTTTTGGCGTACTTTCATGCTAAAGTTTAATAAACCTATGAGACTTTAAAAAAACCCAAAAATAGCAGTGTCGTTTGTCATAATGCTTTATTATATTTTGTTAAGGTTTCAGAAACCATTACCATTTTAAAAAGTGAGCGTCGTTTCTGCACTGCCGGGGTAGGAGGGACAGAGGGAAGGAGGGAGGGGTAGCAGAAAGCTGGTTTGAAGGGTCTTCATTTATTCTCATTACACTCCTCTGAGTTTTTCGAGTTTTCTGCCAGAAATCTCTCCCCTCCTCCCACACTCATCCCCAGGGGTTTGGAGAAGTTTTCCCGTTCTGCGGAAATCAAAGCCATGCACTGATATTCCTAATTACGGTTAGGAGAAATGAAGCTCCAGGGCTTCCCGCTGAGCCGGAGGCAGCGAACACGCAGGGCTGGGAAAGGCGTGCCGGGAGCTGCGGAGAACTTTGTTTGTGTTTCCAGGCCAATGGCGGCTCGGGCCCGGGCCCGTTCCAGGGCTGTTCCTCATCTCCGCCTTTGCCCTCCCACAGCCCGGGGGGCCCTGAGAGCGCGGGCCGAGGCTGGGCCATGTGCAGAGCCCGGCCCTCGCTGCCATTGGCTGATTGTGGCAATGTCACTCCTGGTTGTCGCGCGCTGATTGGGCAGAGCAGCAAAGGCGCCATTGTGGCAGCGTCTGTGCGGGCCCGGCAGCGGCGGCAGCGGCCGGAGCCCGGGGAGGCGGCGGCGGAGCTCGGAGGCGGCCCCAGCGCAGGTGGGAGCCGCGCTCGGTTGTGCGGGGGCTCGGGGCTCGCTGCGGGCCGAGGGGGCGGCAGGGGGCTCTGGCGGGTTGGTTGTGCCGGTGCCGGCCCGTGTTGGCGCTGGGCTGAGGGCGCTGCGGGAGCGGCTGCCCGCGGTCTCCTTCCCGCTGGGGCCTCGGCAGGAGCCGGTGCCGGAGCAGCGCTGGCTCGTCCCGGTTGCTGTGGGTGGCACAGAGGTGTCTGCCCTGTGCCTGGGGCTGTGCGGGAAAATTCCCGTGGCCAGAGGTTTGTGTGCCCAAAGGAGACAGAGGAGTCCTGTAAAAATGACTTTATTGATGAACAAAGGGAGACGCCATGCGGCATTTGCCATGCGGTCTCTAAGACGCAGCCTCCTTTTTATCCACATTTTCCCTTCTGCATCTCTCCCCTACTGGCTGAGGTACTTGGAAGGTTCAGACTTCCCGATCCTCCTACTGCATGTCCCTCCTAATATGCACTCCTACTACGATATTAATCTTACTGTTTTCAATCCCTCCTTTTTTCATTTTCTCAAGAATTGCCTTTACAAACTTAATTTCCATTGACTCAATCTCTTTTCCTGCATCCTCTTTGACGCAAGGTGTCGTGCATGGTAAAAAGATGAGAGTTGCTGCAGCATGTCAGAGGAGGAGCAGCATTCGTTTCACCCATGGTCTGCCAGGAAACCACGAAAACGTGTCCCATTCCCATCCTTTCCACATTTGACCGGAATATGAGCTACTTTCTCTCTTCCTTTGTTATCTGTTTCACCACTTTTCCTTTGTGATCTGTTTGCAAACAGCTTTTTGAGTCATTTAATTTTCCACAAACTCCTCCACTTTCTGTTAATAGATCATCTGATTCCATTCCATCCGGAAACGTTGCATTCCTCATCTGAGTGGATTGGTCGGGAAGAAGGTGAGGAGCTGGAGCTGTCTGGTTGGGTATTATTTTGAGGACATTGTGTAATCTAATTATGCTATTGAAATGATAAATGACTTCTCTGTCTCCTGATATGAATTCGTTAGGGCTACCTGGGGCTGGTCCATGCTGGTGTAGGATTTGTTCTGGTGTCTGTTCAACTTTCTCCCAGTTTTGGGGTGCTCCCTCCAGGCAGGGCTGCATCAATTGACCACTTTTATCTTATTAAATCATCAAATACTTGGATCCCCAACTGGTTTCTCTGGATGATTCCCCCCCACACACACACTATTTTTCATGAAGGTTGCTCAAAATCCTCCGTTTGCTGTTTCCCTTTGCAGCTTAACCAGTTTCTGTTGCAGTCAGATATCCTCACTATGGGCTCTGCCTTTAGTTGTGCAAATTCCATCTGTGCAAGCAGGCAGAGCTTGGGGTGAGGGGCAGAGGGAATCAGCCCAATTCCTCCCCCAGGCAAGAAAAGTTCGGTACATCTTGCACACATTGCCCTAGCAGTGTTAGTTTGCATTTCTAATTAAATCGCCACATACTCGAATTTCCAACTCATTTCCCTGAACTTGTGGCTGCAAAAACACCCCCGTGCCCCAATACACCCTATATAACCTGGACAGTGACAGCACAGGTTGGAGTGGGGAGAGGGATGATTCCCCCCCGCTGTTTTTCATGAAGTTTTCCCAACATTCTGCGTTTGCTGTTTCCCTTTGCAGCTTAACCAATTTCTGTTGCAGTCAGATATCCTCACTATGGGCTCTGCCTTTAGTTGTGCAAATTCCATCTGTGCAGGGAGGCAGAGCTTGGGGTGAGGGACAGAGGAAATCTGCAAAATTCCTCCCCCAGGCAAGAATAGTTTGGTAAATTGTCCATACATTTCTTCAGCAGAGTTATTTTGCATTTCTAAAGCTGCTCTCCTGGCTCTGCCTGGAATGAATCTTATAAAAGTAGGATTATTAAGAAAAAACCTTCTAATGGTGTAGTCTTGTCACCAAAACTGCGGGAAGAACTAAAACTCTTCAACACCATTTCTACTGTTAGAGAATCAAGGAATTGCTTGATTCTGGCCAGGATGTGCAGCAGAAATCATTTCATCCACAAATAGCCCGGGTGTGCAGAGAAAATCATTCCATGACACGTGAGTTTTACTAGATTTTCCCTTAACTTTTTACAGTTTGAACCCATAGAATTCTGTTGGTTTAATGTTCATTGCTTCCAAGTTGTGTAGTTCTTAGTATTGAATTTCCTATTGTACCCGGATTTCTCCTCCTGTGATGTTAATTAGGTCCCACTCCTGGCTTTCCTTCTCAGTCTTTTCCAGACCAGTTGTCTTCATGTATGCCAGGGGCAGTGTCTGGGATGGGTCTTTCTTGACGTTTGCTTCTGTTTCCTTGATGTTTTGTTGATGTTTGTTATCTTTTGGGCTATTCCCAGTCTGTTGAGATGTTAAACTCATCTCCACTGAGTGTAACATCTCCTAAAAAACCACTTAAAAATTCCTTTTTTGAGGACAAATGCAAATCAAGCCTGACTAGAGAAATAATTTTTAAAACATTTTAAAACTAGGTATATTTTCCAGCAATGGAACCCCGGGCAGCCCAGTGTGTGAGTGTAACTGAGGGGCAGAGTGGAATTGTGCCGTTGTCTTCCCCAGCAGCTGTGGCAGTGCAGGCACAGAAAGCAGCGAAGCTCCAGCAGTGGCAGCAAGGATTGGCCCCAGTGTGTGGAGATGCCAAAGGAGGGTGCCCAGGCAGAGGATTTCAGCAGAGGATCTGTGGGCAGGCCCAGGGGCTTGGCCCGATGTGGAGCCCTGGCTGCTGCTGCGTTGCCTTCAGTGCAGGGTCAGTGGTGCCCTCCCATGCTGCTCCTGCAGCCGGGAAGTCCAAATTCCTTTGGCATGGCCCTATTTAACATCCACATCCCATTCCAATTTCTCTTCTGACTCTAGCAGAGCCATGGCTGTGGCGTCAATAACTTTGTTTTTTCATTTTCTCAAGTTTTGTGCTTTTTCTTATGTCCATACCATAATATTAAGGTTCTCTGGGATTAAAACGTATTACAATGTTCTGTCTGGAACAGAGAATCCTCAGTGGAGATCCTGCAATTTCCTATTAATCCTCAGAGTTGTCCCACCTCCATTTCAGTGCTGGGTAATGTTAGTTCTGAGATTGCCTGGTCCCTCTACAGATAAATACATCAGAAACCTTCAGACAAAAAATGTCCCAAATATTTAACCTTTTTCTCCACCATTTCCTCTTTGTTTTTCCAATACTCAAAGATGCTTTTTAGCCTGAGCATTCAGCCATTTCACAGAGGCTTCTTCTACCACTTCTTGTCCTCCTGATTGGGGAAAGTCATCCACATCCTGCATTAACCCAATCCCTGAGGGTGGGGTAAATTCTTGTGATACTTTCTGCAAAGCTTGCTCGAATAAGGCTGTTCCTTCCCTGCATCCCTGCAGATGGACTGTCCATGTCTTTTCCATTTTTCCTTCTACCTCTTGTTCCCACTCAAAGGCAAAATCCAGTTTACCATCCTGTGTAAGTGGGCATCCCCAGAAAGCATCTTTGCCATCAAGGACTGAATGGTGTCAGTGTGAGGAGGGCACCTGGTTGAAGATGGTGTAAGGATGTGAGAGCCCCTGGGTGCTGGGGCCCCCTTGGGCCCTGGGGTTCATCCCTCAGGGGCTGTAGAAACTCTGCCATGGCCTTTGCCTTCCCCTTGGCCTTTTCCTCCTCCCTTCTTGCATTCCCCGGCTGTGCCTTTGTGACCAAGTGCTCCAGAGGCTTCTTCTGCCCCTCCTGCAGCCCCCTCAGTGCCTGGGGGTGCTCATCCTCTGACAGCTGCTGAGCTTTCTGCTAAATCATTCCTTTCTGCATTGACCCAAGGAAAATGCTTAAAAGCTAATCTGGATGCTTGCACGTCCAATGCCCATTTCCCAGCTGTTCCTTTGTCCTGCTGCTCCTTGTGCTGTGGCTGCCGTGGCCAGCCCGTATCCCAGAGCCGGTGCCTGTCCTGCCGCAGTGTCCAAACGCGGCCCCCCCGGCGGGCAGGGCCGGCAGCTCCACGGGGCCGGGCAGCGGCCGGGGCGTCCCGCAGCCTCCTGGGGGCCGGGGGCCACTGCCGGGCCTGCAATTGCCGGGGGGTGCTGGGCTCAGGCAGCGCCCGGTGCTGTGTGGAACAGGCAGAGCAGTGAAGGGCAGCATGGACCAGTTGTTCTGGCAGGTCTGACGAGGTCTGGTTTGATACAGCACTCACAGAACTCTGCTCCACCTGTGACACTTCCACTTGCAGTAGATGACTGTTCCTCTTCACAATATCCAGCAAGGCAGGTCAAAGACACTTTTACCATTTTCATCTTCAAAAGGGAGAGGAAATCATCAGCAAACATGAAGTAACCAGTCAGAGGTCCCAGGAAGAAACAAAAGAACAAAGAGTATAGGAAAAAACAGGTTGAGCAGTGATCCTTATCTGTATGGGAGATATCCTCTGCTAATGGGCCATCTGGTAAAACCAGGTGGGGCAGTGTTCTTTATCTTTTCCACAACCCATCCTTCCTCCAGGAAGATATCTTCTGTTAATGGGCCATTGAGTGCCACTGCATGACTGATAAAATTCCATCATCCCATTGGGAGATGCTCCAGCCAGGGGGAGGAGCCAAGCCTTTCCTACCTAGAGAAAATCTGAGATTTGGAACACCAAGGCAGCCCTTACCCACTGGTTTCCAGAGGACAAGAGCTACCAGACCTTTCTACAGCAGCACTACTACAACAAGACCACTTCATCGGGACTGCTACCACCACCCTAACTAGCGGGGTGTCAGGTTGTATTCTGATTCTGTCAGTTGTTTTCTTTTCTACTATTGCATGTATTTTATTTCTCTTATCTTTTTTCCTATAGAATTGTATTTCTGACTGATTCTCTCACAGGTTTTGCTTTCAAATCAGCACAATTTTGGAGTGGATTTTGGCTGAATCTTGATATTTGGGGAGGTTTTGATCTGTGTCTTAAACTTTGGAGGATTCTGGGTAGGAATCTTGGTGTTTGGGAGGTTATTAGAGACACAAGATGCTCAATGACTTCCAGACATGAACTTGGGCGAGGAAGAACACCCAGATTATGGAGCTCTTTTCTTGTTATTTCCCCCTAAACCGGGAATTTTCATTCCCCAGGTGTACGCAGATGGAGGAGGCAGAAAAGCCCCGGAGATCTCTCACGAGGAGGGGCTGCAAACCCAGCCCAGGGAGCTGCAAGGAGGAAAGACCCTCCCTGAGCCGGGAAGGCGGCCGGAGATCCAGGCAGAGCTCAGAGCTGGTGGAGAAGCCTCCTGGAGGGGAGAAGCCCCACAAGTGCTTGGAATGTGGGAAGGGTTTCAGCCAGAGATCCAGGCTGATCCGGCACCGGAGGATCCACATTGGGGAAAAGCCCTATGAGTGTGGGGAATGTGGGAAGAGTTTTAGGGACAGCAACTACCTGATGCGGCACCAGGTGATCCACACAGGTGAACGGCCCTACACCTGCTTGGAATGTGGGAAGAGCTTTGGATGGAGCTCCAACCTGAGAAAACACCAGCGCATCCACACTGGGGAGAGGCCCTACGAGTGTCCCAGGTGTGGGAAGAGGTTTCAGACCAGCTCCGGTGTCCTTCTACACGAGCGGATTCACACAGAGGAGAGGCCCTTCCGCTGCCCCGACTGTGGGAAGGGATTCAACCGCAACTCCCATCTCACTCTTCACCAGCGCATCCACACTGGGGAGAGGCCCTACGAGTGTCCTTTGTGTGGGAAGAGCTTCTCACAGAGCTCTCACTTGACCCAACACCAACGGAGGCTCCACTAAGGGAAGCCCTGTGAGTGCCCAAGTGTGGGAAGAGCTTCGTGCTCTGCTCCAGCTCCATCCCCCATGGGAGGATTGGTGTTGGATGGTAGAAAAAAACACAACAAACAAACAAAAAACCCCCCCAAACAAACAAACAAAACAACAAAAAAAACCCCAAAAAACAAAACCAAAAACCCACCAAAATAGTGATACGCACAGAAGCAATATAAAAACACCGAAATCAAGCAAAAGGAATAGTCAGCTTCGAAATAAAGAATGGAGAAAAGTCATGAACTAACATTTCTCTTTTTTTAAAACTATGGAGATAAAACTCTTGTTTCCTCTAAAACGTGTAAAAATATTTTGAAGTGAATATGACTGTTCCAACTGTAGATATAAAGAAAAGCATTAATATTAAAGTAAACAAATGTTAAAATTGCAGTAATCTCCTAGGTTTAAATAATAAGAAAACCTCTGCTGTCCCCCCCAATAAAACAAAAAGGAAAAAACTCTATTCTCAAAAATGAATTAAGGTTTTGTTTAAACTGTTATAATCTTTAAACTGTGCATCAGAAGTTAATATAGTCCTCAATAAAAGTTATGAGAAAAACTGTAAGTCTGTATAAAGGCTTTTTAGATAGTAATCAGATTTTCATTCTCCTGGGAAGCTAATCACTGTAACATCAAAACAAGAAGAATCCGTTTTCTTATGAAGAAATCTCCATAGACTGAAAAAAAGTCTCCTCTTTCAAGTAAATGAGTGAAAAACTATTTTAGAGATGGTAGACTGAGTTGTTTTTGTACGTGTTTAGTATTTAAAAAAATGTATGGAAGAAAAAGCTGTAGCCTAAAGTTTTCTTCTAAGGGTTTTTTCTTATAGTTTCTAGTAATAAAATTTCTCTTTATACCATTTAAAGTAAAACCTGGTTTTTGTCTACTTCTTAATCCTCTCTCACAACAAAAAAATTCAAATTAAGAAACCAAAACTACTACATTTAACCTCAGTGATTCCAGGATTTTGATTTCCTTTTACCCAAGGGTATCTTCTGGAGCCAAATGGTGATGGACTGGGACAAAGATCAAGATTTTGGAGACAGTGGGGTGGAAACTCCTCCAAAAATGTTCTTCCCTCCCTCCCAAGCACGTGGATCCTCTACTTGCACAGACACAGAAATTATTTTATTTTGGCCTTGATTTGCTTTTCATTTCTCTTCATCCCTTTAAAACATCCAACACTGGCTAAAAATAAAGACTCTGAACTGAGACATGGGTGGGGACATGGGGGGACAATGACATGGTGGGGACACAGACATGGAGAGTGACATGGGGACACATGGACATGGAGGGGGATGTGGCCATTCCTGGGGACGTGGGGGGACACAGGCATGGATGGAGATGTGGGGGACAGTGACAGGGATGGAAACATGGTGGGGACACAGCCATGGGTGAGGACATGGTGGGACATGGCCAGTGACATGTGGGGACACGGCCACGGCCGGTGCCATGGGGGGAACTTGCAGGGGCTGTGGGGGATGCTGGCTTGGAGGGAGTTGAGGGTTCCTGGCAGGGACTTGGGGCTCACTGAGGCCTTTGGGGACCCCAGGCCGAGCGGCTCCGGCTGCGCTGGGAGACCCTGGCGGAGGTTCTGGGGCAGCTGCTCAAGGACCCCCTGGCCTGGAGCCCCAGCCGGGCATTGGGCTCCTGGAAGGGAATGAACGTCCTTGTCCCCAGCAGGACAGATTTCTTATTTCTTGCAGGTGCAAATGGTTCTCTTACCAGAATAGCTTGTTGTGTTAATTGTTTTCATGCTTAAGATTGTTTTCACATGGGAACAAGCAAGTTACTTAGCTGCACATAGAAGAAGTGACAGGCTAGCTATTAATTAGCAGAGAGCAAGACCTGATTTTATGGAGCCTTCCTTTTATAGTTTGTGTACCTGACTGCAACATCTCACCCTTTTTCATTAATTCAAAGAAGGCTCATATGTTCTGATGATAAAATAGCTCTCTCTTGTGAGGGTGTTATCTCATTAAGGATATTACTGGTTATCTCCTAGATATGGGATAAGATACATAAAAGACAGATTACAATCAACAAAACTTGGCAAATTCTATCATGTCATTGACAGAGGGTTTCACAGCATGAGAAAACAAAAGAATAATGTCCAGTGTGTCCTAGGGAAATGGGAATAAATGACCATTGTTTTAAAGTCCAAATAGTCCATTAGCTGGAAATGTTGATCTTTGACATCACTGAATGTGCTCTTGGATCCTGGAACAGGGAATAACTGAAGAAGGTTAGTAGGAACACTATACCATGATGTTGACACAAGGCTTTTGTTGGCAATTTGCCTGTAAATTTCCAGACACAGCCATGTCTTGGCAGTCCTACTTCTGGTTTTGTTATGGCCATGAAGGCTGCATGGTGATTAGGTTCTTTTTCTTCTCACTGGGCTTCATTTTCTTGGAGGCAACTGATGTTTGGCTGAATGAACAGGTGACTACTTTGAACTTGTTGATGATAAAAACAGATGCATACCTTCTCCTTAAGTTAATGAATTAATTAGACTTTGTCATTGTACCTTCAATTGAAGAGCCTTATATAAAAATATTTTACTTTTTTGTATAATTATTGCAAAAAAATTTTTATAAATATATAAATATTTGGGAGCTAATTCTCCCTTCCTTGTTTTAAAAACAGCATGCATGATTCTTGCCATGAACATGAAGGGAAGTTCAAAACAAAACAATACATGTAGTAAAACCAAAAACTTAAAGTAATTGGGAATAATTCTGATACAACAATCCAAAACATTTCTGATAACAGATATAAATAATAACACTTGTGAAATTAGATGATTAACAAGCATTAAAACATTGTACCATCATCCCAGTGTCTGCAACAGCTGATAAACCTCAAATCAGTGAAGAACTGGATAAGCGTCTGTTGGGGGTTGTTTTTTCCTTTCCTCTCTGCCTGTGGAATTTTTTTCCCATTGACATGCTAAGAAGCACTGATGGTTGGGTCCCAGCACCAGGGAGAGCGTCACTGGTTTTTTGGGGAGTTTCTCTCGGAGGGCGGGGGGAGGGAAAGGGGGAACACGGTGAGATTGGAAGCAGGTAAAGGAGGGTGGGGGCAGTTGCTGGCTCTCGCTCGCTTTTGGCTCTCGGAGCAGAAAGGTCATTGCTACCCCCCCACCATCCCAACGCCGGGAGCTGCCTCTCTGTTTTGGACCCCGCAGCCCTGCTTGGACGCCCTCCTGCTTCAGCTTGCTGTTTTCCCAGCATCCTGCCTCTCCTCCATCCCTTCCCATCTGGGACACAGCTGCCATCACCCCCAGCCCCTGCAGGTGCCGGGATCGTCACATCTGCCCCGTCCACCGGGAATCTGCCAGCGCTCACTGCCAGCGGTGACGGTGACTGCAGCACAGGGGAAAAGTGCCTGAGGCCCAGAAGGACTGGAACTGGGTTCCTGTTCTGCTTCTTGTTAATTCCAGAGTTGTTCTTCTGTTTGCCTTCTTAGATATACTAGTAAAGAACTGTCATTCCATATCTTGGCCTGAGAGTCCCTTAATTTCAAAATTATACTAATTCAGAGGGAGGGATTTGCTTTCTCCATTTCAAGGGAAGGCCCTGCTTTCCCTAGCACACACCTGTCTTTTATTCAAACCAGGACAGATTTTGGCACCCAACAGTGGAACCTGTGGGCATTGAGTGGAAAGGCTGGAAAAGCAATAACAGTTCTTGAGTGACCTGATTTTGTGTTTTAGGTGGCACCATATGGTTTGTGCTGCACGTGGTCACTGCTACATCTCTCCCATTTGCAGCCCTTTATCTAAAAATGGGTCCTATAACAAAGGCTACTGTGGCCATTATCCAGTTCATTTTGTGGGTTGATAAGATGAGGAATTCATGGAGTTTTAAGTCTCTCTGGAAGGTAAGTACATGGATTCAGAGCTATTGAACTCTAACTGTGTGTTTTTGGGGTTACTTCAATAATGGTACTTACTGTGAGGAAGTGACAGCAGGGGAAATTTTCTCCCTTCCCTTCATCCAGTTCACCATTTAGGTCCACCCCACCAGTTTTCAAAGGTTTCAAAGGCTTCAAATCTTCTCTAAATACTAATGCCTTTATAGTGGCTGGTGTTGCTGATAAGACTGTTAAACCTGTTCTATTTAACATTCAGAGATAAGGGGAGATTGATTTGGATAACAACCCTGATACCTACCCCAGGAAATTGGGATGCTGCTGCAGAGACTGACCCTGCCCCACAGCCCACTTCAGAAATGAAACACCCGGATTGGGTGGGTGTTTTAGTGAAGGAGATGTGTGAGATGTGTGAGATGCTGAAGGAGTACCTTTCCCCAGCTGGTGAGAAACTCCCCCTGCCTTCAAGAGGGAGAGTCTGATGGTGCAGCAGTGGAACCCACAGACATTACATCTGTCCAGGTTCCAGCTGAACTGCAAGGACACTCACAGAGAGCAATAGTCACCCCTGTGGAAACAAAGAAGTCTAAGATGAAAACAAGGCACCTAGATAATAAGGATAAGAAAGGAGGGCCCTCACAACCAGCAGGGGAGCCAGAGGTTGAGATCATCACCACGTCCCTGTCGTACAAAAGTCTCCATACTCTGCAAAAAGACATTGAGTGACGAGGCCGTGAGGCTTTTACAACCTGGTTACTGCAGGTGTGAGGCCTTATGGGTACAGGTGTGCAACTGGATGGTGCTGAGGCAAGGAATTTGGGACCCTTGACCCAGGACTCAGGTGTGGATCAGGTATTTGTAAGGGAGCCAGGCCTCCTTTCCCTCTGGGAGTGGCTTTTAATGAGTGTGAGAGAGAGGTTTGTCCACAGAGAGAGAATGCAGGAGCACCACCATAGAATGTGCTGGAAGACCCTTGAGGAAGGGATCCAAGAGCTGAGAGAAGTGGCAGTGCTGGAGGTGCTCTTTGGGAGGGATGGACAGCATGACAATGACCCTGACAAGGTCAGGTGCACAGGGCAGATGTTGTGGAATCTGACAGACCTGGGGCCATCTCAATACACCACCTTCATTGCAACAATTAATGCTGATAATAACAGAGACAGTGGGTTCTGTTGCCAACAAGCAACAAGCTTAGAAATTTTGAGAGTATGATCAATGGAGCGGTGCAGGCTCATGTCTCTGCTGTAATTGTGAGCCTCCAAGAGGAGATGAGGGAGATGAGGGAGGAGGTGAGGAAGAACAGTTCCCAAGCAACACCAGTGCTGTCATATCACGAGTTCCTGGAACACATTTTCAAGCCCTTCCAGCTGTTTCTGTCTTGCATCACAAAATTGGCAGGTGTTTTGCCCTTTAAAAAGGACTTGTTGCATTCATTATTATCCAAGGGGTCGCTTTCAAAGGCCGACAAAAACCCCATGAACAAACAGCAACCAACCAAACAACATATTAAAAACAAGTACTTTATTTTTAGCTCTTGATTACAATATTTTCCAAGCTGGCCTCCTCTTCCACTGCAGTGTTCTTTGAACAGAAAAACTTCCTTGCCAGAGGATGTGACTTAACAAGGCAAACAGAACTTACACACAATTGATATATTAAAGCTAAACATTCAGAGTCCCATTTCACAACCATCATCATTTATTTTCTGTTCATTTTGTATTCAGAAGGGTGGGAACTGTATCTCGGATCCCCTGGCTAGTTCGGTGCCATAGCTACTGATTACCTGTCCTTTCTAATTATCTGTCCTTTCTGTAGTTCCTCTGCCCGTCTGTTGCTCTTTGATCGCTGCCTCCTTCACCTGATTTTTATATTTTTCTAGATTTGTGGGGGTTTTTGTATGGGTTTTGATTTTTTCTTGCTGGTTGTTTTGTTTGCCTGCTTTGTTGGGTCACACTTTCCATTTTGTTATTTGGTTGGGGTTTTTTCAAGTTACTAGTAGGAATCAGCTTGTGATTTGGATTGAAAAGTTTTGAAGACAGGTGTTGCACATAAAGGTTGTTTTTGTTTTTAAAGTCATCTCACACACAGCTCTGCAAGGCCCTGTGACTTTGAGGACTGTGAGCTCTAACAAATTGTGCATGAATAGGAAACTTGTAGTTCCTATCTGCATTACACACAGCAAAATGTAAAGTGTTTGGAATGGAATCAATTCTAACCTTTTTTTTTTGCTGCCATGCCATAAATTGTGTCAGATTCATCAATGAATTCGGTTCTTCCAGGATGGAGTGTGCAAGGATAATCCCTTAGCTCCTGTGTGGAGCTGGTGTGCACCAGGCCAGACACAGCACTGTCACCCATAGCCAGCCTCTGTCTGCACAGAGAGCAGGGAGCTGCAGCTCTGAGGAACTCAGGGCTTGGTGAGCAAACACACCAAACCCCTCATGTAGATCAGTTACTTTACTGGACTATTTGTTGCTATGTATTTAGTATATATTTATTTATAGTATATGCTGCTGATATATTTTTATATCCCCACCCAAAGCTGAAAAAAAAGAACCCTGGCAGTTTGCTTTAGCTGTGAAGTCAAGAGACTCATTTCAACAGGTTCCAGCTTTGCTCCTTGTTTGAATTCAAAGCAAGCAAAAACCTCTTCTGTTGGTCACATCAAACCAACATAAGTCTGTGAAAGACAGAAGAGTGTAAAAATTAGTTCATTTTCTAGTACTTACAGTCTTCTAATTCAGCCATGGGATAATTATGCCATAATTCACTAGATCAAATAACTGGTAAAAGCAATAGAAAATAAATTTTTTTAAAGCTAGGTTTAACAAAAGTGGATTAATTTCATAAACAAAACCATGTAGTAAAAATACAGTAATTTAAACTTCTCAAAGCCCTTTGATAATGGAGCCCTGCACCCCAGTCATGTGCAGTGCAGCCTCAGCTGTCCCTTTGAGCCCAGAGTTGCCAAGGGTCAGGGCTGGGATGAGCCTTCACCCAAAAGTGAATCCAAAATCAGTCGAGAACAGGGCTCACACACAGAGCAAAGTCTCAAGGCCAAAGCCAAACCTCCATCGGGTTGGATTTGTTTAACCACTGAATTGTAGAAAATTTGCTCATCCTGTAACATCATTATTACCATGAAACTTTACATGAGCTGCTAAATAACCACATTCCCATCCTGAAATGCATTCCCAAATATTGTTGTGCACTTGCTCTGCCTCTGCCGCTGCTCCTGGGGCTGCTCTTGGCCACGCAGCCTCAGTGGGAGCCAGCACTGGCTGCAGCCCCAGCGGGCTCCCCAGGACAAGGCCCAGCAATTAAGAGGCCAATTAAAGCACTGGGCAGCAGCAGAACCCTTATCAGAGTTATTTGGACAACAGGGACTTGCCACAGCTCCACAGCAGCATGACCATGAGCCAGGCTACCAATGCAATGAGCAGAGTTTTAATAAAACTGTGGAGAAAAATCAGCAACTTACCGTCCTATCTGATAGAGCTTCCGAATGCCAAAATAGCAGCAGAGCAGGACAAGTGGCACAGTGAACATTGTCACTACTGTGCCGATCATGCAGGTCCTGCGCACATCCTGGGGGCAGACAATTCTTGGAAGGCGCGCTGGATCCTGAGCATCTATTCCTGTTTCAGGGATAACATCTGTGGGAGCAATGGGGAGCGTGAGCCCGTGCTGGGCTCCACTGCTGAGCTGGCAGCTCGCTGCATACGGCCAGGACGTTCTCTGTTTGCCCCAGAGCTGGGGCCTGCAGGCACCTTGGCACCCCTTGGCACAGGCTGTGCCACCCAACAAAGCCCAGGAGGCCGGGAGGAGAGCCCGGGGCCAGCGCAGCTGCTTGGGCAGTCGCTGCTTCCAGGGAGCCGCGCCCAACCCATCCCTGAGCAGCCACTGCCAGCCCCGACCCTCCCTGCCCCGTGACAGCTCCCCCAGCCCAAGGGGACAGAGCCAGGCCCTGTCAGAACACACTGGAGCCCTGCTCTCCCCCTCTGCCCTTTCCCCACCATGGTCACCCCTTGCAGCCCCTCCCAGGTTTTGGGCGGTGTCTCCCACGGAGGGATCCCAGCAGGATTGCTCAGCCTGGCTGAGCCTGGCACAGCAATCACCTTCTGTGGCTCTGCCTGGCATCTCCTCCCTTTGTGTACCAGGGGCTGGCACGGAGCCATTGCTTTCTCCAGGAAGCGCTGCCTTCACCAAGGCCTTTTGGTCCACCTCTGGAGAAGGGAAGAGGCGCAGCTGGATCAGATGGAACCATTCCCCATTGGGGAGGGGGCATCTTCAGTAAGTAATATTTGTCCAAGACATGGATAAGGATCAGGAAAAGGCCCAGCCTATAGGGGTTGCCATGGGGCCCTCCCTTCTCCAAACAGCCACCCCTCCTGATCTAGCCTGAGGCCAGGAAATTTCAGGGATCTCAGGGTGTGCATGGCCTGTGGGGCACTTTGGGCTCCCTGTCAGATGATGCCAAATGCCTTCCTGCAGAGGCTGGGGAGAAGCTGCAGCCAGGCCAGGCTGGGAAACAGCCCTGCAGGCTGTGACAGCAGCAGTGGGACAGCGAGGCTGCCATGGATCCCTTCCCGCTGTGCCGGGCACGGCGTGTCCAGATGTGCAGAGAAAGCCCCTGGCTGCTGAGTGTCAGGAGAAGGCTGAGGGAAATGCACCCACCACGGCGTCTCTGCAGATCACTCAGCATCTGGTCCAGCAGTTTCGATGCTTCCACGGATTTCTTTTCTCCTACGCCTTGGTTCTTCCATCTAGGAGGACCTGAAGGGAAAGTAGTTCCATTTCTCCTCAGGCTGCAGTGGCAGTGAGTGCAGTGAGTGCTCCAAGGCACTCCCCCAGCTCAGCTTTCCGTTCAGGAGCAGGGGCAGAGGGAGCACATGCCTGCAGTGGCCCCACACTGGGATGGAAGGAGCCCCTTGTGGGGCAGTCAGGGGAGAAAGGACTCCCTGGAGCTGCCAGCAGCTCTGAACCCAGCCCCGGCCAGGGCCAGGGCTTGGCCAGGGCAGTGGGAACAGCTCAGGCTGCCTGGGGCCGGCAAAGGAGCCACACAAGGCACAGCGCACAGAGGACAGTCCGCCCCGGATGACAGCGGCACCGGGGACCGGCGGGTCCTCCGCTCCACCGGGCGCCCCCGGAGCAGCGACACCCCCGCTGCGACGGAGCCGCCGACAGGGGGGAGGAGGGCTCGGCAGCGGTTCTCTCCCTCGGCCCCGGGATTCGGCCGAAATCTGCTGCCCGGGGACTGTAACACCCGCCCCAGCTCGCACGGCACCGGGCCGCCTGCCCGCCGGACCCTTCCCAGCCCACCCGGAGCCGGTCACAGCGCAACGCCACGGAGGAAATGTGCCTGGCCAGGGCCGGCCACCGGCTGGGCAGGGGTCCCCGCACGGGCCCGGCCCCCTCGGCCTTTCCCCGCGGCGGGTGCCCGGGAGATGGAGGAGAGATGGAGGCGAGGATCCGCCGAACCCGCGCCGGCCGAGCGCAACTCGCCGGGTTGAATCCTCCGGGCGGACTGCGCAGCCCCACCCGTTTACTTTTAACGGTTTCACGCCCTCTTGAACTCTCTCTTCAAAGTTTTTTTCAACTTTCCCTTATGGCACTCGGTGGCTATCGGTCTCATGTCGGTATTTAGCCCTGGATGGAGTTTACCACCCGCTTTGGGCTGCATTCCCAAGCAACCCGACTCCGAGAAGTCCCGGGCCCGGCGCGCCGGGAGCCGCTACCGGCCTCACACCGTCCGCGGGCTGCGGCCTCGATCACAAGGACTTGGGTCCCCTGAGAGCGCCCATGGGGACGGGGGCTTCTGTACAGCACAGGTCCCGCTCCCCACCGCGGGGCGGGGATTCAGCGCTGGGCTTTTCCCTCTTCACTCGCTGTTACTAAAAGGAGTCTTCGTTAGTTTATTTTTCTCCGCTGATTAATATGTTTCAATTCAGCGAGTCGCCATGAAATAGAGAAATTGAAATTTAAGAATCAAGCATTAAGAAATGCTTTGACTAAAAGGGGACTGACAAAACTGTATTGTTTGCTATAATTTACGGCGCTTACAAGAACAGAAGGAGAGCAAGGCTACAAGGTGGAGTCAAGGGCTAGAATGTGCAAACAGGCTGCAAGGACAAAGACATCACAGGATAAGGGGGTCCTCACACCCGTGAGACCTGGAAAACTGATAGCAAAGTCTGGAGAATGATCAAAGGACTAAAAAGAGAGCATGTGCAAGAAGGCAAGGTGAAAAGTTCAAACCGAGAGGAAGAGTGTTTACCTCATCCCAAAGAGTCCCAGACGACCACCAGAGCAACCTAAAAGGAACAATGCTCTGTAGGGACACATACTGAGAAAGCAAGAAAATTACAGCCTGGAAAATATTCCAGGCCGGAGCTTCTCGGCTCTGTTCCCAGCCGATAAGCTGGTCCAGCTGAAAGTTAGGGGGAATTTCTCCCATGGTGATAACTTGGTCAAAATAAAAAGGAATTAATAACAAAGATAAAGCACCTGCTGTGGTACGTGACCAGGCCCTGTGAATGGGGTGTCTTCTCTCTGAACCAATCATCTTCTTTTACTCTCGGAGTTGTGAGCCATGCTATAAAAACAAGCATGTTTCTGAATAAACTTGTCTCTTTCTTTCCTATCATGAAAGATGACCATGTAACTTTGCATTTTATTTCCAATGCACTTAAAGGGTTAAAATCCCTTTCCACGGCTACAAATGCTCAGTCGAAAAGAGGAGTGAAAGTAATTTCAATGTGAAGCTGGGATAGGCAATGAATATGTATTAGGTGTATTGTGTAGTCCTAGTTTGTAGAGAATAAAAGAGAGGCCAGGTCGCCAAAGGTGTGCATGTTTTTGGAAGAGCTATCCACCATGCACCTCAGCGCTGAATAAATACACATCTACTCTTATAACTCATTTTGTGGGTTATTGAGTGTTTTTCCACGCTTCAATGGGGCCATGGTCAGTTCATCCCCAGTGGCTTCTCCCTCTGCTCAGGGACAGGAGTCGTTCCCCTGCTGCACCTTGGGGTCTCTCCCACAGGAGACTTCTCCTGGACTTCTCCAACCTGAGTCCATCCCATGGGTACCAGCCCCCTTCACTCTGCTGCAGCGTGGGTCACTCTGCCACGGGCTCAGTCCTTCAAGGACAGGCTGCTCCAGCGGGGGCCCCTCTGTCTGCGGGGTCACAGCCTCCTCTCAGGGATCCCCACGCTCCTGCGTGGCTCCTCCAGGGGCTGGGGGGGGATCTCTACATCCCCATGGATCTCCAGATCCTGCAGGGGGATCTCTGCATCTGGAACTGCTGTGTTTGGACGCAGCAGGAATAGGCTGAGCTCCGCCTGAAACTCTTCTCACAGTCCCCACACTCGTAGGGCCAATCCCCAGTGTGGATGTTCTGATGTTTCCTCAGCTTGTAGCTCCACCTGAAGCCTTCCCACATTCCAAGCACCCGTGGGGCTTCTCCATGGCCTGAGGCTTCTCCACCAGTTCCAAAATCTGGCCGGATCTCCCATTGCCTTCCTGGCACAGGGAGGGTCTTTCCTCCTCACAGCTCCCTGGGCTGGATTTGCAGCCCCTCCTTGTGTGGGATCTCTGGGACCTTTCCTTCCCGTTGCATTTCAGTGCCACAGAGCCACTCAAAACGGCCTCTTCCACAAGGTTCTGTGCCAGGGATTTGTTGTCCCTGGTCTCTGTCTGCAGCTCAATGTCTGGGGGAGGAAGGACAAGGAGAGGAAGGGACAGCGAGAAGGGAAAAGGAAAAGGCAGGAGAGGAAAGAACAAGAAGGAGCAAGGGAAGAAGGAGAAGGGAAAGGAACGTGGATGGATGAAGGACAGAAAGAGAAGAGGAATGAAGGTGGACAAGGAGAGGATGGGATTTGCCTCCATTGCAGATGGATGGGGAAGGAGATCCCCCCCAATCCGTCCCTGGCAGGAGGTGTCGGCAGCGGGGTTGTCCTGCAGCCGGGGGTGATGCTGGGCTGGGAGATGGAGCAGAGGAGAGGAGGAAAGCAGCACCTGCCCCTTCACCTGCCTCCTACCCAGGGCATCTTCCTTTTCCTCGCAGCCTCCTCCTCCAACATCTGAACAAAGTTTGGGATTGACAGATCCTGGCTTGGGGGGGGAAAGAAAGTGGTGAGCACCTTGGGTTTTGTGAGGAACCAGCCTCACTCTTTAAAATTTTTAAAAGTTTAATATGAGATAAAAGGGACAATAACAGTGCTGGGTACGTAGCCACAGCCAGAGGCACACTGGTTAACCATAACAACTTTTTTATTGCATTGGTCAAATACATATTTATAAGAACTATACATATTCAAACATTGCTTTGAATTCGTTTACATCTGGCAATTCTTTAGCTTGGTTCGACCCCTGTCTCCCCTTCTGTGCAGTTTAGAGGGTCCTGTGTCACTTGCTCACAAGGGTCCCCTGTTTGGTAATTTCAGTGACAGTTATTGACAGTCAGCAGCAGAGTCCTCCTTACATCTGTTCTCTCAATGTTATCTGCATGGTTCTTTCAATGATGTCGGAACATGCAGACGGTTTCAGCTATTTCCACTACTGTAAGTTTATTATAAGTACTTGGAAACATAGCCATTTCACAAATATATTTGAGTTATTCTAAATATTGTCAGTTAGTTATAAAAATAAAAGTATTATTTATTATTTCACAACTACATTTATTTCTGCAAATATTAATATTATAATGCACAATACAAAGCCTCTACTTAAATATTTTGTGAAAGTTTTAACTATAATATACATTTATCATGTATTAGTGTGTATTGACCCCCTAAACTCCAAGTTTGTGGGGGACTCTCAGCACCAAGAAAATGGAGATGTAGAGCATCCACAGTATGTCACTGGGATCCATCTCCAAGAGATCTGTGGATGCCCTCCATCAGAGAGCAGAATTCCATTGGGATCCACAGAGTGGTGAGGTTTTCTATTTAATCTGTCTCTTTCACTCTTTCTCTCCCCCCACCTCTATTCCATTTCTATTTTTCTCTTTTTTTTTCATTCTCTCTGCCACTTGTTTACCCTACAGTAAAATCCATACTGCTGACTTTGCCACATGCTCTCATTTGCACCCCAATTGAGGCAGAGCCATTTCTGATCATTTTCATCAGTGGATCAGAACAAGGGGCTCGAAGCCCTCCAGTCTGGCTGCTGCTCCATGCCACTTCCAGGGGCTTGGGCTGCTGAAGGGGTGCTGGGCTGGGCCCTTTGTGACACAGGGCCGTTCTATCGGGTTCCTGGGTGCTGTTGGCCATTCTGTTGTCCTGGTGACATGGCACAGCCCCGCCCTGCAGGGGTATATACGGGGCACAGGGCCCTGCGCTGCCCAGGGCCAGGAGTGCCAGTGGCTCAGGAGGAAGCAGCTCCTGGGATCTCTGTGCTCCAGACAGTTGCACATGGAGAAGGAAAAGGTGAAGCCCAACTCCAAAGCAGCCAGCCCCATGCCCAGCAAGCAGGAAGAGCAGGCCCTCAGCGGGCAGGGGCTGGGGACAGGCGACAGCTCAGGCCTGCAACCATGCAGCAACCTTAGCAACAGCTGCCATGAGGGATCCCAAGGGGAAGCCTGCATTGAGCAGGAGCTGTCCCCACTGAAACCACCAGAGACCATCAGGCATCCTGAGGGGAAGCCTGCATTGAGCAGGAAGTCTCCCTAGAAAAAAGCACCAGCAACCATTAGGAATCCTGCCCCGGCTGGGAGGGCTCTGCTCCCTGCGCGCACGAGGGGCGGCGTGGGCAGAGCACAGAGACCTTCCAGGGGCCTGCGGGAGGGACATTCGTGGCCAGCGCCTTCCAGCTGATCCTTGCTGTCTCCTGCTTCCTCCAGGCCATGCCAAGAGCTGCCGTGTGGGAGGGATGGGGCACGATGAAAGCAACCCCTTGGATGCTAATGCATGCAACAAGTCCTTTAAATGGTCAAAACACATGCCAAATTTTGTGATGCAAGACAGAAACAGCTGGAAGGGCTTGAAAATATGTTCCAGGAACTCGTGATACGACAGCACTGGTGTTGCTTGGGAACTGTTCTTCCTCACCTCCTCCCTCATCTCCCTCATCTCCTCTTGGAGGCTCACAATTACAGCAGAGACATGAGCCTGCATTCGGCCATTGATCATACTCTCAAAATTTCTAAGCTTGTTGCTTGTTGGCAACAGAACCCACTGTCTCTGTTATTATCAGCATTAATTGTTGCAATGAAGGTGGTGTATTGAGATGGCCCCAGGTTTGCCAGATTCCACAACATCTGCCCTGTGCACCTGACCTTGTCAGGGTCATTGTCATGCTGTCCATCCCTCCCAAAGAGCACCTCCAGCACTGCCACTTCTCTCAGCTCTTGGATCCCTTCCTCAAGGGTCTTCCAGCACATTCTATGGTGGTGCTCCTGCATTCTCTCTCTGTGGACAAACCTCTCTCTCACACTCATTAAAAGGCATTCCCAGAGGGAAAGGAGGCCTGGCTCCCTTACAAATACCTGGTCCACACCTGAGTCCTGGGTCAAGGGTCCCAAATTCCTTGCCTCAGGACCATCCAGTTGCACACCTGTACCCATAAGGTCTCACACCTGCAGTAACCAGGTTGTAAAAGCCTCACGGCCTCGTCACTCAATGTCTTTTTGCAGAGTATGGAGACTTTTGTACGACAGGGACGTGGTGATGATCTCAACCTCTGGCTCCCCTGCTGGTTGTGAGGGCCCTCCTTTCTTATCCTTATTATCTAGGTGCCTTGTTTTCATCTTAGACTTCTTTGTTTCCACAGGGGTGACTATTGCTCTCTGTGAGTGCCCTTGCAGTTCAGCTGGAACCTGAACAGATGTAATGTCTGTGGGTTCCACTGCTGCACCATCAGACTCTCCCTCTTTAAGGCAGGGGGAGGGTTTCTCACCAGCTGGGGCAAGGTACTCCTTCAGCATCTGGCCCATCTCACACATCTCCTTCACTAAAACACCCACCCAATCCGGGTGTTTCATTTCTGAAGTGGGCTGTGGGGCAGGGTCAGGCTCTGCAGCAGCATCCCGATTTCCTGGGGTAGGTATCAGGGTTGTTATCCAAATCAATCTCCCCTTATCTCTGAATGTTAAATAGAACAGGTTTAACAGGCATATCAGCAACACCAGCCACTGTAAATGCATTAGCATTTAGAGAAGATTTGAAGCCTTTGAAGCCTTTGAAAACTGGTGGGGTGGACCTAAACGGTGGACTGGATGAAGGGAAGGGAGAAAATTTCCCATGCTATTTTCCTCACAGTAAGTACCATTATTGAAGTAACCCCAAAAACACACAGTTAGAGTGCAATAGCTCTGAACCCACGTTGCCATCTTCCAGAGGAAGTTAAAAACCCATGAATTCCTCACCTTATCAACCCACAAAATGAACTGGATAATAGTCACAGTAGCCTTAGTGATAGGACCCATATTCAAATAAGGGCCTGCAAATGGGAGAGATGTAGCAGTGACCACGTGCAGCCCAAACCAGGGTAAGCTGGACAACATGGTGCCACCTAAAACACAAAATCAGGTCGCTCAAGAACTGTTATTGCTTTTCCAGTCTTTCCACTCAATGCCCACAGGTTCCAGCGTTGGGTGCCAAAATCATTCCTGGTTTGAAAAAAAGACAGGCGTGTGCTAGGGAAAGCAGGGCCTTCCCTTGAAATGGAGGAAGTAAATCCCTCCCTCTGAATGAGAACAATTTTGAAATTAAGGGGCTCTCAGGCCAAGATATGGGGATAGGAATGACAGTTCTTTACTAGTATATCTAAGAAGGCAAACAGAAGAACAACTCTGAATTAACAAGAAGCAGAACAGGAACCCAGTTCCAGTCCTTCTGGGCCTCAGGCACTTTTCCCCTGTGCTGCAGTCACCGTCACCGCTGGCAGTGAGCGCTGGCAGATTCCCGGTGGACGGGGCAGATGTGACGATCCCGGCACCTGCAGGGGGCTGGGGGTGATGGCAGCTGTGTCCCAGATGGGAAGGGATGGAGGAGAGGCAGGATGCTGGGAAAACAGCAAGCTGAAGCAGGAGGGCGTCCAAGCAGGGCTGCGGGGTCCAAAACAGAGAGGCAGCTCCCGGCGTTGGGATGGTGGGGGGGTAGCAATGACCTTTCTGCTCCGAGAGCCAAAAGCGAGCGAGAGCCAGCAACTGCCCCCCACCCTCCTTTACCTGCTTCCAATCTCACCGTGTTCCCCCTTTCCCTCCCCCCGCCCTCCGAGAGAAACTCCCAAAAAAACAGGGAACCTCTCCCTGGTGCTGGGACCCAACCATCAGTGCTTCTTAGCATGTCAATGGGAAAAAAATTCCACAGGCAGAGAGGAAAGGAAAAACCAACCCCCAACAGAGGCTTATCCAATTCTTCAGTGATTTGAGGTTTATCAGCTGTTGCAGACACTGGGATGATGGTACAATATTTTAATGCTTGTTAATAATCTAATTTCACAAGTGTTTTTAATTATATCTGTTCTCGGAAATGTTTTGGATTGTTGTATCAGAATTATTCCCAATTACTGTAAATTTTCGGTTTTACTACATGTATGGTTTTGTTTTGAACTTCCCTTCATGTTCATGGCAAGAGTCATGCATGCTGTTTTTAAAACAAGGAAGGGGGAATTAGCTCCTAAATTTATATATTTATAAAATTTTTTTTGCAATATTTGCACCAAAAAAAAGTAAAATATTTTTATGTAAGGCTCTTCAATTGAAGGTACAATGACAAAGTCTAATTAATTCATTAACTTAAGGAGAAGGTATGCATGTGTTTTTATCATCAACAAGTTCAAAGCAGTCACCTGTTCATTCAGCCAAACATCAATTGCCTCCAAGAAAATGAAGCCCAGTGAGAAGAAAAAGAAGCTAATCACCATGCAGCCTTCGTGGCCAGAACAAAACCAGAAGCAGGACTGCCAAGACATGGCTGTGTCTGGAAATTTACAGGCAAATTGCCAACAAAAGCCCTGTGTCATCATCATGGTATAGTGTTCCTACTAACCTTCTTCAGTAATTCCCTGTTCCAGGATCCAAGAGCACATTCAGTGATGTCAAAGATCAACATTTCCAGCTAATGGACTATTTGGACTTTAAAACAATGCTCATTTATTCCCATTTGCCTAGGAGACATTGGAAATTATCTTTTGTTTTCTCATGCTCTGAAATTTGAATTTGCTAAGTTTTGTTGATTGTAATTGGTCTTTTATGTATCTTATCCCATATCTAAGAGATAACCAGTAATAACCTTAATGAGATAACATCCTCACAAGAGAGAGCTATTTTATCATCAGAACATATGAGCCTTCTTTGAATTAACAAAAAAGGGTGAGAGGTTGCAGTCAGGTAGACAAATTATAAAAGGCAGGCTTCATAAAATCAGGTCTTGCTCTCTGCTAAATTAATAGCTAGCCTGTCACTTCTTCTATGTGCAGCTAAGTTACTTGCTTGTTCCCAGGTGAAAACAATCTTAAACCTGAAAACAATTAACACAACAAGCTATTCTGGTAAGAGAACCATTTGCACCTGCAAGAAATAAGAAATCTGTCCTGCTGGGGACAAGGACGTTCATTCCCTTCCAGAAGCCCAATGCCCGGCTGGGGCTCCAGGGCAGGGGGTCCTTGAGCAGCTGCCCCAGAACCTCCGCCAGGGTCTCCCAGCGCAGCCGGAGCCGCTCGGCCTGGGGTCCCCAAAGGCCTCAGCGAGCCCCAAGTCCCTGCCAGGAACCCTCAACTCCCTCCAAGCCAGCATCCCCCACAGCCCCTGCAAGTTCCCCCCATGGCACCGGCCGTGGCCGTGTCCCCACATGTCACTGGCCATGTCCCACCATGTCCTCACCCATGGCTGTGTCCCCACCATGTTTCCATCCCTGTCACTGTCCCCCACATCTCCATCCATGCCTGTGTCCCCCCATGTCCCCACGAATTGCCACGTTCCCCTCCACGTCCATGTGTCCCCATGTCACTCTCCAGGTCTGTGTCCCACCATGTCATTGTCCCCCCATGTCCCCACCCATGTCACAGTTCAGTGAATTTATTTCTACCCCAATGTTGGATGTTTTAAAGGGATGAAGAGAAATGAAAAGCAAATCAAGGCCAAAGGAAAAGGATTTCTGTGTCCGTGCTGGCTGACGATTCATATGCTTGGGTGGGAGGGAAGAACCTTTTCTGGAGGGGTTTCCACCCCACTGTCTCCAAAATCTTGGTCTTTGCCCCAGTTCATCACGATTTGGCTGTGAAAGACACTCTTTAGTAATCAAAAATCAAAATTGCAAGATCATGGAGGTTGGAAAGGACCTTTAAGATCATTCAGTATTCCTGGATGCCACCAGAAGATAGGACTGAACAAGGAAGATTTCCTAGGGTTGAAAGTCAACAAATTCACTCTCCCCAAGGAATCCCAATGTCAGTTTGTATCCCAATAGACATTCCTGCCCCTGTGTTCATCCAGGTGCTCACAGGGAGACAGGATGATGCAGAATCCCCTCAGCCAGGTGTCTTCCCAACACGGATCACCAGGACCACGAATCACCAGGGCTCTGCCCAACGGGGGTCACTGGGGATCATCCAACACCGATCCTCCCATGGGGGATGGAGCTGGAGCAGAGCACGAAGCTCTTCCCACACTCGGGGCACTCACAGGGCTTCCCTTAGTGGTGCCTACGTTGGTGTCGGGTCAAGGTTGAGCTCTGTGAGAAGCTCTTCCCACACTCAGGACACTCGTAGGGCCTCTCCCCAGTGTGGATGCGCCGGTGGACAGTGAGGGTGGAGTTGCGTTTGAATCCCTTCCCGCAGTCGGGGCAGCGGAAGGGCCTCTCCTCTGTGTGAATCCGCTCATGTAGGAGGAGATTGGAGCTGGTCTGAAACCTCTTCCCACACTTGGGACACTCGTAGAGCCTCTCCCCGGTGTGGATGCGCTGGTGGCTTCTCAGGGTGGCGCTCTGCCCAAAGCTCTTCCCACATTCCAAGCAGGTGTAGGGCCGGTCCCCTGTGTGGATCACCTGGTGCTTCATCAGATCAGAAATCGTCCTGAAGCTTTTCCCACATTTCCCACACTCGTAGGGCTTTTCCCCATTGTGGATCATCTGGTGCCGGATCAGGTGGGAGCTCTGGCTGAAACCCTTCCCACATTCCAAGCACTTGTGGGGCTTCTCCCCTCCAGGAGGCTTCTCCACCAGCTCTGAGCTCTGCCTGGATCTCCGGCCGCCTTCCCGGCTCAGGGAGGGTCTTTCCTCCTCGCAGCTCCCTGGGCTGGGTTTGCAGCCCCTCCTCGAGAGGGATCTCCGGGGCTTTTCCTCGTCCTCCATCTGCCAATGCCTTGGGAATGAAAAATCCTGGTTTGGGGAAAGAACAAGACAAGATAGCACCTTGGACTGGGAGTTCCTCCTTGCCCAAGTGCAACTCACAAAGTCACTGTGCATCTTGTGTCTGTAAGAACCTCCAAAACATCAAGATTCAGCACAAAATCCTCCAAACATCAAGACAAAGATCAAAAACTCTCCAAACATCAAGACTCAGCCAAAACTCCCTGCAAAATATAAGGATGCAGGCCCAGCAAAAAAAACAAAGAATCAACGTTTAGGCCAAAAAAGCTCAGAAACACCAAGATTCACCCCTCTGAAAATGGTGGATCCCCCTCTCCAGTCACCTGCTCAATGTGGAGGGGGGGACAACGCCCTGGGACTGGAGGGACGCTGTAGATACAGGGAGGTTTGGAATCTTGTGCTGCTTCCCATTTCTGCTCCTCCTGTGTCTCTGCTCTTCCTCACATTTCTCTTCCTCCTACTATTCCTCCTTCTCATGCACAATCCCACCTGCTCCTCCCAAGGTCATCCTTTGACCATTTTCTTCTTCAACCCTGCTTCTCCTTCCCTTCTGCTGCTGCCCCCAGGCCCAGCACCCACTGCCGGCTCCCTCTTCCCCCCAAACCCACAGCATCCCAGCGCAGGGGCAGCGATGGAGCTGGGGCAGCTCGGGCTGGGGCAGCGCTGGGCTCTCGGCCGCTCCCGCCCGCACTCGCTCCCCACTGCAGCCGCTGCCGCCACCACAGCGCGGGGGGGCCCCGGCCTTGGCGCTCCCCCCCTCCCACCTCCCCAAATTCCCCTGCCGGGGGGCGCTGGGGCCAGGACACAGACGAGTGACAGATCAGGGGGGCTGGGAAGAGTCGGCAGCCAGAGAGCACTGAAAATCTCAGCAGTGACTACAGTGGCATCTTCGGGGACTAAACATGGCAGGGCACCCATGGAGGGTAGAAAGGGAAAGCCAGGAAGGGCTCCTGGCCAAAGGGATGATGATCCCAAAATATCTCTGAAGGGTCCCTTGGGAGCATGTTGAGGGAGTTTGCACATTCTCCCAGAGGTAATCACGGACATGGACACTCATGGAGGCAATAAGAGAAAACCAGAAGGGATTGAGACAACGGGGATGGATGCTATTGGTGTGATGAGAAGGGCTTGGGTGAAGAGGAGTGTGCAGGAATATGGTTCAGGCAAGAAGCAGAAGGAGGAATCTATGTGGGAAGAAAAAGGGTGATGGAAAAGAGAAGAAAAAGAACAATAGTGAGGATGGGGTTGTTTTTCAGCAGGGTTTGATTCTCAGAATTTCCCAGCTTCTGCAGATCCTTTGTATCCCCGGTTGCCAGGACAGGCACACAAGGAGGTCAGGATTGCAGGGGGTTTCTCTGTGCTGGGCAGCGGCAGGAGCGGGCGCAGAGGGGCGGCACCGGGAGCACGGGCTGGGGGCCTGTGGGGAGCTGCGGGGCCGGGCCGGGGCTGTGGGGCAGCCGGGGCTCAGCGCCGGGCGCTGCCTGAGCCCAGCACCCCCCGGCAATTGCAGGCCCGGCAGTGGCCCCCGGCCCCCAGGAGGCTGCGGGACGCCCCGGCCGCTGCCCGGCCCCGTGGAGCTGCCGGCCCTGCCCGCCGGGGGGGCCGCGTTTGGACACTGCGGCAGGACAGGCACCGGCTCTGGGATACGGGCTGGCCACGGCAGCCACAGCACAAGGAGCAGCAGGACAAAGGAACAGCTGGGAAATGGGCATTGGACGTGCAAGGATCCAGATCAGCTTTTAAGCATTTTCCTTGGGTCACTGCAGAAAGGAATGATTTAGCAGAAAGCTCAGCAGCTGTCAGAGGATGAGCACCCCCAGGCACTGAGGGGGCTGCAGGAGGGGCAGAAGAAGCCCCTGGAGCACTTGGTCACAAAGGCACAGCAGGGGAATGCAAGAAGGGAGGAGGAAAAGGCCAAGGGGAAGGCAAAGGCCATGGCAGAGCCTGAGGGATGAACCCCAGGGCCCAAGGGGGCCCCAGCACCCAGGGGCTCTCACATCCTTACACCATCTTCAACCAGGTGCCCTCCTCACACTGACACCATTCAGTCCTTGATGGCAAAGATGCTTTCTGGGGATGCCCACTCACACAGGATGGTAAACTGGATTTTGCCTTTGAGTGGGAACAAGAGATAGAAGGGAAAATGGAAAAGACATGGACGGTCCTTCTGCAGGGATGCAGGGAAGCACCAGCCTTATTGGGGCAAGCCTTGCAGAAAATATCACAAGAATTTACCCCACCCCCAGGGATTGGGTTAATGCAGGATGTGGATGACTTGCTGCAATCAGGAGGACAAGAAGTGGTAGAAGAAGCCTCTGTGAATTGGCTGAATGTTCAGGCTAAAAAGCATCTTTGATTATTTGAAAAAACAGCGCAAATGGTGGAGAAAAAAGTAAAAGATTTCGGACATATTTTGACTCAAGGTTTGTGGTGTATTAACCCAGAGAGGGACCAGGGAATCTCAGAAGCAATATTACCCAGCACTAAAATGGAACTGGGACAATTCTGAGGATTAACAGGGATTTGCAGAACCTGCACTGAGGATTCTCTGTTCCAGCCCGAATATTGTACGACTTTTTAACCCCAGACAGCCCTAGTATTATGGTATGGACATAAGAAAAAGAACAAAACTTGAGAAAATGAAAAAACAAAGTGATGGACGCCACAGCCATGGCTCTACCCGAGTCAGAAAAGAAATTGGAATGGGATGTGGATGTTACATAGGGCCATGCCAAAGGAATTTGGACTTCCCGGCTGCAGGAGCAGCATGGGAGGGCACCACTGACCCTGCACTGAAGGCAACGCAGCAGCAGCCAGGGCTCCACATCGGGCCAAGCCCCTGGGCCTGCCCACAGATCCTCTGCTGAAATCCTCTGCCTGGGCACCCTCCTTTGGCATCTCCACACACTGGGGCCAATCCTTGCTGCCACTGCTGGAGCTTCGCTGCTTTCTGTGCCTGCACTGCCACAGCTGCTGGGGAAGACGACGGCACAATTCCACTCTGCCCCTCAGTTACACTCACACACTGGGCTGCCGGGCATTCCATGGTCAGAAAATATAGCAAGCTAAAATTATTAAAAATCTATTTCTATATTCAGGCTTCATGTGCCTTTGCATTGGGGAAACGAATTTGAAAGAGATTTCTAAGGAATGTTCCTCCACTCAACAGAGAGGAGTTTAACATCTCAATAGACTGGGAATAGCCCAAAAGATACTCACAAAGATAACGACCATTAAGGCCCATCAGGAAACATCAAGGAACACCCACCCCAGACACTGCCCCTGGCATAGTTGGAGATGCCTGGTCTGCAAAAGGCTGAGAAGGAAATCCAGGAGTGCGGACATAATTAATATAGAGGGGAAGAAATCTGGGGCCGACAGGAAATTAAATACTCAGAACTACTCAACTTGGAAGCAATGAACATTAAACCAATGGATTTCTATGGGTTCAAACTGTAAAAAGTTAAGGGAAAATCTAGTAAAACTCACGTGTCATGGAATGATTTTCTCTGCACACCCGGGCTATTTGTGGATGAAATGATTTCTGCTACACATCCTGGCCAGAATCAAGCAATTCCTTGATTCTCTAACAGTAGAAATGCTGTTGAAGAGTTTTAGTTCTTCCCGCAGTTTTGGTGACAAGACTACACCATTAGAAGGTTTTTTCTTAATAATCCTACTTTTATAAGATTCATTCCAGGCAGAGTCAGGAGAGCAGCTTTAGAAATGCAAATTAACTCTGCTGAAGAAATGTATGGACAATTTACCAAACTATTCTTGCCTGGGGGAGGAATTTTGCAGATTTCCTCTGTCCCCCACTCCAAGCTCTGCCTCCCTGCACAGATGGAATTTGCACAACTAAAGGCAGAGCCCATAGTGAGGATATCTGACTGCAACAGAAATTGGTTAAGCTGCAAAGGGAAACAGCAAACGCAGAATTTTGTGCAACCCTCATGAAAAATAGTGTGTGTGGGGAATCATCCCTCTCTCCAGAGCACTGGGGTGTTTTTGCTAATCCAGAGAAACCAGTTGGGGATCCAAGTATTTGATGATTTCATAAGATTAACGTGGTCAATGGATGCAGCCCTGGCTGCAGGGAGCACCCCAAAACTGGAAAAAAGATGAACAGACACCAGAACAAATCCTACACCACCATGGACCAGCCCCAGGTAGCCCTAACGAATTCATATCAGGAGACAGAGAAGTCATTTATCATTTCGATGGCATAATTAGATTACACAATGTCCTCGAAATAACACCCAACCAGACAGCTCCAGCTCCTCACCTTCTTCCCGACCAATCCACTCAGATGAGGAATGCAACGTTTCCCGATGGAATGGAATCAGATGATCTATTAACAGAAAGTGGAGAAGTTTGTGGAAAATTAAATGACTCAAACTGCTGCTTGCAAACAGATCACAAAGGAAAAGTGGTGAAACAGATAACAAAGGAAGTGAGAAAGTAGCTCATATTCCGGTCAAATGTGGAAAGGAAGGGAATGGGACACGTTTTCGTGGTTTCCTGGCAGACCATGACTTAAACGAATGCTGCTCCTCCTCTGACGTGCTGCAGAAACTCTCAGCTTTTTACCATGCACGACACCTTGCGTCAAACAGGATGCAGGAAAAGAGATTGAGTCGATGGAAATTAAAAGTTTATAAAGGCAATTCTTGAGAAAATGAGAGAAGGAGGGATTGAAAGCAGTAAGATTAATATCGTAGTAGGAGTGCATATTAGGAGGGACATGCAGTAGGTGGATGGGGAAGTCTGAACCCTCCAAGTACCTCAGCCAGTAGGGAAGGGGAGAGGGAGGTGCAGAAGGGAAAATGAGGATAAAAAGGAGGCGGCGCTTTAGAGACCGCATGGCAAATGCCGCATGGCCTCTCTCTTTGTTCATCAATAAAGTCACTTTTACAGGACTCCTCTGTCTCCTGCGGGCACACAAACCTCTGGCCACGGGAATTTTCCCGCACAGCCCCGGGCACAGGGCAGACACCTCTGTGCCACCCACAGCAACCGGGACGAGCCAGCGCTGCTCCGGCACCGGCTCCTGCCGAGGCCCCAGCGGGAAGGAGACCGCGGGCAGCCGCTCCCGCAGCGCCCTCAGCCCAGCGCCAACACGGGCCGGCACCGGCACAACCAACCCGCCAGAGCCCCCTGCCGCCCCCTCGGCCCGCAGCGAGCCCCGAGCCCCCGCACAACCGAGCGCGGCTCCCACCTGCGCTGGGGCCGCCTCCGAGCTCCGCCGCCGCCTCCCCGGGCTCCGGCCGCTGCCGCCGCTGCCGGGCCCGCACTGACGCTGCCACAATGGCGCCTTTGCTGCTCTGCCCAATCAGCGCGCGACAACCAGGAGTGCCATTGGCACAATCAGCCAATGGCAGCGAGGGCCGGGCTCTGCACACGGCCCAGCCTCGGCCCGCGCTCTCAGGGCCCCCCGGGCTGTGGGAGGGCAAAGGCGGAGATGAGGAACAGCCCTGGAACGGGCCCGGGCCCGAGCCGCCATTGGCCTGGAAACACAAACAAAGTTCTCCGCAGCTCCCGGCACGCCTTTCCCAGCCCTGCGTGTTCGCTGCCTCCGGCTCAGCGCGCAGCCCTGGAGCCTCTCTTCTCCTACCCCCTAATTAGGAGCGTCTGTGCTTGGCTTTAATTTCCCCCAAAAAGGGAAAACTGCCCCACAACCCCTGTGGATGAGTGGGAGAGGGGAGAGATTTCTGGCAGAAAACTCCAAAAACTCAGAGCAGGATGATGAGAAGTAAATGAAGACACTTCAAACCAGCTTTCCACACGCCTCCCTCTTTCCAACTGCACCTCCTACCCCGGCAGTGCAGGGTGGGAGAAACGACTCTGACTTTGTAAAATTTTAAAGGTTTATTAAATCTTAGCAAAAAAAATACACCAAAAGACTGTGTCTCGGTTTGAAAGACAGGTATGGTCTAAGGAAAGGCAGGAGCCCCTTTTCTGCGATGCAGAGTGCAATCCCCCTCCCTTTTAATTATTTTAGGTCCAATTCAGACACCTTCAGGCAGGAGATATGGGGATGAGAATAACAGTTCTTTACTGGTATTTAACAAAGCAGAAAAAAAACAACAACAGCTATAAAAATTGGCAAACAGAAACAGTCTAGCTCCGCTCCAGTCCCTTCTGGCCGCAGGCCGTCTCCCTGTGCTGTTACCGGTGCTGTGGGGGCAGGGCAGGTCCCGCGCAGTTGAAGAGGGCTGGGTGATGGCGGCCGCGGCCCAGGGGTGAGCGGGGATGGGGAAAGTTACTCCCCCCTCACGGTGTCGGTCGTGGTGCTCAGCAGAGTGTCCGGAGGTAGTAGGGTGAGCTGGGAGAGCCGCGGAGCGATGTCCAAAGGCAGGGAGCGTGGATCTCAGCGCTGGGATGACAGGGGAAGATGCCAGAGCAGAGCCCAGGTTCTCTTCCCACTCCAGGAGCCAAGCGAGAGGGCGTCCCCCGCTCCAGACCCCCCTATCCCACCTTTCCTTTTCCGGTTCCCCCCCCCCCTCTCCCTCCAGCCACCCCCCTACGAGAGAACATTATCTGTCGTTTTAAGGTGTAGCCACAATTACTTAGCATAACAATGGGAGAAATTCCACAGAAAGAAAAGCAAAGCATTCAACCCCCAACATTATCCACCCCTGAATTTCTCCCATACTAATATGCTATATCAAATTAAACTGTTACATTATATATACATACATGCAGTTAGAGACATAGGCACAGTACTATAGGTATTTCACCCTAAAACAAGGTCTCCTTGGGGTATGCATCTGGTCTCTCCATTCTTTTGCATTACCCACCAGGTGCAACCTGGTCCTTGAGCGAATACAACTCCATGGATGGGATTGTCTTTGCTGGAGGCAGGATTCACCCAAACAGTTTTTCCTAGCATACCTCTCATGTGTACCACTGGAACCTTATCTCCATTCGATATTCCCAAGGGCTCAGATTGGGCAGGGCCTGCTCGGTTAGTGGAACCTCGGGTGTTCACTAACCAGGTGGCCTTTGGTAGATTAATCTCCCAGTTCTTGAAAGTTCCCCCACCCAGTGCCTTCAAGGTGGTTTTAAGCAGGCCATTGCACCGTTCAACTTTCCCTGCAGCTGGTGCATGGTAGGGGATATGGTACACCCACTCAATGCCGTGTTCTCTAGCCCAGGTGTTTATAAGGCTGTTCTTGAAATGAGTCCCATTGTCTGACTCAATTCTCTCAGGGGTACCATGCCTCCAAAGAACTTGTTTTTCCAGGCCCAGGATGGTATTCCGAGCAGTGGCATGAGGCACAGGGTAGGTCTCCAACCATCCAGTGGTGGCTTCCACCATGGTCAGTACATAGCGCTTGCCCTGGCGGGTTTGAGGCAGTGTGATGTAGTCAATCTGCCAGGCCTCTCCATACTTATATTTGGACCATCGCCCCCCATACCAGAGGGGCTTCACCCGCTTGGCTTGCTTGATGGCAGCGCACGTCTCACAGTCATGGATAACTTGAGAAATACTGTCCATGGTTAGATCCACCCCTCGGTCTCGTGCCCACTTATATGTGGCATCTCTGCCCTGATGACCTGAGGCATCATGGGCCCATCGAGCCAGGAACACCTCTCCCTTGTGCTGCCAGTCTAAATCTATTTGCGACACCTCTATCTGTGCAGCCTGATCTACCTGCTCATTGTGTCGGTGTTCCTCATTAGCCCGACTCTTGGGGACATGGGCATCTACGTGACGGACTTTCACAGGCAACTTCTCTACCCGGGTGGCAATGTCTTTCCATTCATTGGCAGCCCAGATTGGTTTTCCCCTACGTTGCCAGTTAGCCTTTTTCCACCTTTCCAGCCATCCCCACAGAGCATTGGCTACCATCCATGAATCAGTGTAAAGGTAGAGTTTTGGCCACTTCTCTCTTTCAGCAATGTCCAGGGCCAGCTGAACAGCTTTGAGTTCAGCAAGTTGACTCGATCCACCTTCTCCTTCGGTAGCTTGTGCAACCTGTCGTGTGGGGCTCCATACGGCTGCTTTCCACTTCCGGTTCATCCCCACGATGCGGCAGGAACCATCAGTGAAAAGAGCATAGCATGTTTCATCTGCTGGCAGTTGGTTATACGGTGGGGCTTCTTCGGCCCGGGTCACCTGTTCCTGTTCCTCTTCGTCGGCAAGGCCAAAGTCTTCCCCTTCCGGCCAGTTGGTAATTATCTCCAAAATCCCAGGGCGATTCGGGTTTCCAATACGGGCACGTTGTGTGATGAGGGCAATCCATTTACTCCATGTGGCGTCAGTGGCATGGTGGGTTGAGGGAACCTTTCCTTTAAACATCCAGCCCAGCACTGGCAGTCGGGGTGCCAGGAGGAGTTGTGTTTCTGTGCCAACCACCTCTGAGGCTGCTTGGACCCCTTCATAGGCGGCCAAGATCTCCCTCTCTGTCGGAGTGTAGTTGGCCTCGGACCCTCTGTAGCTTCGGCTCCAGAACCCCAGTGGTCGGCCTCGCGTCTCACCAGGCACCTTCTGCCAAAGGCTCCAGGACAGACCATGGTTCCCGGCTGCAGAGTAGAGCACGTTCTTCACATCTGGTCCCGTCCTGACTGGGCCAAGGGCTACTGCATGAGCAATCTCCTGCTTGATCTGGGCAAAGGCTTGCTGCTGCTCAGGGCCCCAGTGGAAATCGTTCTTCTTGCGGGTGACCAGGTAAAGAGGGCTCACAATCTGGCTGTACTCAGGAATGTGCATTCTCCAAAAGCCTATGGCACCTAGGAAGGCTTGTGTTTCCTTCTTGCTGGTTGGTGGAGACATTGCAGTGATCTTATTGATGACCTCACTGGGGATCTGGCGCCGTCCATCTTGCCACTTTACTCCCAGGAACTGGATCTCTTGGGCAGGCCCTTTGACTTTGCTCTTTTTAATGGCGAAGCCGGCTCCCAGCAGAATCTCAATGATCTTTTCTCCTTTCTGAAATACTTCCATTGCCGTATCCCCCCACACAATGATGTCATCAATGTACTGCAGATGTTCTGGAGCTCCACCCTTCTCCAGTGTAGCCTGGATCAGCCCATGACAGATGGTGGGGCTGTGTTTCCACCCCTGGGGCAGTCGGTTCCACATGTATTGCACACCCCTCCAGGTGAAAGCGAACTGAGGCCTGCACTCTGCTGCCAGAGGAATGGAGAAGAATGCATTGGCGATGTCAATGGTGGCGTACCACTTTGCTGCCTTGGACTCCAGCTCGTACTGCAGTTCCAGCATGTCCGGCACGGCAGCGCTCAGCGGTGGAGTCACCTCATTCAGTGCACGATAGTCCACTGTCAATCTCCATTCTCCTTCAGATTTACGCACAGGCCAGATGGGGCTGTTGAAGGGTGAGTGGGTTTTGCTGACCACCCCTTGGCTCTCCAGCTCACGGATCATCTTGTGGATGGGGATCACGGCATCTCGATTCGTCCGGTACTGCCGGCGGTGCACTGTTGAGGTAGCAATTGGCACCTGTTGCTCTTTCACCCTGAGGAGTCCCACTGCAGATGGGTTTTCTGATAGCCCAGGCAGGGTGTTCAACTGCTTAATGCCCTCTGCTGCCACAGCAGCTATTCCAAAAGCCCACCTGAGTCCCTTTGGGTCTTTGTAATAGCCATTCCTGAGGAAGTCTATGCCTAGGATACATGGTGCTTCTGGGCCAGTCACAATTGGATGTTTCTGCCACTCTTTCCCAGTCAGGCTCACCTCAGCCTCCAGCAGAGTCAATTCCTGAGATCCCCCTGTAACCCCAGCAATTGAAACAGGTTCCTTTCCGACATGTCCTGATGGTATTAATGTACATTGTGAACCAGTGTCAACCAATGCTCTGTGTTCCTGTGGCTCTGATGTGCCAGGCCATCGGATCCACACCGTCCAAAAGATCCGGTTTTCCCGTGCCTCTCCCTGGCTAGAGGCAGGGCCCCTCTAGCCCTGGTTATTATTTCTCTCCTGGGCATACATACTGGAGGTTCCTTCAAGGGGATCTGACAGATCATCCTCCCTTCTGTAATACCCTGCACCTCCATGGGAGGCTGAGGCTACCCTCACTTTAGTGGAGTTCCCTCTGTTGGTGTTCCCCTCCCTGATTTGGCGCACCCGTGCTGCCAGGACAGAAGTGGGTTTCCCATCCCACCTTCTCATGTCTTCCCCGTGGTCACGTAGAAAAAACCACAGGTCAGCACGTGGGGTGTACCCTCTCTCCCTAGCTGGGGGGCGTTGGGCTCTACTTTTGGGGTCCATGACTCTCACTGGTGCTGCACTGATCTTCCTCACCTCTTCCCTTATCTCCTTCATCTCCTCCTTAAACTCCTCTCTGAGGTCCTTAGCCACAGCAGAGACATGAGCCTGCACTGGGCCAGCCATCATACTCTGATAATTCCTGAGCCTGTTGGCAACAGAACCCACTGTCACTTGGTTGGTATCAGCATCAATCATTGCAATAAAGGGGGTATATTGAGATGGGCCCAGGTTTGCCAGATTCCACAACATCTGCCCTGTGCACCTGACCTTGTCAGGGTCATTGTCATGCTGTCCATCCCTCCCAAAGAGCACCTCCAGTACTGCCACTTCTCTCAGCTTTTGGATCCCTTCCTCAAGGGTATTCCAACGTGTTCTCTGGTGGTACTCCTGCATTCTTTCCCTATGGACAAATCTCTCTCTCACACTCATTAAAAGTCGCTCCCAGAGGGAAAGGAGACCTGTCTCCCTTACAAATACCTGGTCCACACCTGAGTCCTGGGTCAAGGCTCCCAAATTCCTTGCCTCAGCACCATCCAGTTGCACACCTGTACCCATAAGGTCCCAGACCCGCAGTAACCAGGTTGTAAAAGCCTCACGGCCCCGTCGTACAATGTCTTTTCGCAGGTTACGGAGACTCTCGTATGACAGGGACTCGGTGATGATCTCAACTTCTGGCTCCCCTGCTGGTTGTGAGGGGCCCCCTTCCTGACCCTTATTATCTAGGTGCCTTGTTTTCATCTTAGACTTCCTAGTTTCCACAGGGGCAACTGCTGCTGGCTGTGAGTGCCCTTGCAGTTCAGCTGGAACCTGGACAGATGTAACATCTGTGGGTCCCACTGCTGCACCACCAGAGTCTCCCTCTTTAAGGCAGGGGGAGGGTTTCTCACCAGCTGGGGAGAGGTACTCCTTCAGCATCTGGCCCATCTCACGTATCTCCTTTGCTAGCACCCCCACCCATTCTGGGTGGTTCCTTTCCGAGGTGGGCTGTGGAGCAGGGTCAAACTCTGGGGTAATATCCCTAGTCTCTGGGATAGGATCAGGCTCTGGGGTAACCTCCCTAGTCTCTGGGACAGGATCAGGCTCTGGGGTAACATCACTATTTCCTCGGGTAGGTATCAGGGTTGTTATCCAAGTCAATCTCCCCTTATCTCTGAATGTTAGATAGAACAGGTTTAACAGGGATATAAGCAACACTAGCCACAATATAATGTCATTAGCATTTAAAGTGGATTGGAACCCCTTGAAGACTGGTGGGGTGAACTTCAAAAACCCTGTGATGGGTTGAGAAAAAATTTCACCTGCTGCCACTTCCTCACAGTAAGTACCATTATTGAAGTAGCCCCAGAAACACACACTTAGAGTGTGATAGCTCTGAATCCATGTGGCCATCTTCCAGAGAAAATTAAAAATCCGTGAATTCCTCAACTGATCAACCCACATAATAAACTGGATAATAGCCACAGTAACCTTGGTTATGAAACTCATGTTTAAAAAAGGGCTTGCAAATGGGAGAGATATAGCAGTGACCACATGGAGGCCAATCCAGGGTAAGCTGGACAGCATGGTGTCACCTACCACAAGCTTGGGTAATTTAAGAACTGTTATCCCCTTTTCTACCCCTCCCTCAATGCCCTCAGGCAATGCCCCACGTTGGGCGCCAAAATCTGTCTCGGTTTGAAAGACAGGTATGGTCTAAGGAAAGGCAGGAGCCCCTTTTCTGCGATGCAGAGTGCAATCCCCCTCCCTTTTAATTATTTTAGGTCCAATTCAGACACCTTCAGGCAGGAGATATGGGGATGAGAATAACAGTTCTTTACTGGTATTTAACAAAGCAGAAAAAAAACAACAACAGCTATAAAAATTGGCAAACAGAAACAGTCTAGCTCCGCTCCAGTCCCTTCTGGCCGCAGGCCGTCTCCCTGTGCTGTTACCGGTGCTGTGGGGGCAGGGCAGGTCCCGCGCAGTTGAAGAGGGCTGGGTGATGGCGGCTGCGGCCCAGGGGTGAGCGGGGATGGGGAAAGTTACTCCCCCCTCACGGTGTCGGTCGTGGTGCTCAGCAGAGTGTCCGGAGGTAGTAGGGTGAGCTGGGAGAGCCGCGGAGCGATGTCCAAAGGCAGGGAGCGTGGATCTCAGCGCTGGGATGACAGGGGAAGATGCCAGAGCAGAGCCCAGGTGGTCTTCCCACTCCAGGAGCCAAGCGAGAGGGCGTCCCCCGCTCCAGACCCCCCTATCCCACCTTTCCTTTTCCGGTTCCCCCCCCCCCCCTCTCCCTCCAGCCACCCCCCTACGAGAGAACATTATCTGTCGTTTTAAGGTGTAGCCACAATTACTTAGCATAACAATGGGAGAAATTCCACAGAAAGAAAAGCAAAGCATTCAACCCCCAACAGACTGAATAACGAGAAAGATCAGCGCTGGGAGCACAGGACTAAAGCAGCAGACCCGGGTCTGATTTGGGGGCCCAGCGGGGTCCCCGGGCCGCCCCCCGCCCCCCCCCCCCCCCGATCTCGGCCAACGGGTGCGAGCGGCGCGGCCCCGCTGCTGAGCACTGACCCCGCCCCGGGGGCCGCCGGGACCCCCCCGGAAAAACCCGCACCTGCACCCCCCCTTCAGTCCCTCCAACCTTCCCAGTCCTGGGGGAAAAGGGGGAAAGGGGAGGATCTGGGGCGGGATCACCCGGAGACCCCCGGGGCGAGGAGCAGGAGGGGAGGGGGGGGGGTTAGCTCGCGGTGAGTGGGGGGTCCCTCGTGAGGATTTCGGGGGGGTTCGCTCGAGGAATTTTGGGGGTCCTCGTGCCACAGATCCTCCTGCAAAGGGCTCCACTCGTGCCACCGTCTCTTCGTGTCACCCAGACCAGTTTGGGGGGCTCTTTGTGTCATCCAGAGGAATTTTGGGGCTCCTCGTGTTACTGAGAGCCCTGCGAGTGACACTGAGAGCCCTGTGTCACCAAGAGCCCCTCAACTGCTCCCAGCTCCTTGTGCCACCAGGAGCCCCTGGAGTGCCACCAGCTCCTCGTATCACCGAGAGCCCCTCGTGCCACCAGGACCTCGTGCCAGAGAATTTGGGCAGAGTCTCTGTGCCACCCGGAGCCCCTGAGTGTCACCAGCCCCGTGCCAGGGTCCCCAGTGTCACCGGGGTCTCTCTCTGTGTCACACACCAGACCCCCCCTCCGAGCACCAGGACCCCCGAATTTAACCGTCCTCGTGCTCCGGGACCCCTCAGGACCCTCGAGTTTCCTCTCTCCCCTCCTCGTGCACCGGCATCACCGGACCGCTCCCCCCCTTTCCCGAGGAATCGCCGGAGACCCCCTCCATCAATCACCGGGCACCGGGACCACCAGAGGAACTCCCCCATCAATCAGCACCGTCACCGTGCACCGGGACCGCTGGATCCCCCCTCAAACATCGCCAGCCTCGGGCACCGAGATCACCGGAGACCCCTCCATGAGTCACCGGGACCCCCCCGTCATGCACCAGGACCAGCGGAGACCTCCCCAGGAATCACCGGACACCCCCTCACGAATCACCGGGCACCGGGACGCCCCCTCGGGCACCGGGACTGGACCTCCCCCCCCTCGTGTACCGACCACCCTCCGGTGCACAGGGCCCGGACCCCCCTTTGTGTCCCCCCTGCCCATCCCGGGGATTCCGCCCCTCCCCTTTGACTTCCCCCGGGAACAGGAGCGGGAATGGGGGGGGGGGGCCGTGCGCTGGGGGGGCACCGGGGTGTCCCCAGCACCGGGGGGAGTCCCTTGGGGCTCGCTCCTTTCCCCCCACTTCCTCCTCCGGTTATCACCAGGGACCCCCCCAATTTACCGGGGCTCCCCCTATTCACTGCCCCCCCTTCATCGACCGCCCCAAATCGCTGGGACCCCCCCCGATACTTGGGACCACCCCAGCGCGCCAGGACTCCCACCTCACTCACCGCCCCTCCCCCATCCATGGGACCCCCCCACTCACCGCTCCCCCCCGTCACCAGGACCCCAAAATCCATGGGACTCCCCCCACACTCATCAAGGCTCCCCCCAAATCCATGGGACCCCTCCCTCCCCCCCACTCACCACCCCCTTCTCAGCACTCCCCGGGCCCTCCCCATTGATCGAACGCCCCCATGGCCCCCCCAGCCCCTCGCCCTCGCATTGGGCCCCCCGGGGCCGAGGCAGAGCCCTCCCTGAGGGACACCCCTCATCCCCGGCCTGCAGCCGCCCATGGAGCCGCTGACCACAACTCCCTGCCTGCGTCCATCCGGCCAATTCCTCTGGCCCCGCACAGCCCAGCCTGCAAAGCCAGGCCTGGCACTGTGGGGCTCGGGGGGGTCTGTCCTGGGCCACTGGGCCTCACAGGGCTCTGGGCACAGCAGCGCTGTCACACACTGAAATGTTATGGGGAATGGCTTAAACGCTGCCAGAAAGGAGATTTGCATATTATGGCTAAACTGAATAAAGAGGCTGAGACCACCCCAGCCCAGCCCTCCTTCACCTGACTGCAGCTTTGGCCTGGGACTTGAGCGGCCTAACAGCACCTGAGGTACCATCAAGGTGACACCATTGATCAATTGTCTCTGGTCTAGGAACAAGGACACGAGACTGAGGCAGGAGAATGTATCCAAAGCAAGGCAAAGCCAGCAGCTGTCCTGAAAATCAGCTTGGGCCAGGCTGGGGCTGGGGGAGGCCGTAGCCCACAGGCTCATCTGCTGAGGCCACGTTTGCACACACTGCCCACAGCCAGCCAGGGAGGAGGAGAGTTCTGGGGCTGTGGGGGAACCTCTGCCCACAGGCACTGAACACCCATCCTCCCTCACACAAACTGGCTCTGCTGGAAAATCCCCACCCCGGGAAGGCCACATCCATGGCACATTGCCGTGAGGGGCAGCTGAGGAGGTGCCAGAATCCATCCAAGAGCCCCAAAGCGCTGCCCAGACTCACTGCTGAGGCCTTGCAGCAGAGCACTGCTCCTGATGCAAAGGGATGCAGCAGAGCCAGAGGCTGCTGCCAGAGCCTGTGTCAGACTTGTCCCTGCCAGGGGAGGAACCTGGGCCTTCCCACCTGCCCCCAGTGTGTATGGACCCCCTGAACTCCGTGTTTGTGGGGGACCCTGAGCACAAAGGAAATGGAGATGTAGAGCATCCACAGGAAGCCACTGGGATCCACAGAGCTGTGAGGTTGTCTACTTAGTCTGTCTCTGTCACTCTCTTTCTCTCCTCCTACCTCTATTCCATTTCTATTATTCTCTCTTTGTCATTCTCTCTGTCTCTCATTTGCTTTTCAATAAAATCCATACTATTGACTTTGGCACATGCTTTCGTTTGCACCCTGAGGCAGAGCCATTTCTGATCATTTCCATCAGTGGATCAGAACAAGGGGCTAGAAGCCCTCCAGGCTGGCTGCTGCTCCATGCCACTTCCAGGGGCTTGGGCTGCTGAAGGGCTGCTGGGCTGGGCCCTTTGTGACACAGGGCCGTTCTATCGGGTTCCTGGGTGCTGTTGGCCATTCTGTTGTCCTGGTGACATGGCACAGCCCCGCCCTGCAGGGGTATATACGGGGCACAGGGCCCTGCGCTGCCCAGGGCCAGGAGTGCCACTGGCTCAGGAGGAAGCAGCTCCTGGGACCTCTGTGCTCTAGACGACGTTACACATGGAGGAGGAAAAGGTGAACCCTGTTATAAATGAGAGACAAAAGTCTCGATATTCAGATTTGCTTTATTTGATATAGAAAGAGCAAGCAGCGCTGGGGAACGTGAGGGGTCACCGCCCACTCCACGCTCCACCCAACCTCGGTTTGCAGCCTCTTCTTATACTGTGGTTTCTCGTTGTACACAAATTCACAAAGCCTTTGGGTGATAATCAGTCACAGATAGCCATCCGGTCCTTCGAGATAACCAGCAGAGAAGTTCTGGGAGTCTGGTCCTTGAGATAGGCAGTATTGATTAGACAAAGGCAGGAAGGGCTTTTTGGGAAGTCTGAGTTTGCAAGCTGGTAGTCGATACAACTTATTTGAAAAACATAACATAACATAACATAACATAACATAACATAACATAACATAACATAACATAACATAACATAACATAACATATTATAATGTAAGATAATACAACATAATATAACATAACAAGGTGATTTTAAACAGAATGATTTTATCATATAATTTCCTTTATCTAGTGCCCATGCTTCATTTCAGAGCTTAGTATTCTGGTTTATACAAACCCCAATGCTTTTGTGATTAACACGAATCTTTTATTAATTGTCACAATTTCCCCACTTCTCTTTTTTTATCCCATTGATTCGTGTTCTGGTTTCAAATTTTGTCAGTACTTCTTGTACTAGATTTAATACATCTACTGCCATTAATTTCGTTGCCTTCTCAGGGTCTATTGATATTGTTGCCACTTGCATTCCTTGAACCACCGACTGGATTAGTCGAATGAAGCATGGAACAAGACAAGGGATGAACAGTAGTTCCAATAATGCACATGTTAACACAAACCTTAATTTTTTTCCACTAAGCTCCCCCCAACAGGTTATTCCACTAATTATCATTAAGCATAGAGTTCCAGGTTTGTACAGGTACATGGGCTATTCGTTTTAATTTTTTCTGCAATTTTAGTAATTACTTGACCATTATCATCAATTTCTAATCAGCATTCAGAATTATTAAACATTCCACACATTCCTCGATATTTCTGTTTGATTTCACTGTAACAACTGTTCTGGCCCTAATCCCTCCCCCCCTCCATGGCCATTGTTCAGTCATCTGCATTCCTCTACAGATCCAACAGTGAGTTAAGTTCACTAGTAATTTCTTTCATTAATTCTACAAATAATTTTTTTCCCAAGGTGGGTAAGTCCCGTTCTCTGAGTTGTTTTATTTTCTCCTACAAGTTAAAACTTCCTCCACGGTTTGTCCTTGTTCCTTTGAACATTTTAGTTATAATTTTTTTTATGAATTCCTGCTTGTAGTGATCTTGCACTCCTCCCTGATCTGAATATCCCCACATACCTTCTTTTGGGAAGCAGAGGTGTGTCTCTCCTGCTGGGCAACTTTGGTATGAGATGGAGCCCACCCTCCTTTTCCCAAATTGGTGGCTACCCAATTTTTTCCATAATAGTGCATAATGTGTTTATTACAGCAGGCCGAATTGATGTGTGTGTGGAAGGCAAGGGTGGATACCGTGCATCCCCGTACCCAATTGTCTGGTGACACTTGGAACAAGCATCAGCATTATTTCCTTTTATCATCATTAGCAATAGGATGACTCCCATGACCATTTTCCTCCCTCTGCCTCCCTCAAGGCCTACGGGGTTGCTGCCAGTAGCCGAGGTTTGTTTCATGTTCTCGGCAGCAGGGAATATGTCCTGGGGTCTCCTACATCGTCTTTCTCTTTTGGTAGTGTTTCTTAATTTTGTTCCAGCTTTTAGCTTTAACATTCCAGTACGAGGTGCAGCAGTAACAGCTCGGTATACACAACCCTTCTGACACTTTCTTGCCAATACCTCTGCTCTGGCTCTCTTTTTCCTTATTCCTCCCCCAGTTATGATCATCAATTTCGATTTCTCCTTGTGCTGATAGGGTATTAATACTTTAATAGTTTCCTTACATTCATTTCTTCTACACTGGACACATAATGTGAATGGGGGATACCCACCATAGGAATAACACCACAACAACTCAGTACAATATGGACACCTTTTCTTGATGAACAGGCTACAGCCGGGTTTGGGGCAGGTGACTTTCAGTCCTGATTAGGAGACCTTTGAGACGAATTGATCCGATATTGACATCAAGTCTTCCGAATTCGCCCTTTGAGGTCTCCAGGCTCAGATGTCACTGCCCAACCTGCAGTAGGAGGGGTTACAGGACCCTGGACTCTACTCACATGTGTCCATCCCTTTCCAGCTGTCCTCACAGCTGTTTCAGTCATTAACAGAACTAAATACGGTCCTTCCCATTTTGGATCCAGACTTTCTTCTTTCCATACTTTAATTAACACATGTTGTCCTGGCTTAATTTTATGTATGGCAAATCCTAGAGGGACAGTTTGAGCTAAAATCCCCTTCTCTCTTAATTCTTCCAAGTTTTTGCTGATTGTTATTATGTAATTCTGAAGAGAAGGGTCCTGAACTAAGGTCGGATCAAGTTGTTCTCCTTTAGGGTCAGGCATACCATACAGCATTTCATATGGTGACATCCCTGTTTTGAATTTGGCATTGTTCGTATATTAGACAGGGCTAGTGGGAGGCACTTTGTCCATGGCATTTTAGTCTCAATCATTAATTTTTTACAGCTGTTGTTTTAATGTTTGATTCATTCTTTCAACCCTGCCAGAACTCTGAGGGTGCCAAGGTGTGTGATACTCCCAGCTGATGCCCAGGGCCGGGGTCAGTGACTGCAGCACCTTTGATGTAAAGTGCGTCCCCTGCTCTGAGTCTATGGCTCGAACCAGGCCATACCTTGGGATTATGTGTTCCAACAATATTTTGGCTACCACTTGTGATGTGGCCCTAGCTGCAGGGTATGCCTCTACCCAGTGGGTTAATTGGTCTACTATCACTAGTAAGTATTTCCACCTTCCTATTTTTGGTAATTCTGTAAAATCTACTTGCATTCTTTCAAAGGGTGTGTAAGCAGTTTTCCGTCCTCCTGACGGACCTTGTCACAAACCTTTTTTATTAATTTTCTGACAAGTTAAACAACCCTGTATGCTCTTCTTTGCAATATCAAAAATGCCGATGCATCCAAAAAAAATTTAAATATTGGTCTGCTAGTGCTCTGGTTCCCCAATGTGTTTGATGGTGTAATTGTTCAATAATTTGTCTGGCCTGGGTCTTAGGTAAAATTTCCCTGCCATCTGGTAAAACCCATTTATTCTCATGCTGTTCTGCCTTTAATTTTTTTATCGCTTCTTTTTCCTGAGGAGTAAATAGCTTCTGTAGTTCCTGGTTGGGGCTGAGATCTCTAACTCTAGTACTTAATACAGAAACTGGTTTTTGCTCCAATGCTGCTTTTTTTGCTTCTTTGTCAGCCAGATTATTCCCCCTTGTATGGTAGCTTGTTCCTTTTTGGTGCCCTCTTATATGGACCACAGCAATTTCAATGGGGCCCCTAAGAGCCTCTAGTATTCTAACAATTAATTCTTGATGTATCAACCCCCGTCCTTGAGTGTTAATTAACCCCCTTTCTTCCCAAATTTTACCAAATGTGTGGACTATGCCATAGGCATACTTAGAATCCGTATATATCGTTCCTTTTTTACCTTCTAAATAAGACAATGCCCTATAAAGAGCAAATAGTTCACAAGCCTGAGCAGACCCTGCTGCGTTTAAGGGTCCGGATTCTACTAATTTCAATTCTTCTCCTCCTACTATGGCATATCCTGATTTTCGTTTTCTTTCCACCACTCGAGAAGATCCATCTATAAACAATTTTACTCCATCCTTAAATTCAACTTCTCCCAAGTCAGGTCTAATTTTTCTTTGTAATTCTATAACATCCACACAATCATGTTCTAAATTTTCTCCCGGTTCCCCATATAGGAATTGTGCAGGACTTTGAGCAGTTGTTGCTTTTAGCTCCAAATCTGGGGAAGTGATTAGAATAGCTTCATATTTTAATATTCGGGCATCAGTTAACCATTTCTCAGCTTTTTGACTCAGAATTCCCCTTACGTTATGAGGGGTGTGGACCACTAGGGCTGCCCCAAAGGTAATTTTTCGGGCTTCTTCAATTAAAAGTGCTGTGGCCACTGGGGCCTGGAGGCATGTGGGCCAACCCCGACTGACAGGGTCGAGCAGTTTAGAATAAAATCCCACTGGCTTTCGACTGCCTGCCCATTCCTGGGTGAGTACCCCATATGCTGTTTGATCAGAGGTGTTTACAAATAACTGAAATGGTCTCTCCAAGTCTGGGAGACTGAGTACAGGGGCTTGAATTAAAGCATGTTTGACCTTTTCAAAACTTTTATCATCCTCTTCTGTCCATTTTAGGCGATTAGTGGTAAGTTTTTCATATAGAAATTTTACTTTCTCACTAAATCCCTCTATCCATTGGCAACAATATCCCAGCAATCCCAAAATTTTCCTCACTTGTTTTTTGGTTTTTGGAGGTCCCAGACTTAATATTCCAGAGATTCTATTAGGATCCAATTTCTTTTTCCCTTTACTTAGCCAATGTCCCAAATATTTTACTTCTGGTTCTGTGAACTGTAATTTGGCTTTGGATACCTTCAATCCCTGTTGTCCCAAAAAGTTTAAAAGTTTTATAGTCCATTTTCTTGTAGATTTCTCGTCTTTTCCTGCTATCAATAGATCACCTACATATTGTAACAATTTCACCCCCTCTGGTGGCTCAAAAGATTGCATTAATTCTTCTAGGGCTTGTCCAAAGAGATTGGGGGATTCTGTAAAGCCCTGAGGCAATACTGTCCAATGCAGTTGTTGTTTCCTGCCCTTATCAGGATCTTCCCATTCAAAGGCAAAGCAATCTCTGCTACTTTCCTCTAACGGGCATGCCCAGAAGGCATCTTTTAGATCTATTACACTATACCAAGTGTAGTCAGGGGACAACTGGTTTAAGAGAGTGTAAGGATTTGCTACTACGGGAAATTTGGTAACAGTTCGCTGATTTATAGCTCTCAAATCCTGTACCAATCTGTAATTCCCGTCTGTCTTTCTGACAGGCAGAATAGGAGTATTATGTGGGGACATACATGGTTCCAAAGCCCCCTGTTGAAAAAGGTTTTCTATGAGAGGCTTAAGGCCCCTTCTCCCTTCCACTGATATTGGATATTGATGAACTCGGATAGGTAAATCGGGATCAGTGATTTTCACTTTGATAGGTTTCATTTTTAACTTCCCTATTTCCCCAGGGGTGTACCACACCTCAGGACATATTTGCTCCTCGTCCTTTTGAGTTAAAGCAAAAATTTTAAGCTGACCTTGGGATACTTCAATTTTCAAATCCAATGCTGTTGTTAAATCCCTCCCCAATAAATTATTTTCTGCCTCTGGCAGTAACAGCAGATCTTTTAATTCAATTTTGTTTCGGGTCTCAATTTGCACATTTTTAATAATAGGGACCCGAAATGGTTCACCTTTTGCTCCAACCACGAGTGCCGTTTCTCTACTAGGTTTACACCCTTTTGGTAGGTGTTTAATTGTGGATTTTTCGGCTCCTGTATCTACTAAAATTCCACCTCCTCTCCCTGGGGACCGATCCTTAATTTTATCAAGGGCTCTTTGGATGGTATGGTCCCCAGTACATACAGCCCCTGACACCCCTATTCGTCTTCCTGGAACTTTTTTTTTTTTCCATCCCGTATCCGTTCTTTACAATTTTTCTTTATATGATCTTCCTTGTTACATTAAAAGCAGGTTCGCCTTGGTGAATTATTTCCTGCTTCATTTCCTTGTTTTGGTGGGGGTTTTCGTGGTTTCCCTCCCCCTTTCTACTGGGTTTCTTTCTGTGTTTCACGAACTGCAGCTATAAAGATTTTTGCTTTTGCTTTCTGCTTCTCTTAGCAATTCTTGTAACCCCCAATCTTGCCAATCATCTAACTTTTAAAATTTCTTTCTAATATCTCCCCACGATCACCCATGATCGAGCAACAAATTGGGTTTTGAGGAGTGCCTGACCCACTTGTGTGTCAGGGTCTATCCCGGAGTACATTTGGAGATTTTTCCTCAGCCGCTCCAACCACTCAGTCGGGGATTCGTCCTTTTTTTGTTGTTGTTCACTAAAGGCTTTATTAATATTTTGTCCTTTAGGAACTGATTCTCAGATACATTTAACGAGTGCCCATCTTAAGTCCATCATATTCTGGCGATGGACATCATTTTGATTATCCCAGTTAGGATTATTTAATGGCCATTTCTGGTCTCCCCTAGGTCCAATCTGATGCTCCCGGTCCCATACCCTCATTCCAGCCTGTCTGATCATTTCCCGTTCTTCCGTGGTGAATAGGATACTTAATATAGATTGTAATTCCATCCAAGTATACATACTTGGTCCGAGGAATTGATCTGGTGTCTCTGATACCCCTATAGGATCTTCTAATAGTTTTCCCATTTCTTTTTTAAAGTTTCTCACTTCCCCTGTGTTCAAGGGAACATTTACAAATCCAATTAATCCAGCCTGTTGTCCTGCTAATGGCACTTCCCTCAGGGGGTAAAGGCGAGCCTTTGTGTCTTTATCTCCCTCCTCTCTGGTGATACCATCTCTCCTGGTATTCCTTTGACTGGAGCGAGTTCTTAGAGCTATGGGAGTACCAGGAGGAGAAGTGGGTGCGTGGGGGGGTCTCCTGTATTTTCTGTATTATACGGAGGTGGGAGATTATCGAGGGGTTCCCAGGTAACCTTTTTTTTTATCCTCATTCTCTTTTTCTTTTAAAGCATATATCAAGGATGGCTTGGACTGTTTTGCCCACAGGGCAGCATACTCACATTCCTCTCTGTTAAATGGTTCTTTACAAGCCACATATGTGTTTAATGCCCGACAAATCCAACCCTCAAATGATCCCAACATGGGCCACTATAGGTTATCTTTACGGATCATTTCTTTGATCCATTCCACCATGCAATATTGAATCAATTTTTCTTTACTTTTTCCTCTCTATACCACCCGTGTCCCAACATTTTAATATTACTCCCAAAGGGCTGCCTGGTGGTATTTCTGGCAACCTACTTGTCTTGTCTTTATTTTCCCGGTCGCCTTGTGGACCAAATGAACTTGAACCTCTTCGTGGGTCCCTGGGACTCAGAATCTTACTCTCTCTTTGTCCCATTTTTACCTCAAGGGACTGTCTTGAGGTGTTTGTGCTCCCCGATGTGTTCTGCTTGAACTCCTGCCTCTCCTCGGGTCAGGATGGACAGGAACCCGCCTCTACCTGGGCTGGGATGGGAAAAGCAGCTTTTCCCTTCTCCCTCCGTGACTGGTGTGTTGCCATCTGCTTTTTTTTTCCTCCCCCTTCCCCCATCCCCGGGTCCTGCCTTTGCCTGGGCTAGGATGGGAGGGATCTAGCCCCTACCTGGGCTAGGACAAGAAAAGCAGTCTCTCCCTTTGTGCTCACTCGCTTCGTCCGGCCACCGGCCAGGTCCCTCGCGGGATGCTGGAAACGCGGATAGAAGGACTCCACTCTCGCTTCGCAGCAAAGGCCACGTCTCATTCAGGCAAGCACACAGTCATCCCCACCAAACCAGACAGATACTCACAGTCCGATGCTCCTGTCTGGGTCTCCGTGCACGAGAATTCCAGGTGATTTTGCCGCGGTCTTCCGGGGAGATTTTCCTTGCTCAGTCTCTATGGTGCGGGACGTCGATGGGTCCCGAGAATCACTGACGAACCGGGGCCACAGCAGTGGGGCGCCTCCCCGAAATCGCAGCGCCTCTCAGGGCTCCAAGGACGTCCCGGGTTTCGGCACCAAATTGTTATAAATGAGAGACAAAAGTCTCGATATTCAGCAAAATTTAGATTGCTTTATTTGATATAGAAAGAGCAAGCAGCGCTGGGGAACGTGAGGGGTCACCGCCCACTCCACGCTCCACCAAACCTTGGTTTGCAGCCTCTTCTTATACTGTGGGTTCTCGTTGTAATTAATAATTTTTTTGATTTTTGTTGTCATAAGCAGTGGTGGTTGAATAAGCATCCTTACACAAAGCCTTTGGGTGATAATCAGTCACAGATAGCCATCTGGTCCTCGTAGATAACCACCAGAGAAGTTCTGGAATTCTGGTCCTTGAGATAGGCAGCATTGATCAGACAAAGGCAGGAAGGGCTATTGGGAAGTCTGATTTTGCAAGCTGGTAGCTGATACAACTCATTTGGAAAACATAACATAATATAATGTAACATAATACAACATACCATAACAAGGTGATTTTAAACAGTGATTTTATCATATAATTTCCATTATCTAGTGTCCATGCTTCATTTCAGAGTTTAGTATTCTGGTTTATACAAACTCCAATGCTTTTTTGATTAACACGAATCTTTTATCAGTTATCACACTGGGAACTCCAAAACTCCTCCTGGACCCTCACCTGGGAAACCCCAAATCCTTGAGAATTTTCACTTGGAACCACCCAAACCCCACCCAAACCCTCCCCAGAACTCCCCAACCCCTCCCCAACCCCCTAACCACCCTTTCCTGTCCCCAGCTGTCCCCCCCTGCCCTCCCCCCCGAGCTGGGCCAGGCAGATACCATGTGGCGCCGAGCCCTGGTGGCCCTGGTGGCCCTGGTGGCCCTGGTGGCCCTGGTGGCCCTGGCCAAGGCCTTGAGGACACCAAGCACCGTCCCTGCGGCACTGGCTGAATCCAAGGTCATGCTGTATCAGGCCCAAGTGGCCCTGGAAGAGCTGAAGGAGGCCAGAAAGGCCGAGGTAGCCCCGGCAGTGGCCCAGGGGACCCTGGGGGACGAGGACGAGCAGGAGCTGTGGCTCCAAGGGGTCCTGGCTGAGGCAGCAGTGATGATGATGCTGGAGCGGGAGGAGGAAGGGGCACAGCAGTGCCAGAGCTGGCTATGGGCTGGGCACAGGCTGGCCGTGGGGCTGATGGTGCTGTGCGCTGCTGTGTGTGAGTAAAAACCAGTATGGACCAGTATAAACCAGTATAAACCAGTATGGACCAGTAAAATCCCATATAGACCACTATAAACCAGTATGGACCAGTATAAACCAGTATAGAGCAGTACAGACCAGTACAGACCAGTCTGGGTGAGCTGAGCTCCAGGCTGGGCATGGGCTGGCCATGGGGCTGATGGTGCTGTGTGTGAGTAAAACCCTGTATAAACCAGTATAGACCAGTATAAACCAGTATAGAGCAGTAGGGACCAGTATAGAGCAGTATGGGCCAGTACAGACCTGTACAGACCAGTATGGACCAGTAGAGACCTTCCCCTGTCCCAGGATGGGGACACTGGGCTGGCACTGGGAGCACTGGGAGGGAACTGGTTTGGTGACATTGAGATGGTGACATTGTTTTGGGGACAATGAGTTGGTGACACTGGGATGGGACTGGGATGGAACTGGTGACACTGGGACACAACTGGGAGCACGGGGACAGGGACACTGGGACAGGATGGAGGATACTGGGATGGGACAGGGACACTGGAATGGAACTGGGAGCACTGGGCTGGTTACACTGGGACAGGACTGAGGACACTGAGACTGAACTGGGGACACAGGGGTGGTGCCATGGGTGGCACTGGTGACGCTGAGATGGCACTGGGGACACTGGGATGGAACTGGGAACACTGGGAGGGGACGTTGGGATGGGGACATTAGGAAGGGACTGGTGACACTGAGGTGGTGACACTGGGACAGAACTGGTGGCACTGGGATGGAACTGGGAACACTGGGATGGTGACACTGAGCTGGCACTGGGAGCACTGGGCTGGCACTGGGAGCACTGGGCTAGTGATACTGGGACAGGACTGGTGGCACTGGGCTGGTGACACTGGTACGGGTCAATGACGGGGTGGCATTGGGCTGGCACAGGGACACAACTGGGACAACTGGGACAAGAACACTGGGACAGGATGGGGGACACTGGGATGGCACTGGGGACACTGGGCTGGTGATGACATTGGTATGGGGACACTGGGGATGTGGTACTGGGACAGGACTGGTGGCACTGGGATAGGACTGGGGACACTGGGCTGGAACTGGGTTAGTGACACCAGGCTGGTGGCACTTGGGTGGTGACAGACAGAACTGGTGGCACTGGGTTGGTGACACTGGTATGGTGACAATGGGGGGGTAGCACTGGGATGGGACTGGGAGCACTGGGATGGTGACACTGAGAGGGAACTGGTGGCACTGGGACACAACTGGGAGCACTGGGACAAGAGCACTGGGACAGGATGGGGGACACTGGGATGGCACTGGGAGCACTGGGAGGGAACTGGGTTGGTGACATTGAGATGGTGACTTTGGTATGGGGACAATAGGGTGGTGGCACTGGGAGGGAACTGGAGACAGATTGAACTGGGAGCACTGGGATGGTGACACTGGGACACAACTGGTGGCATTGGGATGGAACTGGTGACACTGGGACACAACTAGGAGCACTGGGACAGGGACACTGGGACAGGATGGGGGACACTGGGATGGACTGGAGACACTGGACACTGGGATGGACTGGAGACAGTGGGAGGGAACTGGGAGCACTGGGATGGTGAAATTGGTATGGTGGCAATGGGGCAGTGACACTGGGCTGGGAAGGAACTGGGAACAGTGAGCTGGTGACACTGGGACAGGACTGGGGACACTGGGGCAGCTCTGGTGGCGCTGGGGTTGAACTGGGGACACTGGGATTGAACTGGGGACACTGGGCTGGTGACACTGAGACTGAACGGGTGGCACTGGGATGCTGACACTGGGGCAGCCCTGGGCTGGTGGCTCTGGGGTGTCCCCGGTGCCACTGTTCAGGTGCCACTGTGCTGGTTGCCCTGCTGCTGTGTCCCTGGTGCCACCTGTGCGGTGTCCCCATGTCCCCACAGTGTTCCTGGACTCGGCGTGCGCTGCACTGGGGGTGGCCGAGGACAGTCACCTGCTGCTGGCCCTGGGCACGGTGGCCGTGTCCTGCCAGGTGACCCTGCAGGCCTTGGTGACATCATGGTGACACCTGGCCAGCAGTGCCCGTGAGCACCGGGCCATGGCCCAGCATCTGCGAGACCGCACCCAGCAGGTGGTGACCACCCAGGGTCAGCGCCGAGGCCACCGCGGCCACCAGCAAGGTCACCACAATGTCCAGGGGCAGCTGGACACGGTGACATGGCACCTGGGGTACTTGGTAGACGCTGTTAACAGGGACATGATGGTGACACATGTGGGACATGGCGACAGGGGTTCCCCAGAGCTGCCCAGGCCCTCGGGGACATCATGGTGGCCTTGGGAACCTCGGTGGAGGGACACAAGGAAGTGATGCGAAAGCTGGAGGTGGCCGGGGATGCAGGCACAGGGTGGGGACATGGGGGCGGCACTGTCACCCCGAGGGACACTGGGGACCTTGGTGCCTTTGCCTTGGGGACATCGGGGCCACCCGGAGGTCGCCTGTCCTGTTTTGGGTCACTATGATGTCCCTGCAGTGTCCCCACGTGACCGCAGTTTGTCCCCCTGAATTGTTAAAAACCGGGATAATCACGGACAAAGGCGCTGTAACTAATTAAAGTTACAAAGTGGTGTGTTTATTCACCGGCACGGGAGTCACCTCCCAAAGGCGTGACCGCCCCGAACAAGGTTCTTTGCCCTCTATTTATTGCCCAAGATCTTACATACAATACATGTGCATAACCCCAGCACCTCCCATCCCCACCCCATATTAAAATGAGCCCATTCGTCCTTCACGTGTGCGCAGTTCTTCTCTTGAATTGGGTCGGTGCTCTCAAAATGGGTCAGTGGTCTCGATGGATGAAGTCAGGAGAGTCTTCATCAGGTCTCTGTGACCCTCTGGCACGATCCAAGGCCTCGTGCTTCATAAGTAACGGTTTATTATTTTATGTTCTTCTATACCTAAGTTCATAAAAGCAGATAATTATACCAATTAGCTCCTGCCTAAACATCAAGTAATTACCTACCTAACTCACATCTTGGTCATGGAAGCTCCTTCTACCCTTAGCAAAAATCTTAACTCTTTAAAACCATGATTCAACTCTCCATGTCTGTGCCCCACCATGTCTTTGTCCCTCCGTATCCACACCCATGTCTCAGTTCAGTGTCTTTATTTTCAACTGTGTTACTTGTTTTAAAAGGATGAAGAGAAATGAAAAGCAAATCGAGGCTAAAAGAAAAGGATTGCCTTGTCTGTGTGAGCTGAGGTCCTATGTGCTTGAGTGGGAGGGAAAAATATTTTTTGGAGGACTTTCCACCCCACTGTCTCCAAAATCTTGATTTTTTGCCTCAGTTCATCACCATTTGGCTGCGGAAGACAACCTTGGGCAATAGGAAATGAAAATCCTGGAATCAGTGAGGTTGGAAAAGATCTCCAAGATTGTTCAGCATTCCTGGATGCCACCAGAAGATAGGATTGAACGCAGAAGATTTTCTGGGGATCAAAGTCAACAAATCTGCTCTCCTCAAGGAATTCCCTATGTCAGTTTGAGCCCTGATAGACGTTCCTGCTCCTACATTCATCCAGGTGCCCACAGGGAGACAGGATGATGCAGAGTCCCCCCAGCCAGATGACTTCCCAACAGGGATCACCAGGACCACGGATCACCAGGGCTCTGCCCAACGGGGGTCACTGGGGATCATCCAACACCGATCCTCCCATGGGGGATGGAGCTGGAGCAGAGCACGAAGCTCTTCCCACACTCGGGGCACTCACAGGGCTTCCCTTAGTGGAGCCTCCGTTGGTGTTGGGTCAAGTGAGAGCTCTTGGAGAAGCTCTTCCCACACTCAGGACACTCGTAGGGCCTCTCCCCAGTGTGGATGCGCCGGTGGACAGTGAGGGTGGAGTTGCGGTTGAATCCCTTCCCGCAGTCGGGGCAGCGGAAGGGCCTCTCCTCTGTGTGAATCCGCTCGTGTAGGAGGACATGGGAGCTGGTCTGAAACCTCTTCCCACACTTGGGACACTCGTAGGGCCTCTCCCCAGTGTGGATGCGCTGGTGCCTTCTCAGGTGAGAACTGTGCCCAAAGCTCTTCCCACATTCCAAGCAGGTGTAGGGCCGGTCCCCTGTGTGGATCACCTGGTGTTGCATCAGATGAAAAATGGTCCTGAAACTCTTCCCACATTTCCCACACTCGTAGGGCTTCTCCCCAGTGTGGATCCTCTGGTGCCGGATCAGCTGGGAGCTGTAGTTGAAACTCTTCCCACATTCCAAGCACTTGTGGGGCTTCTCCCCTCCATGAGGCTTCTCCACCAGCTCTGAGCTCTGCCTGGATCTCCGGCCGCCTTCCTGGCTCAGGGAGGGTCTTTCCTCCTCGCAGCTCCCTGGGCTGGGTTTGCAGCCCCTCCTCGTCCTGAGAGATCTCTGGGGCTTTTCTGCCTCCTCCATCTGCGCACACCTGGGGAATGAAAAATCCTGGTTTAGGGGGAAAGCAAGAAGAGAGCTCCATAAACTGGGTGTTCCTCCTTGCCCAAGTTCATCTCTGGTAGTCACTGAGCATCTTGTGTCTGTAATAACCTCACAAACACCAAGATTCCCACCCAAAATCCTCCCAACTTTAAGACACGGATCAAATCTCCCCAAATAACAAGCTTCAGCCAAAATCCCCTCCAAAATTTTGCAGGTTTAAAAGTAAAACCAGTGAGAGACTCCAAGTCAGAAATACAATTTGATAGGAAAAATGATAAGAGAAAAAAAATCCATGCAATAGTACAAAAGAAAACAACTGACAGAATCAGAATACAACCTGACACCCCGCTAGTTAGGGTGGTGGTGGCAGTTCAGATGAAGTGGTCTTGTTGTAGTAGTGATGCTGTGGAAAGGTCTGGTAGCTCTTGTCCTCTGGAAACCAGTGGGGAAGGGCTGCCTTGGTGTTCCAAATCTCAGATTTTATCTAGGTAGGAAAGGCTTGGCTCCTCCCCCTGGCTGGAGCATCTCCCAATGGGATGATGGAATTTTATCAGTCATGCAGTGGCACTCAATGGCCCATTAACAGAAGATACCTTCCTGGAGGAAGGAGGGGTTGTGGAAAAGATAAAGAACACTGCCCCACCTGGTTTTAACAGATGGCCCATTAGCAGAGGATATCTCCCACAGAGATAAGGATCACTGCCCCACAGATGGTGATAGAATTTGTACTTTTGGTCACATCCTGTGACCTAAAACACATCCCCTGCTCGCCAGGGCCTTGAGGGGCAGCTGTCCAGCTGGGCCAAGCTGTGCCTGCACCTCCAGCCGTGCTGGGGAGCCTTGCCAGCTCTGGGCCCTGCTGTGCAGGAGGGTCCCTGTGTGAGCTGGGGCCTCAGCCACTCCTCTCTCCACACTCGCCCTGCTGCAGCTCCCTACTCTTCCTCCTATTATTCCTCCTTCTCCTGCACAATCCCCCCCTGCTCCTCCCACGTGCATCCATGGCTGCTTTAGGAATACAATGGGACCTCCACAAGCCCTTGCACCCCCACAGCTCAGGTCAGGTTGAAAGAACAAACGGGAAATAAAGAAACAGCTTTGGAAGCTGGTGATAGAAGCCAAGATGCCATGGCTATGGCTTTTGCCATTGGCTTTGGCCAGTAAAAAGTGCCAGATCCAGGGCAGATATTCCATTATCTCCCTTGGAAATGGTGTGTGAAATTTTTTACCCCAGTAATTCTTCATCTAGTGGAGAATAATTCTACTTTTGTGTTGTCAGTTAGGTTTGGGCCAAGGATGTGACAAGCAATTTTTACTCCTTGGAGAAGAAGTAGAAAAATCTTGATTGCATTGGAAATTTTTTGTGTATATTTTTGAATGGCTCTTAATGATGGCAACATTTCCATATGGGTTTTTCCATGTTCACGTTTAGGGTGGATTTTGCAATACCAGAAAAGCTTTAAAGGTGATGCTTCAATGCATAAACATTTAAGAAAATATTGTTAAAAATAAAAAAAAAATGGCAAAACATAATGCAAATTGTGGGGGTGCACTTGTGGATCACCCAATGACTGCTCTGGAATAGAAGCATTGGATCCAGGCACAGCCAGGAGAGGAGCTTTAGAAATGCAAATTAACACTGATAGGGCAAATTGTGCACCATGTACCAGGGTCCTGTTGCCTGGGGGAGGAATTTCGCTGATTTCCTCTGTCCTTCACCCCAAGCTCTGCCTGCTTGCACAGATGGAATTTGCACAACTAAAGGCAGAGCCCATAGTGAGGATATCTGACTGCAACAGAAATTGGTTAAGCTGCAAAGAGAAACAGCAAAGGAAAACGTTGTGAAAACTTCATGAAAAATGTGGGAGGGGGGAATAATCCCTCTCCCCAGTCCAACATGTGCTGTCACTGTTCAGAGAAATCAGTTGGGAATCCAAGTATTTGATGATTATTTAGAGAAAAGTGGTCAACTGATGCAGCCCTGGCTGGAGGGAGCACCCGAAAATGGGAAAAAGATGAACGGCCACCAGAACAAATCCTACAACACCACGGACCAGCCCCTGCAAGCCCTAATGATTTCGTATCAGGAGACAAAAAATCATAATCATAATTTGAGTGGCATAATTAGGTTAAAAACTGTCCTCGAAATAATAACCAACCAGACAGCTCCAGCTCCTGACTTTACTGCCCACCAATCCAAGGAAATGAAGATTGAGACATTTCACCATGGGATAGAATCAGATTATCTATTAAAAGAAGAAGAGGAGTTTGTGGAAAATTAAATGATTGAAACTGCTATTTGCAAACAGATGATAACCAAAAAGTGGTGAAACAGATAACAAAGGAAAGAAGAAAATAGCTCATATTCCAATCCAAATGTAGAAAGGATGAGAATGGGACACGTTTCTGTGGTTCCCTGGCAGACCATGGGTTAAACGAATGCTGTTCCTCCTCTGATGTGCTGCAGCAACTCTCAGCTTTTTACCATGCACTGAGTGCAGCTCATTCAGCAGGTGAGCAAGGGGACGCAGGTGGCAGCCAGGCCTCCTGATCCAGAAACGGCTACAAAAGGACAGGGAATGAGGTCACTGAGAATAATCCCAAAATCAAAGAGGATCCAGGAAAAGAGACTAAGTCAATGGTAATAAAGTTAGTAAAGATAATTATTGAGAAAATGAGAAGAGGGTTTGAACAGAGTAAGATGAATGTGCCCGGAGACAGGGCCAGGAATTTGTACAAAAGGAAGTAACAAGACAAACCACCAGTTTCAGAAAACTAATTGGCACGGACAACTGCTCAGCCAAGATCCTTCTCAATTCCTGAACTTCGAGAAGGAGAAACACTTAACAGAGCCAGGAATATCGGATGTTATACAAAAGGAGGGGTGCATATTAACGAGGGCATGAAGTAGGCGGATCGCGAAGTCTGAACCCTCCAAGTACCTCAGGCAGTGGGGAAAGGGAGAGGGAGATCCGGCCGGGAAAATGAGGATAAAAAGGCGGCTGCGTTTTAGAGACCGCATGGCAAATGCCGCATGGCCTCTCCCCTTGTTCATGAATAAAGTGACTTTTACAGGACTCCTCTGTCTCTTTTGTGCACACAAACCTCTCGCCACGTGAATTATCCCGTAGAGCCCCAGAGACAAGGGCAGCTACCTCTGTGCTACCCACAGGAACCGGGACGAGCCAGCGCTGCTCCGGCACCGGCTCCTGCCGAGGCCCCAGCGGGAAGGAGACCGCGGGCAGCCGCTCCCGCAGCGCCCTCAGCCCAGCGCCAACACGGGCCGGCACCGGCACAACCAACCCGCCAGAGCCCCCTGCCGCCCCCGAGGCCCGCAGCGAGCCCCGAGCCCCCGCACAACCGAGCGCGGCTCCCACCTGCGCTGGGGCCGCCTCCGAGCTCCGCCGCCGCCTGTGGCTGAGGAATTCGATGGGATGTGTTGCCTTAACCTTTCTGACCACTCCCAGCCCATCTATGCCAGCATTCAAGCCCTGAAAGAAGGTGTCAATAAACTTCGGGTAGATCATGGGTACGACTGGCTGAACTGGCTCTTAGGGCACTGGGGACTCACTGGCTGGGTTAGGAATTTAGTTCAAATAGGTTTGTATGTATTAGGCATCATATTATGCATTGTAGTAGTTATTCCTTGTATTTTACAGTGTGTTAAGAATTTAATTGACAAATCGCTTAAGAGTGTATTTTTAGTTAAAAGAAACGGGGGAGATGTGGATATGGGTAATGCAAATGAGACTGATAGTACTGCAGATTGAATCAGCAAATGCAGCCTGACAACGAGGATGCCTGGCAAGAGCAAACAGAGATCTGACTGCAAGAGGACTGGATCAAGTCTGGGTTATGGGAAATAAGATTTTACTGAGTCCAAATGTAAAGTTTGTCTGTGTGAGAGTTTGTCTATGTAAGGTTTGTCTATGTGATTGCAGTAAAATATTACCAGCCTTCCTGTAAATGGTATATAAGCACATGTAGTGCTCAGTAAAAATTGGATTTTGATCACCATTCAGTGTCCCCGTCTCTCTCTCATGGTCGATAGTTCAAGTACTCCCAGTGGGGTCCTGGAAAGAGAATGGTGGCACATCTACTGCCTGCTACCCCCCTCTGGGCAATATTCAACTGTTTCGTTCACAGACTTATATTCTAGCACTCTTAGTGGGGTCAGCAGAGCCACTTCCCACTGGTGGGGACAAAGAGCACCCTCTGTGCCTTTGTGGTGGGAGCAGACAGTGTTGTCTCAAAGGAATGGTCAAAGAGAGACCAAGCTGGACCTCTGCCTCCTGCCCCTCACCCCACAAGGGCAGGAGGGCACAAAACTGAGCACCTTTAAATTTTTTTTTTCTGTCCTGTCATTTCCAGGAACTTGACGAGCTCGAAGGAGAGGATTAGAAGGATTTCTTGAGGATCACTGCCAGTGCACAGCACACATGGCATCCCTCACCCCTTACATCATCATGGGATGGAGGAGTAGGAACCAACCACAGCCCTACCCCACTGCTCCAGAAGCCAAAACCCCCATGCAAGCATTTAGTTATGGCCTTCTTAGAGAACCACATTCCCACCCAAATCTTCCCCCCTGCAGCAGCTCATTCCCACAGGAACTGGCAGAGCAGATGGGCTTTGGACATTGGCTGGCTTCCATTGCACTCCTTGCCCTGGAGCTGGCACGGCAGGAGAAGGGCTCTGGTGAACCTTCTCCTCCTCCCATGTAGGCTCTAACCCAGCTGCCACAACTTCAAGTTCTCAGAGCACTTCTGGGCTCTGAGCAGTGGCCACGGGAGGAAGAGATGCAACTCCAAAGGCAGCAGTTCCCAGGCCCAGCTCCTGCCATCTCAATCTCAAGGCCAGGCCTAAGGCAAATGGTACATTTAGCCTTAACCCCAATTCCAGCTCTAATATAAACCCAAGACCTAACCACAAAGCCCAGCCCCAATTCCAGCCCCTACCAAATGCTCGGCCCTAAACCAAATGCCACGTTTAGCCCTAAGCCGAAAGCCAGCCCCAATTGCAACTCTAAGCCCAACCCCAATGGCAGTCTCAAACCCTAAGTGCAGCTTTGAGTGCCAGCCCACACTCCAATGCCAGCTTCATCTTGAATTCCCAAACTCAGCCCCAATTCCTGCCCTAAGGCCAAGACCGTTCTTAGTCCTAAACCCAATGGCAGCCCCAGTCACACTCCCTAGCTCAAGCCTGGCTCTAATCTCAAGGCCACTGTGATAAATATATTACACTGTCGGCTTTAGCAATTGTTAGAGTGAATACTATGTGTTTTCTAAGGTTGACTTTTGTAAAAGAAGTTTTCCTAAAGTTTAGAGATCTTTTAATGCGAATGTTGTGTTGTGAATGTTGGTGAAGAGTTGTTGTAATGTTAACATTTAACCAGTGAAGGAATTCACACCTGTTGAATGTATTGAAAAGTGACAAATGATGAGGACTGGGAAAACTGCACATGCTTGAAAAAGGTAGGACAGGGGAGAAACTCTGTTTAAGTGTTTGAATATGTATAGCCTTTTGTAAATATGTATTGGGCTGATGCAATACCCAGGTGGGCAGGGGGTAGTCTCTGCCCTCACCGATTCGGGTGGACTGGCACTGGCTCCATCCCCCTCTGATCTAGGGGGGCCAGTGCAGTCGCTGTTGTTACAGATGAGCAATGTGGTGGTTGGCTCTCACAATTAAAGGATGAACAGTGTGTGTATGTTAAGATAAGTTTTGTGGATGTATAATGATGTTCTTGTAATATATCCTCCCATAGTCCTCTTTCCCCTCTCCCTTGCATTGTTGTCACGACATGGCTCAGGCAGTCGGGGCATTTGGGGAGGGCCGGCTTGTTCCTACACCTGACCTCCAGTGCAGATGTAAGAAAGGAGTCTCCAGCAATAGACGGCAGAGAAGGAGTTCAGTGACAAGACTTTGGGAGGGCCCAGGGGCATAAAAGGCAGAACATCCATTCCGTAGGGGAGCACGTGGGGGTTTAATCCTGTGCTCCCAGTGCTGATTTTTCTCCTAATTCAGTCTTTTGCTGTATTTTTCTAAGGTTTAAGAAATTGCTGAAAGTTTTAAAAGAGCAAGCGCCGTTTCTCACATCCTGCACTGACAGGGTAGAAGGTGCAGCTGGAAGGAGGGAGGCGTGTGGAAAGCTGGTTTGAAGGGTCTCCATTTACTTCTCATTATCCTGCTCTGAGTTTTTGGAGTTTTCTGCCAGAAATCTCTCCCTCCACTCATCCCCTGGGGTGTGGGGCAGTTTTCCCATTTTGGGGGAAATTAAAGCTGAGAGGAATGTTGAATTTGTCTTTACAAATGAGTTGTGGATCAGACTGTAGATAAGGCTAGCACTGAGAGATAAAAGAAACAATGGGATGGATTCCACTGATTGATGAATGGAAAAAGATATTTGCCTTTACAAACAAACTGTAGGGCTGCTGATAAATGAAATTGGATATCGAAAGATGAAAGAAGCAACGGGGGAAAAACTATGAAATCTATAAGAATTAAAAATTAAAAGGGAGGGTTATACATTAGAGGGGAATTTCAGGTATCAGGCGTTCCGGGAAGTCTGTGCCTCTCAAGTACCTCAGCCAATGGGGAAAGAGAGAGGGAAATGCGGCCGGGAAAATAGGATAAAAAGGAGGCTGCGTCCTCCAAAAATTGGAGAGATGCCAGGGGAATTTCCCATGGCCTCTCCCTTTATTCGAATAAAGCAAAAAGGACTCCTCTGTCTCCTTTTTGGACATAAACCTCTGGTATTTGTGGATTAATTTTCCTGACAGAAAGTACTTTGGGATTCTTCCCTGCACAAGCACGTGCAGTGCCTCAGTCATAAGTGCCTCAGAAATATCAGAAGTGTGTCTTCTTCAGAGTGTGGTCACAAGGGTTCAGAGTTGGAGCCAGTTCTGCGGGCAGGCTGATGAATAGTCTGGGGCTCCTCTGCAGAGCCCCATTCATTCTGGGGCTGCTTTCTGCTGGTTCTGCTGGACTGGCTCGAGTGAAACACACACCCAATTAACAGCAGTTAAATTACTCTGGCATGAAACAGTGGGGAACAGGCAGAGCAGTGACGGGCAGCATGGACCAGTTGTTCTGGCAGGTCTGACGAGGTCTGGTTTGATACAGCACTCACAGAACTCTGCTCCACCTGTGACACTTCCACTTGCAGTAGATGACTCTTCCTCTTCACAATATCCAGCAAGGCAGGTCAAAGACACTTTTACCATTTTCATCTTCAAAAGGGAGAAGAAATCAGCAGCAAACATGAAGTAACCAGTCAGAGATCCCGGGAAGAAACAAAAGAACAAAGAGTGGTGGAAAAAAACAGGTGGAGCAGTGATCCTTATCTCTGTGGGAGATATCCTCTGCTAATGGGCCATCTGTTAAAACCAGGTGGGGCAGTGTTCTTTATCATTTCCACAACCCATCCTTCCTCCAGGAAGATATCTTCTGTTAATGGGCCATTGAGTGCCACTGCATGACTGATAAAATTCCATCATCCCATTGGGAGATGCTCCAGCCAGGGGGAGGAGCCAAGCCTTTCCTACCTAGATAAAATCTGAGATTGGGAACACCAAGGCAGCCCTTACCCACTGGTTTCCAGAGGACAAGAGCTACCAGACCTTTCTACAGCATCACTACTACAACAAGACCACTTCATCTGGATTGCTACCACCACCCTAACTAGCGGGGAGTCAGGTTGTATTCTGATTCTGTCAGTTGTTTTCTTTTGTACTATTGCATGGATTTTTTTTCTCTTCTCTTTTTTCCTATGGAATTGTATTTCTGACTGATTCTCTCATTGGTTTTGCTTTCAAACCAGCACAGTTTTGGAGGGTATTTTGGCTGAAGCTTGATATTTGGGGAGTTTTTGATCCGTGTGTTAAAGTTTGGAGGATTTTGGGCAGGAATCTTGTTGTTTGGGAGGTTATTACAGACACAAGATGCTCAATGACTACCAGAGATGAATTGGGGAAGGAGGAGCACCCAGTTTATGGAGCTCTCTTCTTGTTATTTCCCCCTAATCCAGGAATTTTCATTCCTCAGGTGTGCAGGGATGGAGGAGGCAGAAAAGCCCCGGAGATCTCTCACGAGGAGGGGCTGCAAACCCAGCCCAGGGAGCTGCGAGGAGGAAAGACCCTCCCTGAGCCGGGAAGGCGGCCGGAGATCCAGGCAGAGCTCAGAGCTGGTGGAGAAGCCTCCTGGAGGGGAGAAGCCCCACAAGTGCTTGGAATGTGGGAAGAGTTTCAGCTACAGCTCCCAGCTGATCCTACACCAGAGGATCCACACTGGGGAGAAGCCCTACGAGTGTGGGGAATTTGGGAAGGGCTTCAGCAACAGCTCCAACCTGATCCAGCACCAGGTGATCCACACAGGGGAACGGCCCTACACCTGCTCGCAATGTGGGAAGAGCTTTGCATGGAGCTCTGACCTGAGAAAACACCAGCGCATCCACACTGGGGAGAGGCCCTACGAGTGTCCCAAGTGTGGGAAGAGGTTTCAGACCAGCTCCAATCTCCTCCTACATGAGCGGATTCACACAGAGGAGAGGCCCTTCCGCTGCCCCGACTGCGGGAAGGGATTCAACCGCAACTCCACCCTCACTGCCCACCGGCGCATCCACACTGGGGAGAGGCCCTACGAGTGTCCTGAGTGTGGGAAGAGCTTCTCACACAGCTCTCACTTGACCCGACACCAACGGAGTCACCACTAAAGGAAGCCCTGTGAGTGCCCCGAGTGTGGGAAGAGCTTCGTGCTCTGCTCCAGCTCCATCCCCAATGGGAGGATTTGTGTTGGATGATCCCCAGTGACCCCCGTTGGGCACAGCCCTGGTGATCTTTGGTCCTGGTGATCCGTGTTGGGAAGACACCTGGCTGAGGGGGTTCTGCCTCATCCTGTCTCCCTGTGGGCACCTGGATGAATGCTGGGGCAGGAACGTCCATCACGGCCCAAACTGACATTGGGAATTCCTTGAGGACAGCAGATTTGTTGACTTTGATCCCCACAAAATCTTCTGTGTTCAATCCTATCTCCTGGTGGTATCCAGGAATATCCAAGAACAGTCTTGGAGATCTTTTCCAACCTCACTGATTCCAGGATTTTCATTTCCTATTGCCTAAGGTTGTCTTCGGCAGCCAAATGTTGATGAACTGAGGCAAAGACCAAGCTTTTGGAGACAGTGGGGTGAAAAGTCCTCCAAAAAATATTTTTCCCTCCCACTCAAGCACATAGATCCTCAGCTCACACAGACAAGGAAATCCTTTTCTTTTAGCCTCGATTTGCTTTTTATTTCTCTTCATCCTTTTAAAACAACCAACACGGGTGAAAATAAAGACACTGAACTGAGACATGGGTGGGGATATGGAGGGACAAAGACATGGTGGGGCACAGACATGGAGAGTTGAATCATGGTTTGAAAGAGTTAAGATTTTTGCTAAGGGTAGAAGGAGTTTCCATGGCCAAGATGTACGTTAGGTAGGTAATTACTTGATGCTTAGGCAAGAGCTAATTGGTATAATTATCTGCTATTATGAACTTAGGTATAGAAGAACCTAAATAATAAATAAAATAATAATGCGTTAATCATGAAGCACGAGGCCTTGGATCGTGCCAGAGGGTCACAGAGACCTGATGAAGACTCTCCTGACTTCATCCATCGAGACCACTGACCCATTTCGAGACCACCGACCCAATTCAAGAGAAGAACTGTGCACAGGTGAAGGACGAATGGGCTCATTTTAATATGGGATGGGGATGGGAGGTGCTGGGGTTATGCACATGTATTGTATGTAAGATCTGGGGCAATAAATAGAGAGCAAAGAACCTTGTTCGGGGCGGTCACGCCTTTGGGAGGTGACTCCCGTGCCGGTGAATAAACACACCACTTTGTCACTTTAATTAGTTACAGCGCCTTTGTCCGTGATTATTCTGGTTTTTAATGATTCAGGGGGACAAACTGCGGTCACGTGGGGACACTGCAGGGACATCGTAGTGACCCAAAACAGGACAGGCGACCTCAGGGTGGCCCCGATGTCCCCAAGGCAAGGACACCAAGGTCCCCAGTGTCCCTCGGGGTGACAGTACAACCCCGTGTCCCCACCATGTCCCTGCATCCCGGGCTGCCTCCAGCTTTCACATCACCTCCTTGTGTCCCTCCACCGATGTCCCCAAGACCCCCACGATGTCCCCGAGGGCCCGGGCAGCTCTGGGGAACCCCTGTCGCCATGTCCCCCACATGCCACCACCATGTCCTGGTTAACAAAGTTCACCAAGGTCCCCACGTGCCATGTCACCGTGTCCAGCCACTCCTGGACATTGTGGTGACCTTGCTGGTGGCTGCGGTGGCCTCAGCACTGGCCTTGGTGGTCACCACCCACTGGGTGCAGTCACGCAGGCGCTGGGCCATGGCCCGGTGCTCACGGGCACTGCTGGCCAGGTGTCACCACGATGTCGCCGAGGCCTGCAGGGTCACCTGGCAGGACACAGTCACCGTGCCCAGGGCCAGCAGCAGGTGACTGTCCTCGGCCACCCCCAGGGCAGAGCGCGCCAAGTCCAGGGACACTGCGGGGACATGGGGACACCGCACAGGTGGCACCAGGTACACGGCAGCAGGGCAACCAGCACAGTGGCACCTGAGCAGTGGCACCAGGGACACCCCAGAGCCACCAGCCCAGTGTCCCTAGTTCCATCCCAGTGCCACCAAGCCACTCCCACCCCAGTGTCCCCAGTCCTGTCTCAGTGTCACCAGCCCAGTGCTCCCAGTTCCTTCCCAGTGGTCCCAGTGCCAGCCCAGTGTCACTGCCCCATTGCCACCATACCAATATCACCATCCCAGTGCTCCCAGTTCCCTCCCAGTGTCTCCAGTCCCATCCCAATGTCCCCCATCCTGTCCCAGAGTCCCTGTCCCAGTGCTCCTAGTTGTCCCAGTGTCACCAGTTGTGTCCCTGTGTCACCATCCCAGTGCTCCCAGTTCAATCCCAGTGTCCCCAGTTCCTTCCCAGTGCCACCACCCCATTGTCCCCATACCAATGTCACCATCTCAATGTCTCCAAACCAGTTCCCTCCCAGTGCTCCCAGTGCCAGCCCAGTGTCCCCCATCCCGTTCCAGTGTTTTTGTCTCTGTGCTCCCAGTTATGTCCCAGTGCCACTGCCCCATTGTCACCATACCAGTGTCACCAACCCAGTGCCACCAGTTCTGTCACCACCCAAGTGCTACCAGCCTGGTGTCACTAACCCAGTTCCAGCCCAGTGCCACCAGTCCTGTCCCAGTACCACATCCCCAGTGTCCCCATACCAATGTCATCACCAGCCCAGTGTCCCCAGTGCTATCCCAGTGTCCCCCATCCTGTCCCAGTGTTCTTGTCCCAGTGCTCCCAGCTGTGTCCCCGTGCCAGCCCAGTGCCACCCTGTCATTGACCCATACCAGTGTCACCAGCCCAGTGCCACCAGTCCTGTCCTAGTGCCACTAGCCCAGTGCTCCCAGTGCCAGCTCAGTGTCACCATCCCAGTGCCACCAGTTCTGTCCCAGTATCATCAATCCAGTGTCACTGGTCCTGTCCCAGTGCCCCCAGTGCCATCCCGGTGTCACCACCCCAGTGTCACCTGTCCCTTCCTAATGTCCCCATCCCAACGTCCCCTCCCAGTGTTCCCAGTTTCATCCCAGTGTCCCCAGTACCATCCCAGAGTCACCAGTGCCACCCATGGCACCACCCCAGTGTCCCCGTTCCCTCTGCCCCTTCGAGCCATTTCGTCCCTGGACCCTTCGAGAAGGAATAAACTCCGCCTTGGATCACCACACGTGGCTCCCGTCCCTCTCTCCACCGTCGGCAGAAGCGGGGCTCGCACAAGAGAGCCGAAATCCCTCTCGTCCCGAGAGCGGGAACGTGCCTGTAACCCCCAGGCCGTCTTTCTAAAGACGCTTCTCTGGAAGGTCTCGGCACCAGCGCTCACCCCTCGCCCACCGGCTCCTTCCCGCCGGTGCCGCCACGATAACCGGAGCCCAAAGACCGGGACCTCCGCGAAAGAGTTCCTGGAGAAGCGTCTCCTGCAGCACCAACTGCAGGACACAAGCTGCTTTTCGGGACGGCCAGCTCCCCGAGCACAGCTCTCCGCGTTCTACTGGAAGCCGTCTGAGGGGTGACTGGGACCTTCTGTGGAACATCTCTGGAGACCAATCGCCGGCCCGACGGCCTCCCCAGCAGCTTTTCTGTTGACCCAGTGGGCTTTGCTTAGCCCGAAGAAAAGAGTGAGTTAAGAAATACCGGGGTCTTCTTCCTTTAGTTTTTTCTTTTACTGCTGGGTGGGAGATTGGAGTTTTGAGGATGGGCAATTTGATCAGTAGTGCTAAGTTCAGCCCTCCTCAAAAGGACATTTATTACCAAGTTGTGAACACTCTTAAGTTATCAAAAGCGGAACTTAAAAGGTTTTTCTTTGTGTGATAATTGATAAAAGATTCGTGTTAAACACAAAAGCATTGGGGTTTGTATAAACCAGTATACTAAGCTCTGAAGTGAAGCATGGACACTAGATAAAGGAAATTATATGATAAAATCATTCTGTTTAAAACCACCTTGTTATGTTATATTATGTTGTATTATGTTCCATTATATTATGTTATATTATGTTATGTTTTCCAAATAAGTTGTATCGGCTACCAGCTTGCAAAATCAGACTTCCCCGTAGGCCTTCCTGCCTTTGTCTAATCAATGCTGCTTATCTCAAGGACCAGACTCCCAGAACTTCTCTGGTGGTTATCTACAAGGACCAGATGGCTATCTGTGACTGATTATCACCCAAAGGCTTTGTGAATCTGTGTAAGGATGTTTATTCAACCACCACTGCTTATGACATCAAAAATCCAAAAATTATTGATTACAACGAGAACCCACAGTATAAGAAGAGGCTGCAACCCAAGGTTGGGTGGAGCGTGGAGTGGGCGGTGACCCCTCACGTTCCCCAGCGCGCTGCTTGCTCTTTCTATATCAAATAAAGCAATCTAAATTTTCCTGAATATCGAGACTTTTGTCTCTCTTTTATAACAATTTGGTGCCGATACCTGAGACATCCTTGGAGCCCTGAGAGGCACTGTGATTTCGGGGAGGCGCCCCACTGCTGTGGCCCCGGTTCGTCAGTGATTCTCGGGACCCATCGACGTCCCGCACCATAGAGACTGAGCAAGGAAAATCTCCCCGGAAGACCGCGGCAAAATCACCTGGAATTCTCGTGCACGAAGACCCAGACAGGAGCATCGGACTGTGAGTATCTGTGTGGTTTGGTGGGGATGACTGTGTGCTTGCCTGAATGAGACGTGGCCTTTGCTGCGAAGCGAGAGTGGAGTCCTTCTATCCGCGTTTCCAGCATCCCGCGAGGGACCTGGCCGGTGACCGGACGAAGCGAGTGAGCACAAAGGGAGAGACTGCTTTTCTTGTCCTAGCCCAGGTAGAGGCTGGGTCCTTCCCATCCTAGCCCAGGAAAAGGCAGGACCCAGGAAAAGCGGAGGGAAGGGGGAGGAAAAGAAAAGCAGATTGCAACACACCAGTCACAGAGGGAGAAGGGAAAAGCTGCTTTTCCCATCCCAGCCCAGGTAGAGGCGGGTTCCAGTCCATCCTGACCCAAGGAGAGGCAAGGGCTCGGGCGGAACACATCGGGGAGCACAAACACCTCAAGATAGTCCCTTGAGGTAAAAATGGGACAAAAGGGAGTAAGATTCTGAGTCCCAGGGACCCACGAAGAGGTTCAAGTTCATTTGGTCCACAAGGAGACCGGGAAAATAAAGACAAGACAAGTAGGTTGCCAGAAATAGCACCAGGCAGCCCTTTGGGAGTAATATTAAGATGTTGGGACACGGGTGGTATAGAGAGGAAAAAGTAAAGAAAAATTGATTCAATATTGCATGGTGGAATGGACCAAAGAAATTATCCATAAAGATAACCTATACTGGCCCATGTTCGGATCATTTGAGGGTTGGATTTGTCAGGCATTAAACACATATGTGGCTCATAAAGAACCATTTAACAGAGAGGAATGTGAGTATGCTGCCCTGGGGGCAAAACAGTCCAAGCCATCCTTGATATATACTTGATAAGAAAAAGAGGATGAGGACAAAAAAAAGGTTACCTGGGAACCCCTTGATAATCTCCCACCTCCGTATAATACAGAAAATACAGGAGACCCCCCCACGCACCCACTTCTCCTCCTGGTACTCCCATAGCTCTAAGAACTGGCTCCAGTCAAAGGAATACCAGGAGAGATGGTATCACCAGAGAGGAGGGAGATAACGACACCAAGGCTCGCCTTTACCCCCTGAGGGAAGTGCCATTAGCAGGACAACAGGCTGGATTAATTGAATTTGTAAATGTTCCCTTGAACACAGGGAAAGTGAGAAACTTTAAAAAAGAAATGGGAAAACTATTAGGAGATCCTATAGGGGTATCAGAGAGACTAGATCAAGTCCTCGGACCAGGTATGTATACTTGGATGGAATTACAATCTATATTAAGTATCCTATTCACCACGGAAGAACGGGAAATGATCAGACAGGCTGGAATGAGGGTGTGGGACCGGGAGCATCAGATTGGACCTAGGGGAGACCAGAAATGGCCATTAAATAATCCTAACTGGGATAATCAAAATGATGTCCATCGCCAGAATATGATGGACTTAAGATGGATACTCGTTAAAGGTATCCGAGCATCAGTTCCTAAAGGACAAAATATTAATAAAGCCTTTAGTGAACAACAAAAAAAGGACGAATCCCCGAGTGACTGGTTGGAGTGGCTGAGGAAAGATCTCCAAATGTACTCCGGGATAGACCCTGACACACAAGTGGGTCAGGCACTCCTCAAAACCCAATTTCTTTCTAATACCACGGGGAGATATTAGAAAGAAATTAGAAAAGTTAGACGATTGGCAAGATCGGGGGTTACAAGAATTGCTAAGAGAAGCAGAAAGCAAAAGCTAAAATCTTTATAGCTGCAGTTCGTGAAACACAGAAAGAAACCCAGCAGAAAGGGGGAGGGAAACCACGAAAACCCCCACCGAAACAAGGAAATGAAGCAGGAAATAATTCACCAAGGCGAACCTGCTTTTACTGTAACAAGAAAGGTCAAATAAGGAAAAATTGTAAGGAACAGATACAGGATGAAAAAAAAAAGTTACAGGAAGATGAATAGGGGTGTCAGGGGCTGTAGGTACTGGGGACCATACCATCTAAAGAGCCCTTGATAAAATTAAGGATCGGTCCCCAGGGAGAGGAGGTGGAATTTTAGTAGATACAGAAACCGAAAAATCCACAATTAAACACCTACCAAAAGGCTGTAAACCTAGTAGAGAAACAGCACTCGTGGTTGGAGCAAAAGGTGAACCATTTCGGGTCCCTATTATTAAAAATGTGCAAATTGAGACCCAAATCAAAATTGAATTAAAAGATCTGCTGTTACAGCCAGAGGCAGAAAATAATTTCTTGGGGAGGGATTTAATAATAGCATAGGATTTGAAAATTGAAGTATCCCAAGGGCAGCTTAAAATTTTTGCTTTAACCCAAAAGGATGAGGAGCAAATATACCTGAGGTGTGGTACACCCCTGGGGAAATAGGGAAGTTAAAAATGAAACCTATCAAAGTGCAAATCACTGATCCCGATTTACCTATCCGAATTCATCAATATCCAATATCTCTGGAAGGGAGATGGGGCCTTAAGCCTCTCATAGAAAACCTTTTGCAACAGGGGGCTTTAGAACCATGAATATCCCCACATAATCCTCCTATTCTGCCTGTCAGAAAGACAGACGGGAATTACAGATTGGTACAGGATTTGAGGGCTATAAATCAGCGAACTGTTACCAAATTTCCTGTAGTAGCAAACCCTTACACTCTCTTAAAGGATTTGTCCCCTGACTACACTTGGTATAGTGTAATAGATCTAAAAGATGCCTTCTGGGCATGCCCGTTAGAGGAAAGTAGCAGAGATTGCTTTGCCTTTGAATGGGAAGATCCTGATAAAGGCAGGAAACAACAACTGCGTTGGACAGTATTGCCTCAGGGCTTTACAGAATCCCCCAATCTCTTTGGACAAGCCCTAAAAGAATTAATGCAATATTTTGAGTCACCAGATGGGGTGAAATTGTTACAATACCTAGATGATCTATTAATAGCAGTAAAAGACGAGAAATGGGACTATATGACATTTAATCTTTTTGGGACAACAGGGTTTGAAGGTATCCGAAGCTAAATTAGAATTCACAGAACCGGAAGTAGAATAATTAGGACATTGGCTAAGTAAAGGGAAAAAGAAATTCCAGAGTGTCTGTAATACTAAGCCTGGGACCTCCAAAAACCAAAAATGAAGTGAGGAAATTTTGGGAATCCTGGGATACTGTCATCAATGAATAGAGGGATTTAGTGTGAAAGTGAAATTTCTATATAAAAAACTTACCACTAATCGCCTAAAATGGACAGAAGAGGATGATAAAAGTTTTGAAAAGGTCAAACATGCTTTAATTCAAGCCCCTGTACTCAGTCTCCCAGACTTGGAGAGACCATTTCAGTTATTTGTAAACACCTCTGATCAAACAGCATATGGGGTACTCACCCAGGAATGGGCAGGCAGTCGAAAGCCAGTGGGATTTTATTCTAAACTGCTCGACCCTGTCAGTCGGGGTTGGCCCACATGCCTCCAGGCCCCAGTGGCCACAGCACTTTTAATTGAAGAAGCCCGAAAAATTACCTTTGGGGCAGCCCTAGTGGTCCACACCCCTCATAACGTAAGGGGAATTCTGAATCAAAAAGCTGAGAAATGGTTAACTGATGCCCGAATATTAAAATATGAAGCTATTCTAATCACTTCCCCAGATTTGGAGATAAAAGCAACAACTGCTCAAAGTCCTGCACAATTCCTATATGGGGAACCAGGAGAAAATTTAGAACATGATTGTGTGGATGTTATAGAATTACAAAGAAAAATTAGACCTGACTTGGGAGAAGTTGAATTTAAGGATGGAGTAAAATTGTTTATAGATGGATCTTCTCGAGTGGTGGAAAGAAAACGAAAATCAGGATATGCCATAGCAGGAGGAGAAGAATTGAAATTAGTAGAATCCGGACCCTTAAACGCAGCAGGGTCCGCTCAGGCTTGTGAACTATTTGCTCTTTATAGGGCATTGTCTTATTTAGAAGGTAAAAAAGGAACGATATATAGGGATTCTAAGTATGCCTATGGCACAGTCCACCCATTTGGTAAAATTTGGGAAGAAAGGGGGTTAATTAACACTCAAGGACGGGGGTTGATACATCAAGAATTAATTGTTAGAATACTAGAGGCTCTTAGGGGCCCCATTGAAATTGCTGTGGTCCATATAAGAGGGCACCAAAAAGGAACAAGCTACCATACAAGGGGGAATAATCTGGCTGACAAAGAAGCAAAAAAAGCAGCATTGGAGCAAAAACCTGTTTCTGTATTAAGTACTACAGTTAAAGATCTCAGCCCCAACCAGGAATTACAGAAGCTATTTACTCCTCAGGAAAAAGAAGCGATAAAAAAATTAAAGGCAGAACAGCATGAGAACAAATGGGTTTTACCAGATGGCAGGGAAATTTTACCTAAGACCCAGGCCAGACAAATTATTGAATAATTACACCAACAAACACATTGGGGAGCCAGAGCACTAGCAGACCAATTTTTAAATTTTTTTGGATGCATTGGCATTTTTGATATTGCAAAGAAGAGCATACAGGGTTGTTTAATTTGTCAGAAAATTAATAAAAAAGGTATGTGACAAGGTCCGTCAGGAGGACGGAAAACTGCTTACACACCCTTTGAAAGAATACAAGTAGATTTTACAGAATTACCAAAAATAGGAAGGTGGAAATACTTACTAGTGATAGTAGACCAATTAACCCACTGGGTAGAGGCATACCCTGCAGCTAGGGCCACATCACAAGTGGTAGCCAAAATATTGTTGGAACACATAATCCCAAGGTATGGCCTGGTTCGAGCAATAGACTCAGAGCAGGGGACGCACTTTACATCAAAGGTGCTGCAGTCACTGACCCCGGCACTGGGCATCAGCTGGGAGTATCACACACCTTGGCACCCTCAGAGTTCTGGCAGGGTTGAAAGGATGAATCAAACATTAAAACAACAGCTGTCAAAATTAATGATTGAGACTAAAATGCCATGGACAAAGTGCCTCCCACTAGCCCTGTCTAATATATGAACAATGCCAAATTCAAGAACAGGGATTTCACCATATGAAATGCTGTATGGTATGCCTTACCCTAAAGGAGAACGCCTTGATCCGACCTTAGTTCAGGACCTTTCTCTTCAGAATTACATAATAACAATCAGCAAAAACTTAGAAGAATTAAGAGAAAAGGGGATTTTAGCTCAAACTGTCCCTCTAGGATTTGCCATACATAAAATTAAGCCAGGACAACATGTGTTAATTAAAGTATGGAAAGAAGAAAATCTAGATCCAAAATGGGAAGGACTTCATTTAGTTCTGTTAACGACTGAAACAGCTGTGAGGACAGCTGAAAAAGGATGGACACATGTGAGTAGAGTCAAGGGTCTTGTAACCCCTCCTACTGCAGGTTGGGCAGTGACATCCGAGCCTGGAGATCTCAAAGGGCAAATCCAGAGCTCTCGATGTCGGCACCAGATCAATTTGTCTCGAAGGTTTCCCAAACAGGACAGAAAGTCACCTGTCCTGAAGCCAGGTGTGATTGTAACCTGTTCATCAAAAAGAGGTGTCCATATTGTACTGAGCTGTGGTGGTCTCATGCCTATGGTGGGTATCCCCTATTAACATTATGTGTCATATGTAGAAGAAAGGAACAGAAGAAAACTGTTAAGGTGCTAAATACCCTATCAGCACGTGGAGAAATCGAAATTGATGATCATAACTGGTGGGAGTTATTTGAGAATGGAACAAGAGGAAAAAAGAAAGCCAGAGCAGAGGTATTGGCAATAGAGTGTCAGAAGGGTTGTGTATACCGAGCTGTTACTGCTGTACCTCGTACTGGAATGTTAAAGCTAAATTTGGGACAAAATTAAGAAACACTACCAAAAGAGAAAGACAAAGTGGGAGAGCCCAGGACATATTCCCTGCTGCCGAGAAGATCAAACAAACCTCGGCTACTGGCAGCAACCCCGTAGGCCTTGAGGGAGGCAGAGGGATGAAAATGGTCATGGGAGTCATCCTATTGCTAATGATGATAAAAGGAAATAATGCTGATGCTTGTTCCAAGTGTCACCAGACAATTGGGTACGGGGATGCACGGTATCCACCCTTGCCTTCCACACACACATCAATTCGGCCTGCTGTAATAAACACATTATGCACTATTATGGAAAGAAGTGGCCACCAATTTGGGAAAAGGAGGGTGGGCTCCATCAGCATACCAAAGTTGCCCAGTAGGAGAGACACACCTCTGCTTCACAAAAGAAGGTATGTGGGGATATTCAGATCAGGGAGGAGTGCAAGATCACTACAAGGAGGAATTGATTAAAAAAAAAAAAAAATAACTAAAATGTTCAAGGGAAAAAGGACAAACCGTGGGGGAAGTTTTAACTTCTATGAGAGAATAAAACAAAAACTCAGCGAACGGGAATTACCCACCTCGGGAAAAAATTTATTTGTAGAATTAATGAAAGAAATTACTACTGAACTTAACTCATTGTTGGATCTGTAGAGGAATGCAGATGACTGAACAATGGCCATGGAGGAGGGGAGGGATTAGGGCCAGAGCAGTTGCTACAGTGAAATCAAACAGAAATATCGAGGGGGAGTGTGTGGGAAGTTTAATAATTCTGAATGCTGTTTAGAAATTTATGATAATGGTCAAGTAATTACTAAAATTGCAGAAGAAATAAAACGATTAGCCCATGTACCTGTACAAAACTGAAACACTATGCTTAATGATAATTGGTGGAATAACCTGTTGGGGGGGAGCTTGGTGGAAGAAATTAGGGTTTATGTTAATATGTGCATTATTAGGACTATTGTTCATCCCTTGTCTTGTTCCACGCTTCATTCGACTAATCCAGTCGGTGGTTCAAGGAATGCAAGTTGCTACAATACCAATAGACCCTGAGAAGGCAACGAAATTAATGGCAGTACATGAATTAAATCTAGTACAAGAGGTACTGACAAAATTTGAAACCAGAACACGAATCAATGGGATAAAAAAAGAGAAGTGGGGAAATTGTGACAATTGATAAAAGATTCGTGTTAATCACAAAAGCATTGGGGTTTGTATAAACCAGAATACTAAGCTCTGAAATGAAGCATGGACACTAGATAAAGGAAATTATATGATAAAATAATTCTGTTTAAAATCACATTGTTATGTTATATTATGTTGTATTATCTTACATTATGTTATGTTATGTTTTTCAAATAAGTTGTATCGGCTACCAGGTTGCAAAATCGGACTTCCCAAAAAGCCCTTCCTGCCTTTGTCTAATCAATACTGCCTATCTCAAGGACCAGACTCCCAGAACTTCTCTGCTGGTTATCTCGAAGGACCGGATGGCTATCTGTGACTGATTATCACCCAAAGGCTTTGTGAATTTGTGTACAACGAGAAACCACAGTATAAGAAGAGGCTGCAAACCAAGGTTGGGTGGAGCGTGGAGTGGGCGGTGACCCCTCACGTTCCCCAGCGTGTTGCTTGCTCTTTCTATATGAAATAAAGCAATCTAAATTTTGCTGAATATCGAGACTTTTGTCTCTCATTTATAACAGGGTTCACCTTTTCCTCCTCCATGTGCAACTGTCTGGAGCACAGAGGTCCCAGGAGCTGCTTCCTCCTGAGCCAGTGGCACTCCTGGCACTGGGCAGCGCAGGGCCCTGTGCCCCGTATATACCCCTGCAGGGCGGGGCTGTGCCATGTCACCAGGACAACAGAATGGCCAACAGCACCCAGGAACCCGATAGAACGGCCCTGTGTCACAAAGGGCCCAGGCCAGCACCCCTTCAGCAGCCCAAGCCCCTGGAAGTGGCATGGAGCAGGTGCCCAGCAGGTGCTGGCTTTGCAGGCTGGGCTGTGCGGGGCCAGAGGAATTGGCCGGATGGACGCAGGCAGGGAGTTGTGGTCAGCGGCTCCATGGGCGGCTGCAGGCCGGGGATGAGGGGTGTCCCTCAGGGAGGGCTCTGCCTCGGCCCCGGGGGGGCCCAATGCGAGGGCGAGGGGCTGGGGGGGCCATGGGGGCGTTCGATCAATGGGGAGGGCCCGGGGAGTGCTGAGAAGGGGGTGGTGAGTGGGGGGAGGGAGGGGTCCCATGGATTTGGGGGGAGTCTTGATGAGTGTGGGGGGAGTCCCATGGATTTTGGGGTCCTGGTGACGGGGGGGAGCGGTGAGTGGGGGGGGTCCCATGGATGGGGGAGGGGAGGTGAGTGAGGGGGGGGTCCCAGCGCTTTGGGGGGGGTCGGTGAACGGGGGGCAGCGAATAGGGTGTGATAAATGTGATTCGTGCTAATTAAGTTGTAACTATGTTAACAAAATTGTATTTAGATCAATAGAAGACAATTGTTACAGAGTGAGAAGGGGGAGATGGGTGAGACAGGATAAAAGACATCTCCCAGATGTTGGGAGTCGAAGAAGGAGGTTGGAAGAAAGTCAGATAAGAATAGTCGAAGGACGAAGGTCTGATAAGCGGCATCTAGAAATACAGCTTCAACCTTGAAGCTGTCAAAAATGGAATGATCACAAGCATGGGACTTAATTAAAGTCATGTTATGGAAAACATCTGCTCAGTCACACAGGGCGCCTGCGCTACCTGCAGGTCACACCTCGGTCACTGATGATGATGATGGGCCTTCACCGGAAATAAGACCCTTAAAAGGATAAGAGACCCCCTAACCCATTAGTAGAGCATGCGCCGTGCAGTATAGTTACGTAAATTTTAGGAATAGAAACTAGGAGGAGCTTTCTAGAAACTTCTGTAACTTACAGTATATAAGTGGGATTGTTAGCCTGGATGCTTTGGTACGTGAGGAATGGGAGCCACTCCCCGTATCCCCGGTCGGAGGGGGGCCCCTCCCCGGTCGGTTTTGCTTATGCTTTATACGAACCTCAATTATACTAAATTACTTACTGCCAAATTTTGTATATTCTTAAATATATGCACTTTGATTGTTTCATCTCCAATACTTTAATTGTCATCTCCAATACTTTGATTGTATTCATTTTGTTACTATTAAAAACTTACTATTAAATTTAATCTTGCTGCTTGATAAATTGGGAAAAATAGAACATCATTCATAACAAGGGGGAGCCCCGGTAAATTAGGGGGGGCCCTGGTGATAACCGGAGGAAGGGGGGGAAAGTCCCAAGGGACTCTCCCCGGTGCTGGGGACACCCCGCTGCCCCCCCATTCCCGCTCCTGTTCCCGGGAGAAGTCAAAGGGGAGGGGCGGAATCCCCGGGATGGGCAGGGGAGGCACAAAGAGGGGTCCGGGCCCTGTGCACCGGAGGGTGGTCGGTACACGAGGGTTGGGTCCAGTCCCGGTGCCCGAGGGGGCGTCCCGGTGCCCGGTGATTCGTGAGGGGGTGTCCGGTGATTCCTGGGGAGGTCTCCGGTGGTCCTGGTGCATGACGGGGGGGTCCCGGTGACTCATGGAGGGGTCTCCGGTGATCTCGGTGCCCGAGGCTGGCGATGTTTGAGGGCGGGTCCGGCGGTCCCGGTGCACGATGAGGGGGTGTCACTGCTCGATGGGGGGGGGAGTCCCGGTGCACGGTGACGGTGCTGATTGATGGGGGAGGTCCTCTGGTGGTCCCGGTGCCCGGTGATTGATGGAGGGGGTCTCCGGCGATTCCTCGGGAAAGGGGGGGCGGTCCGGTGATGCCGGTGAATGAGGAGGGGAGAGAGGAAACTCGAGGGTCCTGAGGGGGTCCCGGTGCACGAGGACGGTTAAATTCGGGGGTCCTGGTGCTCGGAGGGGGGGTCGGTTCCTGGTGTGTGACACAGAGAGAGACCCCGGTGACACTGGGGACCCTGGCACGGGGCTGGTGACACTCAGGAGCTCCGGGTGGCACAGAGACTCTCCACAAATTCTCTGCCCCGATGTCCTGGTGGCACGAGGGGCTCTCGGTGATATGAGGAGCTGGTGGCACTCCAGGAGCTCCTGATGGCACAAGGAGTTGGGGGCACTTGAGGGGCTCTTGGTGACACAGGGCTCTCGGTGTCACTCGCGGAGCCCTCGGTGACACGAGGAGCCCCCCAATTCCTCTGGGTGACACAAAGAGCTCCCCAAACTGGTCTGGGTGACACGAGGAGACGGTGGCACGAGAGGAGCCCTATGCACGAGGATCCGTTGCACGAGGACCCCCAAAATTCCTCGAGCGAACCCCCCCGAAATCCTCGCGCGGGACCCCCCACTCAGAGCGAGCCCAATTCCCCCCCTCTCCTGCTCCTCACCCCGGGGGTCTCCGGGTGATCCCGCCCCATGTCCTTCCCTTTCCCCCAGGACTGGGAAGGTCGGAGGGACTGAAGGGGGGGTGCAGGTGCGGGTTTTTTCGGGGGGGTCCCGGCGGCCCCCGGGGCGGGGTCAGTGCTCAGCAGCGGGGCCGCGCCGCTCGCACCCGTTGGCCGAGATCGGAGGGGGCGGGGGCGGCCCGGGGACCCCCCTGAACCCCCAAATCAGACCCGGGTCTGCTGCTTTAGTCCTGTGCTCCCAGCGCTGATCTTTCTCGTTATTCAGTCTTTTGGTGTATTTTTTTGCTAAGATTTAATAAACCTTTAAAATTTTACAAAGTCAGAGTCGTTTCTCCCACCCTGCACTGCCGGGGTAGGAGGTGCAGTTGGAAAGAGGGAGGCGTGTGGAAAGCTGGTTTGAAGTGTCTTCATTTACTTCTCATCATCCTGCTCTGAGTTTTTGGAGTTTTCTGCCAGAAATCTCTCCCCTCTCCCACTCATCCACAGGCGTTGTGGGGCAGTTTTCCCTTTTTGGGGGAAATTAAAGCCAAGCACAGACGCTCCTAATTAGGGGGTAGGAGAAGTGAGGCTCCAGGGCTGCGCGCTGAGCCGGAGGCAGCGAACACGCAGGGCTGGGAAAGGCGTGCCGGGAGCTGCGGAGAACTTTGTTTGTGTTTCCAGGCCAATGGCGGCTCGGGCCCGGGCCCGTTCCAGGGCTGTTCCTCATCTCCGCCTTTGCCCTCCCACAGCCCGGGGGGCCCTGAGAGCGCGGGCCGAGGCTGGGCCGTGTGCAGAGCCCGGCCCTCGCTGCCATTGGCTGATTGTGCCAATGTCACTCCTGGTTCTGGCGCGCTGATTGGGCAGAGCAGCAAAGGCGCCATTGTGGCAGCGTCTGTGCGGGCCCGGCAGCGGCGGCAGCGGCCGGAGCCCGGGGAGGCGGCGGCGGCGGAGCTCGGAGGCGGCCCCAGCGCAGGTGGGAGCCGCGCTCGGTTGTGCGGGGGCTCGGGGCTCGCTGCGGGCCGAGGGGGCGGCAGGGGGCTCTGGCGGGTTGGTTGTGCCGGTGCCGGCCCGTGTTGGCGCTGGGCTGAGGGCGCTGCGGGAGCGGCTGCCCGCGGTCTCCTTCCCGCTGGGGCCTCGGCAGGAGCCGGTGCCGGAGCAGCGCTGGCTCGTCCCGGTTGCTGTGGGTGGCACAGAGGTGTCTGCCCTGTGCCCGGGGCTGTGCGGGAAAATTCCCGTGGCCAGAGGTTTGTGTGCCCTCAGGAGACAGAGGAGTCCTGTAAAAGTGACTTCGTTCATGAACAAAGAGAGAGGCCATGCGGTATTTGCCATGCGGTCTCTAAAACGCCGACTCTTTTTTATCCTCATTTTCCCGTCTGCACCTCCCTCTCCCATTCCCTATTGGCTGAGGTACTTGGAGGGTTCAGACTTCCCAATCCACCTACTGCATGTCCCCCTTAATATGCACCCCTACTACGATATTAATCTTACTGTTTTCAATCCCTCCTTCTCTCATTTTCTCAAGAATTGCCTTTACTAACTTTTAATTTCCATCGACTCAGTCTCTTTTCCTGCATCCTGTTTGACGCAAGGTGTCGTGCATGGTAAAAAGCTGAGAGTTGCTGCAGCACGTCAGAGGAGGAGCAGCATTCGTTTAAGCCATGGTCTGCCAGGAAACCACGAAAACGTGTCCCATTCCCTTCCTTTCCACATTTGACCGGAATATGAGCTACTTTCTCACTTCCTTTGTTATCTGTTTCACCACTTTTCCTTTGTGATCTGTTTGCAAACAGCAGTTTGAGTCATTTAATTTTCCACAAACTTCTCCACTTTCTGTTAATAGATCATCTGATTCCATTCCATCGGGAAACGTTGCATTCCTCATCTGAGTGGATTGGTCGGGAAGAAGGTGAGAAGCTGGAGCTGTCTGGTTGGGTGTTATTTCGAGGACATTGTGTAATCTAATTATGCTATTGAAATTATAAATGACTTCTCTGTCTCCTGATATGAATTCGTTAGGGCTCCTAGGGGCTGGTCCATGGTGGTGTAGGATTTGTTCTGGTGTCTGTTCATCTTTTTTCCAGTTTTGGGGTGCTCCCTGCAGCCAGGGCTGCATCAATTGACCACGTTAATCTTATGAAATCATCAAATACTTGGATCCCCAACTGGTTTCTCTGGATTAGCAAAAACACCCCAGTGCTCTGGAGAGAGGGATGATTCCCCACACACACTATTTTTCATGAAGGTTGCACAAAATTCTCCGTTTGCTGTTTCCCTTTGCAGCTTAACCAATTTCTGTTGCAGTCAGATATCCTCACTATGGGCTCTGCCTTTAGTTGTGCAAATTCCATCTGTGCAAGCAGGCAGAGCTTGGGGTGAGGGGCAGAGGGAATCAGCCCAATTCCTCCCCCAGGCTAGAAGAGTTTGGTACATCTTGCACACATTGCCCTAGCAGTGTTAGTTTGCATTTCTAATTAAATCGCCACATACTCGAATTTCCAACTCATTTCCCTGAACTTGTGGCTGCAAAAACACCCCAGTGCCCCAATACACCCTATATAACCTGGACAGTGACAGCACAGGTTGGAGTGAGGAGAGGGATGATTTCCCTCCCGCTTTTTTTCATGAAGTCTTCCCAACATTCTGCGTTTGCTGTTTCCCTTTGCAGCTTAACCAATTTCTGTTGCAGTCAGATATCCTCACTATGGGCTCTGCCTTTAGTTGTGCAAATTCCATCTGTGCAGGCAGGCAGAGCTTGGAGTGGGGGACAGAGGAAATCTGCAAAATTCCTCCCCCAGGCAGGAATAGTTTGGTAAATTGTCCATACATTTCTTCAGCAGAGTTAACTTGCATTTCTAAAGCTACTCTCCTGACTCTGCCTGGAATGAATCTTATAAAAGTAGGATTATTAAGAAAAAACCTTTTAATGGTGTAGTCTTGTCACCAAAACTGCGGGAAGAACTAAAACTCTTCAACAGCATTTCTACTGTTAGAGAATCAAGGAATTGCTTGATTCTGGCCAGGATGTGTAGCAGAAATCATTTCATCCACAAATAGCCCGGGTGTGCAGAGAAAATCATTCCATGACACGTGAGTTTTACTAGATTTTCCCTTAACTTTTTACAGTTTGAACCCATAGAAATCCATTGGTTTAATGTTCATTGCTTCCAAGTTGTGTAGTTGTTACTATTTAATTTCCTATCGGCCCCGAATTTCTTCCCCTCTATATTAATTAAGTCCGCACTCCTGGATTTCCTTCTCAGCCTTTTGCAGACCAGGCATCTCCAACTATGCCAGGGGCAGTGTCTGGGGTGGGTGTTCCTTGATGTTTGCTGATGGCCTTAATGGTCGTTATCTTTGTGACTATCTTTTGGGCTATTCCCAGTCTGTTGAGATGTTAAACTCCTCTCTGTTGAGTGGAGGAACATTCCTTAGAAATCTCTTTCAAATTCGTTTCCCCAATGCAAAGGCACATGAAGCCTGAGTATAGAAATAGATTTTTAATAATTTTAGCTTGCTATATTTTCCGACCATGGAATGCCCGGCAGCCCAGTGTGTGAGTGTAACTGAGGGGCAGAGTGGAATTGTGCCGTTGTCTTCCCCAGCAGCTGTGGCAGTGCAGGCACAGAAAGCAGCGAAGCTGCAGCAGTGGCAGCAAGGATTGGCCCCAGTGTGTGGAGATGCCAAAGGAGGGTGCCCAGGCAGAGGATTTCAGCAGAGGATCTGTGGGCAGGCCCAGGGGCTTGGCCCGATGTGGAGCCCTGGCTGCTGCTGCGTTGCCTTCAGTGCAGGGTCAGTGGTGCCCTCCCATGCTGCTCCTGCAGCCGGGAATTCCAAATTCCTTTGGCATGGCCCTGTTTAACATCCACATCCCATTCCAGTTTCTTTTCTGAGTCTGGTAGAGCCATGGGAGGGGTTCAGTCACTTTCTTTTTACATTTTCTCAAGTTTTATAATTTTCCTTATGTCCAGAGCATAATATTAAGGCTCTCCGGGGTTAAAAAGTCATACAATATTGTGGCTGGAACAGAGAATCCTCAATGCAGGTGCTGCAATTGCCTATTAATCCTCAGCGTTGTCCCAGCTCCATTTTAGAGCTGGGCAGTGTTAGTTCTGAGGTTGCCTGGTCCCTCCCTGGGTCAATACACCACAAACCTTCAGTCAAAGTATGTCCCAAATATTTAATCTTTTTCTCCAGCATTTGCACTTTTTTTTTCAAATAATCAAAGATGCTATTTAGCCTGAACATTCAGCCATTTCACAGAGGCTTCTTCTGCCACTTCTTGTCCTCCTAATTGCAGCAAGTCATCCACATCCTGCATTAACCCAATCCCTGGGGGTGGGGTAAATTCTTGTGATATTTTCTGCAAGGCTTGCCCCAATAAGGCTGGTGCTTCCGTACATCCCTGCAGAAGGACCGTTCATGTCTTTTCCATTTTCCCTGGAAAAACAGTGACCACATGGGCACAGGAGCTGTAGAAACTCTGCCATGGCCTTTGCCTTCCCCTTGGCCTTTTCCTCATCCCTTCTTGCATTCCCCTGCTGTGCCTTTGTGACCAAGTGCTCCAGGGGCTTCTTCTGCCCCTCCTGCAGCCCCCTCAGTGCCTGGGGGTGCTCATCCTCTGACAGCTGCTGAGCTTTCTGCTAAATCATTCCTTTCTGCAGTGACCCAAGGAAAATGCTGAAAAGCTGATCTCGATCCTTGCACGTCCAATGCCCATTTCCCAGCTGTTCCTTTGTGCTGCTGCTCCTTGTGCTGTGGCTGCCGTGGCCAGCCCGTATCCCAGAGCCGGTGCCTGTCCTGCCGCAGTGTCCAAACGCGGCCCCCCCGGCGGGCAGGGCCGGCAGCTCCACGGGGCCGGGCAGCGGCCGGGGCGTCCCGCAGCCTCCTGGGGGCCGGGGGCCACTGCCGGGCCTGCAATTGCCGGGGGGTGCTGGGCTCAGGCAGCGCCCGGCGCTGAGCCCCGGCTGCCCCACAGCCCCGGCCCGGCCCCGCAGCTCCCCACAGGCCCCCAGCCCGTGCTCCCGGTGCCGCCCCTCTGCGCCCGCTCCTGCCGCTGCCCAGCACAGAGAAACCCCCTGCAATCCTGACCTCCTTGTGTGCCTGTCCTGGCAACCGGGGATACAAAGGATCGGCATCAGCTGGCAACTTTGGAGGCTAAGAGCCTGCTGAAAAACATCCCCATCCTCAGTATTTTTCTCTTCGTCGTCTTTGTCATCATCCTTTTTCTTCCCACATAGATTCCTGCTGCTTCTTCTTGCCTGAACCATATTCCTGCACACTCCCCTTCACCCAATCCCTTCCCAGCACACCAACACCATCCATCCCCTGTTGTCTAAATCCCTTCTGAACTTCCCTTATTGCCCCCCGTGGGTGTCCCTGTCCTTGATTACCTCTGGGAGAATGTGCAAACTCCCTCCACATGCTCCCAAGGGACCCTTCAGAGATATTTTGGGATCATCATCCCTTTTGCCGGGAGCCCTTCCTGGCTTTCCCTTTCTCCCCTGCATGGGTGTCCTGCCATGTTTAGTCCCCGAAGATGCCACTGCAGTCACTGCTGAGATTTTCAGTGCTCTCTGGCTGCCGACTCTTCCCAGCCCCCCTGATCTGTCACTCGTCTGTCTCCTGGCCCCAGCGCCCCCCGGCAGGGGAATTTGGGGAGGTGGGAGGGGGGGAGCGCCAAGGCCGGGCCCCCCCGCGCTGTGGTGGCGGCAGCGGCTGCAGTGGGGAGCGAGTGCGGGCGGGAGCGGCCGAGAGCCCAGCGCTGCCCCAGCCCGAGCTGCCCCAGCTCCATCGCTGCCCCTGCGCTGGGATGCTGTGGGTTTGGGGGGAAGAGGGAGCCGGCAGTGGGTACTGGGCCTGGGGGCAGCAGGAGAAGGGAAGAAGATGCAGGGTTGGAGAACAAAATGGTCAAACGATGCCTGTGGGAGGAGCAGGTGGGAGTGTGCGGAAGGTGGAGGAATACCAGGAGGAGGAGGAGTGTGACAAAGACTGGGGACACAGGAGGAGGAGCAGAAACAGTAAACAGCACAATGTTCCACTCCTCCCTTTATCTGCAGCCTCTCCCCTAATGCCAGGAGTGTTGCACCTCCACATGCAGCAGGTTAGCAGAGAGAGGGATCCATGATTTTCAGAGAGGTGAATCTTGGTGTTTCTGAGCTTTTTTGGGCTAAAAGTTGGTGCTTTGGTTTTTTGCACGGGCTGAATCTTTATATTTGGGAGGGGATTTTGGCTGAATCTTGATGTTTGGGGGATTATTTAACTGTGTTGTGTTGTTTGGATGATTTTTGGGATGAAGCTGGGTGTTTTGGAGGTTCTTACAGACACAACATGCCCAATGACTTCCATGGATGAGCTTGGGCAAGGAGGAACTCCCTGCCTAAGGCCCTCTTCTCTTGCTTTTCCCCAAACCAGGATATTTCATTCCCAAGGCGTTGGCAGATGGAGGAGGTAGAAAAGCCCTGTAGATCCCTCTCGAGGAGGGGCTGCAAACCCAGCCCAGGGAGCTGCGAGGAGAAAAGACCCTCCCTGAGCCGGGAAGGCGGCCGGAGATGCAGGCAGAGCTCAGAGCTGGTGGAGAAGCCTCCTGGAGGGGAGAAGCCCCACAAGTGCTTGGAATGTGGGAAGGGTTTCAGCTACAGGTGCAGGCTGATCGAACACCAGAGGATCCACACTGGGGAAAAGCCCTACAAGTGTGGAGAATGTGGGAAGGGTTTCAGCCATAGCTCCAACCTGATCCCACACCAGAGGATCCATGCTGGAGAACGACCCTACACCTGCTTGCAGTGTGGGAAGAGCTTTGGCGACAGCTCCAGCTTGAGACGACACCAGCGCATCCACACTGGGGAGAGGCCCTACGAGTGTCCCAAGTGTGGGAAGAGGTTTCAGACCAGCTCCAATCGCCTCCTACATGAGTGGATTCACACAGAGGAGAGGCCCTTCCGTTGGCCTGACTGCAGGAAGGGCTTCAAGGAAAATGGCAACCTCACTGTCCACTGGCGCATCCACACTGGGGAGAGGCCCTACGAGTGTCCTGAGTGTGGGAAGAGCTTCTCACAGAGGTGTAACTTGACCCAACACCAACGGAGTCTCCACTAAGGGAAGCCCTGTGAGTGCCCCGAGTGTGGGAAGAGCTTCGTGCTCTGCTCCAGCTCCATCCCCCATGGGAGGATCGGTGTTGGATGATCCCCAGTGACGCCCGTTGGGCAGAGCCCTGGTTATCCCCGTTGGGTGGGGGAAAGGGGTTGGAGAGATTTCTTTCCCTTCTCCTTGTGCTGCTGTGATTTGGTTGGTAATAAATTCCCTCGCTGTGCCCAGGCTGGCTCTGTTGTTCCCGTTCCGGTGCTCGGGGCGGGATCTCTCCTGTTCCTTCTCTCAACTCCCGGGCCTCTCCTCAGCCAATCAGAGAATGCGATGAAGAAGATTTAGCCAATCAGAGAGAGCAGCTCTGATGACTCACAGGTTGCCGGGCAGACCCGCAGCACCCAGTGTTCCCCACCTGGGCAGGTTCTGCAGCGGCTGCTGGGACAGGAGCTTTGTGGGCAGAGAAAAGGGGGTAACACTGAGCCAGGGGTTCCCAGGGGGAGCACACAGGCTCTGGAGGAGGGGGCCCACGACTCGTTAGGACCCCCTCTCACCTCCTTGCACAGGTAGATGCCGAACTCCAGTGCCAGGAAGATGAAGCCCAGCACGGAGCCCCCAATCCCCATCAGCACCTTGGTGTCGATGGTGTCTGGCAACATCTCTGGGGGTTCACAAGTGTCAGAACCCCCCCAGACCTGTCACAGATACCCGAAACCCCTCTAAGCACCCTCCCAATTGCCTCCAGCCCACGTAGGACCCCTTAAAATCTCCTCCCAGTCTCTTTCCAGCACGACCAACCTCATTCCAACCCCTGCTTTTCCATCCCTGATCTTCTTCCATCCCCTCCAGGCAAACTCAAATCCCTCCCAGTTACACCCAGCATCCCCAGACTCCCTCCCAGTGCCCACCAGGATCCCCGGAACCCCATCCCACCCTCCTAACATCCTTCAGACTCCTCAGCCATTCTAGAACCCCCAGCCTTACTCCCAGTTTAAACCAGGCTATCTCAAACTCCTTCCCAGTTACTCCCAGCACACCTCAATTCCCCTACCAGCCCCCCCAATACCTCCCCCACTCCCCCCACACTGTGGGGTCCGGGCCGTGCCCCAGTGCCGGCTCAGGGGGTGCTCCAGGCTGACGTGCTCCACCTGGAGCTGGAGCTGACCCCGTGCCGGGGGGGTTTCCAGCAGCACCAGGAGCTGGTAGAAATCCAGTCCCCATTGGGGACCAGGTCGGTGGCCACCACATGCCCTGAGAGCTCCTGCTGGAGCCACCTGGAACCAGCTCAGCTGGATCTCGACAGGGTAGAAATCCATCACGGAGCAGAGCAGACAGCCGGGGCCGGGCTGGGAGATCGAGTGCCATGGTGAGATGGATACACGGGGGGACACTGGGAGAGAGTGAGGACACACTGGGATCAGCTGGGGGGAACTGGGAGAGGGCTGGTGTGGCACTGAGAGGGACTGGGAATGAAACTGGAGAGAGTGGGGAAACATCGAGAGAGAGTGGAGTGGATTGGGGCAATGGGTGACAGGGTGGTGGTCTGGAATTGGACTGAAAAAGGACTTGGAAATGGAATGGAATGGCTGTGGACTGAGAGGAATTTGGAGGGACTCTGGCGAAACTGGGAAGGACTATGAGGATACCAGGAGAGACTGGGATGGACTGGGAGAGCCACCGGAGTCACTTGGGGTGAGGGGCAGGAGGCCCCGGGGATGGGCACAAGAAGGGCTGATGTGTCTCGGGTGATTCCCAGGGAGGTTTTGAGGGGCTCCAGGGTCATTCCCAGGGCAGGGCCCGAGGGGACACGCTCTGCCCCACGCTCACCTCTGCGCTCCACGAGGAACGGGCTGGACAACTCGTAGTTGTGCCGGCAGTGCCTGTCCACCGCAGCCCGTCTGGACTCCATCCATTGCGGGTCGCTGTTCCAGTGCCTGGCAGCCTTGTCCCCAAAGGAGGTGTCCCCACGTGCAGCCCCACATCGCTGCCCAAGTGCAGGAACTGCTCCCGGTTGGAGATGTTCCTCTCCACGAACCTCAGCCGGTCGGTGCCGTGAATGAAGTGACACTGGGACTAAACCATCTCCTGGAACAGCGCTGTGTGTGCAGGACACAGGTCCGGGGGTGTCCCCCCAGCAGCCCCCCAGCAGCCCACAGTAGCCAAGAGCTCCGGGGCAACCCCGACTCCGCATCCCCAGTGCCCCACGGCCGGCATGGGACCCTTCTTCCCGATGTCCCAGTTCCTCTTTTCCAGGCTTCTCTGTATTTTCCTCCCCCTTTCCCAACACTCCCCAGTCACCAGCCCTCCCCAACATCTGTTTGGGGGTCCCATCTCCCCATTTCCCTTTCTCTCCCCACTGTTCCCACCTTTCCCACCACTTCCCTTCCCGCCCCTCCCGCTCACCCGAGAGCTCCGCGCCCCCAGTCCGGGGGGCTCCCAGTGGCACCAGTAGGGCCCCAGCTGCCCCACACGCCCCATGGCCAGCGCCGGGCAGGGTCTGACACCTCCCCCGTGCTGGAACTCTGGAAACTGAGGGGTTTGGGCTTTCTGTGCTGACAGGCATTGAACCCCAGGAAAACACTGCTTTTGACCTGAGGCCGTGAAGAAGGCTTCCAAAATTGAGTGATAGAACTGGGATCACTGGTGTGTAGTTTGAATAGAAGTGTGTAATGTGCCATGGTGGAAAATTTAGGGCTTGGGGTTTTAGAATATATTAATATATATGTATATAAAGCAAGATAGAGATTTTAGGGTGGCGGATTCTTTCTTCTTCACCTTCTTCACGGGTCTAGGTGGTACTTTTGTAATTAGATAGAAAATTCCCCATTTCAGGTCACAGGTGATTGGTTGTTGGGTTAATAGTAAAAAGTATTTAGGTGTCTGTTCTTAATTGGAGAGATTGGCCCTTAAAAGGCCTTGTAGAGAGAGAGATACGTGTCCATTTTTAGCCTGTTAGCTAGAAGTACTGTAGAACTCACTGTAATATAGATAAGAATTAATAAATATTTGAGTCGGAACACGAAATTCTGTCTGTCGAGCATTTAATCCTGACTCTGGAAGAATAAAAAAGATGACAAAACGGGATACTCCCCTCCCCAAATTCTCCTGGCGGGGGGCGCTGGGGGCGGGGCGCGGGTGGAGTCCAGGTGAGGAGCTCTGGGCGCTCTGGGACTGCCTGAGGAGTCATCAGCGCCGCGCGCTCTGATTGGCTCAATTATTTTGGTGCCTTCTCTGATTGGCTGAGGAGAGGCCCGGGAATTGAGAGGAGGACCGGGAGAGATCCTGCCCCAGGCTAGCGGTGGAAGAACATCCAATTAACAAGGCATGCAGATCATTTCCCAGCGGTGCCCACACTCCTGTAGGAACTAAATGCACCGAGGATCTCACGAGGGTCACCAACTCTCTGGCGGCCAAATCCAGCCCTGCGCTCCCTGCGGGTGCGGGCACTCTGGGAAGGGCTCAGCTGCGGGTCAGATGGCCGGAGAGTGGCTTGGTGGTCACCTCGTGTGTGAGGCAGTGATGGGCTGGGGAGATGCGTGGACACTGCACATAATCACTTCCAAGCAAAAATCATTCCAGGAAGGAGTAACAGCTTCTGACAGAGACCAAGTGTTGCCACCAGGTGCTCCTGCCAACAGCCGCCTGCAGAAAGGAGCACACACACCAATGCACGTGGGCTTTGGCTGTCCTCTGGCAGAGAAGTCCCCAGGGGACACAGGTCTCTGTGGCAGGAGCAGGCACCAGCATTGGCAGGCCTTGGGGGCGGCAGGTCTCCTTTGGCAGGGACTCTGCCACACCTGCTGATTTCACTGCTCCCAGGGCTCAGAGCAGCATTCGTGCCCTGGGCCATACGTCCCGTGTCTGTGTCACACTCCTGTGTGTGTGACGGCCACCCAGCACCGGGTCTTGTCCCAGAGAGGCCCCGGCAGCTGCTGTGGAAGGCCCCGATGCCCTTCCTGCTGCAGCTGCATCGGCAACCGTGGGGGCTCCTTCTGCTGCCCTGAGCAGGCAGAGCAGAGGAGCATCTGCTTGTTGTTTGAGCCATTCCTAAAATTCCTGTTGGGCTGTCCTCGAACCTTGGGGGAACGTCTTCCTTGCAAGCTGGGCCACTTTGGGGGGAGGGTGGGGGTGTCCCCAGGGCACGTGGAGGTGTGTCCTAGGGCTCTTTGTGACACAGTGCACCGTGGTCACCGTGCAATAGGAAAGGGACAGAGCGTACAAGGGTGACCCTTTGTGACACGTCGTGACATAGGTGCTGGCGGTGACACGGCCACACCACAGTGCTCGGTGCACTCGTCGGGACAGGACGGAGAGAGCGGTGCTGTGAGGAGCCCCCACACAGCCAGCTTGTTCCCTACTGACCCGGAGCTTTTCCAAAGCGTTTCCTCTGCAGGTGGCCTCGAGGACAGACTGCAGGACACGGTGTCCTGTAGCCTTCCCAAGGCTTCTCTGTTGCAGGTGCCTACAAGGCACAACTGCAGCACTTGCTCATCTGGAGCTTTTCCAAGACATCTCTCCTGCAAGCAGTCCCAACTCCAAACAGTGACATGGAGCAGACACCACCCAGAGTGCCCAAGCTGGCCTGGGTGAAGGAGGAGGAGGAGGCTGCAGCTCCCAAGGCAGAGCAGCCTGAAGAGCTGGAGCAGATCCAGCTGCTGCAGGAGGGTGAATAGCAGAGCTGGGTCACAGGGCTGGTGCCTGCAGCCAGCTTAGCCCCATCCCATCCCATCCCATCCCATCCCATCCCATCCCATCCCATCCCATCCCATCCCATCCCATCCCATCCCATCCCATCCCATCCCATCCCATCCAACATGCCCATGGATAGGACAGAAGAGGGGCTGGTGCTGAACCCCCAGGCAGCCACACCCCATCCCTGGAGCATCCCAGGGCTGTCCCTGCCTGGGAATGCAGGGCTGGCCTGTGTTCTCCGGCCTCTCCCACAGCCCCTCAGCCCTGGCTGCGCTCGCTCTTTGCCAGGGGCCGCCATGGACCCGACACAAGAGCAGGACCCTGCCCGTGGCCGCTTCCGCAGAACAGCGCAGGTACTGCAGCCATCCCCACCTGGGCTGGGCCTGCTGTCACTGCTCAGCCCAGCACCGTGCTTGGAGCACTCCATGGATTCTCCCTCTCTTCCTGCCCTTCTCCTGCAGATGATCTATGAATTCATCATGTGCATTTGGCGGGAAGAGACCACCGGTGTGGGCACTGGGCTCTTGGCAAACTTTCCCCTCTTCACTGCTGAGACCGGGGCTGCCATGCTGGATTTGCTTGTGGAGAAGGGTGTCTCCAATCCAAAGCAAGTAAGCAGCCTGTGGCCAGGAATTGTGTGGCGCCTCAAGCCAGCTCTGCTGGGTTCCTTCAGTCTTTGAGGCCCAGCCCAATAGGGTGGGAAGGGCAGCACTTCTCAGGGGAAGCTGGGGAACCTGCTGCTCGGGCAGGTGTCCAAGTCTCCCCGGGCCTTCTGCAGGTGCCAGCCATGGTGAGGTACATCCACAAGTGGCTCACGGCCAATGAGTCTGCTGGGCACAGGCTGGACAAGGCCCTTCTGGAGCTGACCAGGGAATACCCCTGCGATGTGCTGATGACTCTCTTGCGCTGGGCCCCATCGGGTGACAGGTACGGCAGCCCCACCTGCCTTGAGGGTTTAGGGTTCCCCGGCCCATTACCCTGTAGAGCCTGTCCCTGGTGACTGCCGGACAGGGGGACAGTTCCAGGAGCCTCTGGCTCCTCCGTTTGCCAGTGCTGCCATGTCAGCCCCTGAGCGTGCTGCCACGCTCCCTCCCTGCCCCTCAAGATGCCTGCACCCCCGTGGGCTGGCTGGGTGCTGCCAGCGAGGGCCGGTGGGCAGAGGCAGGGCTGACGGCCAGCGCGGGCCCCTGCAGCAGCCCAGGCCACAGTGCTGTGGCCCAGACCCCCCTGACACAGAGCTCTGACCCCACAGAGCTGCTACGGCCATGTGGGGAGTGATCATGTCCTCCACTGGGACTGCGGAGCCGGCACTGCAGATACTCCTCAATGTGCTGAACGCCTGGCCAGTGGACAGTGTGTACACCTCCGATGGGGACAGCACAGGAGTCTTTGCCCTGGCTGTGAGTTCCTGCAACTGACCTTGGCTTGCCCCTAGGCCACCTCTCCAGCAGCTAGCTCTCTGTCCTCCCCCCAGCTGCATCTCTCTGCCTCAGGCACTGGGCTGAAACCTGCCTTAGGGGCAAGGTTCAGGGGCACCAGGCTGGGTGACCCCGAGGTGTCTCCCCGGCCTCTCCCTGGCATGCTCGGGCCCTGCCACACGGATGTCTTGGCACTGAGTGTTGTCTCTGGGTGGTTCATTCTTTCCAGGCAACCGTGACCCTGTGGAGGGTCTTCAACCTGACCTGGTGCCCACCTATAGTGTTGGAGTATTTTCCCCGTCTCTTTCTGTGTCTGCTCTTCCAAGTTTACATCAGCGCACTGGATACGCCAGAGGAGGTTGATACCTTCTGGAAGGGGTGCCAGGAGCAACTGGGCCTTGCCACCAACCCCCAAAGGTGCTCCATCCCAGTCCTCCCAGTCTCCCCATCCCTTCCAAGGCAGGAGCCAGGGCTGCCAGCATCACCTGGGCTTTGCTCTGCACACAGGTTTGCGGTGCAGACCCTGAAGGTCCTGCTCTGCCGAGTGCAGTGTGAGCGTGTTGTGGTAGCCATGGAAGGCAAGGCTGGCTGGGACACGCTGCTCTGTACTGACACCCACCACTATGCAGTGGGACTCCTGGCCAGGTGAGACCCCCTTCTCCCTGCTGCCCCCGGCACTTGTGCCCAGGGTGCCCCACACAGTTCCCATGGGCAGGGGTGAGAGGGCTTTGTCACAAAGAGACGGACGAGCAGACTGGAAAAGGCTGGCAGAGGAGGGTGCCCGGGAACAGCCGCCTACCAAAGCGCCCACGGGGTGCTTGGGAAAAGACCAGAGCTCCGTGGGTCACTCCTGGGAGAGCTTTGCCCTCTCGGCTCAGGGACAATGATGCCTTTTCCCCCCACCAGGGAGATGCGCTGTGTCTCCATGATCTGGTGTTGCAGCTTCATCTCCTGCCTCTTGGAGCTCCTCAGCCAAGACATTTCAGACTGGCAGCTGCCTGCCATGGCGTTCCTTGTGGAGGTGAGCCCCATGGGCAGCACAGCTGAGCTGCCTCCCACCTCTCTGCCCTCTCACAGCCACAGCTGCCTGGGCCGGTGCCCGTGCCCTGTGCTGCTGCCTTGGCTCAGGCCTGTGCAGTTCTGAGCTCCTGCCAGCTGGGCACCCCGGTCACTGCTTTGTGCCTTTCAGGTCCTGGACCTCCTGGACATCAATGAATGGGGTGACAGCCTCCTGGAGATCATGGCAAGGCGCCTGCAGAGCACGTCCAGGGAGATGCGTCGCCTGGTGCTCAGAGGCCTCGTGCAGCTCAGCAAGGACCCCTCGATGGTGAGAAGACAGCAGCGGCTGAAGCTGTGCGGGCAGCGTGGGGCTGGGGAAAGCAGTCCCTTGGGTTTGGCTGGGCTTTGGGAGCTGTGGCAGCTGCTCCCAGCTCTCCTGCGTTGCTGTTCAGCTGCCCGAGTGCTTCAGGACAGGCCTTCGGCCCCTGGGCTCCACGGCAGCAGCAGCAGCAGCGTGGGCTTGCCCTGCCTTGTCTTCCATGCAGAACATTCGAATGTACAGCCTGACAGAAAGCCTTGCGGACCTGTTGCGGGATGCAGATGAAGACATCGTTGAGATGACCGTCGCGGTGCTCAGCTTTCTGCTCTCGCACAGACACCTCGCAATACCCAGCCCCATCGCCCTGCGGCTGGCTGGCGCGCTCTGGCCACTGCTGGACAACGTAAGGCTCTGTGCCCCCAGCCACGGCCACTGGGTGCTGCCCCCAAGTGTGGGGCCCCATGGATTTTTGGGCCTGTGAACAGAGGGGCCTGGAGCAGCTGATGAGGAGGGCTTTTGCTTCCTTTCCAACAGGACAACCGCCATGTGCAGCTGCTCTCCATTCGCCTCTTCCAAGAGGTGATGAGGTTGGTAGCGGCCAAGGGTAAAAAGCCCCTCAAGATGCTTGTGAGCAAGAGCCTGCTGCCACTCTTCTTCAACTGCCACCATGAGAACATGCGTGTGGCAGAGGTGAGGACTCCTGGGCGCTGCTGTCCTCCTGGCAGGGGGCTCAGCTGTCTCCCTGCACCCGGGCACCTCATGGGCTCCAGCCTCCTCCTGGCCTTGGCACAGGGAGGCAGCTCCTGTGCCCTGGGCTGCGGTGCCATCTCTGGGTCTCTGCTGCTCTGCAGGCCTCTTGTGAAACGCTGCTTTCTGCACTAAGCTTCCTGAAGAGGAGAGATCTTGAGCACCTGCTGATGGCGGATCAGATGTGGAGGTTTGGCGAGTGCTTGGTAAGAACGCTGCTCCCTTCCCTGCGCTGCCCACGCGGGCTCTTCTCCAGGCTCCTCTGGCCCCAGGGCCGGAGCTGATGGAGCCCCGAGCTCCATCAAGCCCGCGGCTTGCCGGGCCCTCTGCCCCGCTCAGGGCTGTGCGGGCAGGGCAGGCCGGGGCCAAGGGACAGAGCCCGCGCCAACCCTTCCCTCCGTGCCCTGCCGCTCTCTCCAGCTGGCACAGGACAGGAGCCGAGCGGCCGAGCTGCTGCGCCAGGCGCTGCCGTACCTGCGGAGCCCACAGGAGCCCCTGCGAGAGGCGGCCGTCAGGTTTCTTGGTGAGCCACAAGCCCGGCTCCCTCCCCGCCCCGCCGCAGCTCGGCCCCAGCCCCGCCTGCTGCCCCGGCAGCGCCATCCGGGCCGGGGCTCTGGAGCCCCGCCTGCCCTCGGCGCCGCTGCCGCCCTCTCGCAGCCGTGTCCTTGGGCGTCAGGATGCGGCGAGGGCCGGGCCTGAGCCCTGCAGGGGAAGGCGCTGCTGTGGCCGCAGGGCTGGCAGCGCCGCTGCGGGGCAGCTGTGCGGCTGGGGCCGTGACAGGCTCTGTGTTGGCAGGGATGGCCGGGCGGTTCCTGAGAGAGCAGCAGCGAGAGTTGCAGCTCATGTGCAGGGGTGAGTGAGGCCAGCGGGCTGTCAGCGGGGGCTGGCGCTGGCAGCTGCGTTCCCTGCCCCGGCTGGGAGGGCTCTGCTCCCTGCGCGCACGAGGGGCGGCGTGGGCAGAGCACAGAGACCTTCCAGGGGCCTGCGGGAGGGACATTCGTGGCCAGCGTCTTAGAGCTGATCCTTGCTGTCTCCTGCTTCCTCCAGGCCATGGCAAGAGCTGCCGTGTGGGAGGGATGGAGCAGGAGGGTCTCCCCAGGTCCCTGCAGATGCAGGCTCTGACTGTGGCTCTGTTCCTCTCTCTTCCAGCCCTTCAGGACATGACAGATGACACCAGCCCTGCCATCTCATGCCTGGCTCTTCAGACTCTGTACATCAACAGAGTTGTACAGAGCATTCCCTCCTCCCGACTCCAGCAGATGCGAGATGGATTCCGCCGCCTCTGGAAGTCACGGCCTTCCCTGTGTCGCAGGGGCTGGTTGTCCTGTGTGAGCACTGTGGAGAACTGATCCGGGAGGCTGCGTCTGCTGGGGCCACCTGAGCCTGCAGGGAACACCTCTGCTCTGCAAGCACTTTGTTTCACACCAGTGTAGGATTAGTAAATTGCTGTTGTCATACACAGAGGTAGAGGAGCTTTCTTTTGGTGCCCAGAGTCTTCAGGCCAATGGGGAAGAGGGCAAAAAGGGTGCTTGTGCTCGGCAAGTTGGCCAAGCGTGCGGTGTGGAAGGGAAAGTGGCCAAAAGGCCCTTGGCCTTTGGTGGTTCTGTGGAAGCCTTAAGGCTTCTGACAGAGCGGGCGGGCAGAGGCCGGAGCTGCGGCGGGGATCCCTGAGAGACCGGTCCCTGGAGATGGCCAGCACCCCTCTGCCAGCCTGGAAGCGCCATCTGTGTCCTGCCCGTGTGTTGCTGGCTGGATTGCTGAGGGCTCTGAGGTGCCTCTTGATGGGGCTCCTCTGGAGCTCCTTCAGCAGCCAGGCAGGCCTGGGGGAGGCGTGGAGGGCACGGGACAGTGGGAGGCCATGAAGGGCTGCGGTGCTGCCAAGGCCTGCCCGGAGAAGGCAGACCCCACTAAAAATTCTGTCCCATCTTTTTTTACAAGTCCCCTTAAGGTACTGAAAGGCAGCAATCAGGTCTCCCTGGAGCCTTCTCTCTTTCATGATGAACACCTCCAGCTTCCCAGCCTGTTTCCAAAGCAGACAGGCTCCAGCCCTCAGTTCATTTTGTGCCTCCTCTGGACTAGCTCCAACAGGACCATGTCCTTCCTGTGATGGGACCCAGAGCTGGATGCAGTACTCCAGGTGGGGTCTCATCAGACCAGAGGGGTGGAATCACTTCCTTCAACATTCACTCCTTTGGATGTGTCATTGCTGGCTCATGTCCTGCCTCTCATCTAGCAGCACCCACAAGCCCTTCCCGGCAGAGCTGCTCTCCATCCCTTCATCCCCCAGGCTGTGAGATCAGCTGGGCTGGGACTGTGTCACAGCCCTTGGACAGAGCTGCTGGGCAGGATGAGCTCCCTCCCAAAGAACATAGATCCCACTCCCCACAAAATTCCACCCTCGCTGTGAGGTCACAGCAGGCTGTGATGTCCCAGAGGTGCCAGAGCCCCGTGGTTGCACAGCACCACAGGCACCGAGCAGTCAGGCCTTGAGCACAACTGCTGCGGCAGCAGCGGCGGCGGCGGCAGTGGTGCTGACATTGGGACAGCGGTGTCAGGACAGCGGGGGCAGCAAGAGCTGCGGGACTGGCACAGGGCAAGGCACCATGGCCCTGGCTCTGCGCCTCTTCCTCCTGCTCCTCCTGGCACTGGCCCTGCCTGCCAGGGCTGCCCAGGCAGCTCCGTGGAGAGCACAGGGAGCAGGTGAGCTGGGGGCCTGGCTCCCCTTTCCTGGGACAGCGCTCCCTTCTCCCCAGGAAGCGTTGCGGATGGTTTTCCATAGGGCTTTAGGGAGGTTTTCCTCTGTGGGAGGGAGAGAGTCCGCAGGGGCCCTGGGCTGGCCCGGTTTCCCCTCCAGGGACGTTGAACAGGGCATGGAGAGAGTGTGGAGAGTGACCAGAGCCAGCCCAGAGCTCCCCAGGCCCCTCTGCAGCTTTGGCCATGGCCATTCACATCTGGCTCCCACATCCTCACCCTATGCATACACTTGAAGTTCAACTATTTTGCTCTAAGGTCTTCCAAAAGCCAAGAGCCAAGACACAGGAGACCAGAAATCTCTGGAGGCAGCCAGACATCTGGACCAGATGCTAAGTGATCTGGAGAGACGCCGTGGTGGGTGCATTTCCCTTCCTTGCACTGCCCAGTTCCCTAAGGCAGAAGGGGATCCCAGCACACCATGGAAATGCTTCTGATCTGTGCTCCCTTCTAGGTGAGGTTCCTGGGAAGGCTTCTCAAGGAAGTTGGGTGGAAGATGATTTGGAACTCTTGGGAGCTTCTGCAGGCAAGTTCTTAACTTCCCCTCACAGCAAAATCATTGACAACCTGGCAGAAACCAGGTGACAGAAGCTTGTGTGGCTGTGGAGTTACAGGTGTGTCTGCAGGGAGCACTTTGGCAGTTCCAGAGCTGGATGCTGTGCACAAACCCAGTTCCAGTAGCAGGGGTGAGCATTGAATCCCAGGCTGAGCCCACAGGCTGAGCACTGCTGTTGTGGGATCCATTCTGTGGGCTGGGGGAGCTGTCACGGGGCAGGGAGGGTCGGGGCTGGCAGTGGCTGCTCAGGGATGGGTTGGGCGCGGCTCCCTGGAAGCAGCGACTGCCCAAGCAGCTGCGCTGGCCCCGGGCTCTCCTCCCGGCTTCCTGGGCTTTGTTGGGTGGCACAGCCTGTGCCAAGGGGTGCCAAGGTGCCTGCAGGCCCCAGCTCTGGGGCAAACAGAGAACGTCCTGGCCGTATGCAGCGAGCTGCCAGCTCAGCAGTGGAGCACAGCACGGGCTCACGCTCCCCATTGCTCCCACAGATGTTATCCCTGAAACAGGAATAGATGCTCAGGATCCAGAGCGCCTTCCAAGAATTGTCTGCCCCCAGGATGTGCGCAGGACCTGCATGATCGGCACAGCAGTGACAATGTTCACTGTGCCACTTGTCCTGCTCTGCTGCTATTTTGGCATTCGGAAGCTCTATCAGATAGGACGGTAAGTTGCTGATTTTTCTCCGCAGTTTTATTAAAACTCTGCTCATTGCATTGGTAGCCTGGCTCATGGTCATGCTGCTGTGGAGCTGTGGCAAGTCCCTGTTGTCCAAATAACTCTGATAAGGGTTCTGCTGCTGCCCAGTGCTTTAATTGGCCTCTTAATTGCTGGGCCTTGTCCTGGGGAGCCCGCTGGGGCTGCAGCCAGTGCTGGCTCCCACCGAGGCTGCGTGGCCAAGAGCAGCCCCAGGAGCAGCGGCAGAGGCAGAGCAAGTTCACAACAATATTTGGGAATGCATTTCAGGATGGGAATGTGGTTATTTAGCAGCTCATGTAAAGTTTCATGGTAATAATGATGTTACAGGATGAGCAAATTTTCTACAATTCAGTGTTTAAACAAATCCAACCCGATGGAGGTTTGGCTTTGGTCTTGAGACTTTGCTCTGTGTGTGAGCCCTGTTCTGGACTGATTTTGGATTTACTTTTGGGTGAAGGCTCATCCCAGCCCTGACCCTTGGCAGCTCTGGGCTCAAAGGGACAGCTGAGGCTGCACTGCACATGACTGGGGTGCAGGGCTCCATTATCAAAGGGCTTTGAGAAGTTTAAATTACTGAATTTTTACTACATGGTTTTGTTTATGAAATTAATCCACTTTTTTTAAACCTAGCTTTAAAAAAAATTCTTTTCTATTGCTTTTACCAGTTATTTGATCTAGTGAATTATGGCATAATTATCCCATGGCTGAATTAGAAGACTGTAAGTACTAGAAAATGAACTAATTTTTACACTCTTCTGTCTTTCACAGACTTATGCTGGTTTGATGTGACCAACAGAAGAGGTTTTTGCTTGCTTTGAATTCAAACAAGGAGCAAAGCTGGAACCTGTTGAAATGAGTCTCTTGACTTCACAGCTAAAGCAAACTGCCAGGGTTCTTTTTTTTCAGCTTTGGGTGGGGATATAAAAATATACCAGCAGCATATACTATAAATAAATATATACTAAATACATAGCAACAAATAGTCCAGTAAAGTAACAGATCTAAATGAGGGGTTTGGTGTGTTTGCTCACCAAGCCCTGAGTTCCTCAGAGCTGCAGCTCCCTGCTCTCTGTGCAGACAGAGGCTGGCTATGGGTGACAGTGCTGTGTCTGGCCTGGTGCACACCAGCTCCACACAGGAGCTAAGGGATTATCCTTGCACACTCCATCCTGGAAGAACCGAGTTCATTGATGAATCTGACACAATTTATGGCATGGCAGCAAAAAAAAAACGAAGGCAAAATAAAGGTTAGAATTGATTTCATTCCAAACACTATATTTTGCTGTGTGTAATGCAGGTAGGAACTACAAGTTTCCTATTCATGCACAATTTGTTAGAGCCCACAGTCCTCAAAGTCACAGGGCCTTGCAGAGCTGTGTGTGAGATGACTTTAAAAACAAAAACAACCTTTATGTGCAACACCTGTCTTCAAAACTTTACAATCCAAATCACAAGCTGATTCCTACTGGTAACTGGAAAAAAACCCCAAACAAATAACAAAACCAAAACTGTGACCCAACAAAACAGGCAAACAAAACAACCACCAAGAAAAAAATCAAAACCCATATAAAAACCCCCATAAATACAGCAAAATATAACCATCAGGTGAAGGAGGCAGCGATCAAAGAGCAACAAATGGCCAGAGGAACTACAGAAAGGACAGATAATTAGAAAGGACAGGTAATCAGTGGCTATGGCACCAAACTAGCCAGGGGGATCTGAGATACAGTTCTCACCCTTCTGAAAACAAAGTAAACAGAAAATAAATGATGATGATTGTGAAATGGGACTCTGCCTGTTTAGCTTTAATATATCCATTGTGTGTAAATTCTGTTTGCCTTGTTAAGTTACATCATCTGGCAAGGGTGTTTTTCTGTCCAAAGAAAAACACTGCAGTGTTAGAGGAGGCCAGCTTGGAAAATATTAAAAGCAAGAGCTAAAAATAAAGTACTTGTTTTTAGTGTGTTGTTTGGTTGGTTTCTGTTTGTTAATGGGTTTTCTGTCTGTCTTTGAAAGCAACCCCTTGGATGTTAATGCATGTAACAAGTCCTTTTTAAAGGGCTGTCTTTGCAAAACATCTGCCAATTTTGTGATGCAAGACAGAAACGGCTTCCCTTGGGCTACAGCTGGAAGGGCTTAAAAATGTGTTCCAGGAACTCGTGATATGACAGAGTCTGATTAACACAGTTTACTGTCATCAAGTGCAAGATGTAAGTTATCAATAAAATACTCAGAGTGTACTCTAACTTTGGGGTCTGTGACTCGCACTGGTGCTGCTTGGGAACTGTTCCTCCTCCCCTCCTTCCTCATCTCCCTCATCTCCTCTTGGAGGCTCACAATTACAGCAGAGACATGAGCCTGCACCGGGCCATTGCTCATACTCTCAAAATTTCTAAGCTTGTTAGCAACAGAACCCACTGTCTCTGTTATTATCAGCATTAATTGTTGCAATGAAGGTGGTGTATTGAGATGGGCCCGGGTCTGCCAGATTCCACAACATCTGCCCTGTGCACCTGACCTTGTCAGGGTCATTGTCATGCTGTCCATCCCTCCCAAAGAGCACCTCCAGCACTGCCACTTCTCTCAGCTCTTGGATCCCTTCCTCAAGGGTCTTCCAGCACATTCTATGGTGGTGCTCCTGCATTCTCTCTCTGTGGACAAACCTCTCTCTCACACTCATTAAAAGCCACTCCCAGAGGGAGAGGACGCCTGGCTCCCTTACAAATACCTGGTCCACACCTGAGTCCTGGGTCAAGGCTCCCAAATTCCTTGCCTCAGGACCATCCAGTTGCACGCCTGTACCCATAAGGTCTCCCAGACCTGCAGTAACCAGGTGGTAAAAGCCTCACGGCCTCGTCACTCAATGTCTTTTTGCAGAGTATGGAGACTTTTGTATGACAGGGACTTGGTGATGATCTCAACCTCTGGCTCCCCTGCTGGTTTTGAGGGCCCTCCTTTCTTATCCTTATTAAGAAGGTGCTTTGTTTTCATCTTAGACTTCTTTGTTTCCACAGGGGTGACTATTCCTCTCTGTGAGTGTCCTTGCAGTTTAGCTGGAACCTGGACAGATGTAATGTCTGTGAGTTCCACTGCTGCACCATCAGACTCTCCCTCTTTAAGGCAGGGGGAGGGTTTCTCACCAGCTGGGGAAAGGTACTCCTTCAGCATCTGGCCCATCTCACACATCTCCTTCACTAAAACACCCACCCAATCCGGGTGTTTCATTTCTGAAGTGGGCTGTGGGGCAGGGTCAGTCTCTGCAGCAGCATCCCAATTTCCTGGGGTAGGTATCAGGGTTGTTATCCAAATCAATCTCCCCTTATCTCTGAATGTTAAATAGAACAGGTTTAACAGGCATATCAGCAACACCAGCCACTGTAAATGCATTAGCATTTAGAGAAGATTTGAAGCCTTTGAAGCCTTTGAAAACTGGTGGGGTGGACCTAAACGGTGGCCTGGATGAAGGGAAGGGAGAAAATCTCCCCTTCTGTTTTCCTCACAGTAAGTACCATTATTGAATTAAACCCCAAAAACACACAGTTAGAGTGCAATAGCTCTGAATCCACGTTGCCATCTTCCAGAGGAAGTTAAAAACCCATGAACTCCTCACCTTATCAACCCACAAAATGAACTGGATAATAGTCACAGTAGCCTTAGTGATAGGACCCATGTTCAAATAAGGGCCTGCAAATGGGAGAGATGTAGCTGTGACCACGTGCAGCCCAAACCAGGGTAAGCTGGACAACATGGTGCCACCTAAAACACAAAATCAGGTCACTCAAGACCTGTTATTGCTTTTCCAGCCTTTCCACTCAATGCCCACAGGTTCTACCGTTGGATGCCAAAATCACTCCTGATTTGAATAAAAGACAGGTGTGTGCTAGGGAAAGCAGGGCCTTCCCTTGAAATGGAGAAAGCAAATCCCTCCCTCTGAATGAGAACAATTTTGAAATTAAGGGGCTCTCAGGCCAAGACATGGGGATAGGAATGACAGTTCTTTACTATTATATCTAAAAAGGCAAACAGAACAACAACTCTGAATTAACAAGAAGCAGAACAGGAACCCAGTTCCAGTCCTTCTGGGCCTCAGGCACTTTTCCCCTGTGCTGCAGTCACCGTCACCGCTGGCAGTGAGCGCTGGCAGATTCCCGGTGGACGGGGCAGATGTGACGATCCCGGCACCTGCAGGGGGCTGGGGGTGATGGCAGCTGTGTCCCAGATGGGAAGGGATGGAGGAGAGGCAGGATGCTGGGAAAACAGCAAGCTGAAGCAGGAGGGCGTCCAAGCAGGGCTGCGGGGTCCAAAACAGAGAGGCAGCTCCCGGCGTTGGGATGGTGGGGGGGTAGCAATGACCTTTCTGCTCCGAGAGCCAAAAGCGAGCGAGAGCCAGCAACTGCCCCCCACCCTCCTTTACCTGCTTCCAATCTCACCGTGTTCCCCCTTTCCCTCCCCCCGCCCTCCGAGAGAAACTCCCCAAAAAACAGGGAGGCTCTCCCTGGTGCTGGGACCCAACCATCAGTGCTTCTTAGCATGTCAATGGGAAAAAAATTCCACAGGCAGAGAGGAAAGGAAAAACCAACCCCCAACAGACGCTTATCCAGTTCTTCACTGATTTGAGGTTTATCAGCTGTTGCAGACACTGGGATGATGGTACAATGTTTTAATGCTTGTTAATCATCTAATTTCACAAGTGTTATTAATTATATCTGTTATCGGAAATGTTTTGGATTGGTGTATTAGAATTATTCCCAATTACTGTAAGTTTTTGGTTTTACTACATGTATTGTATTGTTTTGAACTTCCCTTCATGTTCATGGCAAGAGTCATGATTGCTGTTTTTAAAACAAGGAAGGGGGAATTAACTCCTAAATATTTACATATTTATAAAGATTTTTTTTGCCATATTTATTCCAAAAAAAGGTAAAATATTTTTTGTAAGGCTCTTCAATTGAATGTACAATGACAAAGTCTAATTAATTCATTAACTTAAGGAGAAGGTATGCATGTGTTTTTATCATCAACAAGTTCAAAGTAGTCACCTGTTCATTCAGCCAAACATCAATTGCCTCCAAGAAAATTAAGCCCGGTGAGAAGAAAAAGAACCTAATCACCATGCAGCCTTCGTGGCCAGAACAAAACCAGAAGCAGGACTGCCAAGACATAGCTGTGTCTGGAAATTTACAGGCAAATTGCCAACAAAAGCCTTGTGTCAACATCATGGAATAGTGTTCCTACTAACCTTCTTCAGTTATTCCCTGTTCCGGGATCCAAGAGCACATTCAGTGATGTCAAAGATCAACATTTCCAGCTAATGGACTATTTGGACTTTAAAACAATGCCCATTTATTTCCATTTCCCTAGGAGACATTGGACATTATTCTTTTGTTTTCTCATGCTGTGAAACCCTGTGTCAATGACATGATAGAATTTGCTAAGTTTTGTTGATTGTAATCGGTCTTTTATGTATCTTATCCCATATCTAACAGATAACCTTATCTAACCATATCTAACACTAATAAACTTAATGAGATAACACCCTCACAAGAGAGAGCTATTTTATCATCAGAACATATGAGCCTTCTTTGAATTAATGAAAAAGGGTGAGATGCTGCAGTCAGGTAGACAAATTATAAAAGGCAGGCTTCATAAAATCAGGTCTTGCTCTCTGCTAAATTAATAGCTAGCCTGTCACTTCTTCTATGTGCAGCTAAGTTACTTGCTTGTTCCCAGTTGAAAACAATCCTAAGCATGAAAACAATTAACACAACAAGCTATTCTGGTAAGAGAACCATTTGCACCTGCAAGAAATAAGAAATCTGTCGTGCTGGGGACAAGGACGTTCATTCCCTTCCAGGAGCCCAATGCCCGGCTGGGGCTCCAGGGCAGGGGGTCCTTGAGCAGCTGCCCCAGAACCTCCGCCAGGGTCTCCCAGCGCAGCCGGAGCCGCTCGGCCTGGGGTCCCCAAAGGCCTCAGCGAGCCCCAAGTCCCTGCCAGGAACCCTCAACTCCCTCCAAGCCAGCATCCCCCACAGCCCCTGCAAGTTCCCCCCATGGCACCGGCTGTGGCCGTGTCCCCACATGTCACTGGCCATGTCCCACCATGTCCTCACCCATGGCTGTGTCCCCACCATGTTTCCATCCCTGTCACTGTCCCCCACATCTCCATCCATGCCTGTGTCCCCCCATGTCACCACGAATGGCCACGTCCCCCTCCATGTCCATGTGTCCCCATGTCACTCTCCATGTCTGTGTACTACCGTGTCTTTGTCCCCCATGTCCCCACCCATGTCTCAGTTCAGTGTCTTTATTTTTATCCCAGGGTTTGATGTTTTAAAGGGATGAAGAGAAATGAAAAGCAAATGCAGCCCAAAATAAAAGGGCTTCTGTGTCCATGCTGGCTGAGAATCCAACAGGGAAGGCGTGAGGGAAGAATACTTTTGGAGGTGTGTCCACTGCACTGTCTCCAAAATCTTGGTCTTTGCCCCAGTTCATCACCATTTTGCTGTGGAAAACACCCTTGGACAATCAAAAAATCAAAAATCAAAATCAAAATCCTGGAATCTCTGAGAATGGAAAAGACCACCAAGACCATTCAGTATTGCTTGAAGCCACCAGAAGATAGGACTGAAAACAGAAGATTTTCTGGGGTTGAACATCAACAAATTCACTCTCCCCAAGGAATTCCCAATGTTGGTTTCCATCCCGATGGACGTTCCTGTCCCTGCATTCATCCAGGGAGACAGGATGATGCAGAGCCCCCCCAGCCACGTGTCTTCCCAACACGGATCACCAGGACCACGGATCCCCAGGGCTCTGCCCAACGGGGGTCACTGGGGATCATCCAACACCGATCCTCCCATGGAGGATGGAGCTGGAGCAGAGCACGAAGCTCTTCCCACACTCGGGGCACTCACAGGGCTTCCCTTAGTGGTGACTCCGTTGGTGTCGGGTCAAGGCTGAACTCCTGGAGAAGCTCTTCCCACACTTGAGACACTTGTAGGGCCTCTCCCCAGTGTGGCTGCACCGGTGCCTGATAAAATGGGAGTTGTGCCTGAAGCCCTTCCCGCAGTCGGGGCAGCGGAAGGGCCTCTCCTCTGTGTGAATCCGCTCATGTACAAGGAGATTGGAGCTTCTCTGAAACCTCTTCCCACACGTGGGACACTCGTAGAGCCTCTCCCCGGTGTGGATGCGCTGGTGTTTTCTCAGGTTGGAGATGTGTCCAAAGCTCTTCCCACATTCCAAGCAGGTGTAGGGCCGTTCTCCTGTGTGGATCACGTGGTGCTGCATTAGACCAGAGATGTCTCTGAATCCCTTCCCACATTCCTCACTCTCATAGGGCTTTTCCCCCGTGTGGATCATCTGGTGCTGGATCAGATGGGAGCTGTAGCTGAAACCCTTCCCACATTCCAAGCACTTGTGGGGCTTCTGCGTTCTACGAGACTTCTCCACCAGCTCTGAGCTCTGCCTGGATCTCCGGCTGCCTTCCCGGCTCAGGGAGGGTCTTTCCTCCTCACAGCTCACTGGGCTGGGTTTCCAGCCCCTCCTCCTGAGGGATCCCAGGAAATTTTCCTCCTCCGCCATCTGCCCACCCCATGGGAATGAAGAATCCTGGTTTGGGGAAAAAACAAGAGGGGACTGCCTTGAGCTAGCGGTTCTTCCAACCGATGTGCAGCTGAGGAAGACACTGGGTATCCTGTGTTTGTAAGGACCTCCCAAACACCAAGATTCAGCCCAAAAATCCTCCAAATATCAAGACACAGATCAAAAACTCCCAAAAAACCAAGATTCAGCCAAAACCCCCTGCAAAATATAAAGATTCAGGCCCAGCAAAAAAACAAAGCACCACGTCTTAGCCCAATAAAGCTCAGAAACAACAAGGTTCACCCCTCTGAAAATGGTGGATCCCCCTCTCCAGTCACCTGCTGAATGTGGAGGGGGGGGCCAACACACTGGGACTGGAGGGACGCTGTAGGTTTGGAATCCTGTGCTGCTTCCCATTTCTGCTCCTCCTGTGTCTCTGCTTTTCCTCACATTCCTCTTCCTCCTACTATTCCTCCATCTCCTGCACAATCCCACCTTCTCCTCCGATATGCATCGTTTGATCATTTTGTTCTTCAACTCTGCTTGTCCCTCCCTCCTCCTGCTGCCCCCAGGCCCAGCACCCACTGCCGGCTCCCTCTTCCCCCCAAACCCACAGCATCCCAGCGCAGGGGCAGCGATGGAGCTGGGGCAGCTCGGGCTGGGGCAGCGCTGGGCTCTCGGCCGCTCCCGCCCGCACTCGCTCCCCACTGCAGCCGCTGCCGCCACCACAGCGCGGGGGGGCCCGGCCTTGGCGCTCCCCCCCTCCCACCTCCCCAAATTCCCCTGCCGGGGGGCGCTGGGGCCAGGAGACAGACGAGTGACAGATCAGGGGGGCTGGGAACAGTCGGCAGCCAGAGAGCACTGAAAATCTCACCAGTGACTACAGTGGGATCTTCGTGGACTAAACATGGCAGGGCACCCGTGGAGGGTAGAAAGGGAAAGCCAGGAAGGGCTCCTGGCCAGAGGGATGATGATCCCAAAATATCTCTGAAGGGTCCCTTGCGAGCATGGTGAGGGAGTTTGCACATTCTACCAGAGGTAATCAAGGACATAGAAACCCAGCAGCACAATAAGGGAAGTCCAGAAGGGATTTAGACAACAAGGGCTGGATGGTGTTGGTGTGCTGGGAAGGGATTGGGTGAAGGACAGTGTGCAGGAATATGGTTCAGGCAAGAAGCAGCAGGAAGAATCTTGTGGTAAGAAAATGGAAGATGGAAAAGAGGAGGAAAGGAAAACTCTGAGGATGGGGCTGTTTTTCAGCAGGATTTGATCCTCAAAAGTTGCCAGCTGCTGCAGATCCTTTGTATCCCCGGTTGCCAGGACAGGCACACAAGGAGGTCAGGATTGCAGGGGGTTTCTCTGTGCTGGGCAGCGGCAGGAGCGGGCGCAGAGGGGCGGCACCGGGAGCACGGGCTGGGGGCCTGTGGGGAGCTGCGGGGCCGGGCCGGGGCTGTGGGGCAGCCGGGGCTCAGCGCCGGGCGCTGCCTGAGCCCAGCACCCCCCGGCAATTGCAGGCCCGGCAGTGGCCCCCGGCCCCCAGGAGGCTGCGGGACGCCCCGGCCGCTGCCCGGCCCCGTGGAGCTGCCGGCCCTGCCCGCCGGGGGGGCCGCGTTTGGACACTGCGGCAGGACAGGCACCGGCTCTGGGATACGGGCTGGCCACGGCAGCCACAGCACAAGGAGCAGCACGAAGGAACAGCTGGGAAATGGGACGTGCAAGCATCGAGATTAGCTTTTAAGCATTTTCCTTGGGTCACTGCGGAAAGGAATGATTTAGCAGAAAGCTCAGCAGCTGTCAGAGGATGAGCACCCCCAGGCACTGAGGGGGCTGCAGGAGGGGCAGAAGAAGCCCCTGGAGCAGTTGGTCACAAAGGCACAGCAGGGGAATGCAAGAAGGGAGGAGGAAAAGGCCAAGGGGAAGGCAAAGGCCATGGCAGAGTTTCTACAGCCCCTGAGGGATGAACCCCAGGGCCCAAGGGGGCCCCAGCACCCAGGGGCTCTCACATCCTTACACCATCTTCAACCAGGTGCCCTCCTCACACTGACACCATTCAGTCCTTGATGGCAAAGATGCTTTCTGGGGATGCCCACTCACACAGGATGGTAAACTGGATTTTGCCTTTGAGTGGGAACAAGAGGTAGAAGGGAAAATGGAAAAGACATGGACGGTCCTTCTGCAGGGATGCAGGGAAGCACCAGCCTTATTGGGGCAAGCCTTGCAGAAAATATCACAAGAATTTACCCCACCCCCATTGATTGGGTTAATGCAGGATGTGGATGACTTGCTGCAATCAGGAGGACAAGAAGTGGTAGAAGAAGCCTCTGTGAAATGGCTGAATGCTCAGGCTAAAAAGCGTTTTCGAGTATTTGAAACAAAACAGGAAATGGTGGAGAAAAGGGTTAAATATTTGGGACATATTTTGACTAAGGGTTTGAGGTGTATTGACCCAGAGAGGGACCAGGGAATCTCAGAAGTAATCCAGGACTAAAAAGCAGGTGCAAGAATTCTGAGGATTAATAGGAAATTGCAGGACCTGGATTGAAGATTCTATGCTCTAGTCACAACATTGTATGACTTTTTAAACCCAAATATCCTCAGTGTTGTGCTATGGGCAGGAGAAAAGGGAAAAAACCTGAGAAAATGGAAAATAACAAAATGATTGGACCACCAGCTACGTCTCCTCCAGACCGAGAAAAAGAAATTTGAATTCTATGTGTGTTATAAGTGTACATTATACTATTGCCTTTTTGCAAATATTAAAATGAATGCTATATGTTGGAAAACATTGCTGTATGAATATAGTTTCTTTTAGTTCTGCAATTAACAAAACTTATAAATAGTTGTGTGATAAATATATTTTTCTTGGAGTATAATGTAAAAATCTTTTGTTCATGTAACTAACTCAGAGAATGGTAAAAAAGATAATCAGGAAATTCTTCACATTCCTGGATTATGGGACACCAAAACACCAGGGAATGAAAAAATAATGATTTACAGGTTGGAGGACAATGATTCAGAATAATGCATGAAGGTCTATGAATATGCAACATGTTGCTGCATTTAGGAAGTGTTTTCTGAGTCAGTGTGTGTCCTTGGCTGAAGGCCAAGCATCCGGCCATTATAACCTTTGGCCAGAGCCAGGGCAGATATTCAATTCTCTCCCTTGGAATTGATCTTTGCAATTCCTTACCCTGGGAATTCTCCACCTAGTGCGGGCTGGAGATAAGGGATGTATATTTCAAGCAGTCTGTGGCCAGAATCCTGTCTCTCGTGAAATCTCTGCCACAGGAAGCTGGGCTGGCACAGAGCCTGCCTTGGCACTTTGCTGTTCACAGCATCCACCCAGGACTCTGCCTCTCAATTGCACTCACACACTGGGCTGCCTGCGATTCCACTGTTGCAAAATACACCAACTCTAAATTTATTTAATATTCCATTTTACTAGTCAGGTTCGGTTTGCCTTTGTCTTAGGAAAGAAATTTTAAAAGGTATTTTTTATGGACTGTCAGACCACTCAACAGAGATGAGTTTAACATCTCAACAAACTGGGAATAGCCCAAAAATACCCACAAAGATAACAACATTCAATAAAACATCAAGGAAACATCAGCAAACATCAAGGAACACCCACCCCAGACACTGCCCCTGGCCCAGATGGAGACACCTGGTCTGGAAAAGACTGAGAAGGAAATCCAGGAATGTGGATCTAATTAACATCAGAAGAGGAGAAATCCGTGTGCATTAGGAAACCAAATACTAAGAACTACACAACCTGGAAGAAATGAACACTAAACCAATTGATTTCAATGGGTCCAGACTCTAAAACGTTTAGGAAAATTCTAGGAAAATTCACATCTCATGGAATGATTTTCTCTGCACACCCGGGCTATCTGTGGATGAAATTATTTCTGTTGCTCATCATGACCAGAATCAAGTAATGCCTTGACTCTAACACTAAAGACATTATTGAAGAGTTTTTGTTTTTCCTGCAGTTTTAGTGACAAGATTACACCATTAGAAAATTTTTTCATATTAATCCAACTTTTATTTTATCATTTAGATTTGGACCAGGGGTGTGACAAGCAATTTTTACTCCTAGGAGAAGATGTAGAAAAGACTTGCTTGCACTGGAATATTTTTCTATATATTTGTGGCTGACTCTTAATGATGGCAGAATTTCGTAATGGGTTTTTCAAAGCTCACCTTTAAGTTGCATTTTGCAAACTTAGAAGAGTATTAATCCTAAGGCTTTAACACATAAATAGTTAATACAAAATCGTTTAAAAAAAAAGAAAAATAAAGCAGATTGTGAGAGCGCACGTGTGAATCACCTAAAGGCTGCTCTGGAACAAAGGCATCCCTGCCAGGCAGCCAGCAGAGGAGCTTTACAAATGCAAATTAACATGGCTCGGGAAAAGTGCAGACAATGCCCAAGGGCCTTCTTACCTGTGGGAGGAATTGGGCTGATTCCCTCTGCCCCTCAGCCCCAGCTCTGCCTGCTTGCACAGATGGAATTTGCACAACTAAAGGCAGAGCCCATAGTGAGGATATCTGACTGCAACAGAAATTGGTTAAGCTGCAAAGGGAAACAGCAAACAAAGAATGTTGTGGAAGCTTAATGAAAAACAGTGTGGGGGGGGAATCATCCCTCTCCCCAGAGCACTGAGGTGTTCTTGCTAGTCCAGAGAAATGAGTTGGGAATCCAAGTATTTGATGATTTCATAAGATAAAAGTGGTCAATTGATGCAGCCGTGGCAGGAGGGAGCACCCAAAAATGGGAAAAAGATGAACGGCCACCAGAACAAATCCTACAACACCATGGACCAACCCCTGGGATCCCTAACGAATTCATATCAGGACACAGAAAATCCATCCATAATTTGAGTGGCAGAATTAGGTTTAAAAGTATCCTTGAAATAATAACCAAGCAGACAGCTCCAGCTCCTGACCTTCCTGCTGACCAAGCCGCTGAAATGAGGAACGAGACATTTCACCATGGGATGGAATCAGATTATCTACTTAGAGAAGAAGGAGGAGTTTGTGGAAAAGTAAATCATTCAAATTGCTGTTTGCAAATAGATGATAACCGAAAAGTGGTGAAACAGATAACAAAGGAAATAAGAAAGTAGCTCATGTACCAGTGCAAAGAGGGAGAGGATGGGAATGGGACACGTTTTCGTGGTTCCCTGGCAGACCATGGCTTAAACGAATGCTGCTCCTCCTCTGACGTGCTGCAGCAACTCTCAGCTTTTTACCATGCACGACGCCTTGCGCCAAACAGGATGCAGGAAAGGAGATTGAGTCAATGGAAATTAAAAGTTTGTAAAGGCAATTCTTGAGAATATGAGAAAAGGAGGGATTGCAAGCAGTAAGATTAATATCGTAGTAGAAGTGTATATTAAGAGGGACATGCAGTAGGTGGATCGGGAAGTCTGAACTTTCCGAAAACGTCAGCCAGAGGGGAATGGGAGAGGGAGATGCAGACGGAAAAATGAGGATAAAAAGGAGGCTGCGTTTTAGAGACCGCATGGCAAATGCCGCATGGCCTCTCTCTTTGTTCATCAATAAAGTCACTTTTACAGGACTCCTCTGTCTCCTTTGGGTACACAAACCTCTGGCCACGGGAATTTTCCCGCACAGCCCCGGGCACAGGGCAGACACCTCTGTGCCACCCACAGCAACCGGGACGAGCCAGCGCTGCTCCGGCACCGGCTCCTGCCGAGGCCCCAGCGGGAAGGAGACCGCGGGCAGCCGCTCCCGCAGCGCCCTCAGCCCAGCGCCAACACGGGCCGGCACCGGCACAACCAACCCGCCAGAGCCCCCTGCCGCCCCCTCGGCCCGCAGCGAGCCCCGAGCCCCCGCACAACCGAGCGCGGCTCCCACCTGCGCTGGGGCCGCCTCCGAGCTCCGCCGCCGCCTGTGGCTGAGGAATTCGATGGGATGTGTTGCCTTAACCTTTCTGACCACTCCCAGCCCATCTATGCCAGCATTCAAGCCCTGAAAGAAGGTGTCAATAAACTTCGGGTAGATCATGGGTACGACTGGCTGAACTGGCTCTTAGGGCACTGAGGACTCACTGGCTGGGTCAGGAATTTAGTTAAAATAGGTTTGTATGTATTAGGCATCATATTATGCATTGTAGTAGTTATTCCTTGTATTTTACAGTGTATTAAGAATTTAATCGACAAATCGCTTAAGAGTGTATTTTTAGTTAAAAGAAACGGGGGAGGTGTGGATATGGGTAATGCAAATGAGACTGAGAGTACTGCAGATTTAATCAGCAAATGCAGCCTGACAACGAGGATGCCTGGCAAGAGCAAACAGAGACCTGACTGCAAGAGGACTGGATCAAGTCTGGGTTATGGGAAATAAGATTTTACTGAGTCCAAATGTAAAGTTTGTCTATGTGAGAGTTTGTCTATGTAAGGTTTGTCTATGTGATTGCAGTAAAATATTGCCAGCCTTCCTGTAAATGGTATATAAGCAAATGTAGTGCTCAGTAAAAATTGTGTTTTGATCACCATTCAGTGTCCCTGTCTCTCTCCCATCGTCGATAGTTCAAGTACTCCCAGTGGGGTCCTGGAAAGAGAATGGTGGCACATCTACTGCCTGCTACCCCCCTCTAGGCAATATTCAACTGTTTCGTTCACAGACTCATCTTCCAGCACTCTTAGTGGGGTCAGCAGAGCCACTTCCCACTGGTGGGGGCAAAGAGCACCCTCTGTGCCTTTGTGGTGGGAGCAGACAGTGTTGTCTCAAAGGAAAGGTCAAAGAGAGACCAAGCTGGACCTCTGCCTCCTGTCCCTCACCCCACAAGGGCAGGAGGGCACAAAACTGAGAATCCTTTTTTCTTTTTGGTCCTGTCTTTCCCAGGAGCTTGACTAGTTTGAAGGAGAGGATTAGAAGGATTTCTTGAGGATCACTGCCAGTGCACAGCACACATGGCATCCCTCACCCCTTACATCATCATGGGATGGAGGGATAGGAACCAACCACAGCCCTACCCCACTGCTCCAGAAGCCAAAATCCCATGCAAGCATTTAGTTATGGCCTTCTTAGAGAACCACATTCCCACCCAAATCTTCCCCTCTGCAGCAGCTCATTCCCACAGGAACTGGCAGAGCAGATGGGCTTTGGACATTGGCTGGCTTCCATTGCACTCCTTGCCCTGGAGCTGGCACGGCAGGAGAAGGGCTCTGGTGAACCTTCTCCTCCTCCCATGTAGGTTCTAACCCAGCTGCCAGAACTTCAAGTTCTCAGAGCACTTCTGGGCTCTGAGCAGCGGCCACGGGAGGAGGAGATGCAACTCCAAAGGCAGCAGTTCCCAGGCCCAGCTCCTGCCATCCCAGTGGGGCTGTTCGGTGGTTCAGGAGAGGAAGGGAAGGGCAAGTGCAGGTGGCAGTAGCTCATTTCCGACTGAAAGAGAGAAAGATAATTTATTCACTTTGAAATCATTGCATTCAAGCTCTGATCTTAACCTGAAAGGGAAGTAACACCTTATTGTGTTTAATTTGGGTGGAGAACAACTGTTACATTTGATGTGGTAAGCAGTTCAATTATCAGAGGGAATGTGTACAGCAAAATTAGTGTTCACAGAGAGAGAGAAAAGTCAGGACGTAGCAAAAGAGAGGAGGAAAAGAAAGCACACCCCAAGCCAGTGTTTTTCCCAATCCAGGGTTTTCTGTTTGTAGGGAATGGGTGCAGAGTAGCTTTCCCTTGAGATTCAGGACTGAGGGGCCAGAGCTAGAAAGGTTGTTCAGTGAGAAATCCCCTCTCCCAGATCTGTACAAGAGCTGTTCTTTAGCTTTTACATGGATGTTTAAAACCTGACATATCCTTTGCTCATGTGACTCATCCCACGACCAGTAAACATAGCTGGACTTAATTACTCTCTTAGTCTGTTCTATTACACAACTCTGTATCATCTTAAGTTCTTTGGTGTTGGAGTCATATTTCCACCGGGCTAGTTTTCTTCCCAGGGGGCTATTTAAGGGTATATCTGTTGACATATTTCCATTTCTTTTTCCCCTACTGAATTCCTTCCTTGCTCTTAGTCCCATTCTTCCCGCCAATCACCGGTTCTCACAACAAAAGCTGCATTCCGGATGGACAATTACAGGTCCTTGAAAGCAAAGCTGGACTACCAGGAATGTTTTTACAGATCAAGATCTGATTTCTTAGGAGCATTAGTGTTAAATAAACGAGGATTTTCTCAAGAACTGTCTGAATGTTCCCACTGTTCTGGATTTGACTGGGCTTCCTTTCTTCCCAGAAAGTGGCACAGGGATGGGATTGGATGCAGGATGGGAATGCTGTGTATGACAGGGAGAGAATTTGGTTGTGGCTAAGCAAGGCTTGCCCTCCTCAAGGACTCTGCAGGGTCCTAGAAGCCACTCAATATCCCATGCTCTGCCATCGAGGAGGTGACAAAGAGCCCGGAGGGAGCCTGTCCAGGACAGCCAAAGGGACTGGACAGAGGGATATTCTCGGTGCTGGGAGCACCTGGATGTTGGACCAGCCAGCTCCTGCTGCCTTTTGGTGGTGCCTGAGCAGGGCTGTGACAATGCCAGGGACATCCTGCAGTGACATCTCCCCTGTCCGTCTGGGCGTGCGCTCGGTCCCAAAGCTCACCCTGATCCTGATCTCAATCTCACTCCATGTTGAGACACACTCACTCTCCTGGATTTAATCTCATCCCAGTGCCAGACTCGTGCAGCCCCAGAGCCAATCACAAGGCCAGGCCTAAGGCAAATGGCACATTTAGCCTTAACCCCAATTCCAGCTCTAATCTAAAACCTGGCCCTAATTGGAAAGTCCAGCCCCAATTCCAGCCCCTCCCAAATGCTCAGCCCTAAACCAAATGCCACGTTTAGCCCTAAGCCCAAAGCCAGCCCCAATTGCAACTCTAAGCCCAATCCCAATGGCAGTCTCAAGCCCTAAGGGCAGCTTTGAGTGCCAGCCCACACTCCAATGCCAGCTTTAGCTTGAATTCCCAAACTCAGCCCCAGTTCCTGCCCTAAGGCCAACACCGTTCTTAGTCCTAAGCCCAATGGCAGCCCCAGTCACACTCCCTAGCCCAAGCCTGGCTCTAATCTCAAGGCCACTGTGATAAATATATTATACTGTTGGCTTTAACAATTGTTAGAGTGAATACTATGTGCTTTCTAAGGTTGACTTTTGTAAAAGAAGTTTTCCTAAAGTTTAGAGATCTTTTAATGCATATTTTTTCTTGTGAATGCTGGTGAAGAGTTCTTGTAATGTTAACATTTAACCAGTGAAGGAATTCACACCTGTTGAATGTATTGAAAAGTAACAAATGATGAGGACTGGAAAACTGCAAATGCTTGTAAAAGGTAGGACAGGGGAGAAACTCAGTTTAAGTGTTTGAATATGTATAGCCTTTTGTAAATATGTATTGGGCTGATGCAATACCCAGGTGGGCAGGGGGTAGTCTCTGCCCTCACCGATTCGGGTGGACTGGCACTGGCTCCATCCCCCTCTGATCTAGGGGGGGCCAGTGCAGTCGCTGTTGTTACAGATGAGCAATGTGGTGGTTGGCTCTCACAATTAAAGGATGAACAGTGTGTGTATGTTAAGATAAGTTTTGTGGATGTATAATGATGTTATTGTAATATATCCTCCCATAGTCCTCTTTCCCCTCTCCCTTGCCTTGTTGTCACGACATGGCTCAGGCAGTCGGGGCATTTGGGGAGGGCCGGCTTGTTCCTACACCTGACCTCCAGTGCAGATGTAAGAAAGGAGTCTCCAGCAATGGACGGCAGAGAAGGAGTTCAGCGACAAGACTTTGGGAGGGGGCAGGGCCATAAAAGGCAGAACATCCATTCTGTAGGGGAGCACGTGGGGGTTTAGTCCTGCGCTCCCAGCGCTGATATTTCTCCTACTTCAGTCTTTTGCTGTATTTTTCTAAGGTTTAAGAAATTGCTGAAAGTTTTAAAGGAGCAAGCACCGTTTCTCACACCCTGCACTGTAGGGGTAGGAGGTGCAGCTGGATGGAGGGAGGCGTGTGGAAAGCTGGTTTGAAGGGTCTCCATTTACTTCTCATTATCCTGCTCTGAGTTTTTGTAGTTTTCTGCCAGAAATCTGTCCCCTCCCCCATTGATTCCCATGAATTTAGGTCAGTTTTCTGTTTTGGGGAAATCAAAGCCATGCATAGACACTCCTGATTAGGGGGTAGCAGCAGTGAGGCTCCAGGGTTTCCCGATGAGCCAAGCCAGCGAACACGCAGGGCTGGGAAAGGCGTGCCGGGAGCTGCGGAGAACTTTGTTTGTGTTTCCAGGCCAATGGCGGCTCGGGCCCGGGCCCGTTCCAGGGCTGTTCCTCATCTCCGCCTTTGCCCTCCCACAGCCCGGGGGGCCCTGAGAGCGCGGGCCGAGGCTGGGCCGTGTGCAGAGCCCGGCCCTCGCTGCCATTGGCTGATTGTGCCAATGTCACTCCTGGTTCTGGCGCGCTGATTGGGCAGAGCAGCAAAGGCGCCATTGTGGCAGCGTCTGTGCGGGCCCGGCAGCGGCGGCAGCGGCCGGAGCCCGGGGAGGCGGCGGCGGAGCTCGGAGGCGGCCCCAGCGCAGGTGGGAGCCGCGCTCGGTTGTGCGGGGGCTCGGGGCTCGCTGCGGGCCTCGGGGGCGGCAGGGGGCTCTGGCGGGTTGGTTGTGCCGGTGCCGGCCCGTGTTGGCGCTGGGCTGAGGGCGCTGCGGGAGCGGCTGCCCGCGGTCTCCTTCCCGCTGGGGCCTCGGCAGGAGCCGGTGCCGGAGCAGCGCTGGCTCGTCCCGGTTGCTGTGGGTGGCACAGAGGTGTCTGCCCTGTGCTCAGGGCTGTGCGGGAAAATTCCCGTGGCCAGAGGTTTGTGTGCCCGCAGGAGACAGAGGAGTCCTGTAAAAGTGACTTTATTGATGAACAAAGAGAGAGGCCATGCGGCATTTGCCATGCGGTCTCTAAAGCGCCGCCTCCTTTTTATCCCCATTTTCCCGTCTGCATCTCCCTCTCCCATTCCCCTCTGGCTGACGTTTTTGGAAGGTTCAGACTTCCCGATCCACCTACTGCACGTCCTCGTTAATATGCACTCCTACTACGATATTAATCTTACTGCTTTCAATCCCTCCTTTTCTCGTTTTCTTAAAAATTGTCTTTACAAACTTTTGATTTCCATTGACTCAATCTCTTTTCCTGTGTCCTCTTTGGCGCAAGGTGTCGTGCATGGTAAAAAGCTGAGAGTTGCTGCAGCACGTCAGAGGAGGAGCAGCATTCGTTTAAGCCATGGTCTGCCAGGGAACCCCGAAAACGTGTCCCATTCCCATCCTTTCTCTGGAATACGAGTTATTTTCTTATTTCCTTTGTTATCTGTTTCACCACTTTTCAGTTATCATCTATTTGCGAACAGCAGTTTGAGTCATGTAATTTTGCGTAAACTCCTCCTCCTTCTGTTAATAGATAATCTGATCCTATCCCATGTGAAATGTCTCCTTCCTTATTTCAATGGATTGGTCGTCAGGAAGGTCAGGAGCTGGAGCTCTGTGGTTGGTTATTATTTAGAGGATGCTTTTTATCCTAATTCTGCCAATCAAATTATGGATGGATTTTCTGTGTCCTGATATGAATTCGTTAGGGTTCCCAGGGGCTGGTCCATGGTGTTGTAGGATTGGCTCTGGTGTCCATCTTTTTTGCGTTTTTGGGTGCCCCCTCCATCCAGGGCTGCATCAATTGACCACTTTCATCTAATTAAATCACCTCATACTTGGATTTCCAACTCAGTTCCCTGAACTCGTGGCACCAAAAACACCCCAGTGCCCCAATACACCCTATATAACCTGGACAGTGACAGCACAGGTTGGAGCAGGGAGAGAGATGATTCCCCCCCACTTTTTTTAGTAAAGCTTTCCCAACATTCTCCGTTTGCTGATTCCCTTTGCAGCTTAACCAATTTCTGTTGCAGTCAGATATCCTCACTATGGGCTCTGCCTTTAGTTGTGCAAATTCCATCTGTGCAAGCAGGCAGAGCTTGGCATGTGAGACAGAGGCAATCACCGAAATTCCTCCCCCAGGCATGAAGATCATCCTGGTTCATTGTGCACACATTGCCCTAGCAGTGTTAATTTGCATTTCTAAAGATCCTCTCCTGGCTGTGCCTGGATCCAATGCTTTTATTCCAGAGCAGCCATTAGGTTATCCACAAGTGCACCCCCACAATCTGGTTTTTTTTTTCTTTTCTCTTTTTTTTTTAACAATTTTGTACTAACTGTTTATGTGTTGAAGCCTCACCATTAATACTCTTCTAGTTTTGCAAAATGCAACATAAAGGTGAGCATCGAAAAACCCATTCTGAAATTTTGCCATCATTAAGAGCCACCCACAAATACACACAAAGAAATTCCAATGCAATCTAGATTTTTCTACTTCTTCTCCTAGGAGTAAAAATTGATTCTCACACGACTGGTCCAAACCCAACTCAGAATATAAAAGTAGGATTACTATGAAAAATTTTTCTAATGGTGTAATTTTGTCACTGAAACTGCAGAAAAACAAAAACTCTCCAACAATATCTTAATGTTAGAGAGTCAAGGCATTACTTGATCCTGGTCAGGATGTGCAACAGAAAAAATTTCATCCACACATAGCCCGGGTATGCAGAGAAAATAATTCCATGAGATGTGCATTTTACTAGATTTTTCCTAAACTTTTTACTGTCCGAACCCATTGAAATCCATTGGTTTAGTGTTCATTGCTTCTAAGTTGTGTAGTTCTTAGTATTTGGTTTCCTATTGCAAATGGATTTCTCCTCTTCTGATGTTAATTAGATCCACATTCCTGGATTTTCTTTTCAGTCTTTTCCAGACCAGGTGTCTCCATCTGGGCCAGGGGCAGTGTCTGGGGTGGGTGTTCCTTGATGTTTGCTGATGTTTCCTTGATGTTTTGTTGAATGTTGTTATCTTTGTGGGAATTTTTTGGGCTATTCCCAGTCTATTGAGATGTTAAACTCATCTCTCTTGAGTGGTGCAACATCCCTTAAAAAAACCTTTTAAAATTTCTTTCCTGGAACAAGGGCAAACCGAGCCTGACTAGTAAAATGAAATGTGAAAAAAATTTAAAGCTTGTATATTTTCCAGCAATGGAATCGCAGGCAGCCCAGTGTGTGAGTGTAATTGAGAGGCAGAGTCCTGGGTGGATGCTGTGAACAGCAAAGTGCCAAGGCAGGCTCTGTGCCAGCCCAGCTTCCTGTGGCAGAGATTTCACAAGAGACAGGATTCTGGCCACAGACTGCTTGAAATATACATCCCTTATCTCCAGCCCGCACTAGGTGGAGAATTCCCAGGGTAAGGAATTGCAAAGATCAATTCCAAGGGAGATAATTGAATATCTGCCCTGGCTCTGGCCAAAGGTTATAATGGCCGGATGCTTGGCCTTCAGCCAAGGGCACACACTGACTCAGAAAACACTTCCTAAATGCAGCAACATGTTGCATATTCATAGACCTTCATGCATTATTCTGAATCATTCCCCTCCAACCTGTAAATCATAATATTTCCTTCCCTGGGGTTCTGATGTCCCATAATCCGGGAATGTGAAGAATTTCCTGATTATCTTTTTTACCATTATCCATGTTTGTTACATGAACAAAAGATTTTTACATTATACTCCAAGAAAAATATATTTATCACACAAGTATTTATAAGTTTTTTTAATTGCAGAACTAAAATAAACTATATTCATACAGCAGTGTTTTCCAGCATATAGCATTCATTTTAATATTTGCAAAACCTCAATAATATAATGTACACTTAGAACACACATAGAAGTCAAATTTCTTTTTCTCAGTATGGAGGAGACATAGCTGGTGGTCCAATCATTTTGTTATTTTTAATTTTCTCAGGTTTTTTCCTTTTCTCCTGTCCATACCACAATATTTAGGATATTTGGGTTTAAAATTCATAAAATGTTGTGGCTAGAGCAGAGAATCTTCAATCCAGGTCCTGCAGTTTCCTATTAATCCTCAGAATTCTTGCACCTGCTTTTTAGTCCTGGATTACTTCTGAGATTCCCTGGTCCCTCTCTGGGTCAATACACCACAAACCCTCAGTCAAAATAAGTCCCAAATATTTAACCCTTTTCTCCACCATTTCCTGTTTTGTTTCAAATATTCAAAAATGCTTTTTAGCCTGAACATTCAGCCATTTCACAGAGGCTTCTTCTGCCACTTCTTGTCCTCCTGATTGGGGAAAGTCATCCACATCCTGCATTAACCCAATTCCTAGGCAAATTCTAGGGATAAATTCTTATGATATTTTCTGCAAGGCTTGCCCCAATAAGGCTGGTGCTTCCGTGCATCCCTGCAGAAGGACCGTCCATGTCTTTTCCATTTTCCCTTCTACCTCTTGTTCCCACTCAAAGGCAAAATCCAGTTTACCATCCTGTGTGAGTGGGCATCCCCAGAAAGCATCTTTGCCATCAAGTCCTGAATGGTGTCAGTGTGAGGAGGGCACCTGGTTGAAGATGGTGTAAGGATGTGAGAGCCCCTGGGTGCTGGGGCCCCCTTGGGCCCTGGGGTTCATCCCTCAGGGGCTGTAGAAACTCTGCCATGGCCTTTGCCTTCGCCTTGGCCTTTTCCTCATCCCTTCTTGCATTCCCCTGCTGTGCCTTTGTGACCAACTGCTCCAGGGGCTTCTTCTGCCCCTCCTGCAGCCCCCTCAGTGCCTGGGGGTGCTCATCCTCTGACAGCTGCTGAGCTTTCTGCTAAATCATTCCTTTCTGCAGAGACCCAAGGAAAATGCTTAAAAGCTGATTTCGATCCTTGCCCGTCCAATGCCCATTTCCCAGCTGTTCCTTTGTCCTGCTGCTCCTTGTGCTGTGGCTGCCGTGGCCAGCCCGTATCCCAGAGCCGGTGCCTGTCCTGCCGCAGTGTCCAAACGCGGCCCCCCCGGCGGGCAGGGCCGGCAGCTCCACGGGGCCGGGCAGCGGCCGGGGCGTCCCGCAGCCTCCTGGGGGCCGGGGGCCACTGCCGGGCCTGCAATTGCCGGGGGGTGCTGGGCTCAGGCAGCGCCCGGCGCTGAGCCCCGGCTGCCCCACAGCCCCGGCCCGGCCCCGCAGCTCCCCACAGGCCCCCAGCCCGTGCTCCCGGTGCCGCCCCTCTGCGCCCGCTCCTGCCGCTGCCCAGCACAGAGAAACCCCCTGCAATCCTGACCTCCTTGTGTGCCTGTCCTGGCAACCGGGGATACAAAGGATCTGCATCAGCTGGCAACTTTTGAGGAAGAGAGCCTGCTGAAAAACATCCCCATCCTCAGAATTTTTCTCTTCCTCCTCTTTTCTATCATCTGTTTTCTTCCCACATAGATTCCTGCTTCTGCTGCTTCTTTCCTGAACCATATTCCTGCACACTCCCCTTCACCCGAGCCCTTCTCATCACACAAACAGCATCCATCCTCTATTGTCTAAATCCATTGCGACTTCCCTTATTGCCCCCATGGGTGTCCATGTCCGTGATTAGCTCTGTGAGAATGTGCAAACTCCCTCCAGATGCTCCCAAGGGACCCTTCAGAGATATTTTGGGATCATCATCCCTTTGGCCCGGATCCCTTCCTGGCTTTCCCTTTCTACCCTCCACGGGTGCCCTGCCATGTTTAGTCCCCGAAGATCCCACTGTAGTCACTGGTGAGATTTTCAGTGCTCTCTGGCTGCCGACTGTTCCCAGCCCCCCTGATCTGTCACTCGTCTGTCTCCTGGCCCCAGCGCCCCCCGGCAGGGGAATTTGGGGAGGTGGGAGGGGGGGAGCGCCAAGGCCGGGCCCCCCCGCGCTGTGGTGGCGGCAGCGGCTGCAGTGGGGAGCGAGTGCGGGCGGGAGCGGCCGAGAGCCCAGCGCTGCCCCAGCCCGAGCTGCCCCAGCTCCATCGCTGCCCCTGCGCTGGGATGCTGTGGGTTTGGGGGGAAGAGGGAGCCGGCAGTGGGTGCTGGGCCTGGGGGCAGCAGGAGAAGGGAAGGAGAAGCAGGGTTGAAGAACAAAATGGTCAAAGGATGCATATGGGAGGAGCAGGTGGGATTGTGCATGAGAAGGAGGAATAGTAGGAGGAAGAGAAATGTGAGGAAAAGCAGGGACACAGGAGAAGGAGGAGCAGAAAAGAGAAGCAAGACAAGTTTCCATCCCTCCGTCTATCTACAGCCTCACCCCTGCAGCCCCAAGTTCATTGCCCCCCTCCAAATGCAGCAGGTGACCAGAGAGGGGGATCTATGATTTTCTGAAGGGTCAATCTTGGTGTTTGAAAGCTTTATTGGGGTAAAAGTTGGTGCTTTATTTCTTTTGCGGGGACTGAATCTTTGTATTTCAAGGGGATTTTGGCTGAATCTTGCTTTGTGGGGCGTTTTTGATGTGTATCTTGAGGTTTGGAGGATTTTGGGGCTGAATCTTGGTGTTTCAGAGGTTCTTACAGACACAATATGGCCAGTAATTTTCTCGGATGAACTTGGGCAAAGGGGAACCGCCAGCTCAAGGCACTCCCCTCTTGTTTTTTCCGCAAACCAGGATTTTTCATTCCCAAGGCGTTGGCAGATGGAGGAGGAGGAAAAGCCCCGGAGATCTCTCTTGAGGAGGGGCTGCAAACCCATCCCAGAGAGCTGCGAGGAGGAAAGACCCTCCCTGAGCCGGGAAGGCGGCCGGAGATCCAGGCAGAGCTCAGAGCTGGTGGAGAAGCCTCATGGAGGGGAGAAGCCCCACAAGTGCTTGGAATGTAGGAAGGGTTTCAAGTGGAGCTCCGAGCTAATCCGACACCAGATGATCCACACTGGGGAAAAGCCCTACGAGTGTGGGAAATGCAGGAAGAGCTTCAGGACTATTTCTTATCTGATGCATCACCAGGTGATCCACACTGGGGAACGGCCCTACACCTGCTTGGAATGTGGGAAGAGCTTTGGGTGGATCTCTGCCCTGAAATACCACCAGCGCATCCACACTGGGGAGAGGCTCTACGAGTGTCCCCAGTGTGGGAAGAGGTTTCACACCAGCTCCGATCTCCTCAGACATGAGCGGATTCACACAGAGGAGAGGCCCTTCCACTGCCCCGACTGCGGGAAGGGATTCAACCGCAACTCCACCCTCACTCTCCACCGGCGCATCCACACTGGGGAGAGGCCCCACGAGTGCCCTGAGTGTGGGAAGGGCTTTTCTGACAGATCAACCTTTACCAGACACCAACGGAGTCACCACTAAGGGAAGCCTTGCGAGTGTCCCGAGTGTGGGAAGAGCTTCGTGCTCTGCTGCAGCTCCATCCCCCATGGGAGGATCGGTGTTGGATGATCCCCAGTGACCCCCGTTGGGCAGAGCCCTGGTGATCCGTGGTCCTGGTGATCCCTGATGGGCGGAAGGAAGGTGTTGGAGAGATTTCTCTCCCTTTTCCTTGTCCCGCTGTGATTTGGTTGGTAATAAATTCCCTCGCTGTGCCCAGGCTGGCTCTGTTGTTCCCGTGCCGGTGCTCGGGGCGGGATCTCTCCTGTTCCTTCTCTCACTCCCGGGCCTGTTCTCAGCCAATCAGAGAATGCGATGAAGAAGATTCAGCCAATCAGAGAGAGCAGCTGTGATGACTCACCGGTTGCCGGGCAGACCCGCAGCACCCAGTGTTCCCCACCTGGACCCGCCCTCCCCGCCCAGTCACGATCCCCCCGCGGGGTCCCCCCAAGTCCTTTCCTAGTACCCCCCACTAAATGAACTGGGTGTAACTGGGAAGCTTTACTGGGAACACTGGGAGCAGCTGGGCTTAGGCAGAGTTCCAGCAGCGCTGGGGGAGACCCACTACCCTCCCAAAATCAGTGTGTGGATGGATCAGGGGGTCCTGGCCTTCCGTAAGTTCATGGGGAGGGGCTGCGGCCGCTGCCGGCTCAGGAACTCTGTGGGCAGAGAAAAGGGGGTGACACCCGGCTGGAGGTCCCCAGGAGGAGCACACCTACTCTGGGGGCGGGGGAATATGAACCCCGAGTCCCCCCCTCACCTTCTTGCACAGGTAGAAGCCGAGCCCCAGCGCCAGGAAGACGAAGCCCAACACGGAGCCACCAATCTCCGTCAGCACCTTGCTGTCAGCGGCGTCTGGCGGCATCTCTGGGGGATCACAGGGATCAGGGCCACCCAAAACCTCTCACGGATATTTCAAGCCTCTCCAAGAATCCTCCCAATCTCCCCCAGCCCACCTAGGGCTCCCTAAAACATTCTTCTAATCTCTTCCTGGGTTCCTTGGGACCCACCAAAGCCCCTCCTGTCCCTTTCAAAATGCCATAACTCCCTCCCATTTGCTCCCCCCTGCCCCAGGACCCCCAAACCACCTCCCAATCCCTTCCCAGCCACACTAGAACTCACGAAGATCCTCCCAGTCTCTTTGCAGCACAACCAACCTCATTCCAACCCCTGCTTTCCAATCCCTGATCTTTTTCCAACTCCTCCAGGCTCACTCAAATCCTTCCCAGTTATACCCAGCACCCCAGACTCCCTCCCAGTGCTCACCAGGACCCCTAGAACCCCATCCCACCCTCCCCAGCATCCTTCAAACTCCTTCTCAGCCATTCTAGGCCCCCGATCCCTTCTCCTATTTTAATCCAGGCTATCTCAAACTCTCCCCCAGTTACTCCCAGCACACGCCAATCCCTCTCCCAGGTCCCCCACTGCCTCCCCCACGCCCCTCACAATGTGGAGTCCGGGCCGTGCCCCAGTGCCGGCTCAGGGGCTGCTCCAGGCTGACGTGCTCCACCTGGAGCTGGAGCTGACCCCGTGCCGCGGGGGTTTCCAGCAGCACCAGGAGCTGGTAGAAATCCAGTCCCCGTTGGGGACCAGATTGGTGGCCACCACATGCCCCGAGAGCTCCTGCTGGCCCTGGAACCATCTCAGCTGGATCTCGGCAAGGCAGAAATCCATCACGGAGCAGAGCAGGCATCTGGGGCTGGGCTGGGAGCTCGAGGGCCACAGTGAGATGGGCACTGGGGAGCGCTGGGAGAGAGCAGGGACACACTGGGATCAGCTGGGGTGGAGACTAGGAGAAATGGAAGAGGGCTGTTGTGGAAGTGAGAGGGACTGGGGATGAAAGTGGAGAAAGTGGGGGAACACTGGGAGAGAGTGGAATGGATTGGGGAACGGGAGAAAGAGTGGAGGTTTGGGATTGGACTGAAAAGGGCTTGGAACAGACTGGGAGGGACTGGGAATGCACTGGTAGAGAGAGTGGAGGTCTGGGAGTGGACTGGGAATGGAATGGCTGTGGACTGAGAGGAATTGGGAGGGACTCTGGTGACACTGGGAGGGACCGTGAGGACACTGGAAGAGACTGGGATGGACTGGGAGAGCAGCCGGAGTTACTTGGGGTGGGGGGGCAGGAGGCCCCGGGGTGGGCACAAGAAGGGCTGACGTGTCTCGGGTGATTCCCAGGGAGGTTTTGAGGGGCTCCAGGGTCATTCCCAGGGCAGGGCCCGAGGGGACACGCTCTGCCCCACGCTCACCTCTGCGCTCCACGAGGAACGGGCTGGACAACTCGTAGTTGTGCCGGCAGTGCCTGTCCACCGCAGCCCGTCTGGACTCCATCCATTGCGGGTCGCTGTTCCAGTGCCTGGCAGCCTTGTCCCCAAAGGAGGTGTCCCCACGTGCAGCCCCACATCGCTGCCCAAGTGCAGGAACTGCTCCCGCTTGGAGATGTTCCTCTCCACGAACCTCAGCTGGTCGGTGCCGTGAATGAAGTGACACTCGGACTAAACCATCTCCTGGAACAGCGCTGTGTGTGCAGGACACAGGTCTGGGGTAGCCCCCCAGCAGCCCCATAGAAGCCCACAGTAGCCAAGAGCTCCGGGCCCCCGCCACACGCCCCATAGCCAGCGCCGGGCAGGGTCTGACACCTCCCCCCTGCTGGAACCCTGGAAACTGAGGGGTTTGGGCTTTCTCTGCTGACAGGCATTGACCTCCAGGAAAACACTGCTTTTGACCTGAGGCCGTGAAGAAGCTTTCCAGAATTGTGATAGAACTGGGATCACTGGTGTGTAGTTTGAATAGAAGTGTGTAATGTCCCATGGTGGAAAATTTAATATTTGTGGTTTTAGAATATATCAATACATATAAAACAAGATGGATGATTTAGGGTGGAGTTTTCTTTCTTTTTCACCTTCTTCACGGGTCTAGGTGATAATTGTAATTGGATAAAAAATTCCACATTGCAGGTCACACGTGATTGGTTGTTGGGTTAAAAGTAAAAAGAATTTAGCTGTCTGTTCTTAATTGGACAGATTGGCCCTTAAAAGGCCTTGTAGAGAGAGATACGTGTCCAGTTTTAGCCTGTTAGCTAGAAGTGCTGTAGAACTCACTGTAATATAGATAAGAATTAATAAATATCTGAGTCCAAACATGAAATTCAGTCACTCGAGCATTTAATGCGGACTCTGGAAGAACAAAAAAGAAGATAAAACGCGATACCCCCCTCCCAAAATTCTCTTGGCGGGGGGCGCTGGGGGCGGGGCGCGGGTGGAGTCCAGGTGAGGAGCTCTGGGCGCTCTGGGACTGCCTGAGGAGTCATCAGCGCCGCGCGCTCTGATTGGCTCAATTATTTTGGTGCCTTCTCTGATTGGCTGAGGAGAGGCCCGGGAGTTGAGAGGAGGACCGGGAGAGATCCTGCCCCAGGCTAGCGGTGGAAGAACATCCAATTAACAAGGCATGCAGATCATTTCCCAGCGGTGCCCACACTCCTGTAGGAACTAAATGCACCGAGGATCTCACGAGGGTCACCAACTCTCTGGCGGCCAAATCCAGCCCTGCGCTCCCTGCGGGTGCGGGCACTCTGGGAAGGGCTCAGCTGCGGGTCAGATGGCCGGAGAGTGGCTTGGTGGTCACCTCGTGTGTGAGGCAGTGATGGGCTGGGGAGATGCGTGGACACTGCACATAATCACTTCCAAGCAAAAATCATTCCAGGAAGGAGTAACAGCTTCTGACAGAGACCAAGTGTTGCCACCAGGTGCTCCTGCCAACAGCCGCCTGCAGAAAGGAGCACACACACCAATGCACGTGGGCTTTGGCTGTCCTCTGGCAGAGAAGTCCCCAGGGGACACAGGTCTCTGTGGCAGGAGCAGGCACCAGCATTGGCAGGCCTTGGGGCCGGCAGGTCTCCTTTGGCAGGGACTCTGCCACACCTGCTGATTTCACTGCTCCCAGGACTCAGAGCAGCATTCGTGCCCTGGGCCATACGTCCCGTGTCTGTGTCACACTCCTGTGTGTGTGACGGCCACCCAGCACCGGGTCTTGTCCCAAAGAGTCCCTGGCAAGCTGCTGTGGAAGGCCCTGATGCCCTTCCTGCTGCAGCTGCATCGGCAACCGTGGGGGCTCCTTCTGCTGCCCTGAGCAGGCAGAGCAGAGGAGCATCTGCTTGTTGTTTGAGCCATTCCTAAAATTCCTGTTGGGCTGTCCTCGAACCTTGGGGGAACGTCTTCCTTGCAAGCTGGGCCACTTTGGTGGGGGGGGGGGGGGGTGTCCCCAGGGCACGTGGAGGTGTGTCCTAGGGCTCTTTGTGACACAGTGCACCGTGGTCACCGTGCAATAGGAAAGGGACAGAGCGTACAAGGGTGACCCTTTGTGACACGTCGTGACATAGGTGCTGGTGGTGACACGGCCACACCACAGTGCTCGGTGCACTCGTCGGGACAGGACGGAGAGAGCGGTGCTGTGAGGAGCCCCCACACAGCCAGCTTGTTCCTTACTGACCCGGAGATTTTCCAAAGCGTTTCCTCTGCAGGTGGCCTCGAGGACAGACTGCAGGACACGGTGTCCTGTAGCCTTCCCAAGGCTTCTCTGTTACAGGTGCCTACAAGGCACAACTGCAGCACTTGCTCATCTGGAGCTTTTCCGAGACATCTCTCCTGCAAGCAGTCCCAACTCCAAACAGTGACATGGAGCAGACACCACCCAGAGTGCCCAAGCTGGCCTGGGTGAAGGAGGAGGAGGAGGCTGCAGCTCCCTCAGCACAGCAGACTGAAGAGCTGGAGCAGATCCAGCTGCTGGAGGAGGGTGAGTAGCAGAGCTGGGCCACAGGGCTGGTGCCTGCAGCCAGCTTAGCCCCATCCCATCCCATCCCATCCCATCCCATCCCATCCCATCCCATCCCATCCCATCCCATCCCATCCCATCCCATCCCATCCCAACATGCCCATGGATAGGACAGAAGAGGGGCTGGGGCTGAACCCCCTGGCAGCCACACCCCATCCCTGGAGCATCCCAGGGCTGTCCCTGCCTGGGAATGCAGGGCTGGCCTGTGTTCTCCGGCCTCTCCCACAGCCCCTCAGCCCTGGCTGCGCTCGCTCTTTGCCAGGTGCCGCCATGGACCCGACACAAGAGCAGGACCCTGCCCGTGGCCGCTTCTGCAGAACAGCGCAGGTACTGCAGCCATCCCCACCTGGGCTGGGCCTGCTGTCACTGCTCAGCCCAGCACCGTGCTTGGAACACTCCATGGATTCTCCCTTTCTTCCTGCCCTTCTCCTGCAGATGATCTATGAATTCATCATGTGCATTTGGCGGGAAGAGACCACCGGTGTGGGCACTGGGCTCTTGGCAAACTTTCACCTCTTCACTGCTGAGACCGGGGCTGCCATGCTGGATTTGCTTGTGGAGAAGGGTGTCTCCAATCCAAAGCAAGTAAGCAGCCTCTGGCCAGGGCTTGATCACCCCAGGAATTGTGTGGTGCCTCAAGCCAGCTCTGCTGGGTTCCTTCAGTCTTTGAGGCCCAGCCCAATAGGGTGGGAAGGGCAGCACTTCTCAGGGGAAGCTGGGGAACCTGCTGCTCGGGCAGGTGTCCAAGTCTCCCCGGGCCTTCTGCAGGTGCCAGCCATGGTGAGGTACATCCACAAGTGGCTCACGGCCAACGAGTCTGCTGGGCACAGGCTGGACAAGGCCCTTCTGGAGCTGACCAGGGAATACCCCTGCGATGTGCTGATGACTCTCTTGCGCTGGGCCCCATCGGGTGACAGGTACGGCAGCCCCACCTGCCTTGAGGGTTTAGGGTTTCCCGGCCCCTTACCCTGTAGAGCCTGTCCCTGGTGACTGCCAGACAGGGGGACAGTTCCAGGAGCCTCTGGCTCCTCCGTTTGCCAGTGCTGCCATGTCAGCCCCTGAGCGTGCTGCCACGCTCCCTCCCTGCCCCTCAAGATGCCTGCACCCCCGTGGGCTGGCTGGGTGCTGCCAGCGAGGGCCGGTGGGCAGAGGCAGGGCTGACGGCCAGCGCGGGCCCCTGCAGCAGCCCAGGCCACAGTGCTGTGGCCCAGACCCCCCTGACACAGAGCTCTGACCCCACAGAGCTGCTACGGCCATGTGGGGAGTGATCATGTCCTCCACTGGGACTGCGGAGCCGGCGCTGCAGATACTCCTCAATGTGCTGAACGCCTGGCCAGTGGACAGTGTGTACACCTCCGATGGGGACAGCACAGGAGTCTTTGCCCTGGCTGTGAGTTCCTGCAACTGACCTTGGCTTGCCCCTAGGCCACCTCTCCAGCACCTAGCTCTCTGTCCTCCCCCCAGCTGCATCTCTCTGCCTCAGGCACTGGTGTGAAACCTGCCTTAGGGGCAAGGTTCAGGGGCACCAGGCTGGGTGACCCCGAGGTGTCTTCCCCGGCCTCTCCCTGGCATGCTCGGGCCCTGCCACACGGATGTCTTGGCACTGAGTGTTGTCTCTGGGTGGTTCATTTTTTGCAGGCAACCGTGACACTGTGGAGGGTCTTCAACCTGACCTGGTGCCCACCTATAGTGTTGGAGTATTTTCCCCGTCTCTTTCTGTGTCTGCTCTTCCAAGTTTACATCAGCGCACTGGATACGCCAGAGGAGGTTGATACCTTCTGGAAGGGGTGCCAGGAGCAACTGGGCCTTGCCACCAACCCCCAAAGGTGCTCCATCCCAGTCCTCCCAGTCTCCCCATCCCTTCCAAGGCAGGAGCCAGGGCTGACAGCATGACCTGGGCTTTGCTCTGCACACAGGTTTGCGGTGCAGACCCTGAAGGTCCTGCTCTGCCGAGTGCACTGTGAGCGTGTTGTGGTAGCCATGGAAGGCAAGGCTGGCTGGGACACGCTGCTCTGTACTGACACCCACCACTATGCAGTGGGACTCCTGGCCAGGTGAGACCCCCTTCTCCCTGCTGCCCCCGGCACTTGTGCCCAGGGTGCCCCACACAGTTCCCATGGGCAGGGGTGAGAGGGCTTTGCCACAAAGAGACGGACAAGCAGACTGGAAAAGGCTGGCACAGGAGGGTGCCCGGGAACAGCCGCCTCCCAAAGCGCCCACGGGGTGCTTGGGAAAAGACCAGAGCTCCGTGGGTCACTCCTGGGAGAGCTTTGCCCTCCCGGCTCAGGGACAATGATGCCTTTTCCCCCCACCAGGGAGATGCGCTGTGTCTCCATGATCTGGTGTTGTAGCTTCATCTCCTGCCTCTTGGAGCTCCTCAGCCAAGACATTTCAGACTGGCAGCTGCCTGCCATGGCGTTCCTTGTGGAGGTGAGCCCCATGGGCAGCACAGCTGAGCTGCCTCCCACCTCTCTGCCCTCTCACAGCTGCAGCTGCCTGGGACGGTGCCCGTGCCCTGTGCTGCTGCCTTGGCTCAGCCCTGTGCAGTTCTGAGCTCCTGCCAGCTGGGCACCACGGTCACTGCTTTGTGCCTTTCAGGTCCTGGACTTCCTGGACATCAAAGAATGGGGTGACAGCGTCCTGGAGATCATGGCAAGGCGCCTGCAGAGCACGTCCAGGGAGATGCGTCGCCTGGTGCTCAGAGGCCTCGTGCAGCTCAGCAAGGACCCCTCGATGGTGGGAAGACAGCAGCAGCTGAAGCTGTGCTGGCAGCGTGGGGCTGGGGAAAGCAGTCCCTTGGGCTTGGCTGGGCTTTGGGAGCTGTGGCAGCTGCTCCCAGCTCTCCTGCGTTGCTGTTCAGCTGCCCGAGTGCTTCAGGACAGGCCTTCGGCCCCTGGGCTCCACGGCAACAGCAGCAGCAGCGTGGGCTTGCCCTACCTTGTCTTCCATGCAGAATATTAGAATGTACAGCCTGACAGAAAGCCTTGCGGACCTGTTGTGGGATGCAGATGAAGACATCGTTGAGATGACCGTCGCGGTGCTCAGCTTTCTGCTCTCGCACAGACACCTCGCAATACCCAGCCCCATCGCCCTGCGGCTGGCTGGCGCGCTCTGGCCACTGCTGGACAACGTAAGGCTCTGTGCCCCCAGCCACGGCCACTGGGTGCTGCCCCCAAGTGTGGGGCCCCGTGGATTTTTGGGCCTGTGCACAGAGGGGCCTGGAGCAGCTGATGTGGAGGGCTTTTGCTTCCTTTCCAACAGGACAACCGCCATGTGCAGCTGCTCTCCATTCGCCTCTTCCAAGAGGTGATGAGGTTGGTAGCGGCCAAGGGTAAAAAGCCCCTCAAGATGCTTGTGAGCAAGAGCCTGCTGCCACTCTTCTTCAACTGCCACCATGAGAACATGCGTGTGGCAGAGGTGAGGACTCCTGGGCGCTGCTGTCCTCCTGGCAGGGGGCTCAGCTGTCTCCCTGCACGCGGGCACCTCATGGGCTCCAGCCTCCTCCTGGCCTTGGCACAGGGAGGCAGGTCCTGTGCCCTGGGCTGCGGTGCCATCTCTGGGTCTCTGCTGCTCTGCAGGCCTCTTGTGAAACGCTGCTTTCTGCACTAAGCTTCCTGAAGAGGAGAGATCTTGAGCAGCTGCTGATGGCGGATCAGATGTGGAGGTTTGGCGAGTGCTTGGTAAGAACGCTGCTCCCTTCCCTGGGCTGCCCACGCGGGCTCTTCTCCAGGCTCCTCTGGCCCCAGGGCCGGAGCTGATGGAGCCCCGAGCTCCATCAAGCCCGCGCCTTGCCGGGCCCTCTGCCCCGCTCAGGGCTGTGCGGGCAGGGCAGGCCGGGGCCAAGGGACAGAGCCCGCGCCAACCCTTCCCTCCGTGCCCTGCCGCTCTCTCCAGCTGGCACAGGACAGGAGCCGAGCGGCCGAGCTGCTGCGCCAGGCGCTGCCGTACCTGCGGAGCCCACAGGAGCCCCTGCGAGAGGCGGCCCTCAGGTTTCTTGGTGAGCCACAAGCCCGGCTCCCTCCCCGCCCCGCCGCAGCTCGGCCCCAGCCCCGCCTGCTGCCCCGGCAGCGCCATCCGGGCCGGGGCTCTGGAGCCCCGCCTGCCCTCGGCGCCGCTGCCGCCCTCTCGCAGCCGTGTCCTTGGGCGTCAGGATGCGGCGAGGGCCGGGCCTGAGCCCTGCAGGGGAAGGCGCTGCTGTGGCCGCAGGGCTGGCAGCGCCGCTGCGGGGCAGCTGTGCGGCTGGGGCCGTGACAGGCTCTGTGTTGGCAGGGATGGCCGGGCGGTTCCTGAGAGAGCAGCAGCGAGAGTTGCAGCTCATGTGCAGGGGTGAGTGAGGCCAGCGGGCTGTCAGCGGGGGCTGGCGCTGGCAGCTGCGTTCCCTGCCCCGGCTGGGAGGGCTCTGCTCCCTGCGCGCACGAGGGGCGGCGTGGGCAGAGCACAGAGACCTTCCAGGGGCCTGCGGGAGGGACATTCGTGGCCAGCGCCTTCCAGCTGATCCTTGCTGTCTCCTGCTTCCTTCTGGCTATTGCAAGAGCTGCCGTGTGGGATGGATGGGGCAGGAGGGTCTCCCCAGGTCCCTGCAGATGCAGGCTCTGACTGTGGCTCTGTTCCTCTCTCTTCCAGCCCTTCAGGACATGACAGATGACACCAGCCCTGCCATCTCATGCCTGGCTCTTCAGACTCTGTACATCACCAGAGTTGTACAGAGCATTCCCTCCTCCCGACTCCAGCAGATGCGAGATGGATTCCGCCGGCTCTGGAAGTCACGGCCTTCCCTGTGTCGCAGGGGCTGGTTGTCCTGTGTGAGCACTGTGGAGAACTGATCTGGGAGGCTGCGTCTGCTGGGGCCACCTGAGCCTGCAGGGAACACCTCTGCACTTCAAGGACGTTCTTTCACCCCACCGTAGGATTAGTAAATTGCTGTTGTCATACACAGAGGTGCAGGAGCTTTCTTTTGGTGCCCAGAGTCTTCAGGCCAATGGGGAAGAGGGCAAAAAGGGTGCTTGTGCTCAGCAAGTTGGCCAAGTGTGCGGAGTGGAAGGGAAAGTGGCCAAAAGGCCCTTGGCCTTTGGTGGTTCTGTGGAAGCCTTAAGGCTTCTGACAGAGCGGGCGGGCAGAGGCCGGAGCTGCGGCGGGGATCCCTGAGAGACCGGTCCCTGGAGATGGCCAGCACCCCTCTGCCAGCCTGGAAGCGCCATCTGTGTCCTGCCCGTGTGTTGCTGGCTGGATTGCTGAGGGCTCTGAGGTGCCTCTTGATGCGGCTCCTCTGGAGCTCCTTCAGCAGCCAGGCAGGCCTGGGGGAGGCGTGGAGGGCACGGGACAGTGGGAGGCCATGAAGGGCTGCGGTGCTGCCAAGGCCTGCCCGGAGAAGGCAGTGGGAAGGCGTGAGGGGGATGCGTGTGGCGCTGGGTGGCGGGAGGCTGTGATGGGCCAGGAGGACTTGTGTGGATGGGTTGGTGGGAAGCCCTGAGGAACTGGGTGGCAGAGGCCATAAGCAGCCCCCAGACAGCCACCTTCTTCCTGCCAGCCGGCTGCTCTGGCGCTTCCCCGACGCGTCTCTGGTGCCTGTGGCAGAAGCCCTCGAGGCCTGGCCTCAGCAGGACGGTGGGGACAGCCCCGAGGTGCCCAGTCTGGTTTGGCTAGGGACAAGGAGGGACAGGGATTCCAACCATGCAGGACTTCTTCTTCTTCTTCTTCTTCTTCTTCTTCTCCTTCTTCTTCTTCTTCTTCTTCTTCTTCTTCTTCTTCTTCTTCTTCTTCTTCTTCTGTCTATACTTATAATGATTATGGCATTTACTGCTACCACTATTTCTTCTTCAACTTAGTATTTTTATTATTCTTCTTCCCATTATTTTTCTCTACTACTATTATTCTTATTGGCTTCTTCAACCTGTTCTCTTCCTTCTACATCTTATTCTTATATTCTTTTATTCTTATAGTCTCATTCTTATTCTTACTGGGTTTTATTCCTTATTCTTAATTACTATTCTTTGTCCTAATCATTTTAAAATTATTCTTATTATTCTTATCCTTTCTGTTTCTTTTTTCTTATTTTTGCTCCTTTTCCAGCCCTCCTGCTGGGGCAGTGGAGCCAGGCAGGGGCAGCGGCAGAGGCGGCGCAGCGCCCGCAGTGCCCGCCGCAGCCGGGATCGATGGTTATTGATGGGTGCAGGCGCTTCCACACGGGCAGGGCAGGCACAGCACGGGCCTGGGGAGCTCGGCTCAGCTGATCCTGGCTCAACCCAGGCCTGGCGAGGGGCAGCCCAGGGGAACCCGCCTGCTGACAGACCTGCCCATCTGCGCTCTCTCTCTGCCTGGTCTTCCTACAGCTCCAGGAGGCTGACTCTATCTCCTTCATCCTCGTCTGCTGGTGAGAGGTCCTGCACAGAGCACGCTTCCTCATGGGACTCCTGATGGTACATGCTGGTTTCTGCTGGGGACAGCTCCTGCTCAATGCAGGCTTCCCCTTGGGATCCCTCACGGCAGCTGTTGCTGAGGTTGCTGCATGGTTGCAGGCCTGAGCTGTCGCCTGTCCCCAGCCCCTGCCCGCTGAGGGCCTGCTCTTCCAACCTGCTGGGCATGGGGCTGGCTGCTTTGGAGTTGGGCTTCACCTTTTCCTTCTCCATGTGCAACTGTCTGGAGCACAGAGATCCCAGGAGCTGCTTCCTCCTGAGCCAGTGGCACTCCTGGCACTGGGCAGCGCAGGGCCCTGTGCCCCGTATATACCCCTGCAGGGCGGGGCTGTGCCATGTCACCAGGACAACAGAATGGCCAACAGCACCCAGGAACCCGATAGAACGGCCCTGTGTCACAAAGGGCCCAGCCCAGCAGCCCTTCAGCAGCCCAAGCCCCTGGAAGTGGCATGGAGCAGCAGCCAGCCTGGAGGGCTTCGAGCCTCTTGTTCTGATCCACTGATGAAAATGATCAGAAATGGCTCTGCCTCAATTAGGGTGCAAATGAGAGCATGTGGCAAAGTCAGCAGTATGGATTTTACTGTAGGGTAAACAAGTGGCAGAGAGAATGAAAAAAAAAGAGAAAAATAGAAATGGAATAGAGGTGGGGGGAGAGAAAGAGTGAAAGAGACAGATTAAGTAGAAAACCTCACCACTCTGTGGATCCCAATGGAATTCTGCTCTCTGATAGAGAGCATCCACAGATGTCTTGGAGATGGATCCCAGTGACATACTGTGGATGCTCTACATCTCCATTTTCTTGGTGCTGAGAGTCCCCCAAAAACTCGGAGTTTAGGGGGTCGAGACACACTAATCCATGATAAATGTATATTATAGTTAAAACTTTCACAAAGGATTTAATAGAGGCTTTGTATTGTGCATTATAATATTAATATTTGCAGAAATAAATTTAGTTGTGAAATAATAAATAGTACTTTTAATTTTATAACTAACTGACAATATTTAGAATAACTCAAATATATTTATGAAATGGCTGTGTTGATTCAAAGTACTTACAATAAACTTACAGTAGTGGAAATAGATGAAACCGTTTGCATGTTCAGACATCATTGAAAGAACCATGCAGATAACATTGAGAGAACAGATGTAAGGAGGACTCTGCTGCTGACTGTCAATAACTGTCACTGAAATTACCAAACAGGGGACCCTTGTGAGCAAGTGACACAGGACCCTCTAAACTGCACAGAAGGGGGGACAGGGGTCGAACCAAGCTAAAGAATTGCCAGATGTAAACGAATTCAAAGCAATGTTTGAATATGTATAATCCTTATAAATATGTATTTGACCAATGCAATGAAAAAGATTTTATGGTTACCCAGTGTGCCTCTGGCTGTGGCTACATACCCAGCACTGTTATTGTCCCTTTTATCTCTTATTAAACTTTTAAAAATTTTAAAGAGTGAGGCTGGTTCCTGACAAAACGCAAGGTGCTCACCACTTTCTTTCCCCCCCAAGCCAGGATCTGTCAATCCCAAACTTTGTTCAGATGTTGGAGGAGGAGGCTGCGAGGAAAAGGAAGATGCCCTGGGTAGGAGGCAGGTGAAGGGGCAGGTGCCCCTTTCCTCCTCTCCTCTGCTCCATCTCCCAGCCCAGCATCACCCCCGGCTGCAGGACAACCCCGCTGCCGACACCTCCTGCCAGGGACGGATTGGGGGGGATCTCCTTCCCCTTCCATCTGCAATGGAGGCAAATCCCATCCTCTCCTTGTCCATCTTCCTCCCTCTCCTCTTCCTGTCCTTCATCCATCCACGTTCCTTTCCCTTCTCCTTCCTCCCTTGCTCCTTCTTGTTCTTTCCTCTCCTGCCTTTTCCTTTTCCCTTCTTGCTGTCCCTTCCTCTCCTTGTCCTTCCTCCCCCAGACATTGAGCTGCAGACAGAGACCAGGGACAACAAATCCCTGGCACAGAACCTTGTGGAAGAGGCCGTTTTGAGTGGCTCCGTGGCACAGAAATGCAACGGGAAGGAAAAGTCCCAGAGATCCCACACAAGGAGGGGCTGCAAACCGAGCCCAGGGAGCTGTGAGGAGGAAAGACCCTCCCTGTGCCAGGAAGGCAATGGGAGATCCGGCCAGATCTTGGAACTGGTGGAGAAGCCTCAGGCCATGGAGAAGCCCCACGGGTGCTTGGAATGTGGGAAGGCTTCAGGTGGAGCTACAAGCTGAGGAAACATCAGAACATCCACACTGGGGATTGGCCCTACGAGTGTGGGGACTGTGAGAAGAGCTTCAGGCAGAGCTCAGCCTATTCCTGCTGCCTCCAAACACAGCAGTTCCAGATGCAGAGATCCCCCTGCAGGCCCTGGAGATCCATGGGGAGGCAGAGATCCCCCTGCAGACCCTGGAGATCCATGGGGATGTAGAGATCCCCCCACAGCCCCTGGAGGAGCCACGCAGGAGCGCGGGGATCCCTGAGAGGAGGCTGTGACCCCGCAGACAGAGGGGCCCCCGCTGGAGCAGCCTGTCCTTGAAGGACTGAGCCCGTGGCAGAGTGACCCACGCTGCAGCAGAGTGAAGGGGGCTGGTACCCATGGGATGGACTCAGGTTGGAGAAGTCCAGGAGAAGTCTCCTGTGGGAGAGACCCCAAGGTGCAGCAGGGGAACGACTCCTGTCCCTGAGCAGAGGGAGAAGCCACTGGGGATGAACTGACCATGGCCCCATTGAAGCGTGGAAAAACACTCAATAACCCACAAAATGAGTTATAAGAGTAGATGTGTATTTATTCAGCGCTGAGGTGCATGGTGGATAGCTCTTCCAAAAACATGCACACCTTTGGCGACCTGGCCTCTCCTTTTATTCTCTACAAACTAGGACTACACAACACACCTAATACATATGCATTGCCTATCCCAGCTTCACATTGAAATTACTTTCACTCCTCTTTTCGACTGAGCATTTGTAGCCGTGGAAAGGGATTTTAACCCTTTAAGTGCATTGGAAATAAAATGCAAAGTTACATGGTCATCTTTCATGATAGGAAAGAAAGAGACAAGTTTATTCAGAAACATGCTTGTTTTTACAGCATGGCTCACAACTCCGAGAGTAAAAGAAGATGATTGGTTCAGAGAGAAGACACCCCATTCACAGGGCCTGGTCACGTACCACAGCAGGTGCTTTATCTTTGTTATTAATTCCTTTTTATTTTGACCAAGTTATCACCATGGGAGAAATTCCCCCTAACTTTCAGCTGGACCAGCTTATCGGCTGGGAACAGAGCCGAGAAGCTCCGGCCTGGAATATTTTCCAGGCTGTAATTGTCTTGTTTTCTCAATATGTGTCCCTACAGAGCATTGTTCCTTTTAGGTTGCTCTGGTGGTCGTCTAGGACTCTTTGGGATAAGGTAAACACTCTTCCTCTCGGTTTGAACTTTTCACCTTGCCTTCTTGCACATGCTCTCTTTTTAGTCCTTCGATCATTCTCCAGACTTTGCTATCAGTTTTCCAGGTCTCACGGGTCTGAGGACCCCCTTATCCTGTGATGTCTTTGTCCTTGCAGCCTGTTTGCACATTCTAGCCCTTGACCCCACCTTGTAGCCTTGCTCTCCTTCTGTTCTTGTAAGCGCCGTAAATTATAGCAAACAATACAGTTTTGTCAGTCCCCTTTTAGTCAAAGCATTTCTTAATGCTTGATTCTTAAATTTCAATTTCTCTATTTCATGGCGACTCGCTGAATTGAAACATATTAGTCAGCGGAGAAAAAGAAACTAACGAAGACTCCTTTTAGTAACAGCGAGTGAAGAGAGAAAAGCCCAGCGCTGAATCCTCGCCCCGCGGTGGGGAGCGGGACCTGTGCTGTACAGAAGCCCCCGTCCCCATGGGCGCTCTCGGGGGACCCAAGTCCTTGTGATCGAGGCCGCAGCCCGCGGACGGTGTGAGGCCGGTAGCGGCTCCTGGCGCGCCGGGCCCGGGGCTTCTCGGAGTCGGGTTGCTTGGGAATGCAGCCCAAAGCGGGTGGTAAACTCCATCCAGGGCTAAATACCGACATGAGACCGATAGCCACCGAGTGCCGTAAGGGAAAGTTGAAAAAAACTTTGAAGAGAGAGTTCAAGAGGGCGTGAAACCATTAAAGGTAAACGGGTGGGGCCGCGCAGTCTGCCCGGAGGATTCAACCCGGCGAGTTGCGCTCGGCCGGCGCGGGTTCGGCGGATCTTCGCCTCCGTCTCCCCTCCATCTCCCGGGCACCCGCCGCGGGGGAAGGCCGAGGGGGCCGGGCCGGTGCGGAGACCCCTGCCCAGCCGGTGGCCGGCCCTGGCCAGGCGCATTTCCTCCGTGGCGATGCGCTGTGACCGGCTCCGGGTGGGCTGGGAAGGGTCCGGCGGGCAGGCGGCCCGGTGCCATTCGAGCTGGGGTGGGTGTTACAGTCCCCGGGCAGCAGATTTCGGCCGAATCCCGGGGCCGAGGGGGAGAACCGCTGCCGAGCCCTCCTCCCCCCTGTCGGCGGCTCCGTGGCGGGGGCGTCGCTGCTCCGGGGGCGGCCGGTGGAGCGGAGGACCCGCCGGTCCCCGGTGCCGCTGTCATCCGGGGCGGACTGTCCTCTGTGCGCTGTGCCTTGTGTGGCTCCTTTGCCGCCCCCAGGCAGCCTGAGCTGCTCCCGCTGCCGCTGTCACAGCCTGCAGGGCTGTTTCCCAGGCTGGCCTGGCTGCAGCTTCTCCCCAGCCTCTGCAGGAAGGACCTTTGGCATCATCTGACAGGGAGCCCAAAGTGCCCCACAGGCCATGCACACGCTGAGATCCCCTGAAATTTCCTGGTCTCAGGGTAGATCAGGAGGGGTGGATGTTTGGAGGAGGGAGGGCCCAGTGGCAACCCCAAGAGCCTGGGCCTTTTCCTGATCCTTATCCATGTCTTGGACAAGTATTACTTACTGAAGATGCCCCCTCCCCAATGGGGAACGGTTCCATCTGATCCAGCTGCGCCTCTTCCTTTCTCCAGAGGTGGACCAAAAGGCCTTGGTGAAGGCAGCGCTTCCTGGAGGAAGCAATGGCTCCGTGCCACCCCCTGGTACACAAAGGGAGGAGATGCCAGGCAGAGCCACAGAAGGTGATTGCTGTGCCAGGCTCAGCCAGGCTGAGCAATCCTGCTGGGATCCCTCCGTGGGAGACACCGCCCGAAACCTGGGAGGGGCTGCAAGGGGTGACCATGGTGGGGAAAGGGCAGAGGGGGAGAGCAGGGCTCCAGTGTGTCCTGACAGGGCCTGGCTCTGTCCCCTTGGGCTGGGGGAGCTGTCACGGGGCAGGGAGGGTCGGGGCTGGCAGTGGCTGCTCAGGGATGGGTTGGGCGCGGCTCCCTGGAAGCAGCGACTGCCCAAGCAGCTGCGCTGGCCCCGGGCTCTCCTCCTGGCCTCCTGGGCTTTGTTGGGTGGCACAGCCTGTGCCAAGGGGTGCCAAGGTGCCTGCAGGCCCCAGCTCTGGGGCAAACAGAGAACGTCCTGGCCGTATGCAGCGAGCTGCCAGCTCAGCAGTGGAGCCCAGCACGGGCTCACGCTCCCCATTGCTCCCACAGATGTTATCCCTGAAACAGGAATAGATGCTCAGGATCCAGAGCGCCTTCCAAGAATTGTCTGCCCCCAGGATGTGCGCTGGACCTGCATGATCGGCACAGTAGTGACAATGTTCACTGTGCCACTTGTCCTGCTCTGCTGCTATTTTGGCATTCGGAAGCTCTATCAGATAGGACGGTAAGTTGCTGATTTTTCTCTGCAGTTTTATTAAAACTCTGCTCATTGCATTGGTAGCCTGGCTCATGGTCATGCTGCTGTGGAGCTGTGGCAAGTCCCTGTTGTCCCAATAACTCTGATAAGGGTTCTGCTGCTGCCCAGTGCTTTAATTGGCCTCTTAATTGCTGGGCCTTGTCCTGGGGAGCCCGCTGGGGCTGCAGCCAGTGCTGGCTCCCACTGAGGCTGCGTGGCCAAGAGCAGCCCCAGGAGCAGCGGCAGAGGCAGAGCAAGTTCACAACAATATTTGGGAATGCATTTCAGGATGGGAATGTGGTTATTTAGCAGCTCATGTAAAGTTTCATGGTAATAATGATGTTACAGGATGAGCAAATTTTCTACAATTCAGTGTTTAAACAAATCCAACCCGATGGAGGTTTGGCCTTGGCCTTGCGACTTTGCTCTGTGTGTGAGCCCTGTTCTCGACTGATTTTGGATTCACTTTTGGGTGAAGGCTCATCCCAGCCCTGATCCTTGGCAGCTCTGGGCTCAAAGGGACAGCTGAGGCTGCACTGCACATGACTGGGGTGCAGGGCTCCATCATCAAAGGGCTTTGAGAAGTTTAAATTACTGTATTTTCACTACATGGTTTTGTTTATGAAATTAATCCACTTTTTTAAAACCTAGCTTTAAAAAAATTTCTTTTCTATTGCTTGTACCAGTTATTTGATATAGTGAATTGTGGCATAATTATCCCATGGCTGAATTAGAAGACTGTAAGTACTAGAAAATGAACTAATTTTTACACTCTTCTGTCTTTCACAGACTTATGCTGGTTTGATGTGACCAACAGAAGAGGTTTTTGCTTGCTTTGAATTCAAACAAGGAGCAAAGCTGGAACCTGTTGAAATGAGTCTCTTGACTTCACAGCTAAAGCAAACTGCCAGGGTTCTTTTATTTCAGCTTTGGGTGGGGATATAAAAATATACCAGCAGCATATACTATAAATAAATATATACTAAATACATAGCAACAAATAGTCCACTAAAGGAACTGATCTAAATGAGGGATTTGGTGTGTTTGCTCACTAAGCCCTGAGTTCCTCAGAGCTGCAGCTCCCTGCTCTCTGTGCAGACAGAGGCTGGCTATGGGTGACAGTGCTGTGTCTGGCCTGGTGCACACCAGCTCCACACAGGAGCTAAGGGATTATCCTTGCACACTCCATCCTGGAAGAACCGAGTTCATTGATGAATCTGACACAATTTATGGCATGGCAGCCAAAAAAAAAATAAAATAAAAAAAAAAGGTTAGAATTGATTCCATTCCAAACACTTTACATTTTGCTGTGTGTAATGCAGATCGGAACTAGAAGTTTCCTATTCATGCACAATTTGCTGTCTGAGAGCCCACAGTCCTCAAAGTCACAGGGGCTTGCAGAGCTGTGTGTGAGATGACTTTAAAAACAAAAACAACCTTTATGTGCAACACCTGTCTTCAAAACTTGACAATCCAAATCACAAGCTGATTCCTACTGGTAACTGGAAAAAACCCCAACCAAATAACAAAATGGAAAGTGTGACCCAACAAAGCAGGCAAACAAAACAACCAGCAAGAAAAAATCAAAACCCATACAAAAACCCCCACAAATCCAGAAAAATATAAAAATCAGGTGAAGGAGAGAGCGATCAAAGAGCAACAAATGGCCAGAGGAACTACAGAAAGGACAGATAATTAGAAAGGACAGGTAATCAGTGGCTATGGCACCAAACTAGCCAGGGGATCTGAGATACAGTTCCCACCCTTCTGAAAACAAAGTAAACAGAAAATAAATGATGATGATTGTGAAATGGGACTCTGCCTGTTTAGCTTTAATATATCCATTGTGTGTAAGTTCTATGTGCCTTGTTAAGTCACATCCTCTGGCAAAGGTGTTTCTCTGTTCAAAGAAAAACACTGCAGTGTTAGAGGAGGCCAGCTTGGAAAATATTAAAAGCAAGAGCTAAAAATAAAGTTTTTAATATGTTGTTTGGTTGGTTTCTGTTTGTTCATGGGGTTTTTTGTCTGTCTTTGAAAGCAACCCCTCGGATGTTAATGCAAGTAACAAGTCCTTTTTAAAGGGCTGTCTTTGCAAAACATCTGCCAATTTTGTGATGAAAGACAGAAACAGCTTCCCTTGGGCTACAGCTGGAAGGGCTTGAAAATGTGTTCCAGGAACTCGTGATATGACAGAGTCTGATTAACACAGTTTAATGTATGAAGTGCAAGATGTAAGTTATCAATAAAATATTCAGAGTGTACTCTAACTTTGGGGTCTGTGACTCGCACTGGTGCTGCTTGGGAACTGTTCCTCCTCCCCTCCTCCCTCATCTCCCTCATCTCCTCTTGGAGGCTCACAATTACAGCAGAGACATGAGCCTGCACTGGGCCATTGATCATACTCTCAAAATTTCTAAGCTTGTTGCTTGTTGGCAACAGAACCCACTGTCTCTGTTATTATCAGCATTAATTATTGTAATGAAGGTGGTGTATTGAGATGGCCCCAGGTCTGTCAGATTCCACAACATCTGCCCTGTGCACCTGACCTTGTCAGGGTCATTGTCATGCTGTCCATCCCTCCCAAGGAGCACCTCCAGCACTGCCACTTCTCTCAGCTCTTGGATCCCTTCCTCAAGGGTCTTCCAGCACATTCTATGGTGGTGCTCCTGCATTCTCTCTCTGTGGACAAACCTCTCTCTCACACTCATTAAAAGCCACTCCCAGAGGGAAAGGATGCCTGGCTCCCTTACAAATACCTGGTCCACACCTGAGTCCTGGGTCAAGGATCCCAAATTCCTTGCCTCAGGACCATCCAGTTGCACACCTGGACCCATAAGGCCTCACACCTGCAGTAACCAGTTGGTAAAAGCCTCACGGCCTCGTCACTCAATGTCTTTTTGCAGAGTATGGAGACTTTTGTACAACAGGGACTTGGTGATGATCTCAGCCTCTGGCTCCCCTGCTGGTTGTGCGGGCCCTCCTTTCTTATCCTTATTTTCTAGGTGCCTTGTTTTCATCTTAGACTTCTTTGTTTCCACATGGGTGACTATTGCTCTCTGTGAGTGCCCTTGCAGTTCAGCTGGAACCTGGACAGATGTAATGTCTGTGGGTTCCACTGCTGCACCATCAGAGTCTAATTCTTTAAGGCAGGGGGAGTTTCTCACCAGCTGGGGAAAGGTACTCCTTCAGAATCTGGCCCATCTCACACATCTCCTTCACTAAAACGCCCACCCAATCCGGGTGTTTCATTTCTGAAGTGGGCTGTGGGGCAGGGTCAGTCTCTGCAGCAGCATCCCAGTTTCCTGGGGTAGGTATCAGGGTTGTTATCTAAATCAATCTCCCCTTATCTCTGAATGTTAAATAGAACAGGTTTAACAGTCTTATCAGCAACACCAGCCACTGTAAAGGCATTAGTATTTAGAGAAGATTTGAAGCCTTTGAAACCTTTGAAAACTGGTGGGGTGGACCTAAATGGTGAACTGGATGAAGGGAAGGGAGAAAATTTCCCCTGCTGTCACTTCCTCACAGTAAGTACCATTATTGAAGTAACCCCAAAAACACACAGTTAGAGTTCAATAGCTCTGAATCCATGTACTTACCTTCCAGAGAGACTTAAAAATCCATGAATTCCTCATCTTATCAACCCACAAAATGAACTGGATAATGGCCACAGTAGCCTTTGTTATAGGACCCATTTTTAGATAAAGGGCTGCAAATGGGAGAGATGTAGCAGTGACCCCGTGCAGCCAAAACCATATGGTGCCACCTAAAACACAAAATCAGGTCACTCAAGAACTGTTATTGCTTTTCCAGCCTTTCCACTCAATGCCCACAGGTGGCACCATGGGTGCCAAAATCATTCCTGGTTTGAATAAAAGACAGGTGTGTGCTAGGGAAAGCAGGGCCTTCCCTTGAAATGGAGAAAGCAAATCCCTCCCTCTGAATGAGTACAATTTTGAAATTAAGGGGCTCTCAGGCCAAGATATGGGGATAGGAATTACAGTTCTTTACTAGTATATCTAAGAAGACAAACAGAACAACAACTCTGGAATTAACAAGAAGCAGAACAGGAACCCAGTTCCAGTCCTTCTGGGCCTCAGGGACTTTTCCCCTGTGCTGCAGTCACCGTCACCGCTGGCAGTGAGCGCTGGCAGATTCCCGGTGGACGGGGCAGATGTGACGATCCCGGCACCTGCAGGGGCTGGGGGTGATGGCAGCTGTGTCCCAGATGGGAAGGGATGGAAGAGAGGCAGGATGCTGGGAAAACAGCAAGCTGAAGCAGGAGGGCGTCCAAGCAGGGCTGCGGGGTCCAAAACAGAGAGGCAGCTCCCGGCGTTGGGATGGTGGGGGGGTAGCAATGACCTTTCTGCTCCGAGAGCCAAAAGCGAGCGAGAGCCAGCAACTGCCCCCCACCCTCCTTTACCTGCTTCCAATCTCACCGTGTTCCCCCTTTCCCTCCCCCCACCCTCCGACAGAAACTCCCAAAAAAACCAGGGAACCTCTCTCCCTGGTGCTGGGACCCAACCATCAGTGCTTCTTAGCATGTCAATGGGAAAAAAATTCCACAGGCAGAAAGGAAAGGAAAAAACAACCCCCAACAGACGCTTATCCAATTCTTCACTGATTTGAGGTTTATCAGCTGTTGCAGACACTGGTGCAATGTTTTAATGTTTGGTAATCACCTAATTTCACAAGTGTAATTAATTATATCTGTTATCGGAAATGTTTTGGTTTGTTGTATCAGAATTATTCCCAATTACTGTAAGTTTTGCTTTTACTACATGTATTGTTTTGTTTTGAACTTCCCTTCATGTTCACGGCAAGAGTCATGCATGCTGTTTTTAAAACAAGGAAGGGGGAATTCGCTCCTAAATATTTATATATTTATAAATTTTTTTTGCAATATTTACACCAAAAAAAGGTAAAATATTTTTATGTAAGGCTCTTCAATTGAAGGTACAATGACAAAGTCTAATTAATTCATTAACTTAAGGAGAAGGTATGCATGTGTTTTAATCATCAACAACTTCAAAGTAGTCACCTGTTCATTCAGCCAAATATCAATTGCCTCCAAGAAAATGCAGCCCAGTGAGAAGAAAAAGAACCTAATCACCATGCAGCCTTCGTGGCCAGAACAAAACCAGAAGTAGGAGTGCCAAGACATGGCTGTGTCTGGAAATTTACAGGCAAATTGCCAACAAAAGCCCTGTGTCATCATCATGGAATAGTGTTCCTACTAACCTTCTTCAGTTATTCCCTGTTCCAGGATCCAAGAGCACATTCAGTGATGTCAAAGATCCACATTTCCAGGTAATGGACTATTTGGACTTTAAAACAATGGTCATTTATTCCCATTTCCCTAGGACACACTGGACATTATTCTTTTATTTATCATGCTGTGAAACCCTGTGTCAATGACATGACAGAATTTGCTAAGTTTTGTTGATTATAATCTGTCTTTTATGTATCTTATCCCATATCTAACAGATAACCAGTGATAACCTTAATGAGATAACACCCTCACAAGAGAGAGCTATTTTATCATCAGAACATATGAGCCTTTTTTGAATTAAAAAAAAAGGATGAGATGTTGCAGTCAGGTAGATAAATTATAAAAGAAAGGCCTCATAAAATAATGTCTTACTCTCTGCTAATTAATAGCTAGCCTGTCACTTCTTCTGTGTGCAGCTAAGTTACTTGCTTGTTCCCAGGTGAAAACAATCTTCAGCATAGCAACAATTAACACAACAAGCTATTCTGGTAAGAGAACCATTTGCACCTGCAAGAAATAAGAAATCTGTCCTGCTGGGGACAAGGACGTTCATTCCCTTCCAGGAGCCCAATGCCCGGCTGGGGCTCCAGGGCAGGGGGTCCTTGAGCAGCTGCCCCAGAACCTCCGCCAGGGTCTCCCAGCGCAGCCGGAGCCGCTCGGCCTGGGGTCCCCAAAGGCCTCAGCGAGCCCCAAGTCCCTGCCAGGAACCCTCAACTCCCGCCAAGCCAGCATCCCCCACAGCCCCTGCAAGCTCCCCCCATGGCACCGGCTGTGGCCGTGTCCCCACATGTCACTGGCCATGTCCCACCATGTCCTCACCCATGGCTGTGTCCCCACCATGTTTCCATCCCTGTCACTGTCCCCCACATCTCCATCCATGCCTGTGTCCCCCCATGTCCCCACGAATGGCCACGTCCCCCTCCATGTCCATGTGTCCCCATGTCACTCTCCAGGTCTGTGTCCCACCATGTCATTGTCCTCCCATGTCCCACCCATGTCTCAGTTCTGTGTCTTTATTTTTACCCCAGTGTTGGATGTTTTAAAGGGATGAAGAGAAATGAAAAGCAAATCAAGGCCAAAATAAAAGAATTTCTGTGTCTGTGCAAGCTGAAGATCCACATGCTTGGGAGTGAGGGAAGAACATTTTTGGAGGAGTTTCCACCCCACTGTCTCCAAAATCTTGGTCTTTGCCCCTGTCCATCACCATTTGGCTGCAGAAGACACCCCTGGGCAATAGGAAATCAAAATCCTGGAATCACTGAGGTTAAATGTAGTAGTTTTGGTTCATTAATTTGAATTTTTTTTTGTGAGAGAGGATTAAGAAGTAGACAAAAACCAGGTTTTACTTTAAATGGTATAGAGAGAAATTTTATTACTAGAAACTATAAGAAAAAACCCTTAGAAGGAAACTTGAGGCTACTGCTTTTTCTTCCATACATTTTTTTTAATACTAAACACATACAAAAACAACTCAGTTAGTCTACCATCTCTAAAATAGTTTTTTACTCATTTACTTGAAAGAGGAGACTTTTTTTCAGTCTATGGAGATTCCTCCACAAGAAAACTGATTCTTTTTGTTTTGGTGTTACAGTGATTAGCTTCCCAGGAGAATGAAAATCTGATTACTATCTAAAAATCCTTTATACAGACTAACAGTTTTTCTCATAACTTTTCTTGAGGACTATATTAACTTCTGATGCACAGTTTAAGGATTATAACAGTTTAAACAAAAGCTTAATTTATTTTTGAGAATAGAGTTTTTTCCTTTTTCTTTTTTTTGGGGGGAAAGCAGGGTTTTTTTAATACGTAAACCTAGGAGATTACTGCAATTTTAACATTTGTTTACTTTAATATTAATGCTTTTCTTTATATGTACAGTTAGAACAGTCATATTCACTTCAAAATATCTTTACATGTTTTAGAGGAAACAAGAGTTTTTTCTCCATAGTTTAAAAAAGGAGAAATGCCAGTTCATGACATTTCTCCATTCTTTATTTCGAAGTTGACTATTCTTTTTGTTTAATTTCGGTGTTTTTATATTGTTTCTGTGTGTATCACTATTTTGGTGGCTTTTTGTTTTTGTTTTTTGGGTTTTTTTTGGGGGGGTTGCATGTGTGTTTGTTTGTTTGTTGGGGTTTTTTGTTTGGTTGGTTGGTTTTTGTGTTTTTGTGGTTTTTTCGACCACCCAACACCAATCCTCCCATGGGGGATGGAGCTGGAGCAGAGCACGAAGCTCTTCCCACACTCGGGGCACTCACAGGGCTTCCCTTAGTGGTGACTCCGTTGGTGTCGGGTCAAGACTGAGTTGTCTGAGAAGCTCTTCCCACACTCAGGACACTCGTAGGGCCTCTCCCCAGTGTGGTTGCGACGGTGCCTGATGAGATGGGAGTTTTGCTTGAAGCCCTTCCCGCAGTCGGGGCAGCGGAAGGGCCTCTCCTCTGTGTGAATCCGCTCATGTCGGAGGAGATTGGAGCTGCTCTGAAACCTCTTCCCACACTTGAGACACTCGTAGGGCCTCTCCCCAGTGTGGATGCGCTGGTGTCTTCTCAGGGCAGAGCTCCATCCAAAGCTCTTCCCACATTCCAAGCAGGTGTAGGGCCGTTCCCCTGTGTGGATCACCTGGTGCTCCATCAGATGAGAAATAGTCCTGAAGCTCTTCCTGCATTTCCCACACTCATAGGGCTTTTCTCCAGTGTGGGTCACCTGGTGCCGGATCAGGTTGGAGCTCCGCCTGAAACCCTTCCCACATTCCAAGCACTTGCGGGGCTTCTCCCCTCCAGGAGGCTTCTCCACCAGCTCTGAGCTCTGCCTGCATCTCCGGCCACCTTCCCGGCTCAGGGAGGGTCTTTCCTCCTCACAGCTCCCTGGGCTGGGTTTGCAGCCCCTCCTCGTGAGAGATCTCCGGGGCTTTTCTGCCTTCTCCATCCCTGCACACCTGAGGAATGAAAATTCCTGGTTTAGGGGGAAATAACAAGAAGAGAGCTCCATAAACTGGGTGTTCCTCCTCGCCCAAGTTCATCTCTGGAAGTCATTGAGCATCATGTGTCTGTAATAACCTCCCAAACACCAAGATTCCTGCTTCAAATTCTCCAAACTTTAACACACGGATCAAAAACTCCCCAAATAACAAGCTTCAGCCAAAATCCCCTCCAGACATGTGCTGGTTTGAAAGCAAAACCAATGAGAGAATCAGTCAGAAATACAATTCTATAGGAAAAAAGATAAGAGAAAAAAAATACATGCAATAGTACAAAAGAAAACAACTGACAGAATCAGAATGCAACCTGACACCCCGCTAGTTAGGCTGGTGGTAGCAGTCCCGATGAAGGGGTCTTGTTGTAGTAGTGATGCTGTAGAAAGGTCTGGTAGCTCTTGTCCTCTGGAAACCAGTGGGTAAGGGCTGCCTTGGTGTTCCTGTTGGGGGTTGAATGCTTCGCTTTTCTTTCTGTGGAATTTCTCCCATTGTTATGCTAATTAATTGTGGCTACACCTTAAAACGACAGATAATGTTCTCTCGTAGGGGGGTGGCTGGAGGGGGAGGGGGGGTGGAACCGGAAAAGGAAAGGTGGGATAGGGGGGTCTGGAGCGGGGGACGCGCTCTCGCTTGGCTCGTGGAGTGGGAAGACAACCTGGGCTCTGCTCTGGCATCTTCCCCTGTCATCCCAGCGCTGAGATCCACGCTCCCTGCCTTTGGACATCGCTCCGCGGCTCTCCCAGCTCACCCTACTACCTCCGGACACTCTGCTGAGCACCACGACCGACACCGTGAGGGGGGAGTCACTTTCCCCATCCTCTCTCTCCCCTGGGCCGCGGCCGCCATCACCCAGCCCTCTTCAACTGCGCGGGACCTGCCCTGCCCCCACAGCACCGGTAACAGCACAGGGAGACGGCCTGCGGCCAGAAGGGACTGGAGCGGAGCTAGACTGTTTCTGTTGCCAATTTTTATAGCTGTTGTTGTTTTTTCTGCTTTGTTAAATACCAGTAAAGAACTGTTATTCTCATCCCCATATCTCCTGCCTGAAGGTGTCTGAATTGGACCTAAAATAATTAAAAGGGAGGGGGATTGCACTCTGCATCGCAGAAAAAGGGGCTCCTGCCTTTCCTTAGACCATACCTGTCTTTCAAACCGAGACAGTTCCAAATCTCAGATTTTATCTAGGTAGGAAAGGCTTGGCTCCTCCCCCTGGCTGGAGCATCTCCCAATGGGATGATGGAATTTTATCAGTCATGCAGTGGCACTCAATGGCCCATTAACAGAAGATATCTTCCTGGAGGAAGGATGGGTTGTGGAAAAGATCAAGAACACTCCCCCACCTGGTTTTAACAGATGGCCCATTAGCAGAGGATATCTCCCACACAGATAAGGATCACTGCTCCACCTGGTTTTTTCCACTACTCTTTGTTCTTTTGTTTCTTCCTGGAATCTCTGACTGGTTACTTCATGTTTGCTGCTGATTTCTTCTCCCTTTTGAAGATGAAAATGGTAAAAGTGTCTTTGACCTGCCTTGCTGGATATTGTGAAGAGGAAGAGTCATCTACTGCAAGTGGAAGTGTCACAGGTGGAGCAGAGTTCTGTGAGTGCTGTATCAAACCAGATCTCGTCAGACCTGCCAGAACAACTGGTCCATGCTGCCCTTCACTGCTCTGCCTGTTCCCCACTGTTTCATGCCAGAGTAATTTAACTGCTGTTAATTGGGTGTGTGTTTCACTCGAGCCAGTCCAGCAGAACCAGCAGAAAGCAGCCCCAGAATGAATGGGGCTCTGCAGAGGAGCCCCAGACTATTCATCAGCCTGCCCGCAGAACTGGCTCCAACTCTGAACCCTTGTGACCACACTCTGAAGAAGACACACTTCTGATATTTCTGAGGCACTTATGACTGAGGCACTGCATGTCCTTGTGCAGGTAAGAATCCCAAAGTTCTTTCTTACTTCAGGAAAAACCCTGCAGCAGTGCATACCCAGCATCTGCTATCAGCACATCCTGGCTGCACGTGCAGGAGAAGCAGCAGCAGCATTGTACACGTGGGTTTGTTAAGCTGAATTCCCCTACACTTTGAACAGTGCTCATCACAAACATATTTAATGGCACACCGATGCCATACATTTCTCCTAAAAGCCTCCCTTGTAACTAAACTTTACTGGAAAGTTAATGCCGAGGATGAAGGAGCAACTTCGGTCTCAGTCCGGCGGGGGAGGGGTTCTAAACACTGACTTTGCGAGAGCAGCATCTCTCCTGAAGCGCTCGGGGCCACCCGAGCCGCCGCCGGGAGCGCGGTGCAGAAGGCGGCCCGGACTCAGCCGCAGCGCCGGGCACCGCGCATCGCTGCTCTGCAGGGCGGCCCGCACGTCCTCCAGCAGCTGCCGCAGGCTGCCCTTCTCCTGCTGCAGCTCGGCCATGCGCTCCTCGGCCCGCTCCAGCGCCACCATCTCCTCGCAGCGCTCTCGGGAGCAGGGCCCCGGCGGCCGCCGCTCGGGCTCGGCGAGGGCTGCGCGGGCGGATGTGGCTCTCGATGTGCTCGCCCTCCCGGCCCAGCGGCAGCCGCGGCCCCGCGCGGGTGCTGAAGTGGCCGCAGAGCCGCGCGTGGAGCTGGCGGAAGGTGAGCTCGGCCCAGAGCCCGTCCCACAGCCCCGCGCACTCCTCGGGCTCCGCCGCCTCCTCCGGCCCCAGCGCCCGGCACAGCGTGCGGGACTCCTCGCCGGGGATGCGGCCCGGCCCGGCGCAGTCCCGCTGCTGGAAGATCTCCTGCAGGGACTGCTCCGGGCCGCTGGCCAGCACGACCATCTCGTTCTCCACGCCGCGCTCCAGCCCGTAGCGGTGGGCGAGGGCGCTGAGCAGCCACTGCGTGCGCCGGGCCGGCCGCCCGGAGGGGTCCCAGCCCTCAGGCGGCTCCATCTCGCCCGCCCGGCCCGCGGCGCTGCCCGAGCATCCTGAGCGCCGCCCGCCCGAGCGCTCGGCCCCGGCCCCGGCACGGAGCGCCCGGCTCGCCCCGCACGGAGCCGCGTCCGCCTTTGTCCGGCAGGAGCAGGGACTCGGGCAAAGCGGGCAGGTGCTGCCCTGCTCCCTTTGTCTGCCAAGCCCGAGCCCCAAGTGTGGTTTTATTCCTTAGCTAATTTCTCCCTGCTTTCTCTCTGACACAAGCAAGACAATAGCATCGCACAATCCAGATTGACAAGTAAGGCTTGTGAATGAGGGAGTGCTTCCACTAAATTAAAAAACTCGATGTGCTTGAATGTCGACCTTCTGTTCGCTCAGACTTCCTCACCTCTGTAGATGAGGTGACTTCCTGGTGTTGGTGTGTGGATGTTAAGAGGTCTGTGTTAGAGATGAGTAAGTGTTCAACTCGTTCAAACGAGCTGCCCAAAGCAGTGATTTTGGTCTCTCTTTGCCTGGGGAGCAGGACCGGGGTTGTTGAACGCAGGCAGCAGCACGAGCAGGGCTCCTCCAGCAGCAGGGACACGCCAGGAGCCAGAGGGGACCGTGGCACCAGAGGGGACCGTGGCACCAGCCGTGCCCGAGGTCTGAACACGCTGCCAAAGTCAGGTGGTGCTGACAGGCTGCGTTAACAGCCCAGGCAAGGCGTGGTGAGGAGCCAGGCCTGGGGGCCACCCAAGGAGTCCTGTCAAGAGCAAATCGTTCTAATATTCTCTCTAGGACAAAAAAGGAACAAACCAGTCCAGTTGATATGTGAGGAAAAAGAATTCAAGTTCGTTTAAAACGCTGCTTAATACAGACTTGGGTTTCTTTTGAGTGAACTGGTGTTAATAAATATTCGGTCCCATATGATGGGGTTTCTCTGCAAATAGGCCTTGATGGGAAATTACTGAATACCTTTTGTTTTGCTCTTTCTTAAGTTGAGCACCTGAGTAGCTTTGTTGAGGAATGGAGAATTGTTTGTAGCTCAGTATTTTCTCAGGAGGAGCCTTAAATTTTAGCACAGGAGGAAGGACAGGCAAAGGTTTGAAAGCCTTCCCGTGCTGAAGTGACACACTTTGAGAGGAGTCTGTGAGGAGAAGTCCCCTCAGGCACTGCCAGGGCTGTTTGCCTCCTCTGCAGGCTCAGTATTCTGGGAGTTCCACAAGCCTCAGATGCCACTGTATTTTCCCCTGAATATTTCTTGTCGTGCAGTACACAGGGAGAATATTTTGTGCTAGATTCTCCTCTGGGCTGAGAGGAATGTTGAATTTGTCTTTACAAATGAGCTCTGGATCTGCCTGTAGATAAGGTTAAGCACTGAGAGATAAAAGAAACAATGGGATGGATTCCACTGATTGATGAATGGAAAAAGATATTTGCCTTTCCAAACAAACTGTAAGGCTGCTGATAAATCAAATTGGATATCAAAAGATGAAAGAAGCAACGGGGTGGGGGGAACTATGAATTCTATAAAAAATAAAAATGAAAAGGGAGGGTTATACATTAGAGGGGAATTTCAGCTATCAGGCGTTCCGAGAAGTCTGTGCCTCTCAAGTACCTCAGCCAATGGGGAAAGAGAGAGGGAAATGCGGCCGGGAAAATAGGATAAAAAGGAGGCTGCGTCCTCCAAAAATTTGAGAGATCCCAGGGGAATGTCCCATGGCCTCTCCCTTTATTTGAATAAAGCAAAAAGGATTCCTCTGTCTCCTTTTTGGACATAAACCTCTGGTGTTTGTGGATTAATTTTCCTGACAATTTGGGGGCTCGTCCGGGATCTTTCCACCATCCGGGGCAGCGAGTGGAGCTGAAGGCGCCTCACCCAGTTTGGGTGATCAGCTCCCCTTGGTGCCGGCCGGTACCGGGCGATCCATTGGGTTCCCGAGACTGTCCAGGAGACAGACGAGTGGCGGACCAGGGGGGTCTGTGAAGAGTCCGCAGGGAAGGACCACTGAAAATCTCACCGGTGAGTAAAATGGGATCTTCGGGGAGCAAACCTGGGAGGGCACCCATGGAGGGTAGCACAGGTAAAACGGGGCACCCAGAGAGGGTTGGAAGGGTGAAGCCGGGAAGGGCCCCCAGCAAAACGGATGACGATCCCATAATACCCCCGGAGAGTCCCTTGGGGAGAATGCTGAGGTCTTGGGACAGATTGTATATTCACCCAGAAGTAACTGTGGAAATTATGGTAAAATATTGTTATTTTGTGTGGCCAGAGTATAAGCTGGCAAGGGGACTTATATGGCTACTTATGGAACAGATAAAATTCATTTGTGTCGAATTTTGTGGAGGTATCTAGAGGAGAATTGGAAAGGATGGATTGAAAGGGAATGTGGATTAATATGGGTCAGACAAGGAACAAGAGAAATTTATGTGTTAAGAAAAAAAGGAGAAGAGGAAAAAGAGGAGGAAGAGGAAAGTGGTGAGGATTGGGATGTTTTTCAGCACCTTCCCCCTTCTTGTCCTCCAGTGTTGCCAGCTGCAGGTCGTCTGTATCCTCAACTTTCAGAGCAAGGGGATCAGGGAAATGTTGTTCCTACAGCCCCACCTGAGAAGGATGATGGTGTAGGGGGAGGGGAGCAGCATGTTGTATCACCCCCCAGAACTAGAAGAGGAACTCAGTTTAGGGCATCAGAAGCCCCCCAAGAGACAGGGGTACACCAGATGCCACTCTGTCAAGTTCCTTTGGGGGGTCAAGGGGGAGGATTTGGGTTTGTAATTGTACCACTTACTACCCAGGATATAAGAGGGTTGAAAAAAGAATTACCCCCATATTTGGATGATCCCATAGGGGTGGGGGAAAAGATAGAGGAATATTTGGGAAATGCGGATTATACATGGAAGGATTGGGATTTTCTTTTGGGAATTTTGTTTGGGTCATCAGAGAAATGAATGATTTTGCAGAAAGCTCGGCAGCTGTGGGAGGATGAACATCCACAAGCAGCAGGGGGGGCTGGACCCAATGCACCTACGGTGGGTGATGCCATCCCCCAGGCAGACCCCCAGTGGGACCCAAATAACCAGGCCAGTCTGGCTCACCGTGATTGCCGTGCTTATTTGATCAGGGCAATCAAGTCAGCGGCTCCCAGAACGAACAACATAGCTAAGGCTCTGTCGTTGGAACAGGAGAAACAGGAAAGCCCTCATTGGTTGGAGAGGATTAGGGATGCCTTGAGGAAGCACGGGGGGATGGATCCTGAAGGGCCAGCCTTCAACACATTGCTTAAGGTACAATTTGTTACTCAAGCCTGGCCTTATATAAGGAAAGGAGTACAAAAAGATGAAGAGTGACAAAATAAGTCTCTAGAGGAATTGGTTAGAAAAACACAGCAGATATATGTAAGAAGGGATGAGGAAAAGGCAGAAGCTAAAGCAAGGATGATGGCAGAGTTTTTGCAGCCCCAGAGGAATAAACCACAGGGTCCAAGGGGTCCCCAGGGACAGAGGGGACGGGGTCGGCCACAAGGAAGGGGCAGAGGGATTCCCTCCTCGGCAGGGGACAGCCGACCCAAACAGCGGCTGGGGAAGAACCAGTGTGCTGTCTGCAGGGCAGAAGGGCATTGGAAAAACGAGTGTCTGCAGAAACAACTGGACCCTCAGGAGGAGGAAGTCCAGAGAATAATGGAAATGGATTGTTAGGGGTGTCAGGGGCTCCTATTATACCAAGGACCCACCACTCAGGAGCCCTTGATAACTTTTAAGGTGGGTCCGGATCGAGAGGAGGTGTGTTTTTTGGTAGACACGGGGGCCTCTCGGTCCACCTTAAATTTTATACCTAAGTGGGGGAAATTGTCAAAAAGATCCTTGGTTATTCAAGGAGTAAGCGGGAAGGATGAGTGAGTGCATTTTATTCAACCTCTGTTAATAGATGTGGGGGACAGATTTGAAGTGCATGAATTCTTGTTTGTTCCTAATTGTGATTGTAATTTACTGGGAAGAGATTTGATGGCTAAAATGGGAATGCAAATTAGCATTGTAAGAAGTGACACAGAGTCCGAAACTGTGATATCTTTGTGTAAAATGTCTGAAAAGGCTTATGCTAAAATAAATCCGGAAGTATGGGCAGCTCCAGGGAAATATGGGAAACTGGACATAGAGCCCCTCCAAATTACTTTGAAGCAACCAGGACAAGTGGTGTCTAAAAAGCAATACCCTCTTTCAAGGGAGGGAAAGAAGGGGTTACAGCCTGTTATTGAGTCCCTGCTAAAAGCAGGTCTTTTAGAGCCGTGTATGTCTCCCTATAACACTCCTATCCTGCCGGTTAAGAAACCAGATGGAACCTACAGAATGGTGCAGGATTTAAGAATAATAAATGAGATTGTCAAACCAAGGCATCCCACAGTTCCAGATCCATACACAATCCTGAATCAAATCCCTTCTTCACATCAGTATTATTCTGTACTGGATTTGAAGGATGCTTTCTGGGGGTGTCCAATCACAGAAGATAGTAAACAGTATTTTGCTTTTGAGTGGGAACAGGAGGAAGGAGGGAAAATGATAAAACAACAATTGACATGGACAGTACTCCCTCAAGGATATACAGAGTCACCAGTTCTGTTTGGGCAAGCTTTGAAGAAAATATTAAGAGAGTTTACTCCACCCTCAGAAGTCAAGTTGTTGCAGTATGTAGATGATTTGCTCTTATCAGGGGAACAGGAAAAGGTGGTTGAAGAGGCTACTGTAAAGCTGCTTAATTTTCTTGCAAAAAAGGGACTTAGAGTATCCAAAAAGAAAGCACAGTTAGTAGAAAAGAAGGTCAAATATTTGGGACACATTCTGTCTGAAGGGTTACGGTGTATTGATCCAGAAAGGATACAAGGGATTTTACAGGTACCATTACCCCAGACTAAAAAGGAGTTACAGCGGTTTTTAGGGTTGGTGGGGTACTGCAGAGCATGGATCGAGGATTTTTCTGTGGTGGCCAGACCTTTATATAACTTTTTGACCCAAAACAGTCCTAATGTCGTGGTATGGACACCAGAAGGAGAGAAAAGCTTTAAGAAATTAAAAGACAAATTGGTTAAGGTCCCAGTCCTAGCTCTTCCAGATGCAGAAAAATAATTTCAGCTATATGTGGATGTCAAACAGGGTCATGCTAAAGGAATTTTGGTGCAAGAGCATGGGGGAACACGGAGGCCTGTTGCCTTTTTTTCTGAGTTGTTAGACCCGGTGGCCAGAGGCGGCCCCATTGTCTGCAGAACTGTGCAGCCACAGCTCTGATGGTGGCTGAGGCCCGAAAGCTGACAAGGGGAGGGCATCTCATTGTTAAAGTCCCACATCAGATTAAAGCTTTGTTAACTGAGAGAACCTCTAAGTGGATGACGAGTGCTCGATTATTACAGTATGAATCTTGTTTAATGGAACAGGAGGATTTAGAATTTAAAGGTGGGGAAATTTTTAATCCAGCCTCTTATTTAAATGGCCCTGGAGAAAAGGGGGGCCAGGAAGAAATCCATGATTGTATCCAGGTTATAGACCTCCAGACACGGGCTAGGGAAGATCTACGGGATATTCCCTGGCCTGAGGGAGAGAATGTGTTCATTGCTGGGTCCTCCAAGGTGGTAGAAGGGAAACGATTTACAGGATACTCTATCGTGAATGGGAAACAATTCAAGGAAGGGGGGAGGTTACCACACACCTGGTCAGCTCAGACAGCAGAGCTGTACGGGCTTGTGAGAGCCTGTGAATTATACCAGGACAAGACAGTAAATATATTTACTGATTCTAAATATGTATATGGGTTAATACATGCATTTGGAAAACTATGGGAAGAAAGAGGTTTATTAAGCTGCAGAGGAAAGACGTTAGCTCACGAGAACTTAATCTCTCGCCTATTGGAGGCAGTGAATTTACCAAAAAGGGTGGCAATAATCCACATTAAGGGGCATCAGGCAGGATGGTCGGAGGAGGCAATAGGAAACCGACTGGCTGATGAAGAAACTCGAAAAGCTGCATTGTTGCCAGAAGTCTCTAAGACCCTGCCTTTGCTCCCAGTAACTGCACCGCTGCCAGAGAAACTCTCTTTTCCACCAGAGGAACTTGAGATAATTAAAAATAGTGAGGCAGAAGAAAGAAGAAAATAATTGGTTTACAAGGGATGGTAAGCAGTGGATACCAAAAGCTCTAGCCTTACAATTGTTAAATCAACTTCATGAAGGGAGTCATTGGGGCTCCCGAGGACTGGCAGAAGCCTTCCTCGAAATGAACACTGCTGTTGGTCTCTTTAGCCTGGCAAAGCGAGCCACTGAAGGCTGTTTGACTTGTGCTAAAACCAACAACAAAGTTGTTCTGGCCAGGGTAGGGAGGCGTTGGGCAGTACGTCCCTTCCAGAGATGCCAGGTGGATTTTACTGAAATGCCTCGAGTGGCAAGATTTAAATATCTTCTGGTAATAGTATGTCAATTAACCGGGTGGCCAGAAGCATTTCCAACTGTTTCAGCAACTACAGGATCAGTTGTTAAAGTATTTTTGGAACAAATAATTCCAAGATATAGGATGGTGGAAGCAATAGATTCAGATAGGGAAACTCATTTTACAGGAAAAATTCTTCAAGGAGTTATGACTGCTTTAGGAATATGGTGGAACCTCCATACCCCCTGGCATCCACAGAGTTCGGGTCAGGTTGAGAGGATGAATGGAGAAATAAAGAAACATCTCCTGAAGCTGGTGATAGAAACTAAGATGCCATGGGTACGGCTCCCGCCCCTGGCTTTAACAAGAATAAGAGCCAGACCCAGGGGAGATATTCAATTATCTCCCTTTGAATTGATGTTTGGAATTCCTTACCCTTGTAATTCTCAGCCTAGTGGGGGGATAGAGATAAGTGATGTGTATTTAAAACAATATGTGGCTCGGATAGTGTCTCTTGTGAAATCTCTTCGACAGGAAGCTCAGCTGGCACAGACCCTGCCTTTGGACTCTGCTGTTCACAACATCCAACCAGGAGACTGGGTCCTGGTTAAGGAGTGGGAAGAAGCACCACTGGTGGCCAAGTGGCGTGGACCTTTCCAGGTGTTGCTGAGCACAGACACAGCCGTCAAGACAGCTGAACACGGCTGGACCCATCACACTCGGGCCAAGGTCTCTGCAGCCCCAGAGATTTGGACATCTCAGCTGGAGGAGAAGGACGGGAAGCCGCGACTGACACTCGGCAGGAGGGGACTGGAGCAGCAGCCAGGGCGTCGACATCGGGGGAAGCCTCGTGTGCCCACCCACAGAGTGCCTGCTGAAATAGTCTGTGTGGGCATCCCTCCTCTCAGATCTCCAGGCACTGGGGGCCAACCCTTGCTGTCATTGTTTTCTTTATGTTGAGCTGTTTCTGTGCCTTCACTCGCCACAGGTGGTGTGGAAGACAACGTGAAAGTAAAAATTAAGTTAGGAAATTAGATTACACAATCAGAATGTTTCTCTTAATAATGTTACCTTTATATTATCAGTTAGGTTGGAGCCAAAAATGGGAAAATAATTGTTTTGACCTTAGGAGAAAAAGTAGCAAAAACCTTTATGGGAATGGGACATGTTTTCTTGGCTACCTGGTGGACTATAAGTTAAACAACTGCTTTTTTTCCTCTTATGTGCTGTAGCAACTCTAATCTTTTTGCCAGGCATGATCCCTTGCTTAGTACAACTTATTCAACATGTGATCAAAGGGATGCAGGTAATAGCCACACCTACTGATCCAGAGATGGTTACAAAAGGACAGAAATTGATGTCACTCCAAATAATTACAAAACCAAAAAAGACTCAGGAACAAGAAATTAAGTCAATGAGAGCTAAAGTGTGTAAAGACAATTATTAAAAAATAAAAGAGGAGGGGTTGAGAGGGATGTTGAATTTTTTCTTTACAAATGAGCTGTGGATCAGCCTGTAGATAAGGCTAGCACTGAGAGATAAAAGAAACAATGGGATGGATTCCACTGATTGATGAATGGAAAGAGATATTTGCCTTTACTAACAAACTGTAGGGCTGCTGATAAATGAAATTGGATATTGAAAGATGAAAGAAGCAACGGGGGGAAAATATGATTTCTATAAGAATTAAAAATTAAAAGGGAGGGTTCTACATTAGAGGGGAATTTCAGGTATCAGGCGTTCCGAGAAGTCTGTGCCTCTCAAGTACCTCAGCCAATGGGGAAAGAGAGAGGGAAATGCGGCCGGGAAAATAGGATAAAAAGGAGGCTGCGTCCTCCAAAAATTTGAGAGATCCCAGGGGAATGTCCCATGGCCTCTCCCTTTATTTGAATAAAGCAAAAAGGACTCCTCTGTCTCCTTTTTGGACATAAACCTCTGGTGTTGGTGGATTAATTTTCCTGACAGAAAGAACTTTGGGATTCTTCCCTGCACAAGCACGTGCAGTGCCTCAGTCATAAGTGCCTCAGAAATATCAGAAGTGTGTCTTCTTCAGAGTGTGGTCACAAGGGTTCAGAGTTGGAGCCAGTTCTGCGGGCAGGCTGATGAATAGTCTGGGGCTCCTCTGCAGAGCCCCATTCATTCTGGGGCTGCTTTCTGCTGGTTCTGCTGCACTGGCTCGAGTGAAACACACACCCAATTAACAGCAGTTAAATTACTCTGGCATGAAACAGTGGGGAACAGGCAGAGCAGTGAAGGGCAGCATGGACCAGTTGTTCTGGCAGCTCTGACGAGGTCTGGTTTGATACAGCACTCACAGAACTCTGCTCCACCTGTGACACTTCCACTTGCAGTAGATGACTGTTCCTCTTCACAATATCCAGCAAGGCAGGTCAAAGACACTTTTACCATTTTCATCTTCAAAAGGAAGAAGAAATCAGCAGCAAACATGAAGTAACCAGTCAGAGGTCCCAGGAAGAAACAAAAGAACAAAGAGTGGTGGAAAAAAACAGGTGGAGCAGTGATCCTTATCTGTGTGGGAGATATCCTCTGCTAATGGGCCATCTGTTAAAACCAGGTAGGGCAATGTTCTTTATCTTTGCCACAACCCATCCTTCCTCCAGGAAGATATCTTCTGTTAATGGGCCATTGAGTCCCACTGCATGACTGATAAAATTCCATCATCTCATTGGGAGATGCACCAGCCAGGGGGAGGAGCCAAGCCTTTCCTACCTAGATAAAATCTGAGCTTTGGAACACCAAGGCAGCCCTTCCCCACTGGTTTCCAGAGGACAAGAGCTACCAGACCTTTCTACAGCATCACTACTACAACAAGACCACTTCATCGGGACTGCTACCACCATCAAAACTAGCGGGGTGTCAGGTTGTATTCTGATTCTGTCAGTTGTTTTCTTTTCTACTGTTGCATGTATTATTTTTCTCTTATTTTTTTTCCTATCAAATTGTATTTATGACTTGGAGACTCTCACTGGTTTTGCTTTCAAACCAGCACAATTTTGGAGGGGATTTTGGCTGAAGCTTGATATTTGGGGTGTTTTTGATCCGTGTCTTAAAGTTTGGAGGATTTTGGGCAGGAATCTTGGTGTTTGGGAGGTTATTACAGACACATGATGCTCAATGACTTCCAGAGATGAACTTGGGCAAGGAGGAACACCCAGTTTATGGAGCTCTCTTCTTGTTATTTCCCCCTAAACCAGGAATTTTCATTCCTCTGGTGTGCAGGGATGGAGGAGGCAGAAAAGCCCCGGAGATCTCTCACGAGGAGGGGCTGCAAACCCAGCCCAGGGAGCTGCAAGGAGGAAAGACCCTCCCTGAGCCGGGAAGGCGGCCGGAGATGCAGGCAGAGCTCAGAGCTGGTGGAGAAGCCTCCTGGAGGGGAGAAGCCCCACAAGTGCTTGGAATGTGGGAAGAGTTTCAGCTACAGGTCCCAGCTGATCCTACACCAGAGGATCCACACTGGGGAAAAGCCCTACCAGTGTGGGGAATGTGGGAAGGGCTTCAGCAACAGCTCCAACCTGATCCAGCACCAGGTGATCCACACTGGGGAACGGCCCTACACCTGCTCGCAATGTGGGAAGAGCTTTGCATGGAGCTCTGACCTGAGAAAACACCAGCGCATCCACACTGGGGAGAGGCCCTATGAGTGTCCCAAGTGTGGGAAGAGGTTTCAGACCAGCTCCAATCTCCTCCTACATGAGCGGATTCACACAGAGGAGAGGCCCTTCCGCTGCCCCGACTGCGGGAAGGGATTCAGGCACAACTCCACCCTCATCAGGCACCGGCGCATCTACACTGGGGAGAGGCCCTACGAGTGTCCTGAGTGTGGGAAGAGCTTCTCACAGAGCTGTCACTTGACCCAACACCAACGGAGTCACCACTGAGGGAAGCCCAGTGAGTGCCCAAGTGTGGGAAGAGCTTCTTGGTCTGCTCCAGCTCCATCCCCCATGGGAGGATCAGTGTTGGATGATCCCCAGTGACCCCCGTTGGGCAGAGCCCTGGTGATCTGTGTTCCTGGTTATCCCCGTTGGGTGAGGGGGAAGGGGTTTGAGAGATTTCTGTCTCTTTTCCTTCTATTGCTATGATTTGGTTGGTAATAAATTCCCTTGCTGAGCCCAGGCTATGTCTGTGACATCCGTTTTGCTGTTTGCTGTGTTTGCTCGTCCTGTCTTAATCTGCTCCTGGAGCTACTGGTTAAACTTTCTCTTCCCTTGCAGCTCGAGGGGTAGGGTCAGAGTGGCTCTGGTGGGTGCCTGGCATCGAGCCAATGTCACCTTGTCTTGGTTTGAAAGACAGGTATTTTCTAAGGAAAGGCAAGAACCCCTTTCTGACACCTGTGTCCACTGGGACACGAGAGGGACCTTGTTCCCACCCCTCTCTTTGCAGGGACCTGCAGCAGGAGAAGGGATTTGGAGCCCCGAATACACCTGGGACTGGACTTGGCTCCTGACATCCATGGGGCTCCCAGAGCCTCTCACCCTGGAATATCCCAAAACCTCCCAGAGCCCTTGCTGCTCCACAGGGACACTGGGTGTCCCTAGAGCCCCCCAGTGCAAGGGAAGCCTTGGGGACAGCTCTGTCCACCTAACCCCAGCACATGGATCAGGGACAGCCCCCTCCATGTCCCTCTGACTTTCCCAAGCTCTGCCCACCCCAGAGGGCTCAAGAATCTGCCCTGGTCCCCGAGGATCTTTTGTGGGGCTGGAATCCCCCAAGATTTCTCACCAGGGCATCCAGAGGGGCAGCCGGGCATCACTCCCGTAGAAGCTCCACCTGCTCAGCCACGAGGGGCTGGGGAGAAAGGGGGGGTTAGAGCCACACTGGGGGATACTGGGGCTGGTTGGGAGATACTGGGGCAGGCTGGGGTGTACTGGGGCACAGTGGGGTGTGCTGGGGTGCACTGGGGGTGATGACGAGGACAGGGGAAGCTCTGGGCCCAGCAGAACTGCAGGTACCCACCTCAGACCTCTTCACTCATTGGACGCCGTTCTTCTTCTGCAGAGAGATGGGGAGATGTCACTGGTCACCGGGGTGTCCCCAGTCCCAGCAAGGCATGGGGGGACCCAACTGGCCCCCAGTTCCCACACTGGTGCCCCAATTCCAGGACTTACCACAATGCATCCACCTGCAGCTCCTCCTATGACTACCTGCAGATGGAGAGCAAAGGTTTAGTCTGGAATGGCCCCTGTGGGAATTCAAGAGTCACAGGTGTCCCCACACCCTGTGGCTGTCCCCAATCTGAGGGGGAAAATCCCTTCTGCTCCCCCCAGTCCCACTCCAGGCAGTTTCACCCGATCCCTGTTCCTGCAGGGACCACGATGGGGATGGAGACGAGGAGAGCGAGGGGAACTTGGGGCCTCCAAGGAGGAGGGGATGGAGTGGGATGTGAGGGCCCCAAAGACACTGAACTGGGGGGAGTTTGGGGCCCCTCGGGATGGGGCTGGGGGTGTTGAAGGGATGGGAATGGGGGAATGCAGGTGGGGAGGCAGGAATTCCAGGGGGGGGACATGGGGGCTGAAGTGGGAGGTGGGTGGGACAGGGGAAAGCAGGGGCAGAGAACCAAAATTGTTGGGTTTGGGAGGGGCTTTGGGAGTCCAGGAGGGGGATTTGGATATACTGTCATGGAGAATGAGAAAGGGAAGGGAGTGGAGGGAAAGAGGAGAGGAAGTGGACTGGGTATGGGGATCTTTGGGGTGCCTGGGGTGCACTGAGATGGGTGGGAATACAATGGGGACCCTGGGGAAGGGGCAGCCTTGGGAAGCTCTGGGATGTACAGGCACGCACTGGGGTGCACTGGGATGGCCTGGAGGGTCATGGCCATGAGAGGGGAGGCTCTGGTTCAGCAGAAAAATTCAGGATACTCACATCGCCAACAGCAATGCCACCAACTCGCTGTGGAGAGAGCATGAGATGTCACTGGGGTGTCCCCAGTCCTAGTAAAGATTGGGGGTGACCAAACTTCCCCCCAGTTCCCACACTGGTGCACCCAGCTCCAGGACTTACCCCAGCACATAGAGCTCCACCACTGCCATCAAAGGTGGCCTGGGCAAAGAGAGCAAAAGGTTGGTCAGGATTGGCCCTTGAGGGGCTGGGGGGACACAGGAGTCCCCAGCCCCCCCACCTCCCACCCATGGCTGTCCTCTGCTCTGAGCAGGGGGTGCCAGGGGATTTGGGAACATCACTGCAGGGTGGAAGGCAATGAACTGAGGGCAAAGATTGGAAAGAAGATCCTGGGAATCATCTGGGGGCTTGAGGGGACGAGGGGGCGAAGGGGAGGGGAGGCATTTCCCAGTTTGTGCCAGCTCAGCCTGGCTTGGGACTGGAACAGTTCATCCCAGTTTGGCCAAGTTCAGCCTAGTCTGTACTTAAATGAGTTTGGACCTCTTGGTCCCACTTCAGCCTAGTTTGGGACTGGTCTTTGTTCTTGTGTGGGCAACAGAGGAGATGCTGGGGAGATGCCCGAGGGGATCAAGAGGATGGGATGGTATGGTATGGTATGGGATGGGATGGGATGGGATGGGATGGGATGGGATGGGATGGGGAGGCCCAAAAGGACGGGATTTGGGGATAGCATCACAGGAAAGCTCTGGGGCCCTCGCAGGGAGGAGCCGGGTCCGAGCATCCGTGGGGAAGCCGGGCTCTGGCAGCGGGAGTTGAATTGCGGCAAGGGGAAGGACAGAGGCAATGGTGGCGAGGAGAAAGCGGCACGGCCCGGGGCCGGGGAGCCCGGCGGAGCCCCTGCATTGGGAAGAGCCCCCAGACCTGAGCCCAGCCCGTGGCTTTGGAGCCTCACCTCGCTCTGTGCCGGCAGGCACAGCAGGATGGAGAAGAGCAGGGCCACGCTGAGCACAGCCACCTTCATCTTCCTCTCGCCCTGGGCAGCGCTGGCTGAGGCTGCAGCAGGGCAGGAGCACCTTTATCCCTGCCGGGACTCCTCCCTGCGCCCTCCCTGACAGCCCCCAGGCCAAAGCCCGGCTTGGCACAGCCCCCAGCCCTGGCCACAAGCCCAGCCCTGGCACAGAGTCCATCCCGGCTGTGGCACGGATCCAGCCCCGCTCCCCGCATCCCTGCAGCTTCCTGCACGGGGCAGCTGCCCCTGGAGGGGACCGGGCACCCGGGGGGCCGAGGGGGGCAGGCAGGGATCCAAAGGCAGCTGGGGACCCTGTGGGGACACCCCCACTCCAACACAATCCATCCTCCAACAGCCCCCAGCCCCACACCCCCCATCTCCCGGTACCCCTCCCCTCCCAGAGCGTTCCTTGCAGGACACCCCGGAGCTGAGCCCGGCCCCAAACCTGGAGTGTCAGAGCAGGATTGTCCCTGTTCCCACTGCAGCCCCTGGGCTCATTGGGGCTGCACTGACCCCTCTTCCTGGGGCAGCAGCACCCCGGGATCAGGGAGAAGGGGCAGGGGGAGCACAGCGGGGTCAGGGGCCATGGCAGCAGCTGGGGGACCGGGATCTCCAGTCCCTGCAGGTGCCCTGGGGAGCACCGGGCAATGGTGGCACTGGGACACCGGGGCTGGCCTTGTGGCAGTGCTGGGGTGGTGGCAGTGCCCGGCTCCAGCCCATTCCTGTCCCTGCAGCCCCAGACTGCTCCAGGCCCCCAGGGGAAGATCCCCGGGCAGAGCCCCTGGCACAGCCACGGCCACCGTGTCCTGCTGGATCAGCCCAACCCCGCTGTGCTGAGCTGGCCCAGCCATCGGCTCCCAGGGGCTCTGTGCCCAGCAGGGCTGTGGCTCCAGACCGGGCTGGCACTGGGACACAGCTCCCGCAGCTCCCCTGGCCCCAGGGATGGCCCTGCCCTGTCCTGCCCTGGTCCCAGCGCTGGCCCTGAGCTGGGGCTGACCTTCCCAGCCCAGGGTCCTGCGCTGCTGTCCCAGCTCAGAGGCCCCTGTCAGGGTCACCCCGAGGACACAGATCAGTGACAGTTCCTGCCAGGGCTGCCACGAGCTGCCAGTGCCTCCATTCTCCACTGACATTCCGTGACATTTCCAGGACATGTTCCCTCCTCACGGGACACTGACCTCACAGAAGGGACCTGTTGTGGCACAGGTCAGAAAATCCTTCAGGCACCTGACTTGACTGTTTGCATTGGATTTTCCTGCAGAGCCAGCAGTGACCTGGAAGATTTTCCTTTTGCCTCTTGGTGCTTTGTGCCTCCTTTGTTGGAGAACTGAGGAGCATTGATCCTGGAGGGGCCCAATGGAGGTGAAGCTGCTCAGGAGATGAATTTCCAGCCCCTGGACACCTAAGGGGCCATTCCAGATGACCCCAGTATGGGGTTGATGGGCTCCTTTTTCCAGATCAGCACTTCAGGGCTCAGGGCTGACAGTGTCTACCAGCACCAAATTCATGGAAAACACCAAGCTGTGTGGCACTGTGGATCTGCTGCTGGGCAGGAAGGCTCTGCAGAAGGATCTGGGCAGGCTGGATCGATGGGCTGAGGCCAAAAGTGTGAGGGTCAGCAAGGCCAAGTGTGGGGTCCCATACTGGGGTCACAACAATGCCATGGAATGCTCCAGGCTGGGGCAGACAGGCTGGAAAACTGGAAAAGGTCCTGGGAGTGCTGGTGGCAGTGTGTGAACATGAGCACAGGTGTGCCCAGGTGGGCAGAGGCAAAGGGCACCTGCGCTGTCCCAGCCGTGGGGCAGCAGCAGGACCAGGGCAGTGACAATCCCTGTGCTGGCACTGCTGGGGACCCTTGAGGGCTGGGTCCAGGGCTGGCTCCTCATGGCCACAGGGACATTGAGGGGCTGGAGCGTGTCCAGGGAAGGGAACGGAGCTGTGGAAGGTGCTGGAGCACCAGAAGTGTCTGATGGAGCCGGGGGGGCTCAGCCTGGAGAAAAGGAGGCTCAGAGGGAACCTTCTCACTCTGCACAACTCCCTGACAGGAGGGGACTGCCAGGTGAGGGTCGGGCTCTGCTCCCAGGGAACAGGGACAGGGTGGGAGGAAACAGCCTGCAGCTGTGCCAGCTGGACATCAGGAGGAATTCCTTCATGGAAAGGGTGGTCAGGCCTTGAAAGGGGCTGCCAGGGGAGGTGATGGAGTCCCCATCCCAGAGGTGTCCAAGGAAAGCCTGCAAGTGGCACTCAGGGCTCTGGTGGGGATTGGTCACAGGGTGGCTTTGGTGGTCTTGGAGGGCTCTTCCAGCCACAGTGATCCTAGGATTCTGGGATTGTCCTGGAGAAATGCTTTTTGGCTTTTTTTCCCATTCCAAGTTCTGTACTCGAGCTTCCAGTCTCCAGGGAGGTTCCCCATCTCACTTCCTTGTGTCCAACCCCCTGATCCACAGACAGAACCATGGGGTGACCCACGGGCTGTGGCACCAGCACCACTCCCTTGAGCAGAAATTCTTCATAGCTGAGACAGTAGGAGCAGGAAAAACATCCTTCCTTAAAAGCTGGAATAAATGTTGGGACATTTTCTCCACAGCTGAGACACATCCCAAGGGAGGCAGGGCCATGCCCAGTTCCTGGAGCTGGGTGGCCTGTCCAGCTCATTGTCCCCACGCTCTTGGTGAACAACATCAGTCAGTTCACTTTGCACAAACTCTCTCTGCATGGACAGCACGTACAGGATTCCATCCAGGTGTTGGGATGGCTGCTTGTTCTCCAGGTTCCTGTAAATTGCCTCCCCCACAGGTGATTCCCTCAGATCCTGGGTACCTCCCTCATCAGGGGCTCACAAGATCCTGCTCAAAGAGATTCCTGTCCTTCCCAGTGAGCAGGAGCTGCTTCTGGAGGCTGAGGACTGCTGCCCCATTCCCAACCCCACTGTCAATGCCCATATCCCCAGCAAGGAATCCCCTCGAATTCCTAACTCTTGGCCCCAGTATCTGGCATTGGAGTAACCAGCTCATGGTTTGCTCTCCCAGAGAGTGGCTGAAATCTTTTTGCATCTCTCCCAAGTCAGCCTCTGTTTCCACGGATCCTTCCTGGCTCCAGGGCAGCCAGGGCAGCCAAGGGCCATGGTCTGGTGTTTGTGTGTCTGGAGATCCAGGGCTGCCCTGTTCCCCCCACTGGATGTGGAGCAGGGGCAGGATGGGCCCAGCTGTGTCACACAGAGTTGGTGCTGGGGTTCCTTCCCTTGGCTTGAACCTCAGGACACTCCCTCCCTCCTGAACTCGCTCAGGTTGAAGTCTCAGACTGTTGGAGGTGACAACCTTCAGAGGGACCTGCCTGTGTTTGCCCACCTTGTCAGCCACGACTGCACTGCTTTGGGGTGGGGCAAATCCCTGGGGGTCTCCCTAAAGAGCTGGTGAACCTTAGGAAAACCCGGGAAACTCTTCTTGGGAAGCACCACCAGGAGGATTGTAGCTTCACAAGGATGTTCAGGACACTGAGGAATTGTTGGAAAAAGGAAGAGCACACCTATGACAGAGGCACAGGTGGGGCAGGTGCTATTCTTGTGTGTCCTCTGCTGAAAACATCTTGGAGGACAAAAGGCAAAAAAAGTGAAATTGGGAATTGTCTCCATCCCCAAAGCAGAGGGATGGCCCAGCACAGAGCTCCAATGCCTGACAAAGATCAAGGCCAGGATTTTACAGCACTACCCAGAAAGCCCCCACAGAGCACAGTGACTGCAGCCCAAACCCACCTGTCAGGATTCCAGCAGGGACAGGAGCATGGCACAGCTGGGAAAACTGATGGGGAGACCTGGAAAGGCTTTGCTATGGCCAGCAACTGCTCACCAGCCAGTTATCCCAGCCAAACCAGTACAACAGCACTGAGACCCCCTGTTCCTGTCCTGTGTCCCCGCCTCTCCCCCACACCACAGCTACTGAGGGAGTCTGGCAAGTGGAGGGCTCTGGGAAATTTGGAAGCGAGATGTAAATGTGGGGAGAACAGGCTCCTCTTTTATCCCCTGTGACCACCACAACACCTCCCTGCAGTCCCTGCCTGGGAAGAATGGCCAGGCCAGAAACTGATTTGGAACCTGACTGTGGAAGAAATCCCAGGGAAAGGATGACAGGAAAATCAGAAATTTCCCAGGTTGCTCACAGTCCTGCCCAGGGAGAGGAAGGAACCAGTCCAGGACAGATCAACTAAACCTCAGACCCCCCTGATCACTTCTCTAACCCACCTCTCCATCAGACACCAAATTGGGAATTTGGGGATTTTCCATGTTCCAGAGAGGTGCAGATCTGGAAAAAGGAGCATATCAGTGCAGAGTTCATGAACCCACAGCTGGGAACATCTGGAATGGCCCCTTAGGTGTCCAGGGGCTGGAAATGTCCCTGTGCCCCTCCAGGATCAATGCTCCTCAGTTCTCCAACAAAGGAGGCACAAAGCACCAACAGGGAAAAGGAAAATCTTCCAGGTCACTGCTGGCTCTGCAGGAAAATCCAATGCAAACAGTCAAGTCAGGTGCCTGAAGGATTTTCTGACCTGTGCCACAACAGGTCCCTTCTGTGAGGTCAGTGTCCCGTGAGGAGGGAACATGTCCTGGAAATGTCCCGGAATGTCAGTGGAGAATGGAGGCACTGGCAGCTCGTGGCAGCCCTGGCAGGGACTGTCACTGATCTGTGTCCTCGGGGTGACCCTGACAGGGGCCTCTGAGCTGGGACAGGATCATCCTGGAAACGAAACCAGGGATCCTTGGGATTCTCTATGGCTCAAGCAAACCTTCCACTGACTTCAGAACACAAATCAAGTTTTCACCTCAGCCTGTGATGCCCAGCTTGGGTCTTGAAAATTCTTCTCCACACACCATCGTAGGCAGAACACAAAACCAGAGCACTCTTTCCTGTCCCATGGGCTGCTGGAGGGGTTTGGAAGTGGATGGCAATTGGGAAGAAGGAGTGCAGAAGGACTGCTGCCCCATTCCCAACCCCGCTGTCAATGCCCATATCCCCAGCAAGGAATCCCCAGCTGGGCTCCACACTGCCACCACCCCAGCACTGCCACAAGGCCAGCCCCGGTGTCCCAGTGCCACCATTGCCCAGTGCTCCCCAGGGCACCTGCAGGGACTGGAGATCCCGGTCCCCCAGCTGCTGCCATGGCCCCTGACCCCGCTGTGCTCCCCCCTGCCCCTTCTCCCTGATCCCGGGGTGCTGCTGCCCCAGGAAGAGGGGTCAGTGCAGCCCCAATGAGCCCAGGGGCTGCAGTGGGAACAGGGACAATCCTGCTCTGACACTCCAGGTTTGGGGCTGGGCTCAGCTCCGGGGTGTCCTGCAAGGAACACTCTGGGAGGGGAGGGGTACCGGGAGATGGGGGTTGTGGGGCTGGGGGCTGTTGGAGGATGGATTGTGTTGGAGTGGGGGTGTCCCCACAGGGTCCCCAGCTGCCTTTGGATCCCTGCCTGCCCCCCTCGGCCCCCCGGGTGCCCGGTCCCCTCCAGGGGCAGCTGCCCCGTGCAGGAAGCTGCAGGGATGCGGGGAGCGGGGCTGGATCCGTGCCCCAGGCGGGATGGACTCTGTGCCAGGGCTGGGCTTGTGGCCAGGGCTGGGGGCTGTGCCAAGCCGGGCTTTGGCCTGGGGGCTGTCAGGGAGGGCGCAGGGAGGAGTCCCGGCAGGGATAAAGGTGCTCCTGCCCTGCTGCAGCCTCAGCCAGCGCTGCCCAGGGCGAGAGGAAGATGAAGGTGGCTGTGCTCAGCGTGGCCCTGCTCTTCTCCATCCTGCTGTGCCCCCGGGCAGACGCTTGGCCTGGCAGACGATGCTCTCTGTATCTCGGACGGAGTTTGATTTGTCAGCACGACCCCGGCTCCGGGACAGGATTCCCTCCTCTTGGTGAGCAGGAGATCCTTTGGGTTTGGATCTCTGGGATTTTCCTCCTCAGGACGGGGTCAGCAGTGGGCTGGGGGATTTGGGGACCCCCTTGTCTCCCTCCTGCCCCATAAGGCCCAGTCCTGAGCTCCCCTTGCCACGGCCCCCCGGGACGTGGACACAGGGGGTGGTTCCATCATCGTGGTGAGTTCTGGAAATGGAAGGGCACTCACTGGGGAAACTGGGAACCAGTTTGTGCACCCTAATCCTTAGTGGGTTAGGGACACCTCACTGGGATTGGGGACATCTCACTGGGTTCTGGGGACACCTCAGTCTGGGAACTGGGAACCAGTTTTGCACACCATCCCTTACTGGGGCTGGGCACACCCCACTGATGTGTCCCTGTCTCTCCCCAGGGGGAAGCCACAGCCAGGAAGAGCAAGGTGAGTACTGGGAATTCTGGGCCCAGACCTCCCCTCAGGGCTCCCTCCATTGCACCCCAGTGCTCCCCAGTAAATCCCAGTGCTTCCCAGAGAGGCACCCCATTGTATTCCCACCCACCCCAGTGCACCCCAGTTGTTCCCAGAGAGGTCCCCATTGCAATCCGAGTTATCCCAGATACCCCAGTAACCCCACAGTGTCTCATTCCCCGTCCATTTCCCACCCTCTTTCCCCCTTGCCCTTTCCCATTCCCACGTATGGGATGTCCCCAAATCCCCTTCTTGTCCTCTCGCTCCCAAAGCCCCGCCCAAATCCCTCAGGTTTTGTCCCTGTCCCACTTTCTCCTGCCACCCCCCCACCCCATGCTTGAGGCTCCGTGTCCCTCTCATTGGAATTCCTTCTTCTTTCTTCTTCCTCGTCCTCCTCCTTCCCCCCACACCCCCCAACACCTCTGGCCTTTCCCCACCCCTGTCCCAATCCCGTGGGGTCCCCAGTTCCCCCATTTCACCATCACTGAGGGCCCCATTTCACCCCAACCCTCCCATCCCTGACTGGGACTGGGGACATCTCACTGGGTTCTGGGAACAGGTCACTGGAATTGCAGACACCACACTGGGATTGGGGACACCTGACTGAGACTGGAGACACCTCACGGGCACTGAGGACACCTCACTGAGTTCTGGGGACACCTCACTGTGATTGAGGACACTTCAATGGGTTCTGGGGACACAGCACTGGGACTGGGGACACCTCACTGTGGGAACGGGGAACCAGTTTGTGCACACCATCCCTTACTGGGGCTGGGCACACCCCGCTGATGTGTCCCTGTCTCTCCGCAGGGGGAAGCCACAGCCAGGAAGAGCAAGGTGAGTACTGGGAATTCTGGGCCCAGACCTCCTCCCTCAGGGCTCCCTCCATTGCCCCCCAGTGCTCCCCAGTAAATCCCAGTGCTTCCCTGAGAGGCACCCAATTTTATTCCCACCCACCCCAGTGCATTCCAGTTGTTCCCAGAGAGGGCCCCATTGCAATCCCCGTTATCCCAGTTACCCCAGTAACCCCACAGTGCCTCATTCCCCGTCCATTTCCCACCCTCTTTCCCCCTTGCCCATTCCCATTCCCACGTATGGGGTGTCCCCAAATCACTTTCTCATCCCTTCTCTCCCAATGCCCCGCCCAAATCCCTCAGGTTTTGTCCCCTGTCCCATTTTCTCCTGCCACTCCCCCACCCCATGTTTCAGGCTGTGTCCCTCCCATTTAAATTCCTTCTTCTTTCTTCTTCCTCGTCCTCCTCCTTCTCCCCCACCCCCCAACACCTCCAGCCCCAGCCCAGCCTCTGTCCCAATCCCATGGGGTTCCCAATTCCCCCATTTCACCATCACTGTGGGCTCCCCTTCACCCCGACCCTCCCATCCCTGACTGGGACTGGGGACATCTCACTGGGTTCTGGGAACAGGTCACTGGGGTGGGGACACCTCACTGACACTGGCAACACCTCAATGGGACTGGGGACACCTCACTGGGACTGGGGACACCTCACTGGAGTGGGGACACCTCAGTGGCACTGGGAACACCTCAATGGGTCTGGGAACACCTCACTGGGATTGGGGACACCTCGCTGGGTTTGGGGACAGCTCACTGTCATTGGGGACACGTCACTGGCTCAGGTGACACCCCAATGACGTCCCTTGGGCTCTCTGCAGGGAACAGTGAGAGCCTTTCCAGTGAAGAGGTCTGAGGTGAGGACCCGGAGCTCTGTGGGGCCCAGACCCTCCCCTGGCACGGCCACGGCCCTTGGGGTCACCCCAGGGTGCCCCAGTGCCCCCCAGTGTCCCCCAGCACCGCCCTAACCCCACCTTTGTCCCCAGCCCGTGGTGGCTGCCCCTCGGGATGCTGTGGTGAGCAATCTCAGGGGGTCTGCAGCCCCCCAAAGGCTCCTGGGGGGCTTTGGGGGGGACCCTGCAGCCCCCTGGGGTGGGCAGAGCCCGGGGCCAGCAGAGGGACACCGAGGGGGCTGTCCCTGCTCCGTGTGCAGGGGACAATGGCCAGAGCTGTCCCCAGGGCTGTCTTTGTGCCTGGGGGGCTCTGGGAGACCGGGAGGGGCTCGGGGAGGGTTTGGGGCATCCCGGGGGCAGATCTGGGGCTCACCTGGATCTGAGGAGCCGAGTCCTGTCCCAGGTGAGCCAGGCCCCAATTCCCTGCTCCTGCCGGGGAGGGGAGGGGACAAGGCCCCTCTGCTGTCCCCGGGGACACGGGGGGGTCACGCTTTGGCCTCTGGCTTTTAGGATGGAGCCGATGGTGACCCCGAGTGCTGCCCCCTCCAGCGGCACGAGGAGATCCCATCCCTGGAGGAGCCCCGAGCCCTGGGAGCCCCGGGAATGTCCCTGCAATGATCAATAAACCCTGAGCAGAGTGAGGGGTCCAGGCTTGGGTTCATTTGTGCCACAGCTCCCCGGGGAGAGATTCCCTTGGCATGGGGTCAGGAACTGCAGGAATGGCTCTGGGAGCTTCCATGGGGTCAGGAATGTTCCAGTTGCTTCCATGGGGTCAGGAACTGCTGCAGGAACGCCCATGGGGTCAAAAATGTTCCAGGAGCTCCCCTGAGATCAGGAATGTGCCAGATTCTTCCATGGAGTCAGGGACTGCAGGAACAGCTCTGGGAGCATCCACGAGGTCAGGAATCTTCCAGGACCTTCCATGGAATCAGGCATGTTCCAGACCCTTCCATGGGGTCAGGAATCATTCCAGGAAATCCCATGGGGTCAGGCATGTTCCAGTTGCTTCCATGGGGTCAGGAACTGCTCCGGGAGCTTCCATGGGGTCAGGAATGTTCCAGATCTGTTGGTCACAGAAACCTGGGAGTTTTGGACTTTCTGTGCTTTCTGGCACTGACCCCAGGAGAACACTGCTTTTGACTGGAGGCCTTGGAGAAGGCTTCCAAATTTGAGTGATGGAGTTAAGGTCACGGGTGTGCAGTTGGAATAGAAGTGTGTGATTTCACATGGTGAAGGGTTTGGAATGTGAAGGTTTTATAATATAGTAATAGATATGAGACAAGATGGAGGATTTGGGGTGTTGTCTCCTTTCTGTCTTCCTTCTTCTTCATGGTTTCAGGTAGTCGTTTCTGGCTGGACAGTTAGTGCTGCACTCTGAGTCAGAGGAGGTTGGTTATTGAGTCAAAAGTATAAATAATATAGGTGTTAGTTCTTAATTGAACTGTTTAGTTTTAAAAGACCTTGTAACTAGCTCAACTCATCTCCATTTTGCTCACCTTTAGCTGTTAGCGAGAAGCGTTGCCGAACTCTCTGTACTTTAGATAAGATTTTTTTAAACAACCAAACCCAAACGCAAGGAAATTCAACTCCTTCATGTTTTTAATCCTGACTTTGAGTAAAAACAAAAGAAAATGAAGACAAACCACCAATTAGGTGGTGCAGTTACCCCATTTACAAGTGACTCCATCACTTCCCTGGGCAGCCCATTCCAATGCCCAATCACCCTATGAATAAATTTTTTCTCATGTTCAGGATAAACCTTCCTTTGGTGCAGTTAAGGCTGTTTCCTCTTGTCCTGTCCCTGTTCCCTACGAGAAGAGCCCGACCCCCACCCAGCTGCACTCTCCTGTCAGGGAGTTGTAGAGAGTGATGAGGTCTCCCCTGAGCCTCCTCTTCCCCAGGATAAACATTCCCAGCTCCCTCAGCTGCTCCTCACAGGACTTGTGTTCCACAGCTTCTCCCCTGTTGTTCCACAGCCACTGCTCCTGTTCCAGTGCAGCTGCAACCCCTCCAGTGGTGCTGCTCCCACTCCAGTGCTGCTCATCTGTGACACTGAGGGGACACATGGAACTCTGGGTCCCTTGTGACACTGAGGGCACACATGACACTTTGGGGCCATTGTGACGTGAGGGGAAACATGGAACCGTTGGGCCATTGTGAAATGGCAGGGTGTCTTGGAGCTATGGGACCATGGTGACACGGAGGGGACACATGGAACTGTGGGGTCATTGTGACACGGAGGGGACAAATGGAACAATGGGCCATTCTGACACTGAGGGGACACATGGAATTGTGGGGCTATTGTGACATTGAGGGCACACATGGAACCCTGGGCCCAAAGCGACACTCGGGACACATGAAACCATGCGGATATTGTGACAATGAGGGGACACATGAAAGCCTGGGGCCATTGTGTCACTGAGGGGAAACGTGGAACCCTGAGGCCATTGTGACATGAGGGGACACACTGAACTGTCGGGCAATTGTGATACAGCAGGGGCCCGTGGAAACATGGGTCCATGGTGACACTGAGGGGACACATGGAACTGTGGGGCCATTGTGACATGAGGGGACACATGGAACCATGGGACCATTGTGACATGGCAGGGTCTCTTGGAACCGTGGGACCATGGTGACAGTGAAGGGACACATGGGACCCTGGGCCATTGTGACACTAATGGGACACGTGGAACTTTGGGGATAATGTAACTTTGAGGGGACAAATGGAATTGTGGGGCCATTGTGACACTAATGGGACACGTGGAACTTTGGGGATATTGTAACTTTGAGGGGACACATGGAACCATGGGGCCATTGTGACATTCAGGGTACACATGGAACTGTGAGACATTGTGACACCTCAGGGCCTCTTGAAACTGTGGGACCATTGTGACACTGCAGGGCCTCCTGGAACAGAATGGACATTGTGACATTGAGGGGACACGTGGGACTGTGGGGCCATTGTGACACTCAGGAGTCACATGGAACCGTGGGGCCATGGTGACACTCCAGTGTCTTGTGGAATCCAGAGGCCCCTGTGATTCTGCAGGGCCTCATGGAACCAAGGATCCATTGTGATCCCACAAGGCCTTGTCGTTCTCCACAGCTTCATGGAACTGAGGGGACACTGTGACACTGTGGGGTCTCTTGAATCCAAGAATCCATTGTGACTTTCGGGATTTGGGGAAAGAAAGTGACTCTGTGACACTTTGGGGTCTTGTAGAATCCAGAGGCCCTTATAGTTCTGTGGGGCCTCATGGGACCAAGAATCCTTTGTGATATTTTGGGGCTTCAGGGAATGAAAGGGATTCTATGACACTGTGGGGTCTGATGGAATCCAGAGGCCCCTATGGTTCTGCAGGGATTTTTGGAACCAAGGGGCCATTGTGATGCCTCAGGGCCTTATGGTGTCCAGAGATCATTATGACATTGTGGGGTCTCCTGGAATGAAGGATCCATTTTGACTTTACAGGGCCTCATGGAGCCAAGAGTGACAACATGAGACCCCACAACAGAAAGGGGGGACCCTCTGTGCTGGTTTTGCAAATTTGACATTTTGTGAGGAAGGAAGAAGCCAAGCCCGGAAATGATTTTTTGGACAGGAGCTGCTAAGAGCTTCCTCCATGTCTGACAAAATCTAATCAGTGATTAGTTTTGAGAACTGACAACCTGTTAAACCACTGAAAAAGCTGTGCAGCCAGAGTGGCCACACTGTTCTGGCTGGGGCCCTTGAAAATCCCAGCACAGCCCCCCAGAATTCTCCACTGTAAACAGCCCTGGGCACCACCCAGCAGGGATCATATGATTATCTGCAGGCCTTGGAACAAGATATTATCTCTTTCACTGTACAGATGAGACTTGGAGACCTTCAATTCTCTCTCGAGTGAGAGAACAGGACAGAGTGAAGACACGTAGAGGAACAACATTTGGATCCCAAGGTTAGAGAAGTAGAATTCAGGTCCCAGATGGGAGGGATTGAGGAGATGCCTGACTCTTGGGCTGAAATCCTCTTGTAAGTCTATGGGGAACATACATCAGACTCTATTTCCCTGTAACTTGTTGAAAAGCACGTGGAGGATGAAGTGTTCAAATTGTAGACATGAGCAAAAGTATCCATGCTGAACAAGCAGATATTGAAGTAGCTTGAACAGAGAGAGATGAGAGTGATGAAGACCCTTTACCCCAGGGAAGAAGAAGAGAACCTCTATTCCCAGAGATGAAGATGATCTCAGAGACAGATGAAGAGAACCTTTGCTTCTGAACAGCTCATCCTAAAACGTACCCCATTAGCCAAAGATTGAGCCCTCAAAAACAATTGTGGGGAAAGCTGTAGGTCGAGGGGAGGGACTTGTACAAAGTGATGAGATTTCCATTCTCCTGGGCAGCAGATTCACTGTGACTTTGAAGCCACGAGAGAATTGTCTCTTGTGGAGAAGTCTCAATAGCATGACAAGAGAGACTCCTCTCCCTAAGTGAACTGGAAAAAGAGTATTTTAGAGATGGTAAACTGGCTGAATTGTTCCTGTACGTTGTCAGTGTAAAGAAAAGATTATGTGGGGGGAGGAGAAGTGTTCTGAAGGTGTTATTCTGATTCTTATAATTCTTTTAGTTCTGTTAATAAAGTTCTTTCTTTATACCCTTTAAGGTTTGAGCCGGCTTTGCCTTCCTCCTAATCCTATCTCACAGCAGGAAATGAGTAAATAATTCTAGTGGAAGATTTGGCCAGCACTAAACCTGTAGTAGCTAACAGCTGGCCTGGAGGCCTTACAGTTATAACTAATCCCAATTGTAATTTTATAATGTAAATAATTCTATAACTACCATAATGATATAACTTGAGCAGTCTGGGCTGTTGGGGAGCAGGTCTAGGCCATCTGGGACACGGGCAGCCATTGGCCAGTTAGCCAGATGGCAACTAATTTAGCCAAGCAGAGCTAACCGTGCAGACTTCAAAGGCTATATAGGGAGAACAGCCCTCAATAAAAGTTGGTTTTTGTTGCAGGAACACGGAGTTTTTTGTCTTTGCTTCTGCCTCAACTGCAATGAGTGGTGACCCCGATGTGATAGGCAATAGCCTGGCTGTGGGGATAGTGGTGGAGATGGAACCCCAGTGGGGGAAGGTGACTGGGAAGAGCTGCCAGCAGTCGAGAGCTGTGGAGGTCCAGACCTTGTTAACAGAAGAACGTGCCGGGGACCCTTGTAAATAGAAGATTCTTACAAAAAGAAGAAGCAGATGGAGATACAGGAATGTGATTTTCCAGAGAAGAAAGAGAAGGGGCTCAGAGCCGTGGACGGGACACAGCTGCAAGAGCTGCAGCAGAGACACCATGGGCAACGTCCACCAGGGAAGTGGCCGGTCAAAATTGGATGTTTCTGCCACTCCTTCCCAGTCAGGCTCACCTCAGCCTCCAGCAGAGTCAATTCCTGCGATCCTCTCATCATCCTGGCAATGGAAACAGGATCTGTCCCTACATGTCCCAATGGCATTAGGATACATTGTGAACCAGGATCAACTAACACTCTATATTTCTGTGGCTCTGATGTGCCAGGACATTGGATCCACACCATCCAAAAGATCTGGTTTTCCTGTCCCTCTCCCTGGCTAGAGGCAAGGCCCCTCAAGTCCTGGTTATTATTTCCTTCCTGGGCATACATACCAGAGGTTCCGTCAAGGGGATTCGACAGATCATCCTTCCTTCTGCAATACCTGGCAACTCGGTCACGGGAGGTTGAGGCTACCTTCACTTTAGTGGAGCTCCCTCAGTTAGTGTTTCCCTCCTTGAGTTGACACACCCGTGCTGCCAGGACAGAAGTGGGTTTCCCATCCCACCTTCTCATGTCTTCCCCATGGCCACACAGAAAGAACCGCAGGCAGCTCGTGGGGTGTATACTCTCTCTAGCTGGGGGATGTTGGGTTCTGACTTTGGGGCCTGTGACTTCCACAAATGCCATTTGGGAAACTGTTCCTCCTCACCTCCTCCCTCATCTCCGTTTGGAGGCTCTTAATCACAGCACAGACATGAGCCTGCATCAGGCCATTGATCATACTCTTGTAGCTCCTAAGCTTGTTGGTGACAGAATCCACTGTTTCTCAGCTGTTACCAGCATTAATTGTGGCAATGAAGGTGGTGTATTGAGATGGGCCCAGGTCTGCCAGATTCCACAACATCTGCCCTGTGCACCTGACCTTGTCAGGGTCATTGTCATGCTGTCCATCCCTCCCAAAGAGCACCTCCAGCACTGCCACTTCTCTCAGCTCTTGGATCCCTTCCTCAAGGGTCTTCCAGCACCTTCTATGGTGGTGCTCCTGCATTCTCTCTCTGTGGACAAACCTCTCTCTCACACTCATTAAAAGCCACTCCCAGAGGGAAAGGAGGCCTGGCTCCCTTACAAATACCTGGTCCACACCTGAGTCCTGGGTCAAGGCTCCCAAATTCCTTGCCTCAGGACCATCCAGTTGCACACCTGTACCCATAAGGTCCCAGACCTGCAGTAACCAGGTGGTAAAAGCCTCACGGCCTCGTCACTCAATGTCTTTTTGCAGAGTATGGAGACTTTTGTATGACAGGGACTCGGTGATGATCTCAACCTCTGGCTCCCCTGCTGTTTGTGAGGGCCCTCCTTTCTTATCCTTATTTTCTAGGTGCCTTGTTTTCATCTTAGACTTCTTTGTTTCCACAGGGGCGACAATTACTGGCTCAAGTGCCCTTGCAGTTCAGCTGGAACCTGGACAGATGTAATGTCTGTGGGTCCCACTGCTGCACCATCAGACTCTCCCTCTTTAAGGCAGGGGGAGGGTTTCTCAACAGGTGGGGCAAGGTACTCCTTCAGTATCTAGCTCATCTCACACATCTCCTTCACTAAAACACCCATCCAATCCGGGTGTTTCATTTTTGAAGTGGGCTGTGGGGCAGGGTGAGTCTCTGCAGCAGCATCCCAATTTCCTGGGGTAGGTATCAGGGTTGTTATCCAAATCAATCTCCCCTTATCTCTGAATGTTAAATAGAACAGGTTTAACAGGCATATCAGCAACACCAGCCACTGTAAATGCATTAATATTTAAAGAAGATTTGAACCCTTTGAAGCCTTTGAAAACGGGTGGGGTGGACCTAAACGGTGGACTGGATGAAGGGTTGGGAGAAAATTTCCCCTTCTGCCACTTCCTCACAGTAAATACCATTATTGAATTAAACCCAAAACCACGCAGTTAGAGTGCAATAGCTCTGAATCTACGTTGCCATCTCCCAGAGGAAGTTAAAAACCCATGAACTCCTCACCTTATCAACCCACAAAATGAACTGGATAATAGTCACAGTAGCCTTAGTGATAGGACCCCTGTTCAAATAAGGGCCTGCAAATGGGAGAGATGTAGCAGTGACCACGTGCAGCCCAAACCAGGGTAAGCTGGACAACATGGTGTCACCTAAAACACAAAATCAGGTCACTCAAGAACTGTTATTGCTTTTCCAGCCTTTCCACTCAATGTCCACAGGTTCTACCGTTGGGTGCCAAAATCTGCCCTGGTTTGACTAAAAGACAGGTGTGTGCTAGGGAAAGCAGGGCCTTCCCTTGAAATGGAGAAAGCAAATCCCTCCCTCTGAATGAGTATAATTTTGAAATTAAGGGGCTCTCAGGCCAAGATATGGGGATAGGAATGACAGTTCTTTACTAGTATATCTAAGAAGGCAAACAGAACAACAACTCTGGAATTAACAAGAAGCAGAACAGGAACCCAGTTCCAGTCCTTCTGGGCCTCAGGCTCTTTTCCCCTGTGCTGCAGTCACCGTCACCGCTGGCAGTGAGCGCTGGCAGATTCCCGGTGGACGGGGCAGATGTGACGATCCCGGCACCTGCAGGGGCTGGGGGTGATGGCAGCTGTGTCCCAGATGGGAAGGGATGGAGGAGAGGCAGGATGCTGGGAAAACAGCAAGCTGAAGCAGGAGGGCGTCCAAGCAGGGCTGCGGGGTCCAAAACAGAGAGGCAGCTCCCGGCGTTGGGATGGTGGGGGGGTAGCAATGACCTTTCTGCTCCGAGAGCCAAAAGCGAGCGAGAGCCAGCAACTGCCCCCCACCCTCCTTTACCTGCTTCCAATCTCACCGTGTTCCCCCTTTCCCTCCCCCCGCCCTCCGAGAGAAACTCCCCAAAAAACCAGGGAACCTCTCCCTGGTGCTAGGACCCAACCATCAGTGCTTCTTAGCATGTCAATGGGAAAAAAATTCCACAGGCAGAGAGGAACGGAAAAACAACCCCCAATAGACGCTTATCCAGTTCTTCAGCGATTTGAGGTTTATCAGCTGTTGCAGATACTGGGATGATGGTACCATGTTTTAATGCTTGTTAATCATCTAATTTCACAAGTGTTATTATTTATATCTGTTATCGGAAATGTTTTGGATTGTTGTATCAGAATTATTCCCAATTACTTTAAGTTCTTGGTTTTACTACATGTATTGTTTTGTTTTGAACTTCCCTTCATGTTCATGGCAAGAATCATGCATGCTGTTTTTAAAACAAGGAAGGGAGAATTAGCTCCTAAATATTTATATATTTATAAATTTTTTTTTTGCAATAATTATACAAAAAAATGTAAAATATTTTTATATAAGGCTCTTCAATTGAAGGTACAATGACAAAGTCTAATTAATTCATTAACTTAAGGAGAAGGTATGCATCTGTTTTTATCATCAACAAGTTCAAAGTAGTCACCTGTTCATTCAGCCAAACATCAATTGCCTCCAAGAAAATGCAGCCCAGTGAGAAGAAAAAGAACCTAATCACCATGCAGCCTTCGTGGCCAGAACAAAACCAGAAGTAGGAGTGCCAAGACATGGCTGTGTCGGGAAATTTACAGGCAAATTGCCAACAAAAGCCTTGTGTCAACATCATGGTATAGTGTTCCTACTAACCTTCTTCAGTTATTCCCTGTTCCAGGATCCAAGAGCACATTCAGTGATGTCCAAGATCAACATTTCCAGCTAATGGACTATTTGGACTTTAAAACAATGGTCATTTATTCCCATTTCCCTAGGACACACTGGACATTATTATTTTGTTTTCTCATGCTGTGAAACCCTGTGTCAATGACATGATAGAATTTGCTAAGTTCTGTTGATTGTAATCTGTCTTTTATGTATCTTATCCCATATCTAACAGATAACCAGTGATAATCTTAATGAGATAACACCCTCACAAGAGAGAGCTATTTTATCATCAGAAGATATGAACCTTCTTTGAATTAATGAAAAAGGGTGAGATGTTGCAGTCAGGTACACAAACTATAAAAGGAAGGCTCCATAAAATCAGATCTTGCTCTCTGCTAAATTAATAGCTAGCCTGTCACTTCTTCTATGTGCAGCTAAGTTACTTGCTTGTTCCCAGGTGAAAACAATCTTCAGCATGAAAACAATGAACACAACAAGCTATTCTGGTAAGAGAACCATTTGCACCTGCAAGAAATAAGAAATCTGTCCTGCTGGGGACAAGGACGTTCATTCCCTTCCAGGAGCCCAATGCCCGGCTGGGGCTCCAGGGCAGGGGGTCCTTGAGCAGCTGCCCCAGAACCTCCGCCAGGGTCTCCCAGCGCAGCCGGAGCCGCTCGGCCTGGGGTCCCCAAAGGCCTCAGCGAGCCCCAAGTCCCTGCCAGGAACCCTCAACTCCCTCCAAGCCAGCATCCCCCACAGCCCCTGCAAGTTCCCCCCATGGCACCGGCCGTGGCCGTGTCCCCACATGTCACTGGCCATGTCCCACCATGTCCTCACCCATGGCTGTGTCCCCACCATGTTTCCATCCCTGTCACTGTCCCCCACATCTCCATCCATGCCTGTGTCCCCCCACGTCCCCACGAATGGCCACATCACCATCCATGTGTCCCCATCTCCATGCCACTCTCCAAGTCTGTGTCCCCCCAGGTCACTGTCCCCCCATGTCCCCACCCATGTCTCAGATCAGTGTCTTTATATTTACCCTAAGGCTGGATGTCTTAAAGGGATGAAGAGAAATGAAAAGCAAATCAAGGCCAAAAGAAAATTATTTCTGTGTCCCTACTGGCTGAGGATCCACGTGCTTGGGTGGGAGGGAAGAACCTTTTCTGGAAGAGTTTGCACCTCAATGTCTCCAAAATCTTGGTCTTTGCCCCAGTCAATCACCATTTAGCTGCAGAAGACACCCCTGGGTAATAGGAAATCAAAATTCTGAGATCACTGATGTTGGAAAGGACCTCCAAGACCATTCAGTATTCCTGGATGCCACCAGAAGATAGGATTGAATAAAGAAGATTTTCTGGGGTTGAAAGTCAACAGATGTGCTCTCCCCAAGGAATTCCCAATGTCAGTTTGGATCTTGATGGACGTTCCTGCCTCTGCATTCATCCAAGTGCCCACAGGGAGCCAGGAAGATGTAGAGTCCCCCCAGCCAGGTGTCTTCCCAACACAGATCACCAGGGCTCTGCCCAACGGGGGTCACTGGGGATCATCCAACACCGATCCTCCCATGGTGGATGGAGCTGGAGCAGAGCACGAAGCTCTTCCCACACTCGGGGCACTCACAGGGCTTCCCTTAGTGGAGCCTACGTTGGTGTCCGGTCAAGGCTGAACTCCTGGAGAAGCTCTTCCCACACTCAGGACACTCGTAGGGCCTCTCCCCAGTGTGGATGCGCCTGTGCCTGATGAGGTTGGAGTTTTGTTTGAATCCCTTCCCGCAGTCGGGGCAGCGGAAGGGCCTCTCCTCTGTGTGAATCCGCTCATGTAGGAGGAGATTGGAGCTGCTGTGAAACCTCTTCCCACACTTGGGACACTCGTAGGGCCTCTCCCCGGTGTGGACTCGCTGGTGGCTTCTCAGGTTGCAGCTCCACTGAAAGCTCTTCCCACATTGCAAGCAGGTGTAGGGCCGTTCCCCTGTGTGGATCACTTGGTGCTGCATTAGGTAGTTGCTGTCCCTGAAACTTTTCCCACATTTCCCACACTCATAGGGCTTCTCCCCAGTGTGGATCCTCTGGTGCTGGATCAGGTTGGAGCTCCGCCTGAAACCCTTCCCACATTCCAAGCACTTGTGGGGCTTCTCCCCTCCATGAGGCTTCTCCACCAGCTCTGAGCTCTGCCTGGATCTCCGGCCGCCTTCCTGGCTCAGGGAGGGTCTTTCCTCCTCGCAGCTCCCTGGGCTGGGTTTGCAGCCCCTCCTTGTGAGGGATCTCCGGGGCTTTTCCTCCTCCATCTACCCACGCAATGGGAATGAAAAATCCTAGTTTGGGGAAAGAACAAGACAAGATAGCACCTTGGACTGGGAGTTCCTCCTTGCCCAAGTGCAACTCACAAAGTCACTGTGCATCTTGTGTCTGTAAGAACCTCCAAAACATCAAGATTCAGCACAAAATCCTCCAAACATCAAGATTCAGCCAAAACCCCCTGAAAAATGTAAGGATTCAGGCCCAGCAAAAAAACAAAGAACCAACTTTTAGCCCAAAAAAGCTCAGAAACACCAAGATTCACCCCTCTGAAAATCGTGGATCCCCCTCTCCAGTCAGCTGCTGAATGTTGGGAGGGGGGGGAACCAACACCCTGGGACTGGAGGGACTCTGTAGATATAGGGAGGTTTGGAATCTTGTGCTACTTCCCGTTTCTACTCCTCCTCCTGTGTTCCTGCTCTCCCTCACATTCCTTTTCCTTCTATTATTCCTCTACTTGCTGCACAATCCCACCTTCTCCTCCCATATGCATCGTTTGACCATTTTGTTCTTCAACCCTGCTTCTCCTTCCCTTCTGCTGCTGCCCCCAGGCCCAGCACCCACTGCCGGCTCCCTCTTCCCCCCAAACCCACAGCATCCCAGCGCAGGGGCAGCGATGGAGCTGGGGCAGCTCGGGCTGGGGCAGCGCTGGGCTCTCGGCCGCTCCCGCCCGCACTCGCTCCCCACTGCAGCCGCTGCCGCCACCACAGCGCGGGGGGGCCCGGCCTTGGCGCTCCCCCCCTCCCACCTCCCCAAATTCCCCTGCCGGGGGGCGCTGGGGCCAGGAGACAGACAAGTCACAGATCAGGGGGGCTGGGAAGAGTCGGCAGCCAGAGAGCACTGAAAATCTCAGCAGGGACTACAGTGGCATCTTCGGGGACTAAACATGGCAGGGCACCCGTGGAGGGTAGAAAGGGAAAGCCAGGAAGGGCTCCTGGCCAAAGGGATGATGATCCCAAAATATCTCTGAAGGGTCCCTTGGGAGCATCTTGAGGGAGTTTGCACATTCTCCCAGAGGTAATCAAGGACAGGGACACCCAGGGGGGCAATAAGGGAATTCGAGAAGGGATTTAGACAACAGGGGATGGAGGTGTTGGTGTGCTGGGAAGGGATTGGGTGAAGGGGAGTGTGCAGGAATATGGTTCAGGCAAGAAGAAGCAGGAGCAATCCATGTGGGGAAAAAAAAGACGGATGGAAAAGAGAAGGAAGAGAAAAATACTGAGCATGGGGATGTTTTTCAGCACACACATCCTCAGAAGTTGCCAGCTGCTGCAGATCCTTTGTATCCCCGGTTGCCAGGACAGGCACACAAGGAGGTCAGGATTGCAGGGGGTTTCTCTGTGCTGGGCAGCGGCAGGAGCGGGCGCAGAGGGGCGGCACCGGGAGCACGGGCTGGGGGCCTGTGGGGAGCTGCGGGGCCGGGCCGGGGCTGTGGGGCAGCCGGGGCTCAGCGCCGGGCGCTGCCTGAGCCCAGCACCCCCCGGCAATTGCAGGCCCGGCAGTGGCCCCCGGCCCCCAGGAGGCTGCGGGACGCCCCGGCCGCTGCCCGGCCCCGTGGAGCTGCCGGCCCTGCCCGCCGGGGGGGCCGCGTTTGGACACTGCGGCAGGACAGGCACCGGCTCTGGGATACGGGCTGGCCACGGCAGCCACAGCACAAGGAGCAGCAGGACAAAGGAACAGCTGGGAAATGGGCATTGGACGTGCAAGGATCGAGATTAGCTTTTAAGCATTTTCCTTGGGTCACTGCAGAAAGGAATGATTTAGCAGAAAGCTCAGCAGCTGTCAGAGGATGAGCACCCCCAGGCACTGAGGGGGCTGCAGGAGGGGCAGAAGAAGCCCCTGGAGCACTTGGTCACAAAGGCACAGCAGGGGAATGCAAGAAGGGATGAGGAAAAGGCCAAGGGGAAGGCAAAGGCCATGGCAGAGTTTCTACAGCCCCTGAGGGATGAACCCCAGGGCCCAAGGGGGCCCCAGCACCCAGGGGCTCTCACATCCTTACACCATCTTGAACCAGGTGCCCTCCTCACACTGACACCATTCAGTCCTTGATGGCAAAGATGCTTTCTGGGGATGCCCACTTACACAGGATGGTAAACTGGATTTTGCCTTTGAGTGGGAACAAGAGGTAGAAGGGAAAATGGAAAAGACCTGGACGGTCCTTCTGCAGGGATGCACGGAAGCACCAGCCTTATTGGGGCAAGCCTTGCAGAAAATATCACAAGAATTTACCCCACCCGCAGGGATTGGGTTAATGCAGGATGTGGATGACTTGCTCCAATCAGGAAGAAAAGAAGCCTCTAGAAATAATATTTGAGTATTTGAAAAAAAAGAGCAAATGCCAGAGAAAATTTGGGACATATTTTGACTGAAGTTTGGTGGTGTCTTGACCTAGAGAGGGTCTGGGGAATGTCAGAAGTCAAACAGGACTGAAAAGGAGGTACAAGAATTATTAATAGGAATTTGCAGGACCTGGATTGAGGATTCTCTGTTCTACCCATAACATTGTATCACTTTTTAAACCCCAATCACCTCAATGTTCTGGTATGGACATAAGAAGAGGAATAAAATCTGAGAAAATGAAAAATAACAAAATGATTGGTGCCCCACCTATGGCTCTTCAAGACTCAGGAAAGAAATCTGAATCCTACGTGTGTTATAAGTACATATTATATTATTGGCGTTTAGCAAGTATTAAAATGAGTGTTATATGTTGGAAAACATTGCTGCATGAACATAGTTTCTTTTATTACTGCGATTAAAAGAACTTAGTAGTGATAAATATATTTTTTTGGACTACAACATTTTGATGTAAAAAGCTTTTTTTCATGTAACTAACTCAGAGAATGGTAAAAATGATAATCAGGAAATTCTTCACATTCCTGGATTATGGGACACCAGAATCCCAGGAAGGAAAAAATAATGATTTACAGGTTGGAGGGGAATGATTCTGAATAATGCATGAAGGTCTATGAATATGCAACATGTTGCTGCATTTAGGAAGTGTTTTCTGAGTCAGTGTGTGCCCTTGGCTGAAGGCCAAGCATCCGGCCATTATAACCTTTGGCCAGGGCAGATATTCAATTATCTCCCTTGGAATTGATCTTTGCAATTCCTTACCCTGGGAATTCTCCACCTAGTGCGGGCTGGAGATAAGGGATGTATATTTCAAGCAGTCTGTGGCCAGAATCCTGTCTCTTGTGAAATCTCTGCCACAGGAAGCTGGGCTGGCACAGAGCCTGCCTTGGCACTTTGCTGTTCACAGCATCCACCCAGGACTCTGCCTCTCAATTACACTCACACACTGGGCTGCCTGCGATTCCACTGTTGGAAAGTATACCAAATTTAAAATTTTTTTATATTCCATTTTACTAGTCAGTCTTGGTTTGTCTTTCTCTCAGGAAAGAAATTTTAAAAGGTATTTCTTAAGGGATGTTGCACCACTCAACAGAGATGAGTTTAACATCTCCACAGACTGGGAATAGCCCGAAATATTCCCACAAAGATAACAACATTCAACAAAACATCAAGGAAACATCAGCAAACATCAAGGAACACCCACCCCAGACACTGCCCCGGCATAGATGGAGACACCTGGTCTGGAAAAGACTGAGAAGGAAATCCAGGAATGTGGATCTAATTAACATCACAGGAGGAGAAATCCGTGTGCAATAGGAAACCAAATACTAAGAACTACACAACCTGGAAGCAATAAACACTATTTCATAGGGTTCGGACAGTAAAACGTTTAGGAAAAATCTAGTAAAATTCACATCTCATGGAATGATTTTCTCTGGGCTATGTGTGGATGAAATTATTTCTGTTGCACATCCTGACCAGGATCAAGTAATGCCTTGACTCTCTGACATTAAGATATTGCTGAAGAGTTTTTGTTTTTCCTGCAGTTTCAGTGACAAGATTACACCATTAGAAATTTTTTTCATATTAATCCAACTTTTATTTTATCATTTAGATTCAGACCAGGGGTGTGACAAGCAATTTTTACTCCTAGGAGAAGATGTAGAAAAGACTTGCTTGCACTGGAATATTTCTCTCTATATTTGTGGCTGACTCTTAATGATGGCAGAATTTCGGAATGGGTTTTTCAATGCTCACCTTTAAGTTGCATTTTGCAAACTTAGAAGAGTATTAATCGTAAGGCTTTAACACATAAATAGTTCATACAAAATCGTTAAAATAAAAAAAAAAAGAAAAATAAAGCAGATTGTGAGGGTGGACGTATGAATCACCTAAAGGCTGCTCTGGAAGAAAATCCTAGTTCCAGGCAGCCAGGAGAGGAGTTTTAGAAATGAAAATTAACATTGCTCTGGAGAAGTGTGGACAATGCCCAAGGGCCTTCTTGCCAGGGGGAGGAATTTCCCTGAGTCCATCTGCCCCTCACCCCCAGCTCTGCCTGCTTGCACAGATGGAATTTGCACAACTAAAGACAGAGCCCATAGTGAGGATATCTGACTGCAACAGAAATTGGTTAAGCTGCAAAGGGAAACAGCAAACGGAGAATATTGAGCAAATTTCATGAAAAAAAAAGTGTGTGTGGGGGGATCATCCCTCTCCCCAAAGCAATGAGGTGTTTTTGCTAGTCCAGAGAAATCCGTTGGGAATCCAAACATTTTATCATTTCATAAGATAAAAGTGGTCAATTGATGCAGCCGTGGCAGGAGGGAGCACCCAAAAAAGGGAAAAAGATGAACGGCCACCAGAACAAATGCTACAACACCATGGACCAGCCCCTGGGATCCCTAACGAATTCATATCAGGACACAGAAAACCCATCCATAATTTGAGTGGCATAATTAGGTTTAAAAGTATCCTTGAAATAATAACCAAGCAGACAGCTCCAGCTCCTGACCTTCCTGACGACCAATCCACTGAAATGAGGAACGAGACATTTCACCATGGGATGGAATCAGATTATCTACTTACAGAAGAAGGAGGAGTTTGTGGAAAATTAAGTGACGCAAACGGCTGTTTGCAAACAGATGATAACCGAAAAGTGGTGAAACAGATAGCAAAGGAAATATGAAAATATCTCGTATTCCGGAGAAAGGATGGGAATGGGACACGTTTTCGTGGTTCCCTGGCAGACCATGGCTTAAACGAATGCTGCTCCTCCTCTGACGTGCTGCAGAAACTCTCAGCTTTTTACCATGCACGACACCTTGCGCCAAAGAGGACACAGGAAAAGGAATTGAGTCAATGGAAATTAAAAGTTAGTAAAGGCAATTCTTGAGAATATGAGAAAAGGAAGGATTGAAAGCAGTAAGATTAATACCGTAGTAGGGGTGCATATTAAGAGGGACATGCAGTAGGGGGATCGGGAAGTCTGAACCTTCCAAGTATCTCAGCCAGAGGGGAAAGGGACAGGGAGATGCAGACGGGAAAATGAGGATAAAAAAGGAGGCTGCGTTTTAGACACCGCATGGCAAATGCCGCATGGCCTCTCTCTTTGTTCAGGAATAAAGTCACTTTTACAGGACCCCTCTGTCTCCTTCGGGCACACAAACCTCTGGCCACGGGAATTTTCCCGCACAGCCCCGGGCACAGGGCAGACACCTCTGTGCCACCCACAGCAACCGGGACGAGCCAGCGCTGCTCCGGCACCGGCTCCTGCCGAGGCCCCAGCGGGAAGGAGACCGCGGGCAGCCGCTCCCGCAGCGCCCTCAGCCCAGCGCCAACACGGGCCGGCACCGGCACAACCAACCCGCCAGAGCCCCCTGCCGCCCCCTCGGCCCGCAGCGAGCCCCGAGCCCCCGCACAACCGAGCGCGGCTCCCACCTGCGCTGGGGCCGCCTCCGAGCTCCGCCGCCGCCTGTGGCTGAGGAATTCGATGGGATGTGTTGCCTTAACCTTTCTGACCACTCCCAGCCCATCTATGCCAGCATTCAAGCCCTGAAAGAAGGTGTGAATAAACTTCGGGTAGATCATGGGTATGACTGGCTGAACTGGCTCTTAGGGCACTGGGGACTCACTGGCTGGGTTAGGAATTTAGTTCAAATAGGTTTGTATGTATTAGGCATCATATTATGCATTGTAGTAGTTATTCCTTGTATTTTACAGTGTGTTAAGAATTTAATCGACAAATCGGTGAAGAGTGTATTTTTAGTTAAAAGAAACGGGGGAGATGTGGATATGGGTAATGCAAATGAGACTGATAGTACTGCAGATTTAATCAGCAAATGCAGCCTGAAAACGAGGAAGCCTGGCAAGAGCAAACAGAGATCTGACTGCAAGAGGACTGGATCAAGTCTGAGTTATGGGAAATAAGATTTTACTAAGTCCAAATGTAAAGTTTGTCTATGTGAGAGTTTGTCTATGTAAGGTTTGTCTATGTGATTGCAGGAAAATATTACCAGCCTTCCTGTAAATGGTATATAAGCACATGTAGTGCTCTGTAAAAATTGGATTTTGATCACCATTCAGTGTCCCCGTCTCTCTCTCATCGTCGATAGTTCAAGTACTCCCAGTGGGGTCCTGGAAAGAGAATGGTGGCACATCTACTGCCTGCTACCCCCCTCTAGGCAATATTCAACTGTTTCGTTCACAGACTCATCTTCCAGCACTCTTAGTGGGGTCAGCAGAGCCACTTCCCACTGGTGGGGACAAAGAGCACCCTCTGTGCCTTTGTGGTGGGAGCAGACAGTGTTGTCTCAAAGGAAAGGTCAGAGAGAGACCAAGCTGGACCTCTGCCTCCTGCCCCTCACCCCACAGGGGAAGAAAGGCGCAAAACTGAGCACCTTTTTATTTTTTTCTGTCCTGTCATTTCCAGGAGCTTGACTAGCTCGAAGGAGAGGATTCATAGGATTTCCTGAGGATCACTGCCAGTGCACAGCACACATGGCATCCCTCACCCCTTACATCATCATGGCATGGAGGGGTAGGAACCAACAACAGCCCTACCCCACTGCTCCAGAAGCCAAAACCCCCATGCAAGCATTTAGTTATGGCCTTCTTAGACAACCACATTCCCACCCAAATCTTCCCCTCTGCAGCAGCTCATTCCCACAGGAACTGGCAGAGCAGATGGGCTTTGGACATTGGCTGGCTTCCATTGCACTCCTTGCCCTGGAGCTGGCACGGCAGGAGAAGGGCTCTGGTGAACCTTCTCCTCCTCCCATGTAGGCTCTAACCCAGCTGCCAGAACTTCAAGTTCTCAGAGCACTTCTGGGCTCTGAGCAGCGGCCACGGGAGGAGGAGATGCAACTCCAAAGGCAGCAGTTCCCAGGCCCAGCTCCTGCCATCCCAGTGGGGCTGCTCGGTGGTTCAGGAGAGGAAGGGAAGGGCAAGTGCAGGTGGCAGTAGCTCATTTCCGACTGAAAGAGGGAAAGGTAATTTATTCACTTTGAAATCATTGCATTCAAGCTCTGATCTTAACCTGAAAGAGAAGTAGCACCTGCTCGTTTTAAATTTGGGTGGAGAACAACTGTTACATTTGATGTGGTAAGCAGTTCAATTATCAGAGGGAAAGTGTACAGCAAAATTAGTGTTCACAGAGAGAGAGAAAAGTCAGGAGGTAGCAAAAGAGAGGAGGACAAGAAAGCACACCCCAAGCCAGTGTTTTTCCCAAATCCAGGATTTTCTGTTTGTAGGGAATGGGGTGCAGAGTAGCTTTCCCTTGAGATTCAGGACTGAGAGGCCAGAGCTAGAAAGGTTGTTCAGTGAGAAATCCCCTCTCCCAGATCTGTACAAGAGCTGTTCTTTAGCTTTTACATGGATGTTTAAAACCTGACATATCCTTTGCTCGTGTGACTCATCCCTCCACCAGTAAACATAGTTGGACTTAATTACTCTCTTAGTCTGTTCTATTACACAACTCTGTATCATCTTAAGTTCTTTGGTGTTGGAGTCATATTTCCACCCGGCTAGTTTTCTTCCCAGGGAGCTATTTAAGGGTCTATCTGTTGACATATTTCCAATTATTTTTCCCCTAGTGAATTCCTTCCTTGCTCTTAGTCCCATTCTTCCCGCCAATCACTGGTTCTCACAACAAAAGCTGCCTTCCTGACGGACAATTACAGGTCCTTGAAAGCAAAACTGGACTACCAGGAATGTTTTTACAGATCAAGATCTGATTTCTTAGGAACATTAGTGTTAAATAAATGAGGATTTTCTCAAGAACTGTCTGAATGTTCCCACTGTTCTGGATTTGACTGGGCTTCCTTTCTTCCCAGAAAGTGGCACAGGGATGGGATTGGATGCAGGATGGGAATGCTGTGTATGACAGGGAGAGAATTTGGTTGTTGCTAAGCAAGGCTTGCCCTCCTCAAGGACTCTGCAGGGTCCTAGAAGCCACTCAATATCCCATGCTCTGCCATCGAGGAGGTGACAAAGACCCTGGAGGGAGCCTGTCCAGGACAGCCAAAGGGACTGGACAGAGGGATATTCTCGGTGCTGGGAGCACCTGGAAGCTGGACCAGCCAGCTCCTGCTGCCTTTTGGTGGTGCCTGAGCAGGGCTGTGACGATGCCAGGGACATCCTGCAGTGACATCTCCCCTGTCCGTCTGGGCGTGCGCTCGGTCCCAAAGCTCACCCTGATCCTGATCTCAATCTCACTCCATGTTGAGACACACTCACTCCTGGATTTAATCTCATCCCAGTGCCAGACTCGTGCAGCCCCAGAGCCAATCTCAAGGCCAGGCCTAAGGCAAATGGCACATTTAGCCTTAACCCCAATTCCAGCTCTCATATAAACCCAAGCCCTAACCACAAAGCCCAGGCCCAATTCCAGCTCCTTGCCAAATGCTCAGCCCTAAACCAAATGCCACGTTTAGCCCTATGCCCAAAGCCAGCCCCAATTGCAACTCTAAGCCCAACACCAATGGCAGTCTCATGCCCTAAGTGCAGCTTTGAGTGCCAGCCCACACTCCAATGCCAGCTTTAGCTTGAACTCCCAAACTCAGGCCCAGTTCCTGCCCTAAGGCCAACACCGTTCTTAGTCCTAAGTCCAATGGCAGCCCCAGTCACACTCCCTAGCCCAAGCCTGGCTCTAATCTCAAGGTCACTGTGATAAATATATTACACTGCTGGCTTTAGCAATTGTTAGAGTGAATACTACGTGTTTTCTTAGATTGACTTTTGTTAAAGAAGTTTTGCTAAAGTTTAAGGATATTTTAATGTGAATGTCATGTTGTTGTATCAACATTAGTGAAGAGTTGTTGTAATGTTAACATTTAACCAATGAAGAATTTCAAACCTGTTGAATGTGTTGAAAAGTAACAAATGATCAGGACTGGGACAACTGCAAATGCTTGAAAAAGGTGGGAGAGGGGTGGAACTCTGTTAAAATGTTTGAATATGTATAGCCTTTTGTAAATATGTATTAGGCTGATGCAATACCCAGGTGGGCAGGGGGTAGTCTCTGCCCTCACCGATTCGGGGGGACTGGCTCTGGCTCCATCCCCCTCTGATCTAGGGGGGCCAGTGCAGTCGCTGTTGTTACAGATGAGCAATGTGGTGGTTGGCTCTCACAATTAAAGGATGAACAGTGTGTGTATGTTAAGATAAGTTTTGTGGATGTATAATGATGTTATTGTAATATATCCTCCCATAGTCCTCTTTCCCCTCCCCCTTGCATTGTTGTCACGACATGGCTCAGGCAGTCGGGGCATTTGGGGAGGGCCGGCTTGTTCCTACACCTGACCTCCAGTGCAGATGTAAGAAAGGAGTCTCCAGCAATGGACGGCAGAGAAGGAGTTCAGCGACAAGACTCTGGGAGTGTGATAATTGATAAAAAATTCGTGTTAATCAAAAAAGCATTGGGGTTTGTATAAACCAGTATACTAAGCTCTGAAGTGAAGCATGGACACTAGATAAAGGAAATTATATGATAAAATCATTCTGTTTAAAATCACCTTGTTATGTTATATTATGTTACATTATGTTATGTTTTCCAAATAAGTTGTATTGGCTAACAGCTTGCAAAATCAGACTTCCCAATAGCCCTTCCTGCCTTTGTCTGATCAATGCTGCTTATCTCAAGGACCAGACTTCCAGAACTTCTCTGGTGGTTATCTACAAAGATGTTTATTCAACCACCACTGCTTATGGCAACAAAAAACCAAAAATTATTGATTTCAATGAGAACACAGTATAAAAAGAGGCTGCAAACCAAGGTTGGGTGGAGCGTGGAGTGGGCCGTGACCCCTCGTGTTCCCCAGCGCGCTGCTTGCTCTTTCTATATCAAATAAAGCAATCTAAATTTTGCTGAATATCAAGACTTTTGTCTCTCATTTATAACAATTTGGTGCCGATACCCGGGACGTCCTTGGAGCCCTGAGAGGCGCTGCGATTTCGGGGAGGCGCCCACTGCTGTGGCCCCGGTTCGTCAGTGATTCTCGGGACCCATCGACGTCCCGCACCATAGAGACTGAGCAAGGAAAATCTCCCTGGAAGACCGCGGCAAAATCACCTGTAATTCTCGTGCACGAAGAGCCAGACAGGAGCATCGGACTGTGAGTATCTGTGTGGTTTGGTGGGGATGACTGTGTGCTTGCCTGAATGAGACGTGGCCTTTGCTGCGAAGCGAGAGTGGAGTCCTTCTATCCACGTTTCCAGCATCCCGCGAGGGACCTGGCCGGTGACCGGACGAAGCGAGTGAGCACAAAGGGAGAGACTGCTTTTCTTGTCCTAGCCCAGGTAGAGGCTGGGTCCTTCCCATCCTAGTCCAGGCAAAGGCAGGACCCGGGAAGGGGGAAGGGGGAGGAAAAGAAAAGCAGATGGCAACACACCAGTCACGGAGGGAGAAGGGAAAAGCTGCTTTTCCCATCCCAGCCCAGGTAGAGGCAGGTTCCAGTCCATCCTGACCCAAGGAGAGGCAGCGGCTCGGGCGGAACACATCGGGGGGCACAAACACCTCAAGACAGTCCCTTGAGTGTGTTGGTTTGAAAGTAAAACCAGTGAGAGACTCCAAGTCAGTAATACAATTTAATAGGAGAAAAGAGAAAAAAATAAAATACATGCAATAATATAAAAGAAACAACCACCAACACAGTCAGAAATACAACCTGACACCCTGTCAGTCAGGGTGTTGGTAGCAGTCCGTATAAATGGTGGCTGCAGTCCCCCTGGATGACAGATGTGGTTCTGTTGAAGCAGTGCTCCTGTAGAAGGTGCAGTTTTCCTCCGAAGATCCAGCGATGATGTGGAAAAAGGTCCGACTTTCCTCTGGGATCCAGTAGAAAGGTCTGCCCCCGGGTCCCAAACCCCAGTTTTTTATCTAGGTAGGAAAGGCTTGGCTCCTGCCCCTGGTTGGGGCATCTCCCAATGGGGTGATGTAATCTTATCAGTCACACAATAGGACTTAATGGCCCATTAACAGAATATATCTTCTGGAGGAGGGATGGGTTGTGAATAGATAACGATGATCATCCCCCCATCTTATCAGATGGCACATCAGCAGAGGATATCTCCCACAGAGATAAGGATCACCACCCCTCCCACATTTTAACAGATGGTGATAGAATACACATTTTTGCATTGTACCCCAGGACATAATCCACCCCTTATTCTATTGCCATCTACATCACACCCAAACCAATACCCTCTTACAGATATATAATACAAAATGAAACCTTACATACAGTTCTCACTAAAAATTAGGTCTCTTTGCGGTACACAACGGGTTTCCCCATCTTTCTGCATTACCCACCAAGTGTAACCAGGTCCTTGAGCAAAAACAATCCCACGGATTGGTTTGCCTTTGCCTGTGGTGGGATTAATCCAAACAGTCTTTCCTAAAATACCTTTCATGTGTACCACTGGGACCTTGTCCCCATCCACTGTGTGCAGGGGTTCAGAGTGGGCAGGACCGGCTCGATTGATGGACCCTCGAGTGTTAACCATCCAGGTGGCTTTGGCCAAGTTCATTTCCCAATTTCTGAAGGTTCCACCACCAAGTGCTTTCAAAGTAGTCTTAAGGAGTCCATTACACCGTTCAACTTTCCCGGCAGCTGGCGCATGGTAAGGAATATGATATATCCATTCAATGCCATGTTCTTTGGCCCACGTGTTGATAAGACCGTTCTTGAAATGGGTTCCGTTGTCTGATTCAATTCTCTCAGGGGTACCATGCCTCCAAAGGACTTGTTTTTCTAGGCCCAAGATGGTGTTCCGGGCAGTGGCATGAGGCACAGGGTAGGTCTCTAACCATCCTGTGGTTGCTTCCACCATGGTCAGTACGTAGCGTTTGCCCTGGCGGGTTTGGGGAAGGGTGATGTAGTCAATTTGCCAGGCTTCCCCATACCTGTACTTTGACCATCGTCCACCATACCACAGAGGCTTTACCCGCTTGGCCTGTTTGATTGTGGCACAGGTCTCGCAGTCGTGGATGACCTGTGAGATACTGTCCATGGTAAGGTCCACCCCTCGGTCACGGGCCCATCGGTACGTCGCATCTCTCCCCTGATGACCAGAGGCATCATGGGCCCAACGAGCTAGGAATGATTCTCCCTTGTGCTGCCAGTCTAGATCCACCTGTGATACTTTCACTTTGGCAGCTCGGTCCACCTGCTCGTTGTTGTGATGTTCTTCATTAGCCCGGCTTTTGGGTACATGTGCATCCACGTGTCGAACCTTTATGGTCAGTTTCTCTATTCGGGCAGCAATGTCCTGCCAAATCTCAGCTGCCCATATGGGTTTCCCTCTGCGTTGCCAGTTGGCCTTTTTCCAGCGATCCAGCCAACCCCACAGAGCATTAGCTACCATCCATGAGTCAGTGTAGAGATAGAGCCTTGGCCACTTCTCTCGTTCAGCAATATCCAAAGCCAACTGGACGGCTTTTAGCTCTGCGACCTGACTCGATCCACCTTGTCCCTCGGTAGCTTGTGCAACTTGTCGTGTGGGGCTCCATACTGCAGCTTTCCATTTCCGGTTAGTGCCTACAATTCGGCAGGAACCATCAGTGAAGAGGGCATATCGTCTTTCAGCCTCCGGTAGCTCATTATATGGTGGGGCTTCCTCAGCACGTGCCACTTGTTCCTCTTCTTCTTCAGAAGACAATCCAAAAGTCTCACCTTCAGGCCAGTTTGTAATTATTTCCAGAATCCCAGGGTGATTTGGATTCCCAATACGGGCGCGCTGAGTGATGAGGGCAATCCACTTGCTCCATGTGGTGTCAGTGGCGTGATGTGTGGAAGGCACCTTTCCCTTGAACATCCAGCCCAGCACTGGTAGTCGGGGTGCCAGGAGGAGTTGTGTTTCTGTGCCAATCACCTCTGAGGCAGCTTGAACTCCTTCATAGGCGGCCAAGATCTCCTTCTCTGTGGGAGTGTAGTTGGCTTCAGATCCTTTGTAGCTTCTGCTCCAGAATCCCAGTGGTCGACCCCGAGTCTCACCAGGCACCTTCTGCCACAGGCTCCAAGACAAACCATGGTTCCCGGCTACAGAGTAGAGCACGTTCTTCACATCTGGTCCCGTCCTGACAGGGCCAAGGGCTACTGCATGAGCAATCTCCTGCTTGATCTGGGCGAAGGCTTGCTGCTGCTCAGGGCCCCAGTGGAAATCGTTCTTCTTGCGGGTAACCAGGTAGAGAGGGCTCACAATCTGACTGTACTCAGGAATGTGCATTCTCCAAAAGCCTATGGCACCTAGGAAGGCTTGTGTTTCCTTCTTGTTGGTAGGTGGAGACATAGCAGTGATCTTATTAATTACCTCTGTTGGGATCTGACGACGTCCATCTTGCCACTTGACTCCTAGAAACTGAATTTCCTGAGCTGGTCCCTTAACTTTACTTCGCTTAATGGCAAAACCAGCTTTCAGCAGAATCTGGATAATCTTCTCTCCTTTCTCGAAGACTTCCCCTGCTGTGCTGCCCCATACAATGATGTCATCGATATACTGTAGATGTTCGGGGGCCTCACCCTTCTCCAGTGCAGCCTGGATCAGCCCATGACAGATGGTGGGACTGTGCTTCCACCCCTGGGGCAGACGATTCCAGGTGTACTGCACACCCCTCCAGGTGAAAGCAAACTGAGGCCTGCATTCTGCTGCCAGAGGAATGGAGAAAAATGCATTGGCGATATCGATAGTGGCATACCACTTTGCTGCCTTGGACTCCAGCTCGTACTGCAGTTCCAGCATGTCCGGCACAGCAGCGCTCAGCGGTGGAGTCACCTCATTCAATGCACGATAGTCTACGGTCAATCTCCATTCTCCTTCAGATTTACGCACAGGCCAGATGGGGCTGTTGAAGGGTGAGTGGGTTTTGCTGACCACCCCTTGGCTCTCCAGTTTACGGATCATTTCATGGATGGGAATCACTGAGTCTCTGTCAGTACGGTATTGCCGGCGGTGTACTGTTGTTCTGGCGATTGGTACCCGTTGCTCTTCAACTCTCAGTAGTCTCACAGCAGAGGGGTCATCTGCAAGACCAGGCAAGGTGCTCAGTTTTCTAATGCCGTCTGTCTCTACAGCAGCTATCCCGAAAGCCCAGCGATATCCTTTTGGGTCTTTGAAGTATCCATTTCTAAGATAGTCTATGCCAAGGATGCATGGGGCCTCTGGGCCAGTCACGATGGGGTGTTTCTGCCACCTGTTCCCAGTTAAACTCACTTCGGCCTCCACTACAGTCAGCTGCTGGGATCCTCCTGTTACCCCAGAAATAGAGATGGATTCTTCTCCTACATACTTTGATGGCATCAGAGTACACTGGGCGCCGGTGTCAACCAAAGCCTTATGTTTTTGTGGGTCGGATGTGCCAGGCCATCGGATCCACACAGTCCAATAGATCCGATTATCCCTCTCCTCTACCTGGCTAGAGGCAGGGCTCCTCTATTCCTGATCCTGGTACACGTTGCTCTCTCCCTGTAAATAGGTTCTTGAGGTTCCTTCAAGAGGATCAGTCATATCATCATTCTGATACTGTCTGGAGTTCTGTACACGAGAGACTGGAGCAGCATTGACTCTAGATGAACTTCTTGGGGTAGGTGTCCCTCTTTTCAGCTCCCGTACCCGGGCTGCTAAGGAGGAGGTGGGTTTTCCATCCCACTTCCTCATGTCTTCTCCATGCTCCTGAAGGAAAAACCAGAGGTTACCTCGTGGAGTGTGTCCTCTCTCCCTGCCTGAGGAACGCCGGCTCCTAATGGCAGAAACTCTTGTTGGTTCAGGAGAGATCTGGTAGTTGTTTTCCTTAAGTTCTTTTTTTAGTTTCTGATGGCCCTCTTCAATCAGGCTTCGGACTTGCTCCACCAGCCGTGTTTCCACGGATGAGACATGGGTACGAAATGGGGCTGTGACAGTGTCCTCATAAATTCTTAGTTTATTGTCCAAGGCGCCTACCATGTCCTCACCTTCCCTCCACTGCAGCGTTGCCAGGTAACGGGAATACATCTCTGGTCCAAGTCGTGCAAATCTCAACCACATCTGTGACGTGCACCGGACACAGTCTGGGCTCTTAGGAAATCTCTCATCTTCTGAGAAAATGATCTCCAGCACGGCCAATTCCCTCAGGCATCGGATACCTTGTTCTATTGTGCTCCATTTTCCTTGGTGCACCTGAAGATCTTCTTTACAAAGGTATCTGTCCTTCACACTTGTCAGCAGTCGCCGCCAGAGGCTGAGAGTTTCTTGGGTTCTCCCAATCCCCTGGTCAATGACCACATCCCGGGACAGAGATCCCAGTTGCCTGGCCTCACATCCATCCAGAATGGTGTCATTGGCTGCAGCGTCCCAGATGCGGAGCAGCCAGGTCAAGATGGACTCATTTGTCTGGCGGGTGAATTCCCTCCGCAGGTCACGCAGCTCACCCAGGGATAGAGAGCGAGTGATGATTTCTGGCTCTGTCACTTCTGCTGGGTGCGAAGGTCCTGCCACGTCCTCGTCAGTCACTATGCGAACTGATTTGCTCTTTGATTTCTTCTTCTGAACGGGCGCAACTGCTACTGGTCTAGGCTGTTCTGGCTCAGTGATGGTTTGTGTGGAGATGCTGATGGTGCTTCTGTCTTTTTTCTCCTCTGTGGCAGTCTGCGTAGACACGGACACTGTTGCTTTGCTTTTGGCTTTTTCCTCCTTTGTGGCAGTCTGCGTAGACACGGACACTGTTGCTTTTTGTTTGGTTCTTCTCCTCTTTGTGACATTCTGTGCAGTCGTGGACGAAGTTGATTTGTTTCTTTTTTCCTCTTCCTCAAGAATACGCATCAATACGCCATGTAGTGTCCTGTTTCTAAGCATGTTGTAGGCTGTAAAGGCTGTGCAGAGGAGACAAAGCAGAACTAACAACAATATTATGCTGTCCTTAGCATCCAGCGGGAACTCAACATTTCCAAAAACTACTGTATCAGGCCGGAAAGATTGGAAAAAATCATCCTTTACCCCTCCCCCCAAGGGCTGGGTGTGATTGTTAAAACCCCGGATGTAGCAACCTAGACTAGGACAAGCAAACAAAGTCGAGTATATATTCCGGATTATGTTCATTGCCTCAGAGGTTATCATGCAGTAGACATAATAGGCCAGTAAAGCAATTTTTATACCATATCCTGGTCTACACAGGAGCATTACAGCTGGCAGATAGTTCCCCATGTGTGGAAAAATATAGAGAGCAAGATATAAAACCCATGTAAGCATGTTGAGAATCATGGTGAAAACAAAATTGTAATACTGACTTTCCTCAGTACCCTTCGTGCCCCACGTTGGGCGCCAATTAATGTGTTGGTTTGAAAGTAAAACCAGTGCGAGACTCCAAGTCAGTAATACAATTTAATAGGAGAAAAGAGAAAAAAAAATAAAATACATGCAATAATATAAAAGAAACAACCACCAACACAGTCAGAAATACAACCTGACACCCTGTCAGTCAGGGTGTTGGTAGCAGTCCGTATAAATGGTGGCTGCAGTCCTCCTGGATGACAGATGTGGTTCTGTTGAAGCAGTGCTCCTGTAGAAGGTGCAGTTTTCCTCCGAAGATCCAGCAATGATGTGGAAAAAGGTCCGACTTTCCTCTGGGATCCAGTAGAAAGGTCTGCCCCCGGGTCCCAAACCCCAGTTTTTTTATCTAGGTAGGAAAGGCTTGGCTCCTGCCCCTGGTTGGGGCATCTCCCAATGGGGTGATGTAATCTTATCAGTCACACAATAGGACTTAATGGCCCATTAACGGAATATATCTTCTGGAGGAAGGATGGGTTGTGAATAGATAACGATGATCATCCCCGATCTTATCAGATGGCACATCAGCAGAGGATATCTCCCACAGAGATAAGGATCACCACCCCTCCCACATTTTAACAGATGGTGATAGAATACACATTTTTGCATTGTACCCCAGGACACAAGGGCTCCTGAGTGGTGGGTCCTTGGTATAATAGGAGCCCCTGACACCCCTAACAATCCATTTCTATTATTCTCTGGACTTCCTCCTTCTGAGGGTCCAGTTGTTTTTGCGGACACTCGTTTTTCCAATGCCCTTCTGCCCTGCAGACAGCACACTGGTTCTTCCCCAGCCACTGTTTGGGTCGGCTGTCCCCTGCCGAGGAGGGAATCCCTCTGCCTCTTCCTTGTGGCCGACCCCGTCCCCTCTGTCCCTGGGGACCCCTTGGACCCTGCGGTTTATTCCTCCGGGGCTGCAAAAACTCTGCCATTATCCTTGCTTTAGCTTCTGCCTTTTCCTCATCCCTTCTTACATATATCTGCTGTGTTTTTCTAACCAATTCCTCTAGAGGCTTATTCTGCCACTCTTCATCCTTCTGTACTCCTTTCCTTATATAAGGCCAGGCTTTAGTAACAAATTGTACCTTAAGCAATGTGTTGAAGGCTGGCCCTTCAGGATCCATCCCCCCGTGCTTCCTCAAGGCATCCCTAATCCTCTCCAACCAATGAGGGCTTTCCTGTTTCTCCTGTTCTAACGACAGAGCCTTAGCTATGTTGTTAGTTCTGGGAGCCGCTGACTTGATTGCCCTGATCAAATAAGCACGGCAATCACGGTGAGCCAGACTGGCCTGGTTATTTGGGTCCCACTGGGGGTCTGCCTGGGGGATGGCATCACCCACCGTAGGTGCATTGGGTCCAGCCCCCCCTGCTGCTTGTGGATGTTCATCCTCCCACAGCTGCCGAGCTTTCTGCAAAATCATTCGTTTCTCTGATGACCCAAACAAAATTCCCAAAAGAAAATCCCAATCTTTTCACGTATAATCTGCATTTCCCAAATATTTCTCTATCTTTTCCCCTACCCCTATGGGATCATCCAAATATTTTTTTTAACCCTCTTATATCCTGGGTAGTGAGTGGTACAATTGCAAACCCAAATCCTCCCCCTTGACCCCCCAAAGGAACTTGACAGAGTGGCATCTGGTGTACCCCTGTCTCTTGGGGGGCTTCTGATGCCCTAAACTGAGTTCCTCTTCCAGTTCTGGGGGGTGATACAACATGCTGCTCCCATCCCCCTACACCATTATCCTTCTCAGGTGGGGCTGTAGGAATAACATTTTCCTGATCCCTTTGCTCTGGAAGTTGAAGATACAGACGACCTGCAGCTGGCAACACTGGAGGACAAGACGGGGGAAGGTGCTGAAAAACATCCCAATCCTCACCACTTTCCTCTTCTCCTTTTTTTTTTTTCTTAATATATACATTTCTTTAAATACCTCCACAAAATTGGACACAAATGAATTTTATCTGTTCCATATGTTGCCATATAAGTCTCCTTGCCAACTTATACTCTGGCCACACAAAATAACAATATTTTACCATCATTTCCATAGTTACTTCTGGGTGAATATACAATCTGTCCCAAGACCTCAGCATTCACCCCAAGGGACTCTCCGGGGGTACTATGGGATCGTCATCCCTTTTGCTGGGGGCCCTTCCTGGCTTCACCTTTCCAACCCTCTCTGGGTGCCCTGTTTTACCTGTGCTACCCTCGATGGGTGCCCTCTCAGGTTTACCTGTGCTACCCTCCATGGGTGCCCTCCCAGGTTTGCTCCCCGAAGATCCCATTTTACTCACCGGTGAGATTTTCAGTGGTCTTTCCCTGTGGAATCTTCACGGACCCCCCTGGTCCGCCACTCGTCTGTCTCCTGGACAGTCTCGGGAACCCAATGGATCGCCCGGTACCGGCCGGCACCAAGGGGAGCTGATCACCCAAACTGGGTGAGGCGCCTTCAGCTCCACTCGCTGCCCCGGACGGTGGAAAGATCCCGGACGAGCCCCCAAAATTGTCAGGAAAATTAATCCACAAACACCAGAGGTTTATGTCCAAAGAGGAGACAGAGGAGTCCTTTTTGCTTTATTCGAATAAAGGGAGAGGCCATGGGACATTCCCCTGGCATCTCTCAAATTTTTGGAGGACGCAGCCTCCTTTTTATCCTATTTTCCCGGCCGCATTTCCCTCTCTCTTTCCCCATTGGCTGAGGTACTTGAGAGGCACAGACTTCCCGGAACGCCTGATACCTGAAATTCCCCTCTAATGTACAACCTACCCTTTTCATTTTCAATTTTTATTGAATTCATAGTTTTCCCCCCCCCGTTGCTTCTTTCATCTTTTGATGTCCAATTTCATTTATCAGCAGCCCTACAGTTTGTTTGGAAAGGCAAATATCTTTTTCCATTCATCAATCAGTGGAATCCATCCCATTGTTTCTTTTATCTCTCAGTGCTTAACCTTATCTACAGGCAGATCCAGAGCTCATTTTTAAAGACAAATTCAACATTCCTCTCAGCCCAGAGGAGAATCTAGCACAAAATATTCTCCCTGTGTACTGCACGACAAGAAATATTCAGGGGAAAATACAGAGGCAGCTGAGGCTTGTGGAACTCCCAGAATACTGAGCCTGCAGAGGAGGCAAACAGCCCTGGCAGTGCCTGAGGGGACTTCTCCTCACAGACTCCTCTCAAAGTGTGTCACTTGAGCAGGGGAAGGCTTTCAAACCTTTGCCTTTCCTTCCTCCTGTGATAAAATTTAAGGCTCCTCCTGAGAAAATACCGACCTACAAATAGTTCTCCATTCCTCAACAAAGCTACTCAGGTGCTCAACTTAAGAAAGAGCAAAACAAAAGGTATTCAGTAATTTCCCATCAAGGCCTATTTGCAGAGAAACCCCACCATATGGGAGCAAATATTTATTAGCATCAGTTCATCCAAAAGAAACCCAACCCTATATTAAGCAGCGTTTTAAACGAACTTGAATTCTTTTTCCTCACATACCTGCTGGACTAGTTTGCTCCTTTTTTTATGCTTGAGAGAATATTAGAACGATTTGCTCTTGACAGGACTCCTTGGGTGGTCCCCAGCGCTGGCTCCTCACCACGCCTTGCCTGGGCTGTTAACGCAGCCTGTCAGCACCACCTGACTTTGGCAGCCTGTTCAGGCCTCGGGCACGGCTGGTGCCACGGTCCCCTCTGGTGCCACGGTCCCCTCTGGCTCCTGGCGTGTCCCTGCTGCTGGAGGAGCCCTGCTCGTGCTGCTGCCTGCGTTCAACAACCCCGGTCCTGCTCCCCAGGCAAAGAGAGACCAAAATCACTGCTTTGGGCAGCTCGTTTGAACGAGCTGAACACTTACTCATCTCTAACACAGACCTCTTAACATCCACACACCAACACCAGGAAGTCACCTCATCTACAGAGGTGAGGAATCCTGAGCAAACAGAAGATCGGAGTTCAAGCACATTGGGATTTTAATTTAGTGGAAGCACTCACTCGTTCACAAGCCTTACTTGTCAAACTGGATTGTGCGATGCTATTGTCATGCTTGTGTTAGAGAGAAACCAGAGGGAAATTAGCTAAGAAATAAGAACCACACTTGGGGCTCAGGCTTGGCAGACAAAGGGATCAGGACGGCACCTGCCCGCTTTGCCCGAGTCCCTGCTCCTGCCGGACAAAGGCGGACGCGGATCCGTGCGGGGCGAGCCGGGCGCTCCGTGCCGGGGCCGGGGCCGAGCGCTCGGGCGGGCGGCGCTCAGGATGCTCGGGCAGCGCCGCGGGCCGGGCGGGCGCGATGGAGCCGCCTGAGGGCTGGGACCCCTCCGGGCGGCCGGCCCGGCGCACGCAGTGGCTGCTCAGCGCCCTCGCCCACCGCTACGGGCTGGAGCGCGGCGTGGAGAACGAGATGGTCGTGCTGGCCAGCGGCCCGGAGCAGTCCCTGCACGAGATCTTCCAGCAGCGGGACTGCGCCGGGCCGGGCCGCATCCCCGGCGAGGAGTCCCGCACGCTGTGCCGGGCGCTGGGGCCGGAGGAGGCGGCGGAGCCCGAGGAGTGCGCGGGGCTGTGGGACGGGCTCTGAGCCGAGCTCACCTTCCGCCAGCTCCACGCGCGGCTCTGCGGCTGCCGCTGGGCCGGGAGGGCGAGCACATCGAGAGCCACATCCGCCCGCGCAGCCCCCGCCGAGCCCGAGCGGCGGCCGCCGGGGCCCTGCTCCCGAGAGCGCTGCGAGGAGATGGTGGCGCTGGAGCGGGCCGAGGAGCGCATGGCCGAGCTGCAGCAGGAGAAGGGCAGCCTGCGGCAGCTGCTGGAGGACGTGCGGGCCGCCCTGCAGAGCAGCGATGCGCGGTGCCCGGCGCTGCGGCTGAGTCCGGGCCGCCTTCTGCACCGCGCACCCGGCGGCGCCTCGGGTGGCCCCGAGCGCTTCAGGAGAGATGCTGCTCTCGGAAAGTCAGTGTTTAGAACCCCTCCACCTCCGGACTGAGACCGAAGTTGCTCGTTCATCCTCGGCATTAACTTTCCAGTAAAGTTTAGTTACAAGGGAGGCTTTTAGGAGAAATGTATGGCATCGGTGTGCCATTAAATATGTTTGTGATGAGCACTGTTCAAAGCGTAGGGGAGTTCAGCTTAACAAACCCACGTGTACAATGCTGCTGCTGCTTCTCCTGCACAGCCAGGATGTGCTGATAGCAGATGCTGGGTATGCACTGCTGCAGGGTTTTTCCTGAAGTAAGAAAAAACTTTGGGATTCTTCCCTGCACAAGCACGTGCAGTGCCTCAGTCATAAGTGCCCCAGAAATATCAGAAATGTGTCTTCTTCAGAGCGTGGTCATAAGGGTTCAGAGTTGGAGCCAGTTCTGCGGGCAGGCTGATGAATAGTCTGGGGCTCCTCTGCAGAGCCCCATTCATTCTGGGGTTGCTTTCTGCTGGTTCTGCTGCACTGGCTCGACTGAAACACACACCCAATTAACAGCAGTTAAATTACTCTGGCATGAAACAGTGGGGAACAGGCAGAGCAGTGAAGGGCAGCATGGACCAGTTGTTCTGGCAGGTCTGACGAGGTCTGGTTTGATACAGCACTCACAGAACTCTGCTCCACCTGTGACACTTCCACTTGGAGTAGATGACTCTTCCTCTTCACAATATCCAGCAAGGCAGGTCAAAGACACTTTTACCATTTTCATCTTCAAAAGGAAGAGATATCAGCAGCAAACATGAAGTAACCAGTCAGAGCTCCTGGGCAGAAACAAAAGAACAAAGAGTGGTGGAAAAAAACAGATGGAGCAGTGATCCTTATCTGTGTGGGAGATATCCTCTGCTAATGGGCCATCTGTTAAAACCAGGTGGGGCAGTGTTCTTTATCTTTTCCACAACCCATCCTTCCTCCAGGGATATATCTTCTGTTAATGGTCCATTGAGTGCCACTGCATGACTGATAAAATTCCATCATCCCATTGGGAGATGCTCCAGCCAGGGGGAGGAGCCTAGCCTATCCTACCTACATAAAATCTGAGCTTTGGAACACCAATGCAGCCCTTACCCACTGGTTTCCAGAGGACAAGAGCTACCAGACCTTTCTACAGCATCACTACTACAACAAGACCCCTTCATCGGGACTGCTACCACCACCCTAACTAGCGGGGTGTCAGGTTGTATTCTGATTCTGTCAGTTGTTTTCTTTTGTACTATTGCATGTATTTTATTTCTCTTTTTTTTTTTCCTATCAAATTGTATTTCTGACTTGGAGTCTCTCACTGGTTTTGCTTTCAAACCAGCACAAGTCTGGAGGGGATTTTGGCTGAATCTTGATATTTGGGGAGTTTTTGATCCGTGTCTTAAAGTCTGGAGGATTCTGGGTGGGAATCTTGGTGTTTGGGAGGTTCTTACAGACACAAGATGCTCAATGACTTCCAGAGATGAACTTGGGCGAGGAGGAACATCCAATTTATGGAGCTCTTTTCTTGTTATTTCCCCCTAAACCAGGAATTTTCATTCCCCAGGTGTGTGGGAATGGAAGAGGCAGAAAAGCCCCGGAGATCTCTCACGAGGAGGGGCTGCAAACCCAGCCCAGGGAGCTGCGAGGAGGAAAGACCCTCCCTGAGCCAGGAAGGCGGCCAGAGATTTAGGCAGAGCTCAGAGCTGGTGGAGAAGCCTCCTGGAGGGGAGAAGCCCCACAAGTGCTTGGAATGTGGGAAGGGTTTCAGCTACAGGTCCCAGCTGATCCTACACCAGAGGATCCACACTGGGAAGAAGCCCTACATTTGTGGGGAATGTGGGAAGAGTTTCAACTACAGCACCAGCCTGATCTGGCACCAGGTGATCCACACAGGGGAACGGCCCTACACCTGCTTGGAATGTGGGAAGAGCTTTGGGTGGAGCTCTGCCCTGAGAAGGCACCAGCGCATCCACAGTGGGGAGAGGCCCTACGAGTGTCCCAAGTGTGGGAAGAGGTTTCAGACCAGCTCCAATCTCCTCCTACATGAGCGGATTCACACAGAGGAGAGGCCCTTCCGCTGCCCCGACTGCGGGAAGGGATTCCAGCACAACTCCAACCTCATCAGGCACCGGCGCATCCACACTGGGGAGAGGCCCTACGAGTGTCCTGAGTGTGGGAAGAGCTTCTCACAGAGCTCAACCTTGACCCGACACCAACGGAGGCTCCACTAAGGGAAGCCCTGTGAGTGTCCCGAGTGTGGGAAGAGCTTCGTGCTCTGCTCCAGCTCCATCCCCCATGGGAGGATTGGTGTTGGCTGATCCAAAAAAACCCCAAAAACACAAAAACCAAAGAAAAACAAACGAACAAAAACAACCACAACAAAAAACCCCAAAAAACCCAAAAAAACAAAAAAACCACACACACACATAAAAACAAAACCAAAAAACCCAAACCCACCAAAATAGTGATACACATAGAAACAATATAAAAGCACCGAAATCAAACAAAAAGAAAAGTCAAATCCGAAATAAAGAAATGAGAAAAGTCATGCGCTAACATTTCTCTCTTTTTAAACTATGGGGGAAAAGCTCTTGTTTCCTTTAAAACATGTAAAAATATTTTAATATTTTGAAGTGAGTATGACTGTTCTACCTGTACATATAAACAAAAGCAATAACATTAAAGCAAACAAATGTTAAAATTGCAGTAGTCTCCTAGGTTTAAATAATAAGAAAACCCCTGGTGTTCCCGCCAACAAAAAGAAAAAGGAAAAAACTTCTTTTCTCAAAAGTAAATAAGCTTTTGTTTAAAGTGTTATAATCCTTAAACTGTGCCGCATAAGTTAATATAGTCCTCAATAAAAGTTATGAGAAAAACTGTTAGTCTGAATAAAGGCTTTTTAGATAGTAATCAGATTTCCATTCTCCTGGGAAGCTAATCACTGTAACATCAAAACAAGAAGAATCCGTTTTCTTGTGAAAAAATCTCCATAGACTGAATAAAAGTCTCCTCTTTCATGTAAATGAGTAAAAAACTATTTTAAAGATGTTAAACTAACTGAGTTGTTTTTGTACGTGTTTAGTGTTAAAAAAATGTATGGAAGAAAAAAGTAGTCTCAAGTTTTATTCTAAGGGATTTTTCTTATGGTTTCTAGTAATAAAATTTATCGTTATACCATTTAAAGTAAAGCCTGCTTTTTGTCTTCCTCCTAATCCTACCTCACAAAAAAAAATTCAAATTAATAAACCAAAACTACTACATTTAACCTCAGTGATTCCAGGATTTTGATTTCCTATTGTCCAAGGGTGTCCTCCGCAGCCAAATGGTGATGGACTGGGGCAAAGACCAAGATTTTGGAGACAGCTGGGGGGAAACTCCTCCAAAAAATGTTCTTCCCTCCCTCCCAAGCACGTTAATCCTCAGCTCGCAGAGACATGGAAATAGTTTGCTTTTGGCCTGGATTTGCTTTTCATTTCCCTTCATCCCTTTAAAATAGCCAACACTGGGGTGAAAATAAAGACACTGAACTGAGACATGGGTCAGACATGGGGGGACAATGACATGGTGGGGACACAGACCTGGAGAGTGACATGGGGACACATGGACATGGAGGGGGACGTGGCCATTCGTGGGGACATGGGGGGACACAGGCATGGATGGAGATGTGGGGGACAGTGACAGGGATGGAAACATGGTGGGGACACAGCCATGGGTGAGGACATGGTGGGACATGGCCAGTGACATGTGGGGACACGGCCACGGCCGGTGCCATGGGGGGAACTTGCAGGGGCTGTGGGGGATGCTGGCTTGGAGGGAGTTGAGGGTTCCTGGCAGGGACTTGGGGTTCGCTGAGGCCTTTGGGGACCCCAGGCCGAGCGGCTCCGGCTGCGCTGGGAGACCCTGGCGGAGGTTCTGGGGCAGCTGCTCAAGGACCCCCTGCCCTGGAGCCCCAGCCGGGCATTGGGCTCCTGGAAGGGAATGAACGTCCTTGTCCCCAGCAGGACAGATTTCTTATTTCTTGCAGGTGCAAATGGCTCTCTTACCAGAATAGCTTGTTGTGTTCATTGTTTTCAGGCTTAAGATTGTTTTCACATGGGAACAAGCAAGTTACTTAGCTGCACATAGAAGAAGTGACAGGCTAGCTATTAATTTAGCAGAGAGCAAGACCTGATTTTATGAAGCCTTCCTTTTATAATTTGTCTACCAGACTGCAACATCTCACCCTTTTTCATTAATTCAAAAAAGGTTCATATGTTCTGATGATAAAATAGCTCTCTCTTGTGAGGGTGTTATCTCATTAAGGTTATCACTGGTTATCTGTTAGATATGGGATAAGACGCATAAAAGATTACAATCAACAAAACTTAGCAAATTCTATCATGTCATTGACACAGGGTTTCACAGCATGAGAAAACAAAAGAATAATGTCCAATGTCTCCTAGGGAAATGGAAATAAATGAGCATTGTTTTAAAGTCCAAATAGTCCATTAGCTGGAAATGTTGATCTTTGACATCACTGAATGTGCTCTTGGATCCTGGAACAGGGAATAACTGAAGAAGGTTAGTAGGAACACTATTCCATGATGATGACACAAGGCTTTTGTTGGCAATTTGCCTGTAAATTTCCAGACACAGCCATGTCTTGGCAGTCCTATTCTGTTTTTGCTCTGGCCACGAAGGCTGCATGGTGATTAGGTTCTTTTTCTTCTCACTGGGCTTAATTTTCTTGGAGGCAATTGATATTTGGCTGAATGAAGAGGTGACTACTTTGAACTTGATGATAAAAACACATGCATACCTTCTCCTTAAGTTAATGAATTAATTAGACTTTGTCATTGTACCTTCAATTCAAGAGCCTTACATAAAAATATTTTAAATTTTTTTGGTAAAAATATTGCAAAAAAATTTTTATAAATACGTAAATATTTAGGAGCTAACTCTCCATTCTTTGTTTTAAAAACAGCATTCATGACTCTTGCCATGAACATGAAGGGAAGTTCAAAACAAAACAATACATGTAGTAAAACCAGAAACTTAGAGTAATTGGGAATAATTCTGATACAGCAATCCAAAACATTTCCGATAAGAGATATAATTAATAACACTTGTGAAATTAGATTATTACCAAACATTAAAACATTGTACCATCATCCCAGTGTCTGCAACAGCTGATAAACCTCAAATCAGTGAAGAATTGGATAAGCGTCTGTTGGGGGTTGGTTTTTCCTTTCCTCTCTGCCTGTGGAATTTTTTTCCCATTGACATGCTAAGAAGCACTGATGGTTAGGTCCCAGCACCAGGGAGGGCATCCCTGGTTTTTTGGGAGTTTCTCTCGGAGGGTGGGGGGAGGGAAAGGGGGAACACGGTGAGATTGGAAGCAGGTAAAGGAGGGTGGGGGCAGTTGCTGGCTCTCGCTCGCTTTTGGCTCTCGGAGCAGAAAGGTCATTGCTACCCCCCCACCATCCCAACGCCGGGAGCTGCCTCTCTGTTTTGGACCCCGCAGCCCTGCTTGGACGCCCTCCTGCTTCAGCTTGCTGTTTTCCCAGCATCCTGCCTCTCCTCCATCCCTTCCCATCTGGACACAGCTGCCATCACCCCCAGCCCCCTGCAGGTGCCGGGATCGTCACATCTGCCCCGTCCACCGGGAATCTGCCAGCGCTCACTGCCAGCGGTGACGGTGACTGCAGCACAGGGGAAAAGTGCCTGAGGCCCAGAAGGACTGGAACTGGGTTCCTGTTCTGCTTCTTGTTAATTCCAGAGTTGTTCTTCTGTTTGCCTTCTTAGATATACCGGTGAAGAACTGTCATTCCTGTCCCCAAAACTTTGCCTGAGAGCCCCTTAATTTCAAAATTGTACTCATTCAGAGGGAGGGATTTGCTTTCTCCATTTCAAGGGAAGGCCCTGCTTTCCCTAGCACACACCTGTCTTTTATTCAAACCAGGGCAGATTTTGGCACCCAACGGTGGAACCTGTGGACATTGAGTGGAAAGGCTGGAACAGCAATAACAGTTCTTGAGTGACCTGATTTTGTGTTTTAGGTGACACCATGTTATCCAGCTTACCCTGGTTTGGGCTGCACGTGGTCACTGCTACATCTCTGCCATTTGCAGGCCCTTATTTGAACATGGGTCCTATCACTAAGGCTACTGTGACTATTATCCAGTTCATTTTGTGGGTTGATAAGGTGAGGAATTCATGGGTTTTTAACTTCCTCTGGGAGATGGCAACGTAGATTCAGAGCTATTGCACTCTAACTGTGTGGTTTTGGGTTTAATTCAATAATGGTATTTACTGTGAGGAAGTGGCAGAAGGGAAAATTTTCTCCCAACCCTTCATCCAGTCCACCGTTTAGGTCCAGCCCACCAGCTTTCAAAGACTTCAAAGGGTTCAAATCTTCTTTAAATATTAATGCATTTACAGTGGCTGGTGTTGCTGATATGCCTGTTAAACCTGTTCTATTTAACATTCAGAGATAAGGGGAGATTGATTTGGATAACAACCCTGATACCTACCCCAGGAAATTGGGATGCTGCTGCAGAGCCTGACCCTGCCCCACAGCCCACTTCAGAAATGAAACACCCGGATTGGGTGGGTGTTTTAGTGAAGGAGATGTGTGAGATGGGCCAGATGCTGAAGGAGTACCTTTCCCCAGCTGGTGAGAAACCCTCCCCCTGCCTTAAAGAGGGAGAGTCTGATGGTGCAGCAGTGGAACCCACAGACATTACATCTGTCCAGGTTCCAGCTGAACTGCAAGGGCACTCACAGAGAGCAATAGTCGTCCCTGTGGAAACAAAGAAGTCTAAGATGAAAACAAGGTACCTAGATAATAAGGATAAGAAAGGAGGGCCCTCACAACCAGCAGGGGAGCCAGAGGTTGAGATCATCACCACGTCCCTGTCATACAAAAGTCTCCATACTCTGCAAAAAGACATTGAGTGACGAGGCCGTGAGGCTTTTACCACCTGGTTACTGCAGGTGTGAGACCTTATGGGTCCAGGTGTGCAACTGGATGGTACTGAGGCAAGGAATTTGGGACCCTTGACCCAGGACTCAGGTGTGAATCAGGTATTTGTAAGGCAGCCAGGCATCCTTTCCCTCTGGGAGTGGCTTTTAATGAGTGTGAGAGAGAGGTTTGTCCACAGACAGAGAATGCAGGAGCACCATCATAGAATGTGCTGGAAGACCCTTGAGGAAGGGATCCAAGAGCTGAGAGAAGTGGCAGTGCTGGAGGTGCTCTTTGGGAGGGATGGACAGCATGACAATGACCCTGACAAGGTCAGGTGCACAGGGCAGATGTTGTGGAATCTGGCAAACCTGGGGCCATCTCAATACACCACCTTCATTGCAACAATTAATGCTGATAATAACAGAGACAGTGGGTTCTGTTGCTAATAAGCAACAAGCTTAGAAATTTTGAGAGTATGATCAATGGCCCAGTGCAGGCTCATGTCTCTGCTGTGATTGTGAGCCTCCAAGAGGAGATGAGGGAGATGAGGGAGGAGGTGAGGAAGAACAGTTCCCAAGCAACACCAGTGCTGTCATATCACGAGTTCCTGGAACATATTTTCAAGCCTTTCCAGCTGTTTCTGTCTTGCATCACAAAATTTGACATGTGTTTTGACCTTTTAAAGGACTTGTTGCATGCATTAACATCCAAGGGGTTGCTTTCATCGTGCCCCATCCATCCCACACGGCAGCTCTTTCCATGGCCTGGAGGAAGCAGGAGACAGCAAGGATCAGCTGGAAGGCGCTGTCCACGAATGTCCCTCCCGCAGGCCCCTGGAAGGTCTCTGTGCTCTGCCCACGCCGCCCCTCGTGCGCGCAGGGAGCAGAGCCCTCCCAGCCGGGACAGGATTCCTAATGGTTGCTGGTGCTTTTTTCTAGGGAGACTTCCTGCTCAATGCAGGCTTCCCCTCAGGATGCCTGATGGTCTCTGGTGGTTTCAGTGGGGACAGCTCCTGCTCAATGCAGGCTTCCCCTTGGGATCCCTCAGGGCAGCTGTTGCTGAGGTTGCTGCATGGTTGCAGGCCTGAGCTGTCGCCTGTCCCCAGCCCCTGCCCGCTGAGGGCCTGCTCTTCCAGCCTACTGGGCATGGGGCTGGCTGCTTTGGAGTTGGGATTCACCTTTTCCTTCTCCATGTGCAACTGTCTGGAGCACAGAGATCCCGGGAGCTGCTTCCTCCTGAGCCAGTGGCACTCCTGGCACTGGGCAGCGCAGGGCCCTGTGCCCCGTATATACCCCTGCAGGGCGGGGCTGTGCCATGTCACCAGGACAACAGAATGTCCCCATCCCCACCGTGTCATGATCCCACAGAGAGACCCACAGGGGGGTCGGGGCCAGGAGGGCTCTAGAAAAGTGCAGTGCACACGTGTGCCAGTGTGCAGAGCTCTGTGTGCACACACAGACACCGAAGTGCACACGTGTGTCAGTGTGCACAGCTGCACACACGGATATTTTCTAGCGTGTCCAGATGTAAGAGTGCCCGTCCTGCTTTGCACAGTGTCCATGTGTGCGGGTGTGCACAGCACTGTTCACATCTGTGCACTGCTGTGTACACGTGTGTGGAGTCTGTGCACAGCTCTGTGCTTGGAGTTTAGGGGGTCGATACACACTAATACATGATAAATGTATATTATAGTTAAAACTTTCACAAAATATTTAAGTAGAGGCTTTGTATTGTGCATTATAATATTAATATTTGCAGAAATAAATGTAGTTGTGAAATAATAAATAATACTTTTATTTTTATAACTAACTGACAATATTTAGAATAACCCAAATATATTTATGAAATGGCTATGTTGATTCAAAGTACTTATAATAAACTTACAGTAGTGGAAATAGCTGAAACCGTCTGCATGTTCAGACATCACTGAAAGAGCCATGCAGATAACATTGAGAGAACAGATGTAAGGAGGACTCTGCTGCTGGCTGTCAATAACTGTCACTGAAATTACCAAACAGGGGACCCTTGTGAGCAAGTGACACAGGACCCTCTAAACTGCACAGAAGGGGGGACAGGGGTCGAACCAAGCTAAAGAATTGCCAGATGTAAACTAATTCAAAGCAATGTTTGAATATGTATAATCCTTATAAATATGTATTTGACCAATGCAATGAAAAAGTTGTTATGGTTAACCAGTGTGCCTCTGGCTGTGGCTACGCACCCAGCACTGTTATTGTCCCTTTTATCTCTTATTAAACTTTTAAAAATTTTAAAGAGTGAGGCTGGTTCCTCACAAAACCCAAGGTGCTCACCACTTTCTTTCCCCCCCAGGCCAGGATCTGTCAATCCCAAACTTTGTTCAGATGTTGGAGGAGGAGGCTGCGAGGAAAAGGAAGATGCCCTGGGTAGGAGGCAGGTGAAGGGGCAGGTGCCCCTTTCCTCCTCTCCTCTGCTCCATCTCCCAGCCCAGCATCACCCCCGGCTGCAGGACAACCCCGCTGCCGACACCTCCTGCCAGGGACGGATTGGGGGGGATCTCCTTCCCCTTCCATCTGCAATGGAGGCAAATCCCATCCTCTCCTTGTCCACCTTCCTTCCTCTCCTCTTTCTGTCCTTCATCCATCCACGTTCCTTTCCCTTCTCCTTCCTCCCTTGCTCCTTCTTGTTCTTTCCTCTCCTGCCTTTTCCTTTTCCCTTCTCGCTGTCTCTCCCTCTCCTTGTCCTTCCTCCCCCAGATACTGAGCTGCAGACAGAGACCAGGGACAACAAATCCCTGGCACAGAACCTTGTGGAAGAGGCCGTTTTGAGTGGCTTCGTGGCAATGAAATGCAACGGGAAGGAAAAGTCCCAGAGATCCCACACAAGGAGGGGCTGCAAACCGAGCCCAGGGAGCTGTGAGGAGGAAAGACCCTCCCTGTGCCAGGAAGGCAATGGGAGATCCGGCCAGATCTTGGAACTGGTGGAGAAGCCTCAGGCCATGGAGAAGCCCCACGGGTGCTTGGAATGTGGGAAGGCTTCAGGTGGAGCTCAGCCTATTCCTGCTGCCTCCAAACACAGCAGTTCCAGATGCAGAGATCCCCCTGCAGCCTCTGGAGATCCATGGGGATGTAGAGATCCCCCCACAGCCCCCGGAGGAGCCACGCAGGAGCGCGGGGATCTCTGAGAGGAGGCTGTGACCCCGTAGGCAGAGGGGCCCCCGCTGGAGCAGCCTGTCCTTGAAGGACTGAGCCCGTGGCAGAGTGACCCACGCTGCAGCAGAGTGAAGGGGGCTGGTACCCATGGGATGGACTCAGGTTGGAGAAGTCCAGGAGAAGTCTCCTGTGGGAGAGACCCCAAGGTGCAGCAAGGGAACGACTCCTGTCCCTGAGCAGAGGGAGAAGCCACTGGGGATGAACTGACCATGGCCCTATTGAAGTGTGGAAAAACACTCAATAACCCACAAAATGAGTTATAAGAGTAGATGTGTATTTATTCAGCACTGAGGTGCATGGTGGATAGCTCTTCCAAAAACATGCACACCTTTGGCAACCTGGCCTCTCCTTTTATTCTCTACAAACTAGGACTACACAATACACCTAATACATATTCATTGCCTATCCCAGCTTCACATTGAAATTAGTTTCACACCTCTTTTCGACTGAGCATTTGTGGCCGTGGAATGGTGTTTTAACCCTTTAAGTGTGGTGTGTGATAATTGATAAAAGATTCGTGTTAATCACAAAAGCATTAGGGTTTGTACAAACCAGAATACTAAGCTCTGAAGTGAAGCATGGACACTAGATAAAGGAAATTATATGATAAAATCATTCTGTTTAAAATCACCTTGTTATGTTATATTATGTAGTATTATGTTACATTATAATATGTTACGTTATATTTTCTAAATAACTTGTATCAGCTACCAGCTTGCAAAATCAGACTTCCCAAAAAGCCCATCCGGCCTTTGTCTGATCAATGCTGCCTATCTCAAGCACCAGACTCCCAGAACTTCTCTGGTGGTTATCTACCAGGACCAGATGGCTATCTGTGACTGATTATCACCCAAAAGCCTTGTGTAAGGATGTTTATTCAACCACCACTGCTTATGACAACAAAAAACCCAAAATTATTGATTACAACGAGAAACCACAGTATAAGAAGAGGCTGCAAACCAAGGTTGGGTGGAGCGTGGAGTGGGCGGTGACCCCTCACGTTCCCCAGCATGCTGCTTGCTCTTTCTATATCAAATAAAGCAATCTAAATTTTGCTGAATATCGAGACTTTTGTCTCTCATTTATAACAATTTGGTGCCGAAACCCGGGACGTCCTTGGAGCCCTGAGAGGCACTGCGATTTCGGGGAGGCGCCCCACTGCTGTGGCCCCGGTTCGTCAGTGATTCTCGGGACCCATCGACGTCCCGCACCATAGAGACTGAGCAAGGAAAATCTCCCCGGGAGACCGCGGCAAAATCACCTGGAATTCTCGTGCACGAAGAGCCAGACAGGAGCATCGGACTGTGAGTATCTGTGTGGTTTGGTGGGGATGACTGTGTGCTTGCCTGAATGAGACGTGGCCTTGGCTGCGAAGCGAGAGTGGAGTCCTTCTATCCGCGTTTCCAGCATCCCGCGAGGGACCTGGCCGGTGACCGGACGAAGCGAGTGAGCACAAAGGGAGAGACTGCTTTTCTTGTCCTAGCCCAGGTAGAGGCTGGGTCCTTCCCATCCTAGCCCAGGAAAAGGCAGGACCCAGGAAAAGCGGGGGGAAGGGAGAGGAAAATAAAAGCAGATTACAACACACTAGTCATGGAGGGAGAAGGGAAAAGCTGCTTTTCCCATCCCAGGCCAGGTAGAGGCAGGTTCCAGTCCATCCTGACCCAAGGAGAGGCAGGGGTTCGGGTGGAATGAGCCTGCATCAGGCCATTGATCATACTATCCTAATGTCTAAGTTTGTTGGTGACAGAACCCAGTATTTCTCGGCTGCTGTCAGCACTAACCATTGCAGTACAGGTGGTGTATTGAGATGGCCCCAGGTTTGCCATCTGCCCTGTGCACCTGACCTTGTCAGGGTCATTGTCATGCTGTCCATCCCTCCCAAAGAGCACCTCCAGCACTGCCACTTCTCTCAGCTCTTGGATCCCTTCCTCAAGGGTCTTCCAACACATTCTATGATGGTGCTCCTGCATTCTCTGTCTGTGGACAAACCTCTCTCTCACACTCATTAAAAGCCATTCCCAGAGGGAGAGGGGCCATGTTGGGCGCCAAAAATCTGTCCTGGTTTTAAAAAGGACAGGTGTGTGCTGGAGAAGAGCAGGGCCTTCCCTGGAAATGGAGCTAATAAATCCCTCCCTCTGAATTAGTATAATTTTGGAATTATGGGGATTTCAAGCAAAAATACGGGGATAGGAATAACAGTTATTTACTAGTATGTGTATATATATATATAACAAGGCAAACAAAACAACAACAACTAAGTAATTAACAACAAATAGAAGACAGGAATCCAGTAACAGTTTTTCTGGTTGTGGACACCTTTCCCCTCTGCTGCAGTTACCGTCCCAGTTTGGCAGTCAGTGCCAGCCGGCTCCCGGTGGGCAGGGGCAGATGCGGTGATCCCGTGTGGCTGCAGGAGTGCTGGGGGTGATGGCGGCTGTGTCCTGGGTGGGAAGGGTGGAGGAAAGACTCTGCTCATGGATCCTTGGAGGCAGTGTCAGTCCCAGTGCTCCAATAGGTTGTGTGGAGGTGGCAGGCTGAAGTGGGAGAGCGTCCAAGCAGGAGGGTGCAGGGTCCCACAGCCGAGGAAAGGCAGGTCCCGGCGTTGGGATGGCAGGGCGAGGTTTTCCAGTGGCCATCCATCTCCGAGCCAAACGAGCGAGAGAGCGAGCAGCTGCACACACCTCTCCTTTACCTGCCCCTGATCTTGCGATGTTCTCCCTCTTCTCCCCATCCCCGCTGCCCTACGAGGGAAACTCCAAAAAGGGTCAGGGAGTCTCCCCTATCACTAGCCATCTTAGCATGTCAATGGGAAAAAATTCCAGACAGCGAGGGAAAAAAAAGAAAATAAAAATAACCCCCAACAGAAACTTAACCCAAACTTTACTGAAACAAGCCCGCATTGGCTGCCTGTCACTGCGGTGTCACTGTTGCCGTGTCCCTTTACCCAGTCTGCTCTCTGATCATGTGGTGTCCACGCATCTCCCCAGCCCATCACTGCCTCACACACGAGGTGACCACCAAGCCACTCTCCGGCCATCTGACCCGCAGCTGAGCCCTTCCCAGAGTGCCCGCACCCGCAGGGAGCGCAGGGCTGGATTTGGCCGCCAGAGAGTTGGTGACCCTCGTGAGATCCTCGGTGCATTTAGTTCCTACAGGAGTGTGGGCACCGCTGGGAAATGATCTGCATGCCTTGTTAATTGGATGTTCTTCCACCGCTAGCCTGGGGCAGGATCTCTCCCGGTCCTCCTCTCAACTCCCGGGCCTCTCCTCAGCCAATCAGAGAAGGCACCAAAATAATTGAGCCAATCAGAGCGCGCGGCGCTGATGACTCCTCAGGCAGTCCCAGAGCGCCCAGAGCTCCTCACCTGGACTCCACCCGCGCCCCGCCCCCAGCGCCCCCCGCCAGGAGAATTTGGGGAGGGGGGTATCGCGTTTTATCTTCTTTTTTGTTTTTCTAGAGTCGAGATTAAATGTCCCAGACACGGAATTTCGTGTTCCGACTCAGATATTTATTAATTCTTATCTATATTACAGTGAGTTCTGCAGCACTTCTAGCTAACAGGCTAAAAATGGACACGTATCTCTCTCTACAAGGCCTTTTAAGGGCCAATGAGTCCAATTAAAAAAAGAGACCATAATAGCCCAAGAACCAATCACCCGTGACCTGCAATGCGGAATTTTCTATCTAATTACAAAAGTACCACCTATACCCGTGAAGAAGGTGAAAAAGAAAGAAAATTACACCCTAAAACCTCCATCTTGTCTTATATAGATTAATATATTTTAAAACCACAAATTCTAAATTTTCCACCATGGGACATTACACACTTCTATTCAAACTACACACCAGTGATCCCAGTTCTATCACACAATTCTGGAAAGCTTCTTCATGGCCTCTGGTAAACAGCAGTGTTTTCCTGGGGGTCAGTTCCTGTCAGCACAGAAAGCCCAAACCCCTCAGTTTCCAGAGTTCCAACAGGGGGAGGAGTCAGACCCTGCCCGGCGCTGGCCATGGGGCGTGTGGGGCAGCTGGGGCCCTACTGGTGCCACTGGGAGCCCCCCGGGCTGGGGGCGCGGAGCTCTCGGGTGAGCGGGAGGGGCGGGAAGGGAAGTGGTGGGAAAGGTGGGGAGAGAAAGGGAAATGGGGAGGTGGGACCCCTAAACAGATGTTGCGGGGGGCAGGCGACTGGGGAATGTTGGGAAAGGGGGAGGAAAATACAGAGAAGGGTGGAAAAGAGGAACTGGGACAGCGGGAAGAAGGGTCCCATGGCGGCCGTGGGGCACTGGGGGTGCGGAGTCGGGGTCGCCCCGGAGCTCTTGGCTACTGTGGGCTGCTGGGGGGCTGCTGAGGGGCATCCCCGGACCTGTGTCCTGCACACACAGCGCTGTTCCAGGAGATGGTTTAGTCCGAGTGTCACTTCATTCACGGCACCGACCGGCTGAGGTTCGTGGAGAGGAACATCTCCAACCGGGAGCAGTTCCTGCACTTGGGCAGCGATGTGGGGCTGCACGTGGGGACACCTCCTTTGGGGACAAGGCTGCCAGGCACTGGAACAGCGACCCGCAATGGATGGAGTACAGACGGGCTGCGGTGGACAGGCACTGCCGGCACAACTACGAGTTGTCCAGCCCGTTCCTCGTGGAGCGCAGAGGTGAGCGTGGGGCAGAGCGTGTCCCCTCGGGCCCTGCCCTGGGAATGACCCTGGAGCCCCTCAAAACCTCCCTGGGAATCACCCGAGACACGTCAGCCCTTCTTGTGCCCATCCCCGGGGCCTCCTGCCCCCTCATCCCAAGTGACTCCGGTGGCTCTCCCAGTCCATCCCAGTCCCTCCCAGTGTCCTTAGAGTCCCTCCCAGTGCCACCAGAGTCCCTCCAAATTCTTCTTAGTCCACAGCCATTCCATTCCCTGTCGACTCCCAGTATTTCTAATTCCAATCCCAGACCTCCACCCTCTCTCCCAGTGCCCTCCCAGTTTCTTCCAGTGCATTCCAAGTCCTTTTCAGTCCAATTACAGACCGCTACCCTCTCTCCCATTATCCCAATCCACTCCACTCTCTCCAATTTTATTCCCAGTCTTTCAAAGTACCACACCAGCCCTCTTTCACCTCTCCCAGTTCCCCGAAGCTGATCCCAGTGTGTCCCCGCTCTCTCCCAGCGCTCCCCAGTGCCCATCTCACTGCGGCCCTCGAGCTCCCAGCCCGGCCCCGGCTGCCTGCTCTCCTCCATGATGGATTTCTACCCTGCCAACATCCAGCTGAGCTGGTTCCAGGTCCAGCAGGAGCTCTCGGGCCACGTGGTGGCCACCGACCTGGTCCCCAACGGGGACTGGATTTCTACCAGCTCCTGGTGCTGCTGGAAACCCCCCCGGCACGGGGTCAGCTCCAGCTCCAGGTGGAGCACGTCAGCCTGGAGCACCCCCTGAGCCGGCACTGGGGCACGGCCCGGACCCCACAGTGTAGGGGGAGTGCGGGAGAACTGGAAGACGGATTAGGGTGTGCTGGGAGTAACTTGGGGAGAGTTTCAGACTGTCTACTTTAAACTGGGAGTACGGCTCAGGGGTTTAGAAGGTCTGAGAAGGAGTTTGAAGAATGCTGGGGAGGGTGGGATGGGGTTGTAGGGGTCCTGGTGGGCACTGGGAGGGAGTTTGGGGGTGCTGGGTGTAACTGGGAGGAATTTGAGTGAGTCTGGAGGGGCTGGAAAATGATCAGGGATTGGAAAGCAGTTGCAATGAGGTTGGTTGTGATGGGAAGAGACTGGGAGAGTGTAGGTGAATCCTGGTGGGACTTGGAAGGGACTGGGAGAGGGTTTGGGGGTTCTTGGGCAGTGGGGGGCAATTGGGATAGAGCTGTGGGATCCTGAGAGGGACAGGAGGTGCTTTGGTGGGTCCTGGGGAGGCTGGGAAGAGATTAGGAGGAGGTTTCAGGGGGTCCTGGGTGGGCAGGGGGATATTGAGAAGGTGCTTGTAGGGGCTTGGGGTGTCTGAGAGGTTTTGGGGGGTCCTGACCCCTCTGGACACTCAGAGATGTCGCCAGACGCCACCCGCAGCAAGGTGCCAATGGGGATCGAGGGCTCCGTGTTTGGCTTCGGCTTCCTGGCCCTGGGGCTCGGCTTCTACCTGAGAAAGAAGGTGAGGGAGGGTCCTAGGGAGTCGTGTGACCCCTATCCTGGACCGTGTGTGCTCCCCCTGGGGCCCCCACCCAGTGTCACCCAATTTTCTTTGCCCACAGAGCAAGAGCCCGCAGCCCCTCCCTGTGGCCTTCACCCAGCTGGGACCCCCAGATCCATCCACCCGCTGATTTGGGGGGGGCCATGTGACCCCCAACACAGCTGCTCCCAGTGTGCCCAGTAAAGCTTCCCAGTTCGCCCCGTCCCGTTTATTGTGGGGCGGGACAGGGGAGAAACTGGGGGGACCCCGGGGGGGGATCGTGACTGGGGGGGAGGGCGGGTCCAGGTGGGGAACACTGGGTGCTGCGGGTCTGCCCGGCAACCGGTGAGTCATCACAGCTGCTCTCTCTGATTGGCTGGATCTTCTTCATCGCATTCTCTGATTGGCTGAGAACAGGCCCGCGAGTTGAGAGAAGGAACAGGAGAGATCCCGCCCCGAGCACCGGCACGGGAACAACAGAGCCAGCCTGGGCACAGCGAGGGAATTTATTATAACCAAATCACAGCGGCACAAGGAAAAGGGAGAGAAATCTCTTCAACTCCTTCCCACGAACCAACAGGGATCACCAGGACCACGGATCACCAGGGCTCTGCTCAATGGGGGTCACTGGGGATCATCCAACACCGATCCGCCCATCGGGGATGGAGCCGGAGCAGAGCACGAAGCTCTTCCCACACTTGGGCACTCACAGGGCTTCCCTTAATGGTGCCTCCGTTGGTGCTGGGTCAAGTGAGAGATCCTGGAGAAGCTCTTCCCACACTCAGGACACTCGTAGGGCCTCTCCCCAGTGTGGATGCGCCGGTGGGCAGTGAGATGGGAGTTGTGCTTGAATCTCTTCCCGCAGTCGGGGCAGCGGAAGGGCCTCTCCTCTGTGTGAATCCGCTCATGTTGGAGGACATGGGAGCTGGTCTGAAACCTCTTCCCACACTTGGGACACTCGTAGGGCCTCTCCCCAGTGTGGATGCGGTGGTGCCTTCTCAGGTGACAACTCCAGGCAAAGCTCTTCCCACATTCCAAGCAGGTGTAGGGCCGTTCCTCTGTGTGGATCACTTGGTGCTTCATCAGGTAGTTGCTGTCCCTGAAGCTTTTCCCACATTTCCCACACTCATAGGGCCGTTCTCCAGTGTGGGTCACCTGGTGCCGGATCAGGTCGGACCTCCGGCTGAAACCCTTCCCACATTCCAAGCACTTGTGGGGCTTCTCCCCTCCAGGAGGCTTCTCCACCAGCTCTGAGCTCGGCCTGGATCTCCGGCCGCCTTCCCGGCTCAGGGAGGGTCTTTCCTCCTCGCAGCTCCCTGGGCTGGGTTTGCAGCCCCTCCTCGTGAGAGATCTCCGGGGATTTTCCTCCTCCTCCATCTGCCAACGCTTTGGGAATAAAAAATCCTGGTTTGGGGAAAAAATAAGAGCGAAGTGCCTTGAGCTGGCGGTTCCCCCTTGCCCAAGTTCATCTCAGAAAATCACTGGGCATATTGTGTCTGTAAGAACCTCTCAGACACCAAGATTCAGCCCAAAAGTCCGCCAGACCTCAAGATAGATATCAAAAACGGCCAAAAAAGCAAGATTCAGCCAAAACCCCCTCAAAATATAAAGATTCAGGCCCCGCAAAAAAAATAAAGCACCAAGTTTTACCCCAATAAAGCTTTCAAACACCTAGATTCGCCCTTCAGAAAATCATAGATCCCCCTCTCTGGTCACCTGCTGCATTTGGAGGGGGGCAATGAACCTGGAGATGTGTGGGGGAGGCTGCAGATAGAGGGAGGGATGGAAAATTGCGTTGCTTCTCGTTTCTGGTCCTCCTTGTCCTGTAACCCTGCTTTTCCTCACATTTCTCTTCCTCCTACTATTCCAGCTTCACATGCAGAATCCCACCTGCTCCTCCCACGTGCAGCGTTTGACCATTTTGTTCTTCAACCCTGCTTCTCCTTCCTTTCTCCTGCTGCCCCCAGGCCCAGCACCCACTGCCGGCTCCCTCTTCCCCCCAAACCCACAGCATCCCAGCGCAGGGGCAGCGATGGAGCTGGGGCAGCTCGGGCTGGGGCAGCGCTGGGCTCTCGGCCGCTCCCGCCCGCACTCGCTCCCCACTGCAGCCGCTGCCGCCACCACAGCGCGGGGGGGCCCGGCCTTGGCGCTCCCCCCCTCCCACCTCCCCAAATTCCCCTCCAGGGGGGCGCTGGGGCCAGGAGACAGACGAGTGACAGATCAGGGGGGCTGGGAAGAGTCGGCAGCCAGAGAGCACTGAAAATCTCAGCAGGGACTACAGTGGCATCTTCGGGGACTAAACATGGCAGGGCACCCATTGAAGATAGAAAGGGAAAGCCAGGAAGGGATCCCGGAAAAAGGGATGATGATCCCAAAATATCTCTGAATGATCCCTTGGAAGCATGTTGAGGAAGTTTGCCCATTCTCCCAGAGGTAATCAAGGACAGGGAGACACAGGGGAGCAATCAGGGAAGTCCAGAAGGGATTTAGACAACAGGGGATGGATGGTGTTGGTGTGATGAGAAGTGCAGGGAATATGGTTCAGGCAAGAAGCAGCAGAAAGAATCTGTGTGGGAAGAAAAAGAATGATGGAAAAGAGGAGGAAGAGAAAAATACTGAGGATGGGGATGTTTTTCAGCAGGCTCTTATCCTCCAAAGTTGCCAGCTGATGCAGATCCTTTGTATCCCCGGTTGCCAGGACAGGCACACAAGGAGGTCAGGATTGCAGGGGGTTTCTCTGTGCTGGGCAGCGGCAGGAGCGGGCGCAGAGGGGCGGCACCGGGAGCACGGGCTGGGGGCCTGTGGGGAGCTGCGGGGCCGGGCCGGGGCTGTGGGGCAGCCGGGGCTCAGCGCCGGGCGCTGCCTGAGCCCAGCACCCCCCGGCAATTGCAGGCCCGGCAGTGGCCCCCGGCCCCCAGGAGGCTGCGGGACGCCCCGGCCGCTGCCCGGCCCCGTGGAGCTGCCGGCCCTGCCCGCCGGGGGGGCCGCGTTTGGACACTGCGGCAGGACAGGCACCGGCTCTGGGATACGGGCTGGCCACGGCAGCCACAGCACAAGGAGCAGCAGCACGAAGGAACAGCTGGGAAATGGGGATTGGACGTGCAAGCATCCAGATTAGCTTTTAAGCATTTTCCTTGGGTCACTGCAGAAAGGAATGATTTAGCAGAAAGCTCAGCAGCTGTCAGAGGATGAGCACCCCCAGGCACTGAGGGGGCTGCAGGAGGGGCAGAAGAAGCCCCTGGAGCACTTGGTCACAAAGGCACAGCAGGAGAATGCAAGAAGGGAGGAGGAAAAGGCCAAGGGGAAGGCAAAGGCCATGGCAGAGTTTCTACAGCCCCTGAGGGATGAACCCCAGGGCCCAAGGGGGCCCCAGCACCCAGGGGCTCTCACATCCTTACACCATCTTCAACCAGGTGCCCTCCTCACACTGACACCATTCAGTCCTTGATGGCAAAGATGCTTTCTGGGGATGCCCACTCACACAGGATGGTAAACTGGATTTTGCCTTTGAGTGGGAAGAAGAGGTAGAAGGGAAAATGAGAAAGACATGGACGGTCCTTCTGCAGGGATGCACGGAAGCACCAGCCTTATTGGGGCAAGCCTTGCAGAAAATATCACAAGAATTTACCCCACCCCCAGGGATTGGGTTAATGCACGATGTGGATGACTTGCTGCAATCAGGAGGACAAGAAGTGGCAGAAGAAGCCTCTGTGAAATGGCTGAATGTTCAGGCTAAAAAGCATCTTTGAGTATTTGAAAAAAATGAGCTAATGGTGGAGAAAAAGGTAAAATATTTGGGACATATTTTGACTGAGGGTTTCTGGTGTATTGACCCAGAGAGGGTCTGGAGAATCTCAGAAGTCATCCAGGAATGAAAAGTGCAAGATTTCTGAGCATTAATAGTAAATTTCAGGACCTGGAATGAAGATTCTCTTCTCTAGCCACATCATTGTATGACTTTTTAAACCCAAATATCCTCAGTGTTGTGGTATGGACAGGAGAAAAGGGAAAAAAACCTGAAAAAATAAAAAATAACAAAATGATTGGTGCCCCACCTATGGCTCTTCCCGACTCAGAAAATAAATTTGAATCCTAGGTGTGTTGTAAGTATATATTATATTATTGGCTTTTTGAAAATGTTAAAATGAATGCTCTATGTTGGAAAGCTTTGCTGTATGAACACGGTTTCTTTTAGCTTTGCTATTGACAGAACTTATAAATAATAGTGGTAAATATATTTTTTTGGACTACAACATTTTGATGTAAAAAGCTTTTGTTCATGTAACTAACTCAGAGAATGGTAAAAAAGATAATCAGGAAATTCTTCACATTCCTGGATTATGGGACACCAAAACCCCAGGGAAGGAAAAATAATGATTTACAGGTTGGGGAGAATGATTCAGAATAATGCATGAAGGTCTATGAATATGCAACATGTTGCTGCATTTAGGAAGTGTTTTCTGAGTCAGTGTGTGCCCTTGGCTGAAGGCCAAGCATCCGGCCATTATAACCTTTGGCCAGAGCCAGGGCAGATATTGAATTATCTCCCTTGGAATTGATCTGTGGAATTCCTTACCCTGGGAATTCTCCACCTAGTGCGGGCTGGAGATAAGGGATGGATATTTCAAGCAGTCTGTGGCCAGAATCCTGTCTCTTGTGAAATCTCTGCCACAGGAAGCTGGGCTGGCACAGAGCCTGCCTTGGCACTTTGCTGTTCACAGCATCCACCCAGGACTCTGCCTCTCAATTACACTCACACACTGGGCTGCCTGCGATTCCATTACTGGAAAATATACAAGCTTTAAATTTTTTTCACATTTCATTTTACTAGTCAGGCTCGGATTGCCGTTCTCTCAGGAAAGAAATTTTAAAAGGTATTTTTTATGGGATGTTGCACCACTCAACAGAGATGAGTTTAACAACTCAACAGACTGGGAATAGCCCAAAAGATTCCCACAAAGATAACAACATTCAACAAAACATCAATGAAACATCAGCAAACATCAAGGAACACCCAACCCAGACACTGCCCCTGGCCCAGATGGAGACACCTGGTCTGGAAAAGACTGAGAAGGAAATCCAGGAATGTGGATCTAATTAACATCAGAAGAGGAGAAATCCATTTGCAATAGAAACCAAATACTAAGAACTACACAACCTGGAAGCAATAAACACTAAACCAATGGATTTCAATGGGTTCGGACAGTAAAAAGTTTCAGGAAAAATCCCGTAAAATTCACATCTCATGGAATTATTTTCTCTGCATACCCGGGCTATGTGTGGATGAAATTTTTTCTGTTGCACATCCTGACCAGGATCAAGTAATGCCTTGACTCTCTAACATTAAGATATTGTTGGAGATTTTTTGTTTTTCTGCAGTTTCAGTGACAAGATTACACCATTAGAAAAATTTTTCATAGTAATCCTACTTTTATATTCTGAGTTGGGTTTGGACCAGGGGTGTGAGAATCAATTTTTACTCCTAGGAGAAGAAGTAGAAAAATCTAGATTGCATTGGAATTTCTTTGTGTGTATTTGTGGCTGGCTCTTAATGATGGCAAAATTTCAGAATGGGTTTTTCGATGCTCACCTTTATGTTGCATTTTGCAAAACTGGTGGGGAACAGGCAGAGCAGTGAAGGGCAGCATGGACCAGTTGTTCTGGCAGGTCTGACGAGGTCTGGTTTGATACAGCACTCACAGAACTCTGCTCCACCTGTGACACTTCCACTTGCAGTAGATGACTGTTCCTCTTCACAATATCCAGCAAGGCAGGTCAAAGACACTTTTACCATTTTCATCTTCAAAAGGGAGAGGAAATCAGCAGCAAACATGAAGTAACCAGTCAGAGGTCCCAGGAAGAAACAAAAGAACAAAGAGTGGTGGAAAAAAACAGGTGGAACAGTGATCCTTATCTCTGTGGGAGATATCCTCTGATAATGGGCCATCTGTTAAAACCAGGTAGGGCAGTGTTCTTTATCTTTTCCACAACCCATCCTTCCTCCAGGAAGATATCTTCTGTTAATGGTCCATTGAGTGCCACTGCATGACTGATAAAATTCCATCATCCCATTGGGAGATGCTCCAGCCAGGGGGAGGAGCCAAGCCTTTCCTACCTAGATAAAATCTGAGATTTGGAACACCAAGGCAGCCCTTACCCACTGGATTCCAGAGGACAAGAGCTACCAGACCTTTCTACAGCATCACTACTACAACAAGACCACTTCATTGGGACTGCTACCACCACCCTAACTAGCGGGGTGTCAGGTTGTATTCTGATTCTGTCAGTTGTTTTCTTTTGTACTATTGCATGAATTTATCTCTTTTCCTATAAAATTGTATTTCTGACTTGGAGACTTTCACTGGTTTTGCTTTCGAATCAGCACAATTTTGGGGGGGATTTTGGCTGAAGCTTGTTATTTGGGGAGTTTTTGATCTGTGTGTTAAAGTCTGGAGGATTTGGGGCAGGAATCTTGGTGTTTGGGAGGTTATTACAGACACAAGATGCTCAATGACTTCCAGAGATGAACTTGGGCAAGGAGAAACACCCAGTTTATGGAGCTCTCTTCTTGTTATTTCCCCCTAAACCAGGATTTGTCATTCCTCAGGTGTGCGGGGATGGAGGAGGCAGAAAAGCCGCGGAGATCCCTCAGGAGGAGGGGCTGCAAACCCAGCCCAGGGAGCTGCGAGGAGGAAAGACCCTCCCTGAGCCGGGAAGGCGGCCGGAGATCCAGGCAGAGCTCAGAGCTGGTGGAGAAGCCTCCTGGAGGGGAGAAGCCCCACAAGTGCTTGGAATGTGGGAAGGGTTTCAGCTGGAGCTCCAACCTGATCCGGCACCAGATGATCCACACTGGGGAAAAGCCCTATGCATGTGGGAAATGTGGGAAGAGCTTCAGAGACAGCTCCAGCCTGCTCTGGCACCAGATGATCCACACAGGGGAACGGCCCTACACCTGCTTGGAATGTGGAAAGAGCTTTGGCAACAGCTCCAACCTGAGACAACACCAGCGCATCCACAGTGGGGAGAGGCCCTACGAGTGTCCCAAGTGTGGGAAGAGGTTTCAGACCAGCTCCAATCTCCTCCTACATGAGCGGATTCACACAGAGGAGAGGCCCTTCCGCTGCCCCGACTGCGGGAAGGGCTTCAAGCAAAATGGCAACCTCACTGTCCACCGGCGCATCCACACTGGGGAGAGGCCCTACGAGTGTCCTGAGTGTGGGAAGAGCTTCTCACAGAGGTGTAACTTGACCCAACACCAACGGAGTCTCCACTAAGGGAAGCCCTGTGAGTGTCCCGAGTGTGGGAAGAGCTTCGTGCTCTGCTCCAGCTCCATCCCCCATGGGAGGATCAGTGTTGGATGATCCCCAATGACCCCCGTTGGGCAGAGCCCTGGTGATCCGTGTTTCTGGTTATCCCCGTTGGATAAGGGGAAGGGGTTGGAGAGATTTTTTTTCCTTGTGCTGCTGTGATTTGGTTGGTAATAAATTCCCTCGCTGTGCCCAGGCTGGCTCTGTTGTTCCCGTGCCGGTGCTCGGGGCGGGATCTCTCCTGTTCCTTCTCTCAAATCCCGGGCCTGTTCTCAGCCAATCAGAGAATGCAATGGAGAAGATTCAGCCAATCAGAGAGAGCAGCTGTGATGACTCACCGGTTGCCGGGCAGACCCGCAGCACCCAGTGTTCCCCACCTGGACCCACCCTCCCCCCCAGTCACGATCCCCCCGCGGGGTCCCCCAAGTCCTCTCCCAGTCCCGCCCCACAATAAACGGGACGGGGCGAACTGGGAAACTTTACTGGGAACACTGGGAGCAGCCAGGCTGGGACAGAGTGACAGCAGGGCGGGGGGGAACACACGATCCCCCCTAAATCAGCGTGGGGACCGAGCGGGGGGTCCCTGCCTCACCCGAGGCCATGGGCAGGGTCTGCCGCCACTGCTGGGTCAGGAGTTCTGTGGGCAGAGAAAAGGGGGTAGCACCTGACTGGGGGCCCCATGGGGAGCGCACACGCTGCGGGGTCGGAACACGGGACCCTCCCCTCACCCTTCTTGCACAGGTAGAAGCCGAGCCCCAGCTCCAGGAAGACGAAACCCAACACGGAGCCCCCGATCCCCATCAGCACCTTGCTGCTGGCGGTGTCCGGCGGCATCTCTGGGGGTCCACAGGCGTCAAGACCTCCCAAAATCTCTCACAGACACCCCAAGCTACTCCAATCACCCTCCCAGTCACCTCTAACCCACCCAGGACTCCTTGAATCCTCCTCCCAATCTCTTCCCAGCCTCTCCAGGACCCACCAACGCTCCTGCTTTCCATCTCAGCATCCCATAACCCCCTCTCAGTTGCCCCCCACCACCTCAGGACCCCCAAACCCTCTCCCAGTCCCTACCCGGTCTCACCAGGACTCACCAGAACTCCTCCCAGTCTCTTCCCATCACAGCCAACCTAATTCCAACCCTTGATTTCCAGCTCCAGATCTTTCTCCATCCCCTCCAGGCTCACTCAAATCCCTCCCTGTTCCCCCCAGCTGATCCTAGTGTGTCCCCACTCTCTCCCAGTGTCCCCTAGTGTGTCCGTCTCACTGTGGCCCTCGAGCTCCCAGCCCGGCCCCAGCTGCCTGCTCTGCTCCATGGATTTCTACACTGCTGAGATCCAGGTGAGGTGGTTCCAGGGCCAGCAGGAGCTCTCAGGGCATGTGGTGGCCACCAGGACCAGGTCCCCAACAGGAGATGGCTGGTGTGGCACTGAGAGGGACTGGGAATGAAACTGGAGAGAGTGGAGGAACACTGGGAGAGAGTGGATTGGATTGGGGCAATGGGAGAGAGGGTGGAGGTCTGGGAGTGGACTGGGAATGGAATGGCTGGGGACTGAGAGGAATTGGGAGGGACGCTGGTGACACTGGGAGGGACCGTGAGGACACTGGAAGAGACTGGGATGGAGTGGGAGAGCCACTGGAGTCACTTGGGGTGAGGGGGCAGGAGGCCCCGGGGATGGGCACAAGAAGGGCTGACGTGTCTCGGGTGATTCCCAGGGAGGTTTTGAGGGGCTCCAGGGTCGTTCCCAGGGCAGGGTCCGAGGGGACACGCTCTGCCCCACGCTCACCTCTGCACTCCACGAGGAACGGGCTGGACAACTCGTAGTTGTGCCGGCAGTGCCTGTCCACCGCAGCCCGTCTGTACTCCATCCATTGCGGGTCGCTGTTCAGTGCCTGGCAGCCTTGTCCCCAAAGGAGGTGTCCCCACGTGCAGCCCCACATCGCTGCCCAAGTGCAGGAACTGCTCCCGCTTGGAGATGTTCCTCTCCACGAACCTCAGCCGGTCGGTGCCGTGAATGAAGTGACACTCGGACTGAACCATCTCCTGGAACAGCGCTGTGTGTGCAGGACACAGGTCTGGGGTAGCCCCCCAGCAGCCCCATAGAAGCCCACAGTAGCCAAGAGCTCCGGGGCAACCCCAACTCCGCACCCCCAGTGCCCCACGGCCGGCATGGGATCCTTCTTCCCACAGTCACAGTTCCTCTTTTCCGCTCTCCTCTGTATTTTCCTCCCCCTTTCCCAACATTCCCCAGTCACCAGCCCTCCCCAACATCCGTTTGGGGGTTCCACCTCCCCATTTCCCTTTCTCTCCCCACTGTTCCCACCACTTCCCTTCCCGCCCCTCCCACTCACCCGAGAGCTCCACGCCCCCAGCCCGGGGGGCTCCCAGTGGCACCAGTAGGGCCCCAGCTGCCCCACACGCCCCATGGCCAGCGCCGGGCAGGGTCTGACACCTCCCCCCTGCTGGAACCCTGGAAACTGAGGGGTTTGGGCTTTCTCTGCCTACAGGCATTGAACCCCAGGAAAACACTGCTTTTTTCCAGAGGCCATGAAGAAGCTTTCCAGAATTGTGTGATAGAACTGGGATCGGTGGTGTGTAGTTTGAATAGAAGTGTGTAATGTCCCATGGTGGAAAATTTAGGGCTTGGGGTTTTAGAATATATTAATATATATGTATATAAAGCAAGATAGAGATTTCAGGGTGGTGGATTCTTTCTTCTTCACCTTCTTCACGGGTCTAGGTGGTACTTTTGTAATTGGATAGATAATTCCCCATTTCAGGTCACAGCTGATTGGTTGTTGGGTTAATAGTAAAAAGAATTTAGGTGTCTGTTCTTAATTGGACAGATTGGCCCTTAAAAGGCCTTGTAGAGAGAGAGAGAGATATGTGTCCATTTTTAGCCTGTTAGCTAGAAGTGCTGTAGAACTCACTGTAATATAGATAAGAATTAATAAATATCTGAGTCCAAACACGAAATTCCGTCTCTCGAGCATTTAATCCTGACTCTGGAAGAATAAAAAAGAAGATAATACACGATACCCCCCCTCCCCAAATTCTCCTAGCAAGAGGCACTGGGGGCGGGGCGCGGGTGGAGTCCAGGTGAGGAGCTCTGGGCGCTCTGGGACTGCCTGAGGAGTCATCAGCGCCGCGCGCTCTGATTGGCTCAATTATTTTGGTGCCTTCTCTGATTGGCTGAGGAGAGGCCCGGGAGTTGAGAGGAGGACCGGGAGAGATCCTGCCCCAGGCTAGCGGTGGAAGAACATCCAATTAACAAGGCATGCAGATCATTTCCCAGCGGTGCCCACACTCCTGTAGGAACTAAATGCACCGAGGATCTCACGAGGGTCACCAACTCTCTGGCGGCCAAATCCAGCCCTGCGCTCCCTGCGGGTGCGGGCACTCTGGGAAGGGCTCAGCTGCGGGTCAGATGGCCGGAGAGTGGCTTGGTGGTCACCTCGTGTGTGAGGCACTGATGGGCTGGGGAGATGCGTGGACACCACATGATCAGAGAGCTGACTGGGTAAAGGGACACGGCAACAGCGACACCGCAGTGACAGGCAGCCAATGCGGGCTTGTTTCAGTAAAGTTTGGGTTAAGTTTCTGTTGGGGGTTGATTTTATTTACTTTTTTTTCCCTCGCCTCGCTCTCTGGAATTTTTTCCCATTGACATGCTAAGATGGCTAGTGTTAGGGGGAGACTCCCTGAGCCTTTTCGGAGTTTCTCTCGTGGGCAGGGGGGATAGGGGGGGAAGAGGGAGAACACCAGGATATGAGGGGCAGGTAAAGGAGAGGTGTGTGCAGCTCCTCGCTCTCTCGCTCGTTTGGCTCGGAGAAGGATGGCCACTGGAAAACCTCGCCCTGCCATCCCAACGCCGGGACCTGCCTTTCCTCGGCTGTGGGACCCTGCACCCTCCTGCTTGGACACCCTGCCCCCTCCACACAACCTATTGGAGCACTGGGACTGACACTGCCTCCAAGGATCCATGAGCAGAGTCTTTCCTCCACCCTTCCCACCCAGGACACAGCCGCCATCACCCCCAGCACTCCTGCAGCCACACGGGATCACCGCATCTGCCCCTGCCCACCGGGAGCCGGCTGGCACTGACTGCCAAACTGGGACGGTAACTGCAGCAGAGGGGAAAGGTGTCCACAACCAGAAAAACTATTACTGGGTTCCCGTCTTCTATTTGTTGTTAATTACTTAGTTGTTGTTGTTTTGTTTGCCTTGTTATATATATGTATATATACTAGTAAAGAACTGTTATTCCTATCCCCATATGTTTCCCTGAAATCACCATAATTCCAAAAGTATACTAATTCAGAGGGAGGGATTTATTAGCTCAATTTCGAGGGAAGGCCCTGCTTTTCTCCAGCACACACCTGTCCTTTTTCAAACCAGGACAAATTTTTGGCACCCAACATGGCCCCTTTCCCTATGGGAGTGGCTTTTAATGAATGTGAGAGAGAGGTTTGTGCACAGAGAGAGAATGCAGGAGCACCATCATAGAATGTGCTGGAAGACCCTTAAGGAAGGGATCCAAGAGCTGAGAGAAGTGGCAGTGCTGGAGGTGCTCTTTGGGAGGGATGGACAGCATGACAATGACCCTGACAAGGTCAGGTGCACAGGGCAGATGTTGTGGAATCTGGCAGACCTGGGGCCATCTCAATACACCACCTTTATTGCAATGGTTAGTGCTGACAGCAGCCGAGAAACAGTGGGTTCTGTCACCAACAAACTTAGAAATTAGGAGAATATGATCAATGGCCGATGCAGGCTCATGTCTGTGCTGTGATTAAGGAACACAAAGAGAAGTTTAAAGAGGAGATGAGGGAAGAGATGAGGAAGATCAGTGCAGCACCAGTGCGAGTCACAGGCACCAAAGTCAGAGCCCAATGTCCGCCAGCTAGGGAGAGGGTACACCCCACGAGCTGACCTGTGTTTCTTTCAGCATGGCCATGGGGAAGACATGAGAAGGTGGGATGGGAAACCCACTTCTGTCCTGGCAGCACGGGTGCGTCAGCTCGGGGGGGGAAACACAGACTGAGGGAGCTCTGATAAAGTGAAGGTAGCCTCAGCCTCCCATGACTGAGGTGTTGGGTATTACAGAAGGGAGGATGATCTGTCAGATCCCCTTGAAGGAACCTCCAGCATGTATCCCCAGGAAAGAAATAATAACCAGGGCTAGAGGGGCCCTGCTTCTAACCAGAGAGAGGGACGGGAAAACTGGGTCTTTTGGATGGTGTGGATCCAATGTCCTGGCACATTAGAGCCACAGAAATATAGAATGTTAGTTGATCCTGGTGCACAGTGTACCCTAATGCCATTGGGACATGTGGGGACAGATCCCATTTCCATTGCTGCGGTGATTGCAGGAATTGACTCTGCTGGAGGCTGAGGTGAGCCTGACTGGGAAGGAGTGGCAGAAACATCCAATTTTGACCGGCCACTTCCCTGGTGGATGTTGCCCATGGTGTCTCTGCTGCAGCTCTTGCAGCTGTGTCCAGTCCATGGCTCTGGGCCCCTTCCCTTTCTTCTCTGGAAAATCACATTCCTGTATCTCCATCTGCTTCTTCTTTTTGTAAGAATCTTCTATTTACAAGGGTCCCCAGCAGGTTCTTCTATTTACAAGGTCTGGACCTCCACAGCTCTCGACTGCTGGCAGCTCTTCCCAGTCACCTTCCCCCACTGGGATTCCAACTCCACCACTATCCCCACAGCCGGGCTATTGCCTATCACATCGGGGTCACCACTCATTGCAGTTGAGACAGAGCAAAGACAAAAAACTCCGTGTTCGTGCAACAAAAACCAACTTTTATTGAGGGCTGTTCTCCCTATATAGCCTTTGAAGTCTGCACGGTTAGCTCTGCTTGGCTAAATTAGTTGCCACCTGGCTAACTGGCCAGTGGCTGCCCATGTCCCAGATGGCCTAGACCTGCTCCCCAACAGCCCAGACTGCTCAAGTTATATCATTACGGTAGTTATATTATTATTTACATTATAAAATTACAGTCGGGATTAGTTATAACTGGAAGGCCTCCAGGCCAGCTGTTAGCTACTACAGGTTTAGTGCTGGCCAAATCTTCCACTAGAATTATTTACTCATTTCCTGCTGTGAGATAGGATTAGGAGGAAGGCAAAGGTGGCTCAAGCTTTAAAGGGTATAAAGAAAGAACTTTATTAACAGAACTAAAAGAATTACAAGAATCAGAATAAAACCTTCAGAACACTTCTCCTCCCTCCACACCCTCTTTTCTTTACACTGACAACCTGCAGGAACAATTCAGCCAGTTTACCATCTCTAAAATAGTCTTTATCCAGTTCACTTAGGGAGAGGAGTCTCTCTTGTCATGCTATGGAGACTTCTCCAAAAGAGACAATTCTCTCATGGCTTCAAAGTCACAGTGAATCAGCTGCCCAGGAGAATGGAAATCTCATCACTGTGTAAAAAAGTCCCTCCACTTGGCCTACAGCTTTCCCCACAATTGTTTTTGAGGGCTCAATCTTTGGCTAATGGGGTACACTTTTAACGATGAACTGTTCGGAAGCAAAGGTTCTCTTCATCTGTCTCTGAGATCATCTCTGGGAACAGAGTTTCTCTTCTTCTTCCCTGGGGTAAAGGGTCTTCATCACTCTCATCTCTCTCTGTTCAAGCTACTTCAATATCTGCTCGTTCAGCATGGATGCTTTTGCTCATGTCTACAATTTGAACACTTCATCCTCCACGTGCTTTTCAAAAAGTTACAGGGAAAGAGTCTGACATATCAACTTTATCTTTCCCATAGACTTACAAGAGGATTTCAGCCCAAGAGTCAGGCATCTCCTCAATCCCTCCCATCTGGGACCTGAATTCTACTTCTCTAACCTTGGGGTCCACATGTTGTTCCTCTACGTGTCTTCACTCTGTCCTGTTCTCTCACTCGAGAGAGAATTGAAGGTCTGCAAGTCTCATCTGTACAGTGAAAGAGATAATATCTTGTTCCAAGGCCTGCAGATAATCATATGATCCCTGCTGGTGGTGGCCAGAGCTGTTTATAGTGGAGAATTCTGGGGAGCTGTGCCAGAATTTTCAACGGGCCCAGCCAGAACAGTGTGGCCACTCTGGCTGCACAGCTTTTTCAGTGGTTTAACAGGTTGTCAGTTCTCAAAACTAATCACTGATTAGATTTTGTCAGACATAGAGGAAGCTCTTAGCAGCTCCTGTCCAAAAAAAAAAATTATTTCTGGGGGTGGCATCTTCCCTCCTCCCCAAATGTCAAATGTGCAAAACCAGCACAGAGGGTCCCCCCTTTCTGTTGTGGGGTCTCATGTTGTCACTCTTGGCTCCATGAGGCCCTGTAAAGTCAAAATGGATCCTTCGTTCCAGGAGACCCCAAAATGTCACAATGATCTCTGGACACCATAAGGCCCTGAGGCATCACAATGGCCCCTTGGTTCCAAAAATCCCCGCAGAACCATAGGGGCCTCTGGATTCCATGAGACCCCACAGTGTCACAGAATCCCTTTCATTCCCTGAAGTCCCAAAATGTCACAAAGGATTCTTGGTCCCATGAGGTCTTGCAGAACTATAAGGGCCTCTGGATTCCATGAGACCCCAAAGTGTCACAGAGTCACTTTCTTTCCCCAAATCTCGAAAGTGTCACATTGGATTCTTGGATTCAAGAGACTCCACAGTGTCACAGTGTCCCCTCAGTTCCATGAAGTCACAGAGAACGACAAGGCCTTGTGGGATCACAATGGATCCTTGGTTCCATGAGGCCCCACAGAATCACAGGGGCCTCTGGATTCCACAAGACACTGGAGTGTCACCATGGCCCCACGGTTCCATGGGACCCCTGAGTGTCACAATGGCCCCACAGTCCCACGTGTCCCCTCAATGTCACAATGTCTACACGGTTCCAGGAGGCCCTGCAGTGTCACAATTGCTCCATTGTTCCATGTGTCCCCTCAGTGGCACAATAGTGCCAGCTGCCATGTGACCTCTCAGTGTCACAATGGTCCCACAGTTCCAAGAGGCCCTGAGGTGTCACAATGTCTCACCCTTCCATGTGTACCCTGAATATCACAATGGTCCCATGGTTCCATGTGTCTCCTCAGCATCACAATGTCCGCAGTTCCATGTGTCCACTCAGTGTCACAATGGCCCCACAATTCCAGTTGTCCCCTCAAAGTTACAATATCCCCAAAGTTCCACGTGTCCCATTAGTGTTACAATGGCCCAGGGTTCCATGTGTCCCTTCAGTATCACCATGTTCCCATGGTTCCAAGAGACCCTGCAATGTCACAATGGCCCAATGGTTCCATGTGTCCCTTCCTGTCACAATGGCCTCAGGGTTCCATTTGTTTCCTCAGCATGACAGTGGCCTCAGGATTCCATGTTTCTCCTCAGTGACACAATGACCCCAGGCTTTCATGTGCCCACCAGTGTCACAATGGCCCCACAGATCTGGGAGGTCCTGCAGTTTCTCAATGGCCCCACGGTTCCATGTGTCCCTTCAGTGTCACCATGGTCCCACAGGTCCAAGAGCCCCTGCCATGTCACAATTGCCTGACAGTTCCGTGTGTCCCCTCATGTCACAATGGCCTCAGGTTTCCATGTGTCACAATGGCATCATGGTTCCATGTGTCCCCTCAGTGTCACAATGCCCCACGCTTCCAGGAGGCTCTGCAGTGGCACAGTGGCCCCAGTGCTCCATGTCCCCTCATGTCACAATGGCATCAGGGTTCCATATGTCCCCTCAATGTCACAATGGCCCCAAAGTGTCATGTGTGTCCTCAGTGTCACAAGGGACCCAGAGCTCCATGTGTCCCCTTAGTGTAATAATGGCCCTGTAATTCCCAGAGGCCCTGCAGTGTCACAATGGCCCCAGGGTTCCATCTGTCCCCTCAATGTCACAGTTGCCCCACAGTACTATGTCTCTGCTCAGTGTCACAATGTCCTCACATTGTCACAGACGAGCAGCACTGCAGTGGGAGCAGCACCACTGGAGGGGTTGCAGCTGCACTGGAACAGGAGCAGTGGCTGTGGAACAACAGGGGAGAAGCTGTGGAACACAAGTCCTGTGAGGAGCAGCTGAGGGAGCTGGGAATGTTTATCCTGGGGAAGAGGAGGCTCAGGGGAGACCTCATCACTCTCTACAACTCCCTGACAGGAGGGTGGGGGTCGGGCTCTTCTCTTAGGGAACAGGGACAGGACAAGAGGACACAGCCTTAACTGCACCAAAGGAAGGTCCTCCCGTGTCCCCCACCCATGTCTCAGTTCAGTGAATTTATTTTTACCCCAGTGTTGGATGTTTTAAAGGGATGAAGAGAAATGAAAAGCAAATCAAGGCCAAAAGAAAAGGATTTCCATGTCTGTGCAAGCTGAGGATACATGTGCTTGGGTGGAAGAACATTTTTTGGAGGTGTTTCCACCCCACTGTCTCCAAAATCTTGGTCTTTCCCCGGTCCATCAGCATTTGGCTGCAGAAGACAACCCTGGACAATAGGAAATCAAAATCCTGGAATCATAGAGGTTGGATGTAGCAGTTTTGGTTTATTAATTTGAAACTTTTTTGTTGTGAGAGAGGATTAGGAAGTAGACAAAAACGGGTTTAACTTTAAATGGTATAAAGAGGAATTTTATTACTATAAAGTATAAGAAACAGAATAAAACTTTGGAATTTTTTTTTCTATCACACGCTTGCTTTTTTTTTTTTAATACTGAAAATGTATAAAAAGAACTCAGTTTCACATCTTTAAAATAGCTTTTTACTAATTTAGTTGAAAGAGGAGACTTTTTTCAGTCTACAGAGACTTCTTCACAATAAACAGTTACAGTGATTAGCCTCCCAGAAGAATGGAAATCTGATTACTATCTAAAAACCCATTATTCAGACTCTGGTGCCACGGTCTGCTCTGGCTCCTGGCGTGTCCCTGCTGCTGGAGGAGCCCTGCTCGTGCTGCTGCCTGCGTTCAACAACACCGGTCCTGCTCCCCAGCCAAAAAGAGACACCAAAATCACTGCTTTGGGCAGCTCGTTTGAACGAGTTGAACACTTGCTCATCTCTAACACAGACCTCTTAACATCCATACACCAACACCAGGAAGTCACCTCATCTACAGAGGTCAGGAGCCTGAGCGAACAGAAGATCGGCATTCAAGCACATTGGGTTTTTAATTTAGTGGAAGCGCTCACTCGTTCACCAGCCTTACTTGTCAAACTGGATTGTGCGATGCTATTGTCATGCTTGTGTTAGAGAGAAACCAGAGGGAAATTAGCTAAGAAATAAGAACCACACTTGGGGCTCGGGCTTGGCAGACAAAGGGAGCAGGGCGGCACCTGCCCGCTATACCCGAGTCCCTGCTCCTGCCGGACAAAGGCGGACGCGGCTCCGTGCGGGGCGAGCCGGGCGCTCCGTGCCGGGGCCGGGGCCGAGCGCTCGGGCGGGGGGGCGCTCAGGATGCTCGGGCAGCGCCGCGGGCAGGGCGGGCGCGATGGAGCCGCCTGAGGGCTGGGACCCCTCCGGGCGGCCGGCCCGGCGCACGCAGTGGCTGCTCAGCGCCCTCGCCCACCGCTACGGGCTGGAGCGCGGCGTGGAGAACGAGATGGTCGTGCTGGCCAGCGGCCCGGAGCAGTCCCTGCACGAGATCTTCCAGCAGCGGGACTGCGCCGGGCCGGGCCGCATCCCCGGCGAGGAGTCCCGCACGCTGTGCCGGGCGCTGGGGCCGGAGGAGGCGGCGGAGCCCGAGGAGTGCGCGGGGCTGTGGGACGGGCTCTGGGCCGAGCTCACCTTCCGCCGGCTCCACGCGCGGCTCCGCGGCCACTTCAGCACCCGCGCGGGGCCGTGGCTGCCGCTGGGCCGGGAGGGCGAGCACATCGAGAGCCACATCCGCCCGCGCAGCCCCCGCCGAGCCCGAGCGGCGGCCGCCGGGGCCCTGCTCCCGAGAGCGCTGCGAGGAGATGGTGGCGCTGGAGCGGGCCGAGGAGCGCATGGCCGAGCTGCAGCAGGAGAAGGGCAGCCTGCGGCAGCTGCTGGAGGACGTGCGGGCCGCCCTGCAGAGCAGCGATGCGCGGTGCCCGGCGCTGCGGCTGAGTCCGGGCCGGCTTCTGCACCGCGCTCCCGGCGGCGGCTCGGGTGGCCCCGAGCGCTTCAGGAGACATGCTGCTCTCGCACAGTCAGTGTTTAGAACCCCTCCACCTCCGCACTGAGACCGAAGTTGCTCGTTCATCCTCGGCATTAACTTTCCAGCAAAGTTTAGTTACAAGGGAGGCTTTTAGGAGAAATGTATGGCATCGGTGTGCCATTAAATATATTTGTGATGAGCACTGTTCAAAGTGTAGGGGAGTTCAGCTTAACAAACCCACGTGTACAATGCTGCTGCTGCTTCTCCTGCACGTGCAGCCAGGATGTGCTGATAGCAGATGCTGGGTATGCACTGCTGCAGGGTTTTTCCTGAAGTAAGAAAGACCTTTGGGATTCTTCCCTGCACAAGCACATGCAGTGCCTCAGTCATAAGTGCCTCAGAAATATCAGAAGTGTGTCTTCTTCAGAGTTGGAGCCAGTTCTGCGGGCAGGCTGATGAATAGTCTGGGGCTCCTCTGCAGAGCCCCATTCATTCTGGGGCTGCTTTCTGCTGGTTCTGCTGGACTGGCTCAAGTGAAACACACACCCAATTAACAGCAGTTAAATTACTCTGGCATGAAACAGTGGGGAACAGGCAGAGCAGTGAAGGGCAGCATGGACCAGTTGTTCTGGCAGGTCTGACGAGGTCTGGTTTGATACAGCACTCACAGAACTCTGCTCCACCTGTGACACTTCCACTTGCAGTAGATGACTGTTCCTCTTCACAATATCCAGCAAGGCAGGTCAAAGATACTTTTACCATTTTCATCTTCAAAAGGGAGAAGAAATCAGCAGCAAACATTAAGTAACTAGTCAGAGGTCCTGGGAAGAAACAAAAGAACAAAGAGTGGTGGAAAAAAACAGGTGGAGCAGTGATCCTTATCTCTGTGGGAGATATCCTCTGCTAATGGGCCATCTGTTAAAACCAGGTGGGGCAGTGTTCTTTATCTTTTCCACAACCCATCCTTCCTCCAGGGAGATATCTTCTGTTAATGGGCCATTGAGTGCCACTGCATGACTGATAAAATTCCATCATCCCATTGGGAGATGCTCCAGCCAGGGGGAGGAGCCAAGCCTTTCCTACCTAGATAAAATCTGAGATTGGGAACACCAAGGCAGCCCTTACCCACTGGTTTCCAGAGGACAAGAGCTACCAGACCTTTCTACAGCATCACTACTACAACAAGACCACTTCATCGGGACTGCTACCACCACCCTAACTAGCGGGGTGTCAGGTTGTATTCTGATTCTGTCAGTTGTTTTCTTTTGTACTATTGCATGAATTTATCTCTTTTCCTATAAAACTGTATTTCTGACTTGGAGTCTTTCACTGGTTTTGCTTTTGAATCAGCACACTTTTGGGGGGGATTTTGGCTGAATCTTTATATTTGGGGAGGTTTTGATCTGTGTGTTAAAGTTTGGAGGATTTTGGGTGGGAATCTTGGTGTTTGGGAGGTTATTACAGACATAAATCCTCAATGACTTCCAGAGATGAACTTGGGCAAGGAGGAACACCCTGTTTATGGAGCTCTCTTCTTGTTATTTCCCCCTAAACCAGGAATTTTCATTCCTCAGGTGTGCGGGGATGGAGGAGGCAGAAAAGCCCCGGAGATCCCTCTCGAGGAGGGGCTGCAAACCCAGCCCAGGGAGCTGCGAGGAGGAAAGACCCTCCCTGAGCCGGGAAGGCGGCCGGAGATCCAGGCAGAGCTCAGAGCTGGTGGAGAAGCCTCCTGGAGGGGAGAAGCCCCACAAGTGCTTGGAATGTGGGAAGGGTTTCAGCTACAGCTCCCAGCTGATCCGACACCAGAGGGTCCATAGTGGGGAGAAGCCCTATGAGTGTGGAAAATGCAGGAAAAACTTCAGGACTATTTCTGATCTGATGAAGCACCAGGTGATCCACACAGGGGAACGGCCCTACACCTGCTCGGAATGTGGGAAGTGCTTTGGGTGGAGCTCCAACCTGAGAAAACACCAGCGCATCCACACTGGGGAGAGGCCCTACGAGTGTCCCAAGTGTGGGAAGAGGTTTCAGACCAGCTCCAATCTCCTCCTACATGAGCGGATTCACACAGAGGAGAGGCCCTTCCGCTGCCCTGACTGCGGGAAGGGATTCAAGCACAACTCCACCCTCACTGCCCACCGGCGCATCCACACTGGGGAGAGGCCCTACGAGTGTCCTGAGTGTGGGAAGAGCTTCTCACAGAGCTCTCACTTGACCAAACACCAACGGAGTCTCCACTAAGGGAATCCCTGTGAATGCCCCGAGTGTGGGAAGAGCTTCGTGCTCTGCTCCAGCTCCATCCTCCATGGGAGGATTTGTGTTGGATGATTCCCAGTGACCCCCATTTGGTGAGGGTGAAGGGGTTTGAGAGATTTCTTTCCCTTCTTCTTGTCCTGCTCTGATTTGGTTGGTAATAAATTTCCTCTCTGTGCCCAGGCTGGGTCTGTGATGCACATTTTGCTGTTTGGTATGGGATGCTTCCCCTTTTTACACCAACCCAGGAACTCTGGGTTAAACTTTTTCTCCCCTGTTGCAGCTGGAGAGGCAGGGTCAGTGGCTTTGGTGGGTGCCTGGCATCGGGCCAGCATCACTCAGGCCATGGGCACCCCTGAGATCCCAGTGTGGGGATGCATTCCCCCACTCCTAGAGAAAGTGCCAACCCAAACTGAGGCTAGGATGAAACATGGTTATGACTGGAGCCCACTCTCTTGTGACCCTGTCAGCAGAAATCCAAAAGGAGACCTTTGAGCTCTCCTGGGCCACCGTGTGCTGTGACCAGCAGTCTCCCTCTGAGGGGCCTCTCAGAGCCAGCAAACCCTCGGCTTTGCTGTGCCTGGAGGATCGCTGAAACACGACGTGTCCTGGGCCCATACCCTCACTGCTCAAGGCCCCATCCTTCGGCCAGTGGGAGATGCAAAAACATCTGAAGGGAGGATTTCACTGGGCTCTGGGGGGAATTGTTTGCACTGACTGTTCCTGTCTGTGTGTGTGCCCCTGCACATATGCTATAGCACATCTGGGAGAAATACAGCTTTCCTAGATGTGGAAGTACCTTGGATATCTAAGTTAGGCCTGTAACCAAGGTTCAGTTATAGTTATGAACATACTTAAATGCTGTTAAATGCTAAGCGTTTTGCTAAGTTCTTACATGTAAGTCATAAGTGTTGATTTTGTATTAAGTTGCTAAGTACAACTTGGAAGTTATAGCTGTAAGTTAGGTTAAATGCTGTTAAGTGTTATTGCTCTGTGGAATTGTTAATGTTAAGTTCTAAGTTAAGTTAGGTATAAGTTTGGTGTTGTTCGTCTGTTGAATTGCTAGGCCTAAGGTATAAGTTAAGTTACAAATTAAGGTAGAAGTTCAAATGTTTTTAGGCCGTGTTCCTTTTAATCCCTGCATGCACCTAAACACAGCACACACCCATCCACACTCCCCTAGAGAGTTCCCAGTTAATTTCTGTTCTGATTGCATGGATTTTATTTGGTGTTGTTCTTGCCTTGTTGTGCCTCACCTGTCCTGTAGGCAGTAGAATGAATTTTGCCAACAAACTTATTGTACTTTGTTGCTTAATATTAAATCTGACTTTTGCTCACGCATTTGTCACCGATTTTTAAGCGGTCTCAAACGCTCTCATTCATGACAGCACCACAATGTCCCGCATCACCGAGGGCCCTGACACACGCCCGTGTCACAAAGGGCCACCCCCGGCACCCAAGAGCAGAGGGACAGCCTGGAAGCGGCCCAGAGCAGCCCCGGCCTCGTGGCCTTGTAGCCCCTGGCGTGGCCAGAGCCCTGGGAGGCTTTGGGGTCCCCACTTCGGTGTCCCAGGGGTTCCCCGTCTCCAGGCTCATCCCTTCTCCAGGCTCCCCTCACTCCCGGCTCTCGGGGTCCCCCCTCTCCAGGCCCCCATTTCAGGCTCCGGCACTCCCGGGGCTCTCCCCTTTTCGCTTTCCCCCCCTCAAGGCTGCTCCCCTCGCCCTGCCAGTCCCGGGCGATCGCCACGGGGCTCCGGGGACCTCCATCCCCCACCCACCGCCGGGGCTCTGTCTGCAGCCGCCACCCAGACATCCCCAAAAAACCACCCGGGGACCCCACAGGATCCCCCAAAAGGGGATTTCGGGACAGCTTTGGAGCCCTGCAAGATGCAAACATCGCTCCGCCCGCCGCCTCCCGAAATACACAAACAGGAAGACCCAAAGATACTTCGGGTGAGCTCCGAATATCCCTCCCCCTTTCAAAAAAACCCTGCCAGGACGGCCCAAGATATTGGGGGCGAGGTCCCTCTCCCGGGTCACCTATGTCAGGAAAATTAATCCACAAACACCAGAGATTTATGTCCAAAAAGGAGACAGAGGAGTCCTTTTTGCTTTATTTGAATAAAGGGAGAGGCCATGGGACATTCCCCTGGCATCTCTACAATTTTTGGAGGACGCAGCCTCCTTTTTATCCTATTTTCCCGGCCGCATTTCCCTCTCTCTTTCCCCATTGGCTGAGGTACTTGAGAGGCACAGACTTCCCGGAACGCCTGATACCTGAAATTCCCCTCTAATGTATAACCCTCCCTTTTCATTTTTATTTTTGACATAATTCATAGTTTCCCCTCCCCCGTTGCTTCTTTCATCTTTCGATATCCAATTTCATTTATCAGCAGCCCTACATTTGTTTGTAAAGGCAAATGTCTCTTTCCATTCATCAATCAGTGGAATCCATCCCATTGTTCCTTTTATCTCTCAGTGCTAGCCTTATCTACAGGCAGATCCACAGCTCTTTTGTAAAGACTAATTCAACATTCCTCTCAACCCCTCCTCTTTTATTTTTTAATAATTGTCTTTACAAACTTTAGGTATCATTGACTTAATTTCTTGTTCCTGAGTTGTTTTTGGTTTTGTAATTATTTGGAGTGACATCAATTTCTGTCCTTTTGTAACCATATCTGAATTAGTGGGCGTGGCTATTACCTGCATCCCTTTGATCACACGTTGAATAAGTTGTACTAAGCAAGGGAACATGCCTGGCAAAAAGATTAGAGTTGCTACAGCACATAAGAGGAAAAAAAGCAGTTGTTTAACTTATAGTCCACCAGGTAGCCAAGAAAACATGTCCCATTCCCATCTTTTTCAGCTTTGGACTGGTACATGAGCTAATTTTTTTTATTCATTTTGCAATTTGTTTCACCACTTTTCCATTGTCATCTATTTGCCTATTTAGGCAATAAGTGTCTTTTTCAGAAGAATGAAGCCGCCATGGACTTCCTTCCTCATCCCAAAATCCTGTTCCATTACGGACCTTACTCAGGGTGCTAATCTACTATTTAGGTTTTACTGGGCTGGCCACCCATGGCCCGTTTTCAGATTCTCCTGGCCCTCCACAGACCCAACAATTGCTAAGGTTAAAGGTTTTTGCTACTTCTTCTCCTAAGGTCAAAAAATTATTTTCCCATTCTTGGCCCCAACCTAACTGATAATATAAAGGGAACATTATTAAGAGAAACATTCTGATTGTGTAATCTAATTTCCTAACGTCATTTTTACTTTCACGTTGTCTTTCACACCACCTGTGGCGAGTGAAGGCACAGAAACGGCTTAATATAAAGAAAACAATGACAGCAAGGGTTGGCCCCCCAGTGCCTGGAGATCTGAGAGGAGGGATGCCCACACAGACTATTTCAGCAGGCACTCTGTGGGTGGGCACACGAGGCTTCCCCCGATGTCGACGCCCTGGCTGCTGCTCCAGTCCCCTCCTGCCGAGTGTCAGTCGCGGCTTCCCCTCCTTCTCCTCCAGCTGAGATGTCCAAATCTCTGGGGCTGCAGAGACCTTGGCCCGAGTGTGATGGGTCCAGCCGTGTTCAGCTGTCTTGACGGCTGTGTCTGTGCTCAGCAACACCTGGAAAGGTCCACGCCACTTGGCCACCAGTGGTGCTTCTTCCCACTCCTTAACCAGGACCCAGTGTCCCGGTTGGATGTTGTGAACAGCAAAGTCCAAAGGCAGGGTCTGTGCCAGCTGAGCTTCCTGTCGAAGAGATTTCACAAGAGACAGTATCCAGCCACATATTGTTTTAAATACACATCACTTATCTCTATCCCCCCACTAGGCTGAGAATTACAAGGGTAAGGAATTCCAAACATCAATTCAAAGGGAGATAATTGAATACCTCCCCTGGGTCTGGCTCTTATCCTTGCTAAAGCCAGGGGCGGGAGCCACACCCACGGCATTTTAGTTTCTATCACCAGCTTCAGGAGATGTTTCTTTATTTCTCCATTCATCCTCTCAACCTGACCCAAACTCTGTGGGTGCCAGGGGGTATGGAGGTTCCACTGTATCCCTAAAGCAGTCATAACTCCTTGAAGAATTTTTCCTGTAAAATGAGTTTCCCTATTTGAATCTATTGCTTCCACCATCCCATATCTTGGAATTATTTGTTCCAAAAATACTTTAACAACTGATCCTGTAGTTGCTGAAACAGTTGGAAATGCTTCTGGCCACCCGGTTAATTGACATACTATTACCAGAAGATATTTAAATCTTGCCACTCGAGGCATTTCAGTAAAATTTACCTGGCATCTCTGGAAGGGACGTACTGCCCAACGCCTCCCTCCCCTGGCCAGTTTCTTTGTAACTTTGTTGTTGGTTTTAGCACAAGTTAAACAACATTCAATAGCTCGCTTTGCCAGGCTAAAGAGACCAACAGCAGCGTTCATTTTGAGGAAGGCTTCTGCCAGTCCTCGGGAGCCCCAATGACTCCCTTCATGAAGTTCTTTTAACAATTGTAAGGCTAGAGCTTTTGGTATCCACTGCTTACCATCCCTTGTAAACCAATTTTTTTTTTTTCTTTCCTCTGCCTCACTCTTTTTAATTATCTCAAGTTCCTCTGGTGGAAAAGAGAGTTTCTCTGGCAGTGGTGCAGTTACTGGGAGCAAAGGCAGGATCTTAGAGACTTCTGGCAACAATGCAGCTTTCCGAGCTTCTTCATCAGCCAGTCGATTTCCTATTGCCTCCTCCGACCATCCTGCCTGATGCCCCTTAGTATGGAATATTGCCACCTTTTTTGGTAAATTCACTGCCTCCCATAGGCGAGAGATTAAGTTCTCGTGAGCTAACGTCTTTCCTCTGCAGCTTAATAAACCTCTTTCTTCCCATCGTTTTCCAAATGCATGTATTACCCCATATGCATATTTAGAATCAGTAAATATATTTACTGTCTTGTCCTGGTATAATTCACAGGCTCTCACAAGCCCGTACAGCTCTGCTGTCTGAGCTGACCAGGTGTGTGGTAACCTCCCCCCTTCCCTTAATTGCTTCCCATTCACGATAGAGTATCCTGTAAATCGTTTCCCTTCTACCACCTTGGAGGACCCATCAATGAACACGTTCTCTCCCTCAGGCCAGGGAATATCCCGTAGATCTTCCCTAGCCCGTGTCTGGAGGTCTATAACCTGGATACCATCATGGATTTCTTCCTGGCCCCCCTTTTCTCCAGGGCCATTTAAATAAGAGGCTGGATTAAAAATTTCCCCACCTTTAAATTCTAAATCCTCCTGTTCCATTAAACAAGATTCATACTGTAATAATCGAGCACTCGTCATCCACTTAGAGGCTCTCTCAGTTAACAAAGCTTTAATCTGATGTGGGACTTTAACAATGAGATCCCCTCCCCTTGTCAGCTTTCGGGCCTCAGCCACCATCAGAGCTGTGGCTGCACAGTTCTGCAGACAATGGGGCCGCCTCTGGCCACAGGGTCTAACAACTCAGAAAAACAGGCAACAGGCCTCCGTGTTCCCCCATGCTCTTGCACCAAAATTCCTTTAGCATGACCCTGTTTGACATCCACATATAGTTGAAATTTTTTTTTCTGCATCTGGAAGAGCTAAGACTGGGGCATTAACCAATTTGTCCCTGGGGCTGCCCATACTTCCTAATTTATTTCAGCATAAGCCTTCTCAGACATTTTACACAAAGATATCACAGTTTCGGACTCCGTGTCACTTTTTTACAATGCTAATTTGCATTCCCATTCTAGCCATCAAATCTCTTCCCAGTAAATTACAATCACAATTAGGAACAAACAAGAATTCATGCAGTTCAAATCTGTCCCCCACATCTATTAACAGCGGTTGAATAAAATGCACTCGCTCATCCTTTCCGCTTACTTCTTGAATAACCAAGGATCTTTTTGACAATTTCCCCCCCTTAGGTATAAAATTTAAGGTGGACCGAGAGCCCTCCCCCCCTCCCCCCCCCCCCCCCCCGTGTCTACCAGAAAACACACCTCCTCTCGATCCGGACCCACCTTAAAATTATCAAGGGCTTCTGAGTGGTGGGTCCTTGGTATAATAGGAGCCCCTGACACCCCTAACAATCCATTTCCATTATCCTCTGGACTTCCTCCTCCTGAGGGTCCAGTTGTTTCTGCGGACACTCGTTTTTCCAATGCCCTTCTGCCCTGCAGAGAGCACACTGGTTCTTCCCCAGCCGCTGTTTGGGTCGGCTGTCCCCTGCCGAGGAGGGAATCCCTCTGCCACTTCCTTGTGACCGACCCCGTCCCCTCTGTCCCTGGGGACCCCTTGGACCCTGTGGTTTATTCCTCCGGGGCTGCAAAAACTCTGCCATCATCCTTGCTTTAGCTTCTGCCTTTTCCTCATCCCTTCTTACACATATCTGCTGTGTTTTTCTAACCAATTCCTCTAGAGGCTTATTTTGCCACTCTTCATCTTTCTATACTCCTTTCCTTATATCAGGCCAGGCCTTAGTAACAAATTGTACCTTAAGCAATGTGTTGAAGGCTGGCCCTTCAGGATCCATTCCCCCGTGCTTCCTCAAGGCATCCCTAATCCTCTCCAACCAATGAGGGCTTTCCTGTTTCTCCTGTTCCAACGACATAGCCTTAGCTATGTTGTTAGTTCTGGGAGCCGCTGACTTGATTGCCCTGATCAAATAAGCACGGCAATCACGGTGAGCCAGACTGGCCTGGTTATTTGGGTCCCACTGGGGGTCTGCCTGGGGGATGGCATCACCCACCGTAGGTGCATTGGGTCCAGCCCCCCCTGCTGCTTGTGGATGTTCATCCTCCCACAGCTGCCGAGCTTTCTGCAAAATCATTCGTTTCTCTGATGACCCAAACAAAATTCCCAAAAGAAAATCCCAATCCTTTCGGGTATAATCCGCATTTCCCAAATATTTCTCTATCTTTACCCCCACCCCTATGGGATCATCCAAATATATATTTTTTTTTTATTTAAACCCTCTTATATCCTGGGTAGTAAGTGGTACAATTACAAACTCAAATCCTCCCCCTTGACTCCCCAAAGGAACTTGACAGAGTGGCATCTGGTGTACCCCTGTCTCTTGGGGGGCTTCTGATGCCCTAAACTGAGTTCAAATTCTAGTTCTGGGGGGTGATACAACATGCTGCTCCCCTCCCCCTACACCATCATCCTTCTCAGGTGGGGCTGTAGGAATAACATTTCCCTGATCCCCTTGCTCTGAAAGTTAAGGATACAGACGACCTGGGTCAGCTGGCAACACTGGAGGACAAGACAGGGGAAGGTGCTGAAAAACATCCCAATCCTCACCACTTTCCTCTTCCTCCTCTTTTTCCTCTTCTCCTTTTTTTCTTAACACATAAATTTTTCTTGTTCCTTGTCTGACCCATATTAATCCACATTCCCTTTCAATCCATCCTTTCCAATTCTCCTCTAGATACCTCCACAAAATTCGACACAAATGAATTTTATCTGTTCCATAATGTAGCCATATAAGTCCCCTTGCCAACTTATACTCTGGCCACACAAAATAACAATATTTTACCATAATTTCCATAGTTACTTCTGGGTGAATATACAATCTGTCCCAAGACCTCAGCATTCTCCCCAAGGGACTCTCCGGGGGTATTATGGGATCGTCATCCCATTTGCCGGGGCCCCTTCGCGGCTTCTCCTTTCCAACCCTCTCTGGGTGCCCCGTTTTAACTGTGCTACCCTCCATGGGTGCCCTCTCAGGTTTACCTGTGCTACCCTCCATGGGTGCCCTCCCAGGGTTGCTCCCCGAAGATCCCATTTTACTCACCGGTGAGATTTTCAGTGGTCCTTCCCTGCGGACTCTGCACGGACCCCCCTGGTCCGCCACTCGTCTGTCTCCTGGACAGTCTCGGGAACCCAATGGATCGCCCGGTACCGGCCGGCACCAAGGGGAGCTGATCACCCAAACTGGGTGAGGCGCCTTCAGCTCCACTCGCTGCCCCGGACGGTGGAAAGATCCCGGACGAGCCCCCAAAATTGTCAGGAAAATTAATCCACAAACACCAGAGGTTTATGTCCAAAAAGGAGACAGAGGAGTCCTTTTTGCTTTATTCGAATAAAGGGAGAGGCCATGGGACATTCCCCTGCGATCTCTCAAATTTTTGGAGGACGCAGCCTCCTTTTTATCCTATTTTCCCGGCCGCATTTCCCTCTCTCTTTCCCCATTGGCTTAGGTACTTGAGAGGCACAGACTTCCCGGAACACCTGATACCTGAAATTCCCCTCTAATGTATAACCCTCCCTTTTAATTTTTAATTCTTACAGAATTCATAGTTTCCCCCCCGTTGCTTCTTTCATCTTTCCATATCCAATTTCATTTATCAGCAGCCCTACAGTTTGTTTGTAAAGGCAAATATCTCTTTCCATTCATCAATCAGTGGAATCCATCCCATTGTTTCTTTTATCTCTCAGTGCTAGCCTTATCTATAGGCTGATCCACAACTCATTTGTAAAGACAAATTCAACATTCCTCTCACATTTATCATGGATTAGTGTGTATCGACCCCCTAAACTCCGAGTTTTTGGGGGACTTTCAGCACCAAGAAAATGGAGATGTAGAGCATCCACAGTATGCCACTGGGATCCATCTCCAAGAGATCTATGGATGCTCTCCATCAGAGAGCAGAATTCCATTGGGATCCACAGAGTGGTGAGGTTTTCTACTTAATCTGTCTCTTTCACTCTCCCCCACCTCTATTCCATTTCTACTTTTCTCTTTTTTTTCATTCTCTCTGCCACTTGTTTACTCTACAATAAAATCCATACTATTGACTTTGCCACATGCTCTCATTTGCAACCTTATTGAGGCAGAGCCATTTCTGATCATTTTCATCAGTGGATCAGAACAAGGGGCTAGAAGCCCTCCAGGCTGGCTGCTGCTCCATGCCACTTCCAGGGGCTTGGGCTGCTGAAGGGGTGCTGGGCTGGGCCCTTTGTGACACAGGGCCGTTCTATCGGGTTCCTGGGTGCTGTTGGACATTCTGTTGTCCTGGTGACATGGCACAGCCCCGCCCTGCAGGGGTATATACGGGGCACAGGGCCCTGCGCTGCCCAGTGCCAGGAGTGCCACTGGCTCAGGAGGAAGCAGCTCCTGGGACCTCTGTGCTCCAGACAGTTGCACATGGAGAAGGAAAAGGTGAAGCCCAACGCCAAAGCAGCCAGCCCCATGCCCAGCAGGCTGGAAGAGCAGGCCCTCAGCGGGCAGTGGCTGGGGACAGGCGACAGCTCAGGCCTGCAACCATGCAGCAACCTTAGCAACAGCTGCCATGAGGGATCCCAAGGGGAAGCCTGCATTGAGCAGGAGCTGTCCCCACTGAAACCAGCCTGTACCAAGAAGAGCCCCATGAGGAAGCGTGCTCTGTGCAGGACCTCTCACCAGCAGACGAGGATGAAGGAGATAGAGTCAGCCTCCTGGAGCTGTAGGAAGACCAGGCAGAGAGAGAACGCAGATGGGCAGGTCTGTCAGCAGGGGGGTTCCCCTGGGCTGCCCCTCGCCAGGCCTGGGTTGAGCCGGGACCAGCTGAGCCGAGCTCCCCAGGCCCGTGCTGTGCCTGCCCTGCCCGTGTGGAAGCGCCTGCACCCATCAATAACCATCGATCCCGGCTGCGGCGGGCACTGCGGGCGCTGCGCCGCCTCTGCCGCTGCCCCTGCCTGGCTCCACTGCCCCAGCAGGAGGGCTGGAAAAGGGGCAAAAATAAGAAAAAACAAACAGAATGAATAAGAATAATAATTAGAAAATGAATAGGAAAAAGAATAGGAATTAAGAATAAGGACACTAAACCAAAAATTAAGAATAAGAATAAGAATAAGACTATAAGACTATAAGAATAAAAGAATATAAGAATAAGAAGTAGATGTAGAAGGAAGAGAACAGGTAGAAGAAGCCCATAAGAAAAAATAATTATAGTAGAGAAATATAATAGTAAGAAGAATAATAAAAATACTAAGATGAAGAAGAAATAGTGGTAGCAGTAAATGTCATAATCATTATAAGTATAGACAGAAGAAGAAGAAGGAGGAGGAGGAGGAGGAGGAGGAGGAGGAGGAGGAGGAGGAGGAGGAGGAGGAGGAGGAGGAGGAGAAGAAGGAGAAGGAGAAGAAGAAGAAGAAGAAGAAGAAGAAGAAGAAGAAGAAGAAGAAGAAGAAGAAGAAGAAGAAGAAGAAGAAGAAGAAGAAGAAGAAAAAGAAGAAGAAGACGTCCTGCATGGTTGGAATCCCTGTCCGTCCTTGACCCTAGCCAAAGCAGCCTGGGCACCTCGGGGCTGTTCCCACCGTCCTGCTGAGGCCAGGCCTCGAGGGCTTCTGCCACGGGCACCAGAGACGCGTCGGGGAAGCGCCAGAGCAGCCGGCTGGCAGGAAGAAGGTGGCTGTCTGGGGGCTGCTTATGGCCTCTGCCACCCAGTTCCTCAGGGCTTCCCACCAACCCATCCACACAAGTCCTCCTGGCCCATCACAGCCTCCCGCCACCCAGCGCCACACGCATCCCCCTCACGCCTTCCCACTGCCTTCTCCGGGCAGGCCTTGGCAGCACCGCAGCCCTTCATGGCCTCCCACTGTCCCGTGCCCTCCACGCCTCCCCCAGGCCTGCCTGGCTGCTGAAGGAGCTCCAGAGGAGCCGCATCAAGAGGCACCTCAGAGCCCTCAGCAATCCAGCCAGCAACACACGGGCAGGACACAGATGGCGCTTCCAGGCTGGCAGAGGGGTGCTGGCCATCTCCAGGGACCGGTCTCTCAGGGATCCCCGCCGCAGCTCCGGCCTCTGCCCGCCCGCTCTGTCAGAAGCCTTAAGGCTTCCACAGAACCACCAAAGGCCAAGGGCCTTTTGGCCACTTTCCCTTCCACACCGCACGCTTGGCCAACTTGCCGAGCACAAGAACCCTTTTTGCCCTCTTCCCCATTGGCCTGAAGACTCTGGGCACCAAAAGAAAGCTCCTGGACCTCTGTGTATGACAACAGCAATTTACTAATCCTACAGTGGAGTGAAAGAAAGTGCTTGCAGAGCAGAGGTGTTCCCTGCAGGCTCAGGTGGCCCCAGCAGACGCAGCCTCCCAGATCAGTTCTCCACAGTGCTCACACAGGACAACCAGCCCCTGCGACACAGGGAAGGCCGTGACTTCCAGAGCCGGCGGAATCCATCTCGCATCTGCTGGAGTCGGGAGGAGGGAATGCTCTGTACAACTCTGTTGATGTACAGAGTCTGAAGAGCCAGGCATGAGATGGCAGGGCTGGTGTCATCTGTCATGTCCTGAAGGGCTGGAAGAGAGAGGAACAGAGCCACAGTCAGAGCCTGCATCTGCAGGGATCTGGGGAGACCCTCCTGCTCCATCCCTCCCACACGGCAGCTCTTGCCATGGCCTGGAGGAAGCAGGAGACAGCAAGGATCAGCTGGAAGGCGCTGGCCACGAATGTCCCTCCCGCAGGCCCCTGGAAGGTCTCTGTGCTCTGCCCACGCCGCCCCTCGAGCGCGCAGGGAGCAGAGCCCTCCCAGCCGGGGCAGGGAACGCAGCTGCCAGCGCCAGCCCCCGCTGACAGCCCGCTGGCCTCACTCACCCCTGCACATGAGCTGCAACTCTCGCTGCTGCTCTCTCAGGAACCGCCCGGCCATCCCTGCCAACACAGAGCCTGTCACGGCCCCAGCCGCACAGCTGCCCCGCAGCGGCGCTGCCAGCCCTGCGGCCACAGCAGCGCCTTCCCCTGCAGGGCTCAGGCCCGGCCCTCGCCGCATCCTGACGCCCAAGGACACGGCTGCGAGAGGGCGGCAGCGGCGCCGAGGGCAGGCGGGGCTCCAGAGCCCCGGCCCGGATGGCGCTGCCGGGGCAGCAGGCGGGGCTGGGGCCGAGCTGCGGCGGGGCGGGGAGGGAGCCGGGCTTGTGGCTCACCAAGAAACCTGACGGCCGCCTCTCGCAGGGGCTCCTGTGGGCTCCGCAGGTACGGCAGCGCCTGGCGCAGCAGCTCGGCCGCTCGGCTCCTGTCCTGTGCCAGCTGGAGAGAGCGGCAGGGCACGGAGGGAAGGGTTGGCGCGGGCTCTGTCCCTTGGCCCCGGCCTGCCCTGCCCGCACAGCCCTGAGCGGGGCAGAGGGCCCGGCAAGGCGCGGGCTTGATGGAGCTCGGGGCTCCATCAGCTCCGGCCCTGGCGCCAGAGGAGCCTGGGGAAGAGCCCGCGTGGGCAGCCCAGGGAAGGGGGAGCAGCGTTCTCACCAAGCACTCGCCAAACCTCCACATCTGATCCGCCATCAGCAGCTGCTCAAGATCTCTCCTCTTCAGGAAGCTTAGTGCAGAAAGCAGCGTTTCACAAGAGGCCTGCAGAGCAGCAGAGACCCAGAGATGGCACCGCAGCCCAGGGCACAGGAGCTGCCTCCCTGTGCCAAGGCCAGGAGGAGGCTGGAGCCCATGAGGTGCCCGGGTGCAGGGAGACAGCTGAGCCCCCTGCCAGGAGGACAGCAGCGCCCAGGAGTCCTCACCTCTGCCACACGCATGTTCTCATCGTGGCAGTTGAAGAAGAGTGGCAGCAGGCTCTTGCTCACAAGCATCTTGAGGGGCTTTTTACCCTTGGCCGCTACCAACCTCATCACCTCTTGGAAGAGGCGAATGGAGAGCAGCTGCACATGGCGGTTGTCCTGTTGGAAAGGAAGCAAAAGCCCTCCTCATCAGCTGCTCCAGACCCCTCTGTGCACAGGCCCAAAAATCCACGGGGCACCACACTTGGGGGCAGCACCCAGTGGCCGTGGCTGGGGGCACAGAGCCTTACGTTGTCCAGCAGTGGCCAGAGCGCGCCAGCCAGCCGCAGGGCGATGGGGCTGGGTATTGCGAGGTGTCTGTGCGAGAGCAGAAAGCTGAGCACCGCGACGGTCATCTCAACGATGTCTTCATCTGCATCCCGCAACAGGTCCACAAGGCTTTCTGTCAGGCTGTACATTCGAATGTTCTGCATGGAAGACAAGGCAGGGCAAGCCCACGCTGCTGCTGCTGCTGCCGTGGAGCCCAGGGGCCGAAGGCCTGTCCTGAAGCACTCGGGCAGCTGAACAGCAACGCAGGAGAGCTGGGAGCAGCTGCCACAGCTCCCAAAGCCCAGCCAAGCCCAAGGGGCTGCTTTCCCCAGCCCCACGCTGCCAGCACAGCTTCAGCCGCTGCTGTCTTCTCACCATCGAGGGCTCCTTGCTGAGCTGCACGAGGCCTCTGAGCACCAGGCGACGCATCTCCCTGGACGTGCTCTGCAGGCACCTTGCCATGATCTCCAGGAGGCTGTCACCCCATTCTTTGATGTCCAGGAGGTCCAGGACCTGAAAGGCACAAAGCAGTGACCGGGGTGCCCAGCTGGCAGGAGCTCAGAACTGCACAGGCCTGAGCCAAGGCAGCAGCACAGGGCACAGGCACCGTCCCAGGCAGCTGCGGCTGTGAGAGGGCAGAGAGGTGGGAGGCAGCTCAGCTGTGCTGCCCATGGGGCTCACCTCCACAAGGAACGCCATGGCGGGCAGCTGCCAGTCTGAAATGTCTTGGCTGAGGAGCTCCAAGAGGCAGGAGATGAAGCTGCAACACCAGATCATGGAGACACAGCGCATCTCCCTGGTGGGGGGAAAAGGCATCATTGCCCCTGAGCCGGGAGGGCAAAGCTCTCCCAGGAGTGACCCACGGAGCTCTGGTCTTTTCCCAAGCACCCCGTGGGCGCTTTGGGAGGCGGCTGTTCCCGGGCACCCTCCTGTGCCAGCCTTTTCCAGTCTGCTCGTCCGTCTCTTTGTGACAAAGCCCTCTCACCCATGCCCATGGGAACTGTGTGGAGCACCCTGGGCACAAGTGCCGGGGGCAGCAGGGAGAAGGGGGTCTCACCTGGCCAGGAGTCCCACTGCATAGTGGTGGGTGTCAGTACAGAGCAGCGTGTCCCAGCCAGCCTTGCCTTCCATGGCTACCACAACACGCTCACACTGCACTCGGCAGAGCAGGACCTTCAGGGTCTGCACAGCAAACCTGTGTGCAGAGCAAAGCCCAGGTGATGCTGGCAGCCCTGGCTCCTGCCTTGGAAGGGATGGGAAGACTGGGAGGACTGGGATGGAGCACCTTTGGGGGTTGGTGGCAAGGCCCAGTTGCTCCTGGCACCCCTTCCAGAAGGTATCAACCTCCTCTGGCGTATCCAGTGCGCTGATGTAAACTTGGAAGAGCAGACACAGAAAGAGACGGGGAAAATACTCCAACACTATAGGTGGGCACCAGGTCAGGTTGAAGACTCTCCACAGTGTCACGGTTGCCTGCAAAAAATGAACCACCCAGAGACAACACTCAGTGCCAAGACATCCGTGTGGCAGGGTCCGAGCATGCCAGGGAGAGGCCGGGGGAGACACCTCGGGGTCATCCAGCCTGGTGCCCCTGAACCTTGCCCCTAAGACAGGTTTCAGCGCAGTGCCTGAGGCAGAGAGATGCAGCTGGGGGGAGGACAGAGAGCTAGCTGCTGGAGAGGTGGCCTAGGGGCAAGCCAAGGTCAGTTGCAGGAACTCACAGCCAGGGCAAAGACTCCTGTGCTGTCCCCATCGGAGGTGTACACACTGTCCACTGGCCAGGCGTTCAGCACATTGAGGAGTATCTGCAGCGCCGGCTCCGCAGTCCCAGTGGAGGACATGATCACTCCCCACATGGCCGTAGCAGCTCTGTGGGGTCAGAGCTCTGTGTCAGGGGGGTCTGGGCCACAGCACTGTGGCCTGGGCTGCTGCAGGGGCCCGCGCTGGCCGTCAGCTCTGCCTCTGCCCACCGGCCCTCGCTGGCAGCACCCAGCCAGCCCACGGGGGTGCAGGCATCTTGAGGGGCAGGGAGGGAGCGTGGCAGCACGCTCAGGGGCTGACATGGCAGCACTGGCAAAGGGAGGAGCCAGAGGCTCCTGGAACTGTCCCCCTGTCTGGCAGTCACCAGGGACAGGCTCTACAGGGTAACGGGCCGGGGAACCCTAAACCCTCAAGGCAGGTGGGGCTGCCGTACCTGTCACCCGATGGGGCCCAGCGCAAGAGAGTCATCAGCACATCGCAGGGGTATTCCCTGGTCAGCTCCAGAAGGGCCTTGTCCAGCCTGTGCCCAGCAGACTCATTGGCCGTGAGCCACTTGTGGATGTACCTCACCATGGCTGGCACCTGCAGAAGGCCCGGGGAGACTTGGACACCTGCCCGAGCAGCAGGTTCCCCAGCTTCCCCTGAGAAGTGCTGCCCTTCCTGCCCTATTGGGCTGGGCCTCAAAGACTGAAGGAACCCAGCAGAGCTGGCTTGAGGTGCCACACAATTCCTGGGGTGATCAAGCCCTGGTCACAGGCTGCTTACTTGCTTTGGATTGGAGACCCCCTTCTCCACAAGCAAATCCAGCATGGCAGCCCCGGTCTCAGCAGTGAAGAGGGGAAAGTTTGCCAAGAGCCCAGTGCCCACACTGGTGGTCTCTTCCCACCAAATGCACATGATGAATTCATAGATCATCTGCAGGAGAAGGGCAGGAAGAGAGGGAGAATCCATGGAGTGCTCCAAGCACAGTCCCTGGCTGAGCAGTGACAGCAGGCCCAGCCCAGGTGGGGATGGCTGCAGTACCTGCGCTGTTCTGCGGAAGCGGCCACGGGCAGGGTCCTGCTCTTGTGTCGGGTCCATGGCGGCACCTGGCAAAGAGCGAGCGCAGCCAGGACTGAGGGGCTGTGGGAGAGGCCGGAGAACACAGGCCAGCCCTGCATTCCCAGGCAGGGACAGCCCTGGGATGCTCCAGGGATGGGGTGTGGCTGCCAGGGCCTTCAGCCCCAGCCCCTCTTCTGTCCTATCCATGGGCATGTTGGATGGGATGGGATGGGATGGGATGGGATGGGGCTAAGCTGGCTGCAAGCACCAGCCCTGTGGCCCAGCTCTGCTACTCACCCTCCTGCAGCAGCTGGATCTGCTCCAGCTCTTCAGGCTGCTGTGCTGTGGGAGCTGCAGCCTCCTCCTCCTCCTTCACCCAGGCCAGCTTGGGCACTCTGGGTGGTGTCTGCTCCATGTCAGTGTATGGAGTTGGGACTGCTTGCAGGAGAGATGTCTCGGAAAAGCTCCAGATGGGCAAGTGCTGCAGTTGTGCCTTGTAGGCAGCTGCAACAGAGAAGCCTTGGGAAGGCTACAGGACACCGTGTCCTGCAGTCTGTCCTCGAGGTCACCGGCAGAGGAAACGCTTTGGAAAAGCTCCGGGTCAGTAGGGAACAAGCTGGCTGTGTGGGGGCTCCTCACAGCACCGCTCTCTCCGTCCTGTCCCGACGAGTGCACCGAGCACTGTGGTGTGGCCGTGTCACCACCAGCACCTATGTCACGACGTGTCACAAAGGGTCACCCTTGTACGCTCTGTCCCTTTCCTATTGCACGGTGACCACAGTGCACTGTGTCACAAAGAGCCCTAGGACACACCTCCACGTGCCCTGGGGACACCCCCCCGCCCCCTCCAAAGTGGCCCAGCTTGCAAGGAAGACGTTCCCCCAAGGTTCGAGGACAGCCCAACAGGAATTTTAGGAATGGCTCAAACAACAAGCAGATGCTCCTCTGCTCTGCCTGCTCAGGGCAGCAGAAGGAGCCCCCACGGTTGCCGATGCAGCTGCAGCAGCAAGGGCATCGGGGCCTTCCACAACAGCTGCCAGGGCCTCTCTGGGACAAGACCCGGTGCTGGGTGGCCGTCACACACACAGGAGTGTGACACAGACACAGGACGTATGGCCCAGGGCACGAATGCTGCTCTGAGCCCTGGGAGCAGTGAAATCAGCAGGTGTGGCAGAGTCCCTGCCAAAGGAGACCTGCCGCCCCCAAGGCCTGCCAATGCTGGTGCCTGCTCCTGCCACAGAGACCTGTGTCCCCTGGGGACTTCTCTGCCAGAGGACAGCCAAAGCCCACGTGCATTGGTGTGTGTGCTCCTTTCTGCAGGCGGCTGTTGGCAGGAGCACCTGGTGGCAACACTTGGTCTCTGTCAGAAGCTGTTACTCCTTCCTGGAATGATTTTTGCTTGGAAGTGATGATCTGCAGTGTCCACGCATCTCCCCAGCCTATCACTGCCTCACACACGAGGTGACCACCAAGCCACTCTCCGGCCATCTGACCCGCAGCTGAGCCCTTCCCAGAGTGCCCGCACCCGCAGGGAGCGCAGGGCTGGATTTGGCCGCCAGAGAGTTGGTGACCCTCGTGAGATCCTCGGTGCATTTAGTTCCTACAGGAGTGTGGGCACCGCTGGGAAATGATCTGCATGCCTTGTTAATTGGATGTTCTTCCACCGCTAGCCTGGGACAAGATCTCTCATAAAGTCCCTGGACTTTCCTCAGCCAATGAGAGAAGGCACCAAAATAATTGAGCCAATCAGAGTGCGCGGCGCTGATGACTCCTCAGGCAGTCCCAGAGCGCCCAGAGCTCCTCACCTGGACTCCACCCGCGCCCCGCCCCCAGCGCCCCCCGCCAGGAGAATTTGGGGAGGGCGATATAGGATTTTATCTTCTTTTTTATTCTTCCAGAGTCAGGATTAAATGCTCGACAGACGGAATTTAGTGTTTGGACTCAAATATTTATTAATTCTTATCAATATTACAGTGAGTTCTACAGCACTTCTAGCTAACAGGCTAAAAATGGACACGTATCTCTCTGTACAAGGCCTTTTAAGGGCCAATCTGTCCAATTAAGAACAGACACCTAAATTCTTTTTACTTTTAACCCATCAACCAATCACCTGTCACCTGCACTGTGGAATTTTCTATCCAATTACAAAAGTGCCACCTATACCCGTGAAAAAGGCGAAAAAGAAAGAAAACTCCACCCTGAAACCTCCATCTTGTTTTATATGTATTAATATATTCTAAAACCCCAAATTCTAAATTTTCCACCATGGGACATTACACACTTCTATTCAAACTACACACCAGTGATCCCAGTTCTATCACACAATTCTGGAAAGCGTCTTCATGGCCTCTGGTAAAAAGCAGTGTTTTCCTGGGGGTCATTGCCTGTCAGCTCAGAAAGCCCAAACCCCTCAGTTTCCAGGGTTCCAACAGGGGGGAGGTGTCAGACCCTGCCCGGCGCTGGCCATGGGGCGTGTGGGGCAGCTGGGGCCCTACTGGTGCCACTGGGAGCCCCCCGGGCTGGGGGCGCGGAGCTCTCGGGTGAGCGGGAGGGGCGGGAAGGGAAGTGGTGGGAACGGTGGGGATAGAAAGGGAAATGGGGAGGTGGGACCCCCAAACAGATGTTGGGGAGGGCTGGTGACTGGGGAATGTTGGGAAAGGGGGAGGAAAATACAGAGAAGAGTGGAAAAGAGGAACTGGGACTGCGGGAAGAAGGGTCCCATGGCGGCCGTGGGGCACTGGGGGTGCGGAGTCCGGGTTGCCCCGGAGCTCTTGGCTACTGTGGGCTGCTGGGGGGCTGCTGGGGGGACACCCCCGGACCTGTGTCCTGCACACACAGCGCTGTTCCAGGAGATGGTTTAGTCCGAGTGTCACTTCATTCACGGCACCGACCGGCTGAGGTTCGTGGAGAGGAACATCTCCAAGCGGGAGCAGTTCCTGCACTTGGGCAGCGATGTGGGGCTGCACGTGGGGACACCTCCTTTGGGGACAAGGCTGCCAGGCACTGGAACAGCGACCCGCAATGGATGGAGTACAGACGGGCTGCGGTGGACAGGCACTGTCGGCACAACTACGAGTTGTCCAGCCCATTCCTCGTGGAGCGCAGAGGTGAGCGTGGGGCAGAGCGTGTCCCCCCCTCGGGCCCTGCCCTGGGAATGACCCTGGAGCCCCTCAAAACCTTCCTGGGAATCACCCGAGACACGTCAGCCCTTCTTGTGCACATCCCCGGGGCCTCCTGCCCCCTCACGCCAAGTGACTCCAGTGGCTGTCCCAGTCCATCCCCTTGTCACCAGAGTCCCTCCAAATTCCTCTCAGTCCACAGCCATTCCATTCCCAGTCCACTCCCAGACCTCCACCCTCTCTACCAGTGAATTCCCAATCCCTCCCAGTCTGTTCCAAGTCCTTTTCAGTCCAATCCCGAGCCTCCACTCTTTCTCCCGGTCCCCAATCCACTCCACTCTCTCCCAGTGTTCTCCCATTTTCTCCAGTTTCATTCCCAGTCCCTCTCAGTGCCACACCAGCACTCTCCCATCTCTCCTAGTCCCCCCCAGCTTATCCCAGTGTGTCCCCGCTCTCTCCCAGCGCCCCCCAGTGTCCCCATCTCACTGTGGCCCTCGAGCTCCCAGCCGGGCCCCGGCTGCCTGCTCTGCTCCCTGATGGATTTCTACCCTGCCGACATCCAGCTGAGCTGGTCCCAGGGCCAGCAGAATCTCTCAGAGCATGTGGTGGCCACCAACCTAGTCCCTAATGGGGACTGGACCCACCAGCTCCTGGTGCTGCTGGAAAACCCTCCCGGAACGGGGTCAGCTCCAGCTCCAGGTGGAGCTCGTCAGCCTGGAGCACCCCCTGAGCCGGCACTGGGGCACGACCCGGACCCCACAGTGTGAGGGGAGTGGGGGAGACGCTGGGGGAGCTGGGAGAGGGATTGAGGTGTGCTGGGAGTAACTGGGAGCGAGTTTGAGATAGCCTGGATTAAAATAGGAGAAGGGATTGGGTGTCTAGAATGGCTGAGAATGAGTTTGAAGGATGCTGGGGAGGGTGGGATGCGGTTCTAGGGGTCCTGGAGGGCACTGGGAGGGAGTCTGGGGGTGCTGGGTATAACTGGGAAGGATCTGAGTGAGCCTGAAGGAGCTGGAAAAAGATCAGGGATTGGAAAGCAGGGGTTGGAATGAGGTCGGTTGTGCTGGAAAGAGACTGGGAGGGGTCTTGATGAGTCCTGGTGGGGTTGGGAAGGGACGGGGAGGTGGTTTGGGGGTCCTGGGGCAGTGGGGGGCAAATGGGAGGGAGTTATGGCATTTTGAGAAGGACAGGAGGGGCTTTGGTGGATCCCAAGGAAGTCAGGAAGAGATTAGAAGAATTAGAAGAATGTTTTAGGGAGCCCTAGGTGGTCTGGGGGAGATTGTGAGGATTCTTGGAGAGGCTTGAAATGTCCGTGAGAGGTTTTGGGTGGCCCCGACCCCTGTGATCACCCAGAGATGTCGCCAGACGTCGCTCACAGCAATGTGCTGACAGAGATTGGTGGCTCCGTGTTGGGCTTCGTCTTCCTGGCGCTGGGGCTCGGCTTCTACCTGTGCAAGAAGGTGAGGGAGGGACCCGGGGTTCATATTCCCCCGCCCCCAGGGTGTGTGTGCTCCTCCTGGGGACCTCCAGCCGGGTGTCACCCCCTTTTCTCTGCCCACAGAGCTCCTGAGCCGACAGCGGCTGCAGCCCCTCCCCATGACCTCAGGCCCAGCCAGGACCCCCCGCTCCGCACCCACATTGATTTTGGGAGGGTTGTGGGTCTGCCCCAGCCCTGCTGTAACTCTACCTAAGCCCAGCTGCTCCCAGTCCTCCCAATAAAGCTTCCCAGTTACACCCAGTTCCATTTACTGGGGGGCGGGACTGGGAAAGGACTTGGGGGAACCCCGCGGGGAGATCGTGACTGGGGGATAGGGTGGGGTCCAGGTGGGGAACACTGGGTGCTGCGGGTCTGCCCGGCAAGCGGTGAGTCATCACAGCTGCTCTCTCTGATTGGCTGAATCTTCTTCATCGCATTCTCTGACTGGCTGAGAACAGGCCCGGGAGTTGAGAGAAGGAACAGGAGAGATACCGCCCCGAGCACCGGCACGGGAACAACAGAGCCAGCCTGGGCACAGCGAGGGAATTTATTACCAACCAAATCACAGCGGGACAAGAAAAGGGAAAGAAATCTCTCCAACCCCTTCGCCGACCCAACGGGGATAACCAGGACCGTGGATCACCAGGGCTCTGCCCAACGGGGGTCACTGGGGATCATCCAACACAGATCCTCCCATGGGGGATGGAGCTGGAGCAAAGCACGAAGCTCTTCCCACACTCGGGGCACTCACAGGGCTTCCCTTAGTGGTGACTCCGTTGGTGTCGGGTCAAGGTTGAGCTCCTGGAGAAGCTCTTCCCACACTCAGGACACTCGTAGGGCCTCTCCCCAGTGTGGATGCGACGATGGTCAGTGAGATGGGAGTTGCGGTTGAATCCCTTCCCGCAGTCGGGGCAGCGGAAGGGCCTCTCCTCTGTGTGAATCCGCTCATGTAGAAGGAGATTGGAGCTGGTCTGAAACCTCTTCCCACACTTGGGACACTCGTAGGGCCTCTCCCCGGTGTGGATTCGCTGGTGGCTTCTCAGGTTGCAGCTCCACTGAAAGCTCTTCCCACATTCCAAGCAGGTGTAGGGCCATTCCCCTGTGTGGATCACCTGGTGCTGCATTAGGTAGTTGCTGTCCCTGAAGCTTTTCCCGCATTTCCCACACTCATAGGGTTTCTCCCCAGTGTGGATCCTCCGGTGCCGGATCAGGTTGGAGCTCTGGCTGAAACCCTTCCCACATTCCAAGCACTTGTGGGGCTTCTCCCCTCCAGGAGGCTTCTCCACCAGCTCTGAGCTCTGCCTGGATCTCCGGCCGCCTTCCTGGCTCAGGGAGGGTCTTTCCTCCTCGCAGCTCCCTGCGCTGGGTTTGCAGCCCCTCCTCGAGAGAGATCTCCGGGGCTTTTCTGCATCCTCCATCCCCGCACACCTGAGGAATGAAAATTCCTGGTTTAGGGGGAAATAACAAGAAGAGAGCTCCATAAACTGGGTGTTCCTCCTTGCCCAAGTTCATCTCTGGAAGTCATTGGGCATCTTGTGTCTGTAATAACCTCTCAAACACCAAGATTCCTACCCAAAATCCTCCAAACTTTAAGACACGCATCAAATCTCCCCAAATATCAAGCTTCAGCCAAAATCCCCTCCAAAATTTTGCAGGTTTAAAAGCAAAACCAGTGAGAGACTCCAAGTGAGAAATACAATTTGATAGGAAAAAAGAGAAGAGAAATAAAATACATGAAATAGTACAGAAGAAAGCAACTGACAGAATCAGAATACAACCTGACACCCCGCTAGTTAGGGCGGTGGTAGCAGTCCTGATGAAGTGGTCTTCTTGAAGCAGTGATGCTGTAGAAAGGTCTGGTAGCTCTTGTCCTCTGGAAACCAGTGGGTAAGGGCTGCCTTGGTGTTCCAAATCTCAGATTTTATCTAGGTAGGAAAGGCTTGGCTCCTCCCCCTGGCTGGAGCATCTCCCAATGGGATGATGGAATTTTATCAGTCATGCAGTGGCACTCAATGGCCCATTAACAGAAGATATCTTCCTGGAGGAAGGATGGGTTGTGGAAAAGATAAAGAACACTGCCCCACCTGGTTTTAACAGATGGCCCATTAGCAGAGGATATCTCCCACACAGATAAGGATCACTGCTCCACCTGTTTTTTTCCACCACTCTTTGTTCTTTTGTTTCTTCCTCTGATTGGTGACTTCATGTTTGCTGCTGATTTCCTCTCCCTTTTGAAGATGAAAATGGTAAAAGTGTCTTTGACCTGCCTTGCTGGATATTGTGAAGAGGAAGAGTCATCTACTGCAAGTGGAAGTGTCACAGGTGGAGCAGAGTTCTGTGAGTGCTGTATCAAACCAGACCTCATCAGACCTGCCAGAACAACTGGTCCATGCTGCCCTTCACTGCTCTGCCTGTTCCCCACTGTTTCATGCCAGAGTAATTTAACTGCTGTTAATTGGGTGTGTGTTTCACTCGAGCCAGTCCAGCAGAACCAGCAGAAAGCAGCCCCAGAATGAATGGGGCTCTGCAGAGGAGCCCCAGACTATTCATCAGCCTGCCCGCAGAACTGGCTCCAACTCTGAACCCTTGTGACCACACTCTGAAGAAGACACACTTCTGATATTTCTGAGGCACTTATGACTGAGGCACTGCACGTGCTTGTGCAGGTAAGAATCCCCAAGTTCTTTCTGTCAGGAAAATTAATCCACAAATACCAGAGGTTTATGTCCAAAAAGGAGACAGAGGAGTCCTTTTTGATTTATTCAAATAAAGGGAGAGGCCATGGGTCTCCCTTGGGATCTCTCAAATTTTTGGAGGACACAGCCTCCTTTTTATCCTATTTTCCTGGCCGCATTTCCCTCTCTCTTTCCCCATTGGCTGAGGTACTTGAGAGGCACAGACTTCCCGGAACGCCTGATACCTGAAATTCCCCTCTAATGTATAACCCTCCCTTTTAATTTTTAATTCTTATAGAATTCATAGTTTCCCCCCCCGTTGCTTCTTTCATCTTTCAATATCCAATTTCATTTATCAGCAGCCTTACAGTTTGTTTGTAAAGGCAAATATCTCTTTACATTCATCAATCAGTGGAATCCATCCCATTGTTTCTTTTATCTCTCAGTGCTAGCCTTATCTACAGGCTGATCCAGAGCTCATTTGTAAAGACTAATTCAACATTCTTCTCAACCCCTCCTCTTTTATTTTTTAATAATTGTCTTTACACACTTTAGGTCTCATTGACTTAATTTCTTATTCCTGAGTCTTTTTTGGTTTTGTAATTATTTGGGGTGACATCAATTTCTGTCCTTTTGTAACCATCTCTGGATCAGTAGGCGTGGCTCTTACCTGCATCCCTTTGATCACATGTTGAATAAGTTGTACTAAGCAAGGGAACATGCCTGGCAAAAAGATTAGAGTTGCTACAGCACGTAAGAGGAAAAAAAAGCAGTTGTTTAACTTATAGTCCACCAGGTAGCCAAGAAAACATGTCCCATTCCCATCCTTTTCATCTTTGGACTGGCACATGAGCTAATTTTTTAAATTCATTTTGCAATTTGTTTCACCACTTTTCCATTGTCATCTATTTGCCTATTTAGGCAATAAGTGTCTTTTTCAGAAGAATGAAGCCGCCATGTGTAGAGAGCCTGGTGCAGGAATGGCTGGAAGAAAAAGGCCATAGTCAGATCAACTTGGTGAGGCTAGCAAAGCAGGCCTCAGTCTCAGGGATACAGTGTCCTTGAGATAAGGAAGGCACGCAGAATTGAGAAAAACATGAATGCCGAAGTGCTTAGCTAAGCAGCACATCTAGACCAATAAGGAGCTAAGATTTTGCACTATGCATGAGCTAATTAAGCATTGTATTTAATCGCCACTCTGTGTATCAATAAATGAGACTTTGCTGATGACCATATGGTGTCCGCGTCTCCCTTCTCCGACAAATGGTGAACCCCGACATGCCCCCCGTCGCTGAAAAGAAAACGGGGGAGAACGCGCCACGGTCGGTGAAGTACAGTTGGGGCCTGCTGCAACCGGGTCGGTGTCAAACGACGTAGGGAAGACACCCCCAGGAGCCATAAAGGTGGTCCTGGGCCATACGTGCTGCCGAAGCCGGAGAGTTGCAACAGCGCTGACGACAAAAAATGGACAGGCAAGCAGCATATAATTTATTTATAGTACATATACATATACTACATATATACATATATATATACTATATACTACATATAGATAAGTTAGGGCTGAAAGAGATTAATCCCAGGAAGGACATACCGGGGTTGTTAGCCTGGGGTTATACTAAAGGTTTATTCTCTAATCCTCACACCGTGCATGATTTGAATGAGTGGCGTAAGTTAGGGGATGCACTGTGGGAGGCGGTATTAGAGAATGATAAAACAACAAAAAAGCTGGGAAAGATCTGGCGGGTAGTTCATAACGCGCTGCTAAAGCAGCAGGCGGAGAGAAGGGCGGCACGGGAGGCAGTAGAAGCATATAAAAGAAATGCTCAGTATGGCGATAATGAGCCCCGAGCACCCAGCACGACCAGAGTAGAAATACCTATCGCTGGGGGGGCGGCAGGAATGACGGACATGGCCAGCTGCGCTTGGCCCTCGGCACCCCCCTTAGAAAAGCTTGAGGAGGATTCCGCCGCAGCGGCGGAGACAATTGCAGAAGGCGGAGTAACCCCGCCTTCCGAGGGCGAAGGGCCCCAGACCAGCGGCGAAAAATCCCCTTGCCGGTCTGAGCCTAGCGTCCCTAAGCCCGCCGTGGAGCCAGCTCCGGTCCCTAGGGCGGAAAGCGACCTGTGGGAGGAGATGGCAAGACGGCGGGGGGAGGCGTGGAGTATGCTAGCCAGACACGGCTTGGAGACTGGGGACGAGAGCGCTGTTGACGCAGCGAAAGCCTGGGTTTTTCCCGTCACGTATACACAGGGAATAAATCAACAAGGACAAGCCGTCCAAGTGGGAGCGTATTCGCCTCCCGACTGGAAGCTGCTAGCCCAGCTGAGACAGACAGTAAGTCAGTTTGGTTTCCGAAGTGAGCCAGCTAAGCAGATGCTAGATTTCTTGTTTGATACATACCTGCTGTTGCCAAATGATATGAGAAGTATAGTGAAACTGATTTTCACGCAACATCAGCAGTTGCTATTTAACGCACATTGGCAAGCTCTTGTTCAGGAGTCAGTTGCAGCACAGAGGGGCCCGGGAGATCCGTTAGCTGGAATTACCATAGACGAACTAATGGGATTAGGTCAATACCGCAGGACAGAGGCTCAAATGATTTCGGGACCCGACAAGGTTAGGGAAGCCATGCGTTTAGTAAGAAGTGCCATCGGTCAGGTCAAAGATAGCTCAGGCACACCCATGTATATGGGGATAAAACAGGGAAGAAATGAATCCTTTGGGGACTTTGTAGATAAGGCTGCTGCTGCTATTGAAAAGGCAGGAGTCCCAGAGTATATGAGAGGGGCGATGCTAAAGCAATGTGCGTTGCAGAATAGCAATGAGGCAACAAAAAGGGTATTATCAACTTTAGGAGCCAATTGGACGATAGAAGAGGCATTGGAAAGGATGGCTTTACAGCCGACAGGGGCGCAGGTTTTCTTAGTTAATGCACTAAAGGAAATAGGCTTAGGGCTGCAGAAACAAGCCGAGTCCACACAGTCACAGGTACTAGCCGCTCTTGCTCCGCTCCGTGCTTCTACAGCGGCCCCAGCCACGTCGGGTGATCACCGACCTCCCTCGGCGCGATGCTATAGATGCGGAAGCGGAGGCCACGTCCGACGGGACTGCCGAGCCTCAGAAGTGTGGTGCCAAAACTGCCAGAACAACACGCACAACACGTCAGCTTGCCGCTGCAAGCGGGAAACTCCCGGCGGACCGCGCCCGGACACAAGTAGCCGCCGTAACATCAGCGCCATCTCCTGTCTACAACCAGCCACAACAGGGAGCCTGGGACTCGACCTGGCAGCCGCAGTAAAAACATCTTTGATGACAGCTCGCCCCGTCAAAGTCCCAACTGGAGTTTATGGCCCAATAAATATCAAAGGACAAGCTCATGGAAGACTAATAGTGGGACGCTCGTCGAGCTCCATTGTAGGACTGTTTGTGCTACCAGGTGTCATCGATGCAGACTACACGGGAGAAATACAAATAATGGTTTATACTCCTTTTCCTCCTCTGACAATTGAGGCAGGTCAGCGTATTGCTCAATTTATTCCACTTCCACAGTTAAGCCGGGGTGTTCAACCACAAAGACAAACCCCACGTGGAAACCAAGGATTCGGATCATCAGGTATTGCTATGCTCACAATGGATCTCCATACCAGACCCAAAAAGAAGGTGAAACTAACCTATGCAGGACAGACAATAGAAATGATGGGACTCCTAGACACTGGGGCAGATACCAGCATTGTCTCTCCAGAAAAATGGCCCCACAACTGGCCATCAGTGCAAACTACAGATACCGTCACGGGCGTCGGAGGATTCACCCTTGCCAGAAAAACTCCTCCAGTAAAGGTCACTATAGATGGGCAAGATTTGGTAACTGTGTTGTCCGTAGTTGCGTTACCGCCATCGGTACATTGCTTGATTGGAAGGGACATCTTGGCTCAGATGGGGGTCGTTTTATCCAACGAGCACCCTTTGGGGTAATTGCCATTGCTTGGACTTTCCCGATCCCAATCACCTGGACTACCAATGAACCGGTAATGGTTAAGCAATGGCCTCTAAAAAGGGAAAGTCTAATACAAGCACATCAACTCGTAAAAGAACAATTCCAACAAGGACATTTGAAACTCTCGACAAGCCCATGGAACACGCCAATTTTTGTGATCAAAAAGAAGTCAGGAAAATATCGTCTTCTGCACAATTTAAGAGCAGTAAATGATCAGATGGAGGCGATGGGGGCATTACAGCCAGGCCTCCCCAACCCAGCAATGCTCCCACAGCATTGGCCTCTTCTGATCATTGATCTAAAGGACTGCTTCTTCACTATAGCCTTACACCCTCAAGATACTAAAAGATTTGCGTTCACCCTACCAGCAATAAACAGAGAAGAACCTGATAAACGGTATGAATGGACTGTTCTTCCACAAGGAATGAAGAACTCGCCTACCCTGTGCCAACTGTATGTTGATGCCGCATTACAACCATTGAGGATACAGTGGCCCAACACAATTATTTATCATTATATGGATGATATCCTCTTTGCTCAAGAATCAGCATTTACAGACACTCAGATGCAGGAAATTCAAAGCGCCCTAGCAAAGGCATCCCTCATAATAGCTCAGGAAAAAATACAGCAATCCACACCATGGAAGTACTTGGAGTGGTCTATCACAGGCCAAATCGTGCGGCCGCAGAAGCTCCAGCTTGCAACAAAGATCACCACTCTAAATGAGGCACAGCGACTGCTAGGAGATCTGCAATGGCTCAAGCCGATTGTTAAGATACCCAACTCCTTGCTAGACTCCCTCAGGCCACTACTTAAAGGAACTGACCCAACCGCACCCGTAACCGTAACCCCGCAACAACAGGAAGCCCTCAAGGGTATTATACGCTGCATCGATGAGGGGTTTGTCTCCCGCCGAAATATCTCCTCGCCCATCGATCTTACCATCTGGAGTACTGCCAACCACCTACTCGGTGCACTCACACAGCTACAAAAGAAAACGCGGGAAACACGGGTACTAGAATGGATAACCCCACCTTTACAAGCAAAAAGGACGTGAGGCGCTAAGGCAGCCACCACCGAATTGGGCTGATTGGATTAAGAGCCACGCCCACCAGGAAGAACAGCCTCTCAGCAGCCGTCCTTGTTGTGCGTGTGGGGGGTCATGGTGTGAAGCCTGGGTAGCCCTAAAGTGCGGGGGCTGTGGAGACTGCTCGTGGGTGGAACAGAGAACAGTGTTTAATTTGTGGTGCTGGAGGTGTCAAAGTGACGACCTAAGAAATTCAAATTGGGGTCGAGCCCTAGAAAAAGAAGCAGGAGTGCCATATGCCCAGGTACGAAACCTATACGAGACACCAGAACAGCTCCTGTTAGCTTGGGCCCGGTGGGAACTTACCAACTGAATTAAGAGGCAGCACATCTATGCAAATTCGCACATTATCGCTGCAAGATGCAAACATAAAGTCCCACACCTGCCTTGGCCTCGGGTAGGACCAATTAAACCCGGTACAGACCCAGAGGAGGTATTAAATCAAAGTATAGAAGAGGTGAAACAACTGCAAATAACAGGGAGCAATACAGGGCGTAAAAAGAATAGGCCGCCAAAGAAATCAAAATGATGATCATTACACTGCTTATGCTTGCTAACTTTACTCGCACAAAATCTTTTCCAATGCAGCATGCGCCTCGGGAGAACATATGGGTAACATTCGCTATGCTATTATGGTGTTAAGTATATTCTTGTGCTTAGCTTTATTGCTACCTTGCTTGATAACTTGCTTACAAAATTTTATTCAAAAGACTATTAACAAAGCTTGGCATGCCACTCTTTTAGCTCAAAAAGAAAACGGGGGAAGTGTAGAGAGCCTGGTGCAGGAATGGCTGGAAGAAAAAGGCCATAGTCAGATCAACTTGGTGAGGCTAGCAAAGCAGGCCTCAGTCTCAGGGATACAGTGTCCTTGAGATAAGGAAGGCACGCAGAATTGAGAAAAACATGAATGCCGAAGTGCTTAGCTAAGCAGCACATCTAGACCAATAAGGAGCTAAGATTTTGCACTATGCATGAGCTAATTAAGCATTGTATTTAATCGCCACTCTGCGTATCAATAAATGAGACTTTGCTGATGACCATATGGTGTCCGCGTCTCCCTTCTCCGACAGCCATGGACTTCCTTCTTCATCCCAAAATCCTGTTCCATTACAGACCTTACCCAGGGTGCTAATCTACTATTGAGGTTTTACTGGGCTGGCCACCCATGGCCAGTTTTCAGATTGTCCTGGCCCTCCACAGACCCAACAATTGCTAAGGTTAAAGGTTTTTGCTACTTCTTCTCCTAAGGTCAAAAAATTATTTTCCCATTCTTGGCCCCAACCTAACCAATAATATAAAGGTAACATTATTAAGAGAAACATTCTGATTGTGTAATCTAATCTCCTAACTTAATTTTTACTTTCACGTTGTCTTTCACACCACCTGTGGCGAGTGAAGGCACAGAAACAGCTTAACATAAAGAAAACAATGACAGCAAGGGTTGGCCCCCAGTGCCTGGAGATCTGAGAGGAGGGATGCCCACACAGACTATTTCAGCAGGCACTCTGTGGGTGGGCACACGAGGCTTCCCCCGATGTCGACGCCCTGGCTGCTGCTCCAGTCCCCTCCTGCCGAGTGTCAGTCGCGGCTTCCCCTCCTTCTCCTCCAGCTGAGATGTCCAAATCTCTGGGGCTGCAGAGACCTTGGCCCGAGTGTGATGGGTCCAGCCGTGTTCAGCTGTCTTGACGGCTGTGTCTGTGCTCAGCAACACCTGGAAAGGTCCACGCCACTTGGCCACCAGTGGTGCTTCTTCCCACTCCTTAACCAGGACCCAGTGTCCCGGTTGGATGTTGTGAACAGCAAAGTCCAAAGGCAGGGTCTGTGCCAGCTGAGCTTCCTGTCGAAGAGATTTCACAAGAGACAGTATCCAGCCACATATTGTTTCAAAGACACATCACTTATCTCTATCCCCCTCACTAGGCTGAGAATTACAAGGGTAAGGAATTCCAAACATCAATTCAAAGGGAGATAATTGAATATCTCCCCTGGGTCTGGCTCTTATTCTTGTTAAAGCCAGGGGTAGGAGCCGTACCCATGGCATTTTAGTTTCTATCACCAGCTTCAGGAGATGTTTCTTTATTTCTCCATTCATCCTCTCAACCTGACCCGAACTCTGTGGGTGCCAGGGGGTATGGAGGTTCCACTGTATCCCTAAAGCAGTCATAACTCCTTGAAGAATTTTTCCTGTTAAATGAGTTTCCCTATCTCAATCTATTGCTTCCACCATCCCATATCTTGGAATTATTTGTTCCAAAAATACTTTAACAACTGATCCTGTAGTTGCTGAAACAGTTGGAAATGCTTCTGGCCACCCGGTTAATTGACATACTATTACCAGAAGATATTTAAATCTTGCCACTCGAGGCATTTCAGTAAAATCCACCTGGCATCTCTGGAAGGGACGTACTGCCCAACGCCTCCCTCCCCTGGCCAGTTTCTTTGTAACTTTGTTGTTGGTTTTAGCACAAGTCAAACAGCCTTCAGTGGCTCGCTTTGCCAGGCTAAAGAGACCAACAGCAGCGTTCATTTTGAGGAAGGCTTCTGCCAGTCCTCGGGAGCCCCAATGACTCCCTTCATGCAGTTGTTTTAACAATTGTAAGGCTCGAGCTTTTGGTATCCACTGCTTACCATCCCTTGTAAACCAATTATTTTCTCATTCCTCTGCCCCACTCTTTTTAATTATCTCAAGTTCCTCTGGTGGAAAAGAGAGTTTCTCTGGCAGCGGTGCAGTTACTGGGAGCAAAGGCAGGATCTTAGAGACTTCTGGCAACAATGCAGCTTTGCGAGCTTCTTCATCAGCCAGTCGGTTTCCTATTGCCTCCTCCGACCATCCTGCCTGATGCCCTTTAATGTGGAGTATTGCCACCTTTTTTTTTGGGAAATTCACTGCCTCCAATAGGCAAGAGATTAAGTTCTCGTGAGCTAACGTCTTTCCTCTGCAGCTTAATAAACCTCTTTTTTTCCCATAATTTTCCAAATGCATGTATTACCCATATGCATATTTAGAATCAGTAAAGATATTTACTGTCTTGTCCTGGTATAATTCACGGGCTCTCACAAGCGCGTACAGCTCTGCTGTCTGAGCTGACCAGGTGTGTGGTAACCTCCCCCCTTCCTTTAATTGCTTCCCATTCACGATAGAGTATCCTGTAAATCGTTTCCCTTCTACCACCTTGGAGGACCCATCAATGAACACATTCTCTCCCTCAGGCCAGGGAATATCCCGTAGATCTTCCCTAGCCCGTGTCTGGAGGTCTATAACCTGGATACAATCATGGATTTCTTTCTGGCCCCCCTTTTCTCCAGGGCCATTTAAATAAGAGGCTGGATTAAAATCTTCTCCACTTTTAAATTCTAAATCCTCCTGTTCCATTAAACAAGATTCCTACTGTAATAATCGAGCACTCGTCATCCACTTAGAGGCTCTCTCAGTTAACAAAGCTTTAATCTGATGTGGGACTTTAACAATGAGATCCCCTCCCCTTGTCAGCTTTCGGGCCTCAGCCACCATCAGAACTGTGGCTGCACAGTTCTGCAGACAATGGGGCCGCCTCTGGCCACCGGGTCTAACAACTTAGAAAAACAGGCAACAGGCCTCCGTGTTCCCCCATGCTCTTTGCACCAAAATTCCTTTAGCATGACCCTGTTTGACATCCACATATAGTTGAAATTCTTTTTCTGCATCTGGAAGAGCCAAGACTGGGGCCTTAACCAATTTGTCTTTTAATTTCTTAAAGCTTTTCTCTCCTCCTGGTGTCCACACCACGACATTAGGACTGTTTTGAGTTAAAAAGTTATATAAAGGTCTGGCCACCACAGAAAAATCCTCGATCCATGCTCTACAGTACCCCACCAACCCTAAAAACCGCTGTAACTCCTTTTTAGTCTGGGGTAATGGTACCTGTAAAATCCCTTGTATCCTTTCTGGATCAATACACCGTAACCCTTCGGACAGAATGTGTCCCAAATATTTGACCTTCTTTTCTACCAACTGTGCTTTCTTTTTGGATACTCTAAGTCCCTTTTTTGCAAGAAAATTCAGCAGCTTTACAGTAGCCTCTTCAACCACCTTTTCCTGTTCCCCTGATAAGAGCAAATCATCTACATACTGCAACAACTTGACTCCTGAGGGTGGAGTAAACTCTCTTAATATTTTCTGCAAAGCTTGCCCAAACAGAACTGGTGACTCTGTATATCCTTGAGGGAGTACTGTCCATGGCAATTGTTGTTTTATCATTTTCCCTCCTTCCTCCTGTTCCCACTCAAAAGCAAAATACTGTTTACTATCTTCTGTGATTGGACACCCCCAGAAAGCATCCTTCAAATCCAGTACAGAATAATACTGATGTGAAGAAGGGATTTGATTCAGGATTGTGTATGGATCTGGAACTGTGGGATGCCTTGGTTTGACAATCTCATTTATTATTTTTAAATCCTGCACCATTCTGTAGGTTCCATCTGGTTTCTTAACCGGCAGGATAGGAGTGTTATAGGGAGACATACACGGCTCTAAAAGACCTGCTTTTAGCAGGGACTCAATAACAGGCTGTAACCCCTTCTTTCCCTCCCTTGAAAGAGGGAATTGCTTTTTAGACACCACTTGTCCTGGTTGCTTCAAAGTAATTTGGAGAGGCTCCATGTCCAGTTTCTCATATTTCCCTGGAGCTGCCCATACTTCCTGATTTATTTCAGCATAAGCCTTCTCAGACATTTTACACAAAGATATCACAGTTTCGGACTCCGTGTCACTTCGTACAATACTAATTTGCATTCCCATTCTAGCCATAAAATCTCTTCCCAGTAAATTACAATCACAATTAGGAACAAACAAGAATTCATGCACTTCAAATCTGTCCCCCACATCTATTAACAGCGGTTGAATAAAATGCACTCGCTCATCCTTCCCGCTTACTCCTTGAATAACCAAGGATCTTTTTGACAATTTCCCCCCCTTAGGTATAAAATTTAAGTTGGACGGAGAGGCCCCCGTGTCTACCAGAAAACACACCTCCTCTCGATCCGGACCCACCTTAAAAGTTATCAAGGGCTCCTGAGTGGTGGGTCCTTGGTATAATAGGAGCCCCTGACACCCCTAACAATCCATTTCTATTATTCTCTGGACTTCCTCCTCCTGAGGGTCCAGTTGTTTCTGCAGACACTCGTTTTTCCAATGCCCTTCTGCCCTGCAGACAGCACACTGGTTCTTCCCCAGCCGCTGTTTGGGTCGGCTGTCCCCTGCCGAGGAGGGAATCCCTCTGCCCCTTCCTTGTGGCCGACCCCGTCCCCTCTGTCCCTGGGGACCCCTTGGACCCTGTGGTTTATTCCTCCAGGGCTGCACAAACTCTGCCATCATCCTTGCTTTAGCTTCTGCCTTTTCCTCATCCCTTCTTACATATATCTGCTGTGGTTTTCTAACCAATTCCTCTAGAGGCTTATTTTGCCACTTTTTATCTTTTTGTACCCCTTTCCTTATATCAGGCCAGGCCTTAGTAACAAATTGCACCTTAAGCAATGTGTTAAAGGCTGGCCCTTCAGGATCCATCCCCCCGTGCTTCCTCAAGGCATCCCTAATCCTCTCCAACCAATGAGGGCTTTCCTGTTTCTCCTGTTCCAACGACAGAGCCTTAGCTATGTTGTTCGTTCTGGGAGCCGCTGACTTGATTGCCCTGATCAAATAAGCACGGCAATCACGGTGAGCCAGACTGGCCTGGTTATTTGGGTCCCACTGGGGGTCTGCCTGGGGGATGGCATCACCCACCGTAGGTGCATTGGGTCCAGCCCCCCCTGCTGCTTGTGGGTGTTCATCCTCCCACAGCTGCCGAGCTTTCTGCAAAATCATTCGTTTCTCTGATGACCCAAACAAAATTCCCAAAAGAAAATCCCAATCCTTCCATGTATAATCCGCATTTCCCAAATATTTCTCTATCTTTTCCCCCACCCCTATGGCAACATATAAATATTTTTTTTTTAACCCTCTTATATTCTGGGTAGTGAGTGGTACAATTACAAACCCAAATCCTCCCCCTTGACCCCCCAAAGGAACTTGACAGAGTGGCATCTGGTGTACCCCTGTCTCTTGGGGGGCTTCTGATGCCCTAAACTGAGTTCCTCTTCTAGTTCTGGGGGGTGATACAACATGCTGCTCCCCTCCCCCTACACCATCACCCTTCTCAGGTGGGGCTGTGGGAATAACATTTCCCTGATCCCCTTGCTCTGAAAGTAGAGGATACAGACGACCTGGGTCAGCTGGCAACACTGGAGGACAAGACGGGGGAAGGAGCTGAAAAACATCCCAATCCTCACCACTTTCCTCTTCCTCCTCTTTTTTCTTAACACATAAATTTCTCTTGTTTCTTGTCTGACCCATATTAATCCACATTCCCTTTCAATCCATCCTTTCCAATTCTCCTCTAAGTACCTTCACAAAATTCGACACAAATGAATTTTATCTGTTCCATAAGGTGGCCATATAAGTCCCCTTGCCAGCTTATACTCTGGCCACACAAAATAACAATATTTTACCATCATTTCCACAGTTACTTCTGGGTGAATATACAATCTGTCCCAAGACCTCAGCATTCACCCCAAGGGACTCTCCGGGGATATTATGGGATTTTCATCCCTTTTTCCGGGGCCCCTTCGGGGCTTCACCTTTCCAACCCTCTCTGGGTGCCCCGTTTTACCGGTGCTACCCTCCATGGGTGCCCTCCCAGGTTTGCTCCCCGAAGATCCCATTTTACTCACCGGTGAGATTTTCAGTGGTCCTTCCCTGCGGACTCTTCACGGACCCCCCTGGTCCGCCACTCGTCTGTCTCCTGGACAGTCTCGGGAACCCAATGGATCACCCGGTACCGGCCGGCACCAAGGGGAGCTGATCACCCAAACTGGGTGAGGCGCCTTCAGCTCCACTCGCTGCCCCGGACGGTGGAAAGATCCCGGACGAGCCCCCAAAATTGTCAGGAAAATTAATCCACAAACACCACAGGTTTATGTCCAAAAAGGAGACAGAGGAGTCCTTTTTGCTTTATTCGAATAAAGGGAGAGGCCATGGGACATTCCCCTGGCATCTCTCAAATTTTTTGAGGACGCAGCCTCCTTTTTATCCTATTTTCCCGGCCGCATTTCCCTCTCTCTTTCCCCATTGGCTGAGGTACTTGAGAGGCACAGACTTCTCGGAACGCCTGATACCTGAAATTCCCCTCTAATGTATAACCCTCCCTTTTAATTTTTAATTCTTATAGAATTCATAGTTTTCCCCCCGTTGCTTCTTTCATCTTTCGATATCCAATTTCATTTATCAGCAGCCCTACAGTTTGTTTGTAAAGGCAAACATCTTTTTCCATTCATCAATCAGTGGAATCCATCCCATTGTTTCTTTTATCTCTCAGTGCTAGCCTTATCTACAGGCTGATCCAGAGCTCATTTGTAAAGACAAATTCAACATTCCTCGCAGCCCAGAGGAGAATCTAGCACAAAATATTCTCCCTGTGTACTGCACGACAAAAAATATTCAGGGGAAAATACAGTGGCAGCTGAGGCTTGTGGAACTCCCAGAATACTGAGCCTGCACAGGAGGCAAACAGCCCTGGCAGTGCCTGAGGGGACTTCTCCTCACAGACTCCTCTCAAAGTGTGTCACTTCAGCAGGGGAAGGCTTTCAAACCTTTGCCTTTCCTTCCTCCTGTGATAAAATTTAAGGCTCCTCCTGAGAAAATACTGACCTACAAATAGTTCTCCATTCCTCAACAAAGCTACTCAGGTGCTCAACTTAAGAAAGAGCAAAACAAAAGGTATTCAGTAATTTCCCATCAAGGCCTATTTGCAGAGAAACCCCATCATATGGGACCGAATATTTATTAACACCAGTTCACTCAAAAGAAACCCAACCCTGTATTAAGCAGCGTTTTAAACGAACTTGAATTCTTTTTCCTCACATATCAACTGGACTGGTTTGTTCCTTTTTTGTCCTAGAGAGAATATTAGAACGATTTGCTCTTGACAGGACTCCTTGGGTGGCCCCCAGGCCTGGCTCCTCACCACGCCTTGCCTGGGCTGTTAACGCAGCCTGTCAGCACCGCCTGACTTTGGCAGCCTGTTCTGGCCTCGGGCACGGCTGGTGCCACGGTCCCCTCTGGTGCCACGGTCCCCTCTGGCTCCTGGCGTGTCCCTGCTGCTGGAGGAGCTCTGCTCGTGCTGCTGCCTGCGTTCAACAACCCCGGTCCTGCTCCCCAGGCAAAGAGAGACCAAAATGACTGCTTTGGGCAGCTCGTTTGAACGAGTTGAACACTTACTCATCTCTAACACAGACCTCTTAACACCCACACACCAACACCTGGAAGTCACCTCATCGACAGAGGTGAGGAAGCCTGAGCGAACACAAGGTCGACGTTCAAGCACATTTGTGGGACACATATTGAGAAAGTAAGAAAATTACAGCCTGAATAATATTCCAGGCTGGAGCTTTTCAGCTCTGTTCCTAGCCGATAAGCTGGTCCAGCTCAAGGCTAGGGAGAATTTCTCCCAGGCTGATAATTTGGTCAAAATAAAAAGGAATTAGTAACAAAGATAGAACAGCTGTTGTGATGTGCGACCAGGCCCTGGGAATGGGGTGTCTTCTCTCTGAACCAATCACCTTTTCTCTACTCTGGGAATTACGAGTCATGCTATAAACCAAGTGTATTTCTGAATAAACTTGTCTCTTTTTTCCTGTCATGAAAGATGACCATGTAGCTGTGCATCTTATTTCCGCCGCACTTAAAGGGTTAAAACCCCATTCCACGGCTACACACATTGGGTTTTTAATTTAGTGGAAGCGCTCACTCGTTCACAAGCCTTACTTGTCAAACTGGATTGTGCCATGCTATTGTCTTGCTTGTGTTAGAGAGAAAGCAGGGAGAAATTAGCTAAGAAATAAGAACCACACTTGGGGCTCGGGCTTGGCACACAAAGGGAGCAGGGCGGCACCTGCCCGCTTTGCCCGAGTCCCTGCTCCTGCCGGACAAAGGCGGACGCGGCTCCGTGCGGGGCGAGCCGGGCGCTCCGTGCCGGGGCCGGGGCCGAGCGCTCGGGCGGGCGGCGCTCAGGATGCTCGGGCAGCGCCGCGGGCCGGGCGGGCGCGATGGAGCCGCCTGAGGGCTGGGACCCCTCCGGGCGGCCGGCCCGGCGCACGCAGTGGCTGCTCAGCGCCCTCGCCCACCGCTACGGGCTGGAGCGCGGCGTGGAGAACGAGATGGTCGTGCTGGCCAGCGGCCCGGAGCAGTCCCTGCACGAGATCTTCCAGCAGCGGGACTGCGCCGGGCCGGGCCGCATCCCCGGCGAGGAGTCCCGCACGCTGTGCCGGGCGCTGGGGCCGGAGGAGGCGGCGGAGCCCGAGGAGTGCGCGGGGCTGTGGGACGGGCTCTGGGCCGAGCTCACCTTCCGCCAGCTCCACGCGCGGCTCTGCGGCCGCTTCAGCACCCGCGCGGGGCCGCGGCTGCCGCTGCGCCGGGAGGGCGAGCACATCGAGAGCCACATCCGCCCGCGCAGCCCCCGCCGAGCCCGAGCGGGGGCCGCCGGGGCCCTGCTCCCGAGAGCGCTGCGAGGAGATGGTGGCGCTGGAGCGGGCCGAGGAGCGCATGGCCGAGCTGCAGCAGGAGAAGGGCAGCCTGCGGCAGCTGCTGGAGGACGTGCGGGCCGCCCTGCAGAGCAGCGATGCGCGGTGCCCGGCGCTGCGGCTGAGTCCGGGCCGGCTTCTGCACCGCGCTCCCGGCGGCGCCTCGGGTGGCCCCGAGCGCTTCAGGAGAAATGCTGCTCTCGGAAAGTCAGTGTTTAGAACCCCTCCACCTCCGGACTGAGACCGAAGTTGCTCGTTCATCCTCGGCATTAACTTTCCAGCAAAGTTTAGTTACAAGGGAGGCTTTTAGGAGAAATGTATGGCATCGGTGTGCCATTAAATCTATTTGTGATGAGCACTGTTCAAAGTGTAGGGGAGTTCAGCTTAACAAACCCACGTGTACAATGCTGCTGCTGCTTCTCCTGCACGTGCAGCCAGGATGTGCTGATAGCAGATGCTGGGTATGCACTGCTGCAGGGTTTTTCCTGAAGTAAGAAAGAACTTTGGGATTCTTGCCTGCACAAGCACGTGCAGTGCCTCAGTCATAAGTGCCTCAGAAATATCAGAAGTGTGTCTTCTTCAGAGTGTGGTCACAAGGGTTCAGAGTTGGAGCCAGTTCTGCGGGCAGGCTGATGAATAGTCTGGGGCTCCTCTGCAGAGCCCCATTCATTCTGGGGCTGCTTTCTGCTGGTTCTGCTGGACTGGCTCGAGTGAAACACACACCCAATTAACAGCAGTTAAATTACTCCGGCATGAAACAGTGGGGAACAGGCAGAGCAGTGAAGGGCAGCATGGACCAGTTGTTCTGGCAGGTCTGACGAGGTCTGCTTTGATACAGCACTCACAGAACTCTGCTCCACCTGGGACACTTCCACTTGCAGTAGATGACTGTTCCTCTTCACAATATCCAGCAAGGCAGGTCAAAGACACTTTTACCATTTTCATCTTCAAAAGGGAGAGGAAATCAGCAGCAAACATTAAGTAACCAGTCAGAGATCCCGGGAAGAAACAAAAGAACAAAGAGTATAGGAAAAACCAGGTGGAGCAGTGATCCTTATCTGTGTGGGAGATATCCTCTGCTAATGGGCCATCTGTTAAAACCAGGTGGGGCAGTGTTCTTTATCTTTTCCACAACCCATCCTTCCTCCAGGAAGATATCTTCTGTTAATGGTCCATTGAGTGCCACTGCATGACTGATAAAATTCCATCATCCCATTGGGAGGTGCTCCAGCCAGGGGGACGAGCCAAGCCTTTCCTACCTAGATAAAATCTGAGATTTGGAACACCAAGGCAGCCCTCACCCACTGGTTTCCAGAGGACAAGAGCTACCAGACCTTTCTACAGCATCACTACTACAACAAGACCCCTTCATCGGGACTGCTACCACCACCCTAACTAGCGGGGAGTCAGGTTGTATTCTGATTCTGTCAGTTGTTTTCTTTTGTACTATTGCACGGATTTTTTTCCTCTTGTCTTTCTTCCTATGAATTTGTATTTCTGACTGATTCTCTCACAGGTTTTGCTTTCAAATCAGCACAAATTTGGAGTGGATTTTGGCTGAATCTTGATATTTGGGGAGGTTTTGATCTGTGTCTTAAACTTTGGAGGATTCTGGGTAGGAATTTTGGTGTTTGGGAGGTTATTACAGACACAAGATGCTCAATGACTTCCAGACATGAACTTGGGCGAGGAAGAACACCCAGTTTATGGAGCTCTCTTCTTGTTATTTCCCCCTAAACCGGGAATTTTCATTCCCCAGGTGTACGCAGATGGAGGAGGCAGAAAAGCCCCGGAGATCTCTCAGGAGGAGGGGCTGCAAACCCAGCCCAGGGAGCTGCGAGGAGGAAAGACCCTCCCTGAGCCAGGAAGGCGGCCGGAGATCCAGGCAGAGCTCAGAGCTGGTGGAGAAGCCTCCTGGAGGGGAGAAGCCCCACAAGTGCTTGGAATGTGGGAAGGGTTTCAGCCAGAGCTCCAGGCTGATCCGGCACCGGAGGATCCACATTGGGGAAAAGCCCTATGAGTGTGGGGAATGTGGGAAGAGTTTTAGGGACAGCAACTACCTGATGCGGCACCAGGTGATCCACACAGGAGAACGGCCCTACACCTGCTTGGAATGTGGGAAGAGCTTTGGGTGGAGCTCCAACCTGAGAAAACACCAGCGCATCCACACCGGGGAGAGGCCCTACGAGTGTCCCAGGTGTGGGAAGAGGTTTCAGACCAGCTCCAGTGTCCTTCTACACGAGCGGATTCACACAGAGGAGAGGCCCTTCCGCTGCCCCGACTGCGGGAAGGGATTCAACCGCAACTCCCATCTCACTCTTCACCAGCGCATCCACACTGGGGAGAGGCCCTACGAGTGTCCTGAGTGTGGGAAGAGCTTCTCACAGAGCTCTCACTTGACCCAACACCAACGGAGGCTCCACTAAGGGAAGCCCTGTGAGTGCCCAAGTGTGGGAAGAGCTTCGTGCTCTGCTCCAGCTCCATCCCCAATGGGAGGATCGGTGTTGGGTGATCCCCAGTGACCCCCATTGGGTGAGGGGGAAGGGGTTTGAGAGATTTCTTTCCCTTCTTCTTGTCCTGCTCTGATTTGGTTGGTAATAAATTTCCTCTCCATGCCAAGGCTGGGTCTGTGATGCACATTTTGCTGTTTGGTATGGGATGTTTCTCCTTTTTACACCAACCCAGGAACTCTGGGTTAAACTTTTTCTCCCCTGTTGCAGCTGGAGGGGCAGGGTCAGAGTGACTTTGGTGGGTGCCTGGCATCGGGCCAGCATCACTCAGGCCATGGGCACCCCTGAGATCCCAGTGTGGGGATGCATTCCCCCACTCCTAGAGAAAGTGCTGACCCAAACTGAGGCCAGGATGAAGCGTGGTTATGACTGGAGCCCACTCTCTTGTGACCCTGTCAGCAGAAATCCAAAAGGAGACCTTTGAGCTCTCCTGGGCCACCGTGGGCTATGACCAGCAGTCTCCCTCTGAGGGGCCTCTCAGAGCCAGCAAACCCTCGGCTTTGCTGTGCCTGGAGGATCACTGAAACACGATGTGTCCTGGGTCCATACCCTCACTGCTCAAGGCCCCATCCTTCGGCCAGTGGGAGATGCAAAAACATCTGAAGGGAGGATTTCACTGAGCTCTGGGGGGAATTGCTTGCACTGACTGTTCCTGTCTGTGTGTGCCCCTGCACATATGCTATAGCACATCTGGGAGAAATACAGCTTTCCTAGATGTGGAAGTACCTTGGATATCTAAGTTAGGCCTGTAAGCAAGGTTCAGTTATAGTTATGAACATACTTAAATGCTGTTAAATGCTAAGTGTTTTGCTAAGTTCTTAAATGTAAGTCATACGTGTTGTTATTGTATTAAGTTGCTAAATACAACTTGGAAGTTACAGCTGTAAGTTAGGTTAAATGCTGTTAAGTGTTATTGCTCTGTGGAATTGTTAATGTTAAGTTCTAAGTTAAGTTAGGTATAAGTTTGGTGTTGTTCGTCTGTTGATTTGCTAGGCCTAAGGTATAACTTAAGTTACAAATTAAGGTAGAAGTTCAAATGTTTTTAGGCCGTGTTCCTTTTAATCCCTGCACGCACCTAAACACAGCACACACCCACCCACACTCCCCTAGAGAGTTCCCAGTTAATTTCTGTTCTGATTGCATGGATTTTATTTCGTGTTGTTCTTGTCTTGTTGTGCCTCACCTGTCCTGTAGGCAGTAGAGTGAATCTTGCCAACAAACTTATTGTACTTTGTTGCTTAATATTAAATCTGACTTTTGTTCATGCCCTTGTCACCGATTTTTAAACGATCTTAAATACTCATTCATGATGAGTGGATAAATGGATTTCAATGGATTTCAATCTAATTTATGACAGCACCACAGTGTCCCGCATCACCGAGGGCCCTGACACACGCCCGTGTCACAAAGGGCCACCCCCGGCACCCAAGAGCAGAGGGACAGCCTGGAAGCGGCCCGGAGCAGCCCCGGCCTCGTGGCCTTGTAGCCCCTGGTGTGGCCAGAGCCCTGGGAGGCTTTGGGGTCCCCACGTTGGTGTCCCAGGGGTTCCCCGTCTCCAGGCTCATCCCTTCTCCAGGCTCCCCTCACTCCCGGCTCTCGGGGTCCCCCCTCTCCAGGCCCCCATTTCAGGCTCCGGCACTCCCGGGGCTCTCCCCTTTTCGCTTTCCCCCCCTCAAGGCTGCTCCCCTCGCCCTGCCAGTCCCGGGCGATCGCCACGGGGCTCCGGGGACCTCCATCCCCCACCCACCGCCGGGGCTCTGTCTGCAGCCACCACCCAGACATCCCCAAAAAAAACCACCCGGGGACCCAAAAGGGGATTTCGGGACAGCTTTGGAGCCCTGCGAGATGCAAACATCGCTCCGCCCGCCGCCTCCCGAAATACACAAACAGGGAGAACCAAAGATACTTCGGGTGAGCTCCAAATATCCCTCCCCCTCTCAAAAAAACCCTGCCAGGACCACCCAAGATATTCGGGGCGAGGTCCCCCTCCCGGGTCACCTACACAATACGGGGGGGCCGATACTGCGGGCGCGAAGGGGCCGCAGATCCAGAGAGCGATGGACGCACGGGCTGCCGCCTCTCGCTGCTCCTCCTCCTCTTCTTGCTCCTCTTCTACCCCTCCTCTTCCTCCTGCTCCTCCTCCTCCCTCTCCTGCTCCTTCTCCTCCATCTCTCGGCTGCCGGCGAGGAGCTCTCTCGGGTGAGCGGGGCGGGAAAGGGACTGGTGGGAAAGGGGTGGGAGAGGGGGTATAAAGGGAGATGGGAGAGCGGGAAGAGGGTTCCCAGGGAGGGTGTCCACGTTAAGCCCAGGACCCCCAATCCCCTCCGTGTCCTGCCAGCCCCTCCCGGCGCTGTGGGGTCCGGGCCGTGCCCCAGTGCCGGCTCAGGGGGTGCTCCAGGCTGACGTGCTCCACCTGGAGCTGGAGCTGACCCCGTGCCGGGGGGGTTTCCAGCAGCACCAGGAGCTGGTAGAAATCCAGTCCCCAATGGAGACCAGGTCGGTGGCCACCACGTGTCCGGAGAGCTCCTGGTGGCCCTGGAAGCAGCTCAGCTGGATGTCGGCAGGGTAGAAATCCATCAGGGAGCAGAGCAGGCAGGCGGGGCCGGGCTGGGAGCTCGAGGGAAGCAGCGAGATGGACACACTGGGATGGGCAGGGGGCCCCTCCAGTGCGGATCTGCCCCCCTATCCAAGCCGCAGATAATCGCTCCAGGGATCGAGTGCTAAGGGACAGGGAACCACCTTTCTTCCATCCCAACTCCACCTTTCCCTCCCCTCTCCCCCCCTTTCTCATCATTCCTCAAATCTACTGACCCCTCACGACTCAATGTGGGTTTCCCAGCCCCCTCCCCCAATCTTTGGGCGTCCCAGCTCCCTCTTTTCCCCCATCCTTTGGCCCATTCCCAATCATCACTCCAACATCAAACCCCCTAACCCGTGCTTGCTTTTGGGGGTTCCAGGCCTCTCCTGCTCAATCTCGGGTTCCCAACCCCCTCTTTCACTCCTTTTGGACAGCTCCTGGCAGCTTTTTTCTGGGAGGAATCCCTGATTTTCAGCATTTTTGGGGTGTAGTTTCAAAGAGGACAGCTCCAGGTCCCTCCTGCTTCCTCTGGGGTTCCAACCCCCTTTTCCCCAATTCAAGCACCTCTCGAAAGCCCATCAGGTGACTCACATATTCTCTCCTTCCTCTCTCCCCTCCCCCCTCCCACTGCTTTTCTTCTTTGGTCTCTTTTTAAAACAATATTCTATTAAATATTACAGGGCTTCTGGTTTTGCCATATGCAGCCTAAAGGTGAACAGTGAACATTACAAATTCCATACCAAAATTTTGCCATCACTAACAGCCACTCATAAACATACACAAAAAATCTCCAAAGGAATAAAGATTTTTTTTCTGCTTATTCCCCGAACACTAAAATGTGGTTCCCACACCCTTGGCCCAATCTTAACTGAAAATATAAAAGTAGGATTATTAAGAAAAAACATTCTAATGGTGTAATCTTGCCACCAAAACTGCGGGAGGACCCAAAACTCTTCAACACCATTTCTACTGTTAGAGAATCGAGGCATTACTTGATTCAGGCCAGGATGTGCAACAGAAATAATTTCAGCCATACATAGCCCGGGTGTGCAGAGAAAATCATTCCATGATATGTGAGTTTTACTAGATTTTTTCCCTTAACATTTTTACATCCAAAACCTATAGAAAACCATTGGTTTTATGTTCATTGCTTCCAAGTTGAGTAGTTCTAAGTATTTAATTTCCTATCGGACCCGAATTTCTTCCCCTCTATATTAATTAGGTCCGCACTCCTGGATTTCCTTCTCAGCCTTTTGCAGACCAGGCATCTCCAACTATGCCAGGGGCAGTGTCTGGGGTGGGTGTTCCTTGATGTTTGCTGATGGGCCGTAATGGTCGTTATCTTTGTGAGTATCTTTTGGGTTATTCCCAGTCTATTGAGATGTTAAACTCATCTCCTTGACTGGAGGAACATTCCTTAGAAATCTCTTTAAAATTCGTTTTCCCAGTGCAAAGGCACGTGAAGCCTGAGTAGAGAAATATATTTTTAATAATTTTAACTTGCTATATTTTCCGACCATGGAATGCCCGTCAGCCCAGTGTGTGAGTGTAACTGAGGGGCAGAGTGGAATTGTGCCGTTGTCTTCCCCAGCAGCTGTGGCAGTGCAGGCACAGAAAGCAGCGAAGCTCCAGCAGTGGCAGCAAGGATTGGCCCCAGTGTGTGGAGATGCCAAAGGAGGGTGCCCAGGCAGAGGATTTCAGCAGAGGATCTGTGGGCAGGCCCAGGGGCTTGGCCCGATGTGGAGCCCTGGCTGCTGCTGCGTTGCCTTCAGTGCAGGGTCAGTGGTGCCCTCCCATGCTGCTCCTGCAGCCGGGAATTCCAAATTCCTTTGGCATGGCCCTGTTTAACATCCACATCCCATTCCAATTTCTTTTCTGACTCTGGTAGAACCATGGCTGTGGTGTCAATCACTTTGTTTTTTCATTTTCTCAAGTTTTGTTCTTTTTCTTATGTCCATACCATAATACTAGGGCTGTCTGGGGTTAAAAAGTCGTACAATATTCGGGCTGGAACAGAGAATCCTCAGTGCAGGTTCTGCAAATCCCTGTTAATCCTCAGAATTGTCCCAGCTGCTTTTTAGTGCTGGGTAATATTGCTTCTGAGATTCCCTGGTCCCTCTCTGGGTTAATCCACCACAAACCTTGAGTCAAAATATGTCCCAAATCTTTTACTTTTTTCTCCACCATTTGCGCTGTTTTTTCAAATAATCAAAGATGTTTTTTAGCCTGAACATTCAGCCATTTCACAGAGGCTTCTTCTACCACTTCTTGTCCTCCTGATTGGAACAAGTTATCCACATCCTGCATTAACCCAGTCCCTGGGGGTGGGGTAAATTCTTGTGATATTTTCTGCAAGGCTTGCCCCAGTAAGGCTGGTGCTTCCCTGCATCCCTGCAGAAGGACCGTCCATGTCTTTTCCATTTTCCCTTCTACCTCTTGTTCCCACTCAAAGGCAAAATCCAGTTTACCATCCTGTGTGAGTGGGCATCCCCAGAAAGCATCTTTGCCATCAAGGACTGAATGGTGTCAGTGTGAGGAGGGCACCTGGTTGAAGATGGTGTAAGGATGTGAGAGCCCCTGGGTGCTGGGGCCCCCTTGGGCCCTGGGGTTCATCCCTCAGGGGCTGTAGAAACTCTGCCATGGCCTTTGCCTTCCCCTTGGCCTTTTCCTCCTCCCTTCTTGCATTCCCCTGCTGTGCCTTTATGACCAAGTGCTCCAGGGGCTCCTTCTGCCCCTCCTGCAGCCCCCTCAGTGCCTGGGGGTGCTCATCCTCTGACAGCTGCTGAGCTTTCTGCTAAATCATTCCTTTCTGCAGTGACCCAATGAAAATGCTTAAAAGCTCATCTCGATCCTTGCACGTCCAATCCCCATTTCCCAGCTGTTCCTTTGTGCTGCTGCTCCTTGTGCTGTGGCTGCCGTGGCCAGCCCGTATCCCAGAGCCGGTGCCTGTCCTGCCGCAGCGTCCAAACGCGGCCCCCCCGGCGGGCAGGGCCGGCAGCTCCACGGGGCCGGGCAGCGGCCGGGGCGTCCCGCAGCCTCCTGGGGGCCGGGGGCCACTGCCGGGCCTGCAATTGCCGGGGGGTGCTGGGCTCAGGCAGCGCCCGGCGCTGAGCCCCGGCTGCCCCACAGCCCCGGCCCGGCCCCGCAGCTCCCCACAGGCCCCCAGCCCGTGCTCCCGGTGCCGCCCCTCTGCGCCCGCTCCTGCCGCTGCCCAGCACAGAGAAACCCCCTGCAATCCTGACCTCCTTGTGTGCCTGTCCTGGCAACCGGGGATACAAAGGATCTGCATCAGCTGGCAACTTTGGAGGATCAAATCCTGCTGAAAAACAACCCCATCCTCAGTGTTTTCCCTTCCTCCTCTTTACAATCCTTCATGGTTTTTTGCCACATAGATTGCTCCTGCTGCTTCTTTCCTGAACCATATTCCTGCACACTCCCCTTCCCCCAATCCCTTCCCAGCACACCAACAGCATCCATCCCCTGTTGTCTAAATCCCTTCTGGACTTCCCTGATTGCCCCCCTGAGTGTCCCTGTCCTTGATTACCTCTGGGAGAATGTGCAAATTTCATCAACATGCTCCCAAGGGACCCTACAGAGATATTTTGGGATCATCATCCCTTTGGCTCGGAGCCCTTCCTGGCTTTCCCTTTCTACCCTGCATGAGTGCCCTGCCATGTTTAGTCCCCGAAGATCCCACTGTAGTCCCTGCTGAGATTTTCAGTGCTCTCTGGCTGCCGACTCTTCCCAGCCCCCCTGATCTGTCACTCGTCTGTCTCCTGGCCCCAGCGCCCCCCTGGAGGGGAATTTGGGGAGGTGGGAGGGGGGGAGCGCCAAGGCCGGGCCCCCCCGCGCTGTGGTGGCGGCAGCGGCTGCAGTGGGGAGCGAGTGCGGGCGGGAGCGGCCGAGAGCCCAGCGCTGCCCCAGCCCGAGCTGCCCCAGCTCCATCGCTGCCCCTGCGCTGGGATGCTGTGGGTTTGGGGGGAAGAGGGAGCCGGCAGTGGGTGCTGGGCCTGGGGGCTGCAGGAGAAGGGAAGGAGATGCAGGGTTGAAGAACAAAATGGTCAAACGATGCCCGAGGGAGGAGAAGGTGGGATTGTGCAGGAGGTCGAAGAAGAATAGGAGGGAGAGGAATGTGAGGAAGAGCAGGTTCACAGGAGGAGAAGGAGAAGTTGAAACGGGAAGCAGCACAAGATTCCAAACCTCCCTGTATCTACAGCGTCCCTCCAGTCCCAGGGCGTTGGTCCCCCCCCAACATTTAGCAGGTGACCGGAGAGGAGGATCCACGATTTTCAGCGGGGTGAACTTTGGTGTTTCTGAGGTTTTTTGGCCTAAATGTTGATTCTTTGTTTTTTTTGCTGGGCCTGAATCCTTATATTTTGCAGTGAGTTTTGGCTGAGTCTTGATGTTTGGAGAGTTTTTGATCTTTGTCATGATGTTTGGAGATTTTGTGCTGAATCTTGATGTTTTGGAGGTTCTTACAGACACAAGATGCACAGTGACTTCGTGATTTGCACTTTGGCAAGGAGGAACTCCCAGTCCTAGGAGCTGTTTTCTCTTGTTCTCTCCCCAAACCAGGATTTTTCATTCCCAAGGCATTGGCAGATGGAGGACGAGGAAAAGCCCCGGAGATCCCTCTCGAGGAGCGGCTGCAAACCCAGCCCCGGGAGCTGCGAGGAGGAAAGACCCTCCCTGAGCCAGGAAGGCGGCTGGAGATCCAGGCAGAGCTCAGAGCTGGTGGAGAAGACTCCTGGAGGGGAGAAGCCCCACAAGTGCTTGGAATGTGGGAAGGGTTTCAGGTGGAGCTCCCACCTGATCCGGCACCAGAGGATCCACACTGGGGAACGGCCCTATGAGTGTGGGAAATGCAGGAAGAGCTTCAGGACTATTTCTCATCTGATGCAGCACCAGGTGATCCACGCAGGGGAACGGCCCTACAGCTGCTTGGAATGTGGGAAGAACTTTGGGTGGAGTTCCAGTCTGAGAAAACACCAGCGCATCCACACTGGGGAGAGGCCCTACGAGTGTCCCAAGTGTGGGAAGAGGTTTCACACCAGCTCCAATCTCCTCCTACATGAGCGGATTCACACAGAGGAGAGGCCCTTCCGCTGCCCCGACTGCGGGAAGGGATTCAGACGCAACTCCCACCTCATCAGCCACCGGCGCATCCACACTGGGGAGAGGCCCTACGAGTGTCCTGAGTGTGGGAAGAGCTTCTCCAAGAGCTCTCACTTGACCCAACACCACTAAGGGAAGCCCAGTGAGTGCCCCGAGTGTGGGAAGAGCTTCGTGCTCTGCTCCAGCTCCATCCCCCATGGGAGGATCGGTGTTGGATGATCCCCAGTGACCCCCGTTGGGCAGAGCCCTGGTGATTCGTGGTCCTGGTGATCCGTGTTGGGAAGACACCTGGCTGGGGGGGCTCCACATCTTCCTGTCTCCCTGTGGGCACCTGGATGAATGCTGGGGCAGGAACGTCCATTGGGACCCAAACTGACATTGGGAACTCCTTAGGGAGAGTGGATTTGTTGACTTTCAACCCCAGAAAATCTCCTGTGTTCAATCCTATCTTCTGGTGGTGCCCTGCTGGGCAGGGTGGAGGAAGAACCCCCGGCCCGTGGCTGGAATTGATTGCAGCGGGCGCTGGAGAACAGCCATGAAACCAGAAACTCATCACGGCTCCTCTGACTAAACCCTACAGTCCTCACCCAGCCCCCAGCGTGGCCTTGAAAGACTCTTTATTGTAAATAACTCTGACTGCCCCACCTGGGAAAAATCACAAAACCCTCTGCTGCCTGGGCAAGGTATTAACTCTTTCAATGCCCAGAATAAAACTTTACAGATACTTTATTTTCGCTCCTAAATTGAAAAAAACAACAACAACAACAACAAAGACAAAATAGTAATACACACAGAAACAATATAAAAACACCAAAAGAAAACAAAAAGAAAAGTCAAATCCTAAATAAAGAAAGGAGAAAAGTAATGAACGAAAATTTCTCGTTTTTTAAACTATGGACAAAATACTTTTGTTTCCCTATAACACATACAAATATTATGAAGTGAATATGACTGTTTGTTGGAGGTTGGGTGTTCCCCTTTTTCTCTCTGTGGAATTTTCCCCATTGTTATGCTAAGAAGCTGTGGCTACCCCCTGGCTCAGACGGCTGGTTTTACCTCGAGGGGAGGGGGAGGGAAGAGGGGGAAACACCGCGATGTGCAGGCAGCAGGTAAAGGAGAGGTTTGGGAGTCGCTCTCTCTCTCTCGCTCGTGGAGTCGGAGGAAAGACGCCGGTGCTGCTGCGCCACCCCCTCGCCATCCCAGCGCCGGGAGCCGCGTTCTCTGCTGTGGGACACCGCACTGCTCCCTTTCCCGCTTTCGGTCTCCCAGCTCCGGGCACCCTGCTGGGCACCGTGACCGACACCGTGAGCAGAGAAGTCTCTGCCCATCCCTCTCCCACCCGGGACGAGGCCGCAGCCATTGCCCCGGTCCTCCCGCAGCTGCGGGGACGGGACCTGCCCACAGCCCCGGTAACTGCAGGGCAAGGAGAGGGTGTCTGCGGCCAAAAAAGGACTAGAACTGAGTTATTGTTCTGTTGGCTGTTAATTTCATAGCTGTTGGTTTTGTTTGTCTTGTTAGATATATTAGTAAAGAACTGTTATTCCTACCCCCCATATCTTTACCTGAGAGCCCCTTGATTTCAAAATTATAGTCAAGTGAAGGGAGGGGGGTTTATACTCTCCATTTCAAAGAGAGGCTACTGTCTCTTTTGGCAAATACCTGTCTTCCAAGCCAAGAGAGATTTGGGCCTGAGGGCTTTGAGAGGAGGGTGAAAAAGGAATAACAGCTCTCTTGAGTTACCTAAGGTTTGTGGTAGGTGACACCATGCTGTCCAGCTTACCCTGGTTTGGGCTCCATGTGGTCACTGCTATATCTCTCCCATTTGCAAGCCCTTTTTTGAACATGGGTCTTATCACTGAGGTTATTGTGGCTATTATCCAGTTCATTCTGTGGGTTGATCAGCAGAGAAATTAATGGATTTTTAACTTCCTCTGGAAGACAATCACATGGATTCAGAGCTATTGCACTCTAAGTGTGTAGTTTTGGGGTTTACTTCAATAATGGTACTTACTGTGAAGAAGTGTCAGCAGGGAAAATGTATTCCCAACCCATCACCCACTTTTTAAAGTCCTCTCCACCAGATTTGAAGGAGTTCAGATCCACTCTAAATGCTAATGATATCATACAGTGGTTGGTGTTGCTGATATGCCTGTTCTATTTAGCAGTCAGAGACAGGGGACATTGATTTGGATAACAACCCTGATACCTACCCCAGGAAATTGGGATGCTGCCCCAGAGCCTGACCCTGCCCCACAGCCCACTTCAGAAATGAAACACCCAGAGTAGGTAGGGGAAAGAGATGAGCCAGATTCTGAAGGAGTACCTTTCGCCAGCTGGTGAGAAACCCTCCCCCTGCCTTCAAGAGGGAGAGTCTGATGGTGCAGCAGTGGAACCCACAGACATTACATCTGTCCAGGTTCCAAATGTACCACAAGGGCACTCACAGACAGCAGCAGTCACCCCTGTGGAAACAAAGAAGTCTAAGATTTAAACAAAGCACCTAGTTAATAAGGATAAGAAAGGAGGGCCCGCACAACCAGCAGGGGAACCAGAGGTTGAGATCATCACCAAGTCCCTGTCGTAGAGAAGTCTCCATACTCTGCAAAAAGACATTGAGTGATGAGGCTGTGAGGCTTTTACCACCTGGTTACTGCAGGTGTGAGATCTTATGGGTACAGGTGTGCAACTGGATGGTCCTGAGGCAAGGAATTTGAGACTCTTGACCCAGGACTCAGGTGTGGACCAGGTATTTGTAAGGGAGCCAGGCCTCCTTTCCTTCTGGGAGTGGCTTTTAATGAGTGTGAGAGAGAGGTTTGTCCACAAAGAGAGAATGCAGGAGCACCACCATAGAATGTGCTGGAAGACCCTTGAGGAAGGGATCCAAGAGCTGAGAGAAGTGGCAGTGCTGGAGGTGCTCTTTGGGAGGGATGGACAGCATGACAATGACCCTGACAAGGTCAGGTGCACAGGGCAAATGTTGTGGAATCTGACAGACCTGGGGCCATCTCAATACACCACCTTCATTGCAACAATTAACGCTGATAATAACAGAGACAGTCGATTCTGTTGCTAACAAGCAACAAGCTTAGATATTTTGGGAGTATGATCAAGGCCCAATGCAGGCTCATGTCTCTGCTGTAATTGTGAGCCTCCAAGAGGAGATGAGGGAGATGAGGGAGGAGGTGAGGAAGAACAGTTCCCAAGCAACACCAGTGCTGTCATATCACGAGTTCCTGGAACACATTTTTCAAGCCCTTCCAGCTGTTTCTGTCTTGCATCACAAAATTTGACATGTGTTTTGACCTTTTAAAGGACTTGTTGCATGCATTAGCATCCAAGGGGTTGCTTTCATCGTGCCCCATCCATCCCACACGGCAGCTCTAGCCATGGCCTGGAGGAAGCAGGAGACAGCAAGGATCAGCTGGAAGGCGCTGGCCACGAATGTCCCTCCCGCAGGCCCCTGGAAGGTCTCTGTGCTCTGCCCACGCCGCCCCTCGTGCGCGCAGGGAGCAGAGCCCTCCCAGCCGGGGCAGGATTCCTAATGGTTGCTGGTGCTTTTTTCTAGGGAGACTTCCTGCTCAATGCAGGCTTCCCCTCAGGATGCCTGATGGTCTCTGGTGGTTTCAGTGGGGACAGCTCCTGCTCAATGCAGGCTTCCCCTTGGGATCCCTCATGGCAGCTGTTGCTAAGGTTGCTGCATGGTTGCAGGCCTGAGCTGTCGCCTGTCCCCAGCCACTGCCCACTGAGGGCCTGCTCTTCCAGCCTGCTGGGCATGGGGCTGGCTGCTTTGGAGTTGGGCTTCACCTTTTCCTTCTCCATGTGCAACTGTCTGGAGCACAGAGATCCCGGGAGCTGCTTCCTCCTGAGCCAGTGGCACTCCTGGCACTGGGCAGCGCAGGGCCCTGTGCCCCGTATATACCCCTGCAGGGCGGGGCTGTGCCATGTCACCAGGACAACAGAATGTCCAACAGCACCCAGGAACCCGATAGAACGGCCCTGTGTCACAAAGGGCCCAGCCCAGCAGCCCTTCAGCAGCCCAAGCCCCTGGAAGTGGCATGGAGCAGCAGCCAGACTGGAGGGCTTCGAGCCCCTTGTTCTGATCCACTGATGAAAATGATCAGAAATGGCTCTGCCTCAATTAGGGTGCAAATGAGACCATGTGCCAAAGTCAATAATGTGGGTTTTACTGAAGAGTAAATGAGAGGCAGAGAAAATGACAGAGAGAGAAAAACAGAAATGGAATAGAGGTGGGGGGAGAGAAAGAGAGTGAAAGAGCCAAATTAAGTAGAAAACCTCACCACTCTGTGGATCCCAATGGAATTCTGCTCTCTGATGGAGAGCATCCACAGATGTCTTGGAGATGGATCCCAGTGGCATACTGTGGATACTCTACATCTCCATTTTCTTGGTGCTGAGAGTCCCCCACAAACTTGTAGTTTAGGGGGTCCATACAGACTAATACATGATAAATGTATATTATAGTTAAAACTTTCACAAAATATTTAAGTAGAGGCTTTGTATTGTGCATTATAATATTAATATTTACAGAAATAAATGTAGTTGTGAAATAATAAATAATACTTTTATTTTTATAACTAACTGACAATATTTAGAATAACTCAAATATATTTGTGAAATGTCTATGTTGATTCAAAGTACTTATAATAAACTTAGAGTAGTGGAAATAGCTGAAACCGTCTGCATGTTCAGACATCATTGAAAGAGCCATGCAGATAACATTGAGAGAACAGATGTAAGGAGGACTCTGCTGCTGACTGTCAATAACTGTCACTGAAATTACCAAACAGGGGACCCTTGTGAGCAAGTGACACAGGACCCTCTAAACTGCACAGAAGGGGGGACAGGGGTCGAACCAAGCTAAAGAATTGCCAGATGTAAACGAATTCAAAGCAATGTTTGAATATGTATAATCCTTATAAATATGTATTTGACCAATGCAATGAAAAAGTTGTTATGGTTAACCAGTGTGCCTCTGGCTGTGGCTACGCACCCAGCACTGTTATTGTCCCTTTTATCTCTTATTAAACTTCTAAAAATTTTAAAGAGTGAGGCTGGTTCCTCACAAAACCCAAGGTGCTCACCACTTTCTTTCCCCCCCAGGCCAGGATCTGTCAATCCCAAACTTTGTTCAGATGTTGGAGGAGGAGGCTGCGAGGAAAAGGAAAATGCCCTGGGTAGGAGGCAGGTGAAGGGGCAGGTGCCCCTTTCCTCCTCTCCTCTGCTCCATCTCCCAGCCCAGCATCACCCCCGGCTGCAGGACAACCCCGCTGCCGACACCTCCTGCCAGGGACGGATTGGGGGGGATCTCCTTCCCCTTCCATCTGCAATGGAGGCAAATCCCATCCTCTCCTTGTCCACCTTCCTTCCTCTCCTCTTTCTGTCCTTCATCCATCCACGTTCCTTTCCCTTCTCCTTCTTCCCTTGCTCCTTCTTGTTCTTTACTCTCCTGCCTTTTCCTTTTCCCTTCTCTCTGTCCCTTTCCCTCCATGTCATTCCTCGCCCAGACATTGAGCTGCAGACAGAGACCAGGGACAACAAATCCCTGGCACAGAACCTTGTGGAAGAGGCCGTTTTGAGTGGCTTCGTGGCACTGAAATGCAACGGGAAGGAAAAGTCCCAGAGATCCCACACAAGGAGGGGCTGCAAACTGAGCCCAGGGAGCTGTGAGGAGGAAAGACCCTCCCTGTGCCAGGAAGGCAATGGGAGATCCGGCCAGATCTTGGAACTGGTGGAGAAGCCTCAGGCCAGGGAGAAGCCCTGGGTGCTTGGAATGTGGGAAGGCTTCAGGTGGAGCTCAGCCTATTCCTGCTGCCTCCAAACACAGCAGTTCCAGATGCAGAGATCCCCCCACAGCCCCTGGAGATCCATGGGGATGCAGAGATCCCCCCACAGCCCCTGGAGGAGCCACGCAGGAGCGCGGGGATCCCTGAGAGGAGGCTGTGACCCCGTAGGCAGAGGGGCCCCCGCTGGAGCAGCCTGTCCTTGAAGGACTGAGCCCGTGGCAGAGTGACCCACGCTGCAGCAGAGTGAAGGGGGCTGGTACCCATGGGATGGACTCAGGTTGGAGAAGTCCAGGAGAAGTCTCCTGTGGGAGAGACCCCAAGGTGCAGCAAGGGAACGACTCCTCTCCCTGAGCAGAGGGAGAAGCCACTGGGGATGAACTGACCATGGCCCCATTGAAGTGTGGAAAAACACTCAATAACCCACAAAATGAGTTATAAGAGTAGATGTGTATTTATTCAGCACTGAGGTGCATGGTGGATAGCTCTTCCAAAAACATGCACACCTTTGGCGACCTGGCCTCTCTTTTATTCTCTACAAACTAGGACTACACAATACACCTAATACATATGCATTGCCTATCCCAGCTTCACATTGAAATTAGTTTCACACCTCTTTTCGACTGAGCATTTGTAGCCGTGGAAAGGTGTTTTAACCCTTTAAGTGTGGTGTGTGATAATTGATAAAAGATTCGTGTTAATCACAAAAGCATTAGGGTTTGTACAAACCAGAATACTAAGCTCTGAAGTGAAGCATGGACACTAGATAAAGGAAATTATATGATAAAATCATTCTGTTTAAAATCACCTTGTTATGTTATATTATGTAGTATTATGTTACATTATAATATGTTACATTATATTTTCTAAATAACTTGTATCAGCTACCAGCTTGCAAAATCGGACTTCCCAAAAAGCCCATCCGGCCTTTGTCTGATCAATGCTGCCTATCTCAAGCACCAGACTCCCAGAACTTCTCTGGTGGTTATCTACAAGGACCAGATGGCTATCTGTGACTGATTATCACCCAAAAGCCTTGTGTAAGGATGTTTATTCAACCACCACTGCTTATGACAACAAAAAAACAAAAATTATTGATTACAACGAGAAACCACAGTATAAGAAGAGGCTGCAAACCAAGCTTCAGTGGAAGGTGGAGTGGGCGGTACCCCTCACATTCCCCAGCTCGCTGTTTCCCCTTTCTATATCAAATAAAGCAATCTAAATTTTGCTGAATATCGAGACTTTTGTCTCTCATTTATAACAATTTGGTGCCGATACCCGGGACGTCCTTGGAGCCCTGAGAGGCACTGCGATTTCGGGGAGGCGCCCCACTGCTGTGGCCCCGGTTCGTCAGTGATTCTCGGGACCCATCGACGTCCCGCACCATAGAGACTGAGCAAGGAAAATCTCCCCGGAAGACCGCGGCAAAATCACCTGTAATTCTCGTGCACGAAGAGCCAGACAGGAGCATCGGACTGTGAGTATCTGTGTGGTTTGGTGGGGATGACTGTGTGCTTGCCTGAATGAGACGTGGCCTTGGCTGCGAAGCGAGAGTGGAGTCCTTCTATCCGCGTTTCCAGCATCCCGCGAGGGACCTGGCCGGTGACCGGACGAAGCGAGTGAGCACAAAGGGAGAGACTGCTTTTCTTGTCCTAGCCCAGGTAGAGGCTGGGTCCTTCCCATCCTAGCCCAGGAAAAGGCAGGACCCAGGAAAAGCGGGGGGAAGGGAGAGGAAAATAAAAGCAGATTACAACACACCAGTCATGGAGGGAGAAGGGAAAAGCTGCTTTTCCCATCCCAGTCCAGGTAGAGGCGGGTTCCAGTCCATCCTGACCCAAGGAGAGGCAGGGGTTCGGGTGGAATGAGCCTGCATTGGGCCATTGATCGTACTCTCCTAATGTCTAAGTTTGTTGGTGACAGAACCCACTGTTTCTCGGCTGCTGTCAGCACTAACCATTGCAGTACAGGTGGTGTATTGAGATGGCCCCAGGTTTGCCATCTGCCCTGTGCACCTGACCTTGTCAGGGTCATTGTCATGCTGTCCATCCCTCCCAAAGAGCACCTCCAGCACTGCCACTTCTCTCAGCTGTTGGATCCCTTCCTCAAGGGTCTTCCAACACATTCTATGATGGTGCTCCTGCATTCTCTCTCTGTGGAGAAACTTCTCTATTACACTCATTAAAAGCCATTCCCAGAGGGAGAGGGGCCATGCTGGGCGCCAAAAATCTGTCCTGGTTTTAAAAAGGACAGGTGTGTGCTGGAGAAGAGCAGGGCCTTCCCTGGAAATTGAGCTAATAAATCCCTCCCTCTGAATTAGTATAATTTTGGAATTATGGGGATTTCAGGCAAAAATACGGGGATAGGAATAACAGTTCTTTACTAGTATGTGTATATATATATATATATATATATATATATATATATATATATAACAAGGCAAACAAAACAACAACAGCTAAGTAATTAACAGCAAATAGAAGACAGGAACCCAGAAACAGTTTTTCTGGTTGTGGACACCTTTCCCCTCTGCTGCAGTTACCGTCCCAGTTTGGCAGTCAGTGCCAGCCGGCTTCCGGTGGGCAGGGGCAGATGCAGTGATCCCGTGTGGCTGCAGGAGTGCTGGGTGTGATGGCGGATGTGTCCTGGGTGGGAAGGGCGGAGGAGACACTCTGCTCATGGATCTTTGGAGGCAGTGTCAGTCCCAGTGCTCCAATAGGTTGTGTGGAGGTGGCAGGCTGAAGTGGGAGAGCGTCCAAGCAGGAGGGTGCAGGGTCCCACAGCCGAGGAAAGGCAGCTCCCGGCGTTGGGATGGCAGGGCGAGGTTTTCCAGTGGCCGTCCTTCTCCGAGCCAAACGAGCGAGAGAGCGAGGAGCTGCACACACCTCTCCATTACCTGCCCCTGATCTCGCAGTGTTCTCCCTCTTCCCTCCCCATCCCCCCTGCCCTACGAGGGAAACTCCAAAAAGGGTCAGGGAGTCTCCCCTATCACTAGCCATCTTAGCATGTCAATGGGAAAAAATTCCAGACAGCGAGGCGAGGGAAAAAAAAGAAAATAAAAACAACCCCCAAGAGAAACTTAACCCAAACTTTACTGAAACAAGCCCGCATTGGCTGCCTGTCACTGCGGTGTCGCTGTTGCCGTGTCCCTTTACCCAGTCAGCTCTCTGATCATGTGGTGTCCACGCATCTCCCCAGCCCATCACTGCCTCACACACGAGGTGACCACCAAGCCACTCTCCGGCCATCTGACCCGCAGCTGAGCCCTTCCCAGAGTGCCCGCACCCGCAGGGAGCGCAGGGCTGGATTTGGCCGCCAGAGAGTTGGTGACCCTCGTGAGATCCTCGGTGCATTTAGTTCCTACAGGAGTGTGGGCACCGCTGGGAAATGATCTGCATGCCTTGTTAATTGGATGTTCTTCCACCGCTAGCCTGGGGCAGGATCTCTCCCGGTCCTCCTCTCAACTCCCGGGCCTCTCCTCAGCCAATGAGAGAAGGCACCAAAATAATTGAGCCAATCAGAGCGCGCGGCGCTGATGACTCCTCAGGCAGTCCCAGAGCGCCCAGAGCTCCTCACCTGGACTCCACCCGCGCCCCGCCCCCAGTGCCTCTTGCTAGGAGAATTTGGGGAGGGGGGTATCGCGTTTTATCTTCTTTTTTGTTGTTCCAGAGTCAGGATTAAATGCTCGAGAGACGGAATTTCGTGTTCGGACTCAGATATTTATTAATTCTTATCTATATTACAGTGAGTTCTACAGCACTTCTAGCTAACAGGCTAAAAATGGACACGTATCTCTCTCTCTCTACAAGGCCTTTTAAGGGCCAATCTGTCCAATTAAGAACACACAGCTAAATTCTTTTTTACTTTTAACCCAACAACCAATCAGCTGTGACCTGCAATGTGGATTTTTCTATCCAATTACAAAAGTACCAGCAAGACCCGTGAAGAAGGTGAAAAAGAAAGAAAACTCCACCCTAAAACCTCCATCTTGTTTTATATGTATTAATATAGTCTAAAACCACAAATTCTAAATTTTCCACCATGGGACATTGCACACTCCTATTCAAACTACACACCAGTGATCCCAGTTCTATCACTCAATTCTGGAAAGCTTCTTCCTGGCCTCTGGAAAAAAGCAGTGTTTTCCTGGAGGTCAATGCCTGTCAGCAGAGAAAGCCCAAACCCCTCAGTTTCCAGGGTTCCAACAGGGGGAGGTGTCAGACCCTGCCCGGCGCTGGCCATGGGGCGTGTGGCGGGGGCCCGGAGCTCTTGGCTACTGTGGGCTTCTATGGGGCTGCTGGGGGGACACCCCCGGACCTGTGTCCTGCACACACAGCGCTGTTCCAGGAGATGGTTTAGTCCGAGCGTCACTTCATTCACGGCACCGACCGGCTGAGGTTCGTGGAGAGGAACATCTCCAAGCGGGAGCAGTTCCTGCACTTGGGCAGCGATGTGGGGCTGCACGTGGGGACACCTCCTTTGGGGACAAGGCTGCCAGGCACTGGAACAGCGACCCGCAATGGATGGAGTACAGACGGGCTGCGGTGGACAGGCACTGTCGGCACAACTACGAGTTGTCCAGCCCGTTCCTCGTGGAGCGCAGAGGTGAGCGTGGGGCAGAGCGTGTCCCCTCGGGCCCTGCCCTGGGAATGACCCTGGAGCCCCTCAAAACCTCCCTGGGAATCACCCGAGACACGTCAGCCCTTCTTGTGCCCATCCCCGGGGCCTCCTGCCCCTCACCCCAAGTGACTCCAGTGTCTCTCCCAGTCCATCCCAGTCTCTCCCAGTGTCCTCACAGTCCCTCCCAGTGTCACCAGAGTCCTTCCCAATTCCACTCAGTCCACAGACATTCCACCCACAGTCCACTCCCAGTCCTTCTAACTCCACTCCCAAACCTCCATCCTCTCTCCCAGTGCCCTCCCAGTGCCCCTTCAAATCTCTCCCTTCTCCGCCAATGACCCCCCAGTTCCTCCCAGTCCTTTCCAAGTCCTTTTCAGTTCAATCCCAAACCTCCACCCTCTCTCCCATTGCCCCAGTCCAATCCACTCTCTCCCAGTGTTCCCCCACTCTCTCCAATTTCATTCCCAGTCCCTCTCAGTGCCACACCAGCCCTCTCCTGTTGGAGTCCTGTTCCTGGTGGCCACCACATGCCCTGAGAGCTCCTGCTGGCCCTGGAACCACCTCACCCGGATCTCAGCAGGGTAGAAATCCTTGGAGCAGAGCAGGCATCTTGGGCCGGGCTGGGAGCTCAAGGGCCACAGTGAGATGGACACACTGGGGGGCACTGGGAGAGAGTGGGGACACACTGGAGTCAGCTGGGGGAACAGGGAGGGATTTGAGTGAGCCTGGAGGGGATGGAAAAGGACCAGGAACTGGAAAGCAACGGTTGGAATTAGGTTGGCTGTGATGGGAAGAGACTTGGAGCAGTTGTGGTGAGTCCTGGTGAGACTGGGTAGGCACTGGGAGAGGGTTTGGGGGTCCTGAGGTGGTGGGGGGCAACTGAGAGGGGGTTATGGGATCGTGAGAGGGACAGGAGGAGCGTTGGTGGGTCCTGGGGAGGCCGGGAAGAGATTGGGAGGAGGATTCAAGGAGTCCTGGGTGGGCTAGAGGTGACTGGGAGGGTGATTGGAGTAGCTTGGGGTGTCTGTGAGAGATTTTGGGAGGTCTTGACGCCTGTGGACCCCCAGAGATGCCGCCAGACACCGCCCGCAGCAAGGTGCTGATGGGGATCGGGGGTTCCCTGTTGGGTTTCGTCTTCCTGGAGCTGGGGCTCGGCTTCTACCTGTGCGAGAAGGGTGAGGGGAGGGTCCCGGGGGTCGTGTTCCGACCCCGGAGCGTGCGCGCTCCCCATGGGGGCCCCAGTCAGGTGCTGCCCCCTTTTCTCTGCCCACAGAGCTCCTGACCCAGCAGCTGCTGCAGCCCCTCCCCATGGCCTCGGGTGCGGCCGGGACCCCCCCGCTCCGTCCCCACGCTGATTTTGGGGGGGTCGTGTGTTCCCCCCAGCCCTGCTGTCACTCTGCCCCAGTTTGGCTGCTCCCAGTGCTCCCAATAAAGCTTCCCAGCTCGCTCCGGTGACGTTTAGTGTGGGGAGGGACAGGGGAGAAATTGGGGGGACCCCGCGGGGGGATCGTGACTGGGCGAGGAGGGTGGGGTCCAGGTGGGGAACACTGGGTGCTGCGGGTCTGCCCGGCAACCGGTGAGTCATCACAGCTCCTCTCTCTGATTGGCTGAATCTTCTTCATCGCATTCTCTGATTGGCTGAGAACAGGCCCGGGAGTGAGAGAAGGAACAGGAGAGATCCCGCCCCGAGCACCGGCACGGGAACAACAGAGCCAGCCTGGGCACAGCGAGGGAATTTATTACCAACCAAATCACAGCGGCACAAGGAGAAGGGAAAGAAATCTCTCCAGCCCCTTCCCCCCACCCAACGGGGATCACCAGGACCACGGATCACCAGGGCTCTGCCCAACGGGGGTCACTGGGGATCATCCAACACCGATCCTCCCATGGGGGATGGAGCTGGAGCAGAGCATGAAGGTCTTCCCACGCTCGGGGCATTCCTAGGGCCTCTCCCCAGCGTGAATCTTGAGGTTCTTCATGCTGTGGGGGCTCTTGCTGAATCTCTTCCCTCCTTCCATGCACCAGCAGGGATATTTCTTAGTTTGGATCTCCTGGTGCTGGATCAAGTGGGAGCTCAGGGTGGAGCTCATTCCATGTTCTAAGCTCTTGTAGGGTGTCACAGTTTGAGTTGTGATTTTTAAGAGGACACTCTGGAGTGAGTGTCATCTCCTCTACAGGGTTTCAATAACCCTTTCCACAAATACGAAATTAATATTAATAGATGAAAGTGGAAAAAACTCCAACACTTTATTAACAAGCAGTAAGCCCACAAGGCAAGGAAAAAAATGTAAATAATTGCTAGATATTAAATTGTCAGATCTTATCCCACACAAACACCTGGGACAAAAGACCCAAAATGCCAGAGAAATCCCCGCTCACAACACACGGTACAGCCGCCGACTTCTTCCCCAGGGGAAAAGCCAACCAGGGGCTGTCCCGAAGGAGATGAAAGCCCGGGGCTCGCCTGCCCTTGAACTCCTCCCCAGCCGGGCTCCGCGGGCACGGTCCCGGCAGGCGAAGCAGCGGGGCTGAAGCCTCGGGCTGTTTTCTCTCCCGGCTCGGCCCGGCTCGCAGCGGCTTTGGGCTGCAGCGGCGCCGCTCCGCTCCTGCCGGCGCGGAGCCCCCGGGCTGCGACACAGCAGCTGCTCAGTTCGCCTCCAGGCACGGCAAGGCTGCCCCTGCAGCCTCTCCGAGCCAAGAAAAGGGGAAAAATCCTTTGTTTGTTTGGGGCAAAAACGCTTCTCAGCCAAACAGAAACCCACGGTGCACAGAGAGAGCTGCGGAAAACCCGAGCAGCGAGGCTTCAAAACGCCCGCGGAATGAACAAGGAGCCTCTCCCCGCCCCGGCCCCGCACACATCCCCTCCCGGGCTGCCGGGGTTTAGATACAATAACCATTCTTTGGGCACAAAGCAGAGGATCATGGAATTACCATCACAGTAACTCACTGCAAGAGAACCGTGTATACAATAATCACATGTAAATATCTATCTATAAAAGCATGTACTGCACTCTGGATACAGCAATGTGCTCTAGGACAGGAGTGGAGAGGATGAACGGACACCAGGGGAGATGGGGAATGTACGGACAGAGCAAACCCTCCAAGGTCTTTAACCTCATTCCCAGCTTTTCCGTGTTTCAAGGGCCTTGAATGCTGGATTTCAATGAACTGAGACGTCATTGTGAAAAGCAGAGCAGTCTGGAACCAGACACTGCTGCTGGAGTCAAAGTCAGGACTTGTCACATCTCAGAGTTCAAAATATATTGAATAAAAAACTCCATTACCACAACCTTTCCCAGCCCATCCCTCCTCACACATAACAAAATACAATGGAATTCTTTCTAAAGGGTAAAAAATAAAGTAAAATGAACATTGAAAAAGATAGAAAGTCATGCTGAGAAATACAACATGAGGTGTGTTTAAAAAAGCCGGCTGTGATTTCTCAGGTATTGGGCTCAGTGTCAGCTCCGAGCCGGGCTCTGTCTCCCAGGTGCCCAAGTGCTCGGGCCAGCTCTGAGCAGCCTCTCCCGGCTCTCCAGCCCGGCTTTGCCCCGGCTCTGCCCCGGGCAGGCACTCGGTGTTTCCGTGGTGCCCCTGCCCCGCTCAGCTCCCCGTGCCCTGCAAAGGCGCCGAGGCTGCGCTCGGTGCCCCTGGGTGTCACTGAGCGAGGCACTGACGAGCCCCGGTGCCCGGGCACAGCCCTGAGGGACACCCCTCGTCCCCGGCCTCCCGCGGGACACGGAGCCACTGCCCACAAGGCCCTGGCACGTCCGGCCCGGCCAATTCCTCCTGCCCCGGCCAGCCCGGGCTGCAGCCCCAGGGCTCTGCAGGCCGGGGCTGGGGCTGCCGGCTCCCACCGTGGCCAAAGCCTCCCAGGGCTCTGGCCACGCCAGGGGCTACAAGGCCACGAGGCCGGGGCTGCTCCGGGCGGCTTCCAGGCTGTCCCTCTGCTCTTGGGTGCCGGGGGTGGCCCTTTGTGACACGGGCGTGTGTCAGGGCCCTCGGTGATGCGGGACATTGTGGTGCTGTCATGAATGAGAGCGTTTGAGATCGCTTAAAAAACGGTGACAAATGCATGAACAAAAGTCAGATTTAATACTGAGTGACAAAATACAACAAGTTTAATGGCAAGATTTACTCTACTGCCTACAGAACAGCTGAGGCACAACAAGGGAAAACAAGCAACAACAAAACCAAACAAAATCCAGGCAACCAAAACAGAAATGAACTGAGAACTCTCTAGGGGAGTGTGGGTGGGTGTGTGCTGTGTTTAGGTGCATGGAACAAAAGAGAGTGCAGGCAAGGATTAAAAGGAACAGCCTAAAAACTAATCTACACTAAGCAGCACTTTAACTTCTCTCTTAATTTGTCACTTAACTTATACCTTAGCCCCAGCAATCCAACAGAGGTACAACAATGAACTAATACCTGACTTAGCTTATAACTTAACATTAACAATTCAACAAAGCACTAACACTTAACAGCATTTAACCTAACTTATAGCTATAACTTCCATGTTGTACTTAGTAATTTAATGGAAGAACAACACTTAGCTTATGACTTACATTTAAAAACTTAGCAAAACATTTAACACTTACAGCATTAAAGTAAGTTCATAACTATAACTAAACCTTGCTTACCGGCCTAACTTAGATATCCAAGGTACTTCCACATCTAGGAAAGCTGTATTTCTTCCAGATTTGCTATAGCATATGTTCAGGGGCACACACACAGACAGGAACAGTCAGTGCAAACAATTCCCCCCAGAGCTCAGTGAAATCCTCCCTTCAGATGTTTTTGCATCTCCCACTGGCCGAAGGATGGGGCCTTGAGCAGTGAGGGTATGGGCCCAGGACACGTCGTGTTTCAGCGATCCTCCAGGCACAGCAAAGCCGAGGGTTTGCTGGCTCTGAGAGGCCCCTCAGAGGGAGACTGCTGGTCACAGCCCACGGTGGCCCAGGAGAGCTCAAAGGTCTCCTTTTGGATTTCTGCTGGCAGGGTCACAAGAGAGTGGGCTCCAGTCATAACCATGTTTCATCCCAGCCTCAGTCTGGGTGGGCACTTTCTCTAGGAGTGGGGGAATGCTTCACCACACTGGGATCCCAGGGGTGCCCATGGCCTGGGTGATGCTGGCTTGATGCCAGGCACCCACCAAAGCCACTCTGTCCCTGCCCCTCCAGCTGCAAAGGAAGATAGAGTTTAACCAGGAGCTCCAGGATCAGATTAAGACAGGATAAGCAAAGACACCAAAGAGCAAAATGGGCAACACAGACATAGCGTGGGCACAGCGAGGGAATTTATTCCCAATCAAATCATAGCAACAGAAGGAAAAGAGAGAGAAATCTCTCCAACAACATCCTCTCACACAATGGGGATCATCAGGACCACGGACCACCAGGGCTCTGCCCAACGGGGGATGGAGCTGGAGCAGAGCACGAAGCTCTTCCCACACTCGGGACACTCACAGGGCTTCCCTCAGTGGTGACTCCGTTGGTGTCGGGTCAAGGTTGAGCTCTGTGAGAAGCTCTTCCCACACTCAGGACACTCGTAGGGCCTCTCCCCAGTGTGGATGCGCCGGTGCCTGATGAAGGTGGAGTTGAGATTGAATCTCTTCCCGCAGTCGGGGCAGCGGAAGGGCCTCTCCTCTGTGTGAATCCGCTCATGGACAAGGAGATTGGAGCTGGTCTGAAACCTCTTCCCACACTTGGGACACTCGTAGGGCCTCTCCCCGGTGTGGATGCGCTGGTGTTTTCTCAGGTCAGAGCTCCACCCAAAGCTCTTCCCACATTCCAAGCAGGTATAGGGCCGTTCCCTTGTGTGGATCACCTGGTGCTCCATGAGGTGAGAAATCGTTGTGAAGCTCTTCCCACATTTCCCACACTCGTAGGGCTTTTCCCCAGTGTGGATCCTTTGGTGCCGGATCAGATGGGACCTGTCTCTGAAGCTCTTCCCACATTGTCCACACTCATAGGGCTTCTCCCCAGTGTGGACCACCTGGTGTCGGATCAGATGGGAGCTCCACCTGAAACCCTTCCCACATTCCAAGCACTTGTGGGGCTTCTCCCCTCCAGGAGGCTTCTCCACCACCTCTGAGCTCTGCCTGGATCTCCGGCCGCCTTCCCGGCTCAGGGAGGGTCTTTCCTCCTCGCAGCTCCCTGGGCTGGATTTGCAGCCCCTCCTCCTGAGAGATCTCTGGAGCTTTTCTGCCTCCTCCATCTGCGCACACCTGGGGAATGAAAATTCCTGGTTTAGGGGGAAATAACAAGAAGAGAGCTCCATAAACTGTGTGCTCCTCCTTGACCAAGTTCATCACTGGAAGTCATTGAGCATCTTGTGTCTGTAATAACCTCCCAAACACCAAGATTCCCATCCAAAATCCTCCAAACTTTAACACACGGATCAAAAACTCCCCAAATATCAAGATTCAGCCAAAATACCCTCCAAAATTGTGCTGGTTTGAAAGCAAAACCCGTGAGAGACTCCAAGTCAGAAATACAATTTTATAGGAAAAAAGAGAAGAGAATTAAAATACATGCAACAGTAGAAAAGAAAACAACTGACAGAATCAGAATACAACCTGACTCCCCACTAGTTAGGGTGGTGGTAGCAGTCCTGATGAAGTGGTCTTCTTGAAGCAGTGATGCTGTAGAAAGGTCTGGTAGCTCTTGTCCTCTGGAAACCAGTGAGTAAGGGCTGCGTTGGTGTTCCAAATCTCAGATTTTATCTAGGTAGGAAAGGCTTGGCTCCTCCCCCTGGCTGGAGCATCTCCCAATGGGATGATGGAATTTTATCAGTCATGCAGTGGCACTCAATGGCCCATTAACAGAAGATATCTACCTGGAGGAAGGATGGGTTGTGGAAAAGATAAAGAACACTGCCCCACCTGGTTTTAACAGATGGCCCATTAGCAGAGGATATCTCCCACAGAGATAAGGATCACTGCTCCACCTGATTTTTCCACCACTCTTTGTTCTTTTGTTTCTGCCCAGGAGCTCTGACTGGTTACTTCATGTTTGCTGCTGATCTCCTCTCCCTTTTGAAGATGAAAATGGTAAAAGTGTCTTTGACCTGCCTTGCTGGATATTGTGAAGAGGAACAGTCATCTACTGCAAGTGGAGCAGAGTTCTGTGAGTGCTGTATCAAACCAGACCTCGTCAGACCTGCCAGAACAACTGGTCCATGCTGCCCTTCACTGCTCTGCCTGTTCCACACTGTTTTATGCCAGAGTAATTTAACTGCTGTTAATTGGGTGTGTGTTTCACTCGAGCCAGTCCAGCAGAACCAGCAGAAAGCAGCCCCAGAATGAATGGGGCTCTGCAGAGGAGCCCCAGACTATTCATCAGCCTGCCTGCAGAACTGGCTCCAACTCTGAACCCTTGTGACCACACTCTGAAGAAGACACACTTCTGATATTTATGAGGCACTTATGACTGAGGCACGTGCTTGTGCAGGTAAGAATCCCAAAGTTCTTTCTTACTTCAGCAAAAACCCTGCAGCAGTGCATACCCAGCATCTGCTATCAGCACATCCTGGCTGCACGTGCAGGAGAAGCAGCAGCAGCATTGTACACGTGGGTTTGTTAAGCTGAACTCCCCTACACTTTGAACAGTGCTCACCACAAATATATTTAATGGCACACCGATGCCATACATTTCTCCTAAAAGCCTCCCTTGTAACTAAACTTTGCTGGAAAGTTAATACCGAGGATGAACGAGCAACTTCGGTCTCAGTCCGGAGGTGGAGGTGTTCTAAACACTGACTTTCCGAGAGCAGCATCTCTCCTGAAGCGCTCGGGGCCACCCGAGCCCCCGCCGGGAGCGCGGTGCAGAAGCCGGCCCGGACTCAGCCGCAGCGCCGGGCACCGCGCATCGCTGCTCTGCAGGGCGGCCCGCACGTCCTCCAGCAGCTGCCGCAGGCTGCCCTTCTCCTGCTGCAGCTCGGCCATGCGCTCCTCGGCCCGCTCCAGCGCCACCATCTCCTCGCAGCGCTCTCGGGAGCAGGGCCCCGGCGGCCGCCGCTCGGGCTCGGCGGGGGCTGCGCGGGCGGATTTGGCTCTTCTGTGTTCAATCCTCTCTTCTGGTGGTGCCCTGCTGGGCAGGGTGGAGGAAGAACCCCCGGCCCGTGGCTGGAATTGAGTGCAGCGGGTGCTGGAGAACAGCCATGAAACCAGAAACTCATCACGACTCCTCTGACTAAACCCTACAGTCCTCACCCAGCCCCCAGCGTGGCCTTGAAAGACTCTTTATTGTAAATAACTCCGACTGCCCCACCTGGAAAAAATCACAAAACCCTCTGCTGCCCTCTGGGCAAGGTATTAACTCTTTCAATGCCCAGAATGAAGCTTCACAGATGCTTTATTCTGTCTCTCCTTAAAAAAAAAACCACACAAAACCGAAACACAGAAACAATATACAAACATCAAAATCAAACAAAAAGAAATGTCAAATCCCAAAGAACTATAATTTCTCTTTTTTAGGATATGGCGAAAAACCTCTTGTTTCGTCTATAACACATAAAAATATTATGAACTGAATATGACTGTTCTAACTGTCAATATAATCAAAGGCAGTAATATTAAAGTAAACCCATGTTAAAATTTCTGTAATCTCCCAAGTTTAAATAATCAAAATCTCCCTTGTGTTCCCAAGAAAAAAAAAACCAAAAAAAACCACCTCTCTTCTCAAAAATAAAGTAAGCTTTTGTTTAAACTGTTATAATCCTTAAAGACTGCGTCATAAATCAATATAGTCCTTAATAAAACTTGTCAGAAAAACTGTTAGTCTGAATAAAGGGTTTTTAGATAGTAATCAGATTTCCATTCTCTTAATCACTGTAACATCCAAACCACAAGAAAACTGTTTGTTATGAAGAAATCTCCATAGACTGAAAAAAGTCTCCTCTTTGAAGTAAATTAATAAAAAACTATTTTAAAGATGGCAAACGACCTGAATTGCTTTTGTATGTTTTCAGTATTAAAAATAATTGTGTGGAAGAAAAAAAAGTTGTCTAAAGTTTTATTCTAAGTTATTATTTCTTATAGTATCCAGCAATAAAATTTCTCTTTCTACCATTTAATGTTAAACCTGTTTTTCGTCTACTTCTTAATCCTCTCTCACCACAAAAAAAAGTTTCAAATTAATAAACCAAAACCACTACATCAAACCTCAGTGATTCCAGGATTTTCATTTCCTATTACCTGCACTAGGAGACCCTGGCGGAGGTTCTGGGGCAGCTGCTCAAGGACCCCCTACCCTGGAGCCCCAGCCGGGCATTGGGCTCCTGGAAGGGAATGAACGTCCTTGTCCCCAGCAGGACAGATTTCTTATTTCTTGCAGGTGCAAATGGTTCTCTTACCAGAATAGTTGTTGTGTTAATTGTTTTCATGCTGAAGATTGTTTTCACCTGGGAACAAGCAAGTTACTTAGCTGCACATAGAAGAAGTGAGAGGCTAGCTATTAATTTAGCAGAGAGCAACACCTGATTTTATGAAGCCTTTCTTTTATAATTTTTCTACCTGACTGCAACATCTCACCCTTTTTCATTAATTCAAAGAAGGTTCATATGTTCTGATGATAAAATAGCTCTCTCTTGTGAGGGTGTTATCTCATTAAGGTTATCACTGGTTATCTGTTAGATATGGGATAAGATACATAAAAGACCGATTACAATCAACAAAACTTAGCAAATTCTATCATTTCACTGACACAGGGTTTCACAGCATGAGAAAACAAAAGAATAATGTCCAATATCTCCTAGGGGAATGGGAATGGGACCATTGTTTTAAAGTCCAAATAGTCAATTAGCTGGAAATGTTGATCTTTGACATCACTGAATGTGCTCTTGGATCCTGGAACAGGGAATAACTGAAGAAGGTTAGTAGGAACACTATACAATGATAATGACACAAGGCTTTTGTTGGCAATTTGCCTGTAAATTTCCAGACACAGCCATGTCTTGGCAGTCCTACTTCTGGTTTTGTTCTGGCCACGAAGGCTGCATGGTGATTAGGTTCTTTTTCTTCTCCCTGGGCTTCATTTTCTTGGAGGCAATTGATGTTTGGCTGAATGAACAGGTGACTACTTTGAACTTGTTGATGATAAAAACACATGCATACCTTCTCCATAAGTTAATGAATTAATTAGACTTTGTCATTGTACCTTCAATTGAAGAGCCTTATATAAAAATATTTTACTTTTTTTTTTTGTATAATTATTGCAAAAAAATTTTTATAACTATATAAATATTTAGGAGCTAATTCTCCCTTCCTTTTTTAAAAAACAGCATGCATGATTCTTGCCATGAACATGAAGGGAAGTTCAAAACAAAACAATACATGTAGTAAAACCAAGAACTTAAAGTAATTGGGAATAATTCTGCTACAACAATCCAAAACATTTCTGATAACAGATATAAATAATAACACTTGTGAAATTAGATGATTAACAAGCATTAAAACATGGTACCATCATCCCAGTATCTGCAACAGCTGATAAACCTCAAATCAGTGAAGAATTGGATAAGCGTCTGTTGGGGGTTGGTTTTTCCTTTCCTCTCTGCCTGTGGAATTTTTTTCCCATTGACATGCTAAGAAGCACTGATGGTTAGGTCCTAGCACCAGGGAGAGCCTCCCTGGTTTTTTGGGAATTTCTCCCGGAGGGCGGGGGGAGGGAAAGGGGGAACACGGTGAGATTGGAAGCAGGTAAAGGAGGGTGGGGGGCAGTTGCTGGCTCTCGCTCGCTTTTGGCTCTCGGAGCAGAAAGGTCATTGCTACCCCCCCACCATCCAAACGCCGGGAGCTGCCTCTCTGTTTTGGACCCAGCACCCCTGCTTGGACGCCCTCCTGCTTCAGCTTGCTGTTTTCCCAGCATCCTGCCTCTCCTCCATCCCTTCCCATCTGGGACACAGCTGCCATCACCCCCAGCCCCTGCAGGTGCCGGGATCGTCACATCTGCCCCGTCCACCGGGAATCTGCCAGCGCTCACTGCCAGCGGTGACGGTGACTGCAGCACAGGGGAAAAGTGCCTGAGGCCCAGAAGGACTGGAACTGGGTTCCTGTTCTGCTTCTTGTTAATTCCAGAGTTGTTCTTCTGTTTGCCTTCTTAGATATACTAGTAAAGAACTGTCATTCCTGTCCCCAAAACTTTGCCTGAGAGCCCCTTAATTTCAAAATTATACTCATTCAGAGGGAGGGATTTGCTTCCTCCATTTCAAGGGAAGGCCCTCTTTTCCCTAGCACACACCTGTCTTTTATTCAAACCAGGGCAGATTTTGGCACCCAACGGTAGAACCTGTGGGCATTGAGTGGAAAAGCTGGAAAAGCAATAACAGTTCTTGAGTGACCTGATTTTGTGTTTTAGGTGGCACCATGTTGTCCAGCTTACCCTGGTTTGGGCTGCACGTGGTCACTGCTACATCTCTCCCATTTGCAGGCCCTTATTTGAACATGGGTCCTATCACTAAGGCTACTGTGACTATTATCCAGTTCATTTTGTGGTTGATAAGGTGAGGAATTCATGGGTTTTTAACTTCCTCTGGAAGATGGCAACGTGGGTTCAGAGCTATTGCACTCTAACTGTGTGTTTTTGGGGTTACTTCAATAATGGTACTTACTGTGAGGAAGTAACAGAAGGGGAAATTTTCTCCCTTCCCTTCATCCAGTCCACCGTTTAGGTCCACCCCACCAGTTTTCAAAGGCTTCAAATCTTCTCTAAATGCTAATGCATTTACAGTGGCTGGTGTTGCTGATATGCCTGTTAAACCTGTTCTATTTAACATTCAGAGATAAGGGGAGATTGATTTGGATAACAACCCTGATACCTACCCCAGGAAATTGGGATGCTGCTGCAGAGCCTGACCCTGCCCCACAGCCCACTTCAGAAATGAAACACCCGGATTGGGTGGGTGTTTTAGTGAAGGAGATGTGTGAGATGGGCCAGATGCTGAAGGAGTACCTTTCCCCAGCTGGTGAGAAACTCCCCCTGCCTTAAAGAGGGAGAGTCTGATGGTGCAGCAGTGGAACCCACAGACATTACATCTGTTCAGGTTCCAGCTGAACTGCAAGGGCACTCACAGAGAGCAATAGTCACCCCTGTGGAAACAAAGAAGTCTAAGATGAAAACAAGGCACCTAGAAAATAAGGATAAGAAAGGAGGGCCCTCACAACCAGCAGGGGAGCCAGAGGTTGAGATCATCCCCAAGTCCCTGTCGTACAAAAGTCTCCATACTCTGCAAAAAGACATTGAGTGACGAGGCCCTGAAGCTTTTACCACCTGGTTACTGCAGGTGTGAGACCTTATGGGTACAGGTGTGCAACTGGATGGTCCTGAGGCAAGGAATTTGGGACCCTTGACCCAGGACTCAGGTGTGGACCAGGTATTTGTAAGGGAGCCAGGCCTCCTTTCCCTCTGGGAGTGCCTTTTAATGAGTGTGAGAGAGAGGTTTGTCCACAGAGAGAGAATGCAGGAGCACCACCATAGAAGGTGTTGGAAGACCCTTGAGGAAGGGATCCAAGAGCTGAGAGAAGTGGCAGTGCTGGAGGTGCTCTTTGGGAGGGATGGACAGCATGACAATGACCCTGACAAGGTCAGGTGCACAGGGCAGATGTTGTGCAATCTGGCAAACCCGGGGCCATCTCAATACACCACCTTCATTGCAACAATTAATGCTGATAATAACAGAGACAGTGGGTTCTGTTGCCAACAAGCAACAAGCTTAGAAATTTTGAGAGTATGATCAATGGCCCAGTGCAGGCTCATGTCTCTGCTGTAATTGTGAGCCTCCAAGAGGAGATGAGGGAGATGAGGGAGGAGGTGAGGAAGAACAGTTCCCAAGCAACACCAGTGCTGTCATATCACGAGTTCCTGGAACACATTTTTTAAGCCCTTCCAGCTGTTTCTGTCTTGCATCACAAAATTTGACATGTGTTTTGACCTTTTAAAGGACTTGTTGCATGCATTAACATCCAAGGGGTTGCTTTCATCGTGCCCCATCCATCCCACACGGCAGCTCTTGCCATAGCCTGGAGGAAGCAGGAGACAGCAAGGATCAGCTGGAAAGTGCTGGCCACGAATGTCCCTCCCGCAGGCCCCTGGAATGTCTCTGTGCTCTGCCCACGCCGCCCCTCGTGCGCGCAGGGAGCAGAGCCCTCCCAGCCGGGGCAGGATTCCTAATGGTTGCTGGTGTTTTTTTCTAGGGAGACTTCCTGCCCAATGCAGGCTTCCCCTCAGGATGCCTGATGGTCTCTGGTGGTTTCAGTGGGGACAGCTCCTGCTCAATGCAGGCTTCCCCTTGGGATCCCTCATGGCAGCTGTTGCTGAGGTTGCTGCATGGTTGCAGGCTTGAGCTGTCGCCTGTCCCCAGCCACTGCCCGCTGAGGGCCTGCTCTTCCAGCCTGCTGGGCATGGGGCTGGCTGCTTTGGCGTTGGGCTTCACCTTTTCCTTCTCCATGTGCAACTGCCTGGAGCACAGAGATCCCAGGAGCTGCTTCCTCCTGAGCCAGTGGCACTCCTGGCCCTGGGCAGCGCAGGGCCCTGTGCCCCGTATATACCCCTGCAGGGCGGGACTGTGCCATGTCACCAGGACAACAGAATGGCCAACAGCACCCAGGAACCCGATAGAACGGCCCTGTGTCACAAAGGGCCCAGCCCAGCAGCCCTTCAGCAGCCCAAGCCCCTGGAAGTGGCATGGAGCAGCAGCCAGACTGGAGGGCTTCGAGCCCCTTGTTCTGATCCACTGATGAAAATGATCAGAAATGGCTCTGCCTCAATTAGGGTGCAAATGAGGGCATGTGCCAAAGTCAATAGTATGGATTTTATTGTAGAGTAAACAAGTGGCAGAGAGAATGAAAAAAAAAGAGAAAAATAGAAATGGAATAGGGGTTGGGGAGAGAAAGAGAGTGACAGATCCAGATTAAGTAGAAAACCTCACCACTCTGTGGATCCCAATGGAATTCTGCTCTCTGATGGAGGGCATCCACAGATCTCTTGGAGATGGATCCCAGTGGCATACTGTGGATGCTCTACATCTCCATTTTCTTGGTGCTGAGAGTCCCTCACAAACTCGGAGTTTAGGGGGTCGATACACACTAATCCATGATAAATGTGAGAGGAATGTTGAATTTGTCTTTACAAATGAGCTGTGGATCAGCCTATAGATAAGGCTAGCACTGAGATAAAAGAAACAATGGGATGGATTCCACTGATTGATGAATGGAAAAAGATATTTGCCTTTACAAACAAACTGTAGGGCTGCTGATAAATGAAATTGGATATCGAAAGATGAAAGAAGCAACGGGGGGGAAACTATGAATTCTATAAGAATTAAAAATTAAAAGGGAGGGTTATACATTAGAGGGGAATTTCAGGTATCAGGCGTTCTGGGAAGTCTGTGCCTCTCAAGTACCTCAGCCAAAGGGGAAAGAGAGAGGGAAATGCGGCCGGGAAAATAGGATAAAAAGGAGGCTGCGTCCTCCAAAAATTTGAGAGATCCCAGGGGAATGTCCCATGGCCTCTCCCTTTATTTGAATAAAGCAAAAAGGACTCCTCTGTCTCCTTTTTGGACATAAACCTCTGGTATTTGTGGATTAATTTTCCTGACAGAAAGAACTTTGGGATTGTTACCTGCACAAGCACATGCAGTGTCTCAGTCATAAGTGCCTCAGAAATATCAGAAGTGTGTCTTCTTCAGAGTGTGGTCACAAGGGTTCAGAGTTGGAGCCAGTTCTGCGGGCAGGCTGATGAATAGTCTGGGGCTCCTCTGCAGAGCCCCATTCATTCTGGGGCTGCTTTCTGCTGGCTCTGCTGGACTGGCTCGAGTGAAACACACACCCAATTAACAGCAGTTAAATTACTCTGGCATGGAACAGTGGGGAACAGGCAGAGCAGTGAAGGGCAGCATGGACCAGTTGTTCTGGCAGGTCTGACGAGGTCTGCTTTGATACAGCACTCACAGAACTCTGCTCCACCTGTGACACTTCCACTTGCAGTAGATGACTGTTCTTCTTCACAATATCCAGCAAGGCAGGTCAAAGACACTTTTACCATTTTCATCTTCAAAAGGGAGAGGAAATCAGCAGCAAACATGAAGTAACCAGTCAGAGGTCCTGGGAAGAAACAAAAGAACAAAGAGTGGTGGAAAAAACCAGGTGGAGCAGTGATCCTTATCTGTGTGGGAGATATCCTCTGCTAATGGGCCATCTGTTAAAACCAGGTGGGGCAGTGTTCTTTATCTTTTCCACAACCCATCCTTCCTCCAGGTAGATATCTTCTGTTAATGGGCCATTGAATCCCACTGCATGACTGATAAAATTCCATCATCCCATTGGGAGATGCTCCAGCCACGGGGAGGAGCCAAGCCTTTCCTACCTAGATAAAATCTGAGATTTGGAGCACCAAGGCAGCCCTTACTCACTGGTTTCCAGAGGACAAGAGCTTCCAGACCTTTCTTTGGAATCACTACTTCAACAAGACCACTTCATTGGGACTGCCACCACCACCCTAACTAGTGGGGTGTCAGGTTGTATTCTGATTCTGTCAGGTGTTTTCTTTTGTACTATTTCATGTATTTTATTTCTCTTCTCTTTTTTCCTATCAAATTGTATTTCTGACTTGGAGTCTCTCACTGGTTTTGCTTTCAACCCAGCACAATTTTGGAGGGGATTTTTGCTGAATCTATATATTTGGGGTGGTTTTGATCTGTGTCTTAAAGTCTGGAGGATTTTGAGTGGGAATCTTGGTGTTTGGGAGGTTATTACAGACATAAGATCCTCAATGACTTCCAGAGATGAACTTGGGCAAGGAGGAACACCCAGTTTATGGAGCTCTCTTATTGTTATTTCCCCCTAAACCAGGAATTTTCATTCCTCAGGTGTGCGGGGATGGAGGAGGCAGAAAAGCCGCGGAGATCCCTCTCGAGGAGGGGCTGCAAACCCAGCCCAGGGAGCTGCGAGGAGGAAAGACCCTCCCTGAGCCGGGAAGGCGGCCGGAGATCCAGGCAGAGCTCAGAGCTGGTGGAGAAGCCTCCTGGAGGGGAGAAGCCGTACAAATGTGGGGAATGTGGGAAGGGTTTCAGCTACAGGTCCCAGCTGATCCGGCACCAGAGGATCCACACCGGGGAGAGGCCCTATGAGTGTCCCCAGTGTGGGAAGAGGTTTCAGACCAGTTCCAATCTCCTCCTACATGAGCGGATTCACACAGAGGAGAGGCTCTTCCGCTGCCCCGACTGCGGGAAGGGATTCAACCGCAACTTCACCCTCATCAGGCATTGGCGCATCCACACTGGGGAGAGGCCCTACGAGTGTCCTGAGTGTGGGAAGAGCTTCTCCAGGAGCTCTCACTTGACCCAACACCAACGGAGTCACCACTGAGGGAAGCCCTGTGTGTGCCCGAGTGTGGGAAGATCTTCGTGGTCTGCTCCAGCTCCATCCCCCATGGGAGGATCGGTGTTGGATGATCCCCAGTGACCCCCGTTGGGCAGAGCCCTGGTGATCTGTGTTCCTGGTTGTCCCCGTTGGGTGAGGGGGAAGGGGTTTGAGAGATTTCTGTCTCTTTTCCTTCTATTGCTATGATTTGGTTGGTAATAAATTCCCTTGCTGTGCCCAGGCTATGTCTGTGACATCCGTTTTGCTGTTTGCTGTGTTTGCTCGTCCTGTCTTAATCTGCTCCGGGAGCTACTGGTTAAACTTTCTCTTCCCTTGCAGCTCGAGGGGTAGGGTCAGAGTGGCTCTGGTGGGTGCCTGGCATCGGGCCAGTGTCACCTTGTCTTGGTTTGAAAGACAGGTATTTTCTAAGGAAAGGCAAGAACCCCTTTCCTGAGATGCAGAGTGCAACCCCCTCCCTTCTAATTATTTTAGTTTCAAATCAGAGCCTGTCAGGCAGAAGATATGGGGATAGGAATAACAGTTCTTTACTGATATCTAACAAGGCAAAATAGCAGAAACAACAACAGCTATAAAAATTGACAACAGAACGGAACAGTGTAGCTCAGTTCCAGTCCCTTTGACCAAAGCCCTCTCTCCCTGTGCTGTTACCAGTGCTGTGGGGGCAGGGCAGGTCCCGCGCAGTTGAAGAGGGGCTGGAGTGATGGCGGCCGCGGCCCAGGGGTGAGAGGGATGGGGGAGTGACTCCCCCCTCACGGTGTCGGTCGTGGTGCTCAGCAGAGTGTCCGGAGGTAGCAGGGTGAGGTGGGAGAGCAGCAGAGCGATGTCCAAAGGCAGGGAGCGTGGATCTCAGTGCTGGGATGGCAGGGGAGATGCCAGATCCGAGCACGGGGCGTGCTCCTCTCACTCCACAGGTGAAGCAGGAGAGCAAGAGTCCCCCCCCAGACCCCTCTCCCACCTTTTCCTTTTCTCGTCTCCCCCCATCCCCCCACCCCCCTGCAAGAGAAAACTGTTGCTACTAAGGTGTAGCCACAAATACTTAGCATAATAATGGGAAAAATTCCACAGAAAGAAAAGGGAACAATTCAACCCCCAACAAGAGGAAAGAGTGGTCTGAAGATCTTATTCTGAATTTGCTTTTCTTTCTCTTTCTTTGTGTAGTTAATAAAGTTTTTTATACCCTTTTAAGTTTTAGGCCTGACTTGTTCTTTTGCTCCTGGTTCTGTCTCACAACAGAAAATGAGTATATTTAAATTGGCAAGTCAAAACTCTAACATTATTTGGTGTGTTGGCTGGGAAATTCAAAAATTCAAATTAAACCAAGACAGAAGACATTAGATTATCCTATCTGGATGAAGATAACCAGAACTCCAGGAAAGGAATTTAATGATGGGGAGTAGGATAGGATGGCTACAAAAAAGTTGATTTACAGGTTGGGGGTGGGTGTGATTTTGCATAATGAATGAAGGTCTGTGAATATGCAACACGTTGATGCATTTAAGGATGTGTTTTCTGAGTGTGTGCCCTTGGCTGAATGCCCAGCACTCAGCCACATTAACCCTTTGCTTTATTGTCGTAATCTCTTATTTGTTTACTTTTTAATTAAACCTTTTAAAATTTACCAGGAAAGTGAACCTCGTTTTTCACATCACTATGGGCAGGGAGCTGCTGCTCCTGAAGCTCCCCTTTCCTCGTTCCTTCCAGGAGGAAAGCTGGGTGTGGGAGCGCTGCATGCGCTCCTTCAGAGGCTGCTGAGGGCAGGGCTGGGGAAGGGGAAGAAGTGGATGAAGAACTGCGTGCAGTGTCCTGGCCCTGCTCATCCTCCCCATGAATGACGAGGCCCCCAGGGTGGGCCAGGCACTGCTGCCGAGGCTGAGCACTGACACGGAGAGGGGTGGCTGACCCCCCCTGGGGCTCCAGGCCTTGGGCAGCATTCCCCAAGCACAGCCCAGGGAAGGGTCCCTGCAGAGCCAAGTTGGCATTGCCAGCACCTGCCCTGCCCACTCCAGCAGGGCTCAGCACCAGGCCAGGACACCGAGGTGTGGACAGGTGTGTCCCCAAAGGTGTTGGAGAGCAGGCATTTGGGCCTCAATCCCTGTACCTGGGGGCCATTCCCGGATGTTTTGGCAGCTCCCTAAAGGCAGAGTCACCCCAGGTCAACTTTCCCAGGCCCTGGAGCCATCTCCCAGTTCCTGCTGTCCCACAGGCCTCCAGGAATGCCGTCCTTGCTATCGCAGAGCTCCTCAAGTGGAAGGAGCTGAAGCACGTGGTGAAGACAGGGCAGACCTGGAGGATGGCTGACTGCTTGGTGAGGATGTGCCCCAGGGACTGTGCTGGGCCGTGGGCTCTGCAGCTGGGCCTGGGGAAGAGACCCCACAGCCTGGAGCTGCATCCTTGTTCCTGGCTCAAGAACAGAGCCCCAGGGGTCTCCTCCAGTCCCATCTCCCCTTCCTGCACCCAGTGGGAGGGAGGAGGGCTCTTGGCAATGGGGCTGCTGCCAGGAGGGGCTGCTCCAGCCACCTGGAAGATCTGTGACAATGCCACATCTTTATGGTCCCTCCAGATGGAAAAGGACAGCAGCAGGGCTGAGCAGCACCTTCATCAGAGCCTGCAGCACCTGAGGGACCCTCAGCAATGTGTGCAAGACTGGACCATCAGGTTCATGAGCACCAGCCCGGGGTCCCTCTTTGGGCAGCCCCTGTTCCCCCCAGCCCCTGCCCAGTGCCACATCCAGGCTGCTGGTGGTCCCTGGTTGTTTGGGATCGTGCTGGGGAACAGCAGGGGCTGACAGAGCTCTGTGCCCAGGGACCATCGTGTGACATCCCCAGGACCAGAGCGAGGAGCTGCCTGCTCTGGATTTCAGTGGGGAGTGGGGAGTGAGGGCTGGGAGAGTGGGGGGTCTCTACAAACACGGGAACTCATCTCGGCTCTGTTTTGGTCACAGAACTTCAGGCCTTGCAGAAAGATGGGTGTGAACTCACGCCTTGTCTGGCAGCTCAGAGCAGCTCGATCCTGAGGAGCCGAAGGAGCAGCGGACACCGGGACAGTCCCTGCGAGCTCTGTGGTGCTGGCACTGCTGAGCTGGGGGCCTGTTGTGCCCAGAGTGGGACATTCAGGCTCGACTGATCAGGGACACCCTCCTGCTGATTCACAAGGTGCAGAAAGGACTCCTTGACTTCCCAGGGTTCTTCTCAGAGAAGGCTCTGGGTGTGGCTGGATCCAACCCCAGCCCCAGACTGGGGCAGCACTTTAAGTCTGAAGGGTCACACAGGCGTCCTTGAGCCTGGAGATCACTTTGTCCTAAGGATTATGGCTGGCAAGCCAACTATAGTTTTGTAAATAAAGTTAGTTTTTTAAGTTTTAAATAATTGCTTTTCAAATTTCTTTTAAGACATCCCAAAGGTACCTGAGGGCAGGTGGGCACACAGGTGTGATGGGGTGGGTGGGATCAGGCCAGGAATTAGACCCTGATTTTGTGATTTACAGCAGGACTTCTCCTCTGATCCCAATTCCCAGTGTTATGGTGCTGCCAGGTGTGCTGCTGGTGGGTCTGGGACCCTCACATTGAGATCTGATACCCCTAAACTGGGGTTTGGGTCCCTCAGATTGGGGGTTCAGGTCCTGGACTCCTAAACTGGGGTCAGGGGCCCTCAAACTGTAATCTGGGTTCTTTAAACTGGGTCTGGGAGTCTTAAACTGAGATCTGGTACCCCCAAACTGGGGTCTGCAGCCCTCCAGTGTGATCTGGGATCCTCACACTGAGGTCTCAGCTCTCCACCCTGGCACCTGGGCCTCTCAAACTGGGGTCTGGAATCCGCAAAGTGGGTCTGGACTCTCCCCCCACCTGGAGTTTGGACCCCTGAGAAAACTGGGGGGACAAGTGGGGGAGGTGAGGTAGGGGTTTATTTGGGGGTACAAAGATTAAAGGGGGATGGGGAGACCTCAGAGTGGAATTTTGTGTCCACCTTAGAGGGGGGAGGTGAGTGGGAGTAGCCCAGGATGGAGATTTGGGATCCTCAGGGTGGGCTTTGTGGGGTCTCAGGGGGGGATTTGGAGGTCCCAGAGTGGGTTCTGGAGGGTCTCAGGGTGGAACTTTGGGGTCCCAGAGTTGATTTAGGCAGTTCCAAGATAGATTTTGTGGGTCCCAGCGCCAGATTTCACAGACCCCTTAGTGGAAGGCCTTTGGGGTTTGAGGATTCCCAGGGTGGATTTTGGAGTTTCACAGTGAGTTTCACCCTCCCCAGGATGGATTTGGGCATCTCAGGTTGGGTTTTGGGGTTCCAGAGTAGGTTTTTAGGGTCCTAGGATGGATTTTTGGGGTCCTAGGCAGGGTTTTCAGGGTCAGGGGGATGGATTTTAGGGTTCCAGCACCCGCAGCGCAAAGTCCAGGGCGGGGGCACTGTGGGTCAGACACCCCATGGACACCACGTCGATGTGGGGCCCCAAAAACTGGGGGAGGGTCTCCAAAACGATGCCCCCGCTGGCCTCCACCGTCACTCCGGGATGTGCAGCCTTGACCTGCGCCGCAGCCGAGTGCAGCTCCTGGGGGGACACCCTGTTAGCAGGGAGCACCCCCTCCCCAAAATTTGGGGGTACACTGGACATAGGGATGTATACTGGATGCTACACAGTGCAGAATCCCCCCCAAATTGGCCCAAATCTGCCCAATGTGGGACCTCCCCCACAGGAAACCCCCAATTCAGGGATTGTTCTACCCACTGAGCTCCAAAACTGGGGTGTCCACCTCCAACCCCTCCAAATCAAGGGTTATCCTGATTAAACCCAATAAAAACTCAATAAAAATAGATTCCCACCCAACATCTGCCCAACTGGGGGTACCACCCACCACTGACCTCCAGAACAACCCCAAATTTGGGCTCTCCAATCCAAATAGCTGTCCCCCCACCCAGAACCACCCAAAATTGTGGCCTCCTATTCAACATCTCCAATCCAGGCATTTGCCCACCCACTGACCCCCAAATTACAATCCCCCCACCTAAACTCCCCAAGTTAAGGGTCCCTTCACCCAAAACCTCACAAACTGGGATTATCCAATCCTCTGACTCCCCCGAAATTGGGATTATCCCTCGTATCTTTGGGGTGGCCCACATTTACAGCAGATTCCCATTTTACTGGTGTAGCCTCACCCCGGGATGTCCCCTGTGTCCCATTTTTGGGGTTTATCCCCATTTTTAGAATCTAACCCCCCATTTTTGGGGTCCAGCCCACACTTGGGGTCCCACCACTATTGGCCCCCTCCGGTTTTGGGGCTCACCTGGGGTCTCAGGTTGTCCAGCAGGACGATGTCAGCCCCAGCCCCAGCAGCTGCCAGCGCCTCGCCCGCACTCGAGCACTCGACCCCCAACCGGCGGGTGAAGCCCCCGGCCCGGCGCACCCCCAAAATCATCTGGGGAAGAGGGGGGTCAGGGAGAACCCCAGAGTGACGCCCCAGTATGGGGCAGGGTAAAATGGGGGCTCCCCCACAGTCATTCACTTAAAATTGGGGTTCCCCCCACTGCCTTCCCCACATTGATCCCCAAAAATTGCGGTCTTATCTCCCACAGTCTCCCAATTCAGGAGTGTCTACTCCCCAAAAGGTGGGGTTCTCTCAACTACAAACACCAAAATTTAGAGTTATCCAACACATGATGTCCCGCCAGTTCAGCAGTGACCTCCCAATTTCCTTCCAAAGTTGGGAACCCTGCACCCATCCCCCCCAATTCATAGGTCCTCCCACATCAGTCCAGCTTGTTCCCTACTGACCCGGAGCTTTTCCAAAGCGTTTCCTCTGCAGGTGGCCTCGAGGACAGACTGCAGGACACGGTGTCCTGTAGCCTTCCCAAGGCTTCTCTGTTGCCTACAAGGCACAAGTGCAGCACTTGCCCATCTGGAGCTTTTCCGAGACATCTCTCCTGCAAGCAGTCCCAACTCCAAACAGTGACATGGAGCAGACACCACCCAGAGTGCCCAAGCTGGCCTGGGTGAAGGAGGAGGAGGAGGCTGCAGCTCCCTCAGCACAGCAGCCTGAAGAGCTGGAGCAGATCCAGCTGCTGCAGGAGGGTGAGTAGCAGAGCTGGGCCACAGGGCTGGTGCCTGCAGCCAGCTTAGCCCCATCCCATCCCATCCCATCCCATCCCATCCCATCCCATCCCATCCCATCCCATCCCATCCCATCCCATCCCATCCCATCCCATCCAACATGCCCATGGATAGGACAGAAGAGGGGCTGGGGCTGAACGCCCACGCAGCCACACCCCATCCCTGGAGCATCCCAGGGCAGTCCCTGCCTGGGAATGCAGGGCTGGGCTGTGTTCTCCAGCCTCTCTCTCTTTTGGCATCCTGTCTGGTGTGCATGTCTTCCTGAGGAGGTACAAGCCTTCTGGGTGCTGCTGTTCCTGTGCACACTCTGGTCATTTTTCTCTGGTGTCCAGAGCCACGTTGACAGCAGCAGCTCCACAGGCCAGCTCCAGGAGACATCGTTCTTGCCATGGTGGCAGCAGCTCTGTGGGTCCCGAGCTCAGTGTCAGGGGAGTCTTGGCCACACAGCACAGTGGCCTGGACAGCTCTGGGGACCCGGGCTGATCGCCAGCGCTGCCACTTCCCACTGCTCCTCGCCTGCAGCAGCCAGTGGCCGTGCTCCAGCAGGGCCTCCTTGTCCCTCCTTGTCCCTGGCCAAGCAGCTTGGGCACCTCGGGGCTGTCCCCACCGTCCTGCTGAGGCCAGGCCTCGAGGGCTTCTGCCACGGGCACCAGAGACGCGTTGGGGAAGCGCCAGAGCAGCCGGCTGGCAGGAAGAAGGTGGCTGTCTGGGGGCTGCTTATGGCCTCTGCCACCCAGTTCCTCAGGGCTTCCCACCAACCCATCCACACAAGTCCTCCTGGCCCATCACAGCCTCCCGCCACCCAGCGCCACACGCATCCCCCTCACGCCTTCCCACTGCCTTCTCCGGGCAGGCCTTGGCAGCACCGCAGCCCTTCATGGCCTCCCACTGTCCCGTGCCCTCCACGCCTCCCCCAGGCCTGCCTGGCTGCTGAAGGAGCTCCAGAGGAGCCGCATCAAGAGGCACCTCAGAGCCCTCAGCAATCCAGCCAGCAACACACGGGCAGGACACAGATGGCGCTTCCAGGCTGGCAGAGGGGTGCTGGCCATCTCCAGGGACCGGTCTCTCAGGGATCCCCGCCGCAGCTCCGGCCTCTGCCCGCCCGCTCTGTCAGAAGCCTTAAGGCTTCCACAGAACCACCAAAGGCCAAGGGCCTTTTGGCCACTTTCCCTTCCACACCGCACGCTTGGCCAACTTGGCGAGCACAAGCACCCTTTTTGCCCTCTTCCCCATTGGCCTGAAGACTCTGGGCACCAAAAGAAAGCTCCTGGACCTCTGTGTATGACAACAGCAATTTACTAATCCTACAGTGGGCTTAAAGAAAGTGCTTGCAGAGCAGAGGTGCTCCCTGCAGGCTCAGGTGGCCCCAGCAGACGCAGCCTCCCAGATTAGTTCTCCATGGTGCTCACGCAGGACAACCAGCCCCCGCGACACAGGGAAGGCCGTGACTTCCAGAGGCGGCGGAATCCATCTCGCATCTGCTGGAGTCGGGAGGAGGGAATGCTCTGTACAACTCTGTTGATGTACAGAATCTGAAGAGCCAGGCATGAGATGGCAGGGCTGGTGTCATCTGTCATGTCCTGAAGGGCTGGAAGAGAGAGGAACAGAGCCACAGTCAGAGCCTGCATCTGCAGGGACCTGGGGAGACCCTCCTGCCCCATCCCTCCCACACGGCAGCTCTTGCCATGGCCTGGAGGAAGCAGGAGACAGCAAGGATCAGCTGGAAGGCGCTGGCCACGAATGTCCCTCCCGCAGGCCCCTGGAAGGTCTCTGTGCTCTGCCCACGCCGCCCCTCGTGCGCGCAGGGAGCAGAGCCCTCCCAGCCGGGGCAGGGAACGCAGCTGCCAGCGCCAGCCCCCGCTGACAGCCCGCTGGCCTCACTCACCCCTGCACATGAGCTGCAACTCTCGCTGCTGCTCTCTCAGGAACCGCCCGGCCATCCCTGCCAACACAGAGCCTGTCACGGCCCCAGCCGCACAGCTGCCCCGCAGCGGCGCTGCCAGCCCTGCGGCCACAGCAGCGCCTTCCCCTGCAGGGCTCAGGCCCGGCCCTCGCCGCATCCTGACGCCCAAGGACACGGCTGCGAGAGGGCGGCAGCGGCGCCGAGGGCAGGCGGGGCTCCAGAGCCCCGGCCCGGATGGCGCTGCCGGGGCAGCAGGCGGGGCTGGGGCCGAGCTGCGGCGGGGCGGGGAGGGAGCCGGGCTTGTGGCTCACCGAGAAACCTGAGGGCCGCCTCTCGCAGGGGCTCCTGTGGGCTCCGCAGGTACGGCAGCGCCTGGCGCAGCAGCTCGGCCGCTCGGCTCCTGTCCTGTGCCAGCTGGAGAGAGCGGCAGGGCACGGAGGGAAGGGTTGGCGCGGGCTCTGTCCCTTGGCCCCGGCCTGCCCTGCCCGCACAGCCCTGAGCGGGGCAGAGGGCCCGGCAAGGCGCGGGCTTGATGGAGCTCGGGGCTCCATCAGCTCCGGCCCTGGGGCCAGAGGAGCCTGGAGAAGAGCCCGCGTGGGCAGCGCAGGGAAGGGAGCAGCGTTCTTACCAAGCACTCGCCAAACCTCCACATCTGATCCGCCATCAGCAGGTGCTCAAGATCTCTCCTCTTCAGGAAGCTTAGTGCAGAAAGCAGCGTTTCACAAGAGGCCTGCAGAGCAGCAGAGACCCAGAGATGGCACCGGAGCCCAGGGCACAGGAGCTGCCTCCCTGTGCCAAGGCCAGGAGGAGGCTGGAGCCCATGAGATGCCCGGGTGCAGGGAGACAGCTGAGCCCCCTGCCAGGAGGACAGCAGCGCCCAGGAGTCCTCACCTCTGCCACACGCATGTTCTCATCGTGGCAGTTGAAGAAGAGTGGCAGCAGGCTCTTGCTCACAAGCATCTTGAGGGGCTTTTTACCCTTAGCCGCTACCAACCTCATCACCTCTTGGAAGAGGCGAATGGAGAGCAGCTGCACATGGCGGTTGTCCTGTTGGAAAGGAAGCAAAAGCCCTCCACATCAGCTGCTCCAGGCCCCTCTGTGCACAGGCCCAAATATCCACGGGGCCCCACACTTGGGGACTGCACCCAGTGGCCGTGGCTGGGGGCACAGAGCCTTACGTTGTCCAGCAGTGGCCAGAGCGCGCCAGCCAGCCGCAGGGCGATGGGGCTGGGTATTGCGAGGTGTCTGTGCGAGAGCAGAAAGCTGAGCACCGCGACGGTCATCTCAACGATGTCTTCATCTGCATCCCGCAACAGGTCCACAAGGCTTTCTGTCAGGCTGTACATTCGAATGTTCTGCACGGAAGACAAGGCAGGGCAAGCCCACGCTGCTGCTGCTGCTGCCGTGGAGCCCAGGGGCCGAAGGCCTGTCCTGAAGCACTCGGGCAGCTGAACAGCAACGCAGGAGAGCTGGGAGCAGCTGCCACAGCTCCCAAAGCCCAGCCAAGCCCAAGGGGCTGCTTTCCCCAGCCCCACGCTGCCAGCACAGCTTCAGCCGCTGCTGTCTTCTCACCATCGAGGGGTCCTTGCTGAGCTGCACGAGGCCTCTGAGCACCAGGCGACGCATCTCCCTGGACATGCTCTGCAGGCGCCTTGCCATGATCTCCAGGAGGCTGTCACCCCATTCTTTGATGTCCAGGAGGTCCAGGACCTGAAAGGCACAAAGCAGTGACCGGCTGCGGCTGTGAGAGGGCAGAGAGGTGGGAGGCAGCTCAGCTGTGCTGCCCATGGGCCTCACCTCAACAAGGAACGCCATGGCAGGCAGCTGCCAGTCTGAAATGTCTTGGCTGAGGAGCTCCAAGAGGCAGGAGATGAAGCTGCAACACCAGATCATGGAGACACAGCGCATCTCCCTGGTGGGGGGGAAAAGGCATCATTGCCCCTGAGCCGAGAGGACAAAGCTCTCCCAGGAGTGACCCACGGAGCTCTGGTCTTTTCCCAAGCACCCCGTGGGCACTTTGGGAGGCGGCTGTTCCCGGGCACCCTCCTCTGCCACCCTTTTCCAGTCTGCTCGTCCGTCTCTTTGTGACAAAGCCCTCTCACCCATGCCCATGGGAACTGTGTGGGGCACCCTGGGCACAAGTGCCGGGGCAGCAGGGAGAAGGGGGTCTCACCTGGCCAGGAGTCCCACTGCATAGTGGTGGGTGTCAGTACAGAGCAGCGTGTCCCAGCCAGCCTTGCCTTCCACGGCTACCACAACACGCTCACACTGCACTCGGCAGAGCAGGACCTTCAGGGTCTGCACCGCAAACCTGTGTGCAGAGCAAAGCCCAGGTCATGCTGGCAGCCCTGACTCCTGCCTTGGAAGGGATGGGGAGACTGGGAGGACTGGGATGGAGCACCTTTGGGGGTTGGTGGCAAGGCCCAGTTGCTCCTGGCACCCCTTCCAGAAGGTATCAACCTCCTCTGGCGTATCCAGTGCGCTGATGTAAACTTGGAAGAGCAGACACAGAAAGAGATGGGGAAAATACTCCAACACTATAGGTGGGCACCAGGTCAGGTTGAAGACCCTCCACAGTGTCACGGTTGCCTGCAAAAAATGAACCACCCAGAGACAACACTCAGTGCCAAGACATCCGTGTGGCAGGGCCCGAGCATGCCAGGGAGAGGCCGGGGGAGACACCTCGGGGGCACCCAGCCTGGTGCCCCTGAACCTTGCCCCTAAGGCAGGTTTCAGCGCAGTGCCTGAGGCAGAGAGATGCAGCTGGGGGGAGGACAGAGAGCTAGCTGCTGGAGAGGTGGCCTAGGGGCAAGCAAAGGTCAGTTGCAGGAACTCACAGCCAGGGCAAAGACTCCTGTGCTGTCCCCATCGGAGGTGTACACACTGTCCACTGGCCAGGCGTTCAGCACATTGAGGAGTATCTGCAGCGCCGGCTCCGCAGTCCCAGTGGAGGACATGATCACTCCCCACATGGCCGTAGCAGCTCTGTGGGGTCAGAGCTCTGTGTCAGGGGGGTCTGGGCCACAGCACTGTGGCCTGGGCTGCTGCAGGGGCCCGCGCTGGCCGTCAGCCCTGCCTCTGCCCACTGTCCCTCGCTGGCAGCACCCAGCCAGCCCACGGGGGTGCAGGCATCTTGAGGGGCAGGGTGGGAGCGTGGCAGCACGCTCAGGGGCTGACATGGCAGCACTGGCAAACGGAGGAGCCAGAGGCTCCTGGAACTGTCCCCCTGTCTGGCAGTCACCAGGGACAGGCTCTACAGGGTAACGGGCCGGGGAACCCTAAACCCTCAAGGCAGGTGGGGCTGCCGTACCTGTCACCCGATGGGGCCCAGCGCAAGAGAGTCATCAGCACATCGCAGGGGTATTCCCTGGTCAGCTCCAGAAGGGCCTTGTCCAGCCTGTGCCCAGCAGACTCGTTGGCCGTGAGCCACTTGTGGATGTACCTCACCATGGCTGGCACCTGCAGAAGGCCCGGGGAGACTTGGACACCTGCCCGAGCAGCAGGTTCCCCAGCTTCCCTTGAGAAGTGCTGCCCTTCCCACCCTATTGGGCTGGGCCTCAAAGACTGAAGGAACCCAGCAGAGCTGGCTTGAGGCACCACACAATTCCTGGCCACAGGTTGCTTACTTGCTTTGGATTGGAGACACCCTTCTCCACAAGCAAATCCAGCATGGCAGCCCCGGTCTCAGCAGTGAAGAGATGAAAGTTTGCCAAGAGCCCAGTGCCCACACCGGTGGTCTCTTCCCGCCAAATGCACATGATGAATTCATAGATCATCTGCAGGAGAAGGGCAGGAAGAGAGGGAGAATCCATGGAGTGCTCCAAGCACGGTGCTGGGCTGAGCAGTGACAGCAGGCCCAGCCCAGGTGGGGATGGCTGCAGTACCTGCGCTGTTCTGCGGAAGCGGCCACGGGCAGGGTCCTGCTCTTGTGTCGGGTCCATGGCGGCACCTGGCAAAGAGCGATCGCAGCCAGGGCTGAGGGGCTGTGGGAGAGGCCGGAGAACACAGGCCAGCCCTGCATTCCCAGGCAGGGACAGCCCTGGGATGCTCCAGGGATGGGGTGTGGCTGCGTGGGCGTTCAGCCCCAGCCCCTCTTCTGTCCTATCCATGGGCATGTTGGATGGGATGGGATGGGATGGGATGGGATGGGATGGGATGGGATGGGATGGGATGGGATGGGATGGGATGGGATGGGATGGGATGGGATGGGATGGGATGGGATGGGATGGGGCTAAGCTGGCTGCAAGCACCAGCCCTGTGACCCAGCTCTGCTACTCACCCTCCTGCAGCAGCTGGATCTGCTCCAGCTCTTCAGGCTGCTGTGCTGTGGGAGCTGCAGCCTCCTCCTCCTCCTTCACCCAGGCCAGCTTGGGCACTCTGGGTGGTGTCTGCTCCATGTCACTGTATGGAGCTGGGACTGCTTGCAGGAGAGATGTCTTGGAAAAGCTCCAGATGGGCAAGTGCTGCAGTTGTGCCTTGTAGGCAGCTGCAACAGAGAAGCCTTGGGAAGGCTACAGGACACCGTGTCCTGCAGTCTGTCCTCGAGGCCACCTGCAGAGGAAACGCTTTGGAAAAGCTCCGGGTCAGTAGGGAACAAGCTGGCTGTGTGGGGGCTCCTCACAGCACCGCTCTCTCCGTCTTGTCCCGACCAGTGCACTGAGCACTGTGGTGTGGCCGTGTCACCGCCAGCACCTATGTCACGACGTGTCACAAAGGGTCACCCTTGTACGCTCTGTCCCTTTCCTATTGCACGGTGACCACGGTGCACTGTGTCACAAAGAGCCCTAGGACACACCTCCACGTGCCCTGGGGACACCCCCCCCCCCCCCCAAAGTGGCCCAGCTTGCAAGGACGACGTTCCCCCAAGGTTCGAGGACAGCCCAACAGGAATTTTAGGAATGGCTCAAACAACAAGCCGATGCTCCTCTGCTCTGCCTGCTCAGGGCAGCAGAAGGAGCCCCCACGGTTGCCGATGCAGCTGCAGCAGGAAGGGCATCGGGGCCTGCCACAGCAGCTGCCAGGGCCTCTCTGGGACAAGACCCGGTGCTGGGTGGCCGTCACACACACAGGAGTGTGACACAGACACGGGACGTAAGGCCCAGGGCACGAATGCTGCTCTGAGTCCTGGGAGCAGTGAAATCAGCAGGTGTGGCAGAGTCCCTGCCAAAGGAGACCTGCCGCCCCCAAGGCCTGCCAATGCTGGTGCCTGCTCCTGCCACAGAGACCTGTGTCCCCTGGGGACTTCTCTGCCAGAGGACAGCCAAAGCCCACGTGCATTGGTGTGTGTGCTCCTTTCTGCAGGCGGCTGTTGGCAGGAGCACCTGGTGGCGACACTTGGTCTCTGTCAGAAGCTGTTACTCCTTCCTGGAATGATTTTTGCTTGGAAGTGATTATGTGCAGTGTCCACGCATCTCCCCAGCCCATCACTGCCTCACACACGAGGTGACCACCAAGCCACTCTCCGGCCATCTGACCCGCAGCTGAGCCCTTCCCAGAGTGCCCGCACCCGCAGGGAGCGCAGGGCTGGATTTGGCCGCCAGAGAGTTGGTGACCCTCGTGAGATCCTCGGTGCATTTAGTTCCTACAGGAGTGTGGGCACCGCTGGGAAATGATCTGCATGCCTTGTTAATTGGATGTTCTTCCACCGCTAGCCTGGGGCAGGATCTCTCCCGGTCCTCCTCTCAACTCCCGGGCCTCTCCTCAGCCAATCAGAGAAGGCACCAAAATAATTGAGCCAATCAGAGCGCGCGGCGCTGATGACTCCTCAGGCAGTCCCAGAGCGCCCAGAGCTCCTCACCTGGACTCCACCCGCGCCCCGCCCCCAGCAGCCCCCGCCAGGAGAATTTGGGGAGGGGAGTATCCCGTTTTGTCATCTTTTTTATTCTTCCAGAGTCGGGATTAAATGCTCGAGAGACAGAATTTCGTGTTTGGACTCAGATATTTATTAATTCTTATCAATATTACAGTGAGTTCTACAGCACTTACAGCTAACAGACTAAAAATGGTGACGTACCTCTCTCTACAAGGCCTTTTAAGGGCCAATGAGTCCAATTAAAAAAAGACACCATAATAGCCCAAGAACCAATGACCCGTGACCTGCAATGTGGAATTTTCTATCTAATTACAAAAGTACCACCTAGACCCATGAAGAAATGAAGAAGAAAGAAACCTCCGCCCTAAAATCTCCATCTTGTTTAATATGTATTACTACATTCTAAAATCACAAATCACTACTTGGCACTGCAAATTTCTATTCAAACCACACACCAGTGATCCCAGTTCTATCACACAATTCTGGAAAGCTTCTTCACAGCCTCTGGTAAAAAGCAGTGTTTTCCTGGGGGTCAGTTCCTGCCAGCACAGAAAGCCCAAACCCCTCAGTTTCCAGGGTTCCAACAGGGGGGAGGTGTCAGACCCTGCCCGGCGCTGGCCATGGGGCGTGTGGGGCAGCTGGGGCCCTACTGGTGCCACTGGGAGCCCCCCGGGCTGGGGGCGGGGAGCTCTCGGGTGAGTGGGAGGGGCGGGACGGGAAGTGGTGGAACGGTGGGGAGAGAAAGGGAAATGGGGAGGTGGGACCCCCAAACAGATGTTGGGGGGGGGCTGGTGACTGGGGAGTGTTGGGAAAGGGGGAGGAAAATACTGAGAAGGGTGGAAAAGAGGAACTGGGACAGCGGGAAGAAGGGTCCCAGGGCGGCCGTGGGGCACTGGGGGTGCCGAGTCGGGGTTGCCCTGCAGCTCTTGGCTACTGTGGGCTGCTGGGGGGCTGCTGGGGGGACACCCCCGGACCTGTGTCCTGCACACACAGCGCTGTTCCAGGAGATGGTTTAGTCCGAGTGTCACTTCATTCACGGCACCGACCGGCTGAGGTTCGTGGAGAGGAACATCTCCAAGCGGGAGCAGTTCCTGCACTTGGCCAGCGATGTGGGGCTGCACGTGGGGACACCTCCTTTGGGGACAAGGCTGCCAGGCACTGGAACAGCGACCCGCAATGGATGGAGTCCAGACGGGCTGCGGTGGACAGGCACTGCCGGCACAACTACGAGTTGTCCAGCCCGTTCCTCGTGGAGCGCAGAGGTGAGCGTGGGGCAGAGCGTGTCCCCTCGGGCCCTGCCCTGGGAATGACCCTGGAGCCCCTCAAAACCTCCCTGGGAATCACCCGAGACACGTCAGCCCTTCTTGTGCCCATCCCCGGGACCTCCTGCCCCCTCACCCCAAGTGACTCCGGTGGCTCTTCCAGTTCATCCCAGTGTCTCCTGCTGTCCTCACAGTTCCTCCCCGTGACACCAGAGTATCTCCCATTTCCCCTCAGTCCCCAGCCATTCCATTCCCTGTCCACTCCCAGAGCAGGAAAATCTCTCCAACCCCTTCCCCCCACCCAACAGGGATCACCAGGACCACGGATCACCAGGGCTCTGCCCAACGGGGGTCACTGGGGATCATCCAACACCGATCCTCCCATGGGGGATGGAGCTGGAGCAGAGCACGAAGATCTTCCCACACTCGGAGCGCTCAGAGAGCTTCCCTTAGTGGTGACTCCGTTGGTGTTGGGTCAAGTGAGAGCTCCTGGAGAAGCTCTTCCCACACTCAGGACACTCGTAGGGCCTCTCCCCAGTGTGGATGCGCCGGTGCCTGATGAGGGTGGAGTTTTGTTTGAATCCCTTCCTGCAGTCGGGGCAGCGGAAGGGCCTCTCCTCTGTGTGAATCCGCTCATGTAGAAGGAGATTGCAGCTGGTCTGAAACCTCTTCCCACACTTGGGACACTCGTAGGGCCTCTCCCCGGTGTGGATGCGCTGGTGTCTTCTCAGGGCAGAGATCCATCCAAAGCTTTTCCCACATTCCAAGCAGGTGTAGGGCCGTTCCTCTGTGTGGATCACCTGGTGCCGGAACAGGCTGGAGATCACACTGAAGCTCTTCCTGCATTTCCCACACTCGTAGGGCTTCTCCCCAGTGTGGATCCTCTGGTGCCGGATCAGCTCACAGCTCCAGTTGAAACCCTTCCCACATTCCAAGCACTTGTGGGGCTTCTCCCCTCCAGGAGGCTTCTCCACCAGCTCTGAGCTCTGCCTGGATCTCCGGCCGCCTTCCCGGCTCAGGGAGGGTCTTTCCTCCTCGCAGCTCCCTGGGCTGGGTTTGCAGCCCTTCCTCGAGAGGGATCTACGGGGCTTTTCCTCCTTCATCTGCCCATGCAATGGGAATGAAAAATCCTAGTTTGGGGAAAGAATAAGAGAAGAGAGCACCTTGGACTGGGAGTTCCTCGTTGCCCAAGTGCAACTCACAAAGTCACTGTGCATCTTGTGTCTGTAAGAACCTCCAGAACATCAAGATTCAGCACAAAAGTCCTCCAAACATCAAGACAAAGATCAAAAACTCTCCAAACATTAAGACTCAGCCAAAACTCCCTGCAAAATATATGGATTCAGGCCCAGCAAAAAAACAAAGAACCAACTTTTAGCCCAAAAAAGCTCAGAAACACCAAGATTCACCCCTCTGAAAATCGTGGATCCTCCTCTCCGGTCACCTGCTGAATGTTGGGGGGGGGACCAACCCCCTGGGACTGGAGGGACGCTGTAGAAATAGGGAGGTTTGGAATCTTGTGCTACTTCCCGTTTCTACTCCTCCTCCTCCTCCTCCTCCTCCTCCTCCTCCTGTGTCCCTGCTCTTCCTCACACTCCTCTTCCTCCTACTATTCCTCTACTTGCTGCACAATCCCACCTTCTCCTCCGATATGCATCGTTTGACCATTTTGTTCTTCAACTCTGCTTCTCCCTCCCTCCTCCTGCTGCCCCCAGGCCCAGCACCCACTGCCGGCTCCCTCTTCCCCCCAAACCCACAGCATCCCAGCGCAGGGGCAGCGATGGAGCTGGGGCAGCTCGGGCTGGGGCAGCGCTGGGCTCTCGGCCGCTCCCGCCCGCACTCGCTCCCCACTGCAGCCGCTGCCGCCACCACAGCGCGGGGGGGCCCGGCCTTGGCGCTCCCCCCCTCCCACCTCCCCAAATTCCCCTGCCGGGGGGCGCTGGGGCCAGGAGACAGACGAGTGACAGATCAGGGGGGCTGGGAAGAGTCGGCAGCCAGAGAGCACTGAAAATCTCACCAGTGACTACAGTGGCATCTTCGGGGACTAAACATGGCAGGGCACCCATGGAGGGTAGAAAGGGAAAGCCAGGAAGGGCTCCCGGCCAGAGGGATGATGATCCCAAAATATCTCTGAAGAGTCCCTTGGGAGCATGTGGAGGGAGTTTGCACATTCCCCGGAGGTAATCAAGGACATGGACACCCAGGGGGGCAATAAGGGAAGTCCAGAAGGGATTTAGACAACAGGGGATAAATGGTGTTGGTGTGCTGGGAAGGGACTGGGTGAAGGGGAGAGTGTGCAGGAAGGAATATGGTTCAGGCAAGAAGCAAAAGGAGGAATCTATGTGGGAAGAAAAAGGATAATGGAACAGAGGAGAAAGAGAAAAATACTGAGGATGGGGATGTTTTCCAGCAGGCTCTTATCCTCAGAAGTTGCCAGCTGATGCAGATCCTTTGTATCCCCGGTTGCCAGGACAGGCACACAAGGAGGTCAGGATTGCAGGGGGTTTCTCTGTGCTGGGCAGCGGCAGGAGCGGGCGCAGAGGGGCGGCACCGGGAGCACGGGCTGGGGGCCTGTGGGGAGCTGCGGGGCCGGGCCGGGGCTGTGGGGCAGCCGGGGCTCAGCGCCGGGCGCTGCCTGAGCCCAGCACCCCCCGGCAATTGCAGGCCCGGCAGTGGCCCCCGGCCCCCAGGAGGCTGCGGGACGCCCCGGCCGCTGCCCGGCCCCGTGGAGCTGCCGGCCCTGCCCGCCGGGGGGGCCGCGTTTGGACACTGCGGCAGGACAGGCACCGGCTCTGGGATACGGGCTGGCCACGGCAGCCACAGCACAAGGAGCAGCACGAAGGAACAGCTGGGAAATGGGCATTGGACATGCAAGGATCCAGATTCGCTTTTAAACATCTTCCTTGGGTCACTGCAGAAAGGAATGATTTAGCAGAAAGCTCAGCAGCTGTCAGAGGATGAGCACCCCCAGGCACTGAGGGGGCTGCAGGAGGGGCAGAAGAAGCCCCTGGAGCACTTGGTCACAAAGGCACAGCAGGGGAATGCAAGAAGGGATGAGGAAAAGGCCAAGGGGAAGGCAAAGGCCATGGCAGAGTTTCTACAGCCCCTGAGGGATGAACCCCAGGGCCCAAGGGGGCCCCAGCACCCAGGGGCTCTCACATCCTTACACCATCTTCAACCAGGTGCCCTCCTCACACTGACACCATTCAGTCCTTGATGGCAAAGATGCTTTCTGGGGATGCCCACTTACACAGGATGGTAAACTGGATTTTGCCTTTGAGTGGGAACAAGAGGTAGAAGGGAAAATGGAAAAGACATGGACGGTCCTTCTGCAGGGATGCAGGGAAGCACCAGCCTTATTGGGGCAAATCTTGCAGAAAATATCATAAGAATTTATCCCTAGGATTTACCTAGAAATTGGGTTAATGCAGGATGTGGATGACTTTCCCCAGTCAGGAGGACAAGAAGTGGTAGAAGAAGCCTCTGTGAAATGGCTGAATGTTCAGGCTAAAAAGCATTTTTGAGTATTTGAAACAAAACAGGAAATGGTGGAGAAAAGGGTTAAATATTTGGGACATATTTTGACTGAGGGTTTGTGTTGTATTGACCCAGAGAGGGACCAGGGAATCTTAGAAGTAATCCAGGACAAAAAAGCAGGTGCAAGAATTCTGAGGATTAATAGGAAATTGCAGGACCTGGATTGAAGAATCTCTGCTCTAGCCACAACATTTTATGACTTTTTAAACCCAAATATCCTAAATATTGTGGTATGGACAGGAGAAAAGGAAAAAACCTGAGAAAATGAAAAATAACAAAATGATTGGTGCCCCAGCTATGTCTCCTCCAGACTGAGAAAAAGAAATTGGATTTCTATGTGTGTTCTAAGTGTACATTATATTATTGAGTTTTTGCAAATATTAAAATGAATGCTATATGCTGGAAAACATTGCTGTATGAATATAGTTTCTTTTAGTTCTGCAATTAACAAAACTTATAAATACTTGTGTGATAAATATATTTTTCTTGGAGTATAATGTAAAAATCTTTTGTTCATGTAACAAACTTGGAGAATGGTAAAAAAGATAATCAGGAAATTCTTCACATTCCTGGATTATGGGGCGCCAAAACCCCAGGGAAGGAAAAAATAGTGATTTACAGGTTGGAGGGGAATGATTCAGAATAATGCATGAAGGTCTATGAATATGCAACATGTTGCTGCATTTAGGAAGTGTTTTCTGAGTCAGTGTGTGCCCTTGGCTGAAGGCCAAGCATCCGGCCATTATAACCTTTGGCCAGAGCCAGGGCAGATATTGAATTATCTCCCTTGGAATTGATCTTTGCAATTCCTTACCCTGGGAATTCTCCACCTAGGGCGGGCTGGAGATAAGGGATGTATATTTCAAGCAGTCCGTGGCCAGAATCCTGTCTCTTGTGAAATCTCTGCCACAGGAAGCTGGGCTGGCACAGAGCCTGCCTTGGCACTTTGCTGTTCACAGCATCCACCCAGGACTCTGCCTCTCAATTACACTCACACACTGGGCTGCCTGCGATTCCACTGTTGGAAAATATACCAACTTTAAATTTTTTTACATTCCATTTTACTAGTCAGGCTCGGTTTGCCTTTCTCTCAGGAAAGAAATTCTAAAAGGTATTTTTTATGGACTGTTAGACCACTCAACAGAGATGAGTTTAACATCTCATCAGACTGGGAATAGCCCAAAAGATATCCACAAACATAACAAACATCAACAAAACATCAAGGAAACATCAGCAAATATCAAGGAACACCCACCCCAGACACTGCCCCCCGGCATAGATGGAGACACCTGGTCTGGAAAAGGCTGAGAAGGAAATCCAGGAGTGAGACCTCATTAACATCACAGGAGGAGAAATCCAGGTCCAACAGGAAACCAAACACTAAAAACTACACAACCTGGAAGCAATAAACACTAAACCAATGGATTTCAATGGGTTCAGACTGTAAAATTTCAGGAAAAATCTTGTAAAATTCACATCTCATGGAATGATTTTCTCTGCACACCCGGGCTATGTGTGGATGAAATGATTTCTGTTAATAATCCTGACCAGAATCAAGAAATGCCTTAACTCTCTAACACTAAAGATATTGCTGGAGAGTTTTTTATTGTCCCTGCAGTTTCAGTGACAAGATTACACCATGAGAAAAACTTTTCACATTAATCCTACTTTTAGATTGTCAGTTAGGTTTGGGCCAGGGGTGTGACAAGCAATTTTTACTCCTAGGAGAAGAGGTAGAAAAGACTTGATTGCATTGGAATATTTTTCTATATATTTGTGGCTGACTCTTAATGATGGGAGAATTTCGGAATGGATCTTTAGAAGCTCACCTTTAAGTTGCATTTTGCAAACCTAGAAGAGTATTAATGGTGAGGCTTTAACGCATAAACTGTTAATAAAAAATCGTTAAAAAAATAGAAAAGAAAAATAAAGCAGATTGTGAGCTTGCACGTGTGAATCCCCTAATAGCTGCTCTGGAAGAAAATCCTAGTTCCAGGCAGCCAGGAGAGGAGTTATAGAAATGCAAATTAACATTGCTCTGGAAAAGTGTGGACAATGCCCAAGGGCCTTCTTGCCAGGGGGAGGAATTTCCCTGAGTCCATCTGCCCCTCACCCCCAGCTCTGCCTGCTTGCACAGATGGAATTTGCACAACTAAAGGCAGAGCCCATAGTGAGGATATCTGACTGCAACAGAAACTGGTTAAGCTGCAAAGGGAAACAGCAAACGGAGAATATTGAGCAAATTTCATGAAAAAAAAGTGTGTGTGCGGGGATCATGCCTCTCCCCAAAGCAATGAGGTGTTTTTGCTAGTCCAGAGAAATGAGTTGGGAATCCAAACATTTTATCATTTCATAAGATAAAAGTGGTCAATTGATGCAGCCCTGGATGGAGGGGGCACCCAAAAAAGGGAAAAAGATGAACAGACACCAGAACAAATGCTACAACACCATGGACCAGCCCCTGGGATCCCTAACGAATTCATATCAGGACACAGAAAACCCATCCATAATTTGAGTGGCATAATTAGGTTAAAAAGTATCCCTGAAATAATAACCAAGCAGGCAGCTCCAGCTCCTGACCTTCCTGCTGACCAAGCCGCTGAAATGAGGAACGAGACATTTCACCATGGGATGGAATCAGATTATCTACTTACAGAAGAAGGAGGAGTTTGTGGAAAATTAAATGACGCAAACGGCGGTTTGCAAACAGATGATAACCGAAAAGTGGTTCAACAGATAGCAAAGGAAATATGAAAATAGCTCGTATTCCGGAGAAAGGATGGGAATGGGACACGTTTTCGTGGTTCCCTGGCAGACCATGGCTTAAACGAATGCTGCTCCTCCTCTGACGTGCTGCAGCAACTCTCAGCTTTTTACCATGGAAGACACCGTGCGCCAAAGAGGATGCAGGAAAAGAGATTGAGTCGATGGAAATTAAAAGTTTGTAAAGGCAATTCTTGAGAAAATAAGAAAAGGAGGGATTGAAAGCAGTAAGATTAATATCGTAGTAGGGGTGCATATTAAGAGGGACATGCAGTAGGCGGATCGGGAACTCTGAACCTTCCAAAAACGTCAGCCAGAGGGGAATGGGAGAGGGAGATGCAGACGGGAAAATGAGGATGAAAAAGGAGGCGGCGCTTTAGAGACCGCATGGCAAATGCCGCATGGCCTCTCTCTTTGTTCATCAATAAAGTCACTTTTACAGGACTCCTCTGTCTCCTGTGGGCACACAAACCTCTGGCCACGGGAATTTTCCCGCACAGCCCCGGGCACAGGGCAGACACCTCTGTGCCACCCACAGCAACCGGGACGAGCCAGCGCTGCTCCGGCACCGGCTCCTGCCGAGGCCCCAGCGGGAAGGAGACCGCGGGCAGCCGCTCCCGCAGCGCCCTCAGCCCAGCGCCAACACGGGCCGGCACCGGCACAACCAACCCGCCAGAGCCCCCTGCCGCCCCCTCGGCCCGCAGCGAGCCCCGAGCCCCCGCACAACCGAGCGCGGCTCCCACCTGCGCTGGGGCCGCCTCCGAGCTCCGCCGCCGCCTGTGGCTGAGGAATTCGATGGGATGTGTTGCCTTAACCTTTCTGACCACTCCCAGCCCATCTATGCCAGCACTCAAGCCCTGAAAGAAGGTGTGAATAAACTTCGGGTAGATAATGGGTACGACTGGCTGAACTGGCTCTTAGGGCACTGGGGACTCACTGGCTGGATCAGGAATTTAGTTCAAATAGGTTTGTATGTATTAGGCATCATATTATGCATTGTAGTAGTTATTCCTTGTATTTTACAGTGTGTTAAGAATTTAATAGACAAATCGCTTAAGAGTGTATTTTTAGTTAAAGGAAACGGGGGAGGTGTGGATATGGGTAATGCAAATGAGACTGATAATACTGCAGATTTAATCAGCAAATGCAGCCTGACAACGAGGATGCCTGGCAAGAGCAAAGAGAGACCTGACTGCAAGAGGACTGGATCAAGTCTGGGTTATGGGAAATAAGATTTTACTAAGTCCAAATGTAAAGTTTGTCTATGTCAGAGTTTGTCTGTGTACGGTTTGTCTATGTGATTGCAGTAAAATATTACCAGCCTTCCTGTAAATGGTATATAAGCACATGTAGTGCTCAGTAAAAATTGGATTTTGATCACCATTCAGTGTCCCCATCTCTCTCTCATCGTCGATAGTTCAAGTACTCCCAGTGGGTTCCTGGAAAGAGAATGGCGGCACATCTACTGCCTGCTACCCCCTCTAGGCAATATTCAACTGTTTCGTTCACAGACTCATCTTCCAGCACTCTTAGTGGGGTCAGCAGAGCCACTTCCCACTGGTGGGGGCAAAGAGCACCCTCTGTGCCTTTGTGGTGGGAGCAGACAGTGTTGTCTCAAAGGAAAGGTCAAAGAGAGACCAAGCTGGACCTCTGCCTCCTGTCCCTCACCCCACAAGGGAAGAAGGGCACAAAACTGAGCACTTTTAAATTTTTTTTTCTGTCCTATCATTTCCAGGAGCTTGACTAGCTCGACGGAGAGGATTCGAAGGATTCCTTGAGGATCACTGCCAGTGCACAGCACACATGGCATCCCTCACCCCTTACATCATCATGGGATGGTCGGGTAGGAACCAACAACAGCCCTATCCCACTGCTCCAGAAGCCAAAACCCCCATGCAAGCATTTCGTTATGGCCTTCTTAGAGAACCACATTGAGAGGAATGTTGAATTTTTTCTTTACAAATGAGCTGTGGATCTGCTTGTAAATAAGGCTAGCACTGAGAGATAAAAGAAACAATGGGATGGATTCCACTGATTGATGAATGGAAAAAGATATTTGCCTTTACAAACAAACTGTAGGGCTGCTGATAAATGAAATTGGATATCGAAAGATGAAAGAAGCAACGGGGGAGAAAACTATGAATTCTGTAAGAATTAAAAATTAAAAGGGAGGGTTATACATTAGAGGGGAATTTCAGGTATCAGGCGTTCCGGGAAGTCTGTGCCTCTCAAGTACCTCAGCCAATGGGGAGAGAGAGAGGGAAATGAGGCCAGGAAAATAGGATAAACAAGAGGCTGCGTCCTCCAAAAACTGGAGAGATCCCAGGGGAATGTCCCATGGCCTCTCCCTTTATTCCAATAATGTCTCCTTTTTGGACATAAAACTCTGGTGTTTGAGGATTAATTTTCCTGACAGAAAGCACTTTGGGATTCTTACGTGCACAAGCACGTGCAGTGCCTCAGTCATAAGTGCCTCAGAAATATCAGAAGTGTGTCTTCTTCAGAGTGTGGTCACAAGGGTTCAGATTTGAAGCCAGTTCTGCGGGCAGGCTGATGAATAGTCTGGGGCTCCTCTGCAGAGCCCCATTCATTCTGGGGCTGCTTTCTGCTGGCTCTGCTGGACTGGCTCGAGTGAAACACACACCCAATTAACAGCAGTTAAATTACTCTGGCATGGAACAGTGGGGAACAGGCAGAGCAGTGAAGGGCAGCATGGACCAGTTGTTCTGGCAGGTCTGACGAGGTCTGGTTTGATACAGCACTCACAGAACTCTGCTCCACCTGTGACACTTCCACATGCAGTAGATGACTGTTCCTCTTCACAATATCCAGCAAGGCAGGTCAAAGACACTTTTACCATTTTCATCTTCAAAAGGGAGAGGAAATCAGCAGCAAACATGAAGTAACCAGTCACAGGTCCCGGGAAGAAACAAAAGAACAAAGACTGGTGGAAAAAACCAGGTGGAGCAGTGATCCTTATCTGTGTGGAAGATATCCTCTGCTAATGGGCCATCTGTTAAAACCAGGTAGGGCAGTGTTCTTTATCTTTTCCACAACCCATCCTTCCTCCAGGAAGATATCTTCTGTTAATGGGCCATTGAGTGCCACTGCATGACTGATAAAATTCCATCATCCCATTGGGAGATGCTCCAGCCAGGGGGAGGAGCCAAGCCTTTCCTACCTAGATAAAATCTGAGATTTGGAACACCAAGGCAGCCCTTACCCACTGGTTTCCAGAGGACGAGAGCTACCAGACCTTTCTACAGCATCACTGCTTCAAGAAGACCACTTCATCGGGACTGCTACCACCACCCTAACTAGCGGGGTGTGAGGTTGTATTCTGATTCTGTCAGGTGTTTTCTTTTGTACTATTGCATGGATTTTTTTCTCTTATATTTTTCTTATGAAATTGTATTTCTGACTTGGAGTCTCTCACTAGTTTTGCTTTCAACCCAGCACAATTTTGGAGGGGATTTTGGCTTAAGCTTGATATTTGGGGAGTTTTTGATCCGTGTCTTAAAGTTTGGAGGATTTTGGGCAGGAATTTTGGTGTTGGGAGGTTATTACAGACACAAGATGCTCAATGACTTCCAGAGATGGACTTGGGCAAGGAGGAACACCCAGTTTATGGAGCTCTCTTATTGTTATTTCCCCCTAAACCAGGAATTTTCATTCCTCAGGTGTGCGGGGATGGAGGAGGCAGAAAAGCCCCGGAGATCCCTCACAAGGAGGGGCTGCAAACCCAGCCCAGGGAGCTGTGAGGAAGAAAGACCCTCCCTGAGCCGGGAAGGCAGCCAGAGATCCAGGCAGAGCTCAGAGCTGGTGGAGAAGCCTCATGGAGGGGAGAAGCCCCACAAGTGCTTGGAATGTGGGAAAGGTTTCAGCCGGAGGTCTGAGCTGATCCGGCACCAGAGGATCCACACTGGGGAAAAGCCCTACGAGTGTGAGGAATGTGGGAATGGATTCAGAGACAGCTTCCATCTGATCCGGCACCAGGTGGTCCACACAGGGGAACGGCCCTACACCTGCTTGGAATGTGGGAAGAGCTTTCAGTCGAGCACCAACCTGAGAAGACACCAGCGCATCCACACTGGGGAGAGGCCCTACGAGTGTCCCAAATGTGGGAAGAGGTTTTATACAAGCTCCCATGTCCTCCTACATGAGCGGATTCACACAGAGGAGAGGCCCTTCTGCTGCCCCGACTGCGGGAAGGGATTCAAACGGAACTCCCACCTCACTGTCCACCGGCGCATCCACACTGGGGAGAGGCCCTACGAATGTCCTGAGTGTGGGAAGAGCTTCTCACAGATCTCTCACTTGTCCAAACACCAACGGAGGCACCACTAAGGGAAGCCCTGTGAGTGTCCGGAGTGTGGGAAGAGCTTCGTGCTCTGCTCCAGCTCCATCCCCCATGGGAGGATCGGTGTTGGATGATCCCCAGTGACCCCCGTTGGGCAGAGCCCTGGTGATCCGTGGTCCTGGTGATCCCCGTTGGGTGGGGGGAAGGGGTTGGAGAGATTTTTCTGCTCTGGGAGTGGACAGGGAATGGAATACCTGTGGACTGAGAGGAATTGGGAGGGACTCTGGTGACACTGGGAGGGACTGTGAGGACACTGGGAGAGACTGGGATGGACTGGGAGATCCACTGGAGTCACTTGGGGTGAGGGTGCAGGAAGCCCCGGGGATGGGCACAAGAAGGGCTGACGTGTCTCGGGTGATTCCCAGGGAGGTTTTGAGGGGCTCCAGGGTCATTCCCAGGGCAGGGCCCGAGGGGACACGCTCTGCCCCACGCTCACCTCTGCGCTCCACGAGGAACGGGCTGGACAACTCGTAGTTGTGCCGGCAGTGCCTGTCCACCGCAGCCCGTCTGGACTCCATCCATTGCGGGTCGCTGTTCCAGTGCCTGGCAGCCTTGTCCCCAAAGGAGGTGTCCCCACGTGCAGCCCCACATCGCTGCCCAAGTGCAGGAACTGCTCCCGCTTGGAGATGTTCCTCTCCACGAACCTCAGCCGGTCGGTGCCGTGAATGAAGTGACACTCGGACTAAACCATCTCCTGGAACAGCGCTGTGTGTGCAGGACACAGGTCCGGGGGTGTCCCCCCAGCAGCCCCCCAGCAGCCCACAGTAGCCAAGAGCTGCGGGGCAACCCCGACTCGGCACCCCCAGTGCCCCACGGCCGGCATGCGACCCTTCTTCCCACAGTCACAGTTCCTCTTTTCCAGGCTTCTCTGTATTTTCCTCCCCCTTTCCCAACATTCCCCAGTCAGCAGCCCTCTCCAACATCTGTTTGGGGGTCCTATCTCCCCATTTCCCTTTGTCTCCTCACCGTTTCCACCGTTCCACCACTTCCCTTCCCGCCTCTCCCGCTCACCCGAGAGCTCCGCGCCCCCAGCCCGGGGGGCTCCCAGTGGCACCAGTAGGGCCCCAGCTGCCCCACACGCCCCATGGCCAGCGCCGGGCAGGGTCTGACACCTCCCCCTGTTGGAACCCTGGAAACTGAGGGGTTTGGGCTTTCTGTGCTGACAGGCACTGACCCCCAGGAAAACACTGCTTTTGACCTGAGCCTGTGAAGAAGGTTTCCAGAATTGACTGATAGAACTGGGATCACTGGTGTGTTGTTGTAATAGAAATGTGCAGTGTCACATAGTGGAAAAATAAAATTTGTGATTTTAGAATGTAGTAATATATATTAAATAAGATGGATATTTTAGCGCGGAGGTTTCTTTCTTCTTCACTCTCTTCATGGCTCTAGGTGGTACTTTTGTAATTAGATAGAAAATTCCCCATTGCAGGTCACGGGTGATTGGTTCTTGGGCTATTATGGTGTCTTTTTTAAATTGGACTCATTGGCCCTTAAAAAGCCTTGTAGAGAGAGGTACGTCGCCATCTTTAGCCTGTTAGCTGTAAGTGCTGTAGAACTCACTGTAATATAGATAAGAATTAATAAATATTTGAGTCCGAACACGAAATTCCGTCTCTCGAGCATTTAATCCTGACTCTGGAACAACAAAAAAGAAGATAAAACGCGATACCCCCCTCCCCAAATTCTCCTGGCGGGGGGCGCTGGGGGCGGGGCGCGGGTGGAGTCCAGGTGAGGAGCTCTGGGCGCTCTGGGACTGCCTGAGGAGTCATCAGCGCCGCGCGCTCTGATTGGCTCAATTATTTTGGTGCCTTCTCTGATTGGCTGAGGAGAGGCCCGGGAGTTGAGAGGAGGACCGGGAGAGATCCTGCCCCAGGCTAGCGGTGGAAGAACATCCAATTAACAAGACATGCAGATCCTTTCCCAGCGGTGCCCACACTCCTGTAGGAACTAAATGCACCGAGGATCTCACGAGGGTCACCAACTCTCTGGCGGCCAAATCCAGCCCTGCGCTCCCTGCGGGTGCGGGCACTCTGGGAAGGGCTCAGCTGCGGGTCAGATGGCCGGAGAGTGGCTTGGTGGTCACCTCGTGTGTGAGGCAGTGATGGGCTGGGGAGATGCGTGGACACTGCACATAATCACTTCCATGCAAAAATCATTCCGGGAAGGAGTAACAGCTTCTGACAGAGACCAAGTGTTGCCACCAGGTGCTCCTGCCAACAGCCGCCTGCAGAAAGGAGCACACACACCAATGCACGTGGGCTTTGGCTGTCCTCTGGCAGAGAAGTCCCCAGGGGACACAGGTCTCTGTGGCAGGAGCAGGCACCAGCATTGGCAGGCCTTGGGGGCGGCAGGTCTCCTTTGGCAGGGACTCTGCCACACCTGCTGATTTCACTGCTCCCAGGGCTCAGAGCAGCATTCGTGCCCTGGGCCATACGTCCCGTGTCTGTGTCACACTCCTGTGTGTGTGACGGCCACCCAGCACCGGGTCTTGTCCCAGAGAGGCCCCGGAAGCTGCTGTGGAAGGCCCCGATGCCCTTCCTGCTGCAGCTGCATCGGCAACCGTGGGGGCTCCTTCTGCTGCCCTGAGCAGGCAGAGCAGAGGAGCATCTGCTTGTTGTTTGAGCCATTCCTAAAATTCCTGTTGGGCTGTCCTCGAACCCTGGGGGAACGTCTTCCTTGCAAGCTGGGCCACTTTGGGTGGGGGTGTCCCCAGGGCACGTGGAGGTGTGTCCTAGGGCTCTTTGTGACACAGTGCACCGTGGTCACCGTGCAATAGGAAAGGGACAGAGCGTACAAGGGTGACCCTTTGTGACACGTCGTGACATAGGTGCTGGCGGTGACACGGCCACACCACAGTGCTCGGTGCATTCGTCGGGACAGGACGGAGAGAGCGGTGCTGTGAGGAGCCCCCACACAGCCAGCTTGTTCCCTACTGACCCGGAGCTTTTCCAAAGCGTTTCCTCTGCAGGTGGCCTCGAGGACAGACTGCAGGACACGGTGTCCTGTAGCCTTCCCAAGGCTTCTCTGTTGCAGCTGCCTACAAGGCACAACTGCAGCACTTGCTCATCTGGAGCTTTTCCAAGACATCTCTCCTGCAAGCAGTCCCAACTCCAAACAGTGACATGGAGCAGACACCACCCAGAGTGCCCAAGCTGGCCTGGGTGAAGGAGGAGGAGGTGGCTGCAGCTCCCTCAGCACAGCAGCCTGAAGAGCTGGAGCAGATCCAGCTGCTGCAGGAGGGTGAGTAGCAGAGCTGGGCCACAGGGCTGGTGCCTGCAGCCAGCTTAGCCCCATCCCATCCCATCCCATCCCATCCCATCCCATCCCATCCCATCCCATCCCATCCCATCCCATCCCATCCAACATGCCCATGGATAGGACAGAAGAGGGGCTGGGGCTGAACGCCCAGACAGCCACACCCCATCCCTGGAGCATCCCAGGGCTGTCCCTGCCTGGGAATGCAGGGCTGGCCTGTGTTCTCCGGCCTCTCCCACAGCCCCTCAGCCCTGGCTGCGCTCGCTCTTTGCCAGGTGCCGCCATGGACCCGACACAAGAGCAGGACCCTGCCCGTGGCCGCTTCCGCAGAACAGCGCAGGTACTGCAGCCATCCCCACCTGGGCTGGGCCTGCTGTCACTGCTCAGCCCAGCACCGTGCTTGGAGCACTCCATGGATTCTCCCTCTCTTCCTGCCCTTCTCCTGCAGATGATCTATGAATTCATCATGTGCATTTGGTGGGAAGAGACCACCGGTGTGGGCACTGGGCTCTTGGCAAACTTTCCCCTCTTCACTGCTGAGACCGGGGCTGCCATGCTGGATTTGCTTGTGGAGAAGGGTGTCTCCAATCCAAAGCAAGTAAGCAGCCTGTGACCAGGGCTTGATCACCCCAGGAATTTTGTGGCGCCTCAAGCCAGCTCTGCTGGGTTTCTTCAGTCTTTGAGGCCCAGACCAATAGGGTGGGAAGGGCAGCACTTCTCAAGGGAAGCTGGGGAACCTGCTGCTCGGGCAGGTGTCCAAGTCTCCCCGGGCCTTCTGCAGGTGCCAGCCATGGTGAGGTACATCCACAAGTGGCTCACGGCCAATGAGTCTGCTGGGCACAGGCTGGACAAGGCCCTTCTGGAGCTGACCAGGCAATACCCCTGCGATGTGCTGATGACTCTCTTGCGCTGGGCCCCATCGGGTGACAGGTACGGCAGCCCCACCTGCCTTGAGGGTTTAGGGTTCCCCGGCCCGTTACCCTGTAGAGCCTGTCCCTGGTGACTGCCAGACAGGGGGACAGTCCCAGGAGCCTCTGGCTCCTCCGTTTGCCAGTGCTGCCATGTCAGCCCCTGAGCGTGCTGCCACGCTCCCTCCCTGCCCCTCAAGATGCCTGCACCCCCGTGGGCTGGCTGGGTGCTGCCAGCGAGGGACAGTGGGCAGAGGCAGGGCTGACGGCCAGCGCGGGCCCCTGCAGCAGCCCAGGCCACAGTGCTGTGGCCGAGACACCCGTGACACAGAGCTCTGACCCCACAGAGCTGCTACGGCCATGTGGGGAGTGATCATGTCCTCCACTGGGACTGCGGAGCCGGCGCTGCAGATACTCCTCAATGTGCTGAACGCCTGGCCAGTGGACAGTGTGTACACCTCCGATGGGGACAGCACAGGAGTCTTTGCCCTGGCTGTGAGTTCCTGCAACTGACCTTGGCTTGCCCCTAGGCCACCTCTCCAGCAGCTAGCTCTCTGTCCTCCCCCCAGCTGCATCTCTCTGCCTCAGGCACTGGGCTGAAACCTGCCTTAGGGGCAAGGTTCAGGGGCACCAGGCTGGGTGACCCCGCGGTGTCTCCCCCGGCCTCTCCCTGGCATGCTCGGGCCCTGCCACACGGATGTCTTGGCACTGAGTGTTGTCTCTGGGTGGTTCATTTTTTGCAGGCAACCGTGACACTGTGGAGGGTCTTCAACCTGACCTGGTGCCCACCTATAGTGTTGGAGTATTTTCCCCGTCTCTTTCTGTGTCTGCTCTTCCAAGTTTACATCAGCGCACTGGATACGCCAGAGGAGGTTGATACCTTCTGGAAGGGGTGCCAGGAGCAACTGGGCCTTGCCACCAACCCCCAAAGGTGCTCCATCCCAGTCCTCCCAGTCTCCCCATCCCTTCCAAGGCAGGAGCCAGGGCTGCCAGCATGACCTGGGCTTTGCTCTGCACACAGGTTTGCGGTGCAGACCCTGAAGGTCCTGCTCTGCCGAGTGCAGTGTGAGCGTGTTGTGGTAGCCATGGAAGGCAAGGCTGGCTGGGACACGCTGCTCTGTACTGACACCCACCACTATGCAGTGGGACTCCTGGCCAGGTGAGACCCCCTTCTCCCTGCTGCCCCCGGCACTTGTGCCCAGGGTGCCCCACACAGTTCCCATGGGCATGGGTGAGAGGGCTTTGTCACAAAGAGACGGACGAGCAGACTGGAAAAGGCTGGCACAGGAGGGTGCCCGGGAACAGCCGCCTCCCAAAGCGCCCACGGGGTGCTTGGGAAAAGACCAGAGCTCCGTGGGTCACTCCTGGGAGAGCTTTGCCCTCTCGGCTCAGGGGCAATGATGCCTTTTCCCCCCACCAGGGAGATGCGCTGTGTCTCCATGATCTGGTGTTGCAGCTTCATCTCCTGCCTCTTGGAGCTCCTCAGCCAAGACATTTCAGACTGGCAGCTGCCTGCCATGGCGTTCCTTGTGGAGGTGAGCCCCATGGGCAGCACAACCTCGCTGAGCTGCCTCCCACCTCTCTGCCCTCTCACAGCCACAGCTGCCTGGGACGGTGCCCGTGCCCTGTGCTGCTGCCTTGGCTCAGGCCTGTGCAGTTCTGAGCTCCTGCCAGCTGGGCACCCCGGTCACTGCTTTGTGCCTTTCAGGTCCTGGACTTCCTGGACATCAAAGAATGGGGTGACAGCCTCCTGGAGATCATGGCAAGGCGCCTGCAGAGCACGTCCAGAGAGATGCGTCGCCTGGTGCTCAGATGCCTCGTGCAGCTCAGCAAGGACCCCTCGATGGTGAGAAGACAGCAGCGGCTGAAGCTGTGCTGGCAGCGTGGGGCTGGGGAAAGCAGCCCCTTGGGCTTGGCTGGGCTTTGGGAGCTGTGGCAGCTGCTCCCAGCTCTCCTGCGTTGCTGTTCAGCTGCCCGAGTGCTTCAGGACAGGCCTTCGGCCCCTGGGCTCCACGGCAGCAGCAGCAGCAGCGTGGGCTTGCCCTGCCTTGTCTTCCATGCAGAACATTCGAATGTACAGCCTGACAGAAAGCCTTGCGGACCTGTTGCGGGATGCAGATGAAGACATCGTTGAGATGACCGTCGCGGTGCTCAGCTTTCTGCTCTCGCACAGACACCTCGCAATACCCAGCCCCATCGCCCTGCGGCTGGCTGGCGCGCTCTGGCCACTGCTGGACAACGTAAGGCTCTGTGCCCCCAGCCACGGCCACTGGGTGCTGCCCCCAAGTGTGGTGCCCCGTGGATTTTTGGGCCTGTGCACAGAGGGGTCTGGAGCAGGGCTTTTGCTTCCTTTCCAACAGGACAACCGCCATGTGCAGCTGCTCTCCATTCGCCTCTTCCAAGAGGTGATGAGGTTGGTAGCGGCTAAGGGTAAAAAGCCCCTCAAGATGCTTGTGAGCAAGAGCCTGCTGCCACTCTTCTTCAACTGCCACGATGAGAACATGCGTGTGGCAGAGGTGAGGACTCCTGGGCGCTGCTGTCCTCCTGGCAGGGGGCTCAGCTGTCTCCCTGCACCCGGGCACCTCATGGGCTCCAGCCTCCTCCTGGCCTTGGCACAGGGAGGCAGGTCCTGTGCCCTGGGCTGCGGTGCCATCTCTGGGTCTCTGCTGCTCTGCAGGCCTCTTGTGAAACGCTGCTTTCTGCACTAAGCTTCCTGAAGAGGAGAGATCTTGAGCACCTGCTGATGGCGGATCAGATGTGGAGGTTTGGCGAGTGCTTGGTAAGAACGCTGCTCCCTTCCCTGGGCTGCCCACGCGGGCTCTTCTCCAGGCTCCTCTGGCCCCAGGGCCGGAGCTGATGGAGCCCCGAGCTCCATCAAGCCCGCGCCTTGCCGGGCCCTCTGCCCCGCTCAGGGCTGTGCGGGCAGGGCAGGCCGGGGCCAAGGGACAGAGCCCGCGCCAACCCTTCCCTCCGTGCCCTGCCGCTCTCTCCAGCTGGCACAGGACAGGAGCCGAGCGGCCGAGCTGCTGCGCCAGGCGCTGCCGTACCTGCGGAGCCCACAGGAGCCCCTGCGAGAGGCGGCCCTCAGGTTTCTCGGTGAGCCACAAGCCCGGCTCCCTCCCCGCCCCGCCGCAGCTCGGCCCCAGCCCCGCCTGCTGCCCCGGCAGCGCCATCCGGGCCGGGGCTCTGGAGCCCCGCCTGCCCTCGGCGCCGCTGCCGCCCTCTCGCAGCCGTGTCCTTGGGCGTCAGGATGCGGCGAGGGCCGGGCCTGAGCCCTGCAGGGGAAGGCGCTGCTGTGGCCGCAGGGCTGGCAGCGCCGCTGCGGGGCAGCTGTGCGGCTGGGGCCGTGACAGGCTCTGTGTTGGCAGGGATGGCCGGGCGGTTCCTGAGAGAGCAGCAGCGAGAGTTGCAGCTCATGTGCAGGGGTGAGTGAGGCCAGCGGGCTGTCAGCGGGGGCTGGCGCTGGCAGCTGCGTTCCCTGCCCCGGCTGGGAGGGCTCTGCTCCCTGCGCGCACGAGGGGCGGCGTGGGCAGAGCACAGAGACCTTCCAGGGGCCTGCGGGAGGGACATTCGTGGCCAGCGCCTTCCAGCTGATCCTTGCTGTCTCCTGCTTCCTCCAGGCCATGGCAAGAGCTGCCGTGTGGGATGGATGGGGCAGGAGGGTCTCCCCAGGTCCCTGCAGATGCAGGCTCTGACTGTGGCTCTGTTCCTCTCTCTTCCAGCTCTTCAGGACATGACAGATGACACCAGCCCTGCCATCTCATGCCTGGCTCTTCAGACGCTGTACATCAACAGAGTTGTACAGAGCATTCCCTCCTCCCGACTCCAGCAGATGCGAGATGGATTCCGCCACCTCTGGAAGTCACGGCCTTCCCTGTGTCGCAGGGGCTGGTTGTCCTGCGTGAGCACTGTGGAGAACTGATCCGGGAGGCTGCGTCTGCTGGGGCCACCTGAGCCTGCAGGGAACACCTCTGCACTTCAAGGACGTTCTTTCACCCCATTGTAGGATTAGTAAATTGCTGTTTTCATACACAGAGGTCCAGGAGCTTTCTTTTGGTGCCCAGAGTCTTCAGGCCAATGGGGAAGAGGGCAAAAAGGGTGCTTGTGCTCGGCAAGTTGGCCAAGCGTGCGGAGTGGAAGGGAAAGTGGCCAAAAGGCCCTTGGCCTTTGGTGGTTCTGTGGAAGCCTTAAGGCTTCTGACAGAGCGGGCGGGCAGAGGCTGGAGCTGCGGCGGGGATCCCTGAGAGACCGGTCCCTGGAGATGGCCAGCACCCCTCTGCCAGCCTGGAAGCGCCATCTGTGTCCTGCCCGTGTGTTGCTGGCTGGATTGCTGAGGGCTCTGAGGTGCCTCTTGATGCGGCTCCTCTGGAGCTCCTTCAGCAGCCAGGCAGGCCTGGGGGAGGCGTGGAGGGCACGGGACAGTGGGAGGCCATGAAGGGCTGCGGTGCTGCCAAGGCCTGCCCGGAGAAGGCAGTGGGAAGGCGTGAGGGGGATGCGTGTGGCGCTGGGTGGCGGGAGGCTGTGATGGGCCAGGAGGACTTGTGTGGATGGGTTGGTGGGAAGCCCTGAGGAACTGGGTGGCAGAGGCCATAAGCAGCCCCCAGACAGCCACCTTCTTCCTGCCAGCCGGCTGCTCTGGCGCTTCCCCGACGCGTCTCTGGTGCCCGTGGCAGAAGCCCTCGAGGCCTGGCCTCAGCAGGACGGTGGGGACAGCCCCGAGGTGCCCAGGCTGCTTTGGCCAGGGACAAGGAGGGACAAGGAGGGACAAGGAGGCCCTGCTGGAGCACGGCCACTGGCTGCTGCAGGCGAGGAGCAGTGGGAAGTGGCAGCGCTGGCGATCAGCCCGGGTCCCCAGAGCTGTCCAGGCCACTGTGCTGTGTGGCCAAGACTCGCCTGACACTGAGCTCGGGACCCACAGAGCTGCTGCCACCATGGCAAGAACGATGTCTCCTGGAGCTGGCCTGCGGAGCTCCTGCTGTCAGCGTGGCTCTGGACACCAGAGAAAAATGACCAGAGTGTGCACAGGAACAGCAGCACCCAGAAGGCTTGTACCTCCTCAGGAAGACATGCACACCAGACAGGATGCCAAAAGAGGGGATGCTGTGTGCACAATTTTTCGTGGCTTGGCAAAGGTTGTCAGGGAAAGTGGTCACCATGGTTTTCTCTTGACTTGCCAGAATCACAGCAACGCTTGGCAGCTTCAGCTGCAGCCTGTCCCCCTGACTGACCTCAGCGGCTCTGCTCGAGGGCACACTCGCCTTCCAGAGTCGGCTGTTGCAAGGCAGCAGCGTTGGTGCCATCGTTAGAGACTCTGATGGGACACGAGCCCTTAGCTGCAGCTGCTGACACTCTCCTCCATTGCTATAGTTTTGCCAATTTAAATATACTAATTTTTCTGCTGTGAGACAGAACCAGGAGCAAAAGAGCAAGGCAGGCCTAAAACTTAAAAAGGGTATAAAAAACTTTATTAACTACACAAAGAAAGAGAAAGAAAAGCAAATTCAGAATAAGATCTCTAGAGCACTCCTTCCTTCCCTCTCCCAACCTTCATAACAACAAAACAAACATACAAAAAACTACTTCAGCCAGTTCCCAAGGTAAATAGTCCTTTTCAGTTCACTTTGGAGAGAGAAGTTTCCTCTTGTCAGGCCATAGTGACTTCACCACAAGAAGGGAAAAAACCAGTCCTCTCATGGCTTCACTTTCACGATTTACATCTGCCTGGGAAAAAACTTGCAAAGTAGTGAAGTTCCTCCCATCTTCACAGCTTTCCCAAAGCTGTGCTTATGGGCCATACTCACGGGGTATTTACTTTTAAGAATTAACTGTTCGAAACCAAACATTTTCTTCATCACTCTTTCTCTCTGTTCATGCTCCATCTCCAGAAAAAGAGATCCCCTTTTCTCCTCGGGGCAAAGGATTCTCAACACAGATGCCTTTGATTAACAATCTATCAAATGGAACATCTCCAACCTCCCCGTGTCTTTCTCCATGGTTTACAGGAATATTCAGTACATCAGTTCATCCCTACAATCTTACAAAAGGATTTTCAGCCATCTTCACAGCATCTCCTCATTCTCCTTTCATCTAAAGAAACTTAGCTCTTGCTTCACCGACTTTGGAGCATCTCCTTTTTCCCCTCTCATATTCAAAGGAAAGCCGGAGGTCTGCAAAATCTTACCTGAGCACTAAAGAGTTAAAGTTTCACACAGAAGTCACGGCGCTGGGTGTGGGGGCGGCTGAGATGTTAATCAGCTTTTCTGGAGCTTGCTGCAGCCCCACACTGCCCATGGCCACCCCTGCTTCCAGACAGGGCCCGGCTGCCTCCCCCAGGCCGTGCGGGGGCTGGGCGGGCTCGGCCCCTCCAAAGCTGCTCCGAGCCAGCAGCAGGAGCCGGGCCCCCCCAGAGCCGCGGGCTCGTAGGGGAGGAAGCCGGGCTAAGGTCTCATCAATGAGCCTTTCCTCCCCCCGGCCATCGGGTTCCCTGGTTTGCAAACGGGGCCCAGCGGCCTCCCGAGCTCCCCCCACATGGGAGGGAGCCCGGGCCGGGCCGTTGTTACCTGCTCAGCCACCGGAAATAAATGAGAGTTTTTCCCCGGTTACCGCCTTCAAAATGTGTGCTCACCGAGCGAACTAACTTTCTGCAATTGGTTGTTCAGGCTGTCAATAACCAAACCAGCCTCCAATTGGTCCCATCAACTCCCAGAGGGAGTTCTCACAGAGAGAATTTCTCTCTTGAGTTTCTTCTCCCCAGGTGAAATTAGCACAGAAGTCGATATTAGGGAAGATCCTGGTGCTTTCCACCAGTTTTAGAGGGTCATAAACGCTTTGGGGGATTTCCCGGTTAGTTTATGGGCAGATGTGACCCCTTTTTTGGGAGAATCCTGATGGTTTCCGCCAATTTTGGGGGTTCTAAACGCCTTGTGGTGGACTCAGTTCCGTGGGTTCTGGTGCCGCCCGCCCACGCTTCCAACTGGTCCGGACTGGTGCTCCCAGTGCCGCGTGGGGCGGGGCCGCGGGGACCCCCCCAGGGCACAGCGCGGCTGCTTTGGGGCTGGCGGCACCGCCCGGCGCTGGGCATGGGGCGTGTCGGGGGAGCTGGGGCCCTACTGGTGCTACTGGTGCTGCTGGGAGCTCACCTGTCTGGGGGCCAGCGGGACTCGGGTGAACGTGTGTGCTCCCCCCGGGGACCCCCAGCCCGGTGTCACTCTGCCCCCGAACGGCTGCTCCCAGTATTCCCAATAAAGCTTCCCAGTTCGCATGGTCCTGTTTATTGCGGGCCAGTGGGGAAGGACTTGGAGGGACCCCGCAGGGGGAGCCATGATGGGGGGGGTCGCAGAACTGGCCCCAGCATGGATCAGGAATGGGGACCCCCAGGAATGGTGGTGTCCCCCCATTCTCACCCTACTCTGGGGGACCTTGGGGGGACCCTGAACCCCAACACGACACTGTGCCAAACCCAAAGGTGCCAGGACCCCAATAAACAAACAGGGGAATTTGGGGAGGGGGTGCATGGGGGGGTGCCCAGGCTGGCCCAAGAGCCCAGCGCTGCCCCAGCCCGACCTGCCCTGGCTCCATCCCAGCTCCTACCACAGGATGTGATGGTGTTGGGAAAACAGGGGGGGTGAAGGGTGGGTGCTGGGCCCAGGGGGAGCAAGAAAAGGGATGGAGGGGGGCTGAGGAAGGACTGGGAGAAGGACTGGAGAGGAGGCAGGACTAGAAAGGAGGTGGTGTGGGACATCTCTCAGTGCAATTTGGTGGTCCCAGGGCCCTGACCAATTCTTTAGGGGTACCAGCCACCTCTTTTCCCATGCTCTTCCAGCCCTTTTCCACTGTCCCCCACTCAACCACCCCGACCTCATGCTTCTTTTTGAGGTTTCCAGGCCCCTCCTGCTATCTCTGGGAGTCCCATTCCCCTTTCCTTCAATTCAGGCACCTCTTGAAATCTTCTTTCTGGTGGAATCCCAAAGTATTGCGATTTACAGTGTGCAGTTTTGGAGAAGGACAGCTGTGTCTGGCTTTCCTCTCCCTGTTGTGGCCTCTCACCTGCCCCTGACACCCTGGGGGTGCTGGGATTTCCCTGCTGGGGACAAGGACGTTCATTCCCTTCCAGGAGCCCAATGCTCGGCTGGGGCTCCAGGGCAGGGGGTCCTTGAGCAGCTGCCCCAGAACCTCCGCCAGGGTCTCCCAGCGCAGCCGGAGCCGCTCGGCCTGGGGTCCCCAAAGGCCTCAGCGAGCCCCAAGTCCCTGCCAGGAACCCTCAACTCCCTCCAAGCCAGCATCCCCCACAGCCCCTGCAAGTTCCCCCCATGGCACCGGCCGTGGCCGTGTCCCCACATGTCACTGGCCATGTCCCACCATGTCCTCACCCATGGCTGTGTGCCCACCATGTTTCCATCCCTGTCACTGTCCTCCACATCTCCATCCATGCCCGTGTCCCCCCATGTCCCCACGAATGGCCACGTCCCCCTCCATGTCCATGTGTCCCCATGTCACTCTCCATGTCTGTGTCCCACCATGTCTTTCTCCCTACCCAAGTCTCAGTTCAGTGTCTTTATTTTTATCCCAAGATTGGATGTTTTAAAGAGATGAAGAGAAATGAAAAGCAAATCCAGCCCAAAATAAAAGGATTTCTGTGTCCATGCTGGCTGAGAATCCAGCAGGGAAGGAGTGAGGGAAGAATACTTTTGGAGGTGTTTCCACCCCACTGTCTCCAAAATCTTGGTCTTTGCCCCAGTTCATCACCATTTTGCTGTGGAAAACACCCTTGGACAATCAAAAAATCAAAAATCAAAATCCTGGAATCTCTGAGGATGGAAAAGACCACCAAGACCATTCAGTATTCCTTGAAGCCACCAGAAGATAGGACTGAAAACAGAAGATTTTCTGGGGTTGAACATCAACAAATTCACTCTCCCCAAGGAATTCCCAATGTTGGTTTCCATCCCAATGGACGTTCCTGTCCCTGCATTCATCCAGGGAGACAGGATGATGCAGAGCTCCCCCAGCCAGGTGTCTTCCCAACACGGATCACCAGGACCACGGATCACCAAGGCTCTGCCCAACGGGGGTCACTGGGGATCATCCAACACCGATCCTCCCATGGGGAATGGAGCTGGAGCAGAGCATGAAGCTCTTCCCACACTCGGGGCACTCACAGGGCTTCCCTTAGTGGAGCCTCCGTTGGTGTCGGGTCAAGTCGGAGCTCCTGGAGAAGCTCTTCCCACACTCAGGACACTCGTAGGGCCTCTCCCCAGTGTGGATGCGCCGGTGCCTGATGAGGTTGGAGTTCTGCTGGAAGCCCTTCCCACAGTCGGGGCAGCGGAAGGGCCTCTCCTCTGTGTGAATCCGCTCATGTACAAGGAGATTGGAGCTTCTCTGAAACCTCTTCCCACACTTGGGACACTCGTAGGGCCTCTCCCCGGTGTGGATGCGCTGGTGGTATCTCAGGTTGGAGATCTGTCCAAAGCTCTTCCCACATTCCAAGCAGGTGTAGGGCCGTTCCCCTGTGTGAACCACCTGGTGCTGCATTAGACCAGAGATGTCTCTGAAGCTCTTCCCACATTTCCCACACTCGTAGGGCTTTTCCCCAGTGTGGATCATCTGGTGCCGGATCAGATGGGAGCTGTCTCTGAATCCCTTCCCACATTCCTCACACTCATAGGGCTTCTCCCCAGTGTGGATCACCCGGTGCCGGATCAGATGGGAGCTCCACCTGAAACCCTTCCCACATTCCAAGCACTTGTGGGGCTTCTGCCTTCCATGAGGCTTCTCCACCAGCTCTGAGCTCTGCCTGGATCTCCGGCCGCCTTCCCGGCTCAGGGAGGGTCTTTCCTCCTCACAGCTCACTGGGCTGGGTTTCCAGCCCCTCCTCCTGAGGGATCCCAGGAAATTTTCCTCCTCCGCCATCTGCCCACCCCATGGGAATGAAGAATCCTGGTTTGGGGAAAAAACAAGAGGGGACTGCCTTGAGCTAGAGGTTCTTCCAACCGATGTGCAGCTGAGGAAGACACTGGGCATCCTGTGTTTGTAAGGACCTCCCAAACACCCAGACTGATCACAAAAATCCTCCAAATATCAAGACGCAGATCAAAAACTCCCAAAAAACCAAGATTCAGCCAAAACCCCCTGCAAAATATAAAGATTCAGGCCCAGCAAAAAAACAAAGCACCACGTCTTAGCCCAATAAAGCTCAGAAACAACAAGGTTCACCCCTCTGAAAATGGTGGATCCCCCTCTCCAGTCACCTGCTGAATGTGGAGGGGGGGGGCCAACACGCTGGGACTGGAGGGACGCTGTAGGTTTGGAATCTTGTGCTGCTTCCCATTTCTGCTCCTCCTGTGTCTCTGCTTTTCCTCACATTCCTCTTCCTCCTACTATTCCTCCTTCTCCTGCACAATCCCACCTTCTCCTCCGATATGCATCGTTTGATCATTTTGTTCTTCAACTCTGCTTGTCCCTCCCTCCTCCTGCTGCCCCCAGGCCCAGCACCCACTGCCGGCTCCCTCTTCCCCCCAAACCCACAGCATCCCAGCGCAGGGGCAGCGATGGAGCTGGGGCAGCTCGGGCTGGGGCAGCGCTGGGCTCTCGGCCGCTCCCGCCCGCACTCGCTCCCCACTGCAGCCGCTGCCGCCACCACAGCGCGGGGGGGCCCGGCCTTGGCGCTCCCCCCCTCCCACCTCCCCAAATTCCCCTGCCGGGGGGCGCTGGGGCCAGGAGACAGACGAGTGACAGATCAGGGGGGCTGGGAAGAGTCGGCAGCCAGAGAGCACTGAAAATCTCAGCAGGGACTACAGTGGCATCTTCGGGGACTGAACATGGCAGGGCACCCGTGGAGGGTACAAAGGAAAAGCCAGGAAGGGCTCCTGGCCAGAGGGATGAGGATCCCAAAATATCTCTGAAGGGTCCCTTGGGAGCATGTTGAGGGAGTTTGCACATTCTCCCAGAGGTAATCAAGGACATAGAAACCCAGCAGCACAATAAGGGAAGTCCAGAAGGGATTTAGACAGCAGGGGATGGATGGTGTTGGTGTGCTGGGAAGGGATTGGGTGAAGGGGAGTGTGCAGGAATATGGTTCAGGCAAGATGCAGCAGGAGCAATCTATGTGGGAAGAAAATGGATGATGGAAGAGAGGAGGAAGAGAAAAATACTAAGGATGGGGTGTTTTTCAGCAGGCTCTTATCCTCAGAAGTTGCCAGCTGCTGCAGATCCTTTGTATCCCCGGTTGCCAGGACAGGCACACAAGGAGGTCAGGATTGCAGGGGGTTTCTCTGTGCTGGGCAGCGGCAGGAGCGGGCGCAGAGGGGCGGCACCGGGAGCACGGGCTGGGGGCCTGTGGGGAGCTGCGGGGCCGGGCCGGGGCTGTGGGGCAGCCGGGGCTCAGCGCCGGGCGCTGCCTGAGCCCAGCACCCCCCGGCAATTGCAGGCCCGGCAGTGGCCCCCGGCCCCCAGGAGGCTGCGGGACGCCCCGGCCGCTGCCCGGCCCCGTGGAGCTGCCGGCCCTGCCCGCCGGGGGGGCCGCGTTTGGACACTGCGGCAGGACAGGCACCGGCTCTGGGATACGGGCTGGCCACGGCAGCCACAGCACAAGGAGCAGCAGGACAAAGGAACAGCTGGGAAATGGGCATTGGACGTGCAAGGATCCAGATTCGCTTTTAAGCATTTTCCTTGGGTCAGTGCAGAAAGGAATGATTTAGCAGAAAGCTCAGCAGCTGTCAGAGGATGAGCACCCCCAGGCACTGAGGGGGCTGCAGGAGGGGCAGAAGAAGCCCCTGGAGCACTTGGTCACAAAGGCAGAGCAGGGGAATGCAAGAAGGGAGGAGGAAAAGGCCAAGGGGAAGGCAAAGGCCATGGCAGAGTTTCTACAGCCCCTGAGGGATGAACCCCAGGGCCCAAGGGGGCCCCAGCACCCAGGGGCTCTCACATCCTTACACCATCTTCAACCAGGTGCCCTCCTCACACTGACACCATTCAGTCCTTGATGGCAAAGATGCTTTCTGGGGATGCCCACTTACACAGGATGGTAAACTGGATTTTGCCTTTGAGGGGGAACAAGTGGTAGAAGGGAAAATGGAAAAGACATGGACGGTCCTTCTGCAGGGATGCACGGAAGCACCGGCCTTATTGGGGCAAGCCTTGCAGAAAATATCACAAGAATTTACCCCACCCCCAGGGATTGGGTTAATGCAGGATGTGGATGACTTGCTGCAATCAGGAGGAGAAGAAGTGGTAGAAGAAGCCTCTGTGAAATGGCTGAATGTTCAGGCTAAAAAACATCTTTGATTATTTGAAAAAACAGCGCAAATGGTGGAGAAAAAAGTAAAAGATTTGGGACATATTTTGACTCAAGGTTTGTGGTGTATTAACCCAGGGAGGGACGAGGGAATCTCAGAAGCAATATTACCCAGCACTAAAAAGCAGCTGGGACAATTCTGAGGATTAACAGGGATTTGCAGAACCTGCATTGAGGATTCTCTGTTCCAGCCCGAATATTGTATGACTTTTTAACCCCAGACAGCCCTAGTATTATGGTATGGACATAAGAAAAAGTACAAAACTTGACAAAATGAAAAAACAAAGTGATTGACGCCACAGCCATGGCTCTACCAGAGTCAGAAAAGAAATTGGAATGGGATGTGGATGTTAAATAGGGCCATGCCAAAGGAATTTGGAATTCCCGGCTGCAGGAGCAGCATGGGAGGGCACCACTGACCCTGCACTGAAGGCAACGCAGCAGCAGCCAGGGCTCCACATCGGGCCAAGCCCCTGGGCCTGCCCACAGATCCTCTGCTGAAATCCTCTGCCTGGGCACCCTCCTTTGGCATCTCCACACACTGGGGCCAATCCTTGCTGCCACTGCTGGAGCTTCGCTGCTTTCTGTGCCTGCACTGCCACAGCTGCTGGGGAAGACAACGGCACAATTCCACTCTGCCCCTCAGTTACACTCACACACTGGGCTGCCGGGCATTCCATGGTCAGAAAATATAGCAAGCTAAAATTATTAAAAATCTATTTCTATACTCAGGCTTCATGTGCTTTGCATTGGGGAAACGAATTTTAAAGAGATTTCTAAGGAATGTTCCTCCACTCAACAGAGATGAGTTTAACATCTCAACAGACTGGGAATAGCCCAAAAGATACTCACAAAGATAACGACCATTAAGGCCCATCAGCAAACATCAAGGAACACCCACCCCAGACACTGCCCCTGGCATAGTTGGAGATGCCTGGTCTGCAAAAGGCTGAGAAGGAAATCCAGGAGTGCGGACTTAATTAATATAGAGGGGAAGAAATCCGGGGCCGATAGGAAATTAAATACTTGGAATTGTACAACTTGGAAGCAATGAACATAAAACCAATGGATTTCTATAGGTTTTGGACTGTAAAAAGTTAAGGGAAAATCTAGTAAAACTCACATATCATGGAATGATTTTCTCTGCACACCCGGGCTATGTATGGCTGAAATTATTTCTGTTGCACATCCTGGCCTGAATCAAGTAATGCCTTGATTCTCTAACAGTAGAAATGGTGTTGAAGAGTTTTGTGTCCTCCTGCAGTTTTGGTGACAAGATTACATCATTAGAATGTTTTTTCTTAATAATCCTACTTTTATATTTTCAGTTAAGATTGGGCCAAGGGTGTGAGAACCACATTTTAGTGTTAGGGGAATAAGCAGAAATAATCTTTATTTCTTTGGGGATTTTTTGTGTATGTTTATGAGTGGCTGTTAGTGATGGCAAAATTTTGGTATGGAATTTGTAATGTTCACTGTTCACGTTTAGGCTGCATTTGGCAAAACCAGAAGCCCTGTAATATTTAATAGAATATTGTTCTAAAAAGAGACCAAGAAAGAAAAGCAGTGCGAAGGGGGAGGGGAGAGAGGAAGGAGAGAATATGTGAGTCACCTGATGGGCTTTTGAGAGGTGCTTGAATTGGGGAAAAGGGGGTTGGATCCCCAGAGGTAGCAGGAGGGACCTGGAGCTGTCAGCTTTGAAACTACACCCCAAAAATACTGAAAATCAGGGATTCCTCCCAGAAAAAAGCTGCCGGGAGCTGTCCAAAAAGAGTGAAAGAGGGGATTGGGAACCCGAAATTGAGCAGGAGAGGCCTGGAACCCCCAAAAGCAAGCACGGGTTAGGGGGTTTGATGTTGGAGTGATGATTGGGAATGGGCCAAAGAATGGGGGAAAAGAGGGAGCTGGGACGCCCAAAGATTGGGGGAGGGGGCGGGGAAACCCACATTGAGTCGCGAGGGGTCAGTAGATTTGGGGAATGATGAGAAAGGGGGGGAGAGGGGGAGGGAAAGGTGGATTTGGGATGGAAGAAAGGTGGTTCCCTGTCCCTTAGCACTCGATCCCTGGAGCGATTATCTGCGGCTTGGATGGGGGGGCAGATCCGCACTGGAGGGGCCCCCTGCCCATCCCAGTGTGTCCATCTCGCTGCTTCCCTCGAGCTCCCAGCCCGGCCCCGGCTGCCTGCTCTGCTCCCTGATGGATTTCTACCCTGCCCACATCCAGCTGAGCTGGTTCCAGGGCCAGCAGGAGCTCTCGGGCCACGTGGTGGCCACCGACCTGGTCCCCAATGGGGACTGGATTTCTACCAGCTCCTGGTGTTGCTGGAAACCCCCCCGGCACGGGGTCAGCTCCAGCTCCAGGTGGAGCACGTCAGCCTGGAGCACCCCCTGAGCCGGCACTGGGGCACGGCCCGGACCCCACAGCGCCGGGAGGGGCTGGCAGGACACGGAGGGGATTGGGGGTCCTGGGCTTAACGTGGACACCCTCCCTGGGAACCCTCTTCCCGCTCTCCCATCTCCCTTTATAGCCCCTCTCCCACCCCTTTCCCACCGGTCCCTTTCCGGCCCCGCTCACCCGAGAGAGCTCCAGGCCGGCAGCCGAGGGATGGAGGAGAAGGAGCAGGAGAAGGAGGAGGAGGATCAGGAGGAAGAGGAGGGGTAGAGGAGGAGCAAGAAGAGGAGGAGGAGCAGCGAGAGGCGGCAGCCCGTGCGTCCATCGCTCTCTGGATCTGCGGCCCCTTCGCGCCCGCAGTATCGGCCCCCCCGTATTGTGTAGGTGACCGGGGAGGGGGACCTCGACCCCAATATCTTGGGCGGTCCTGGCAGGGGTTTTTTGAAAGGGGGAGGGATATTTGGAGCTCACCCGAAGTATCTTTGGGTCTCCCTGTTTTTTTCGGGAGGCGGCGGGCGGAGCGATGTTTGCATCTTGCAGGGCTCCAAAGCTGTCCCGAAATCCCCTTTTGGGGGATCCTGCGGGGTCCCCGGGTGGTTTTTTTGGGGATGTCTGGGTGGTGGCTGCAGACAGAGCCCCGGCGGTGGGTGGGGGATGGAGGTCCCCGGAGCCCCGTGGCGATCGCCCGGGACTGGCAGGGCGAGGGGAGCAGCCTTGAGGGGGGGAAAGCGAAAAGGGGAGAGCCCCGGGAGTGCCGGAGCCTGAAATGGGGGCCTGGAGAGGGGGGACCCCGAGAGCCGGGAGTGAGGGGAGCCTGGAGAAGGGATGAGCCTGGAGACGGGGAACCCCTGGGACACCAACGTGGGGACCCCAAAGCCTCCCAGGGCTCTGGCCACGCCAGGGGCTACAAGGCCACGAGGCCGGGGCTGCTCCGGGCCGCTTCCAGGCTGTCCCTCTGCTCTTGGGTGCCGGGGGTGGCCCTTTGTGACACGGGCGTGTGTCAGGGCCCTCGGTGATGCGGGACATTGTGGTGCTGTCATGAATGAGAGCGTTTGAGATCGCTTAAAAATCGGTGACAAAGGCATGAACAAAAGTCAGATTTAATATTAAGCAACAAAGTACAATAAGTTTGTTGGCAAGATTCACTCCACTGCCTACAGGACAGGTGAGGCACAACAAGGCAAGAACAACACCAAATAAAATCCATGCAATCAGAACAGAAATTAACTGGGAACTCTCTAGGGGAGTGTGGGTGGGTGTGTGCTGTGTTTAGGTGCATGCAGGGATTAAAAGGAACACGGCCTAAAAACATTTGAACTTCTACCTTAATTTGTAACTTAAGTTATACCTTAGGCCGAGCAAATCAACAGACGAACAACACCAAACTTATACCTAACTTAACTTAGAACTTCACATTAACAATTCCACAGAGCAATAACACTTAACAGCATTTAACCTAACTTACAGCTGTAACTTCCAAGTTGTATTTAGCAACTTAATACAATAACAACACTTATGACTTCCATTTAAGAACTTAGCAAAACACTTAGCATTTAACAGCATTTAAGTATGTTCCTAACTATAACTGAACCTTGCTTACAGGCATAACTTAGATATCCAAGGTACTTCCACATCTAGGAAAGCTGTATTTCTCCCAGATTTGCTATAGCATATGTGCAGGGGCACACACACAGACAGGAACAGTCAGTGCAAGCAATTCCCCCCAGAGCTCAGTGAAATCCTCCCTTCAGATGTTTTTGCATCTCCCACTGGCCAAAGGATGGGGCCTTGAGCAGCGAGGGTATGGGCCCAGGACACGTCGTGTTTCAGTGATCCTCCAGGCACAGCAAAGCCGAGGGTTTGCTGGCTCTGAGAGGCCACTCAGAGGGAGACTGCTGGTCACAGCCCACGGTGGCCCAGGAGAGCTCAAAGGTCTCCTTTTGGATTTCTGTTGATAGAGAGTGGGCTCCAGTCATAACCATGTTTCATCCTGGCCTCAGTTTGGGTTGGCACTTTCTCTAGGAGTGGGGGAATGCATCACCACACTGGGATCTCAGGGGTGCCCATGGCCTGGGTGATGCTGGCCCGATGTCAGGCACCCACCAAAGCCACTCTGACCCTGCCCCTCCAGCTGCAAAGGAAGATAGAGTTTAACCAGGAGCTCCAGGATCAGATTAAGACGGGACAAGCAAAGACACCAAACAGCAAAATGGGCAACACAGACACAGCGTGGGCACAGCGAGGGAATTTATTCCCAATCAAATCATAGCAACAGAAGGAAAAGAGAGAGAAATCTCTCCAACAACTTCCCCCCACACAATGGGGATCATCAGGACCACGGACCACCAGGGCTCTGCCCAACGGGGGATGGAGCTGGAGCAGAGCACGAAGCTCTTCCCACACTCGGGACACTCACAGGGCTTCCCTTAGTGGTGATTCCGTTGGTGTTGGGTCAAGTTAGAGCTCTGTGAGAAGCTCTTCCCACACTCAGGACACTCGTAGGGCCTCTCCCCAGTGTGGATGCGCCGGTGGCTGATGATGTGGGAGTTGCGGTTGAATCCCTTCCCGCAGTCGGGGCAGCGGAAGGGCCTCTCCTCTGTGTGAATCTGCTCATGTAGAAGGAGATTGGAGCTGGTCTGAAACCTCTTCCCACACTTGGGACACTCGTAGGGCCTCTCCCCGGTGTGGATGCGCTGGTGTTTTCTCAGGTCAAAGCTCCACCCAAAGCTCTTCCCACATTCCAAGCAGGTGTAGGGCCGTTCCCTTGTGTGGATCACCTGGTGCTCCATCAGGTGAGAAATCGTTGTGAAGCTCTTCCCACATTTCCCACACTCGTAGGGCTTTTCCCCAGTGTGGATCCTTTGGTGCCGGATCAGATGGGACCTGTCTCTGAAGCTCTTCCCACATTGTCCACACTCGTAGGGCTTCTCCCCAGTGTGGACCACCTGGTGCTGGATCAGATGGGAGCTCCACCTGAAACTCTTCCCACATTCCAAGCACTTGTGGGGCTTCTCCCCTCCAGGAGGCTTCTCCACCAGCTCTGAGCTCTGCCTGGATCTCCGGCCGCCTTCCCGGCTCAGGGAGGGTCTTTCCTCCTCGCAGCTCCCTGGGCTGGGTTTGCAGCCCCTCCTCGTGAGAGATCTCTGGGGCTTTTCTGCCTCCTCCATCTGCTCACACCTGGGGAATGAAAATTCCTGGTTTAGGGGGAAATAACAAGAAGACAGCTCCATAAACTGTGTGCTCCTCCTTGACCAAGTTCATCACTGGAAGTCATTGAGCATCTTGTGTCTGTAATAACCTCCCAAACACCAAGATTCCCATCCAAAATCCTCCAAACTTTAACACACGGATCAAAAACTCCCCAAATATCAAGATTCAGCCAAAATACCCTCCAAAATTGTGCTGGTTTGAAAGCAAAACCAGTGAGAGACTCCAAGTCAGAAATACAATTTTATAGGAAAAAAGAGAAGAGAATTAAAATACATGCAACAGTAGAAAAGAAAACAACTGACAGAATCAGAATACAACCTGACACCCTGCTAGTTAGGGTGGTGGTAGCAGTCCCAATGAAGTGGTTTTGTTGTAGTAGTGATGCTGTAGAAAGGTCTGGTAGCTCTTGTCCTCTGGAATCCAGTGGGTAAGGGCTGCGTTGGTGTTCCAAATCTCAGATTTTATCTAGGTAGGAAAGGCTTGGCTCCTCCCCCTGGCTGGAGCATCTCCCAATGGGATGATGGAATTTTATCAGTCATGCAGTGGCACTCAATGGCCCATTAACAGAAGATATCTACCTGGAGGAAGGATGGGTTGTGGAAATGATAAAGAACACTGCCCCACCTGGTTTTAACAGATGGCCCATTAGCAGAGGATATCTCCCACACAGATAAGGATCCCTGCTCCACTTGTTTTTTTCCATCACTCTTTGTTCTTTTGTTTCTGCCCAGGAGCTCTGACTGGTTACTTCATGTTTGCTGCTGATTTCCTCTCCCTTTTGAAGATGAAAATGGTAAAAGTGTCTTTGACCTGCCTTGCTGGATATTGTGAAGAGGAGCAGTCATCTACTGCAAGTGGAAGTGTCACAGGTGGAGCAGAGTTCTGTGAGTGCTGCATCAAACCAGACCTCGTCAGACCTGCCAGAGCAACTGGTCCATGCTGCCCTTCACTGCTCTGCCTGTTCCCCACTGTTTTATGCCAGAGTAATTTAACTGCTGTTAATTGGGTGTGTGTTTCACTCGAGCCAGTGCAGCAGAACCAGCAGAAAGCAGCCCCAGAATGAATGGGGCTCTGCAGAGGAGCCCCAGACTATTCATCAGCCTGCCTGCAGAACTGGCTCCAACTCTGAACCCTTGTGACCACACTCTGAAGAAGACACACTTCTGATATTTCTGAGGCACTTATGACTGAGGCACTGCACGTGCTTGTGCAGGTAAGAATCCCAAAGTTCTTTCTTACTTCAGGAAAAACCCTGCAGCAGTGCATACCCAGCATCTGCTATCAGCACATCCTGGCTACACGTGCAGGAGAAGCAGCAGCAGCATTGTACACGTGGGTTTGTTAAGCTGAACTCCCCTACACTTTGAACAGTGCTCATCACAAATAGATTTAATGGCACACCGGTGCCGTACATTTCTCCTAAAAGCCTCCCTTGTAACTAAACTTTACTGGAAAGTTAATGCCGAGGATGAACGAGCGACTTCGGTCTCATTCCGGAGGTGGAGGGGTTCTAAACACTGACTTTCCGAGAGCAGCATCTCTCCTGAAGCGCTCGGGGCCACCCGAGGCGCCGCCGGGAGCGCGGTGCAGAAGCCGGCCCGGACTCAGCCGCAGCGCCGGGCACCGCGCATCGCTGCTCTGCAGGGCGGCCCGCACGTCCTCCAGCAGCTGCCGCAGGCTGCCCTTCTCCTGCTGCAGCTCGGCCATGCGCTCCTCGGCCCGCTCCAGCGCCACCATCTCCTCGCAGCGCTCTCGGGAGCAGGGCCCCGGCGGCCGCCGCTCGGGCTCGGCGGGGGCTGCGCGGGCGGATTTGGCTCTTCTGTGTTCAATCCTCTCTTCTGGTGGTGCCCTGCTGGGCAGGGTGGAGGAAGAACCCCCGGCCCGTGGCTGGAATTGAGTGCAGCGGGCGCTGGAGAACAGCCACGAAACCAGAAACTCATCACGGCTCCTCTGACTAAACCCTACAGTCCTCACCCAGCCCCCAGCGTGGCCTTGAAAGACTCTTTATCCTAAATAACTCTGACTGCCCCACCTGGAAAAAATCACAAAACCATCTGCTGCCCTCTGGGCAAGGTATTAACTCTTTCAATGCCCAGAATAAAACTTTACAGATACTTTATTCTCGCGCCTAAATAAAAAATAAAATAAATTTTAAAAACCCAAAATAGTAATACACGCAGAAACAATATAAAAACATCGAAATCAAACAAAAAGAAAAGTCAAACACCAAATAAAGAAAGGAGAAAACTCATGAACTAAATTTTCTCTTTTTTAAAATATGGAGAAAAAAACTCTTGTTTCCTCTATACCACATAAAAATATTACGAAGTGAATATGACTGTTCTAACTGTAAATATAAACAAAGGTAGTAATATTAAAGTAAGGACATGTTAAAATTGCTGTAATCTACGTTTAAATAATCAAAATCCCCCTGGTGTTCCACAGGAAAAAAAAAACAGAAAAAAACCTCTGTTCTCAAAAATAAAGTAAGCTTTTGTTTAATCTGTTATAATCCTTAAAGTGTGCCTCATAAGTTAATATAGTCCGTAATAAAAGTTGTGAGAAAAACTTTTAGTCTGAAAAAAGGGTTTTTAGGTAGTGATCAGATTTCCATTATCTTAATCACTGTAACATCCAAACCACAAGAAAACTGTTTTTTGTGAAGAAATCTCCATAGACTGAAAAAAAGTCTCCTCTTTGAAGTAAATTAGTAAAAAACTATTTTAAAGATGGTAAACTGCCTGATTTTTTTCTTTGTTTTCAGTAGTAAAAAAGATTGTGTGGAAGAAATAAAGTTGTCTGAAGTTTTATTCTAAATTTATATTTCTTCTGGTTTATAGTAATAAAATTTCTCTTTGTACCATTTAAAGTTAAACCTGTTTTTTGTCTACTTCTTAATCCTCTCTCACAAAAAAAGTTTCAAATTAATAAACCAAAACCACTACATCAAACCTCAGTGATTCCAGGATTTTAATTTCCTATTGCCCAGGGGTGTCTTCTGCAGCCAAATGGTGATGGACTGGGGCAAAGACCAAGATTTTGGAGACAGTGGGGTGGAAACTCCTCCAAAAATGTTCTTCCCTCCCTCCCAAGCACGTTAATCCTCAGCCCGCAGAGACATGGAAATAATTTTCTTTTCGCCTGGATTTGATTTTCATTTATCTTCGTCCTTTAAAACATCCAACACTGGCTAAAAATAAAGACACTGAACTGAAACATGGGTGGGGACATGGTGGGGACACAGACATGGAGAGTGACATGGGGACACATGGACATGGAGGGGGACGTGGCCATTTGTGGTGACATGGGGGGACACGGGCATGGATGGAGATGTGGGGGACAGTGACAGGGATGGAAACATGGTGGGGACACAGCCATGGGTGAGGACATGGTGGGACATGGCCAGTGACATGTGGGGACACGGCCACGGCCGGTGCCATGGGGGGAACTTGCAGGGGCAGTGGGGGATGCTGGCTTGGAGGGAGTTGAGGGTTCCTGGCAGGGACTTGGGGCTCGCTGAGGCCTTTGGGGACCCCAGGCCGAGCGGCTCCGGCTGCGCTGGGAGACCCTGGCGGAGGTTCTGGGGCAGCTGCTCAAGGACCCCCTGCCCTGGAGCCCCAGCCGGGCATTGGGCTCCTGGAAGGGAATGAACGTCCTTGTCCCCAGCAGGACAGATTTCTTATTTCTTGCAGGTGCAAATGGTTCTCTTACCAGAATAGCTTGTTGTGTTAATTGTTTTCAGGCTTAAGATTGTTTTCACATGGGAACAAGCAAGTAACTTAGCTGCACATAGAAGAAGTGACAGGCTAGCTATTAATTTAGCAGAGAGCAAGACCTGATTTTATGGAGCCTTCCTTTTATAATTTGTCTACCTGACTGCAACATCTCACCCTTTTTCATTAATTCAAAAAAGGCTCATATGTTCTGATGATAAAATAGCTCTCTCTTGTGAGGGTGTTATCTCATTAAGGTTATCACTGGTTATCTCTTAGATATGGGTAAGATACACAAAAGACCGATTACAATCAACAAAACTTAGCAAATTCTATCATGTCATTGACACAGGGTTTCACAGCATGATAAATAAAAGAATAATGTCCAGTGTGTCCTAGGGAAATGGGAATAAATGACCATTGTTTTAAAGTCCAAATAGTCCATTAGCTGGAAATGTTGATCTTTGACATCACTGAATGTGCTCTTGGATCCTGGAACAGGGAATAACTGAAGAAGGTTAGTAGGAACACTATTCCATGATGTTGACACAAGGCTTTCCTTGGCAATTTGCCTGTAAATTTCCAGACACAGCCATGTCTTGGCAGTCCTACTTCTGGTTTTGTTCTGGCCACGAAGGCTGCATGGTGATTAGGTTCTTTTTCTTCTCACTGGGCTTCATTTTCTTGGAGGCAATTGATGTTTGGCTGAATGAACAGGTGACTACTTTGAACTTGTTGATGATAAAAACACATGCATACCTTCTCCTTAAGTTAATGAATTAATTAGACTTTTTCATTGTACATTCAATTGAAGAGCCTTACATAAAAATATTTTACTTTTTTGGAATAAATATTAAAAAAAATTTTTATAAATATGTAAATATTTAGGAGCTAATTCCCCTTTCCTTGTTTTAAAAACAGCATTCATGACTCTTGCCATGAACATGAAGGGAAGTTCAAAACAAAACAATACATGTAGTAAAACCAAAAATAGTAACTGGGAATAATTCTGATACAACAATCCAAAACATTTCCGATAAGAGATATAATTAAAAACACTCGTGAAATTAGATTATTACCAAAGATTAAAACATTGTACCATCATCCCAGTGTTTGCAACACCTGATAAACCTCAAATCAGTGAAGAACTGGATAAGCGTCTGTTGGGGGTTGGTTTTTCCTTTCCTCTCTGCCTGTGGAATTTTTTTCCCATTGACATGCTAAGAAGCACTGATGGTTGGGTCCCAGCACCAGGGAGGGCATCCCTGTCTTTTTGGGAGTTTCTCTCGGAGGGCGGGGGGAGGGAAAGGGGGAACACGGTGAGATTGGAAGCAGGTAAAGGAGGGTGGGGGCAGTTGCTGGCTCTCGCTCGCTTTTGGCTCTCGGAGCAGAAAGGTCATTGCTACCCCCCCACCATCCCAACGCCGGGAGCTGCCTCTCTGTTTTGGACCCCGCAGCCCTGCTTGGACGCCCTCCTGCTTCAGCTTGCTGTTTTCCCAGCATCCTGCCTCTCCTCCATCCCTTCCCATCTGGGACACAGCTGCCATCACCCCCAGCCCCTGCAGGTGCCGGGATCGTCACATCTGCCCCGTCCACCGGGAATCTGCCAGCGCTCACTGCCAGCGGTGACGGTGACTGCAGCACAGGGGAAAAGTGCCTGAGGCCCAGAAGGACTGGAACTGGGTTCCTGTTCTGCTTGTTCTTGATTCCAGAGTTGTTGTTCTGTTTGCCTTCTTAGATATACTAGTAAAGAACTGTCATTCCTGTCCCCATATCTTGGCCTGAGAGCCCCTTAATTTCAAAATTGTACTCATTCAGAGGGAGGGATTTACTTCCTCCATTTCAAGGGAAGGCCCTGCTTTCCCTAGCACACACCTGTCTTTTATTCACACCAGGAGTGATTTTGGCACCCAACGGTGGAACCTGTGGACATTGAGTGGAAAGGCTGGAAAAGCAATAACAGTTCTTGAGTGACCTGATTTTGTGTTTTAGGTGACACCATGTTGTCCAGCTTACCCTGGTTTGGGCTGCACGTGGTCACAGCTACATCTCTCCCATTTGCAGGCCCTTATTTGAACATGGGTCCTATCACTAAGGCTACTGTGACTATTATCCAGTTCATTTTGTGGGTTGATAAGGTGAGGAATTCATGGGTTTTTAACTTCCTCTGGAAGATGGCAACGTGGATTCAGAGCTATCACACTCTAACTGTGTGTTTTTGGGGTTTAATTCAATAATGGTAGTTACTGTGAGGAAGTGACAGCAGGGGAAATTTTCTCCCAACCCTTCATCCAGTCCACCGTTTAGGTCCACCCCACCAGTTTTGAAAGGGTTCAAATCTTCTCTAAATGCTAATGCTATACTACAGTGGCTGGTGTTGCTGATATTCCTGTTAAACCTGTTCTATTTAACATTCAGAGATAAGGGGAGATTGATTTGGATAACAACCCTGATACCTACCCCAGGAAATTGGGATGCTCCTGCAGAGACTGACCCTGCCCCACAGCCCACTTCAGAAATTAAAAACCTGGATTGGGTGGGCGTTTTAGTGAAGGAGATGTGTGAGATGAGCCAGATGCTGAAGGAGTACCTTTCCACAGCTGGTGAGAAACCCTCCCCCTGCCTCAAAGAGGGAGAGTCTGATGGTGCAGCAGTGGAACCCACAGACATTACATCTGTCCAGGTTCCAGCTGTACTGCACAGGCACTTGTAGCCAGCAGCAGTCGCCCCTATGGAAACAAAGAAGTCTAAGATGAAAACAAGGCACCTAGATAATAAGGATAAGAAAGGAGGGCCCTCACAACCAGCAGGGGAGCCAGAGGTTGAGATCATGACCAAGTCCCTGTCGTACAAAAGTCTCCATACTCTGAAAAAAGACATTGAGTGATGAGGCCGTGAGGCTTTTACCACCTGGTTACTGCAGGTGTGAGGCCTTATGGGTACAGGTGTGCAACTGGATGGTCCTGAGGCAAGGAATTTGGGACCCTTGACCCAGGACTCAGGTGTGGACCAGGTATTTGTAAGGGAGCCAGGGTCCCTTTCCCTCTGGGAGTGGCTTTTAATGAGTGTGACAGAGAGGTTTGTCCACAGAGAGAGAATGCAGGAGCACCACCATAGAATGTGTTGGAAGACCCTTGAGGAAGGGATCCAAGAGCTGAGAGAAGTGGCAGTGCTGGAGGTGCTCTTTGGGAGGGATGGACAGCATGACAATGACCCTGACAAGGTCAGGTGCACAGGGCAGATGTTGTGGAATCTGGCAAACCTGGGCCCATCTCAATACACCACCTTTATTGCAACAATTAATGCTGATAATAACAGAGACAGTGGGTTCTGTTGCCAACAAGCAAGAAGCTTAGATATTTTGGGAGTATGATCAATGACCCGGTGCAGGCTCATGTCTCTGCTGTAATTGTGAGCCTCCAAGAGGAGATGAGGGAGATGAGGGAGGAGGGGAGGAAGAACAGTTCCCAAGCAACACCAGTGCTGTCATATCACGAGTTCCTGGAACACATTTTCAAGCCCTTCCAGCTGTTTCTGTCTTGCATCACAAAATTTGGCATGTGTTTTGACCATTTAAAGGACTTGTTGCATGCATTAACATCCAAGGGGTTGCTTTCATCGTGCCCCATCCCTCCCACACGGCAGCTCTTGCCATGGCCTGGAGGAAGCAGGAGACAGCAAGGATCAGCTGGAAGGCGCTGGCCACGAATGTCCCTCCCGCAGGCCCCTGGAAGGTCTCTGTGCTCTGCCCACGCCGCCCCTCGTGCGCGCAGGGAGCAGAGCCCTCCCAGCCGGGGCAGGATTCCTAATGGTTGCTGGTGTTTTTTTCTAGGGAGACTTCCTGCTCAATGCAGGCTTCCCCTCAGGATGCCTGATGGTCTCTGGTGGTTTCAGTGGGGACAGCTCCTGCTCAATGCAGGCTTCCCCTTGGGATCCCTCATGGCAGCTGTTGCTGAGGTTGCTGCATGGTTGCAGGCCTGAGCTGTCGCCTGTCCCCAGCCCCTGCCCGCTGAGGGCCTGCTCTTCCAGCCTGCTGGGCATGGGGCTGGCTGCTTTGGAGTTGGGCTTCACCTTTTCCTTCTCCATGTGCAACTGTCTGGAGCACAGAGGTCCCAGGAGCTGCTTCCTCCTGAGCCAGTGGCACTCCTGGCCCTGGGCAGCGCAGGGCCCTGTGCCCCGTATATACCCCTGCAGGGCGGGGCTGTGCCATGTCACCAGGACAACAGAATGGCCAACAGCACCCAGGAACCCGATAGAACGGCCCTGTGTCACAAAGGGCCCAGCCCAGCACCCCTTCAGCAGCCCAAGCCCCTGGAAGTGGCATGGAGCAGCAGCCAGACTGGAGGGCTTCGAGCCCCTTGTTCTGATCCACTGATGAAAATGATCAGAAATGGCTCTGCCTCAATTAGGGTGCAAATGAGAGCATGTGGTAAAGTCAATAGTGTGGGTTTTATTGTAGAGTAAACAAGTGTCAGAGAGAACAAAAAAAAAGAGAAAAATAGAAATGGAATAGAGGTGGGGGAGAGAAAGAGAGAAAGAGGCCGATTAAATAGAAAACCTCACCACTCTGTGGATCCCAGTGGAATTCTGCTCTCTGATGGAGAGCATTCACAGATCTCTTGGAGATGGATCCCAGTGGCATACTGTGGATGCTCTACATCTCCATTTTCTTGGTGCTGAGAGTCCCCCACAAACTTGTAGTTTAGGGGGTCCATACACTCTAATCCATGATAAATGTATATTATAGTTAAAACTTTCACAAAATATTTAAGTAGAGGCTTTGTATTGTGCATTATAATATTAATATTTGCATAAATAAATGTAGTTGTGAAATAATAAATAATACTTTTATTTTTATAACTAACTGACGATATTTAGAATAACTCAAATATATTTGTGAAATGGCTATGCTGATTCAAAGTACTTACAATAAACTTACAGTAGTGGAAATAGCTGAAACCGTCTGCATGTTCAGACATCATTGAAAGAACCACGCAGATAACATTGAGAGAACAGATGTAAGGAGGACTCTGCTGCTGACTGTCAATAACTGTCACTGAAATTACCAAACAGGGGACCCTTGTGAGCAAGTGACACAGGACCCTCTAAACTGCACAGAAGGGGGGGCAGGGGTCGAACCAAGCTAAAGAATTGCCAGATGTAAACGAATTCAAAGCAATGTTTGAATATGTATAATCCTTATAAATATGTATTTGACCAATGCAATGAAAAAGATTTTATGGTTACCCAGTGTGCCTCTGGCTGTGGCTACGCACCCAGCATTGTTATTGTCCCTTTTATCTCTTATTAAACTTTTAAAAATTTTAAAGAGTGAGGCTGGTTCCTCACAAAACCCAAGGTGCTCACCACTTTCTTTCCCCCCCAAGCCAGGATCTGTCAATCCCAAACTTTGTTCAGATGTTGGAGGAGGAGGCTGCGAGGAAAAGGAAGATGCCCTGGGTAGGAGGCAGGTGAAGGGGCAGGTGCCCCTTTCCTCCTCTCCTCTGCTCCATCTCCCAGCCCAGCATCACCCCCGGCTGCAGGACAACCCCGCTGCCGACACCTCCTGCCAGGGACGGATTGGGGGGGATCTCCTTCCCCTTCCATCTGCAATGGAGGCAAATCCCATCCTCTCCTTGTCCACCTTCCTTCCTCTCCTCTTTCTGTCCTTCATCCATCCACGTTCCTTTCCCTTCTCCTTCCTCCCTTACTCCTTCTTGTTCTTTCCTGCCTTTTCCTTTTCCCTTCTCGCTGTCCCTCCCTCTCCTTGTCCTTCCTCCCCCAGACATTGAGCTGCAGACAGAGACCAGGGACAACAAATCCCTGGCACAGAACCTTGTGGAAGAGGCCGTTTTGAGTGGCTTCGTGGCACTGAAATGCAACGGGAAGGAAAAGTCCCAGAGATCCCACACAAGGAGGGGCTGCAAACCGAGCCCAGGGAGCTGTGAGGAGGAAAGACCCTCCCTGAGCCAGGAAGGCAATGGGAGATCCGGACAGATCTTGGAACTGGTGGAGAAGCCTCAGGCCATGGAGAAGCCCTGGGTGCTTGGAATGTGGGAAGGCTTCAGGTGGAGCTCAGCCTATTCCTGCTGCCTCCAAACACAGCAGTTCCAGATGCAGAGATCCCCCTGCAGACCCTGGAGATCCATGGGGATGCAGAGATCCACCCACAGCCCCCGGAGGAGCCACGCAGGAGCGCGGGGATCCCTGAGAGGAGGCTGTGACCCCGTAGGCAGAGGGGCCCCCTCTGGAGCAGCCTGTCCTTGAAGGACTGAGCCCGTGGCAGAGTGACCCACGCTGCAGCAGAGTGAAGGGGGCTGGTACCCATGGGATGGACTCAGGTTGGAGAAGTCCAGGAGAAGTCTCGTGTGGGAGAGACCCCAAGGTGCAGCAGGGGAACGACTCCTGTCCCTGAGCAGAGGGAGAAGCCACTGGGGATGAACTGACCATGGCCCTATTGAAGTGTGGAAAAACACTCAATAACCCACAAAATGAGTTATAAGAGTAGGTGTGTATTTATTCAGCACTGAGGTGCATGGTGGATAGCTCTTCCAAAAACATGCACACCTTTGGCGACCTGGCCTCTCCTTTTATTCTCTACAAACTAGGACTACACAATAGACCTAATACATATGCATTGCCTATCCCAGCTTCACATTGAAATTAGTTTCACACCTCTTTTCAACTGAGCATTTGTAGCCGTGGAATGGTGTTTTAACCCTTTAAGTGTGGTGTGTGATAATTGATAAAAGATTCCTGTTAATCACAAAAGCATTAGGGTTTGTACAAACCAGAATACTAAGCTCTGAAGTGAAGCATGGACACTAGATAAAGGAAATTATATGATAAAATAATTCTGTTTAAAATCACCTTGTTATATTATGTAGTATTATGTTACATTATAATATGTTACGTTATATTTTCTAAATAACTTGTATCAGCTACCAGCTTGCAAAATCGGACTTCCCAAAAAGCCCATCCGGCCTTTGTCTGATCAATACTGCCTATCTCAAGCACCAGACTCCCAGAACTTCTCTGGTGGTTATCTAGAAGGACCGGATGGCTATCTGGTGACTGATTATCACCCAAAAGCCTTGTGTAAGGATGTTTATTCAACCACCACTGCTTATGACAACAAAAAACCAAAAATTATTGATTACAACGAGAACCCACAGTATAAGAAGAGGCTGCAAACCAAGGTTGGGTGGAGCGTGGAGTGGGCGGTGACCCCTCACGTTCCCCAGCGCTGCTTGCTCTTTCTATATCAAATAAAGCAACCTAAATTTTGCTGAAAATCGAGACTTTTGTCTCTCATTTATAACAATTTGGTGCCGATACCCGGGACGTCCTTGGAGCCCTGAGAGGCGCTGCGATTTCGGGGAGGCGCCCCACTGCTGTGGCCCCGGTTCGTCAGTGATTCTCGGGACCCATCGATGTCCCGCACCATAGAGACTGAGCAAGGAAAATCTCCCCGGAAGACCGCGGCAAAATCACCTGGAATTCTCGTGCACGAAGAGCCAGACAGGAGCATCGGACTGTGAGTATCTGTGTGGCTTGGTGGGGATGACTGTGTGCTTGCCTGAATGAGACGTGGCCTTTGCTGCGAAGCGAGAGTGGAGTCCTTCTATCCGCGTTTCCAGCATCCCGCGAGGGACCTGGCCGGTGACCGGACGAAGCGAGTGAGCACAAAGGGAGAGACTGCTTTTCTTGTCCTAGCCCAGGTAGAGGCTGGGTCCTTCCCATCCTAGTCCAGGTACAGGCTAGCTCCTTCCCATCCTAGCCCAGGAAAAGGCAGGACCCAGGAAAAGCGGGGGGAAGGGAGAGGAAAATAAAAGCAGATTACAACACACCAGTCATGGAGGGAGAAGGGAAAAGCTGCTTTTCCCATCCCAGTCCAGGTAGAGGCGGGTTCCAGTCCATCCTGACCCAAGGAGAGGCAGGGGTTCGGGTGGAATGAGCCTGCATTGGGCCATTGATCGTACTCTCCTAATGTCTAAGTTTGTTGGTGACAGAACCCACTGTTTCTCGGCTGCTGTCAGCACTAACCATTGCAGTACAGGTGGTGTATTGAGATGGCCCCAGGTTTGCCATCTGCCCTGTGCACCTGACCTTGTCAGGGTCATTGTCATGCTGTCCATCCCTCCCAAAGAGCACCTCCAGCACTGCCACTTCTCTCAGCTGTTGGATCCCTTCCTCAAGGGTCTTCCAACACATTCTATGATGGTGCTCCTGCATTCTCTCTCTGTGGAGAAACTTCTCTATTACACTCATTAAAAGCCATTCCCAGAGGGAGAGGGGCCATGCTGGGCGCCAAAAATCTGTCCTGGTTTTAAAAAGGACAGGTGTGTGCTGGAGAAGAGCAGGGCCTTCCCTGGAAATTGAGCTAATAAATCCCTCCCTCTGAATTAGTATAATTTTGGAATTATGGGGATTTCAGGCAAAAATACGGGGATAGGAATAACAGTTCTTTACTAGTATGTGTATATATATATATAACAAGGCAAACAAAACAACAACAGCTAAGTAATTAACAACAAATAGAAGACGGGAACCCAGTAACAGTTTTTCTGGTTGTGGACACCTTTCCCCTCTGCTGCAGTTACCGTCCCAGTTTGGCAGTCAGTGCCAGCCGGCTCCCGGTGGGCAGGGGCAGATGCGCTGATCCCGTGTGGCTGCAGGAGTGCTGGGGGTGATGGCAGCTGTGTCCTGGGTGGGAAGGGCGGAGGAAAGACTCTGCTCATGGATCCTTGGAGGCAGTGTCAGTCCCAGTGCTCCAATAGGTTGTGTGGAGGGGGCAGGCTGAAGTGGGAGAGCATCAGACCAGGAGAGTGCGGGGTCCCACAGCCAAGCTCCCATCATTGGGATGGCAGGGCGAGGTTTTCCAGTGGCCATCCATCTCCGAGCCAAATGAGCGAGAGAGCGAGCAGCTGCACACACCTCTCCTTTACCTGCCCCCGATCTTGTGATGTTCTCCCTCTTCTCCCCCATCCCCCCTGCCCTACGAGGGAAACTCCAAAAAGGGTCAGGGAGTCTCCCCCTATCACTAGCCATCTTAGCATGTCAATGGGAAAAAATTCCAGACAGCGAGGCGAGGGAAAAAAAAAAAAATAAAAACAACCCCCAAGAGAAACTTAACCCAAACTTTACTGAAACAAGCCCGCATTGGCTGCATGTCACTGCCGTGTCGCTGTTGCCGTGTCCCTTTACCCAGTCAGCTCTCTGATCATGTGGTGTCCACGCATCTCCCCAGCCCATCACTGCCTCACACACGAGGTGACCACCAAGCCACTCTCCGGCCATCTGACCCGCAGCTGAGCCCTTCCCAGAGTGCCCGCACCCGCAGGGAGCGCAGGGCTGGATTTGGCCGCCAGAGAGTTGGTGACCCTCGTGAGATCCTCGGTGCATTTAGTTCCTACAGGAGTGTGGGCACCGCTGGGAAATGATCTGCAAGCCTTGTTAATTGGATGTTCTTCCACTGCTAGCCTGGGGCAGGATCTCTCCCGGTCCTCCTCTCAACTCCCGGGCCTCTCCTCAGCCAATCAGAGAAGGCACCAAAATAATTGAGCCAATCAGAGCGCGCGGCGCTGATGACTCCTCAGGCAGTCCCAGAGCGCCCAGAGCTCCTCACCTGGACTCCACCCGCACCCCGCCCCCAGCAACCTGCACCAGGAGAATTTGGGGAGGGGGAAATTGCGTTTTATCTTCTTTTTTGTTCTTCCAGAGTCAGGATAAAATGCTTTAGAGACGGAATTTTGTGTTCGGACTCAGATATTTATTAATTCTTCTCGATATTACAGTGAGTTCTACAGCACTTCTACCTAACAGGCCAAAAATGGACACCTATCTCTCTCTCTCTACAAGGCCTTTTAAGGGTCAATCTGTCCAATTAAGAACAGACAGCTAAATTCCTTTTATTATTAACCCAACAACCCATCACCTGTGATCTGCAATGTGGAATTTTCTATCTAATTACAAAAGTACCACCTAGACCCGTGAAGAAGGTGAAAAAGAAAGAAAACTACACCCTAAAACCTCCATCTTGCTTTATATGTATTAATATATTCTAAAACCACAAATTCTAAATTTTCCACCATGGCACATTACACACTTCTATTCAAACTACACACCAGTGATCCCAGTTCTATCACACAATTCTGGAAAGCTTCTTCATGGCCTCTGGTAAAAAGCAGTGTTTTCCTGGAGGTCAATGCCTGTCAGCACAGAAAGCCCAAACCCCTCAGTTTCCAGGGTTTCAACAGGGGGAGGTGTCAGACCCTGCCCGGCGCTGGCCATGGGGCGTGTGGCGGGGGCCCGGAGCTCTTGGCTACTGTGGGCTGCTGGGGGGCTGCTGGGGGGGCACCCCCGGACCTGTGTCCTGCACACACAGCGCTGTTCCAGGAGATGGTTTAGTCCGAGTGTCACTTCATTCACGGCACCGACCGGCTGAGGTTCGTGGAGAGGAACATCTCCAAGCGGGAGCAGTTCCTGCACTTGGGCAGCGATGTGGGGCTGCACGTGGGGACACCTCCTTTGGGGACAAGGCTGCCAGGCACTGGAACAGCGACCCGCAATGGATGGAGTACAGACGGGCTGCGCTGGACAGGCACTGCCGGCACAACTACGAGTTGTCCAGCCCGTTCCTCGTGGAGCGCAGAGGTGAGCGTGGGGCAGAGCGTGTCCCCTCGGGCCCTGCCCTGGGAATGACCCTGGAGCCCCTCAAAACCTCCCTGGGAATCACCCGAGACACGTCAGCCCTTCTTGTGCCCATCCCCGGGGCCTCCTGCCCCCCCACCCCAAGTGACTCCGGTGGCTCTCCCAGTCCATCCCAGTCTCTTCCAGTGTCCTCACGGTCCCTCCCAATTCCTCTCAGTCCACAGCCATTCCATTCGCATTCCACTCCCAGACCTCCACCCTCTCTCCCAGTGCACTCCCAATCCCTCCCAGTCTGTTCCAAGTCCTTTTCAGTCCAATCCCGAACCTCCACTCTTTCTCCCGTTCCCCAATCCACTCCACTCTCTCCCAGTGTTCCCCCACTTTCTCCAGTTTCATCCTCAGTCCCTCTCACTTCCACAACAGCCCTCTTCCATTTCTACTAGTCCCCACCCCAGCTGATCCCAGTGTGTCCCCGCTCTCTCCCAGCGCTCCCCAGTGCCCATCTCACTGTGGCCCTCGAGCTCCCAGCCCGGCCCCGGCTGCCTGCTCTGCTCCGTGATGGATTTCTGCCTTGCCGAGATCCAGCTGAGATGGTTCCAGGGCCAGCAGGAGCTCTCGGGGCATGTGGTGGCCACCAATCTGGTCCCCAGTGGGGACTGGATTTCTACCAGCTCCTGGTGCTGCTGGAAACCCCCCGGCACGGGGTCAGCTCCAGCTCCAGGTGGAGCACGTCAGCCTGGAGCACCCCCTGAGCCGGCACTGGGGCACGGCCCGGACCCCACAGTGTGGGGGGAGTGGGGAGGCACTGGGGGGTCTGGGAGAGGGATTGGCGTGTGCTGGGAGTAACTGGGAGGGAGTTTGAGATAGCCTGGATTAAAATAGGAGAAGGGATCGGGGGTCTAGGATGGCTGAGAATGAGTTTGAAGGATGTTGGGGAGGGTGGGATGCAGTTCTAGGGGTCCTGGAGAGCACTGGGAGGGTGTCTGGGGGTGCTGGGTATAACTGGGAAGGATTTGAGTGAGCGTGGAGGAGCTGGAAAAAGATCAGGGATTGGAAAGCAGGGGGTTGGAATGAGGTTGGTTGTGCTGGAAAGAGACTGGGAGGATCTTGGTGAGTTCTAGTGTGGCTGGGAAGGGATTGGGAGGGGGTGTGGGGGTCCTGGGGCAGTGGGGGGCAAATGGGAGGGAGTTATGGCATTTTGAAAGGGACAGGAGGGGCTTTGGTGGGTCCCAAGGAAGCCAGGAAGAGATTAGAAGAATTAGAAGTTTTAGGGAGCCCTAGGTGGGCTGGGGGAGATTGGGAGGATTCTTGGAGAGGCTTGAAATGTCCGTGAGAGGTTTTGGGTGGCCCTGACCCCTGTGATCCCCCAGAGATGCCGCCAGACGCCGCTCACAGCAATGTGCTGACGGAGATTGGTGGCTCCGTGTTGGGCTTCGTCTTCCTGGCGCTGGGGCTCGGCTTCTACCTGTGCAAGAAGGTGAGGGGGGGACACGGGCTTCATATTCCCCCGCCCCCAGAGTAGGTGTGCTCCTCCTGGGGACCTCCAGCCGGGAGTCACCCCCTTTTCTCTGCCCACAGAGTTCCTGAGCCGGCAGCGGCCGCAGCCCCTCCCCGTGGCCTCAGGCCCGGCCAGGACCCCCTGCTCCATCCCCACACTGATTTTGGGAGGGTAGTGTGTCTCCCCCAGCCCTGCTGGAACTCTGCCTAAGCCCAGCTGCTCCCAGTCCTCCCAGTAAAGCTTCCCAGTTACACCCAGTTCATTTAGTGGGGGGTACTAGGAAAGGACTTGGGGGAACCCCGCGGGGGGATCGTGACTGGGCGGGGAGGGCGGGTCCAGGTGGGGAACACTGGGTGCTGCGGGTCTGCCCGGCAACCGGTGAGTCATCACAGCTGCTCTCTCTCATTGGCTGAATCTTCTTCATCGCATTCTCTGATTGGCTGAGGAGAGGCCCAGGACTTGAGAGAGGGAACAGGAGATATCCCGCCCCGAGCACCTGAACGGGAACAACAGAGCCAGCCTGGGCACAGCGAGGGAATTTATTACCAACCAAATCACAGCAGCACAAGGAGAAGGGAGAGAAATCTCTCCAACACCTTCCCCCGACCCAACGGGGATAACCAGGACCATGGATCACCAGGGCTCTGCCCAACGGGGGTCACTGGGGATCATCCAACACCGATCCTCCCATGGGGGATGGAGCTGGAGCAGAGTACGAAGCTCTTCCCACACACAGGAAACTCACAGGGCTTCCCTTAGTGGAGCCTCCGTTGGTGTTTGGTCAAGGTTGAGCTCTGTGAGAAGCTCTTCCCACACTCAGGACACTCGTAGGGCCTCTCCCCAGTGTGGATGCGCCGGTGCCTGATGAGGGTGGAGTTGTGCTTGAATCCCTTCCCGCAGTCGGGGCAGCGGAAGGGCCTCTCCTCTGTGTGAATCCGCTCGTGTAGGAGGAGATTGGAGCTGCTCTGAAACCTCTTCCCACACTTGGGACACTCGTAGGGCCTCTCCCCGGTGTGGATGCGCTGGTGGTTTCTCAGGTTGCAGATCCACTGAAAGCTCTTCCCACATTCCAAGCAGGTGTAGGGCCGTTCCCCTGTGTGGATCAGCTGGTGATGTATTAGGTAGTTGCTGTCCCTGAAGCTTTTCCCACATTCCCCACACTCATAGGGCTTCTCCCCAGTGTGGGTCCTCTGGTGCTGGATCAGATGGGAGCTCCGGCTGAAACCCTTCCCACATTCCAAGCACTTGTGGGGCTTCTCCCCTCCAGGAGGCTTCTCCACCAGCTCTGAGCTCTGCCTGGATCTCCGGCCGCCTTCCCGGCTCAGGGAGGGTCTTTCCTCCTCGCAGCTCCCTGGGCTGGGTTTGCAGCCGCTCCTTGTGAGAGATCTCCGGGGCTTTTCCTCCTCCTCCATCTGCCAAGACCTTGGGAATGAAAAATTCTGGTTTGGGGAAAAAACAAGAGGAGAGTGCCTTGAGCTGGCGGTTCCCCCTTGCCCAAGTTCATCCCAGAAAATTATTGGCCATATTGTGTCTGTAAGAACCTCTGAAACACCAAGATTCAGCCCCAAAATCCTCCAAACCTCAAGATACACATCAAAAACGCCCCACAAAGCAAGATTCAGCCAAAATCCCCTTGAAATACAAAGATTCAGTCCCCGCAAAAGAAATAAAGCACCAACTTTTACCCCAATAAAGCTTTCAAACACCAAGATTGACCCTTCAGAAAATCATAGATCCCCCTCTCTGGTCACCTGCTGCATTTGGAGGGGGGCACTGAACTTGGGGCTGTAGGGGTGAGGCTGTAGATAGAGGGAGGGATGGAAACTTGTGTTGCTTCTCTTTTCTGCTCCTCCTTCTCCTGTGTCCCTGCTTTTCCTCACATTTCTCTTCCTCCTACTATTCCTCCTTCTCATGCACAATCCCACCTGCTCCTCCCATACGCATTATTTGACCATTTTGTTCTTCAACCCTGCTTCTCCTTCCCTTCTCCTGCTGCCCCCAGGCCCAGCACCCACTGCCGGCTCCCTCTTCCCCCCAAACCCACAGCATCCCAGCGCAGGGGCAGCGATGGAGCTGGGGCAGCTCGGGCTGGGGCAGCGCTGGGCTCTCGGCCGCTCCCGCCCGCACTCGCTCCCCACTGCAGCCGCTGCCGCCACCACAGCGCGGGGGGGCCCGGCCTTGGCGCTCCCCCCCTCCCACCTCCCCAAATTCCCATCCAGGGGGGCGCTGGGGCCAGGAGACAGACGAGTGACAGATCAGGGGGGGCTGGGAAGAGTCGGCAGCCAGAGAGCACTGAAAATCTCAGCAGTGACTACAGTGGGATCTTCGGGGACTAAACATGGCAGGGCACCCATGGAGGGTAGAAAGGGAAAGCCACGAAGGGATCCCGGCAAAAGGGATGATGATCCCAAAATATCTCTGAAGGGTCCCTTGAGGGCATGTGGAGGGAGTTTGCACATTCTCCCAGAGGTCATCAAGGATAGGGACACCCAGGGAGGCATTAAGAGAAGTCCAGAAGGGATTTAGACAACAGGGGATGGATGGTGTTGGTGTGCTGGGAAGGGACTGGGTGAAGGGGATTGTGCAGGAATATGGTTCAGGCAAGAAGCAGGAAAGTTGCCAGCTGACTGACACCTTTATATCCCCGGTTGCCAGGACAGGCACACAAGGAGGTCAGGATTGCAGGGGGTTTCTCTGTGCTGGGCAGCGGCAGGAGCGGGCGCAGAGGGGCGGCACCGGGAGCACGGGCTGGGGGCCTGTGGGGAGCTGCGGGGCCGGGCCGGGGCTGTGGGGCAGCCGGGGCTCAGCGCCGGGCGCTGCCTGAGCCCAGCACCCCCCGGCAATTGCAGGCCCGGCAGTGGCCCCCGGCCCCCAGGAGGCTGCGGGACGCCCCGGCCGCTGCCCGGCCCCGTGGAGCTGCCGGCCCTGCCCGCCGGGGGGGCCGCGTTTGGACACTGCGGCAGGACAGGCACCGGCTCTGGGATACGGGCTGGCCACGGCAGCCACAGCACAAGGAGCAGCACGAAGGAACAGCTGGGAAATGGGCATTGGACGTGCAAGCACCGAGAGGAGCTTTTAAGCATTTTTCTTGGGTCACTGCAGAAAGGAATGATTTAGCAGAAAGCTCAGCAGCTGTCAGAGGATGAGCACCCCCAGGCACTGAGGGGGCTGCAGGAGGGGCAGAAGAAGCCCCTGGAGCACTTGGTCACAAAGGCACAGCAGGGGAATGCAAGAAGGGATGAGGAAAAGGCCAAGGGGAAGGCAAAGGCCATGGCAGAGTTTCTACAGCCCCTGAGGGATGAACCCCAGAGCCCAAGGGGGCCCCAGCACCCAGGGGACGGGGTCGGCCACAAGGACCTGGCAGAGGCATTGCCCTCCTCGGCAGGGGAGAGCCAACCCAAACAGTCCCTGGGAAGGAATCAGGGTTCCATGTGCAGGGCAGAAGGACACTGGAAGCAGATACAGGAGCACCCTCAGGAGGAGCAAGTCCAGCCCTTGATGGACATTGATTGTCAGGGGTGTCACAGCTCCCATTACACCAGGGACACACCGCATTGGGGCCCTTGAGAACATTCAGGGTGGATCTGGATCGAGAGGAGGCCTTTCCTGATGGACACAGAGACCTCTCCATCCACTCCCAATCTTAGATTTAAGGTGACAAAACGCCAAAAATTATTCAGGGGATAAATGGGAAAGGTGAGCTGGTGTGTTTTATTCAACCGCTGTTAGCAGATGTGGGGGATGGGTTTGTAATTTAGGATTTTTTATTTCCTCCTAATTGTGATTGTAATTTACTGGGAAGGGATTTGATGGCTAAATTGGGAATGCAAATTGATATTGGAAAAGGTGATACAGAGGCCTGTTGTGCCTTTGTGTCCAATGTCTGGCAAGGCCTATGCTGAAGTGAAACCAGAAGTGTGGGCAGCTCCAGGAAAATAGGGAAATTAGATATGGAGCCTCTCCAAAGTACTTTGAAGCAACAAGGACAACTGGAGTCTGAAAGCAATACCCTATTCCAAGGGAGGGAAGCAAGGGCTTAGAGCCTCTTACTGAGTCCCTGCTAAAGGCAGGGCTTTTGGAGCCAGGGATTTATTCCTAAGACATTCCTGTCTTGCCAGTCAAGAAACTGGAGGGATGGACAGCAGGAGGAAAGCAGAATTTTCAAGTGTTAAAAAGCAGATTAACTGAACCTCCTGCCCTGGCCCTACCACAAAGGGAAAAAGAATTTGAATTGTATGAGAATGCTAAACAGGGCCATGCCAAAGGAATTCTCATGCTAAAATGTTTAACCCAGTGGCCAGAGTGGCCTCATTGTCTGCAGAATTGTGCAGCCACAGCTTTAATGGGACCTGAGGCCCAAAAACTGCTGGAAGGAGGATCTCCTGTTGGTCAAGTCTTGCATCAAATTAAAGCTTTGATAACCAAAAGAGTGCCTGCACTCCCACAGCTGCTGGGGAAGACAATGGCAGAATTCCACTCTGCCTCTCAGTTACACTCACACACTGGCCTTGCGGGGATTCCATTGTTGGAAAATATACCTAGTTTAAATTTTTAAAAGTTATTTCTCAACTCAGGCTTGTTTTGCCTTTGCACTGGGGAAAGAGGGGAAAGAAATTTTAAAGAACTTTTTAAGGGGTGTTACACCAGTCAATAGGGATGAGTTTAACATGTCAACAGACTGGGAAAAGCCCAAAAGATATCCACAAAGAGAATGCCCATCAACAAAACCTCAACGAAACATCAGCAAATATCAAAGAACACCCACCCCAGACACTGCCCCCGGCATAGAGCACAGATGGAGACACCTGGTCTGGAAAAGGCTGAGAAGGAAATCCAGGAGTTCGGACCTAATTAACATCACAAGAGGAGAAATCCGGGTCTGCTAAGAAACAAAATACTAAGAACCACACAACTTTGATGTAATGAGGAATAGACGAGTGGATTTCTATGGGTTCAGGCTGTAAAACCTTTATGAAAATCTAGTAAAACTCACGTGTCATGGTATCATTTTCTTGGCACATCCGGGCTATGTGTGGATTAAATGATTTCTGTTGCACACCCCGACCAGAATCAAGTAAAACCTTGACTCTCTAACACTAAAGATACTATTGGAGAGTTTTGTTTTTCCTGCAGTTTAACTGACAAGATTACTCCATTAGAAAAAAATTTCATAATAATCCCACATTTATATTATCAGTTAGGATTGGTCCAGGGTTGTGACAATTTTTACTCCCAGGAAAAGCAGAAAAAACTTGATTGCATTGGAATATTTTTGTACATATTTGCAGGAGGCTCTTAATGATGGCAGAATGTCGGAATGGATTTTTGGATGCACATCTTTAGGTTGCATCTGGCAAAACTAGAAGAGTATTAATGGTGAGACTTTAATGCATAACCAGTTAATACAAAATCGTTTAGAAAAAAAGCAAAGCAAAACAAAACAAAATAAAACAAGCAGGTTGTGGGGGTGCACATGTGAATCACCAAACGGCAGCTCTGGAAGAGAAGAATCGGTTCGAGGCAGCCGTGAGGGGAGCTTTAGAAATGCAAATTACCTGAAGCAAAGTGTGGACAATGCCCCAGGATCTTCTTGCCTGGGGGAGGAATTTGGCCGATTCTCTCTGCCCCTCACCCCAAGCTCTGCCTGCTTGCACAGATGGAATTTGCACAGATAAAGGCAGAGCTCATAGTGAGGATATCTGACTGCAACAGAAATTGGTTAAGCTGCAAAGGGAAACGGCAAACGCAGAATGTTGGGAAAACTTCATGAAAAAAAACGGGGGGAAAATCATCCCTCTCCTCACTCCAACATGTGCTGCCACTGTCCAGGCTATATAGGGCATATCAGAAATGTATTTTCTTGCCCAGAGAAATCAGTTTGGTATCCAAGTATTTGAGGATTTAATTAGAAAAAAGTTGTCAATTGATTCTTCCCCGGCTGGAGGGAGCACCCAAAATAAGAAAAAGATGAAGAGACACCAGAACAAATCCTACAACACCATGGAGTAGCCCTTGGAAACCCTAACGAATTCATATCAGGACACAGAAAATCCATCCATAATTTGAGTGGCATAATTAGCTTAAAAACTGTCCTTGAAATAATAACCAAGCAGACAGCTCCAGCTCCTGAACTTCCTGCCGACCAAACCACTGACATGAGGAATGAGACATTTCACCATGGGATGGGATCAGATTATCTATTAAAAGAGGGAGCCGGACTTTGTGGGAAATTAATTACTCAAATTGCTGTTAGCGACTAGATGATAACCGAAAAGTGGTGAAACAGATAACAAAGGAAATAAGAAATTAGCTCATGTACCAGTCCAAACAGGGAAAGGATGGGAATGGGACACGTTTTCGTGGTTCCCTGGCAGACCGTGGCTTAAAGAAATGCTGCTCCTCCTCTGACGTGCTGCAGCAACTCTCAGCTTTTTACCATGCACGACACCTTGCGTCAAACAGGACGCAGGAAAAGAGATTGAGACAATGGAAATTAAAAGTTCGTAAGCGCTATGCTTGAGAAAATGAGAGAAGGAGGGATTGAAAGCAGTAAGATTAATATCGTAGTAGGGGTGCATATTAACGAGGACATGGAGTAGGTGGATCGGGAACTCTGAACCTTCCAAGTTCCTCACCCAGAGGGGAATGGGAGAGGGAGATGCAGACGGGAAAATTAGGATAAAAAGGAAGCGGCGTTTTAGAGACCGCATGGCAAATGCCGCATGGCCTCTCTCTTTGTTCATCAATAAAGTCACTTTTACAGGACTCCTCTGTCTCCTTTGGATACACAAACCTCTGGCCACGGGAATTTTCCCGCACAGCCCCGGGCACAGGGCAGACACCTCTGTGCCACCCACAGCAACCGGGACGAGCCAGCGCTGCTCCGGCACCGGCTCCTGCCGAGGCCCCAGCGGGAAGGAGACCGCGGGCAGCCGCTCCCGCAGCGCCCTCAGCCCAGCGCCAACACGGGCCGGCACCGGCACAACCAACCCGCCAGAGCCCCCTGCCGCCCCCGAGGCCCGCAGCGAGCCCCGAGCCCCCGCACAACCGAGCGCGGCTCCCACCTGCGCTGGGGCCGCCTCCGAGCTCCGCCGCCGCCTCCCCGGGCTCCGGCCGCTGCCGCCGCTGCCGGGCCCGCACAGACGCTGCCACAATGGCGCCTTTGCTGCTCTGCCCAATCAGCGCGCGACAACCAGGAGTGACATTGGCACAATCAGCCAATGGCAGCGAGGGCCGGGCTCTGCACACGGCCCAGCCTCGGCCCGCGCTCTCAGGGCCCCCCGGGCTGTGGGAGGGCAAAGGCGGAGATGAGGAACAGCCCTGGAACGGGCCCGGGCCCGAGCCGCCATTGGCCTGGAAACACAAACAAAGTTCTCCGCAGCTCCCGGCACGCCTTTCCCAGCCCTGCGTGTTCGCTGGCTCCGGCTCAGCGGGCAGCCCTGGAGTCTCACTTCTCCTACCCCTAATTAGGAGCGTCAGTGCATGGCTTTGATTTCCCCACAATGGGAAAACTGCTCCAAACCCCTGTGGATGAGTGGAGGGGAGAGATTTCTGCCAGAAACTCCAGAAACTCAAAGCAGGACAATGAGAAGTAAATGAAGACCCTTCAAACCAGCTTTCCCTCACCCCTCCCTCCTTCCAGCTGCACCTCTTACCTCGGCAGTGCAGGGTGGGACAAACAACGCTCACTTTTTAACATTTTATGAGGTTTATTAAATCTTAGCATGAAAATACAACAAGAGACTGAGAAAGGAGAAAAATCAGCACTGGAAGTACAGGACTAAACCCCCACGTGCTCACCTACAGAATGGATGTTCTGCCTTTTATGGCCCTGGGCCCTCCCAAAGTCTTGTCGCCGAATTCCTTCTCTGCCATCCATTGCTGGAGACTCCTTTCTTACATCTGCACTGGAGGTCAGGTGTAGGAACAAGCCTGCCCTCCCCAAATGCCCCCAGTACCTGAGCCATGTTGTGACAACAATGCAAGGGGGAGGGGAAAGAGGACTATGGGAGGATATATTACAATAACATCACTATACATCCACAAAACTTATCTTAACATACACACACTGTTCATCCTTTAATTGTGAGAGCCAACCACCACATTGCTCATCTGTAACAACAGCGACTGCACTGGCCCCCCTAGATCAGAGGGGGATGGAGCCAGTGCCAGTCCCCCCGAATCGGTGAGGGCAGAGACTACCCCCTGCCCACCTGGGTATTGCATCAGCCCAATACATATTTACAAAAGGCTATACATATTCAAACACTTAAACTGAGTTTCTCCCCTATCCTACCTTTTTCAAGCATGTGCAGTTTTCCCAGGCCTCATCATTTGTTACTTTTCAATACATTCAACAGGTGTGAATTCCTTCATTGGTTAAATGTTAACATTACAACAACTCCTCAGCAACATTCACAACACAACATTCGCATTAAAAGATCTCTAAACTTTAGGAAAACTTCTTTTACGGAAGTCAACCTTATGAAACACATAGTATTCACTCTAACAATTGCTAAAGCCGACAGTATAATATATTTATCACAGTGATCTTGAGTTCAGAGCCAGGATTGGGCTAGGGAGTGTGACTGGGGCTGCCATTGGGCTTAGGACTAAGAACAGTGTTGGCCTTAGGGCAGGAATTGGGGCTGAGCTTGGGAATTCAAGCTAAAGCTGGCATTGGAGTGTGGGCTGGCACTCAAAGCTGCACTTAGGGCTTGAGACTGCCATTGGGATTGGGCTTAGAGTTGCAATTGGGGCTGGCTTTGGGCATAGGGCTAAACGTGGCATTTGGTTTAGGACTGAGCATGTGGTAGGGTCTGGAATTGGGGCTGGGCTTTGCAGTTAGAGATGGGTTTTAGATTAGAGCTGGAATTGGGGTTAAGGCTAAATGTGCCATTTGCCTTAGGCCTGGCCTTGAGATTGGCTCTGGGGCTGCACGAGTCTGGCACTGGGATGAGATTAAATCCAGGAGAGTGAGTGTGTCTCAACATGGAGTGAGATTGAGATCAGGATCAGGGTGAGCTTTGGGACCGAGCGCACGCCCAGACGGACAGGGGAGATGTCACTGCAGGATGTCCCTGGCATCGTCACAGCCCTGCTCAGGCACCACCAAAAGGCAGCAGGAGCTGGCTGGTCCAACATCCAGGTGCTCCCAGCACCGAGAATATCCCTCTGTCCAGTCCCTTGGGCTGTCCTGGACAGGCTCCCTCCGGGCTCTTTGTCACCTCCTCGATGGCAGAGCATGGGATATTGAGTGGCTTCTAGGACCCTGCAGAGTCCTTGAGGAGGGCAAGCCTTGCTTAGCAACAACCAAATTCTCTCCCTGTCATACACAGCATTCCCATCCTGCATCCAATCCCATCCCTGTGCCACTTTCTGGGAAGAAATGAAGCCCAGTCAAATCCAGAACAGTGGGAACTTTCAGACAGTTCTTGAGAAAATCCTCATTTATTTAACACTAATGTTCCTAAGAAATCAGATCTTGATCTGTAAAAACATTCCTGGTAGTCCAGCTTTGCTTTCAAGGACCTGTAATTGTCTGTCGGGAAGGCTGCTTTTGTTGTGAGAACCGGTGATTGGCGGGAAGAATGGGACTAAGAGCAAGGAAGGAATTCACTAGGGGAAAAAGAAATGGAAATATGTCAACAGATAGACCCTTAAACAGCCCCCCGGGAAGAAAACTAGCCGGGTGGAAATATGACTCCAACACCAAAGAACTTAAGATGATATAGAGTTGTGTAATAGAATAGACTAAGAGAGTAATTAAGTCCAAATATGTTTACTGGTGGAGGGATGAGTCACACGAGCAAAGGATATGTCAGGTTTTAAACATCCATGTAAAAGCTAAAGAACAGCTCTTGTACAGATGTGGGAGAGGGGATTTCTCACTGAAAAACCTTTCTAGCTCTGGCCTCTCAGTCCTGAATCTCAAGGGAAAGCTACTCTGCACCCCATTCCCTACAAACAGAAAATCCTGGATTTGGGAAAAACACTGGCTTGGGGTGTGCTTTCTTTTCCTCTTCTCTTTTGCTACCTCCTGACTTTTCTTTCTCTCTGTGAACACTAATTTTGCTGTACACTTTCCCTCTGATAATTGAACTGCTTACCACATCAAATGTAACAGTTGTTCTTCACCCAAATTAAACACAAGAAGGTGCTACTTCTCTTTCATGTTGAAATCAGAGCTTGAATGCAGGGATTTCAAAGTGAATAAATTACCTTTCCCTCTTTCAGTCCAAAGTGAGCTACTGCCACCTGCACTTGCCCTTCCCTTCCTCTCCTGAACCACCGAACAGCCCCACTGGGATGGCAGGAGCTGGGCCTGGGAAACTGCTGCCTTTGGAGTTGCATCTCCTCCTCCCGTGGCCACTGCTCAGAGCCCAGAAGTGCTCTGAGAACTTGAAGTTGTGGCAGCTGGGTTAGAGCCTACATGGGAGGAGGAGAAGGTTCACCAGAGCCCTTCTCCTGCCGTGCCAGCTCCAGGGCAAGGAGTGCAATGGAAGCCAGCCAATGTCCAAACCCCATCTGCTCTGCCAGTTCCTGTGGGAATGAGCTGCTGCAGAGGGGAAGATTTGGGTGGGAATGTGGTTCTCTAAGAAGGCCATAACTAAATGCTTGCATGGGGAGTTTGGCTTCTGGAGCAGTGGGGTAGGGCTGTTGTTGGTTCCTACCCCTCCATCCCAGGATGATGTAAGGGGTGAGGGATGCCATGTGTGCTGTGCACTGGCAGTGATCCTCAAGAAATCCTTCTAATCCTCTCCTTCAAACTAGTCAAGCTCCTGGGAAAGATAGGACCGAAAAGAAAAAAGCATTCTCAGTTTTGTGTCCTCCTGCCCTTGTGGGGTGAGGGGCAGGAGGCAGAGGTCCAGCTTGGTCTCTCTCTGACCTTTCCTTTGAGACAACACTGTCTGCTCCCACCACAAAGGCACAGAGGGTGCTCTTTGCCCCCACCAGTGGGAAGTGGCTCTGCTGACCCCACTAAGAGTGCTGGAAGATGAGTCTGTGAACGAAATAGTTGAATATTGCCTAGAGGGGGGTAGCAGGCAGTAGATGTTGCCACCATTCTCTTTCCAGGAACCCACTGGGAGTACTTGAACTATCGACGATGAGAGAGAGACGGGGACACTGAATGGTGATCAAAATCCAATTTTTAATGAGCACTACATGTGCTTATATACCATTTACAGGAAGGCTGGCAATATTTTACTGCAATCACATAGACAAACCTTACATAGAAAACTCTCACATAGACAAACTTTACATTTGGACTTAGTAAAATCTTATTTCCCATAACCCAGACTTGATCCAGTCCTCTTGCAGTCAGGTCTCTGTTTGCTCTTGCCAGGCATCCTCGTTGTCAGGCTGCATTTGCTGATTAAATCTGCAGTATTATCAGTCTCATTTGCATTACCCATATCCACATCTCCCCCGTTTCTTTTAACTAAAAATACACTCTTCAGCGATTTGTCAATTAAATTCTTAACACCCTGTAAAATACAAGGAATAACTACTACAATGCATAATATGATGCCTAATACATACAAACCTATTTGAACTAAATTCCTGATCCAGCCAGTGAGTCCCCAGTGCCCTAAGAGCCAGTTCAGCCAGTCGTACCCATGATCTACCCGAAGTTAATTCACACCTTCTTTCAGGGCTTGAATGCTGGCATAGATGGGCTGGGAGTGGTCAGAAAGGTTAAGGCAACACATCCCATCGAATTCCTCAGCCACAGGCGGCGGCGGAGCTCGGAGGCGGCCCCAGCGCAGGTGGGAGCCGCGCTCGGTTGTGCGGGGGCTCGGGGCTCGCTGCGGGCCGAGGGGGCGGCAGGGGGCTCTGGCGGGTTGGTTGTGCCGGTGCCGGCCCGTGTTGGCGCTGGGCTGAGGGCGCTGCGGGAGCGGCTGCCCGCGGTCTCCTTCCCGCTGGGGCCTCGGCAGGAGCCGGTGCCGGAGCAGCGCTGGCTCGTCCCGGTTGCTGTGGGTGGCACAGAGGTGTCTGCCCTGTGCCCGGGGCTGTGCGGGAAAATTCCCGTGGCCAGAGGTTTGTGTGCCCGCAGGAGACAGAGGAGTCCTGTAAAAGTGACTTTATTGATGAACAAAGAGAGAGGCCATGCGGCATTTGCCATGCGGTCTCTAAAGCGCCGCCTCCTTTTTATCCTAATTTTCCCGTCTGCATCTCCCTCTCCCATTCCCCTCTGGCTGAGATACTTGGAAGGTTCAGACTTCCCGATCCACCTACTGCATGTCCCTCTTAATATGCACCCCTACTACGATATTAATCTTACTGCTTTAAATCCTTCCTTTTCTCATATTCTCAAGAATTGCCTTTACTAACTTTTAATTTCCATGGACTCAATTTTTTTTCCTGCATCCTCTTTGGTGCAAGGTGTCGTGCATGGTAAAAAGCTGAGAGTTGCTGCAGCACGTCAGAGGAGCAGCAGCATTCGTTTAAGCCGTGGTCTGCCAGAGAAACACGAAAATTTGTCCCATTCCCATCCTTTCTCCGGAATACGAGATATTTTCTTATTTCCTTTGTTATCTGTTTCACCACTTTTCGGTTATCATCTGTTTGCAAACAGCCGTTTGCGTCACTTAATTTTCCACAAACTCCTCCTTCTTCTGTAAGTAGATAATCTGATTCCATCCCATGGTGAAATGTCTCGTTCCTCATTTCAGCAGCTTGGTCAGCAGGAAGGTCAGGAGCTGGAGCTGTCTCCTTGGTTATTATTTCAAGGATACTTTTAAACCTAATTATGCCACTCAAATTATGGATGGATTTTCTGTGTCCTGATATGAATTCGTTAGGGATCCCAGGGGCTGGTCCATGGTGTTGTAGGATTTGTTCTGGTGGCCGTTCATCTTTTTCCCTTTTTGGGGTGCTCCCTCCAGCCAGGTCTGCATCAATTGAACACTTTTATCTTATGAAATGATAAAATGTTTGGATTCTCAAGTGATTTCTCTGGACTAGCAAAAACACCTCATTGCTTTGGGGAGAGGGATGATCCCCCCCCCACACACACTCTTTTTTTCATGAAATTTGCTCAATATTCTCCGTTTGCTGTTTCCCTTTGCAGCTTAACCAGTTTCTGTTGCAGTCAGATATCCTCACTATGGGCTCTGCCTTTAGTTGTGCAAATTCCATCTGTGCAAGCAGGCAGAGCTGGGGTGAGGGGCAGATGGACTCAGGGAAATTCCTCCCCCTGGCAAGAAGGCCCTTGGGCATTGTCCACACTTCTCCAGAGCAATGTTAATTTGCATTTCTAAAACTCCTCTCCTGGCTGCCTGGAACTAGGATTTTCTTCCAGAGCAGCCTTTAGGTGATTCACACGTCCACCCTCACAACCTGCTTTATTTTTCTTTATTATTTTTTTTAACGATTTTTTATTAACAGTTTATGCGTTAAAGCCTCACCATTTGTACTCTTCTAGGTTTGCAAAATGCAACTTAAAGGTGAGCTTCTAAAGATCCATTCCGATATTCTGCCGTCATTAAGAGCCACCACAAATATATAGAAAAATATTCCAATGCAATCAAGTCTTTTCTGCCTCTTCTCCTAGGAGTAAAATTGCTTGTCACACCCCTGGCCCAAACCTAACTGACAATCTAAAAGTAGGATTAATGTGAAAAATTTTTCTCATGGTGTAATCTTGTCACTGAAACTGCAGGGACAATAAAAAACTCTCCAACAATATCTTTAGTGTTAGAGACTTAAGGCATTACTTGATTCTGGTCAGGATGTGCAACAGAAATCATTTCATCCACACATAGCCCGGGTGTGCAGAGAAAATCATTCCATGAGATGTGAATTTTACTAGATTTTTCCTAAAATTTTACAGTCTGAACACATTGAAATCCATTGGTTTAGTGTTTATTGCTTCCAGGTTGTGTAGTTCTTAGTGTTTGGTTTCCGATTGGACCTGGATTTCTCCTCCTGTGATGTTAATGAGGTCCCACTCCTGGATTTCCTTCTCAGTCTTTTCCAGACCAGGTGTCTCCATCTATGCCGGGGGCAGTGTCTGGGGTGGGTGTTCCTTGATGTTTGCTGATGTTTCATTGATGTTTTGTTGAATGTTGTTACCTTTCTGGGAATATTTTGGGCTATTCCCAGTCTGTTGAGATGTTAAACTCATCTCTGTTAAGTGGTGCAACATCCCTTACAAAAAACCTTTTAAAATTTCTTTCCTGAGAGAAAGGCAAACCGAGCCTGACTAGTAAAATGAAATGTAAAAAAAATTTTAAATTTGGTAGACTTTCCAACAGTGGACTCCCAGGCAGCCCAGTGTGTGAGTGTAATTGAGAGGCAGAGTCCTGGGTGGATGCTGTGAACAGCAAAGTGCCAAGGCAGGCTCTGTGCCAGCCCAGCTTCCTGTGGCAGAGATTTCACAAGAGACAGGATTCTGGCCACGGACTGCTTGAAATATACATCCCTTATCTCCAGCCCGCCCTAGGTGGAGAATTCCCAGGGTAAGGAATTGCAAAGATCAATTCCAAGGGAGATAATTCAATATCTGCCCTGGCTCTGGCCAAAGGTTATAATGGCCGGATGCTTGGCCTTCAGCCAAGGGCACACACTGACTCAGAAAACACTTCCTAAATGCAGCAACATGTTGCATATTCATAGACCTTAATGCATTATTCAGAATCATTCCCCTCCAACCTGTAAATCATTATTTTTTCCTTTCCTGGGGTTTTGGTGTCCCATAATTCCAAGAATGTGAAGAATTTCCTGATTATCTGTTTTGCCATTCTCCAAGTTTGTTACATGAACATAAGATTATGACATTATACTGGAACAAAAATATATTTATCACACAACTAATTATAACTTTTGTTTATTTATGTATATTTATTTGTATTTATAAGTTTTGTTAATTGCAGAACTAAGAGAAACTATGTTCATACAACAGTATTTTCCAGCATATGGCATTCATTTTAATATTTGCAAAAACTCAATAATATAATGTACACTTATAACACACATAGAATTCAAATTTCTTTTTCTCAGTCTGGAGGAGACATAGCTGGTGGTCCAATCATTTTGTTATTTTTCATTTTCTCAGGTTTTTTTCCTTTTCTCCTGTCCATACCACAACACTGAGGATATTTGAGTTTAAAAAGTCATACAATGTTGTGGCTAGAGCAGAGAATCTTCAATCCAGGTCCTGCAATTTCCTATTCATCCTCAGAATTCTTACAGCTCCTTTTTAGTCCTGGATTACTTCTGAGATTCCCTGGTCCCTCTCTGGGCCAATACAACACAAACACTCAGTCAAAATATGTCCCAAATATTTAACCCTTTTCTCCACCATTTCCTCTTTTATTTCAAATACTCAAAGATGCTTTTTAGCCTGAACATTCAGCCATTTCACAGAGGCTTCTTCTGCCACTTCTTGTCCTCCTGATTGGGGAAAGTCATCCACATCCTGCATTAACCCAATTCCTAAGTAAATCCTAGGGAAAAATTCTTATGATATTTTCTGCAAGATTTGCCACAATAAGGCCGGTGCTTCCGTGCATCCCTGCAGAAGGACCGTCCATGTCTTTTCCATTTTCCCTTCTACCTCTTGTTCCCACTCAAAGGCAAAATCCAGTTTACCATCCTGTGTAAGTGGGCATCCCCAGAAAGCATCTTTGCCATCAAGGACTGAATGGTGTCAGTGTAAGGAGGGAACCAGGTTCAACGTAGTGTTAGGATCTGAGACTGTGGAGTGCCTAAGTTGAATAATCTCATTTATTATTCTTATGTCCTGCACCATTCTTTCGATTCCATCTGATTTTTTGACTGGCAGGATAGGAGCATTACATGGAGAGATCCCTGGCTTCAAAAGTCCTGCCTTTAGCAGGGACTCAATAAGAGGCTGAAAGCCCTTCCTTCCCTCCCTTGGAATAGGGTATTGCTTATAGACACTGCTTGTCCTGGTTGCTTCAAAGAGCTTTGGAGAGGCTCCATATCTAATTTTCCCTATTTTCTGGAGCTGCCCAAACTTCTGAGTTCACTTCAGCTTAGGCCTTGCTAGACAATTGACACAAAGGCAAAAGAGAACTTGACTCTGTACCACCTTTTACAATGTTCATTTGCATTCGAATTTTGGCCATCAAATCCATTCTTAGTACATTATAATCAAAGTTAGGTGCAAATTAAAAATTCTTGCATTTCAAACTCAGTCCCCTGGGTGCTGGGGCCCCCTTGGGCCCTGGGGTTCATCCCTCAGGGGCTGTAGAAACTCTGCCATGGCCTTTGCCTTCCCCTTGGCCTTTTCCTCCTCCCTTCTTGCATTCCCCTGCTGTGCCTTTGTGACCAAGTGCTCCAGGGGCTTCTTCTGCCCCTCCTGCAGCCCCCTCAGTGCCTGGGGGTGCTCATCCTCTGACAGCTGCTGAGCTTTCTGCTAAATCATTCCTTTCTGCAGTGACCCAAGGAAAATGCTTAAAAGCTCATCTCGATCCTTGCACGTCCAATGCCCATTTCCCAGCTGTTCCTTTGTGCTGCTGCTCCTTGTGCTGTGGCTGCCGTGGCCAGCCCGTATCCCAGAGCCGGTGCCTGTCCTGCCGCAGTGTCCAAACGCGGCCCCCCCGGCGGGCAGGGCCGGCAGCTCCACGGGGCCGGGCAGCGGCCGGGGCGTCCCGCAGCCTCCTGGGGGCCGGGGGCCACTGCCGGGCCTGCAATTGCCGGGGGGTGCTGGGCTCAGGCAGCGCCCGGCGCTGAGCCCCGGCTGCCCCACAGCCCCGGCCCGGCCCCGCAGCTCCCCACAGGCCCCCAGCCCGTGCTCCCGGTGCCGCCCCTCTGCGCCCGCTCCTGCCGCTGCCCAGCACAGAGAAACCCCCTGCAATCCTGACCTCCTTGTGTGCCTGTCCTGGCAACCGGGGATACAAAGGATCTGGATCGGCTGGCAACTTCTGAGGATAAGAGCCTGCTGAAAAACATCCCCATCCTCAGTATTTTTCTCTTCCTCCTCTTTTCCATCATCCATCCATTTTCTTCCCACATAGATTGCTCCTGCTTCTTCTTGCCTGAACCATATTCCTGCACACTGTCTTTTACCCACTCCCTTCCCAGAAAACCAACAGCATCCACCGCCCTGTTGTACCAATCTCTTCTGGACTTCCCTGATTGTCCCCCTGAGTGTCCCTGTCCTTGATTACCTCTGGGAGAATGTGCAAACTCCCTCCACATGCCCTCAAGAGACCCTTCAGAGATATTTTGGGATCATCATCCCTTTTGCCGGGATCCCTTCCTGGCTTTCCCTTTCTACCATCCATGGGTGCCCTGCCATGTTTAGTCCCCGAAGATCCCACTGTAGTCCCTGCTGAGATTTTCAGTGCTCTCTGGCTGCCGACTCTTGCCAGCCCCCCTGATCTGTCACTCGTCTGTCTCCTGGCCCCAGCGCCCCCCGGCAGGGGAATTTGGGGAGGTGGGAGGGGGGGAGCGCCAAGGCCGGGCCCCCCCGCGCTGTGGTGGCGGCAGCGGCTGCAGTGGGGAGCGAGTGCGGGCGGGAGCGGCCGAGAGCCCAGCGCTGCCCCAGCCCGAGCTGCCCCAGCTCCATCGCTGCCCCTGCGCTGGGATGCTGTGGGTTTGGGGGGAAGAGGGAGCCGGCAGTGGGTGCTGGGCCTGGGGGCAGCAGGAGAAGGGAAGGAAAAGCAGAGTTGAAGAAGAAAATGGTCAAACACTGCACATGGGAGGAGCAGGTGGGATTGTGCGGGAGAAGGAGGAATAGTAGGAGGAAGAGGAATGGAGGAAGAGCAGAGACACTGGAGGAGGAGAAATGGGAAGCAGCACAAGATTCCAAATCTCCCTGTATCTACAGCGTCCCTCCAGTCCTAGGGTTTTCCCCCCCACACATTCAGCAGGTGACCGGAGAGGAGGATCCACGATTTTCAGAGGGGTGAATCTTGGTATTTCTGAGCTTTTTGGGCTAAAAGTTGATTCTTTGTTTTTTCTGCTGGGCCTGAATCTTTATATTTTGGAGGAGTTTTGGGCTGAATCTTGATATTTGGGAGGTTTTTACAGACACAAGATGCGCAGTGACTTCGTGAGTTGCAATTCGGCAAGGAGGAACTCCCAATCCAAGGTGCTCTCTTCTCTTGTTCTTTCCGCAAACCAGGATATTTCATTCCCAAGGCATTGGCAGATGGAGAACAAGGAAAAGCCCCAGAGATCCCTCACGAGGAGGAGCTGCAAACCCAGCCCAGGGAGCTGCGAGGAGGAAAGACCCTCCCTGAGCCAGGAAGGCGGCCGGAGATCCAGGCAGAGCTCAGAGCAGGTGGAGAAGTCTCATGGAGGGGAGAAGCCCCACAAGTGCTTGGAATGTGGGAAGGGTTTCACGTGGAGCTCCCATCTGATCCGGCACCAGCAGATCCACACTGGGGAAAAGCCCTATGAGTGTGGGAAATGTGGGAAAAGCTTCAGGGACAGCAATTACCTGATGCAGCACCAGGTGATCCACACAGAGGAACGGCCCTACACCTGCTTGGAATGTAGGGAGAGCTTTGGGTGGAGTTCTCACCTGAGAAGACACCAGCGCATCCACACCGGGGAGAGGCCCTACGAGTGTCCCAAGTGTGGGAAGAGGTTTCAGACCAGCTCCAATCTCCTCAAACATGAGCGGATTCACACAGAGGAGAGGCCCTTCCGCTGCCCCGACTGCGGGAAGAGATTCAAGCACAACTCCACCCTCACTGTCCACCGGCGCATCCACACTGGGGAGAGGCCCCACGAGTGTCCTGAGTGTGGGAAGAGCTTCTCCAGGAGCTCAAACTTGACCCGACACCAACGGAGTCTCCACTAAGGGAAGCCCTGTGAGTGCCCCGAGTGTGGGAAGAGCTTCGTGCTGTGCTCCAGCTCCATCCCCCATGGGAGGATCGGTGTTGGATGATCCCCAGTGACCCCCGTTGGGCAGAGCCCTGGTGATCCGTGGTCCTGGTGATCCGTGTTGGGTGGGGGGGAAGGGTTTGGAGAGATTTCTTTCCCTTCTCCTTGTGCTGCTGTGATTTGGTTGGTAATAAATTCCCTCGCTGTGCCCAGGCTGGCTCTGTTGTTCCCGTTCAGGTGCTCGGGGCGGGATCTCGCCTGCTCCTCCTCTCCACTCGCGGTCCTCTCTTCAGCCAATCAGAGAATGCGATGGAGAAGATTCAGCCAATGAGAGAGAGCAGCTGTGATGACTCACCGGATGCCGGGCAGACCCGCAGCACCCAGTGTTCCCCACCTGGTCCCTCCCTCCCCGCCCAGTCACGATCCCCCCGCGGGGTCCTCCCAAGTCCTTTCCCAGTCCCGCCCCACAATAAATGGGACCGGAGGGAACTGGGAAGCTTTATTGGGAGCACTGGGAGCAGCTGTGCTGGGGGGGTCACATGGCCCCCCCAAAATCAGCGGGTAGATGGATCTGGGGGTCCCAGCTGGGTGAAGGCCAAAGGGAGGGGCTGCGGGCTCTTGCTCTGTGGGCAGAGAAAAGTGGGTGACACTGGGTGGGCTCCCCAGGGGGAGCACACACGGTCCAGGATAGGGGGCACATGACTCCCTAGGACCCTCCCTCACCTTCTTTCTCAGGCAGAAGCCGAGCCCCAGGGCCAGGAAGCCGAAGCCAAACACGGAGCCCCAGATCCCCTTGCCGCGGGTGGCGTCTGGCGGCATCTCTGGGTGTCCAGAGGGGTCAGGACCCCCCAAAACCTCTCAGACACCCCAAGCCCGTATAAGCACCTTCCCAATCGTCCCCAGCCCACACAGGACCCCCTGAAACCTCCTCCTAATCTCTTCCCAGCCACCCCAGGACCCACCAAAGCACCTCCAGTCCCTCTCAGGATCCCACAGCCCCCTCCCAATTGCCCCGCACTGCCCAAGAACCCCCAAACCCTCTCCCAGTCCCTTCCAAGTCCCACCAGGATTCACCTACACCCTCCCAGTCTCTTCCCATCACAACCAACCTCATTCCAACTCCTGCTTTCCATTCCCTGATCATTTTCCAGCCCCTCCAGACTCACGTAAATTCCTCCCAGTTACACCCAGCACCCCCAAATTCCCTCCCAGTGCCCACCAGGACCCCTACAACCCCATCCCGGCCTCCCCAGCATTCTTCAAACTCCTTCTCAGACTTTCTAAACCCCTGAGCCGTACTCCCAGTTTCAAGTAGACAGTCTGAAACTCTCTCCCAGTTACTCCTAGCACACCCTAATCCTTCTTCCAGTTCTCTCCCATTCCCCCCACACTGTGGGGTCCGGGCCGTGCCCCAGTGCCGGCTCAGGGGGTGCTCCAGGCTGACGTGCTCCACCTGGAGCTGGAGCTGACCCCGTGCCGGGGGGTTTCCAGCAGCACCAGGAGCTGGTAGAAATCCAGTCCCCATTGGGGACCAGGTCGGTGGCCACCACGTGGCCCGAGAGCTCCTGCTGGCCCTGGAACGAGCTCAGCTGGATGTCGGCAGGGTAGAAATCCATCAGGGAGCAGAGCAGGCAGCTGGGGCCGGGCTGGGAGCTCGAGGGCCGCAGTGAGATGGGCACTGGGGAGCGCTAGGAGAGAGCGGGGACACACTGGGATCAGCTTCGGGGAACTGGGAGAGGTGAAAGAGGGCTGGTGTGGTACTTTGAAAGACTGGGAATAAAATTGGAGAGAGTGGAGTGGATTGGGATAATGGGAGAGAGGGTAGCGGTCTGGAATTGGACTGAAAAGGACTTGGAATGGACTGGAAGAAACTGGGAGGGCACTGGGAGAGAGGGTGGAGGTCTGGGATTGGAATTAGAAATACTGGGAGTCGACAGGGAATGGAATGGCTGTGGACTGAGAGGAATTGGGAGGGACTCTGGTGACACTGGGAGGGACTCTGAGGACACTGGGAGGGACTGGGATGGACTGGGAGAGCAGCCGGAGTCACTTGGGGTGAGGGGCAGGAGGCCCCGGGGATGGGCACAAGAAGGGCTGACGTGTCTCGGGTGATTCCCAGGGAGGTTTTGAGGGGCTCCAGGGTCATTCCCAGGGCAGGGCCCGAGGGGACACGCTCTGCCCCACGCTCACCTCTGCGCTCCACGAGGAACGGGCTGGACAACTCGTAGTTGTGCCGGCAGTGCCTGTCCACCGCAGCCCGTCTGTACTCCATCCATTGCGGGTCGCTGTTCCAGTGCCTGGCAGCCTTGTCCCCAAAGGAGGTGTCCCCACGTGCAGCCCCACATCGCTGCCCAAGTGCAGGAACTGCTCCCGGTTGGAGATGTTCCTCTCCACGAACCTCAGCCGGTCGGTGCCGTGAATGAAGTGACACTCGGACTAAACCATCTCCTGGAACAGCGCTGTGTGTGCAGGACACAGGTCCGGGGGTGCCCCTCAGCAGCCCCCCAGCAGCCCACAGTAGCACAGAGCTCCGGGGAGACCCCGACTCCGCACCCCCAGTGCCCCACGGCCGCCATGGGACCCTTCTTCCCGCTGTCCCAGTTCCTCTTTTCCACTCTTCTCTGTATTTTCCTCCCCCTTTCCCAACATTCCCCAGTCGCCTGCCCCCCGCAACATCTGTTTAGGGGTCCCACCTCCCCATTTCCCTTTCTCTCCCCACCGTTCCCACCACTTCCCTTCCCGCCCCTCCCGCTCACCCGAGAGCTCCGCGCCCCCAGCCCGGGGGGCTCCCAGTGGCACCAGTAGGGCCCCAGCTGCCCCACACGCCCCATGGCCAGCGCCGGGCAGGGTCTGACACCTCCCCCTGTTGGAACCCTGGAAACTGAGGGGTTTGGGCTTTCTGTGCTGACAGGCACTGACCCCCAGGAAAACACTGCTTTTGACCTGAGCCTGTGAAGAAGGTTTCCAGAATTGACTGATAGAACTGGGATCACTGGTGTGTTGTTGTAATAGAAATGTGCAGTGTCACATAGTGGAAAAATAAAATTTGTGATTTTAGAATGTAGTAATATATATTAAATAAGATGGATATTTTAGCGCGGAGGTTTCTTTCTTCTTCACTCTCTTCATGGCTCTAGGTGGTACTTTTGTAATTAGATAGAAAATTCCGCATTGCAGGTCACGGGTGATTGGTTCTTGGGCTATTATGGTGTCTTTTTTTTAATTGGACTCATTGGCCCTTAAAAGGCCTTGTAGAGAGAGATACGTGTCCATTTTTAGCCTGTTAGCTAGAAGTGCTGCAGAACTCACTGTAATATAGATAAGAATTAATAAATATCTGAGTCCAAACACGAAATTCCGTGTCTAGAACATTTAATCTCGACTCTAGAAAAACAAAAAAGAAGATAAAACGCGATACCCCCCTCCCCAAATTCTCCTGGCGGGGGGCGCTGGGGGCGGGGCGCGGGTGGAGTCCAGGTGAGGAGCTCTGGGCGCTCTGGGACTGCCTGAGGAGTCATCAGCGCCGCGCGCTCTGATTGGCTCAATTATTTTGGTGCCTTCTCTGATTGGCTGAGGAGAGGCCCGGGAGTTGAGAGGAGGACCGGGAGAGATCCTGCCCCAGGCTAGCGGTGGAAGAACATCCAATTAACAAGGCATGCAGATCATTTCCCAGCGGTGCCCACACTCCTGTAGGAACTAAATGCACCGAGGATCTCACGAGGGTCACCAACTCTCTGGCGGCCAAATCCAGCCCTGCGCTCCCTGCGGGTGCGGGCACTCTGGGAAGGGCTCAGCTGCGGGTCAGATGGCCGGAGAGTGGCTTGGTGGTCACCTCGTGTGTGAGGCAGTGATGGGCTGGGGAGATGCGTGGACACCACATGATCAGAGAGCTGACTGGGTAAAGGGACACGGCAACAGCGACACCGCAGTGACAGGCAGCCAATGCGGGCTTGTTTCAGTAAAATTTGGGTTAAGTTTCTATTGGGGGTTGTTATTTTTCGTTTTTTTCCATGCCTCACTGTCTGGAATTTTTTCCCATTGACATGCTAAGATGGCTAGTGTTAGGGGGAGACTCCCTGACCCTTTTTGGAGTTTCTCTCGTAGGGCAGGGGGGATGGGGGGGATGAGGGAGAACACCGTAAGATCAGGGGCAGGTTAAGGAGAGGTGTGTGCAGCTCCTCGCTCTCTCGCTCGTTTGGCTCAGAGAAGGATGGCCACTGGGAAACCTCGCCCTGCCATCCCAACGCCGGGACCTGCCTTTCCTCAGCTGTGGGACCCCGCACCCTCCTGCTTGGACACCCTGCCACCTCCACACAACCTATTGGAGCACTGGGACTGACACTGCCTCCAAGGATCCATGAGCAGAGTCTTTCCTCCACCCTTCCCACCCAGGACACAGCCGCCATCACCCCCAGCACTCCTGCAGCCAACCGGGATCACCGCATCTGCCCCTGCCCACCGGGAGCCGGCTGGCACTGACTGCCAAACTGGGACGGTAACTGCAGCAGAGGGGAAAGGTGTCCACAACCAAAGGAACTGTTACTCGGTTCCCGTCTTCTATTTGTTGTTAATTACTTAGCTGTTGTTGTTTTGTTTGCCTTGTTATATATATATATACACATACTAGTAAAGAACTCTTATTCCTATCCCCGTATTTTTGCTTGAAATCCCCATAATTCCAAAATTATACTAATTCAGAGGGAGGGATTTATTAGCTCAATTTCCAGGGAAGGCCCTGCTCTTCTCCAGCACACACCTGCCCTTTTTCAAACCAGGACAGATTTTTGGCGCCCAACATGGCCCCTCTCCCTCTGGGAATGGCTTTTAATGAGTGTGAGAGAGAAGTTTCTCCACAGAGAGAGAATGCAGGAGCACCATCATAGAATGTGTTGGAAGACCCTTGAGGAAGGGATCCAACAGCTGAGAGAAGTGGCAGTGCTGGAGGTGCTCTTTGGGAGGGATGGACAGCATGACAATGACCCTGACAAGGTCAGGTGCACAGGGCAGATGGCAAACCTGGGGCCATCTCAATACACCACCTGTACTGCAATGGTTAGTGCTGACAGCAGCCGAGAAATACTGGGTTCTGTCACCAACAAACTTAGACATTAGGAGAGTACGATCAATGGCCCAATGCAGGCTCATTCCACCCGAACCCCTGCCTCTCCTTGGGTCAGGATGGACTGGAACCCGCCTCTACCTGGACTGGGATGGGAAAAGCAGCTTTTCCCTTCTCCCTCCATGACTGGTGTGTTGTAATCTGCTTTTATTTTCCTCTCCCTTCCCCCCGCTTTTCCTGGGTCCTGCCTTTTCCTGGGCTAGGATGGGAAGGACCCAGCCTCTACCTGGGCTAGGACAAGAAAAGCAGTCTCTCCCTTTGTGCTCACTCGCTTCGTCCGGTCACCAGCCAGGTCCCTCGCGGGATGCTGGAAACGCGGATAGAAGGACTCCACTCTCGCTTCGCAGCAAAGGCCACGTCTCATTCAGGCAAGCACACAGTCATCCCCACCAAACCACACAGATACTCACAGTCCGATGCTCCTGTCTGGCTCTTCGTGCACGAGAATTCCAGGTGATTTTGCCGCGGTCTTCCGGGGAGATTTTCCTTGCTCAGTCTCTATGGTGCGGGACGTCGATGGGTCCCGAGAATCACTGACGAACCGGGGCCACAGCAGTGGGGCGCCTCCCCGAAATCGCAGTGCCTCTCAGGGCTCCAAGGACGTCCCGGGTTTCGGCACCAAATTGTTATAAATGAGAGACAAAAGTCTCGATTTTCAGCAAAATTTAGATTGCTTTATTTGATATAGAAAGAGCAAGCAGCACTGGGGAACGTGAGGGGTCACCGCCCACTCCACGCTCCACCCAACCTTGGTTTGCAGCCTCTTCTTATACTGTGGGTTCTCGTTGTAATCAATAATTTTTGGTTTTTTGTTGTCATAAGCAGTGGTGGTTGAATAAACATCCTTACACAAGGCTTTTGGGTGATGATCAGTCACAGATAGCCATCTGGTCCTGGTAGATAACCACCAGAGAAGTTCTGTAAGTCTGGTGCTTGAGATAGGCAGCATTGATCAGACAAAGGCCGGATGGGCTTTTTGGGAAGTCCGATTTTGCAAGCTGGTAGCTGATACAAGTTATTTAGAAAATATAACGTAACATATTATAATGTAACATAATACTACATAATATAACATAACAAGGTGATTTTAAACAGAATGATTTTATCATATAATTTCCTTTATCTAGTGTCCATGCTTCACTTCAGAGCTTAGTATTCTGGTTTGTACAAACCCTAATGCTTTTGTGATTAACACGAATCTTTTATCAATTATCACACACCACACTTAAAGGGTTAAAACACCTTTCCACGGCTACAAATGCTCAGTCGAAAAGAGGTGTGAAACTAATTTCAGTGTGAAGCTGGGATAGGCAATGAATATGTATTAGGTCTATTGTGTAGTCCTAGTTTGTAGAGAATAAAAGGAGAGGCCAGGTCGCCAAAGGTGTGCATGTTTTTGGAAGAGCTATCCACCATGCACCTCAGTGCTGAATAAATACACACCTACTCTTATAACTCATTTTGTGGGTTATTGAGTGTTTTTCCACGCTTCAATGGGGCCATGGTCAGTTCATCCCCAGTGGCTTCTCCCTCTGCTCAGGGACAGGAGTCGTTCCCCTGCTGCACCTTGGGGTCTCTCCCACAGGAGACTTCTCCTGGACTTCTCCAACCTGAGTCCATCCCATGGGTACCAGCCCTCTTCACTCTGCTGCAGCGTGGGTCACTCTGCCACGGGCTCAGTCCTTCAAGGACAGGCTGCTCCAGCGGGGGCCCCTCTGCCTGCGGGGTCACAGCCTCCTCTCAGGGGTCCCCGCGCTCCTGCGTGGCTCCTCCAGGGGCTGTGGGGGGAACTCTGCATCCCCATGGATCTCCAGAGGCTGCAGGGGGATCTCTGCATCTGGAACTGCTGTGTTTGGAGGCAGCAGGAATAGGCTGAGCTCCACCTGAAGCCTTCCCACATTCCAAGCACCCAGGGCTTCTCCATGGCCTGAGGCTTCTCCACCAGTTCCAAAATCTGGCCGGATCTCCCATTGCCTTCCTGGCACAGGGAGGGTCTTTCCTCCTCACAGCTCCCTGGGCTCGGTTTGCAGCCACTCCTTGTGTGGGATCTCTGGGACTTTTCCTTCCCGTTGCATTTCATTGCCACGAAGCCACTCAAAACGGCCTCTTCCACAAGGTTCTGTGCCAGGGATTTGTTGTCCCTGGTCTCTGTCTGCAGCTCAATGTCTGGGGGAGGAAGGACAAGGAGAGGGAGGGACAGCGAGAAGGGAAAAGGAAAAGGCTGGAGAGGAAAGAACAAGAAGGAGTAAGGGAGGAAGGAGAAGGGAAAGGAACGTGGATGGATGAAGGACAGAAAGAGGAGAGGAAGGAAGATGGACAAGGAGAGGATGGGATTTGCCTCCATTGCAGATGGAAGGGGAAGGAGATCCCCCCCAATCCGTCCCTGGCAGGAGGTGTCGGCAGCGGGGTTGTCCTGCAGCCGGGGGTGATGCTGGGCTGGGAGATGGAGCAGAGGAGAGGAGGAAAGGGGCACCTGCCCCTTCACCTGCCTCCTACCCAGGGCATCTTCCTTTTCCTCGCAGCCTCCTCCTCCAACATCTGAACAAAGTTTGGGATTGACAGATCCTGGCTTGGGGGGGGGAAAGAAAGTGGTGAGCACCTTGGGTTTTGTGAGGAACCAGCCTCACTCTTTAAAATTTTTAAAAGTTTAATATGAGATAAAAGGGACAATAACAGTGCTGGGTGCGTAGCCACAACCAGAGGCACACTGGTTAACCATAAAAACTTTTTCATTGCATTGGTCAAATACATATTTATAAGGATTATACATATTCAAACATTGCTTTGAATTCGTTTACATCTGAAAATTCTTTAGCTTGGTTCGACCCCTGTCCCCCCTTCTGTGCAGTTTAGAGGGTCCTGTGTCACTTGCTCACAAGGGTCCCCTGTTTGGTAATTTCAGTGACAGTTATTGACAGCCAGCAGCAGAGTCCTCCTTACATCTGTTCTCTCAATGTTATCTGCATGGTTCTTTCAATGATGTCTGAACATGCAGACAGTTTCAGCTATTTCCACTACTGTAAGTTTATTATAAGTACTTTGAATCAACATAGACATTTCATAAATATATTTGAGTTATTCTAAATATTGTCAGTTAGTTATAAAATTAAAAGTACTATTTATTATTTCACAACTACATTTATTTCTGCAAATATTAATATTATAATGCACAATACAAAGCCTCTACTTAATACTTTGTGAAAGTTTTAACTATAATATACATTTATCATGTATTAGTGTGTCTCGACCCCCTAAACTCCGAGTTTTTGGGGGACTCTCAGCACCAAGAAAATGGAGATGTAGAGCATCCACAGTATGCCACTGGGATCCATCTCCAAGACATCTGTGGATGCTCTCCATCAGAGAGCAGAATTCCATTGGGATCCACAGAGTGGTGAGGTTTTCTACTTAATCTGGCTCTGTCACTCTCTTTCTCTCCCCCCCCTCTATTCCATTTCTATTTTTCTCTTTTTTTTAATTCTCTCTGCCACTGGTTTACTTCACAATAAAACCCAAACTATTGACTTTGCCACATGCTCTCATTTGCACCCTAATTGAGGCAGAGCCATTTCTGATCATTTTCATCAGTGGATCAGAACAAGGGGCTCGAAGCCCTCCAGTCTGGCTGCTGCTCCATGCCACTTCCAGGGGCTTGGGCTGCTGAAGGGGTGCTGGGCTGGGCCCTTTGTGACACAGGGCCGTTCTATCGGGTTCCTGGGTGCTGTTGGCCATTCTGTTGTCCTGGTGACATGGCACAGCCCCGCCCTGCAGGGGTATATACGGGGCACAGGGCCCTGCGCTGCCCAGTGCCAGGAGTGCCACTGGCTCAGGAGGAAGCAGCTCCCGGGATCTCTGTGCTCCAGACAGTTGCACATGGAGGAGGAAAAGGTGAATCCCAACTCCAAAGCAGCCAGCCCCATGCCCAGCAGGCTGGAAGAGCAGGCCCTCAGCGGGCAGTGGCTGGGGACAGGCGGCAGCTCAGGCCTGCAACCATGCAGCAACCTCAGCAACAGCTGCCATGAGGGATCCCAAGGGGAAGCCTGCAGTGAGCAGGAGCTGTCCCCACAAGGAACCACCAGAGACCATCAGGCATCCTGAGGGGAAGCCTGCATTGAGCAGGAAGTCTCCCTAGAAAAAAACACCAGCAACCATTAGGAATCCTGTCCCGGCTGGGAGGGCTCTGCTCCCTGCGCGCACGAGGGGCGGCGTGGGCAGAGCACAGAGACCTTCCAGGGGCCTGCGGGAGGGACATTCGTGGCCAGCACCTTCCAGCTGATCCTTGCTGTCTCCTGCTTCCTCCAGGCCATGGCAAGAGCTGCCGTGTGGGAGGGATGGGGCACGATGAAAGCAACCCCTTGGATGTTAATGCATGCAACAAGTCCTTTAAAAGGTCAAAACACATGCCAAATTTTGTGATGCAAGACAGAAACAGCTGGAAGGGCTTGAAAATGTGTTCCAGGAACTCGTGATATGACAGCACTGGTGTTGCTTGGGAACTGTTCTTCCTCACCTCCTCCCTCATCTCCCTCATCTCCTCTTGGAGGCTCACAATTACAGCAGAGACATGAGCCTGCATTGGGCCTTGATTACACTCTCAAAATTTCTAAGCTTGTTGGTTGTTGGCAACAGAACCCACTGTCTCTGTTATTATCAGCATTAATTGTTGCAATGAAGGTGGTGTATTGAGATGGCCCCAGGTCTGTCAGATTCCACAACATCTGCCCTGTGCACCTGACCTTGTCAGGGTCATTGTCATGCTGTCCATCCCTCCCAAAGAGCACCTCCAGCACTGCCACTTCTCTCAGCTCTTGGATCCCTTCCTCAAGGGTCTTCCAGCACATTCTATGGTGGTGCTCCTGCATTCTCTCTCTGTGGACAAACCTCTCTCTTACACTCATTAAAGGCACTCCCAGAGGGAAAGGAGGCCTGGCTCCCTTACAAATACCTGATCCACACCTGAGTCCTGGGTCAAGGGTCCCAAATTCCTTGCCTCCATCCAGTTGCACACCTGTACCCATAAGGTCCCAGACCTGCAGTAACCAGGTGGTAAAAGCCTCACGGCCTCGTCACTCAATGTCTTTTTGCAGAGTATGGAGACTTTTGTATGACAGGGACTTGGTGATGATCTCAACCTCTGGCTCTCCTGCTGGTTGTGAGGGCCCTCCTTTCTTATCCTTATTTTCTAGGTGCCTTGTTTTCATCTTAGACTTCTTTGTTTCCACAGGCGCGACTGTTGCTGGCTGTGAGTGCCCTTGCAGTTCAGCTGGAACCTGGACAGATGTAATGTCTGTGGGTTCCACTGCTGCACCATCAGACTCTCCCTCTTTAAGGCAGGGGGAGTTTCTCACCAGCTGGGGAAAGGTACTCCTTCAGCATCTCACACATCTCACATATCTCCTTCACTAAAACACCCACCCAATTGGGGTGTTTCATTTCTGAAGTGGGCTGTGGGGCAGGGTCAGTCTCTGCAGCAGCATCCCAATTTCCTGGGGCAGGTATCAGGGTTGTTATCCAAATCAATCTCCCCTTATCTCTGAATGTTAAATAGAACAGGTTTAACAGGCATATCAGCAACACCAGCCACTGTAAATGCATTAATATTTAAAGAAGATTTGAACCCTTTGAAGCCTTTCAAAACTGCTGGGGTGGACCTAAACGGTGGACTGGATGAAGGGAAGTGAAAAAATTTCCCCTTCTGTCATTTCATCACAATAAGTACCATTATGGAATTAAACCCCAAAACCACAAAATTAGAGTGCAATAGCTCTGAACCCACGTTGCCATCTTCCAGAGGAAGTTAAAAACCCATGAATTCTTCACCTTATCAACCCACAGAATGAACTGGATAATAGTCACAGTAACCTTAGTGATAGGACCCATGTTCAAATAAGGGCCTGCAAATGGGAGAGATGTAGCAGTGACCACGTGCAGCCCAAACCAGGGTAAGCTGGACAACATGGTGTCACCTAAAACACAAAATCAGGTCACTCAAGAACTGTTATTGCTTTTCCAGCCTTTCCACTCAATGTCCACAGGTTCCACCGTTGGGTGCCAAAATCACTCCTGGTTTGAATAAAAGACAGGTGTGTGCTAGGGAAAGCAGGGCCTTCCCTTGAAATGCAGGAAGTAAATCCCTCCCTATGAATGAGAACAATTTTGAAATTAAAGGACTCTCAGGCCAAGATATGGGGATAGGAATGACAGTTCTTTACTAGTATATCTAAGAAGGCAAACAGAACAACAACTCTGGAATTAACAAGAAGCAGAACAGGAACCCAGTTCCAGTCCTTCTGGGCCTCAGGCACTTTTCCCCTGTGCTGCAGTCACCGTCACCGCTGGCAGTGAGCGCTGGCAGATTCCCGGTGGACGGGGCAGATGTGACGATCCCGGCACCTGCAGGGGGCTGGGGGTGATGGCAGCTGTGTCCCAGATGGGAAGGGATGGAGGAGAGGCAGGATGCTGGGAAAACAGCAAGCTGAAGCAGGAGGGCGTCCAAGCAGGGCTGCGGGGTCCAAAACAGAGAGGCAGCTCCCGGCGTTGGGATGGTGGGGGGGCAGCAATGACCTTTCTGCTCCGAGAGCCAAAAGCGAGCGAGAGCCAGCAACTGCCCCCCACCCTCCTTTACCTGCTTCCAATCTCACCGTGTTCCCCCTTTCCCTCCCCCCGCCCTCCGAGAGAAACTCCCAAAAAACCAGGGAGACTCTCCCTGGTGCTGGGACCCAACCATCAGTGCTTCTTAGCATGTCAATGGGAAAAAAATTCCACAGGCAGAGAGGAAAGGAAAAAACAACCCCCAACAGACGCTTATCCAGTTCTTCACTGATTTGAGGTTTATCAGCTGTTGCAGACACTGGGATGATGGTACAATGTTTTAATGTTTGGTAATAATCTAATTTCACAAGTGTTTTTAATTATATCTGTTATCAGAAATGTTTTGGATTGTTGTAGCAGAATTATTCCCAGTTACTCTTAGTTTTTGTTTTACTACAATGTATTGTTTTGTTTTGAACTTCCCTTCATGTTCATGGCAAGAGTCATGCATGCTGTTTTTAAAACACAGAAGGGGGAATTAGCTCCTAAATTTATATAATTATAAAAATTTTTTTGCAATATTTACGCCAAAAAAAAGTAAAAGTTTTTTTGTAAGGCTCTTCAATTGAATGTACAATGACAAAGTCAAATCAATTCATTAACTTAAGGAGAAGGTATGCATGTGTTTTTATCATCAACAACTTCAAAGTAGTCACCTGTTTATTCAGCCAAACATCAATTGCCTCCAAGAAAATGAAGTCAATTGAGAAGAAAAAGAACCTAATCACCATGCAGCCTTCGTGGCCAGAACAAAACCAGAAGCAGGACTGCCAAGACATGGCTGTGTCTGGAAATTTACAGGCAAACTGCCAACAAAAGCCTTGTGTCAACATCATGGTATAGTGTTCCTACTAACCTTCTTCAGTAATTCCCTGTTCCAGGATCCAAGAGCACATTCAGTGATGTAAAAGATCAACATTTCCAGCTAATGGACTATTTGGACTTTAAAACAATGGTCATTTATTTCCATTTCCCTAGGAGACATTGGAAATTATCTTTTGTTTTCTCATGCTGTGAAATTTGAATTTGCTAAGTTTTGTTGATTGTAATCGGTCTTTTATGTATCTTATCCCATATCTAACAGATAACCAGTGATAACCTTAATGAGATAACACCCTCACAAGAGAGAGCTATTTTATCATCAGAACATATGAGCCTTTTTTGAATTAACAAAAAAGGGTGAGATGTTGCAGTCAGGTAGACAAATTATAAAAGGCTTCATAAAATCAGGTCTTGCTCTCTGCTAATTAATAGCTAGCCTGTCACTTCTTCTATGTGCAGCTAAGTAACTTGCTTGTTCCCAGGTGAAAACAATCTTAAGCATGAAAACAATTAACACAACAAGCTATTCTGGTAAGAGAACCATTTGCACCTGCAAGAAATAAGAAATCTGTCCTGCTGGGGACAAGGACGATCATTCCCTTCCAGGAGCCCAATGCCCGGCTGGGGCTCCAGGGCAGGGGGTCCTTGAGCAGCTGCCCCAGAACCTCCGCCAGGGTCTCCCAGCGCAGCCGGAGCCGCTCGGCCTGGGGTCCCCAAAGGCCTCAGCGAGCCCCAAGTCCCTGCCAGGAACCCTCAACTCCCTCCAAGCCAGCATCCCCCACAGCCCCTGCAAGTTCCCCCCATGGCACCGGCCGTGGCCGTGTCCCCACATGTCACTGGCCATGTCCCACCATGTCCTCACCCATGGCTGTGTCCCCACCATGTTTCCATCCCTGTCGCTGTCCCCCACATCTCCATCCATGCCTGTGTCCCCCCATGTCCCCACAAATGGCCACGTCCCCTTCCATGTCCATGTGTCCCCATGTCACTCTCCAGGTCTGTGTCCCCCATGTCATTGTCCCCCCATGTCCCCACCCATGTCTCAGTTCAGTGTCTTTATTTTTACCCCAGTGTTGGATGTTTTAAAGGGATGAAGAGAAATGAAAAGCAAATCCAGGCCAAAAGAAAACTATTTCCATGTCTCCGCGAGCTGAGGATTAACGTGCTTGGGAGGGAGGGAAGAACATTTTTTGGAGGAGTTTCCCCCCAACTGTCTGCAAAATCTTGGTCTTTGCCCCAGTCCATCACCATTTGGCTGCAGAAGACACCCTTGGACAAGAGGAAATCAAAATCCTGGAATCACTGAGGTTAAATGTAGTAGTTTTGGTTTATTAATTTGAATTTTTTTTTGTGAGATAGGATTAGGAGGAAGACAAAAAGCAGGCTTTACTTTAAATGGTATAACGATAAATTTTATTACTAGAAATGATAAGAAAAATCCCTTAGAATAAAACTTGAGACTACTTTTTTCTTCCATACATTTTTTTAACACTAAACACGTACAAAAACAACTCAGTTAGTTTACCATCTTTAAAATAGTTTTTTACTAATTTACGTGAAAGTGGAGACATTTTTCAGTCTATGGAGATTTTTTCACAAGAAAACGGATTCTTCTTGTTTTGATGTTACAGTGATTAGCTTCCCAGGAGAATGGAAATCTGATTACTATCTAAAAAGCCTTTATTCAGGCTAATAGTTTTTCTCATAACTTTTATTAAGGACTATATTAATTTATGAGGCACACTTTAAGGATTATAACATTTTAAACAAAAGCTTAATTTATTTTTGAGAATAGAGTTTTTTCCTTTTTGTTTTATTGGGGGGGACAGCAGGGGTTTTCTTATTATTTAAACCTAGGAGATTACTGCAATTTTAACATTTGTTTGCTTTAATATTAATGCTTTTGTTTATAAGTACAGTTAGAACAGTCATACTCACTTCAAAATATTAAAATATTTTTACATGTTTTAAAGGAAACAAGAGTTTTTTCTCCATAGTTTAAAAAGAGAGAAATGTTAGTTCATGACTTTTCTCCTTTCTTTATTTCGCATTTGACTTTTCTTTTTGTTTGATTTCGGTGCTTTTATATTGTTTCTATGTGTATCACTATTTTGGTGGGTTTGGTTTTTTTTGGTTTTGTTTTTTTTTTGTGTGTGTGTGTGGATTATTTGCTTTTTGTTTGTTTTTTTTTGTTTTTTTGGGTTTTTTGGTTTTGTTTTGTTTTGTTTGTTTGGTTTTGTTTGGTTTTTGTGTTTTTGGGTTTCTTTGGATCATCCAACACCGATCCTCCCATGGGGGATGGAGCTGGAGCAGAGCACGAAGCTCTTCCCACACTCGGGACACTCACAGGGCTTCCCTTAGTGGAGCCTCCGTTGGTGTTGGGTCAAGTGAGAGCTCTGTGAGAAGCTCTTCCCACACTCAGGACACTCGTAGGGCCTCTCCCCAGTGTGGATGCGCCGGTGCCTGATGAGGATGTCGTTGCGGTTGAATCCCTTCCCGCAGTCGGGGCAGCGGAAGGGCCTCTCCTCTGTGTGAATCCGCTCATGTAGGAGGAGATTGGAGCTGGTCTGAAACCTCTTCCCACACTTGGGACACTCTTAGGGCCTCTCTCCAGTGTGGATGCGCTGGTGCCTTCTCAGGGCAGAGATCCACCCAAAGCTCTTCCCACATTCCAAGCAGGTGTAGGGCCATTCCCCTGTGTGGATCACCTGGTGCCAGATCAGGCTGGTGCTGTAGTTGAAACTCTTCCCACATTCCCCACACTGGTAGGGCTTCTCCCCAGTGTGGATCCTCCGGTGCTGGATCAGCTGGGACCTGTAGCTGAAACCCTTCCCACATTCCAAGCACCTGTGGGGCTTCTCCCCTCCAGGAGGCTTCTCCACCAGCTCTGAGCTCTGCCTGGATCTCCGGCCGCCTTCCCGGCTCAGGGAGGGTCTTTCCTCCTCGCAGCTCCCTGGGCTGGGTTTGCAGCCCCTCCTCCTGAGAGATCTCCAGGGCTTTTCTGCCTCCTCCATCTGCGCACACCTGGGGAATGAAAAATCCGGGTTTAGGGGGAAATAACAAGAAGAGAGCTCCATAAACTGGGTGTTCCTCCTTGCCCAAGTTCATCTCTGGAAGTTATTGAGCATCTTGTGTCTGTAATAACCTCCCAAACGCCAAGATTCCCACCCAAAATCCTCCAGACTTTAAGACACAGATCAAAAACACCCCAAATATCAAGCTTCAGCCAAAATCCCCTCCAAAATTGTGCTCGCTTGAAAGGAAAACCTGTGAGAGAATCAGGCCGAAATACAATTTTATAGGAAAAAAGATAAGAGGAAAAAAATCCATGCAATAGTACAAAAGAAAACAACTGACAGAATCAGAATACAACCTGACACCCCGCTAGTTAGGGTGGTGGTAGCAGTCCCGATGAAGTGGTCTTGTTGTAGTAGTGATGCTGTAGAAAGGTCTGGTAGCTCTTGTCCTCTGGAAACCAGTGGGTAAGGGCTGCCTTGGTGTTCCAAAGCTCAGATTTTATCTAGGTAGGAAAGGCTTGGCTCCTCCCCCTGGCTGGAGCATCTCCCAATGGGATGATGGAATTTTATCAGTCATGCAGTGGCACTCAATGGCCCATTAACAGAAGATATCTTCCTGGAGGAAGGATGGGTTGTGGAAATGATAAAGAACACTGCCCTACCTGGTTTTAACAGATGGCCCATTAGCAGAGGATATCTCCCACACAGATAAGGATCACTGCTCCACCTGGTTTTTCCTATACTCTTTGTTCTTTTGTTTCTTCCCTGGACCTCTGACTGGTTACTTCATGTTTGCTGCTGATTTCCTCTCCCTTTTGAAGATGAAAATGGTAAAAGTGTCTTTGACCTGCCTTGCTGGATATTGTGAAGAGGAACAGTCATCTACTGCAAGTGGAGCAGAGTTCTGTGAGTGCTGTATCAAACCAGACCTCGTCAGACCTGCCAGAACAACTGGTCCATGCTGCCCTTCACTGCTCTGCCTGTTCCCCACTGTTTCATGCCAGAGTAATTTAACTGCTGTTAATTGGGTGTGTGTTTCACTTGAGCCAGTCCAGCAGAACCAGCAGAAAGCAGCCCCAGAATGAATGGGGCTCTGCAGAGGAGCCCCAGACTATTCATCAGCCTGCCCGCAGAACTGGCTCCAACTCTGAACCCTTATGACCACACTCTGAAGAAGACACACTTCTGATATTTCTGAGGCACTTATGACTGAGGCACGTGCTTGTGCAGGGAAGAATCCCAAAGTTCTTTCTTACTTCAGGAAAAACCCTGCAGCAGTGCATACCCAGCATCTGCTATCAGCACATCCTGGCTACACGTGCAGGAGAAGCAGCAGCAGCATTGTACACGTGGGTTTGTTAAGCTGAACTCCCCTAGACTTTGAACAGTGCTCATCACAAACATATTTAATGGCACACCGATGCCTTACATTTCTCCTAAAAGCCTCCCTTGTAACTAAACTTTACTGGAAAGTTAATGCCGAGGATGAAGGAGCAACTTCGGTCTCAGTCCGGAGGTGGAGGGGTTCTAAACACTGACTTTCCGAGAGCAGCATCTCTCCTGAAGCGCTCGGGGCCACCCGAGCCGCCGCCGGGAGCGCGGTGCAGAAGCCGGCCCGGACTCAGCCGCAGCGGCGGGCACCGCGCATCGCTGCTCTGCAGGGCGGCCCGCACGTCCTCCAGCAGCTGCCGCAGGCTGCCCTTCTCCTGCTGCAGCTCGGCCATGCGCTCCTCGGCCCGCTCCAGCGCCACCATCTCCTCGCAGCGCTCTCGGGAGCAGGGCCCCGGCGGCCGCCGCTCGGGCTCGGCGGGGGCTGCGCGGGCGGATGTGGCTCTCGATGTGCTCGCCCTCCCGGCCCAGCGGCAGCCGCGGCCCCGCGCGGGTGCTGAAGTGGCCGCGGAGCCGCGCGTGGAGCTGGCGGAAGGTGAGCTCGGCCCAGAGCCCGTCCCACAGCCCCGCGCACTCCTCGGGCTCCGCCGCCTCCTCCGGCCCCAGCGCCCGGCACAGCGTGCGGGACTCCTCGCCGGGGATGCGGCCCGGCCCGGCGCAGTCCCGCTGCTGGAAGATCTCCTGCAGGGACTGCTCCGGGCCGCTGGCCAGCACGACCATCTCGTTCTCCACGCCGCGCTCCAGCCCGTAGCGGTGGGCGAGGGCGCTGAGCAGCCACTGCGTGCGCCGGGCCGGCCGCCCGGAGGGGTCCCAGCCCTCAGGCGGCTCCATCGCGCCCGCCCGGCCCGCGCCGCTGCCCGAGCATCCTGAGCGCCGCCCGCCCGAGCGCTCGGCCCCGGCCCCGGCACGGAGCGCCCGGCTCGCCCCGCACGGAGCCGCGTCCGCCTTTGTCCGGCAGGAGCAGGGACTCGGGCAAAGCGGGCAGGTGCCGCCCTGCTCCCTTTGTCTGCCAAGCCCGAGCCCCAAGTGTGGTTCTTATTTCTTAGCTAATTTCTCTCTGGTATCTCTCTGACACAAGCAAGACAATTGCATTGCCCAATTCAGTTTGACAAGTAAGGCTTGTGAACGAGTGAGCGCTTCCACTAAATTAAAAACCCAATGTGCTTGAATGTCGACCTTCTGTTCTCTCAGGCTCCTCAGCTCTGTAGATGAGGTGACTTCCCGGTATTGGTATGTGGGTGTTAAGGGGTCTGTGTTAGAGATGAGTAAGTGTTCAACTCGTTCAAACGAGCTGCCCAAAGCAGTGATTTTGGTCTCTCTTTGGCTGGGCAGTAGGACCGGCGTTGTTGAACGCAGGCAGCAGCACGAGCAGGGCTCCTCCAGCAGCAGGGACACGCCAGGAGCCAGAGGGGACCGTGGCACCAGAGGGGACCGTGGCACCAGCCGTGCCCGAGGTCTGAACAGGCTGCCAAAGTCAGGTGGTGCTGACAGGCTGCGTTAACAGCCCAGGTAAGGCGTGGTGAGGAGCCAGGGCTGGGGGCCACCCAAGGAGTCCTGTCAAGAGCAAATCGTTCTAATATTCTCTCTAGGACAAAAAAGGAACAAACCAGTCCAGTTGATATGTGAGGGAAAAGAATTCAAGTTCGTTTAAAACGCTGCTTAATACAGGGTTGGGTTTCTTTTGAGTGAACTGGTGTTAATAAATATTCGGTCCCATATGATGGGGTTTCTCTGCAAATAGGCCTTGATGGGAAATTACTGAATACCTTTTGTTTTGTTCTTTCTTAAGTTGAGCACCTGAGTAGCTTTGTTGAGGAATGGAGAACTATTTGTAGGTCGGTATTTTCTCAGGAGAAGCCTTAAATTTTAGCACAGGAGGAAGGACAGGCAAAGGTTTGAAAGCCTTCCCGTGCTGAAGTGACACACTTTGAGAGGAGTCTGTGAGGAGAAGTGGCCTCAGGCACTGCCAGGGCTGTTTGCCTCCTCTGCAGGCTCAGTATTCTGGGAGTTCCACAAGCCTCAGATGCCACTGTATTTTCCCCTGAATATTTTTTGTCGTGCAGTACACAGGGAGAATATTTTGTGCTAGATTCTCCTCTGGGCTGAGAGGAATGTTGAATTTGTCTTTACAAATGAGCTCTGGATCTGCCTGTAGATAAGGTTAAGCACTGAGAGATAAAAGAAACAATGGGATGGATTCCACTGATTGATGAATGGAAAAAGATATTTGCCTTTACAAACAAACTGTAAGGCTGCTGATAAATCAAATTGGATATCAAAAGATGAAAGAAGCAAGGGGGGAGGGGAAACTATGAATTATATAAAAAATAAAAAGGAAAAGGGAGGGTTATACATTAGAGGGGAATTTCAGGTATCAGGCGTTCCGAGAAGTCTGTGCCTCTCAAGTACCTCAGCCAATGGGGAAAGAGAGAGGGAAATGCGGCCGGGAAAATAGGATAAAAAGGAGGCTGCGTCCTCCAAAAATTGGAGAGATCGCAGGGGAATGTCCCATGGCCTCTCCCTTTATTCGAATAAAGCAAAAAGGACTCCTCTGTCTCCTTTTTGGACATAAACCTCTGGTGTTTGTGGATTAATTTTCCTGACAATTTTGGGGGCTCGTCGGGGATCTTTCCACCGTCCGGGGCAGCGAGTGGAGCTGAAGGCGCCTCACCCAGTTTGGGTGATCAGCTCCCCTTGGTGCCGGCCGGTACCGGGCGATCCATTGGGTTCCCGAGACTGTCCAGGAGACAGACGAGTGGCGGACCAGGGGGGTCCGTGCAGAGTCCGCAGGGAAGGACCACTGAAAATCTCACCGGTGAGTAAAATGGGATCTTCGGGGAGCAACCCTGGGAGGGCACCCATGGAGGGTAGCACAGGTGAACCTGAGAGGGCACCCATGGAGGGTAGCACAGGTAAAACGGGGCACCCAGAGAGGGTTGGAAAGGTAAAGCCGCGAAGGGACCCCGGAAAAAGGGATGACGATCCCATAATACCCCCGGAGAGTCCCTTGGGGTGAATGCTGAGGTCTTGGGACAGATTGTATATTCACCCAGAAGTAACTATGGAAATAATGGTAAAATATTGTTATTTTGTGTGGCCAGAGTATAAGTTGGCAAGGGGACTTATATGGCCACTTTATGGAACAGATAAAATTCATTTGTGTCGAATTTTGTGGAGGTATCTAGAGGAGAATTGGAAAGGATGGATTGAAAGGGAATGTGGATTAATATGGGTCAGACAAGGAACAAGAGAAATTTACATGTTAAGAAAAAAGAGGGGGAAGAGGAAAGTGTTGAGGATTGGAATGTTTTTCAGCTCCTTCCCCCGTCTTGTCCTCCAGTGTTGCTAGCTGACCCAGGGCCAGTTGCAGGTCGTCTGTATCCTCAACTTTCAGAGCAAGGGGATCAGGAAAATGTTATTCCTACAGCCCCACCTGAGAAGGGTGATGGTGTAGGGGGAGGGGAGCAGCATGTTGTATCACCCCCCCAGAACTAGAAGAGGAACTCAGTTTAGGGCATCAGAAGCCCCCCAAGAGACAGGGGTACACCAGATGCCACTCTGTCAAGTTCCTTTGGGGGGTCAAGGGGGAGGATTTGGGTTTGTAATTGTACCACTTACTACCCAGGATATAAGAGGGTTGAAAAAAGAATTACCCCCATACTTGGATGATCCCATAGGGGTGGGGGAAAAGATAGAGGAATATTTGGGAAATGCGGATTATACATGGAAGGATTGGGATTTTCTTTTGGGAATTTTGTTTGGGTCATCAGAGAAATGAATGATTTTGCAGAAAGCTCGGCAGCTGTGGGTGGATGAACACCCACAAGCAGCAGGGGGGGCTGGACCCAATGCACCTACGATGGGTGATGCCATCCCCCAGGCAGACCCCCAGTGGGACCCAAATAACCAGGCCAGTCTGGCTCACCGTGATTGCCGTGCTTATTTGATCAGGGCAATCAAGTCAGCAGCTCCCAGAACTAACAACATAGCTAAGGCTCTGTCGTTAGAACAGGAGAAACAGGAAAGCCCTCATTGGTTGGAGAGGATTAGGGATGCCTTGAGGAAGCACGGGGGATGGATCCTGAAGGCCCAGCCTTCAACACATTGCTTAAGGTACAATTTGTTATTAAGGCCTGGCCTGATATAAGGAAAGGAGTACAGAAAGATGAAGAGTGGCAGAATAAGCCTCTAGAGGAATTGGTTAGAAAAACACAGCAGATATATGTAAGAAGGGATGAGGAAAAGGCAAAAGCTAAAGCAAAGATGATGGCAGAGTTTGTGCAGCCCCGGAGGAATAAACCACAGGGTCCAAGGGGTCCCCAGGGACAGAGGGGACGGGGTCGGCCACAAGGAAGGGGCAGAGGGATTCCCTCCTCGGCAGGGGACAGCCGACCCAAACAGCGGCTGGGGAAGAACCAGTGTGCTCTCTGCAGGGCAGAAGGGCATTGGAAAAACGAGTGTCCGCAGAAACAACTGGACCCTCAGGAGGAGGAAGTCCAGAGGATAATGGAAATGGATTGTTAGGGGTGTCAGGGGCTCCTATTATACCAAGGACCCACCACTCAGGAGCCCTTGATAACTTTTAAGATGGGTCCCGTTCGAGAGGAGGTGTGTTTTCAGGTAGACACGGGGGGGGTGGGGGCTCTCGGTCCACCTTAAATTTTATACCTAAGGGGGGGGAAATTGTCAAAAAGATCCTTGGTTATTCAAGGAGTAAGTGGGAAGGATGAGCGAGTGCATTTTATTCAACCGCTGTTAATAGATGTGGGGGACAGATTTGAACTGCATGAATTCTTGTTTGTTCCTAATTGTGATTGTAATTTACTGGGAAGATATTTGATGGCTAGAATGGAAATGCAAATTAGCATTGTAAAAACGTGACACAGAGTCCGAAACTGTGATATCTTTGTGTAAAATGTCTGAGAAGGCTTATGCTGAAATAAATCAGGAAGTATGGGCAGTCCCAGGGGCAAATTGGTTAATGCCCCAGTCTTAGCTCTTCCAGATGCAGAAAAAGAATTTCAGCTATATGTGGATGTCAAACAGGGTCATGCTAAAGGAATTTTGGTGCAAGAGCATGGGGGAACACGGAGGCCTGTTGCCTGTTTTTCTAAGTTGTTAGACCCGGTGGCCAGAGGCGGCCCCATTGTCTGCAGAACTGTGCAGCCACAGCTCTGATGGTGGCTGAGGCCCGAAAGCTGACAAGGGGAGGGCATCTCATTGTTAAAGTCCCACATCAGATTAAAGCTTTGTTAACTGAGAGAGCCTCTAAGTGGATGACGAGTGCTCGATTATTACAGTAGGAATCTTGTTTAATGGAACAGGAGGATTTAGAATTTAAAGGTGGGGAAACTTTTAATCCAGTCTCTTATTTAAATGGCCCTGGAGAAAAGGGGGGACCAGGAAAAAATCCATTATGATATCCAGGTTATAGACCTCCAGACACGGGCTAGGGAAGATTTACGGGCTAGGGAAGATTTACGGGATGTTCCCTGGCCTGGGGGAGAGAATGTGTTCATTGATGGGTCCTCCAAGGTGGTAGAAGGCAAACGATTTACAGGATACTCTATCGTGAATGGGAAGCAATTAAGGGAAGGGGGGAGGTTACCACACACCTGGTCAGCTCAGACAGCAGAGCTGTACGGGCTTGTGAGAGCCCGTGAATTATACCAGGACAAGACAGTAAATATCTTTACTGATTGTAAATGTGCATATAGGGTAATAGATGCATTTGGAAAACTATGGAAAGAAAGAGGTTTATTAAGCTGCAGAGGAAAGACATTAGCTCACGAGAACTTAATCTCTCGCCTATTGGAGGCAGTGAATTTACCAAAAAGGGTGGCGATAATCCACATTAAGGGGCATCAGGCAGGATGGTCGGAGGAGGCAATAGGAAACCGACTCGCTGATGAAGAAGCTCGAAAAGCTGCATTGTTGCCAGAAGTCTCTAAGATCCTGCCTTTGCTCCCAGTAACTGCACCACTGCCAGAGAAACTCTCTTTTCCACCAGAGAAACTTGAGATAATTAAAAAGAGTGGGGCAGAGGAAAGAGAAAATAATTGGTTTACAAGGGATGGTAAGCAGTGGATACCAAAAGCTCTAGCCTTACAATTGTTAAAACAACTGCATGAAGGGAGTCATTGGGGCTCCCGAGGACTGGCAGAAGCCTTCCTCAAAATGTACGCTGCTGTTGGTCTCTTTAGCCTGGCAAAGCGAGCTATTGAAGGTTCTTTGACTTGTGCTAAAACCAACAACAAAGTTACAAAGAAACTGGCCAGGGGAGGGAGGCGTTGGGCAGTACGTCCCTTCCAGAGATGCCAGGTGGATTTTACTGAAATGCCTCGAGTGGCAAGATTTAAATATCTTCTGGTAATTGTATGTCAATTAACCAGGTGGCCAGAAGCATTTCCAACTCTTTCAGCAACTACAGGATCAGTTCTTAAAGTATTTTTGAAACAAGAAATTCCAAGATATGGGATGGTGGAAGCAATAGATTCAGATAGGGGAACTCATTTTACAGGAAAAATTCTTCAAGGAGTTATGACTGCTTTAGGGATACAGTGGAACCTCCATACCCCCTGGCATCCACAGAGTTCGGGCCGAAATTGAGAGGATGAGTGGAGAAATAAAGAAACATCTCCTGAAGCTGGTGATAGAAACTAAAATGCCGTGGGTGCGGCTCCTGCCCCTGGATTTAGCAAGGATAAGAGCCAGACCCAGGGGAGATATTCAATTATCTCCCTTTGAATTGATGTTTGGAATTCCTTACCCTTGTAATTCTCAGCCTAGTGGGGGGATAGAGATAAGTGATGTGTATTTGAAACAATATGTGGCTCGGATACTGTCTCTGGTGAAATCTCTTCGACAGGAAGCTCAGCTGGCACAGACCCTGCCTTTGGACTTTGCTGTTCACAACATCCAACCGGGACACTGGGTCCTGGTTAAGGAGTGGGAAGAAGCACCACTGGTGGCCAAGTGGCGTGGACCTTTCCAGGTGTTGCTGAGCACAGACACAGCCGTCAAGACAGCTGAACACGGCTGGAGCCATCACACTCGGGCCAAGGTCTCTGCAGCCCCAGAGATTTGGACATCTCAGCTGGAGGAGAAGGACGGGAAGCCGCGACTGACACTCGGCAGGAGGGGACTGGAGCAGCAGCCAGGGCGTCGACATCGGGGGAAGCCTCGTGTGCCCACCCACAGAGTGCCTGCTGAAATAGTCTGTGTGGGCATCCCTCCTCTCAGATCTCCAGGCACTGGGGGCCAACCCTTGCTGTCATTGTTTTCTTTATGTTGAGCTGTTTCTGTGCCTTCACTCGCCACAGGTGGTGTGAAAGACAACGTGAAAGTAAAAATTAAGTTAGGAAATTAGATTACACAATCAGAATGTTTCTCTTAATAATGTTCCCTTTATATTATCAGTTAGGTTGGGGCCAAGAATGGGAAAATAATTTTTTGACCTTAGGAGAAGAAGTAGCAAAAACCTTTAACCTTAGCAATTGTTGGGTCTGTGGAGGTCCAGGAGAATCTGAAAACGGGCCATGGGTGGCCAGCCCAGTAAAACCTCAATAGTAGATTAACACCCTGAGTAAAGTCTGTAATGGAACAGGATTTTGGGATGAAGAAGGAAGTCCATGGTGGCTTCATTCTTCTGAAAAATACATTTATTGCCTAAATAGGCAAATAGATGACAATGGAAAAGTGGTGAAACAAATTGCAAAATGAATTTTAAAAATCAGCTCATGTACCAGTCCAAAGATGAAAAAGATGGGAATGGGACATGTTTTCTTGGCTACCTGGTGGACTATAAGTTAAACAACTGCTTTTTTTCCTCTTATGTGCTGTAGCAACTCTAATCTTGTTGCCAGGCATGATCCCTTGCTTAGTACAACTTATTCAACATGTGATCAAAAGGATGCAGGTAAGAGCCACGCCCAATAATTCAGACATGGTTCCAAAATAACAGAAACTGATGTCACTCCAAATAATTACAAAACCAAAAAAGACTCAGGAACAAGAAATTAAATCAATGAGAGCTAAAGTTTGTAAAGACAATTATTAAAAAATAAAAGAGGAGGGGTTGAGAGGAATGTTGAATTTGTCTTTACAAAAGAGCTGTGGATCTGCCTGTAGATAAGGCTAGCACTGAGAGATAAAAGAAACAATGGGATGGATTCCACTGACTGATGAATGGAAAAATATATTTGCCTTTACAAACAAACTGTAGGGCTGCTGATAAATGAAATTGGATATCGAAAGATGAAAGAAGCAACGGGGGGAAAACTATGAATTCTATAAGAATTAAAAATTAAAAGGGAGGGTTATACATTAGAGGGGAATTTCAGGTATCAGGCGTTCCGGGAAGTCTGTGCCTCTCAAGTACCTCAGCCACTGGGGAAAGAGAGAGGGAAATGCGGCCGGGAAAATAGGATAAAAAGGAGGCTGCGTCCTCCAAAAATTGTAGAGATCCCAGGCGAATGTCCCATGGCCTCTGACGATATTTAGAATAACTCAAATATATTTGTGAAATGTCTATGTTGATTCAAAGTACTTATAATAAACTTACAGTAGTGGAAATAGCTGAAACCGTCTGCATGTTCAGACATCATTGAAAGAACCATGCAGATAACATTGAGAGAACAGATGTAAGGAGGACTCTGCTGCTGACTGTCAATAACTGTCACTGAAATTACCAAACAGGGGACCCTTGTGAGCAAGTGACACAGGACCCTCTAAGCTGCACAGAAGGGGGGACAGGGGTCGAACCAAACTAAAGAATTGCCAGATGTAAACGAATTCAAAGCAATGTTTGAATATGTATAATCCCTATAAATATGTATTTGACCAATGCAATGAAAAAGTTGTTATGGTTAACCAGTGTGCCTCTGGCTGTGGCTACACACCCAGCACTGTTATTGTCCCTTTTATCTCTTATTAAACTTTTAAAAATTTTAAAGAGGCTGGTTCCTCACAAAACCCAAGGTGCTCACCCCTTTCTTTCCCCCCCAAGCCAGGATCTGTCAATCCCAAACTTTGTTCAGATGTTGGAGGAGGAGGCTGCGAGGAAAAGGAAGATGCCCTGGGTAGGAGGCAGGTGAAGGGGCAGGTGCCCCTTTCCTCCTCTCCTCTGCTCCATCTCCCAGCCCAGCATCACCCCCGGCTGCAGGACAACCCCGCTGCCGACACCTCCTGCCAGGGACGGATTGGGGGGGATCTCCTTCCCCTTCCATCTGCAATGGAGGCAAATCCCATCCTCTCCTTGTCCACCTTCCTTCCTCTCCTCTTTCTGTCCTTCATCCATCCACGTTCCTTTCCCTTCTCCTTCCTCCCTTGCTCCTTCTTGTTCTTTCCTGCCTTTTCCTTTTCCCTTCTCGCTGTCCCTCCCTCTCCTTGTCCTTCCTCCCCCAGACATTGAGCTGCAGACAGAGACCAGAGACAACAAATCCCTGGCACAGAACCTTGTGGAAGAGGCCGTTTTGAGTGGCTCCGTGGCACTGAAATGCAACGGGAAGGAAAAGTCCCAGAGATCCCACGCAAGGAGGGGCTGCAAACTGAGCCCAGGGAGCTGTGAGGAGGAAAGACCCTCCCTGTGCCAGGAAGGCAATGGGAGATCCGGCCAGATCTTGGAACTGGTGGAGAAGCCTCAGGCCATGGAGAAGCCCCACGGGTGCTTGGAATGTAGGAAGGCTTCAGGTGGAGCTACAAGCTGAGGAAACATCAGAACATCCACACTGGGGATTGGCCCTACGAGTGTGGGGACTGTGAGAAGAGTTTCAGGCAGAGCTCAGCCTATTCCTGCTGCCTCCAAACACAGCAGTTCCAGATGCAGAGATCCCTCTGCAGACCCTGGAGATCCATGGGGATGCAGAGATCCCCCCGCAGCCCCTGGAGGAGCCACGCAGGAGCGCGGGGATCCCTGAGAGGAGGCTGTGACCCCGTAGGCAGAGGGGCTCCCGCTGGAGCAGCCTGTCCTTGAAGGACTGAGCCCGTGGCAGAGTGACCCACGCTGCAGCAGAGTGAAGGGGGCTGGTACCCATGGGATGGACTCAGGTTGGAGAAGTCCAGGAGAAGTCTCGTGTGGGAGAGACCCCAAGGTGCAGCAGGGGAACGACTCCTGTCCCTGAGCAGAGGGAGAAGCCACTGGGGATGAACTGACCATGGCCCCATTGAAGCGTGGAAAAACACTCAATAACCCACAAAATGAGTTATAAGAGTAGATGTGTATTTATTCAGCGCTGAGGTGCATGGTGGATAGCTCTTCCAAAAACATGCACACCTTTGGCGACCTGGCCTCTCCTTTTATTCTCTACAAACTAGGACTACACAATACACCTGTAGCCGTGGAAAAGGGTTTTAACCCTTTAAGTGCAGCAGAAATAAGATGCACAGCTACATGGTCATCTTTCATGACAGGAAGAAAGAGAAAAGTTTATTCAGAAATACACTTGGTTTTATAGCATGACTCACAACTCCAAGAGTAGAGAAAAGGTGATTGGTTCAGAGAGAAGACACCCCATTCCCAGGGCCTGGTCACACACCACAACAGATGTTCTATTTCTGTTATTAATTCCTTTTTATTTTGACCAAATTATCAGCCTGGGAGAAATTCTCCCCAGCCTTGAGCTGGACCAGCTTATCGGCTGGGAACAGAGCTGAAAAGCTCCAGCCTGGAATATTTTTTAGGCTGTATTTTCTTGCTTTCTCAATATGTGTCCCACAGGTCCCCCTTCTGAAATATATTAAAAAAAGAAGAGAGAAGTGTTTGTGCTTCCCAGAAGAGCCAGGAAAAACAAACGCAACCCAAAGACCTGAGGATATTTGAGTGCCAAGGGTTTGGTGTCTTTTTTCTGCCTAAATCCCATCACTAAGTGAAGTAAAACAATGGACATTTCACCACTAAGTGATTATACTAATACAATTGTGAAAACTGCGACTATTTCACCCAAACACATATCAACAGCTCAATGAACAGATGAATGTCCATCCCCCACATGTAGAGGGATCATCCCGTTGGTGTTTGGTTTGTTGTGCAGCATGGAAACTGAATAGTCACCACATTCTGCTTTTGCTGGCACAGGACAGAGTGAGCATTTCTTGCAGGTCACAGTAGAAACCCAGATGTGTCTCATCCAAAGCCTGTAATGAGGCAAAGGTGATTCACAAGAACAGGATTATTTTGATTTCTTTTTCTCTTTTTCCAATTTCTCTGTCCTGCCTTGGAGACAGCAACAGAATTTTGCTGTTCTGCATTTGAGACAGCAACAGCTATAGGAAAAACCTGTGCTTCTCCCATTTGACTGTCATTCATGCAAATTGTCAGGAATTCTCTTGCAGAAATTGACTCAAGCACAGAAACATCTGCCTGAGAATTCCTTTTCCCCATGCCCACCCCAAGAATGGACCGAGACCCAGCTCCTCCTCCTTTCGAAACGAGAGCAGGGTTGTTGCTGCTGCCAGCACAGGGCTGGAGCGATGCAGCGCGGTGGATCGGTGGGAGGAGTCCCCCTGAGACCGGACAGACAGAGAGGTCTCCTCTGGTCGATGAGATCGGTGCTGGGGTCAGCAAATTCGAGGAAAAAATCATCTCTTCTTGGCGAATGAATGATGAGGCTGAAGGAGAAAGAGAAAACAGCCCCTTCTCTGCTGGGGCAGAGAAAGAAGGCAGAGACCCAGGCCCCACGAAGGAGCCAGGCTCTGACACCAGGGAGAAGGGAGGAGCCGGCACCATCCCCGGGCTGGGGAAAGGTGCCCGCGTCCCCCTCTCAGCAGCAAGCGGGTCGGGATCCGATGTCATCGTGAAAGGGCGGGCCAGCACCACCGCTCTCTCTGAGAGCGAGGGCGACAGCCCGGCAGGGGAGGGGGGAGTTGCCACCGCCCCTCGGGCTGGGGTTGGCGGCCGCATCTCCCTCCCAGCATCGGGCGGCCCCGGAGGGCAGCGCAGCCCCCGCAGGCGCTGGCCGTGAGGCTGCGCCCCCCGTGAGCGGCTCGGGGGGGGCTGCTGAGTTGGAGCGGCTCACGGCGAGCTCGAGGCTGCCCAGCAGCAGCCAGCGGTGTCAGCTCACGGCGGGCGGCGGCGAGCGCGTCAGCCACTACGGCGACCGGAGCGCTCCCCGCCCCAGCGAAGGAGGGGGCGAGCGAAACGGCGCCCGGGCCCGGCCCGGGAAAGGACAGAAAGGGCGGGTCAGCCGCCGGCGGCCCCGCTGCAGCAGCGGTGGCGGCGGCGCCGGGGCTGGGCCCCGCCGGCGACCCCGAGCCCGCAGCCGCCGGTGCATGGGCAGCAAAAGCGGGCACAGCTGCCGGGGACGCGCAGTCCCCGGGCGCTGCCAACTTCTCGCTCGCGGTGCCCGGGAGCGTCTCGGGCACTGCTGCGCCGAGTTGAGTGGCTGTTAAAACTTCTAGTTCCTTATTTACAGCTTGCATAACTTGTTCTGTGATCACGGCCATGAATGAGTGACCACGCCACTTGGAGAAAACTCTGTCTCTGCGGGCGAGGGGGACACGTGAGCGGGGAGCCGGCGCTGCGAAAGCGGCTCGGCTGCCTCATCCCGTGATGGGGGGGAATGGATGCCCCTCGGAGCGCGGCTGGGGGAGAGCAGCGGTCGCCGCCGCCTCCCCTCCCTTGGTTTGGGGAAGGTGGGGGACGAGGGGATTGATCACCGCCCCCGCTGGGCTGCGCGGGGCCCCCGGAGAGGCACGGACCACCGCGCAGCCGTCCCGGCCGCTCGCAGCGGCGGCAGGCGGAGAGGGATCAGCCGGCATTTCTGTGCGCCTGGACTCTGCGATCTTGCTCACAGCGAGAGCTCGGGCTTGTGCCAGCACAGCCCGCATGGGCGGCCGTGAGGCCCCGGCAGGTAGAGGGCCCCGGGACGCAGATGGGGAGACACGGAGAGGTAAAGGTTCCGGTGCAGTCTAAATCAATTAAAATGTCTCTCAGAGTTGAGAGCACAGTGTCCTGCTGTTTAGAATGTTGAATTCCCATACTTAAAGAAAAACCCGGTCCTCCCAGGAATAATCCTGGGGTTTCCGCCGCCTAAAGCGAGCTAAACAATAGCTCTGGAGCAAAAGTGCTCTCGTTACCTCTGTGATGGAGGCACAGCCGACGAATTCCGTGGGATGTCCTGTCCCGCTGCAGTCGGGTAAGGGTCCACGATCTTCCCAGACGGCTCTCTCGGTCCCGGTTGTCGTCACGGGTCCGATCCTAGCCCCAGAGACCGGTGTCCTGGTTTTCTGGGTATTCCAGCCTGCTCCAGCACAGCTCTGGATAGACAAAGCTCAGCTCTGAGCTCAGCCCCGGTTATCGACAGCCTCTCTGGGTATGCCCCGGTTCGGCAGGCTTCAGGCCCCGAATTCTTCAGTGCCCTTTTCGACAGAGGTCCCGTGGACCTTCAGATGTCCATCGGTGGAACCTTCCAAATGTAGCCATGGAAAGGGGTTTTAACCCTTTAAGTGCAGCGGAAATAAGATGCACAGCTACATGGCCGTCTTTCATGAGAGGAAAGTAAGAGACAAGTTTATTCACAAACACACTTGGTTTAATAGTATGACTCGCAATTCCAAGAGTAGAGAAAAGGTGATTGCTTCAGAGAGAAGACACCCCATTCCCAGGGCCTGGTCACACACCACAACAGGTGTTCTATCTGTGTTATTAATTCCTTTACATTTTGAACGAGTTATCACCCTGAGAGAAATTCTCCCTAGCCTACAGCTGGACCAGCTTATCAGCTGGGAACAGAGCTGAGAAGCTCCAGCCTGGAATATTTTTCAGGCTGTAATTTTCTTGCTTTCTCAATATGTGTGCCTACACAGCAAAGCCCAGGAGGCCGGGAGGAGAGCCCGGGGCCAGCGCAGCTGCTTGGGCAGTCGCTCCTTCCAGGACCTGGACCCAACCCATCCCTGAGCAGCCACTGCCAGCCCCGACCCTCCCTGCCCCGTGACAGCTCCCCCAGCTCAAGGGGACAGAGTCAGGCCCTCTCAGGACACATCTGGGCTTGGACCTCCTCCAATGGGACGCCAGGTAAAGAGGGAAACCATTGAGAGCATCTCCAGAGACACAGCCTGACCAGCAGTGTCAGCAGGCAAAACAAAGGTTTTGCTAAGCAATGGCCTTTGATGGAGCAAAACATTTACAATCAGGGCAATCCATTCGTGCAGATGGGAGTACACTTTGGGGGCACAGCTAAGGCCATGAGGTCACAGCAGGCTCTGGGGTCACAGCAGGCTGAGGTCACAGAAGGCTGTGAGGTCCCAGAGGTGCCAGAGCCCCGTGGTTGCACAGCACCACAGGCACCGAGCAGTCAGGCCTTGAGCACAACTGCTGCGGCAGCAGCGGCGGCGGCGGCAGTGGTGCTGACATTGGGACAGCGGTGTCAGGACAGCGGGGGCAGCAAGAGCTGCGGGACTGGCACAGGGCAAGGCACCATGGCCCTGGCTCTGCGCCTCTTCCTCCTGCTCCTCCTGGCACTGGCCCTGCCTGCCAGGGCTGCCCAGGCAGCTCCGTGGAGAGCACAGGGAGCAGGTGAGCTGGGGGCCTGGCTCCCCTTTCCTGGGACAGGGCTCCCTTCTCCCCAGGGAGCGTTGGGGATGGTTTTCCATAGGGCTTTAGGGAGGTTTTCCTCTGTGGGAGGGAGAGACCCTGCAGGGGCCCTGGGCTGTTCTGGTTTCCCCTCCAGGGATGTTGAACAGGGCATGGAAAGAGTGTGCAGAGTGACCAGAGCCAGCCCAGAGCTCCCCAGGCCCCTCTGCAGCTTTGGCCATGTCCATTCACATCTGGTTCCCACAGCCTCACCCTATGCATACACTTGAAGTGCAACTGTTTTGCTCTAAGGTCTTCCAAAAGCCAAGAGCCAAGACACAGGAGACCAGAAATCTCTGAAGGCAGCCAAACATCTGGACCAGATGCTAAGTGATCTGGAGAGACACCGTGGTGGGTGCATTTCCCTTCCTTGCACTGCCCAGTTCCCTAAGGCAGAAGGGGATCCCAGCACACCATGGAAATGCTTCTGATCTGTGCTCCCTTCCAGGTGAGGTTCCTGGGAAGGCTTCTCAAGGAAGTCGGGTTGAAGATGATTTGGAACTCTTGGGAGCTTCTGCAGGTAAGTTCTTAACTTCCCCTCACAGCACAATCATTGACAACCTGGCAGGAACCAGGTGACAGAAGCTTGTGTGGCTGTTGAGTTACAGGTGTGTCTGCAGGGAGCACTTTGGCAGCTCCAGGGCTGGATGCTGTGTCCAAATCCAATTCCCATAGCAGGAGTGAGTAGTGTGTACCTGCTGACCCCACAAGCTGAGCACTGCTTTTGTGGAATCCATCTACATGAAGTTGAATTACTTGCTCTAAGATCCACCAACAGGCAAGGCCCAAGAAACAGGAAACAAGAAATCCCTGGAGGCAGCCAAACTGCTGGACCAGATGCTGAGTGATCTGCAGAGACGCCGTGGTGGGTGCATTTCCCTCAGCCTTCTCCTGACACTCAGCAGCCGGGGGCTTTCTCTGCACATCTGGACACGCCGTGCCCGGCACAGCGGGAAGGGATCCATGGCAGCCTCGCTGTCCCACTGCTGCTGTCACACCCTGCAGGGCTGTTTCCCAGCCTGGCCTGGCTGCAGCTTCTCCCCAGCCTCTGCAGGAAGGCATTTGGCATCATCTGACAGGGATCCCAAAGTGTCCCACAGGCCATGCAGACCCTGAGGATCCCTGAAATTTCCTCGTCTCAGGCTAGATCAGGAGGGGTGGCTGTTTGGAGGAGGGAGGGCCCCGTGGCAACCCCAAGAGCCTGGGCCTTTTCCTGATCCTTATCCATGTCTAGGACAAATATTACTTACTGAAGATGCCCCCTCCCCAATGGGGAATGGTTCCATCTGATCCAGCTGCGCCTCTTCCCTTCTCCAGAGGTGGACCAAAAGGCCTTGGTGAAGGCAGCGCTTCCTGGAGGAAGCAATGGCTCCGTGCCAGCCCCTGGTACACAAAGGGAGGAGATGCCAGGCAGAGCCACAGAAGGTGATTGCTGTGCCAGGCTCAGCCAGGCTGAGCAATCCTGCTGGGATCCCTCCGTGGGAGACACCACCCGAAACCTGGGAGGGGCTGCAAGGGGTGACCATGGTGGGGAAAGGGCAGAGGGGGAGAGCAGGGCTCCAGTGTGTCCTGACCGGGCCTGGCTCTGTCCCCTTGGGCTGGGGGAGCTGTCACGGGGCAGGGAGGGTCGGGGCTGGCAGTGGCTGCTCAGGGATGGGTTGGGCGCGGCTCCCTGGAAGCAGCGACTGCCCAAGCAGCTGCGCTGGCCCCGGGCTCTCCTCCCGGCCTCCTGGGCTTTGTTGGGTGGCACAGCCTGTGCCAAGGGGTGCCAAGGTGCCTGCAGGCCCCAGCTCTGGGGCAAACAGAGAACGTCCTGGCCGTATGCAGCGAGCTGCCAGCTCAGCAGTGGAGCACAGCACGGGCTCACGCTCCCCATTGCTCCCACAGATGTTATCCCTGAAACAGGAATAGATGCTCAGGATCCAGAGCGCCTTCCAAGAATTGTCTGCCCCCAGGATGTGCGCTGGTCCTGCATGATCGGCACAGTAGTGACAATGTTCACTGTGCCACTTGTCCTGCTCTGCTGCTATTTTGGCATTCGGAAGCTCTATCAGATAGGACGGTAAGTTGCTGATTTTTCTCCGCAGTTTTATTAAAACTCTGCTCATTGCATTGGTAGCCTGGCTCATGGTCATGCTGCTGTGGAGCTGTGGCAAGTCCCTGTTGTCCAAATAACTCTGATAAGGGTTCTGCTGCTGCCCAGTGCTTTAATTGGCCTCTTAATTGCTGGGCCTTGTCCTGGGGAGCCCGCTGGGGCTGCAGCCAGTGCTGGCTCCCACTGAGGCTGCGTGGCCAAGAGCAGCCCCAGGAGCAGCGGCAGAGGCAGAGCAAGTTCACAACAATATTTGGGAATGCATTTCAGGATGGGAATGTGGTTATTTAGCAGCTCATGTAAAGTTTCATGGTAATAATGATGTTACAGGATGAGCAAACTTTCTACAATTCAGTGTTTAAACAAATCCAACCCGATGGAGGTTTGGCTTTGGTCTTGAGACTTTGCTCTGTGTGTGAGCCCTGTTCTCGACTGATTTTGGATTCACTTTTGGGTGAAGGCTCATCCCAGCCCTGATCCTTGGCAGCTCTGGGCTCAAAGGGACAGCTGAGGCTGCACTGCACATGACTGGGGTGCAGGGCTCCATCATCAAAGGGCTTTGAGAAGTTTAAATTACTGTATTTTTACTACATGGTTTTGTTTATGAAATGAATCCACTTTTTTTAAACCTAGCTTTAAAAACATTTCTATTGCTTTTATCAGTTATTTGATCTAGTGAATTATGGCATAATTATCCCATGGCTGAATTAGAAGACTGTAAGTACTAGAAAATGAACTAATTTTTACACTCTTCTGTCTTTCACAGACTTATGTTGGTTTGATGTGACCAACAGAAGAGGTTTTTGCTTGCTTTGAATTCAAACAGGGAGCAAAGCTGGAACCTGTTGAAATGAGTCTCTTCACTTCACAGCTAAAGCAAACTGCCAGGGTTCTTTTTTTTCAGCTTTGGGTGGGGATATAAAAATATACCAGCAGCATATACTATAAATAAATATATACTAAATATATAGCAACAAATAGTCCAGTAAAGTAACTGATCTAAATGAGGGGTTTGGTGTGTTTGCTCACTAAGCCCTGAGTTCCTCAGAGCTGCAGCTCCCTGCTCTCTGTGCAGACAGAGGCTGGCTATGGGTGACAGTGCTGTGTCTGGCCTGGTGCACACCAGCTCCACACAGGAGCTAAGGGATTATCCTTGCACACTCCATCCTGGAAGAACCGAGTTCATTGATGAATCTGACACAATTTATGGCATGGCAGCAAAAAAAAAAAAAAAAAAAAAAGGTTAGAATTGATTCCATTCCAAACACTTTACATTTTGCTGTGTGTAATGCAGATAGGAACTACAAGTTTCCTATTCATGCACAATTTGCTGTCTGAGAGCCCACAGTCCTCAAAGTCACAGGGGCTTGCAGAGCTGTGTGTGAGATGACTTTAAAAACAAAAACAACCTTTATGTGCAACACCTGTCTTCAAAACTTTACAATCCAAATCACAAGCTGATTCCTACTGGTAACTGGAAAAAACCCCAACCAAATAACAAAACCAAAACTGTGACCCAACAAAACAGGCAAACAAAACAACCAGCAAGAAAAAATCAAAACCCATAGAAAAACCCCCACAAATCCAGAAAAATATAAAAATCAGGTGAAGGAGAGAGCGATCAAAGAGCAACAAATGGCCAGAGGAACTACAGAATGGACAGATAATTAGAAAGGACAGGTAATCAGTGGCTATGGCACCAAACTAGCCAAGGGATCTGAGATACAGTTCCCACCCTTCTGAAAACAAAATAAACAGAAAATAAATGGTGATGATTGTGAAATGGGACTCTGCATGTTTAGCTTTAATCTATCCATTGTGTGTAAATTCTGTTTGCCTTGTTAAGTCACATCATCTGGCAAAGGTGTTTTTCTCTCCACAGAAAAACACTGCAGTGGAAGAAGAGGCCAGCTTGGAAAATATTAAAAGCAAGAGCTAAAAATAAAGTACTTGTTTTTAATATATTGTTTGGTTGGTTTCTGTTTGTTCATGGGGTTTTTTGTCTGTCTTTGAAAGCAACCCCTTGGATGTTAATGCAAGTAACAAGTCCTTTTTAAAGGGCAAAACACCTGCCAATTTTGTGATGCAAGACAGAAACAGCTTCCCTTGGGCTACAGCTGGAAGGGCTTGAAAATGTGTTCCAGGAACTCGTGATATGACAGAGTCTGATTAACACAATTTACTGTCATGAAGTGCAAGATGTAAGTTATCAATAAAATACTCAGAGTGTACTCTAACTTTGGGGTCTGTGACTCGCACTGGTGTTGCTTGGGAACTGTTCCTCCTCCCCTCCTCCCTCATCTCCCTCATCTCCTCTTGGAGGCTCACAATTACAGCAGAGACATGAGCCTGCACTGGGCCATTGATCATACTCTCAAAATTTCTAAGCTTGTTGGTTGTTGGCAACAGAACCCACTGTCTCTGTTATTATCAGCATTAATTGTTGCATTAAAGGTGGTGTATTGAGATGGGCCCAGGTCTGTCAGATTCCACAACATCTGCCCTGTGCACCTGACCTTGTCAGGGTCATTGTCATGCTGTCCATCCCTCCCAAAGAGCACCTCCAGCACTGCCACTTCTCTCAGCTCTTGGATCCCTTCCTCAAGGGTCTTCCAGCACATTCTATGGTGGTGCTCCTGCATTCTCTCTCTCTTGACAAACCTCTCTCTTACACTCATTGAAAGCCACTCCCAGAGGGAGAAGGGCCCTGGCTCCCTTAGATATACCTGATCCACACCTGAGTCCTGGGTCAAGAGTACCAAATTCCTTGCCTCAGGACCATCCAGTTGCACACCTGTACCCATAAAGTCCCAGACCCAAAGTAACCAGGTAGTAAAAGCCTCACGGCCTCGTCACTCAATGTCTTTTTGCAGAGTATGGAGACTTTTCTACGACAGGGACTCGTTGATGATCCTAGCCTCTGGCTCCACTGCTGGTTGTGAGGGCCCTCCTTTCTTATCCTTATTTTCTAGGTGTCTTGTTTTCATCTTAGACTTCTTTGTTTCCACAGGGGTGACTATTACTGGCTGTGAGTGCCCTTGCAGTTCAGCTGGAACCTGGACAGATGTAATGTCTGTGGGTTCCACTGCTGCACCATCAGACTCTCCCTCTTTAAGGCAGGGGGAGGGTTTCTCCCCAGCTGGGGAAAGGTACTCCTTCAGCATCTGGCTCATCTCACACATCTCCTTCACTAAAACGCCCACCCAATCCGGGTGTTTCATTTCTGAAGTGGGCTGTGGGGCAGGGTCAGTCTCTGCAGCAGCATCCCAATTTCCTGGGGTAGGTATCAGGGTTGTTATCCAAATCAATCTCCCCTTATCTCTGAATGTTAAATAGAACAGGTTTAACAGGCATATCAGCAACACCAGCCACTGTAAATGCATTAGCATTTAGAGAAGATTTGAACCCTTTGAAGCCTTTGAAAACTGCTGGGGTGGACCTAAACAGTGAACTGGATGAAGGGAAGGGAGAAAATTTCCCATGCTATTTTCCTCACAGTAAGTACCATTATTGAAGTAACCCCAAAAATTCACAGTTAGAGTGCAATAGCTCTGAACCCACGTTACCATCTTCCAGAGGAAGTTAAAAACCCATGAATTCCTCACCTTATCGACCCACAAAATGAACTGGAAAATAGTCACAGCCTTACTGATAGGACCCATGCTCAAATAAGGGCCTGCAAATGGGAGAGATGTAGCAGTGACCACGTGAAGCCCAAACCAGGGTAAGCTAGACAACATGGTGCCACCTAAAACACAAAATCAGGTCACTCATGAACTGTTATTGCTTTTCCAGCCTTTCCACTCAATGCCCACAGGTTCCACCGTTGGGTGCCAAAATCACTCCTGGTTTGAATAAAAGACAGGTGTGTGCTAGGGAAAGCAGGGCCTTCCCTTGAAATGGAGAAAGCAAATCCCTCCCTCTGAATGAGAACAATTTTGAAATTAAGGGGCTCTCAGGTCAAGATATGGGGATAGGAATGACAGTTCTTTACTAGTATATCTAAGAAGGCAAACAGAACAACAACTCTGGAATTAACAAGAAGCAGAACAGGAACCCAGTTCCAGTCCTTCTGGGCCTCAGGCACTTTTCCCCTGTGCTGCAGTCACCGTCACCGCTGGCAGTGAGCGCTGGCAGATTCCCGGTGGACGGGGCAGATGTGACGATCCCGGCACCTGCAGGGGCTGGGGGTGATGGCAGCTGTGTCCCAGATGGGAAGGGATGGAGGAGAGGCAGGATGCTGGGAAAACAGCAAGCTGAAGCAGGAGGGCGTCCAAGCAGGGCTGCGGGGTCCAAAACAGAGAGGCAGCTCCCGGCGTTGGGATGGTGGGGGGGTAGCAATGACCTTTCTGCTCCGAGAGCCAAAAGCGAGCGAGAGCCAGCAACTGCCCCCCACCCTCCTTTACCTGCTTCCAATCTCACCGTGTTCCCCCTTTCCCTCCCCCCACCCTCCGAGAGAAACTCCCAAAAAACCAGGGAGGCTCTCCCTGGTGCTGGGACCCAACCATCAGTGCTTCTTAGCATGTCAATGGGAAAAAAATTCCACAGGCAGAGAGGAAAGGAAAAACCAACCCCCAACAGACGCTTATCCAGTTCTTCACTGATTTGAGGTTTATCAGCTGTTGCAGACACTGGGATGATGGTACAATGTTTTAATGTTTGGTAATAATCTAATTTTACAAGTGTTATTAATTATATCTCTTATCGGAAATGTTTTGGATTGCTGTATCAGAATTATTCCCAATTACTCTAAGTTTCTGGTTTTACTACATGTATTGTTTTGTTTTGAACTTCCCTTCATGTTCATGGCAAGAGTCATGAATGCTGTTTTTAAAACAAAGAATGGAGAGTTAGCTCCTAAATATTTACGTATTTATAAAAATTTTTTTGCAATATTTTTACCAAAAAAATTTAAAATATTTTTATGTAAGGCTCTTGAATTGAAGGTACAATGACAAAGTCTAATTAATTCATTAACTTAAGGAGAAGGTATGCATGTGTTTTTATCATCAAGTTCAAAGTAGTCACCTCTTCATTCAGCCAAATATCAATTGCCTCCAAGAAAATTAAGCCCAGTGAGAAGAAAAAGAACCTAATCACCATGCAGCCTTCGTGGCCAGAGCAAAAACAGAATAGGACTGCCAAGACATGGCTGTGTCTGGAAATTTACAGGCAAATTGCCAACAAAAGCCTTGTGTCATCATCATGGTATAGTGTTCCTACTAACCTTCTTCAGTTATTCCCTGTTCCAGGATCCAAGAGCACATTCAGTGATGTCAAAGATTAACATTTCCAGCTAATGGACTATTTGGACTTTAAAACAATGGTCATTTATTTCCATTTCCCTAGGAGACATTGGACATTATTCTTTTGTTTTCTCATGCTGTGAAACCCTGGGTCAATGACATGATAGAATTTGCTAAGTTTTGTTGATTGTAATCAATCTTTTATGTATCTTACCCCATATCTAACAGATAACCAGTGATAACCTTAATGAGATAACACCCTCACAAGAGAGAGCTATTTTATCATCAGAACATATGAGCCTTTTTTGAATTAATGAAAAAGGGTGAGATGTTGCAGTCTGGTAGACAAATTATAAAAGGAAGGCTTCATAAAATCAGGTCTTGCTCTCTGCTAAATTAATAGCTAGCCTGTCACTTCTTCTATGTGCAGCTAAGTTACTTGCTTGTTCCCAGGTGAAAACAATCTCAAGCATGACAACAATGAACACAACAAGCTATTCTGGTAAGAGAACCATTTGCACCTGCAAGAAATAAGAAATCTGTCCTGCTGGGGACAAGGACGTTCATTCCCTTCCAGGAGCCCAATGCCCGGCTGGGGCTCCAGGGCAGGGGGTCCTTGAGCAGCTGCCCCAGAACCTCCGCCAGGGTCTCCCAGCGCAGCCGGAGCCGCTCGGCCTGGGGTCCCCAAAGGCCTCAGCGAGCCCCAAGTCCCTGCCAGGAACCCTCAACTCCCTCCAAGCCAGCATCCCCCACAGCCCCTGCAAGTTCCCCCCATGGCACCGGCCGTGGCCGTGTCCCCACATGTCACTGGCCATGTCCCACCATGTCCTCACCCATGGCTGTGTCCCCACCATGTTTCCATCCCTGTCACTGTCCCCCACATCTCCATCCATGCCTGTGTCCCCCCATGTCCCCACGAATGGCCACGTCCCCCTCCATGTCCATGTGTCCCCATGTCACTCTCCATGTCTGTGTCCCCACCATGTCATTGTCCCCCTGTCCCCACCCATGTCTCAGTTCAGTGTCTTTATTTTCACCCCAGTGTTTTAAAGGGATGAAGAGAAATGAAAAGGAAATCAAGGCCAAAGGAAAAGCATTTCTGTGTCCGTGCTGGCTGACGATTCATATGCTTGGGTGGGAGGGAAGAACCTTTTCTGGAGGGGTTTCCACCCCACTGTCTCCAAAATCTTGGTCTTTGCCCCAGTTCATCAGGATTTGGCTGTGGAAGACACCCTTTAGTAAACAAAATTGCAAGATCATTGAGGTTGGAAAGGACCTCCAAGACCATTCAGTATTCCTGGATGCCACCAGAAGACAGGATTGAACAAAGAAGATTTCCTAGGGTTGAAAGTCAACAAATTCACTCTCCCCAAGGAATCCCAATGTCAGTTTGTGTCCCGATAGACATTCCTGCCCCTGTGTTCATCCAGGTGCTCACAGGGAGACAGGATGATGCAGAGACCCCCAGCCAGGTGTCTTCCCAACACGGATCACCAGGACCACGGATCACCAGGGCTCTGCCCAATGGGGTCACTGGGGATCATCCAACACCGATCCTCCCATGGGGGATGGAGCTGGAGCAGAGCACGAAGCTCTTCCCACCCTCGGGGCACTCACAGGGCTTACCTTAGTGGAGCCTCTGTTGGTGTCGGGTCAAGTGAGAGCTCCTGGAGAAGCTCTTCCCACACTCAGGACACTCATAGGGCCTCTCCCCAGTGTGGATGCGCCGGTGCCTGATGAGGGTGGAGTTGAGATTGAATCCTTTCCCGCAGTCGGGGCAGCGGAAGGGCCTCTCCTCTGTGTGAATCCGCTCATGTCTGAGGAGATCAGAGCTGGTCTGAAACCTCTTCCCACACTTGGGACACTCGTAGGGCCTCTCCCCGGTGTGGATGCGCTGGTGTCTTCTCAGGTCAGAGCTCCATCCAAAGCTCTCCCGACATTCTAAGCAGGTGTAGGGCCGTTCCCCTGTGTGGATCACCTGGTGCTGCATCAGATAAGCAATAGTGCTGAAGTTCTTCCTGCATTTCCCACACTGATAGGGCTTCTCCCCTGTGTGGATTCTCTGGTGTCGGCTCAGCTGGGACCTGTAGTTGAAACCCTTCCCACATTGCAAGCACTCGTGAGGCTTCTCCCCTCCAGGAGTCTTCTCCACCAGCTCTGAGCTCTGCCTGGATCTCCGGCCGCCTTCCCGGCTCAGGGAGGGTCTTTCCTCCTCGCAGCTCCCCGGGCTGGGTCTGTAGCCCTGCTTCCTGTGGGATCTCTGGGGTATTCCCTCCTCCTCCATCTGCCAACGCCTTGGGAATGAAAAATCCTGGTTTGGAGGAAAACACAAGGGCGCACCTTGGTCTGAGGCTTCCTCGTTCCAAAGTGCAACTCAGGAAGTCATTGGGCATCTTGTGTCTATAAGAACCCCCAAAACACAATGATTCAGCAAAAAAATTATCCAAACATCAAGACACAGATCAAAACCTCCCCAAAAAGCAAGTTTCAGCCCAAATCCCTTCCAAAATATAAAGATTCAGCCCCTGCAAAAAACCAAAGCACCAACATTTAGCCCAATAAAGCTCACAAACACCAAGATTCACCCCTGTGAAAATCATGGATTGTCCTCTTCAGTCACCTGCTGCATGTGGGGGGACCAACGCTCCTGGGGCTGGGGCAGAGGCTGCAGATACAGGGAGGAGTGGAACATTGTGCTGCTTCCCGTTTCTGCTCCTCCTCTGGTGTCCCTACACTTCCTCACACTCCTCTTCCTCCCATTAGTCCTCTTTCTCCTGCACAATCCCACCTGCTCCTCCCACGTGCAGCATTTGACCATTTTGTTCAACCCTGCTTCTCCTTCCCTCCTCCTCCTGCCCCAGGCCCAGCACCCACTGCCGGCTCCCTCTTCCCCCCAAACCCACAGCATCCCAGCGCAGGGGCAGCGATGGAGCTGGGGCAGCTCGGGCTGGGGCAGCGCTGGGCTCTCGGCCGCTCCCGCCCGCACTCGCTCCCCACTGCAGCCGCTGCCGCCACCACAGCGCGGGGGGGCCCGGCCTTGGCGCTCCCCCCCTCCCACCTCCCCAAATTCCCCTCCAGGGGGGCGCTGGGGCCAGGAGACAGACGAGTGACAGATCAGGGGGGGCTGGGAAGAGTCGGCAGCCAGAGAGCACTGAAAATCTCAGCAGGGACTACAGTGGGATCTTCGGGGACTAAACATGGCAGGGCACCCATGGAGGGTAGAAAGGAAAAGCCAGGAAGGGCTCCTGGCCAGAGGGATGAGGATCCCAAAATATCTCTGAAGGGTCTCTTGGGAGCATCTGGAGGGAGTTTGCACATTCTCCCAGAGGTAATCAAGGACATAGAAACCCAGCAGCACAATAAGGGAAGTCCAGAACGGATTTAGACAACAGGGGATGGAGGCTGTTGGTGTGCTGGGAAGGGATTGGGTGAAGGGGAGTGTGCAAGAAGGAATATGGTTCAGGCAAGAAGCAAAAGGAGGAATCTACGTGGGAAGAAACAGGATGATAGAACAGAGGAGAAAGAGGAAAATACTGAGGATGGGGATGTTTTTCAGCAGGCTCTTATCCTCAGAAGTTGCCAGCTGATGCAGATCCTTTGTATCCCCGGTTGCCAGGACAGGCACACAAGGAGGTCAGGATTGCAGGGGGTTTCTCTGTGCTGGGCAGCGGCAGGAGCGGGCGCAGAGGGGCGGCACCAGGAGCACGGGCTGGGGGCCTGTGGGGAGCTGCGGGGCCGGGCCGGGGCTGTGGGGCAGCCGGGGCTCAGCGCCGGGCGCTGCCTGAGCCCAGCACCCCCCGGCAATTGCAGGCCCGGCAGTGGCCCCCGGCCCCCAGGAGGCTGCGGGACGCCCCGGCCGCTGCCCGGCCCCGTGGAGCTGCCGGCCCTGCCCGCCGGGGGGGCCGCGTTTGGACACTGCGGCAGGACAGGCACCGGCTCTGGGATACGGGCTGGCCACGGCAGCCACAGCACAAGGAGCAGCAGGACAAAGGAACAGCTGGGAAATGGGCATTGGACGTGCAAGCATCCAGATTAGCTTTTAAGCATTTTCCTTGGGTCACTGCAGAAAGGAATGATTTAGCAGAAAGCTCAGCAGCTGTCAGAGGATGAGCACCCCCAGGCACTGAGGGGGCTGCAGGAGGGGCAGAAGAAGCCCCTGGAGCACTTGGTCACAAAGGCACAGCAGGGGAATGCAAGAAGGGATGAGGAAAAGGCCAAGGGGAAGGCAAAGGCCATGGCAGAGTTTCTACAGCCCCTGAGGGATGAACCCCAGGGCTCAAGGGGGCCCCAGCACCCAGGGGCTCTCACATCCTTACACCATCTTCAACCAGGTGCCCTTCTCACACTGCCACCATTCAGTCCTTGATGGCAAAGATGCTTTCTGGGGATGCCCATTTACACTGGAGGGTAAACTGGAGTTTGCCTTTGAGTGGGAAAATGGAAAAGACATGGACGGTCCTTCTGCAGGGATGCAGGGAAGCACCAGCCTTATTGGGGCAAGCCTTGCAGAAAATATCACAAGAATTTACCCAACCCCCAGGGATTGGGTTAATGCAGGATGTGGATGACTTGCTGCAGAGGACAAGAAGTGGTAGAAGAAGCCTCTGTGAAATGGCTGAATGTTCAGGCTAAAAAGCATTTTTGTCTATTTGAAATAAAAGAGGAAATGATGGAGAAAAGGGTTAAATATTTGGGACATATTTTGACTGAGGGTTTGTGGTGTATTGGCCCAGAGAGGGACCAGGGAATCTCAGAAGTAATCCAGGACTAAAAAGCAGCTGCAAGAATTCTGAGGATTAATAGGCAATTGGAGAACCTGGATTGAAGATTCTCTGCTCTAGCCACAACATTGTATGACTTTTTAAACTCAAATATCCTCAGTGTGTGGTATGGACAGGAGAAAAGGAAAAAAAAACCTGAGAAAATGAAAAATAACAAAATGATTGGACCACCAGCTATGTCTCCTCCAGACTGAGAAAAAGAAATTTGAATTCTATGTGTGTTATAATTGTACATTATATTATTGAGTTTTTGCAAATATTAAAATGAATGCCATATGCTGGAAAATACTGTTGTATGAACATAGTTTCTCTTAGTTCTGCAATTAACAAAACTTATAAATACAAATAAATATACATAAATAAACAAAAGTTATAATTAGTTTGTGATAAATATATTTTTGTTCCAGTATAATGTCATAATCTTATGTTCATGTAACAAACTTGGAGAATGGCAATAAAGATAATCAGGAAATTCTTCACATTCCTGGATTATGGGACACCAAAACCCCAGGAAAGGAAAAAATAATGATTTACAGGTTGGGGAGAATGATTCTGAATAATGGATGAAGGTCTATGAATATGCAACATGTTGCTGCATTTAGGAAGTGTTTTCTGAGTCAGTGTGTGCCCTTGGCTGAAGGCCAAGCATCCGGCCATTATAACCTTTGGCCAGAGCCAGGGCAGATATTCAATTCTCTCCCTTGGAACTGATCTTTGCAATTCCTTACCCTGGGAATTCTCCACCTAGTGCGGGCTGGAGATAAGGGATGGATATTTCAAGCAGTCTGTGGCCAGAATCCTGTCTCTTGTGAAATCTCTGCCACAGGAAGCTGGGCTGGCACAGAGCCTGCCTTGGCACTTTGCTGTTCACAGCATCCACCCAGGACTCTGCCTCTCAATTACACTCACACACTGGGCTGCCTGCGATTCCACTGTTGGAAAGTATACCAAATTTAAATTTTTATTATATTCCATTTTACTAGTGAGGCTGGGTTTGCCTTTCTCTCAGGAAAGAAATTTTAAAAGGTTTTTTTTAAGGGATGTTGCACCACTCAACAGAGATGAGTTTAACATCTCAACAGACTGGGAATAGCCCAAAAGATTCCCACAAAGATAACAACATTCAACAAAACATCAAGGAAACATCAGCAAACATCAAGGAACACCCACCCCAGACACTGCCCCCGGCATAGATGGACACACCTGGTCTGGAAAAGGCTGAGAAGGAAATCCAGGAATGTGGATCTAATTAACATCAGAAGAGGAGAAATCCATTTGCAATAGGAAACCAAACACTAAAAACTACACAACCTGGAAGCAATAAACACTAAACCAATGGATTTCAATGGGTTCAGACTGTAAAATTTCAGGAAAAATCTAGCAAAATTCACATCTCATGGAATGATTTTCTCTGCACACCCGGGCTATGTGTGGATGAAATTATTGCTGTTGCACATCCTGACCAGAATCAAGTAATGCCTTAACTCTCTAACACTAAAGATATTGCTGAAGAGTTTTTTATTGTCCCTGCAGTTTCAGTGACAAGATTACACCATGAGAAAAATTTTTCACATTAATCCTACTTTTAGATTGTCAGTTAGGTTTGGGCCAGGCGTGTGACAAGCAATTTTTACTCCTAGGAGAAGAGGCAGAAAAGACTTGATTGCATTGGAATATTTTTCTATATATTTGTGGTGGCTCTTAATGACGGGAGAATATCGGAATGGATCTTTAGAAGCTCACCTTTAAGTTGCATTTTGCAAACCTAGAAGAGTATTAATGGTGAGGCTTTAACGCATAAACTGTTAATAAAAAATCGTTAAAAAAAATAATAAAGAAAAATAAAGCAGGTTGTGAGGGTGGACATGTGAATCACCTAAAGGCTGCTCTGGAAGAAAATCCTAGTTCCAGGCAGCCAGGAGAGGAGTTTTAGAAATGCAAATTAACATTGCTCTGGAAAAGTGTGGACAATGCCCCAGGGCCTTCTTGCCAGGGGGAGGAATTTCCCTGAGTCCATCTGCCCCTCACCCCCAGCTCTGCCTGCCTGCACAGATGGAATTTGCACAACTAAAGCCAGAGCCCATAGTGAGGATATCTGACTGCAACAGAAACTGGTTAAGCTGCAAAGGGAAACAGCAAACGGAGAATATTGAGCAAATTTCATGAAAAAAAGATGGGGGGGGGGGATCATCCCTCTCCCCAAAGCAATGAGGTGTTTTTGCTAGTCCAGAGAAATCACTTGAGAATCCAAACATTTTATCATTTCATAAGATAAAAGTGGTCAATTGATGCAGCCGTGGCAGGAGGAGCACCCAAAAAAGGGAAAATGATGAACGGCCACCAGAATAAATGCTACAACACCATGGACCAGCCCCTGGGATCCCTAACGAATTCAGATCAGGACACAGAAAACCCATCCATAATTTGAGTGGCATAATTAGGTTAAAAAGTATCCCTGAAATAATAACCAAGGAGACAGCTCCAGCTCCTGACCTTCCTGCTGACCAAGCCGCTGAAATGAGGAACGAGACATTTCACCATGGCATGGAATCAGATTATCTACTTACAGAAGAAGGAGGAGTTTGTGGAAAATTAAGTGACGCAAACGGCTGTTTGCAAACAGATGATAACCGAAAAGTGGTGAAACAGATAGCAAAGGAAATATGAAAATATCTCGTATTCCGGAGAAAGGATGGGAATGGGAGACGTTTTCGTGGTTCTCTGGCAGACCACGGCTTAAACGAATGCTGCTCCTCCTCTGATGTGCTGCAGCAACTCTCAGCTTTTTACCATGGAAGACACCTTGCGCCAAAGAGGATGCAGGAAAAGAGATTGAGTCAATAGAAATTAAAAGTTCGTAAAGGCAATTCTTGAGAAAATGAGAGAAGGAGGGATTGAAAGCAGTAAGATTAATATCGTAGTAGGGGTGCATATTAAGAGGGACATGCAGTAGGCGGATCGGGAAGTCTGAACCTTCCAAGTATCTCAGCCAGAAGGGAAAGGGACAGGGAGACGCAGCCGGGAAAATGAGGATAAAAAGGAGGCGGCGCTTTAGAGACCGCATGGCAAATGCCGCATGGCCTCTCTCTTTGTTCACGAAGAAAGTCACTTTTACAGGACTCCTCTGTCTCCTGCGGGCACACAAACCTCTGGCCACGGGAATTTTCCCGCACAGCCCCGGGCACAGGGCAGACACCTCTGTGCCACCCACAGCAACCGGGACGAGCCAGCGCTGCTCCGGCACCGGCTCCTGCCGAGGCCCCAGCGGGAAGGAGACCGCGGGCAGCCGCTCCCGCAGCGCCCTCAGCCCAGCGCCAACACGGGCCGGCACCGGCACAACCAACCCGCCAGAGCCCCCTGCCGCCCCCTCGGCCCGCAGCGAGCCCCGAGCCCCCGCACAACCGAGCGCGGCTCCCACCTGCGCTGGGGCCGCCTCCGAGCTCCGCCGCCGCCTGTGGCTGAGGAATTCGATGGGATGTGTTGCCTTAACCTTTCTGACCACTCCCAGACCATCTATGCCAGCATTCAAGCCCTGAAAGAAGGTGTGAATAAACTTCGGGTAGATCATGGGCACGACTGGCTGAACTGGCTCTTAGGGCACTGGGGACTCACTGGCTGGGTCAGGAATTTAGTTCAAATAGGTTTGTATGTATTAGGCATCATATTGTGCATTGTAGTAGTTATTCCTTGTATTTTACAGTGTATTAAGGATTTAATCGACAAATCGCTTAAGAGTGTATTTTTAGTTAAAAGAAACGGGGGAAATGTGGATATGGGTAATGCAAATGAGACTGATAGTACTGCAGATTGAATCAGCAAATGCAGCCTGACAACGAGGATACCTGGCAAGAGCAAACAGAGATCTGACTGCAAGAGGACTGGATCAAGTCTGGGTTATGGGAAATAAGATTTTACTAAGTCCAAATGTAAAGTTTGTCTGTGTGAGAGTTTGTCTATGTAAGGTTTGTCTATGTGATTGCAGTAAAATATTACCAGCCTTCCTGTAAATGGTATATAAGCACATGTAGTGCTCAGTAAAAATTGGATTTTGATCACCATTCAGTGTCCCCGTCTCTCTCTCATCGTCGATAGTTCAAGTACTCCCAGTGGGGTCCTGGAAAGAGAATGGTGGCACATCTACTGCCTGCTACCCCCCTCTAGGCAATATTCAACTGTTTAGTTCACAGACTCATCTTCCAGCACTCTTAGTGGGCTCAGCAGAGCCACTTCCCACTGGTGGGGGCAAAGAGCACCCTCTGTGCCTTTGTGGTGGGAGCAGACAGTGTTGTCTCAAAGGAAAGGTCAAAGAGAGACCAAGCTGGACCTCTGCCTCCTGCCCCTCACCCCACAAGGGCAGGAGGGCACAAAACTGAGCATTTTTAAATTTTTTTTTTTCTGTCCTGTCATTTCCAGGAACTTGACGAGCTCGAAGGAGAGGATTAGAAGGATTTCTTGAGGATCACTGCCAGTGCACAGCACACATGGCATCCCTCACCCCTTACATCATCATGGCATGGAGGGGTAGGAACCAACAACAGCCCTACCCCACTGCTCCAGAAGCCAAAATCCCCATGCAAGCATTTAGTTATGGCCTTCTTAGAGAACCACATTCCCACCCAAATCTTCCCCTCTGCAGCAGCTCATTCCCACAGGAACTGGCAGAGCAGATGGGGTTTGGACATTGGCTGGCTTCCATTGCACTCCTTGCCCTGGAGCTGGCACGGCAGGAGAAGGGCTCTGGTGAACCTTCTCCTCCTCCCATGTAGGCTCTAACCCAGCTGCCACAACTTCAAGTTCTCAGAGCACTTCTGGGCTCTGAGCAGCGGCCACGGGAGGAGGAGATGCAACTCCAAAGGCAGCAGTTCCCAGGCCCAGCTCCTGCCATCTCAATCTCAAGGCCAGGCCTTAGGCAAATGGCACATTTAGCCTTAACCCCAATTCCAGCTCTAATATAAACCCAAGCCCTAACCACAAAGCCCAGCCCCAATTCCAGCCCCTACCAAATGCTCAGCCCTAAACCAAATGCCACGTTTAGCCCTAAGCCCAAAACCAGCCCCAATAGCAACTCTAAGCCCGATCCCAATGGCAGTCTCAAGCACTAAGTGCAGCTTTGAGTGCCAGTCCACACTCCAATGCCAGCTTTAGCTTGAATTCCCAAACTCAGCCCCAGTTCCTGCCCTAAGGCCAACACCGTTCTTAGTCCTAAGCCCAATGGCAGCCCCAGTCACACTCCCTAGCCCAAGCCCGGCTCTGAACTCAAGATCACTGTGATAAATATATTACACTGTCGGCTTTAGCAATTGTTAGAGTGAATACCATGTGTTTCATAAGGTTGCCTTTTGTAAAAAGTTTTCCTAAAGTTTAGAGATCTTTTAATGCGAATGTTGTGTTGTGAATGTTGGTGAAGAGTTGTTGTAATGTTAACATTTAACCAGTGAAGGAATTCACACCTGTTGAATGTATTGAAAAGTAACAAACGATGAGGACTGGGAAAACTGCACATGCTTGAAAAAGGTAGGACAGGGGAGAAACTCTGTTTAAGTGTTTGAATATGTATAGCCTTTTGTAAATATGTATTAGGCTGATGCAATACCCAGGTGGGCAGGGGGTAGTCTCTGCCCTCACCGATTCGGGGGGACTGGCTCTGGCTCCATCCCCCTCTGATCTAGGGGGGCCAGTGCAGTCGCTGTTGTTACAGATGAGCAATGTGGTGGTTGGCTCTCACAATTAAAGGATGAACAGTGTGTGTATGTTAAGATAAGTTTTGTGGATGTATAATGATGTTATTGTAATATATCCTCCCATAGTCCTCTTTCCCCTCCCCCTTGCATTGTTGTCACAACATGGCTTAGGTAGTCGGGGCATTTGGGGAGGGCCGGCTTGTTCCTACACCTGACCTCCAGTGCAGATGTAAGAAAGGAGTCTCCAGCAATGGACGGCAGAGAAGGAGTTCAGCGACAAGACTTTGGGAGGGCCCAGGGGCACAAAAGGCAGAACATCCATTCTGTAGGGGAGCACGTGGGGGTTTAGTCCTGTGCTCCCAGTGCTGATTTTTCTCCTAATTCAGTCTTTTTCTGTATTTTTCTAAGGTTTAAGAAATTGCTGAAAGTTTTAAAAGAGCAAGCGCCGTTTCTCACACCCTGCACTGACAGGGTAGGAGGTGCAGCTGGAAGGAGGGAGGCGTGTGGAAAGCTGGTTTGAAGGGTCTCCATTTACTTCTCATTATGCTGCTCTGAGTTTTTGGAGTTTTCTGCCAGAAATCTCTCCCGTCCACTCATCCCCTGGGGTTTGGGGCAGTTTTCCCATTTTGGGGGAAATTAAAGCCATGCACAGACGCTCCTAATTAGGGGTAGTGGTAGTGAGGCTCCAGGGCTTCCCGCTGAGCCGGAGGCAGCGAACACGCGAGGCTGGGAAAGGCGTGCCGGGAGCTGCGGAGAACTTTGTTTGTGTTTCCAGGCCAATGGCATAGATGGTCTGGGAGTGGTCAGAAAGGTTAAGGCAACACATCCCATCGAATTCCTCAGCCACAGGCGGCGGCGGAGCTCGGAGGCGGCCCCAGCGCAGGTGGGAGCCGCGCTCGGTTGTGCGGGGGCTCGGGGCTCGCTGCGGGCCTCGGGGGCGGCAGGGGGCTCTGGCGGGTTGGTTGTGCCGGTGCCGGCCCGTGTTGGCGCTGGGCTGAGGGCGCTGCGGGAGCGGCTGCCCGCGGTCTCCTTCCCGCTGGGGCCTCGGCAGGAGCCGGTGCCGGAGCAGCGCTGGCTCGTCCCGGTTGCTGTGGGTGGCACAGAGGTGTCTGCCCTGTGCCCGGGGCTGTGCGGGAAAATTCCCGTGGGCAGAGGTTTGTGTGCCCGCAGGAGACAGAGGAGTCCTGTAAAAGTGACTTTCTTCGTGAACAAAAGGAAAAGCCATGCGGCATTTGCCATGCGGTCTCTGAAACGCAGCCTCCTTTTTATCCTCATTTTCCCGTTGCATCTCCCTCTCCCATTCCCCTCTGGCTGACGTTTTTGCAAGGTTCAGACTTCCCGATCCGCCTACTGCATGTCCTCGTTAATATGCACTCCTACTACGATATTAATCTTACTGCTTTCAATCCCTCCTTCTCTCATTTTCTCAAGAATAGCGCTTACAAACTTTCAATTTCCATTGACTCAATCTCTTTTCCTGCGCCCTCTTTGGCGCAAGGTGTCGTGCAAGGTAAAAAGCTGAGAGTTGCTGCAGCACGTCAGAGGAGGAGCAGCATTCGTTTAAGCCATGGTCTGCCAGGGAACCACGGAAACGTGTCCCATTCCCTTCCTTTCCCTCTTTGGACTGGTACATGAGCTACTTTCTTATTTCCTTTGTTACCTGTTTAACCACTTTTCAGTTATCATACATTTGCAAAGAGAAGTTTGAGTCATTTAATTTTCCACAAACTCCTCCTCTTTCTGTTAATAGATAATCTGATTCCATCCCATGGTGAAATCTCTCGTTCCTCATTTCAGTGGATTGCTTAGCAGGAAGGTCAGGAGCTGGAGCTGTCTGCTTTTTATTTCAAGGACAGTTTTTAAGCTAATTATGCCACTCAAATTATGGATGGATTTTCTGTCTCCTGATATAAATTCATTAGGGTTCCCAGGGGTTGGTCCATGGTGTTGTAGGATTTGTTCTGGTGGCCGTTCATCTTTTTCCCTTTTTTGGGTGCTCCCTCCATCCAGGGCTGCGTCAATTGAACACTTTTATCTTACGAAATCATCAGATACTTGGATCCCCAATGATTTCTCTGGATTAGCAAAAATAGCTCAGTGCTCTGTGGAGAGGGATGATTACCCCTCCCCCCTCCGCTTTTTTTCATAAAGTTTTCCCAACATTCTCCGTTTGCTGTTTTCCCTTTGCAGCTTAACCAATTTCTGTTGCAGTCAGATATCCTCACTATGGGCTCTGGCTTTAGTTGTGCAAATTCCATCTGTGCTAGCCGGCAGAGCTTGGGGTGAGGAGTAGAGGGAATCAGCCAAATTCCTCCCCCAGGCATGAAGAGTTTGGTAAATTGTCTGCGCTTTGTCTCAGCAGAGTTCGTTTGCATTTCTAAAGTTCCTCTCCTGGCTCTGCCTGGAATGAATCTTCTTTTCATCACAGCCCATCAGGTGACTCACATATTCTCTCCTTCCTCTCTCCCCTCCCCCCTCCCGCTGCTTTTCTTCTTTGGTCTCTTTTTAAAACAATATTCTATTAAATATTACAGGGCTTCTAGTTTTGCCAAATGCAGTCTAAATGTGAACAGTGAACATTACAAATTCCATACCAAAATTTTGCCATCACTAACAGCCACTCATAAACATACACAAAAAATCCCCAAAGGAATCAAGATTTTTTCTGCTTATTCCCCTAACACTAAAATGTGGTTCTCACACCCTTGGCCCAATCTTAACTGAAAATATAAAAGTAGGATTATTAAGAAAAAACATTCTAATGGTGTAATCTTGTCACCAAAACTGCGGGAGGACCCAAAACTCTTCAACACCATTTCTACTGTTAGAGAATCAAGGCATTACTTGATTCTGGCCAGGATGTGCAACAGAAATAATTTCAGCCATACATAGCCCGGGTGTGCAGAGAAAATCATTCCATGATATGTGAGTTTTACTCGATTTTCCCTTAACTTTTTACAGTCAAAAAACCTATAGAAATCCATTGGTTTTGTGTTCATTGCTTCCAAGTTGTACAATTTTAAGTATTCAATTTCCTATCGCCCCGGATTTCTTCCCCTCTATATTAATTAAGTCCGCACTCCTGGATTTCCTTCTCAGCCTTTTGCAGACCAGGCATCTCCAACTATGCCAGGGGCAGTGTCTGGGGTGGGTGTTCCTTTATGTTTGCTGATGGCCTTAATGGTCGTTATCTTTGTGAGTATCTTTTGGGCTATTCCCAGTCTATTGAGATGTTAAACTCATCTCTGTTGAGTGCAGGAATATTCCTTAGAAATCTCTTTAAAATTTGTTTCCCCAATGCAAAGGCACATGAAGCCTGAGTAGAGAAAAGAGATGTTTTAATAATTTTAACTTGCTATATTTTCCGACCATGGAATCCCCGTCAGCCCAGTGTGTGAGTGTAACTGAGGGGCAGAGTGGAATTGTGCCGTTGTCTTCCCCAGCAGCTGTGGCAGTGCAGGCACAGAAAGCAGCGAAGCTCCAGCAGTGGCAGCAAGGATTGGCCCCAGTGTGTGGAGATGCCAAAGGAGGGTGCCCAGGCAGAGGATTTCAGCAGAGGATCTGTGGGCAGGCCCAGGGGCTTGGCCCGATGTGGAGCCCTGGCTGCTGCTGCGTTGCCTTCAGTGCAGGGTCAGTGGTGCCCTCCCATGCTGCTCCTGCAGCCGGGAAGTCCAAATTCCTTTGGCATGGCCCTGTTTAACATCCACATCCCATTCCAATTTCTTTTCTGACTCTGGTAGAGCCATGGCAGGGGCGTCAATAACTTTGTTTTTTCATTTTCTCAAGTTTTGTTCTTTTTCTTATGTCCATACCATAATACTAGGGCTGTCTGGGGTTAAAAAGTCGTACAATATTCGGGCTGGAACAGAGAATCCTCAGTGCAGGTTCTGCAAATCCCTGTTAATCCTCAGAATTGTCCCAGCTGCTTTTTAGTGCTGGGTAATATTGCTTCTGAGATTCCCTGGTCCCTCCCTGGGTCAATACACCACAAACCTTGAGTCAAAATATGTCCCAAATCTTTTACTTTTTTCTCCACCATTTGCGCTGTTTTTTCAAATACTCAAAGATGTTTTTTAGCCTGAGCATTCAGCCATTTCACAGAGGCTTCTTCTACCACTTCTTGTCCTCCTGATTGCAGCAAGTCATCCACATCCTGCATTAACCCAATCCCTGGGGTGGGGTAAATTCCTGTGATATTTTCTGCAAGGCTTGCCCCAATAAGGCTGGTGCTTCCGTGCATCCCTGCTGAAGGACCGTCCATGTCTTTTCCATTTTCCCTTCTACCTCTTGTTCCCACTCAAAGGCAAAATCCAGTTTACCACCCTGTGTAAGTGGGCATCCCCAGAAAGCATCTTTGCCATCAAGGACTGAATGGTGTCAGTGTGAGGAGGGCACCTGGTTGAAGATGGTGTAAGGATGTGAGAGCCCCTGGGTGCTGGGGCCCCCTTGGGCCCTGGGGTTCATCCCTCAGGGGCTGTAGAAACTCTGCCATGGCCTTTGCCTTCCCCTTGGCCTTTTCCTCATCCCTTCTTGCATTCCCCTGCTGTGCCTTTGTGACCAAGTGCTCCAGGGGCTTCTTCTGCCCCTCCTGCAGCCCCCTCAGAGCCTGGGGGTGCTCATCCTCTGACAGCTGCTGAGCTTTCTGCTAAATCATTCCTTTCTGCAGTGACCCAAGGAAAATGCTTAAAAGCTAATCTGGATGCTTGCACGTCCAATGCCCATTTCCCAGCTGTTCCTTTGTCCTGCTGCTCCTTGTGCTGTGGCTGCCGTGGCCAGCCCGTATCCCAGAGCCGGTGCCTGTCCTGCCGCAGTGTCCAAACGCGGCCCCCCCGGCGGGCAGGGCCGGCAGCTCCACGGGGCCGGGCAGCGGCCGGGGCGTCCCGCAGCCTCCTGGGGGCCGGGGGCCACTGCCGGGCCTGCAATTGCCGGGGGGTGCTGGGCTCAGGCAGCGCCCGGCGCTGAGCCCCGGCTGCCCCACAGCCCCGGCCCGGCCCCGCAGCTCCCCACAGGCCCCCAGCCCGTGCTCCCGGTGCCGCCCCTCTGCGCCCGCTCCTGCCGCTGCCCAGCACAGAGAAACCCCCTGCAATCCTGACCTCCTTGTGTGCCTGTCCTGGCAACCGGGGATAGAAAAGATGTGAGTCAGCTGGCAACTTTCCTTCTTCTTGCCGGAACCATATTCCTGCACACTGCCCTTCACCCAGTCCCTTTCTAGCACACCAATAGCATTCATCCCCTGTTGTCTAAATCCCTTCTGGACTTCTCTTAATGCCTCCCTGGGTGTCCCTGACCTTGATGACCTCTGGGAGAATGTGCAAACTCTCTCAACATGCTCCCAAGGGCCCCTTGAGAGATATTTTGGGATCATCAGCCCTTTGGCCAGGAGCCCTTCCTGGCTTTCCCTTTCTACCCTCCATGGGTGCCCTGCCATGTTTAGTCCCCGAAGATCCCACTGTAGTCCCTGCTGAGATTTTCAGTGCTCTCTGGCTGCCGACTCTTCCCAGCCCCCCTGATCTGTCACTCGTCTGTCTCCTGGCCCCAGCGCCCCCCTGGAGGGGAATTTGGGGAGGTGGGAGGGGGGGAGCGCCAAGGCCGGGCCCCCCCGCGCTGTGGTGGCGGCAGCGGCTGCAGTGGGGAGCGAGTGCGGGCGGGAGCGGCCGAGAGCCCAGCGCTGCCCCAGCCCGAGCTGCCCCAGCTCCATCGCTGCCCCTGCGCTGGGATGCTGTGGGTTTGGGGGGAAGAGGGAGCCGGCAGTGGGTGCTGGGCCTGGGGGCAGCAGGAGAAGGGAAGGAGAAGCAGGGTTGAACAAATTGGTCAAATGCTGCACGTGGGAGGAGCAGGTGGGATTGTGCAGGAGAAAGAGGACTAATGGGAGGAAGAGGAGTGTGAGGAAGAGTAGGGACACCAGAGGAGGAGCAGAAATGGGAAGCGGCACAATGTTCCACTCCTCCCTGTATCTGCTGCCTCTGCCCCAGCCCCAGGAGCGTTGCTCCCCCCACCTGCAGCAAGTGACTGAAGATGATGATCCATGATTTTCACAGGGGTGAAACTTGGTGTTTGTGAGTTCTATAGGGCTAAATGTTGGTGCTTTTGTTTTTGCAGGGGCTGAATCTTTATATTTTAGAGGAGATTTGGGCTGAAACTTGCTTTTTGGGGAGGTTTTGATCTGTGTCTTGATGTTTGGATAGTTTTTTTGCTGAATCATTGTGTTTTGGAGGTTCTTATAGACACAAGATGACCAATGACTTCCTGAGATGAACTTTGGAAGGAGGAACCCCCACCCCAAGGTGCTCTCTTGTGTTTTCCCCCAAACCAGGATTTGTCATTCCAAAGGCGTGGGTGGATGGAGGAGGAAGAAAAGCCTCGGAGATCTCTCACAAGGAGGGGCTGCAAACCCAGCACAGGGAGCTGCAAGGAGGAAAGACCCTCCCTGAGCCGGGAAGGCGGCCGGAGATCGAGGCAGAGCTCAGAGCTGGTGGAGAAGCCTCATGGAGGGGAGAAGCCCCAAAAGTGCTCAGAATGTGGGAAGGGTTTCAGCTGGAGGTCTGAGCTGATCCGGCACCAGAGGATCCACACTGGGGAAAAGCCCTACGAGTGTGGGAAATGCGGGAAGAGTTTCAGCACTATTTCTTATCTGATGAAGCACCAGGTGATCCACACAGAGGAACGGCCCTACACCTGCTTGGAATGTGGGATGAGCTTTGGGTGGAGCTCTGCCCTGAAATACCACCAGCGCATCCACACTGGGGAGAGGCCCTACGAGTGTCCCAAGTGTGGGAAGAGGTTTCACACCAGCTCCAATCGCCTCAAACATGAGCGGATTCACACAGAGGAGAGGCCCTTCCGCTGCCCCGACTGCGGGAAAGGATTCAATCTCAACTCCACCCTCATCAGGCACCGGCGCATCCACACTGGGGAGAGGCCCTACGAGTGTCCTGAGTGTGGGAAGAGCTTCTCACAGAGCTCTCACTTGACCCGACACCAACAGAGGCTCCACTAAGGGAAGCCCTGTGAGTGCCCCGAGTGTGGGGAAGAGCTTCGTGCTCTGTTCCAGCTCCATCCCCCATGGGAAGATTTGTGTTGGATGATTCCCCAGTGACCCCCATTGGGCAGAGCCCTGGTGAATCGTGGTCCTGGTTATCCCCGTTTGGTGGTGGAAGTGGCTGGAGAGATTTCTTTCCCTTCTCTTTGTGCTGCTGTGATTTGGTTGGTAATAAATTCCCTCGCTGTGCCCAGGCTGGCTCTGTTGTTCCCGTGCTGGTGCAGGAGGCCCCGGGGATGGGCACAGAAGGGCTGACGTGTCTCGGGTGATTCCCAGGCAGGTTTTGAGGGGCTCCAGGGTCATTCCCAGGGCAGGGCCCGAGGGGGGGACACGCTCTGCCCCACGCTCACCTCTGCGCTCCACGAGGAACGGGCTGGACAACTCGTAGTTGTGCCGGCAGTGCCTGTCCACCGCAGCCCGTCTGTACTCCATCCATTGCGGGTCGCTGTTCCAGTGCCTGGCAGCCTTGTCCCCAAAGGAGGTGTCCCCACGTGCAGCCCCACATCGCTGCCCAAGTGCAGGAACTGCTCCCGCTTGGAGATGTTCCTCTCCACGAACCTCAGCCGGTCGGTGCCGTGAATGAAGTGACACTCGGACTAAACCATCTCCTGGAACAGCGCTGTGTGTGCAGGACACAGGTCCGGGGGTGTCCCCCCAGCAGCCCCCCAGCAGCCCACAGTCGTCAAGAGCTCCGGGGCAACCCCGACCTTGCACCCCCAGTGCCCCACAGCCGTCATGGGACCCTTCTTCCCGCAGTTCCAGTTCCTCTTTTCCAGGCTTCTCTGTATTTTCCTCCCCATTTCCCAACATTCTCCAATCACCAGCCCTCCCCAACATCTGTTTGGGGGTCCCACCTCCCCATTTCCCTTTCTCTCCCCACCGTTCCCACCACTTCCCTTCCCGCCCCTCCCGCTCACCCGACAGCTCCGCGCCCCCAGCCCGGGGGGCTCCCAGTGGCACCAGTAGGGCCCCAGCTGCCCCACACGCCCCATGGCCAGCGCCGGGCAGGGTCTGACACCTCCCCCTGTTGGAACCCTGGAAACTGAGGGGTTTGGGCTTTCTGTGCTGACAGGCACTGACTTCCAGGAAAACACTGCTTTTTACTAGAGGCCGTGAAGAAGCTTTCCAGAATTGTGTGATAGAACTGGGATCACTGGTGTGTAGTTTGAATAGAAGTGTGTAATGTCCCATGGTGGAAAATTTAATATTTGTGGTTTTAGAATATATCAATACATATAAAACAAGATGGATGATTTAGGGTGGAGTTTTCTTTCTTTTTCACCTTCTTCACGGGTCTAGGTGATAATTGTAATTGGATAAAAAATTCCACATTGCAGGTCACACGTGATTGGTTGGTGGGTTAAAAGTAAAAAGAATTTAGCTGTGTGTTCTTAATTGGACAGATTGGCCCTTAAAAGGCCTTGTAGAGAGAGATACGTGTCCATTTTTAGCCTGTTAGCTAGAAGTGCTGCAGAACTCACTGTAATATAGATAAGAATTAATAAATATCTGAGTCCGAACACGAAATTCAGTCACTCGAGCATTTAATCTCGACTCTGGAAGAACAAAAAAGAAGATAAAACGCGATACCCCCCTCCCAAAATTCTCCTGGCGGGGGGCGCTGGGGGCGGGGCGCGGGTGGAGTCCAGGTGAGGAGCTCTGGGCGCTCTGGGACTGCCTGAGGAGTCATCAGCGCCGCGCGCTCTGATTGGCTCAATTATTTTGGTGCCTTCTCTCATTGGCTGAGGAGAGGCCCGGGAGTTGAGAGGAGGACCGGGAGAGATCCTGCCCCAGGCTAGCGGTGGAAGAACATCCAATTAACAAGGCATGCAGATCATTTCCCAGCGGTGCCCACACTCCTGTAGGAACTAAATGCACCGAGGATCTCACGAGGGTCACCAACTCTCTGGCGGCCAAATCCAGCCCTGCGCTCCCTGCGGGTGCGGGCACTCTGGGAAGGGCTCAGCTGCGGGTCAGATGGCCGGAGAGTGGCTTGGTGGTCACCTCGTGTGTGAGGCAGTGATGGGCTGGGGAGATGCGTGGACACTGCAGATAATCACTTCCAAGCAAAAATCATTCCAGGAAGGAGTAACAGCTTCTGACAGAGACCAAGTGTTGCCACCAGGTGCTCCTGCCAACAGCCGCCTGCAGAAAGGAGCACACACACCAATGCACGTGGGCTTTGGCTGTCCTCTGGCAGAGAAGTCCCCAGGGGACACAGGTCTCTGTGGCAGGAGCAGGCACCAGCATTGGCAGCCCTTGGGGGCGGCAGGTCTCCTTTGGCAGGGACTCTGCCACACCTGCTGATTTCACTGCTCCCAGGGCTCAGAGCAGCATTCGTGCCCTGGGCCATACGTCCCGTGTCTGTGTCACACTCCTGTGTGTGTGACGGCCACCCAGCACCGGGTCTTGTCCCAAAGAGTCCCTGGCAAGCTGCTGTGGAAGGCCCCGATGCCCTTCCTGCTGCAGCTGCATCGGCAACCGTGGGGGCTCCTTCTGCTGCCCTGAGCAGGCAGAGCAGAGGAGCATCTGCTTGTTGTTTGAGCCATTCCTAAAATTCCTGTTGGGCTGTCCTCGAACCTTGGGGGAACGTCTTCCTTGCAAGCTGGGCCACTTTGGTGGGGGGGGGGGGGGGGGGTGTCCCCAGGGCACGTGGAGGTGTGTCCTAGGGCTCTTTGTGACACAGTGCACCGTGGTCACCGTGCAATAGGAAAGGGACAGAGCATACAAGGGTGACCCTTTGTGACACGTCGTGACATAGGTGCTGGTGGTGACACGGCCACACCACAGTGCTCGGTGCACTCGTCGGGACAGGACGGAGAGAGCGGTGCTGTGAGGAGCCCCCACACAGCCAGCTTGTTCCTTACTGACCCGGAGATTTTCCAAAGCGTTTCCTCTGCAGGTGGCCTCGAGGACAGACTGCAGGACACGGTGTCCTGTAGCCTTCCCAAGGCTTCTCTGTTACAGGTGCCTACAAGGCACAACTGCAGCACTTGCTCATCTGGAGCTTTTCCGAGACATCTCTCCTGCAAGCAGTCCCAACTCCAAACAGTGACATGGAGCAGACACCACCCAGAGTGCCCAAGCTGGCCTGGGTGAAGGAGGAGGAGGAGGCTGCAGCTCCCTCAGCACAGCAGCCTGAAGAGCTGGAGCAGATCCAGCTGCTGCAGGAGGGTGAGTAGCAGAGCTGGGCTACAGGGCTGGTGCCTGCAGCCAGCTTAGCCCCATCCCATCCCATCCCATCCCATCCCATCCCATCCCATCCCATCCCATCCCATCCCATCCCATCCCATCCAACATGCCCATGGATAGGACAGAAGAGGGGCTGGGGCTGAACCTCCTGGCAGCCACACCCCATCCCTGGAGCATCCCAGGGCTGTCCCTGCCTGGGAATGCAGGGCTGGCCTGTGTTCTCCGGCCTCTCCCACAGCCCCTCAGCCCTGGCTGCGCTCGCTCTTTGCCAGGTGCCGCCATGGACCCGACACAAGAGCAGGACCCTGCCCGTGGCCGCTTCCGCAGAACAGCGCAGGTACTGCAGCCATCCCCACCTGGGCTGGGCCTGCTGTCACTGCTCAGCCCAGCACCGTGCTTGGAGCACTCCATGGATTCTCCCTCTCTTCCTGCCCTTCTCCTGCAGATGATCTATGAATTCATCATGTGCATTTGGTGGGAAGAGACCACCGGTGTGGGCACTGGGCTCTTGGCAAACTTTCACCTCTTCACTGCTGAGACCGGGGCTGCCATGCTGGATTTGCTTGTGGAGAAGGGTGTCTCCAATCCAAAGCAAGTAAGCAGCCTGTGGCCAGGGCTTGATCACCCCAGGAATTGTGTGGTGCCTCAAGCCAGCTCTGCTGGGTTCCTTCAGTCTTTGAGGCCCAGCCCAATAGGGTGGGAAGGGCAGCACTTCTCAGGGGAAGCTGGGGAACCTGCTGCTCGGGCAGGTGTCCAAGTCTCCCCGGGCCTTCTGCAGGTGCCAGCCATGGTGAGGTACATCCACAAGTGGCTCACGGCCAACGAGTCTGCTGGGCACAGGCTGGACAAGGCCCTTCTGGAGCTGACCAGGGAATACCCCTGCGATGTGCTGATGACTCTCTTGCGCTGGGCCCCATCGGGTGACAGGTACGGCAGCCCCACCTGCCTTGAGGGTTTAGGGTTTCCCGGCCCCTTACCCTGTAGAGCCTGTCCCTGGTGACTGCCAGACAGGGGGACAGTTCCAGGAGCCTCTGGCTCCTCCGTTTGCCAGTGCTGCCATGTTAGCCCCTGAGCGTGCTGCCACGCTCCCTCCCTGCCCCTCAAGATGCCTGCACCCCCGTGGGCTGGCTGGGTGCTGCCAGCGAGGGCCGGTGGGCAGAGGCAGGGCTGACGGCCAGCGCGGGCCCCTGCAGCAGCCCAGGCCACAGTGCTGTGGCCCAGACCCCCCTGACACAGAGCTCTGACCCCACAGAGCTGCTACGGCCATGTGGGGAGTGATCATGTCCTCCACTGGGACTGCGGAGCCGGCGCTGCAGATACTCCTCAATGTGCTGAACGCCTGGCCAGTGGACAGTGTGTACACCTCCGATGGGGACAGCACAGGAGTCTTTGCCCTGGCTGTGAGTTCCTGCAACTGACCTTGGCTTGCCCCTAGGCCACCTCTCCAGCAGCTAGCTCTCTGTCCTCCCCCCAGCTGCATCTCTCTGCCTCAGGCACTGGGGTGAAACCTGCCTTAGGGGCAAGGTTCAGGGGCACCAGGCTGGGTGACCCCGAGGTGTCTTCCCCGGCCTCTCCCTGGCATGCTCGGGCCCTGCCACACGGATGTCTTGGCACTGAGTGTTGTCTCTGGGTGGTTCATTTTTTGCAGGCAACCGTGACACTGTGGAGGGTCTTCAACCTGACCTGGTGCCCACCAATAGTGTTGGAGTATTTTCCCCGTCTCTTTCTGTGTCTGCTCTTCCAAGTTTACATCAGCGCACTGGATACGCCAGAGGAGGTTGATACCTTCTGGAAGGGGTGCCAGGAGCAACTGGGCCTTGCCACCAACCCCCAAAGGTGCTCCATCCCAGTCCTCCCAGTGTCCCCATCCCTTCCAAGGCAGGAGCCAGGGCTGCCAGCATGACCTGGGCTTTGCTCTGCACACAGGTTTGCGGTGCAGACCCTGAAGGTCCTGCTCTGCCGAGTGCACTGTGAGCGTGTTGTGGTAGCCATGGAAGGCAAGGCTGGCTGGGACACGCTGCTCTGTACTGACACCCACCACTATGCAGTGGGACTCCTGGCCAGGTGAGACCCCCTTCTTCCTGCTGCCCCCGGCACTTGTGCCCAGGGTGCCCCACACAGTTCCCATGGGCAGGGGTGAGAGGGCTTTGTCACAAAGAGACGGACGAGCAGACTGGAAAAGGCTGGCAGAGGAGGGTGCCCGGGAACAGCCGCCTCCCAAAGCGCCCACGGGGTGCTTGGGAAAAGACCAGAGCTCCGTGGGTCACTCCTGGGAGAGCTTTGCCCTCCCGGCTCAGGGACAATGATGCCTTTTCCCCCCACCAGGGAGATGCGCTGTGTCTCCATGATCTGGTGTTGCAGCTTCATCTCCTGCCTCTTGGAGCTCCTCAGCCAAGACATTTCAGACTGGCAGCTGCCTGCCATGGCGTTCCTTGTGGAGGTGAGCCCCATGGGCAGCACAGCTGAGCTGCCTCCCACCTCTCTGCCCTCTCACAGCTGCAGCTGCCTGGGACGGTGCCCGTGCCCTGTGCTGCTGCCTTGGCTCAGGCCTGTGCAGTTCTGAGCTCCTGCCAGCTGGGCACCACGGTCACTGCTTTGTGCCTTTCAGGTCCTGGACTTCCTGGACATCAAAGAATGGGGTGACAGCGTCCTGGAGATCATGGCAAGGCGCCTGCAGAGCACGTCCAGGGAGATGCGTCGCCTGGTGCTCAGAGGCCTCGTGCAGCTCAGCAAGGACCCCTCGATGGTGAGAAGACAGCAGCAGCTGAAGCTGTGCTGGCAGCGTGGGGCTGGGGAAAGCAGCCCCTTGGGCTTGGCTGGGCTTTGGGAGCTGTGGCAGCTGCTCCCAGCTCTCCTGCGTTGCTGTTCAGCTGCCCGACTGCTTCAGGACAGGCCTTCGGCCCCTGGGCTCCACGGCAACAGCAGCAGCAGCGTGGGCTTGCCCTACCTTGTCTTCCATGCAGAATATTAGAATGTACAGCCTGACAGAAAGCCTTGTGGACCTGTTGCGGGATGCAGATGAAGACATCGTTGAGATGACCGTCGCGGTGCTCAGCTTTCTGCTCTCGCACAGACACCTCGCAATACCCAGCCCCATCGCCCTGCGGCTGGCTGGCGCGCTCTGGCCACTGCTGGACAACGTAAGGCTCTGTGCCCCCAGCCACGGCCACTGGGTGCTGCCCCCAAGTGTGGGGCCCCGTGGATTTTTGGGCCTGTGCACAGAGGGGCCTGGAGCAGCTGATGAGGAGGGCTTTTGCTTCCTTTCCAACAGGACAACCGCCATGTGCAGCTGCTCTCCATTCGCCTCTTCCAAGAGGTGATGAGGTTGGTAGCGGCCAAGGGTAAAAAGCCCCTCAAGATGCTTGTGAGCAAGAGCCTGCTGCCACTCTTCTTCAACTGCCACGATGAGAACATGCGTGTGGCAGAGGTGAGGACTCCTGGGCGCTGCTGTCCTCCTGGCAGGGGGCTCAGCTGTCTCCCTGCACCCGGGCACCTCATGGGCTCCAGCCTCCTCCTGGCCTTGGCACAGGGAGCCAGGTCCTGTGCCCTGGGCTGCGGTGCCATCTCTGGGTCTCTGCTGCTCTGCAGGCCTCTTGTGAAACGCTGCTTTCTGCACTAAGCTTCCTGAAGAGGAGAGATCTTGAGCACCTGCTGATGGCGGATCAGATGTGGAGGTTTGGCGAGTGCTTGGTAAGAACGCTGCTCCCTTCCCTGGGCTGCCCACGCGGGCTCTTCTCCAGGCTCCTCTGGCCCCAGGGCCGGAGCTGATGGAGCCCCGAGCTCCATCAAGCCCGCGCCTTGCCGGGCCCTCTGCCCCGCTCAGGGCTGTGCGGGCAGGGCAGGCCGGGGCCAAGGGACAGAGCCCGCGCCAACCCTTCCCTCCGTGCCCTGCCGCTCTCTCCAGCTGGCACAGGACAGGAGCCGAGCGGCCGAGCTGCTGCGCCAGGCGCTGCCGTACCTGCGGAGCCCACAGGAGCCCCTGCGAGAGGCGGCCGTCAGGTTTCTTGGTGAGCCACAAGCCCGGCTCCCTCCCCGCCCCGCCGCAGCTCGGCCCCAGCCCCGCCTGCTGCCCCGGCAGCGCCATCCGGGCCGGGGCTCTGGAGCCCCGCCTGCCCTCGGCGCCGCTGCCGCCCTCTCGCAGCCGTGTCCTTGGGCGTCAGGATGCGGCGAGGGCCGGGCCTGAGCCCTGCAGGGGAAGGCGCTGCTGTGGCCGCAGGGCTGGCAGCGCCGCTGCGGGGCAGCTGTGCGGCTGGGGCCGTGACAGGCTCTGTGTTGGCAGGGATGGCCGGGCGGTTCCTGAGAGAGCAGCAGCGAGAGTTGCAGCTCATGTGCAGGGGTGAGTGAGGCCAGCGGGCTGTCAGCGGGGGCTGGCGCTGGCAGCTGCGTTCCCTGCCCCGGCTGGGAGGGCTCTGCTCCCTGCGCGCACGAGGGGCGGCGTGGGCAGAGCACAGAGACCTTCCAGGGGCCTGCGGGAGGGACATTCGTGGCCAGCGCCTTCCAGCTGATCCTTGCTGTCTCCTGCTTCCTCCAGGCCATGGCAAGAGCTGCCGTGTGGGAGGGATGGGGCAGGAGGGTCTCCCCAGGTCCCTGCAGATGCAGGCTCTGACTGTGGCTCTGTTCCTCTCTCTTCCAGCCCTTCAGGACATGACGGGTGACACCAGCCCTGCCATCTCATGCCTGGCTCTTCAGACTCTGTACATCACCAGAGCTGTACAGAGCATTCCCTCCTCCCGACTCCAGCAGATGCGAGATGGATTCCGCCGGCTCTGGAAGTCACGGCCTTCCCTGTGTCGCAGGGGCTGGTTGTCCTGTGTGAGCAGTGTGGAGAACTGATCTGGGAGGCTGCGTCTGCTGGGGCCACCTGAGCCTGCAGGGAACACCTCTGCACTTCAAGGACGTTCTTTCACCCCACCGTAGGATTAGTAAATTGCTGTTGTCATACACAGAGGTGCAGGAGCTTTCTTTTGGTGCCCAGAGTCTTCAGGCCAATGGGGAAGAGGGCAAAAAGGGTGCTTGTGCTCAGCAAGTTGGCCAAGCGTGCGGAGTGGAAGGGAAAGTGGCCAAAAGGCCCTTGGCCTTTGGTGGTTCTGTGGAAGCCTTAAGGCTTCCGACAGAGCGGGCGGGCAGAGGCCGGAGCTGCGGCGGGGATCCCTGAGAGACCGGTCCCTGGAGATGGCCAGCACCCCTCTGCCAGCCTGGAAGCGCCATCTGTGTCCTGCCCGTGTGTTGCTGGCTGGATTGCTGAGGGCTCTGAGGTGCCTCTTGATGCGGCTCCTCTGGAGCTCCTTCAGCAGCCAGGCAGGCCTGGGGGAGGCGTGGAGGGCACGGGACAGTGGGAGGCCATGAAGGGCTGCGGTGCTGCCAAGGCCTGCCCGGAGAAGGCAGTGGGAAGGCGGGAGGGGGATGCGTGTGGCGCTGGGTGGCGGGAGGCTGTGATGGGCCAGGAGGACTTGTGTGGATGGGTTGGTGGGAAGCCCTGAGGAACTGGGTGGCAGAGGCCATAAGCAGCCCCCAGACAGCCACCTTCTTCCTGCCAGCCGGCTGCTCTGGCGCTTCCCCGACGCGTCTCTGGTGCCCGTGGCAGAAGCCCTCGAGGCCTGGCCTCAGCAGGACGGTGGGGACAGCCCCGAGGTGCCCAGTCTGGTTTGGCTAGGGACAAGGAGGGACAGGGATTCCAACCATGCAGGACTTCTTCTTCTTCTTCTTCTTCTTCTTCTTCTTCTTCTTCTTCTTCTTCTTCTTCTTCTTCTTCTGTCTATACTTATAATGATTATGGCATTTACTGCTACCACTATTTCTTCTTCAACTTAGTATTTTTATTATTCTTCTTCCCATTATTTTTCTCTACTACTATTATTCTTATTGGCTTCTTCAACCTGTTCTCTTCCTTCTACATCTTATTCTTATATTCTTTTATTCTTATAGTCTCATTCTTATTCTTACTGGGTTTTATTCCTTATTCTTAATTACTATTCTTTGTCCTAATCATTTTAAAATTATTCTTATTATTCTTATCCTTTCTGTTTCTTTTTTCTTATTTTTGCTCCTTTTCCAGCCCTCCTGCTGGGGCAGTGGAGCCAGGCAGGGGCAGCGGCAGAGGCGGCGCAGCGCCCGCAGTGCCCGCCGCAGCCGGGATCGATGGTTATTGATGGCTGCAGGCGCTTCCACACGGGCAGGGCAGGCACAGCACGGGCCTGGGGAGCTCGGCTCAGCTGGTCCCGGCTCAACCCAGGCCTGGCGAGGGGCAGCCCAGGGGAACCCGCCTGCTGACAGACCTGCCCATCTGCGTTCTCTCTCTGCCTGGTCTTCCTACAGCTCCAGGAGGCTGACTCTATCTCCTTCATCCTCGTCTGCTGGTGAGAGGTCCTGCACAGAGCACGCTTCCTCATGGGGCTCTTCTTGGTACAGGCTGGTTTCAGTGGGGACAGCTCCTGCTCAATGCAGGCTTCCCCTTGGGATCCCTCATGGCAGCTGTTGCTAAGGTTGCTGCATGGTTGCAGGCCTGAGCTGTCGCCTGTCCCCAGCCACTGCCCGCTGAGGGCCTGCTCTTCCAGCCTGCTGGGCATGGGGCTGGCTGCTTTGGAGTTGGGATTCACCTTTTCCTCCTCCATGTGCAACTGTCTGGAGCACAGAGATCCCGGGAGCTGCTTCCTCCTGAGCCAGTGGCACTCCTGGCACTGGGCAGCGCAGGGCCCTGTGCCCCGTATATACCCCTGCAGGGCGGGGCTGTGCCATGTCACCAGGACAACAGAATGGCCAACAGCACCCAGGAACCCGATAGAACGGCCCTGTGTCACAAAGGGCCCAGCCCAGCAGCCCTTCAGCAGCCCAAGCCCCTGGAAGTGGCATGGAGCAGGTGCCCAGCAGGTGCTGGCTTTGCAGGCTGGGCTGTGCGGGGCCAGAGGAATTGGCCGGATGGACGCAGGCAGGGAGTTGTGGTCAGCGGCTCCATGGGCGGCTGCAGGCCGGGGATGAGGGGTGTCCCTCAGGGAGGGCTCTGCCTCGGCCCCGGGGGGGCCCAATGCGAGGGCGAGGGGCTGGGGGGGCCATGGGGGCGTTCGATCAATGGGGAGGGCCCGGGGAGTGCTGAGAAGGGGGTGGTGAGTGGGGGGGAGGGAGGGGTCCCAGGTGAGTGAGGGGGGGATCCTGGCGCGCTGGGGGGGTCCCAGGTATCCGGGGGGGTCCCAGCGCTTTGGGGCGTTCGGTGAACGGGGGGGCAGTGAAGAGGGAGAGCCCCGGTAAATTAGGGGGGTCCCTGGTGATAACTGGAGGAGGGGGGAAAGGAGCGAGCCCCAAGGGACTTCCCCCGGTGCTGGGGACACCCCGGTGCCCCCCCAGCTCACGGTCCCCATCATTCCCGCTCCTGTTCCCGGGGGAAGTCAAAGGGGAGGGGCGGAATCCCCGGGATGGGCAGGGGGGGCACAAAGGGGGGTCCGGGCCCTGTGCACCGGAGGGTGGTCGGTACACGAGGGGGGGGGGTCCAGTCCCGGTGCCCGAGGGGGCGTCCCGGTGCCCGGTGATTCGTGAGGGGGTGTCCGGTGATTCCTGGGGAGGTCTCCGGTGGTCCTGGTGCATGACGGGGGGGTCCCGGTGACTCATGGAGGGGTCTCCGGTGATCTCGGTGCCCGAGGCTGGCGATGTTTGAGGGGGGTCCGGCGGTCCCGGTGCACGATGAGGGGGTGTCACTGCTCGATGGGGGGGGAGTCCCGGTGCACGGTGACGGTGCTGATTGATGGGGGAGGTCCTCTGGTGGTCCCGGTGCCCGGTGATTGATGGAGGGGGTCTCCGGCGATTCCTCGGGAAAGGGGGGGCGGTCCGGTGATGCCGGTGCACGAGGAGGGGAGAGAGGAAACTCGAGGGTCCTGAGGGGGTCCCGGTGCACGAGGACGGTTAAATTCGGGGGTCCTGGTGCTCGGAGGGGGGGTCTGGTGTGTGACACAGAGAGAGACCGCGGTGACAATGGGGACCCTGGCACGGGGCTGGTGACACTCAGGGGCTCCGGGTGGCACAGACACTCTGCCCAAATTCTCTGGCACGAGGTCCTGGTGGCACGAGGGGCTCTCGGTGACACGAGGAGCTGGTGGCACTCCAGGGGCTCCTGGTGGCACAAAGAGCTGGGGGCACTTGAGGGGCTCTTGGTGACACAGGGCTCTCGGTGTCACTCGCAGGCCTCTCGGTGACACGAGGAGTCCCCCCGTTCCTCCTGGTGGCAATCGAGGAGCTCTTGGTGACACTCGCAGGGCTCTCAGTGACACTAGGATCCCCAAGATTCCTCTGGGTGACACAAAGAGCTCCCCAAACTGGTCTGGGTGACACGAGGAGACGGTGGCACGAGGGGAGCCCTTTGCACGAGCATCCGTCGCACGAGGACCCCCAAAATTCCTCGAGCGAACCCCCCCCCGAAATCCTCGCGCGGGACCCCCCACTCAGCGCGAGCCCAACCCCCCCCCTCTCCTGCTCCTCAGCCCGGGGGTCTCCGGGTGATCCCGCCCCATGTCCTTCCCTTTCCCCCAGGACTGGGAAGGGCGGAGGGACTGAAGGGGGGGTGCAGGTGCGGGTTTTTTCGGGGGGGTCCCGGCGGCCCCCGGGGCGGGGTCAGTGCTCAGCAGCGGGGCCGCGCCGCTCGCACCCGTTGGCCGAGATCGGGGGGGGGGGGGGGGCGGGGGCGGCCCGGGGACCCCCCTGGGCCCCCAAATCACACCCGGGTCTGCTGCTTTAGTCCTGTGCTACCAGCGCTGATTTTTCTCCTAATTCAGTCTTTTGGCGTATTTTCATGCTAAAGTTTAATAAACCTATGAGACTTTAAAAAAACCCAAAAATAACAGTGTCGTTTGTCATAATGCTTTATTATATTTTGTTAAGGTTTCAGAAACCATTACCATTTTAAAAAGTGAGCGTCGTTTCTGCACTGCCGGGGTAGGAGGGACAGAGGGAAGGAGGGAGGGGTAGCAGAAAGCTGGTTTGAAGGGTCTTCATTTATTCTCATTACACTCCTCTGAGTTTTTCGAGTTTTCTGCCAGAAATCTCTCCCCTCCTCCCACACTCATCCCCAGGGGTTTGGAGAAGTTTTCCCGTTCTGCGGAAATCAAAGCCATGCACTGATATTCCTAATTACGGTTAGGAGAAATGAAGCTCCAGGGCTTCCCGCTGAGCCGGAGCCAGCGAACACGCAGGGCTGGGAAAGGCGTGCCGGCAGCTGCGGAGAACTTTGTTTGTGTTTCCAGGCCAATGGCGGCTCGGGCCCGGGCCCGTTCCAGGGCTGTTCCTCATCTCCGCCTTTGCCCTCCCACAGCCCGGGGGACCCTGAGAGCGCGGGCCGAGGCTGGGCCGTGTGCAGAGCCCGGCCCTCGCTGCCATTGGCTGATTGTGCCAATGTCACTCCTGGTTGTCGCGCGCTGATTGGGCAGAGCAGCAAAGGCGCCATTGTGGCAGCGTCTGTGCGGGCCCGGCAGCGGCGGCAGCGGCCGGAGCCCGGGGAGGCGGCGGCGGAGCTCGGAGGCGGCCCCAGCGCAGGTGGGAGCCGCGCTCGGTTGTGCGGGGGCTCGGGGCTCGCTGCGGGCCGAGGGGGCGGCAGGGGGCTCTGGCGGGTTGGTTGTGCCGGTGCCGGCCCGTGTTGGCGCTGGGCTGAGGGCGCTGCGGGAGCGGCTGCCCGCGGTCTCCTTCCCGCTGGGGCCTCGGCAGGAGCCGGTGCCGGAGCAGCGCTGGCTCGTCCCGGTTGCTGTGGGTGGCACAGAGGTGTCTGCCCTGTGCCCGGGGCTGTGTGGGAAAATTCCCGTGGCCAGAGGTTTGTGTGCCCGCAGGAGACGGAGGAGTCCTGTAAAAGTGACTTTCTTCGTGAACAAAGAGAGAGGCCATGCGGCATTTGCCATGCGGTCTCTATAAAGCGCCGCCTCCTTTTTATCCTCATTTTCCCGGCTGCACCTCCCTCTCCCATTCCCCTCTTGCTGACGTTTTTGGAAGGTTCAGACTTCCCGATCCACCTACTGCATGTCCTCGTTAATATGCACTCCTACTACCATATTAATCTTGCTGCTTGCAATCCCTCCTTTTCTCATTTTCTCAGGAATTGTCTTTATAAACTTTTAATTTCCCTTGACTCAATCTCTTTTCCTGTATCCTCTTTGGCGCAAGGTGTCGTGCATGGTAAAAAGCTGAGAGTTGCTGTAGCACGTCAGAGGAGCAGCAGCATTCGTTTAAGCCATGGTCTGCCAGGGAACCACGAAAACGTCTCCCATTCCCATCGTTTCCTTATTTGGACTGGTACATGATCTACTTTCTCACTTCCTTTGTTATCTGTTTCACCACTTTTCCTTTGTGATCTGTTTGCAAACAGCAGTTTGAGTCATTTAATTTTCCACAAACTCCTCCACTTTCTGTTAATAGATCATCTGATTCCATTCCATCGGGAAACGTTGCATTCCTCATCTGAGTGGATTGGTCGGGAAGAAGGTGAGGAACTGGAGCTCTCTGGTTGGGTGTTATTTTGAGGACATTGTGTAATCTAACTATGCCATTGAAATGATAAATGACTTCTCTGTCTCCTGATATGAATTCATTAGGGCTCCTAGGGGATGGTCCATGGTGGTGTAGGATTTCTTCTGGTGTCTGTTCATCTTTTTCCCAGTTTTGGGGTGCTTCCTGCAGCCAGGGCTGCATCAATTGACCACGTTAATCTTATGAAATCATCAAATACTTGGATCCCCAACTGGTTTCTCTGGATTAGCAAAAACACCCCAGTGCTCTGGAGAGAGGGATGATTCCCCCCCCACACACACTATTTTTCATGAAGGTTGCACAAAATTCTGCGTTTGCTGTTTCCCTTTGCAGCTTAACCAATTTCTGTTGCAGTCAGATATCCTCACTATGGGCTCTGCCTTTAGTTGTGCAAATTCCATCTGTGCAGGCAGGCAGAGCTTGGAGTGGGGGACAGAGGAAATCTGCAAAATTCCTCCCCCAGGCAAGAATAGTTTGGTAAATTGTCCATACATTTCTTCAGCAGAGTTAATTTGCATTTCTAAAGCTGCTCTCCAGACTCTGCCTGGAATGAATCTTATAAAAGTAGGATTATTAAGAAAAAACCTTCTAATGGTGTAGTCTTGTCACCAAAACTGCGGGAAGAACTAAAACTCTTCAACACCATTTCTACTGTTAGAGAATCAAGGAATTGCTTGATTCTGGCCAGGATGTGCAGCAGAAATCATTTCATCCACAAATAGCCCGGGTGTGCAGAGAAAATCATTCCATGACACGTGAGTTTTACTAGATTTTCCCTTAACTTTTTACAGTTTGAACCCATAGAAATCCATTGGTTTAATGTTCATTGCTTCCAAGTTGTGTAGTTGTTACTATTTAATTTCCTATCGGACCCGAATTTCTTCCCCTCTATATTAATTAGGTCCGCACTCCTGGATTTCCTTCTCAGCCTTTTGCAGACCAGGCATCTCCAACTATGCCAGGGGCAGTGTCTGGGGTGGGTGTTCCTTGATGTTTCCTGATGGGCCTTAATGGTCGTTATCTTTGTGAGTATCTTTTGGGCTATTCCCAGTCTATTGAGATGTTAAACTCCTCTCTGTTGAGTGGAGGAACATTCCTTAGAAATCTCTTTCAAATTCGTTTCACCAATGCAAAGGCACATGAAGCCTGAGTAGAGAAATAGATTTTTAAAATTACACTCGTTATATTTTCCGACCATGGAATCCCCGGCAGCCCAGTGTGTGAGTGTAACTGAGGGGCAGAGTGGAATTGTGCCGTTGTCTTCCCCAGCAGCTGTGGCAGTGCAGGCACAGAAAGCAGCGAAGCTCCAGCAGTGGCAGCAAGGATTGGCCCCAGTGTGTGGAGATGCCAAAGGAGGGTGCCCAGGCAGAGGATTTCAGTAGAGGATCTGTGGGCAGGCCCAGGGGCTTGGCCCGATGTGGAGCCCTGGCTGCTGCTGCGTTGCCTTCAGTGCAGGGTCAGTGGTGCCCTCCCATGCTGCTCCTGCAGCCGGGAAGTCCAAATTCCTTTGGCATGGCCCTATGTAACATCCACATCCCATTCCAATTTCTCTTCTGACTCTGGTAGAGCCATGGCTGTGGCGTCCATCACTTTCTTTTTTCATTTTCTCAAATTTTGTTGTTTTTCTTATGTCCATACAATAATATTAAGGCTGTCTGGGGTTAAAAAGTCATACAATATTCTTGCTGGAACAGAGAATCCTCAGTGCAGGTGCTGCAATTGCCTATTAATCCTCAGAGTTGTCCCAGTTCCATTTTAGTGCTGGTTAATGTTAGTTCTGAGATTGCCTGGTCCCTCTCTGGGTCAATACACCACAAATCTTCAGTCAAAATATATCCCAAATCTTTAACCTTTTTCTCCAACATTTCCTCTTTTATTTCAAATACTCAAAGATGCTTTTTAGCCTAAACATTCAGCCATTTCACAGAGGCTTCTTCTACCACTTCTTGTCCTCCTGACTGCAACAAGTCATCCACATCCTGCATTAACCCAATCCCTGCGTGTGGGCTAAATTCTTGTGATATTTTCTGCAAGGCTTGCCCCAATAAGGCTGGTGCATCCCTTTAGAAGGACCGTCCATGTCTTTCCCATTTTCCCTTCTACCTCTTGTTCCCACTCCAAGGCAAAATCCAGTTTACCACCCTGTGTGAGTGGGCATCCCCAGAAAGCATCTTTGCCATCAAGGACTGAATGGTGTCAGTGTGAGGAGGGCACCTGGTTGAAGATGGTGTAAGGATGTGAGAGCCCCTGGGTGCTGGGGCTCCCTTGGACCCTGGGGTTCATCCCTGAGGGGCTGTAGAAACTCTGCCATGGCCTTTGCCTTCCCCTTGGCCTTTTCCTCATCCATTCTTGCATTCCCCTGCTGTGCCTTTGTGACCAAGTGCTCCAGGGGCTTCTTCTGCCCCTCCTGCAGCCCCCTCAGTGCCTGGGGGTGCTCATCCTCTGACAGCTGCTGAGCTTTCTGCTAAATCATTCCTTTCTGCACTGACCCAAAGAAAGTCCAGGACACTCCCCTTCACCCATTCCCTTCCCAGCACACCATCACCATCCATCCCCTGTTGTCTAAATTCCTTCTGGACTTCCCTTATTGCTCCCCTGTGTCTCCCTGTCCTTGATTACCTCTGGGAGAATGTGCAAACTTCCTCAACATGCTCCCAAGGGCCCCTTCAGAGATATTTTGGGATCATCATCCCTTTGGCCAGGAGCCCTTCCTGGCTTTCCCTTTCTACCCTCCACGGATGCCCTGCCATGTTTAGTACCCGAAGATCCCACTGTAGTCACTGCTGAGATTTTCAGTGCTCTCTGGCTGCCGACTCTTCCCAGCCCCCCTGATCTGTCACTCGTCTGTCTCCTGGCCCCAGCGCCCCCCTGGATGGGAATTTGGGGAGGTGGGAGGCGGGGAGCGCCAAGGCCGGGCCCCCCCGCGCTGTGGTGGCGGCAGCGGCTGCAGTGGGGAGCGAGTGCGGGCGGGAGCGGCCGAGAGCCCAGCGCTGCCCCAGCCCGAGCTGCCCCAGCTCCATCGCTGCCCCTGCGCTGGGATGCTGTGGGTTTGGGGGGAAGAGGGAGCCGGCAGTGGGTGCTGGGCCTGGGGGCAGCAGGAGAAGGGAAGGAGAAGCAGGGTTGGAGAACAAAATGGTCAAACGCTGCACGTGGGAGGAGCAGGTGGGATTGTGCAGGAGAAAGAAGAATAATGGGCGGGAGTGTGAGGAAGAGTAGGGACACCGCAGGAGGGTCAGAAATGAGAAGCAGCACAATGTTCTACCCCTCCCTGTATCTGTAGCCTCTCCCACAGCCCCAGGAGCGTTGCTCCCCCCACATGCAGCAAGTGACCGAAGAGGATGATCCATGATTTTCACAGGGGTGAATCTTGCTGTTTGTGAGCTTTATAGGGCTAAATGTTGGTGCTTTGTTTTTTTGCAGGGGCTGAATCTTTATATTTTGGAGGGGATTTGGGCTGAAACTTACTTTTTGGGGAGTGTTTGATCTATGTCTTGATGTTTGGATAATTTTTGTGCTGAATCGTGGTGTTTTCAAGGTTCTTATAGACACAAGATGCCAAATGACTTCGTGAGATGAACTTTGGAAGGAGGAACTCCCAGCTCAAGGTGCTCTTTTTTTTTTCCCCTCAAACCAGGATTTGTCATTCCCAAGGTGTTGGCAGATGGAGGAGGAGGAGGAAAAGTCCCAGGGATCCCACAGGAAGCGGGGCTACAAACCCAGTGCAGGGAGCTGCGAGGAGGAAAGACCCTCCCTGAGCCGGGAAGGCGGCCGGAGATCCAGGCAGAGCTCAGAGCTGGTGGAGAAGCCTCCTGGAGGGGAGAAGCCTCACGAGTGCTTGGAATGTGGGAAGGGTTTCAGGTGGAGCTCCAGGCTGATCCGGCACCAGATGATGCACACTGGAGAACGGCCCTATGAGTGTGGGAAATGTGGGAAGAGCTTCAGGACTATTTCTCATCTGATGGAGCACCAGGTGATCCACACAGGGGAACGGCCCTACACCTGCTTGGAATGTGGGAAGAGCTTTCAGTGGAGCACCAACCTGAGAGGCCACCAGCACATCCACACTGGAGAGAGGCCCTACGAGTGTCCCAAGTGTGGGAAGAGGTTTCAGACCTTCTCCCATCTCCTCAGACATGAGCGGATTCACACAGAGGAGAGGCCCTTCCGCTGCCCCGACTGCGGGAAGGGATTCAACCGCAACGACATCCTCATCAGGCACCGGCGCATCCACACTGGGGAGAGGCCCTACGAGTGTCCTCATTGTGGGAAGATATTTTCTGACAGATCAACCTTGACCCGACACCAACAGAGTCACCACTAAGGGAAGCCCTGTGAGTGCCCCGAGTGTGGGAAGAGCTTCGTGCTCTGCTCCAGCTCCATCCCCCATGGGAGGATCGGTGTTGGATGATCCCCAGTGACCCCCGTTGGGCAGAGCCCTGGTGATCCGTGGTCCTGGTGATCCGTGTTGGGAAGACACCTGGCTGGGGGGGCTCTGCATCATCCTGTCTCCCTCTGGGCACCTGGATGAATGCAGGGGCAGGAATGTCCATCAGGATCCAAACTGACATTGGGAATTCCTTGGGGAGAGCACATCTGTTGACTTTCAACCCCACATAATCTTCTTTGTTCAATCCTATCTTCTGGTGGCATCCAGGAATACTGAATGGTCTTGGAGGTCCTTTCCAACATCAGTGATCTCAGAATTTTGATTTCCTATTACCCAAGGGTCTCTTCTGCAGCAAAATGGTGATTGACTGGGGCAAAGACCAAGATTTTGGAGACAGTGGGGTGGAAACTCCTCCGAAAATGTTCTTCCCTCCCACCCAAGCACATGGATCCTCTAGTTGCACAGACACAGAAATCCTTTTCTTTTGGCCTTGATTTGCTTTTCATTTCTCTTCATCCCTTTAAGACATCCAGCCTTAGGGTGAAAATAAAGACACTGAACTGAGACATGGGTGGGGATATGGAGGGACAAAGACATGGTGGGGACACAGACCTGGAGAGTGACATGGGGACACATGGACATGGAGGGGGACGTGGCCATTTGTGGGGACATGGGGGGACACGGGCATGGATGGAGATGTGGGGGACAGTGACAGGGATGGAAACATGGTGGGGACACAGCCATGGGTGAGGACATGGTGGGACATGGCCAGTGACATGTGGGGACACGGCCACGGCCGGTGCCATGGGGGGAACTTGCAGGGGCTGTGGGGGATGCTGGCTTGGAGGGAGTTGAGGGTTCCTGGCAGGGACTTGGGGCTCGCTGAGGCCTTTGGGGACCCCAGGCCGAGCGGCTCCGGCTGCGCTGGGAGACCCTGGCGGAGGTTCTGGGGCAGCTGCTCAAGGACCCCCTGCCCTGGAGCCCCAGCCGGGCATTGGGCTCCTGGAAGGGAATGAACGTCCTTGTCCCCAGCAGGACAGATTTCTTATTTCTTGCAGGTGCAAATGGTTCTCTTACCAGAATAGCTTGTTGTGTTAATTGTTTTCATGCTTAAGATTGTTTTCACCTGGGAACAAGCAAGTAACTTAGCTGCACACAGAAGAAGTGACAGGCTAGCTATTAATTTAACAGAGAGCAAGACCTGATTTTATGAAGCCTTTCTTTTATAATTTGTCTACCTGACTGCAACATCTCACCCTTTTTCTTTAATTCAAAGATGGCTCATATGTTCTGATGTTAAAATAGCTCTCTCTTGTGAGGGTGTTATCTCATTAAGGTTATCACTGGTTATCTGTTAGAAATGGGATAAGATACATAAAAGACAGATTACAATCAACAAAACTTAGCAAATTCTATCATGTCATTGACACAGGGTTTCACAGCATGAGAAAACAAAAGAATAATGTCCAATGTCTCCTAGGCAAATGGGAATAAATGACCATTGTTTTAAAGTCCAAATAGTCCATTAGCTGGAAATGTTGATCTTTGACATCACTGAATGTGCTCTTGGATCCTGAAACAGGGAATAACTGAAGAAGGTTAGTAGGAACACTATACCATGATGATGACACAGGGCTTTTGTTGGCAATTTGCCTGTAAATTTCCAGACACAGCCATGTCTTGGCAGTCCTACTTCTGGTTTTGTTCTGGCCACGAAGGCTGCATGGTGATTAGGTTCTTTTGCTTCTCACTGGGCTTCATTTTCTTGGAGGCAACTGATGTTTGGCTGAATGAACAGGTGACTACTTTGAAGTTGTTGATGGTAAAAACACATGCATACCTTCTCCATAAGTTAATGAATTAATTAGACTTTGTCATTGTACCTTCAATTGAAGAGCCTTACATTAAAATATTTTACCATTTTTTGGTATAAATACCGCAAAAAAATCTTTATAAATACGTAAATATTTAGGAGTTAATTCCCCCTTCCTTGTTTTAAAAACAGCATTCATGACTCTTGCCATGAACATGAAGGGAAGTTCAAAACAAAACAATACATGTAGTAAAAGCAAAACTTACAGTAATTGGGAATAATTCTGCTACAACAAACCAAAACATTTCCGATAACAGATATAATTAAAAACACTTGTGAAATTAGATTATTACCAAACATTAAAACATTGTACCATCATCCCAGTGTCTGCAACAGCTGATAAACCTCAAATCAGTGAAGAACTGGATAAGCGTCTGTTGGGGGTTGTTTTTTCCTTTCCTCTCTGCCTGTGGAATTTTTTTCCCATTGACATGCTAAGAAGCACTGATGGTTGGGTCCCAGCACCAGGGAGGGCATCCCTGGTTTTTTGGGAGTTTCTCTCGGAGGGCGGGGGGAGGGAAAGGGGGAACACGGTGAGATTGGAAGCAGGTAAAGGAGAGTGGGGGGCAGTTGCTGGCTCTCGCTCGCTTTTGGCTCTCGGAGCAGAAAGGTCATTGCTACCCCCCCACCATCCCAACGCCGGGAGCTGCCTCTCTGTTTTGGACCCCGCAGCCCTGCTTGGACGCCCTCCTGCTTCAGCTTGCTGTTTTCCCAGCATCCTGCCTCTCCTCCATCCCTTCCCATCTGGGACACAGCTGCCATCACCCCAGTGCCCCTGCAGCCGCACGGGGATCGTCGCACCTGCCCATCAGGAGCCTGCCAGAGCTCACTGCCAGCTGTGACAGCAACTGCACCAAAGGGGAAAGTGCCCGTGGCCCAGAGACTGGAACTGGGCTCCTCTTCTGTTTGTTGTTAATTCCAGAGTTGTTGTTATTCCTATTTCCATATCATTGCCTGAGAGCCCCTTAATTTCAAAATTATACTAATTCAAAGGGAATGGATTTATTTTCTCCATTTCAAGAGAGGGCCCTGCTTTCCCTAGCAGACTTTCAAACCAAGACACACCTCCTGACCAGCAAGGAAGAGTTCTCCCTGCAGTTGTACAACCCAATATGGCATATTTTTGTCAGCTCTGAATTTCCCTTCTCCACCTTCAGGAGAAGAAAAAAGTCTGACTTTGTCTCTCAGGTTTCCTCATCATTCATAACTGAAAGCTGTTGAGGTCCTGAGGTTGCTCCCATGGTGTTGGACCCATTGTGCCCCCCCAAATATCTTCCTTTACCCTATAAACAACTGACAGAGATGGAAAGCACAGTAACAGGTCGAGTTGCAGGAATGTAACAACTACAAATCTGTGCCACCTTCTGTCTACTGCCCTGACCTACCAAAATAGGGCTTGGGGAATTTTTTTTTATAAATGCACATGCTCTTTATTTTTTCTTATCTTTTATGAGAGCTGCCAACCCTTTTGTACCCTGAATGTCTCTCCAAGTCTCTACCCAAAGGCCTGACCCGAGCTGTGATCCTTCCAGCCAGGACCCCACCGTGAGGGGGTGGCAAGAGCTCTGTGTGTCAGCCCGGCTCTGGAGGCTGAGCTGGGAGTGATAATTATCCCTTTTCTACTGTCCTGTGAGCGGTGACTGCCAATTCTCCAAGGGCCGTGACACATTTTCACCAGGAGTGTAATGTCCATTGTTACAAAGCTTCCATTTTTACAAAGGAAACATTTTCAGTTTCATTTTCTCCCTGTAGTGGAAGAAGAAAAGTCACGGCTACTACTGTAAATAAACCAAAAGCTTTTCAGGCAGGTTTGTTAAATTGAAACATCTACTCCTCAGGGCACAGCCTCACCCTTTTTACAAGGCTTCCTTTGAATGCAACGTGGAATTTGCTCAAGTAGGAAATGCTGGGTGATGCTTCCTGAGATGGATTTTTTCTGTTGGATGCAACTGTCTCCAAACTGGAGGATATTTAACAAATTGATAAGTAAATCAGTTTTGTCTCATTTAGGGTGTGGAATGCCAGAGCGATGCAAAGAACTGGTAGAAGCAGGATATGATGTTCGACTGCCAGACAAAGAAAATGTGACTCTTCTTCACTGGGCAGCGATAACAGAGAGGAGCTGGTGAAGTGAGCTGGGAGTCCCTGTGACAGGAACAGCAACAGCATATTCTGCCACTGTTACCTATAATGACTTTGTTGCTTTTGTACTTGAAGGAATGCACTGCTTGAGAAGAAAAGGGTAGAATTCAAATCTTAATGTACTTACCTTTGCGAAAATATCACCAAAATAGAAAGATAGCCCAGTTTCCTTGTATGTGAATTTATGAAGAACATGAAATCATTACATTTTCCCAGGTTTGGGTATTTTAGCAAACTCTCTTGTTTTAAAAGGAAAGATGTCTGCTAAGAAAGGTGAGAAACTTTCTGGAATGGAAAGAAGACCCGTCCCTCCAAATCCTTGTAACTTTGAAAATTATGGAGCTTCCAAGCAAAAAAGCAGGAAAAGGAGTAACAATTCTTTAGTATTAAACATGTACAGATCAGAACAGAACAAACAGCACAAACACAGGACTTTGCCCCCGCTGAGCGCTGTTTGCCCTTTGGTGCAGTTATGACCAAACCCGGCAGGGGGCGCTGGGAGAGGCTGCGGGGCAGGGGCGGGGCCAGGGTCAGTCACGGCCAGCAGGGGGCGGGGCCAGGGTCAGTCACGGCCGGCAGGGGGCGGGGCCAGGGTCAGTCACGGCCAGCAGGGGGCGGGGCCAGGGTCGGTCACGGCCAGCAGGGGGCGGGGCCAGGGTCAGTCACGGCCAGCAGGGGGCGGGGCCAGGGTCAGTCACGGCCAGCAGGGGGCGCTCCGGTGCTCGCTTGGGCCCTCACGGAGGGGCAGCGGCCGCTCGGACAAAAGGCAGCGAAGGCAGCGATTCCCCCGGGCACTCGGGTGACGGCGGACACTGCCCCGGCTCCAGGCGGCGCACCGCGCTCCGGCTCTGCATTCCCGAGCAGCAGGGAGGCAGGGAAAGCAGGCACATTGGATCCCATTGCCGAATGGCAGCGTAGCAAAGTCCCGAAGCCGAATGCACAAAAGCTCCCGCAGCAACCATGCAACCGACTGCCCTGATCCACTGATGGAAGGGAAGCAGCCAGGGTTACACCCCAGTCACTGAATTCCAGGATTAAACCAAGATTCTTTTGCTCTAGGTAGATTTTCTAGTAGAAAATCCCAACCAGATATTCTCAGGAGGTAAAAAGCACACTGTGTACTGGCAAACTGGCAAAAACATTTACAGGCAAACTAGAGAAAATGAAGGAACATTGTCAAAAGAGTAAACACAACATCACTTATCACTTATCAGCATAGACTCCGCCTACTGATCATAGAAAACCTTTACACTCATTTGATGTTACCTTCTGTGAGAGAGAAGAAAGAGGGAACCAAAAAGACAGGAAAAATATAGAAAAACAGACATCTGTCTATGGAGTCCTGGGTCCCAGTGATGTAAAACTCCAAGATGAAGGTAGGGCTAAAGGATCATGTGTTTGCCTTATGGTGATCCTTCTTTCCTATGGTGGCCTCAAACCTTTTCAGCCCATCCTGGGCCTTCCTCCCAGGAGGGATTTCTGGTCTCTTGGCCCCTTGGGTGCCTCCAGTGTGCCATGACTGACAGACATCGTGGAGCAGAGCACTACCTTCCCAGAGATCTGATCTACTCCTAGCACACATTCCCAGCCCCTCAGGATGTCTCACAAAAGATTACCTTTTCCAGACTCTGACAGGCAGGACCCACCCCCCACAAAGTCTCGTGCAGCGCGTACACCTTTAGCACAATGTGAAACTGCCTAGGCAGCCTTTAAAAACTCGTGTCTGAGTGCAAACCCCTCTATCCTCCTCAAGATTTCCTGGTTCTCAAATCCTAAAAACACAGCGACCATCTTTTTGTCACAAAGGGTCATGGGACAGATACTTTATCACTAGGAATCCCTCCTAAGCCAGCATCCTTCCAGAGAGTTGGAGAGAAAGAGAGAAGGTCCTCCCTGAGCCTCCTTTCCTGCAGGCTGAGCCCCCATCTCCCTCAGCCGCTTCTCATCTGACTTGTGCTCCAGAGCCCGCCCCAGCTCAATTCTCTGCACACACTCGAGCACCTCAAAGTCTTTCTTGTAATGAGGAACCCAAAACTGACCCCAGGATTCAAAGTGGGGCCTCAGCAGTGCCCAGAACAGGAGGACGGTCACTGTCCTGGTCATGCTGGCCACACTATTGCTGACACTGGCCAGGATGCCATTGTCCTTCTTGGCCACCTGGGCACACCTGGGCTCGTGTTCGGCAGCTCTCGGTCAGCACCTCGAGGTCTTTTTCTATGGGATGATTGGAAACTGCAGGGAAACGATCAGTGGAATGTGGACAGTTTAGTAACAACTCCAAGGGGCCCAGTCTGATTTCGAGACTCTTTGGCCACTTTGGTAACAAGTCAAGTCAGCCCAGTTCCCCTTAAGAGCTCTGTGGCCGCCTGAAGTCACCAGCCCGTAGCCCTGCAGGGGGATGTTGTAACCCAAGTGCAGGTGTAAGCTATTTCTTTGGACACCCGTTCCCACTCTTGCAGAACGTTGGGGTTTATTTATGGATCCCTCGTGCCCGCTGGCCGAAGCGCCTCCTGCCCCCGCTGTTGTTGCTGTCGGAGCTCGCAGCGCAGCCCTGCAGGAACGGCCGCTGCGCGCGGGCCCCGCTCCGCCGCTGCCCCGGTGACGGCCGAACCCTGGGCGCGAGCACCGCCACGGGGGCGGGGCCTGCGCCCCTCGCGCTGCTCGGCCACCAATGGGGAGCCGTGGGACGGGCGGGGCGGGCGGGGATTGGCTGGGGCCGGTGGGCGGGGGCGGGGCACGGAGGGGCGGGGCCCGGCTGAGGGGCCGTTGGTGCGGCAGAGTGGGAGCGGCGGCGGCCGGGGCGGCGTGGGGGAACGGAGTGCGGTGGGGAAGGGACCGACCCCCGGTGGGAGAGAAACCGATCCCCGAAGGGCGAGGGACCGACCCCCGGCGAGGAACTGAGTGGCCTCTGGCGAAGGAGTGAGCCCCGGTGAGTGGCCCATAACGAGTGCCCCTCGCGGCGTGGTCTCGCGTCCTGTGCCCAGTACCAGCGCTCTCTGACTGATCCACATCTGTACTTGCATCTGTTTGACATCTGGACACAGGACTCCCATGCTGACCTCCATGGCTGCTGGCATATATTTATTCTCTTTGTGTCACTTTTCAGGTACATTATGGATTTATGATCCGGATGCAGTGTCTGGTTTCCCACACAGCTGTTGAATGAATCCTTTTGCACAAAAGGTGGTGGATGATGCACTGGCATTTACTCTTTGGTGTTTCACACTTTCCAAGGCATTTTGGAATCCAAATGAAGCTTATGTACTTAGAAATTAAATATGTAGGGAATGTAGTCAAATATTGCTTGTGTGACGTATTCCTTAATGAGTTCTTTTAGAAAAACCAACTATATACAACAGTACCCATTTGTTTTATATTAATACACAAGATCAAAATAATAGGACAAGGATGTTGCGTTCCCTAGATACATTGTAAATGGTACATCCCGTGACCCCTGCTGTACCCTGTATCTTGGTCCCTCTCCCCTCCTGGCCACACAGAGCTGGCCGGGATCCAATTTCTCCCCGCCCCCCCTTTCCAGACCCTAGAAAAGGTCAGGACCTGCTGACCTCGCTCTCTTTCCCGCATTTTTTCCCCCTCTCTCTTTCCTGCACTCTTTCCCGCACTCTTTCCCGCATTTTTTCCCCTCTCTTGCCCCGTTCTCTTTTTTCCCACTCTCTCTTTTCCCGCACTCTTTTTCCCCCCTCTCTTTTCCCTTCCCTTTTCACTCACTACCCACGAGAAATAAACCTGTAACTTTATCAGGGGAAAGAGCCTCTTTTGATATCTTATCTACGTCTTTGTGGCTAAGGCCCAGAGGAATATCATCCCAACACCTGAGCTAGACCGGTGGAAGGTGAAAGACTCTGTAATCGGCCGAGAAAAAGCCGTAACAGTTGGCGCCCCACGTGCGTGTTTCTTTAAAGCACCCACGTTTCGCTGTGATCCCTAATTTCGGGATTCGACCAGCATAGGAGCTGATCAACTAGCTAAAATTTCTTTAAGCTGCATTTTGTGCAGTTCGAAGACTTTTCAGCACGAACCGGCAGCCTGTCAATCCCAGACAGGTCGGTTCAGGACGTGGATCCACTACCGTGTACACAGACGTGTCTGCCTGCAAGAGAAAAGGTGAGTTAAGCGTCCCTTTCCGGCGGGTGGTTCCCGGAGCTCCGCGGGGGGACGTCTCACCGGTGGCATTTTGCCGGCCCGGAGCCGTCCTCGGAAGGACAGGCGGCACGGGTGTGTTTGCAGCGTGCGCGGCTTGGAAGCCCTCGGCCACGTGGTGCGGCGCGGGGGCTGGGGGGGGCTGGACGCGGCCACCCCAGGCGCGGCGCGGCAGGCAGGCAGCTTTGATCGGTTTCAAAGCTGCGGCACGGGGGAGTTTTTTTTCCGTTTTTGCGGTTTTTACGGGTTGTTGCGGCGCGGGGGCGGTCCCTACAGCGGCGCGGGCGCCACACGTGGGTTTTGCTGACAAAAAAAAAACGGCGAAATGAACATCGGTTCCGCATCTAGTAAAGCCTGAAAACCGTGGTGTACGTCTTAACAACTAACTCCTTTCCTGTGTTTTAACGGTAGTGGGCTAGATATAGTGCAAATTGCTAACACTATGGGGATACAGCAATCTGCTTTACAAAAGAGTATAACAAAACAACTCAAAGAAATACTAAGTTCAGGAAATGTTTTAATATCTAATAAAAAACTAGCCCGTTTTGCCAGCTGGCTGTCTGTTGAAATATCGGACCTTGAATTGCAAAATGTAAATTCGATTTCATTTTGGGATGAAATAGGGAATTTATTGACTTTAAAAGTAGAAAATGGAGATAAAACTGCCTCTGTATTCCTTCCGATATTCTTACAAATTCGGAAAGTTTTAATTCAGACAGAAAACAACAGACAGCAGCAGCAAAATGATTCAAGCTCACCTTCCCTTTCCAAAAATCCCTATAACCATAACCTGGAAAGCACCCCAGGGTCTCCCTTGGAAATGCAGCATGCTCAACACGGCTGTAACTGTGCTGAAACCCCAAATCCCCCCCAGTATCCCGGTTCTGACGATTTTTCTAAAATTATCAGCTCTCCTTCCTTGTTCCCTTCCCCCCCAGGCCACGAACACGTGGCCGTATCTGGACAGGTCAGGGTTGGGGTCCCAGATAGCATTGGACATGCGATTCAGGGAGTGGGGGAGGGCCGATATGGTGACAGCCACGTGTCTCCTCCTTCATCCCCCAACCCCCTTTACCCTCTGGTCCCTGCCCCTAAGCCTGTCCCCTCCCATAACTCCTCCCTGCCCTCGGCTCCACCGCCCCCTCCCCCCTCCAAGACCCTGTCCTGCCTGGTACCTGGCGACCCCGCCCACAGGTGTTGCAATCCTGGATTCCACCACCCCTCCCCCTCTCCGGTTTCACATTCCTTCCCTCCAAGCTGCTGCAGGGTGGGGGAGGTCAATGGAGCCCCTGCTGGGTTCCGTGCCGGTGGGGGTGGGGGTGGGGGGGGATCAGCCCACAGCCCCTGGGGGATGGATGGTGCTCCCGTGGTGGGGGGAGGTGGGCAGCCTCCTGGGCCCTGTGGGGGGGGGATGCCCAAACCTGAAAGTCAGCACCAGGAGAAAGAGTATGTACCATCAGTTGCTCCTGTAGTTTATCTTGGTAAGAGAAACGGAAAAAGAAGTTATCAGCCTTTGTCCTACCAAGATAAAAAAGAAATTTGTAAAGTGCAAAGAGAATTTGGTAGGAATAGTGAAATCTTTAAAGGCATAATGAGAGCCACTTTTAATTCAAACGAACTGGTTCCATATGATATCAAAGAGCTTTTCCGGTGTCTGTTAACTCCTTCCGAATATGATCTATGGGAAAGCATATGGAAAAGATCTTTAAAAGTGCTTTTACAAGAGCTTTTAAAAAGCTCAGATAATGCAAAGGATGCTGATAATAATGATATCACATATGAACACCTATGTGGGGAGAAAGATTGGCATTGCCCTGAAAACCAAACTAGAGTACTATCTAAGTCTGTCTTAGATAACATATGCAATGCTGCAGAAAAAGCCTTTAATCAATTACCAACAATAGATACTAAAGGCAGTTATATTAACATTAAACAGTTTACCTCTGAGAGTTTCTTACAGTTTGTGGACCGCCTTCGTATGCAAGTAGAAAGACAAGTGTCTGATCCAGTATTACAAGCTGAATTAATTAAAGAAATGGCTCAGAGGAATGCTAATGAAACCTGCCGTAGGGTTATCCTTGGCCTTCCCCTGGAGCCAGCACCTAGCCTAGCACAGATGATTGAAGCCTGCGCCAGAAAAGCAGAACTGTTCAGTGGACACGAAAGAAATCCAGGACTGGCACACCCAAGGACCATGGCAGCTGTAACACCAGAAGCCAAGAAGCAACCAGTGACACCAGAGCAACTGCAGCACATCATCTGCTTCCAGTGCAAGCAGCCAGGACACTTCGCCAGGGACTGTCCACACAGCCAGAAACAGAAGAAAACCAACAAACAAAAAAACTAACTGTACAGCGCGTGCCCGCCATTAACACCATAGCGCGCTCGGCTATAAATACTGCGGGCTCCACACTGGCAAAAGACTCTCTCTTCATAAACAAAAAGGGGGAGGATGGGATAGAGGGTGTGGGGATGTATGTCAATGAAAATATCAAATGTTCAGTTAACAAGGTTTGGAAGCCACTAGGCCGTTTTAGGCTTGTGACTACCAGAGGTTTTCATTTCAGGTCACCTGATTGGACAGTCATTACAGTGGACTTACCTAACAGTACACAGGACGTGACGTTAAACCACATGAAACTGGACAGTGAGTACTTTGTTGTCGGTGACACAGCACACACACCCCTAGAGATTGAGGTGGTTCCCATGACCATCAAGGGAAGCATAACCAGCCTCATTCTCTTGGCACGATGTCCTCTACCACCATATTACCTGGCTGAGGGACAAATCCTTGCCCAGGCCATTCCTGTTCCACAGGAGGTCCCAGTAGATGGAAAATCACCTGAAGTCTACTGGGCAGAAGTGGTGGGTGAGGACAAGCCCTCTCTGGCATGTAACCTAACCCGTGGATCAGATCACCTCCATGTGGAGGGGGTACTGGACACGGGTGCTGATGTGACTATCATACCTGAAAGGATGTGGCCGTCACATTGGGAACTTCAGCCTGTGGCAGGCAGAATCCAGGGTGTAGGAGGAGTAAAATTGGCAAAAATATCAAAAGGCATCGTACAAATTGAGGGGCCGGATGGAAAATTGGCTAGCATCCGTCCATTTGTTACAGATTATAAATGCCCTCTATGGGGGAGAGACACCATGTCACAGTGGGGGGTAAAATTAATTATCCCTAAAACTCCTCGGGATTTTTAGAAGCGGCCACTGTGGGGCGCCCTACCCAAAAGTTAAAATGGCTAGATGATACCCCAAAGTGGGTAGCACAGTGGCCCATGAGTAAGGAAAAGCTCAGGGCGCTTGAGGAGCTTGTGGAGGAACAATTGGCTAAAGGCCACATAGAAGAGACCACAAGTGCATGGAATTTCCCGATTTTTGTAGTAAAGAAACCAGGCAAAGACAAGTGGAGGCTGCTCCACGACCCCCGGGAAATAAACAAAGTAATTGAAGACATGGGGTCTCTCCAACCTGGAATGCCTTCTCCAACAATGCTTCCCAGAGATTGGCAATTGGCTGTTCTAGACATCAAGGATTGTTTCTTTCATATACCCCTACACCCAGAGGATGCCCCACGGTTTGCCTTCTCGGTTCCTACCATCAATCGAGAGGCCCCAATGAAGCGTTACCACTGGAAAGTTCTGCCACAGGGAATGAAATGTAGTCCCTCCATCTGCCAGTGGCATGTGGCTTCATTGCTGTCCCAGGTGCGTGCCCAGAGAGGGGAGGCCATCATCCTGCATTACATGGATGATGTGCTAGTGTGTGCACCCGATAACTCTCTACTCCAGGACACACTTGACCTAGTGGTTAAAGTTTTAACCTCTGCTGGATTTGAATTGCAGGAGGACAAAGTCCAAAGGATGCCACCTTGGAAGTACCTGGGCCTGGAAATCACTGCACGGACCATTGTTCCGCAGAAATTGGAAATTAATTGTAATCCAAAAACCTTAGCAGATCTCCATTCCCTGTGTGGGTCATTGAATTGGGTTAGGCCCTGGCTAGGCCTCACTAATGAGGACCTAGAACCTCTCTTCAATTTATTGAAAGGGGAGAGAGAGCTGCTTTCTCCCAGGGAACTGACCCCAGAGGCAAAGACTGCAATTGAAAAGGTACAAAAGACCTTAGGAGAGAGGCAAGCTCACCGTTACCAGCCCGAGCTGCCCTTCAAATTCATTATCCTAGGAAAACTGCCACACTTACACGGGTTAATATTCCAATGGATCAAGGAGCAGAGAGAGTCACTCTTAATCATAGAGTGGGTCTTCCTCTCCCACCAGAGATCCAAAACTATCACTAAGCCACAAGAGTTAATAGCTCAACTGATTCGAAAAGCAAGGATCAGACTGCATGAATTAGCTGGCTGTGACTTCACATGTATTCACCTCCCTGTTAAATTGTCTGAGGAGGGAAAGAACTCTCCTGACAAATTGACTAAAGAGATGTTTGAGCATTTGCTCCAGAGCAATGCCAGTCTCCAATTAGCCCTGGACAGCTACAGAGGACAAATATCAGTCCATGCCCCGTCTCACAAGCTGTTTAATGAGGAATTCCACCTCATTCCTCGTGAGAAGAGGAGTAGGAGACCACTCAAAGCTCTCACAGTGTTCACAGATGCATCTGGGGCATCCCACAAGTCGGTGATGACTTGGAGAGATCCTCAGACTCAGCATTGGGAAGCTGATGTTGAGTTTGTGGAAGGGTCACCCCAGGTAGCTGAACTGGCAGCAGTCGTGAGAGCCTTTGAAAAGTTCTCAGAGCCAATAAACTTGGTGACAGACTCAGCCTATGTAGCGGGGATAGTGTCCAGGGCAGAGCAGGCAGTGCTCAGAAACATCGAAAATGAGCAGCTTTTCAGGTTGCTTTCCAAACTAATTTATTTGATTTCTCATAGAGAACATCCGTTCTATGTGATGCATGTGAGATCACACACAGATTTGCCAGGCGAAATTGCAGAAGGGAACCATCAGGCAGACTCCCTTGCAACCCCAGCAGAACAAGCCACCCCAGCAGAACAAGCACGCCTTCCTGACATCTTCCAACAGGCAAAGCTGAGCCACCAGCAGTATCATCAGAATACACCAGGTCTAATGCGTCAGTTCCAGCTAACACGGAGTCAGGCTCGAGCCATTGTGGCCACCTGTCCCAACTGTCAGCTGCACACCATGCCCTCAATGGGCATGGGGGTAAACCCCCGAGGTCTTGGCAGTTGTGAGGTATGGCAAACAGACATCACACACATTCCTAGTTTTGGTCGCCTCAAATATGTGCATGTTAGCATTGACACATATTCAGGTGCAGTCTATGCCTCTGCCCATGCAGGAGAAAGGGCTATGCATGCTAAACAACACCTAGTGCAAGCCTTTTCAGTGTTGGGGATCCCTAAGGAAATCAAAACTGATCAGGGCGCAGCGTATAAGTCCAAGGAGTTCCTGGAATTCGTCCAGCAGTGGGGAGTGGAACATAAAACTGGCACCTCCCACTCCCCCACAGGCCAAGGTATAGTGGAGCGAGCCAATCAGACACTCAAACAGGTTTTGGCTAAACAGAGCAGTTCAACTGTGTGGATGTCTCCACAGCAGAAGCTCTGCAAAGCCATGTTTACTATCAATTTCCTAAATTGTTCATTTGAAAACATGAGTCCACCTGTGGTACGTCACTTTAACAGTAGCAAACAATTCAAGTTATCCCAACATCCTCCAGTTTTGATTAGGGACCCAGAAACCTGGGAAATCAAAGGTCCCTATGAGCTTGTTACCTGGGGGCGTGGCTATGCGTGTGTATCCACTCCCTCAGGCCCTCGGTGGATTCCCCAAAAGTGGGTGAAACCATTTGTTCCCAAACATCCTGCTCCAACTGAGGAGAACGAGGAGCAGGTAGCAGTGGCTTCAAAAAGAAGACGCCGACGGAAAAAAGGAAAAGAAATCCTCATAGAAGGTGGCATTCCGGCAGATAGAGACTTTTAATAGGTTTTATAATGTTTGTTTTTCCTTCTAGAGAAAACCTTCTCTTCTCTCAGTCCCGTGATGAACCCCATCCAAGCTGTCTTCCTGCTAACACTGAACAGTCTAGCAGCTGCATGGATCGTCCCTCAGCCACGTCAGAACGTCTGGCTGACCCTGGCACAGACGCTCCAACAAGAAAATAGATTTTCTCTTGCTACTACACGGACATGAGTGCCAGGAATTTGAAGGACTTGGCTGTATGGACCTGACCTCAAAAGCTCCTAACATCCATGCTGCCCTCCGAAACATGAACAACTTAATCGGACAAGTAAAGCAAGAATCTGAAGATTGGTTCAATGGACTGTTCAAAGGCTGGGGACTCACAGGGTGGTGGACATCTATAGTCAAAACAATTGTGTTAATTTTTGTTATTCTTTTCCTTGTAATAATGGCATTTGGGATCCTACGTCACTTGGTTTTCAAGGCTATTCATAGCCTCATTCCCTCTACCTCAGTAGTCAATCACATAGAAATGAAAGACTTGAAACAATCTAACCCTCCCGCCAGCTACAAGTGGTGGGCAAAATCGTAATTTGAATGATACCAATATCCTTCTTTCAACTTTGTTAAACAAAAAACGGGGAGATGTTGCGTTCCCTAGATACATTGTAAATGGTACATCCCGTGACCCCTGCTGTACCCTGTATCTTGGTCCCTCTCCCCTCCTGGCCACACAGAGCTGGCCGGGATCCAATTTCTCCCCGCCCCCCCTTTCCAGACCCTAGAAAAGGTCAGGACCTGCTGACCTCGCTCTCTTTCCCGCATTTTTTCCCCCTCTCTCTTTCCTGCACTCTTTCCCGCACTCTTTCCCGCATTTTTTCCCCTCTCTTGCCCCGTTCTCTTTTTTCCCACTCTCTCTTTTCCCGCACTCTTTTTCCCCCCTCTCTTTTCCCTTCCCTTTTCACTCACTACCCACGAGAAATAAACCTGTAACTTTATCAGGGGAAAGAGCCTCTTTTGATATCTTATCTACGTCTTTGTGGCTAAGGCCCAGAGGAATATCATCCCAACACCTGAGCTAGACCGGTGGAAGGTGAAAGACTCTGTAATCGGCCGAGAAAAAGCCGTAACACAAGGAGCCGAATCTAATTACCAACTGTCCTGCCTCCCCACCAAAAAAGGGTGACAACCTTACATGCAATCCATTTTTAGAGCTGTGTGACAGGTTAGATGTATTAGTAGTCTAGAATCACTACATCTGTATACTGCCGAATTGGCTTACCCAATACTTAACAGAAACTTAATAGTAATATTTGGTATATGTATGTAAGGGATAGTGTTTTGAGGGGTTTTGTCTTATATGCATTTACTGTGAATACATTCTCTCTCTTCTCGGTGGTTTTGTATGTGTCCATGCCTGACTTCTGCCATAAACTTCTCCCTGCCTGTGTGGGAGGTGTACAAGAAGGTGCTGTCAGCCCTGCTGGGAAGGTCTTCCTTGGAATACATGCACACCATGGAATCCTCTGAAGTTATACTATGTCTGTTCTTAGAGTATTTAATAACCATTGTGTAGCCAGAGCAAAGGTGGACATAAAGGCTCTCACCTTCCTCACGTGTTCAGTTCAAACAAAACCAGAAAGCAATCTACATCATCTTTTAGAATAAGTTATAGCATTTGTATTTCTTATAATTAGTAACACTGTTGATCTGGTAGGCACCACATCATCAATGGAAAAGTACTGGTTGATGATTTTGGCACTTAAAATTGTCAGTGGACTATTGCTGGTATTTGACAAGATAGTTTTACCTGCTCAAGCTCCATGAACCCAAGGGACTTGAACAAAATGTGTGATGTGAACTGTTAGAAAGAGCACTACAGTTGTTACTGTTATAAATGAGAGACAAAAGTCTCGATATTCAGCAAAATTTAGATTGCTTTATTTGATATAGAAAGAGCAAGCAGCACGCTGGGGAACGTGAGGGGTCACCGCCCACTCCACGCTCCACCGAACCTTGGTTTGCAGCCTCTTCTTATACTGTGGGTTCTCGTTGTAATCAAGAATTTTTGTTTTTTTTGTTGTCATAAGCAGTGGTGGTTGAATAAACATCCTTACACAAAACTTTTGGGTGATAATCAGTCACAGATAGCCATCTGGTCCTTGTAGATAACCACCAGGGAAGTTCTGGGAGTCTGGTCCTTGAGATAAGCAGCATTGATCAGACAAAGGCAGGAAGGGCTTTCTGGGAAGTCTGATTTTGCAAGCTGGTAGCCAATACAACTTATTTGGAAAACATAACATAACATATTATAATGTAACATAATACAACGTAATATAACAAAGTGATTTTAAACAGAATTATTTTATCATATCATTTCCATTATCTAGTGTCCATGCTTCACTTCAGAGCTTAGTATTCTGGTTTATACAAACCCCAATGCTTTTGTGATTAACACGAATCTTTTATCAATTATCATACTGAGAACCCAAAACTCCCCCTGGACCCTCACCTGGGAAACCCCAAATCCTTGGGAATGCTCACCTGGGATCCCCCCCAAAAATCTAATCTGGGTACCTGGGAACTCCAAAACCCCCTGCAGCCTCATCTGGGAAACCCCAAATCCTTGAGAATTCTCACTTGGAACCACCCAAACCCCTCCCAAACCCACCCCAGAAATCCCCAACCCCTCCCCCACCCCCTAACCCCCATTTACTGTCCCCAGCTGTCCCCCCCCGCCCTCCCCCCCGAGCTGGCCCAGGTGGACACTGCGTGGCGCCGAGCCCTGGTGGCCCTGGTGGCCCTGGCCGAGGCCTTGAGGACACCAAGCACCGTCCCCGTGGCACTGGCTGAAGGCAAGGTCACGCTGTATCAGGCCCAAGTGGCCCTGGAAGAGCTGAAGGAGGCCAGAAAGGCCGAGGTGGCCCCGGCAGTGGCCCGGGGGACCCTGGGGGACGAGGACGAGCAGGAGCTGCGGGGCTCCAAGGGGTCCTGGCTGAGGCAGCAGTGATGATGATGCTGGAGCGGGAGGAGGAAGGGGCACAGCAGTGCCAGAGCTGGCTATGGGCTGGGCACAGGCTGGCTGTGGGGCTGATGGTGCTGTGCGCTGCTGTGTGTGAGTAAAAACTAGTATGGACCAGTATAAACCAGTATAAACCAGTATGGACCAGTATAAACCAGTATGGACCAGTATAAACTAGTATGGACCAGTATAGACCAGTTTGGGTGAACTGGGCTCTGGGCCGGGCACAGGCTGGCCATAGGGCTGATGACACTGTGTGTCAGTAAAAACCAGTATAAACCAGTATGGACCAGTAAAATCCCATATAGACCACTATAAACCAGTATGGACCAGTATAAACCAGTATAGAGCAGTACAGACCAGTACAGACCAGTTTGGGTGAGCTGAGCTCCAGGCTGGGCATGGGCTGGCCATAGGGCTGATGGTGCTGTGTGTGAGTAAAACCCTGTATAAACCAGTATAGACCAGTATAAACCAGTATAGAGCAGTATAAACCAGTACAGGGCAGTATGGACCAGTATAGAGCAGTATGGGCCAGTACAGACCTGTACAGACCAGTTTGGACCACTAGAGACCTTCCCCTGTCCCAGGATGGGGACACTGGGCTGGCACTGGGAGCACTGGGAGGGAACTGGTTTGGTGATATTGAGATGGTGACATTGTTTTGGGGACAATGAGTTGGTGGCACTGGGATGGAACTGGTGACACTGGGACACAACTGGGTGCACTGGGACAGGGACACTGGGACAGGATGGGGGATACTGGGATGGGACAGGGACACAGGAATGGAACTGGGAGCACTGGGCTGGTGACACTGGGACAGGACTGAGGACACTGAGACTGAACTGGGGACACTGAGTTGGTGCCATGGGTGGCACTGGTGACGCTGAGATGGCACTGGGGACACTGGGATGGAACTGGGAACACTGGGAGGGGACGTTGGGATGGGGACATTAGGAAGGGACTGGTGACACTGGGGTGGTGACACTGGGATGGCACTGGGGGCACTGGGACAGGACCAGTGACACTGCATTAGTGAAACTGGGACAGAACTGGGGGAACTGGGAAGGAACTTGGGACACTGGGATGGTGACACTGAGCTGGCACTGGGAACACTGGGCTAGTGGCACTGGGACAGGACTGGTGGCACTGGGCTGGTGACACTGGTATGGGTCAATGACGGGGTGGCACTGGGCTGGCATGGGGACACAACTGGGAGCACTGGGACAAGAGCACTGGGACAGGACTGGTGGCACTGGGATAGGACTGGGGACACTGGGCTGAAACTGGGTTAGTGATAGCAGGCTGGTGGCACTTGGGTGGTGACAGACAGAACTGGTAGCACTGGGTTGGTGACACTGGTATGGTGACAATGGGGCAGTGACACTGGGACACAACTGGTAGCACTGAGACAAGAACACTGGAACAGGATGGGGGACACTGGGCTGGCATGGGGGACACTGGGATGGTGACATTGCTATGGGGACAATGGGGTGGGGACACTGGGATGGTGACATTGCTATGGGGACAATGGGGTGGTGACACTGGGATGGGACTGGAGGCACTGGGATGGGAGTGGCTTGGTGGCACTGGGTTGGTGACACTGGGCTGGTGACAGTGGAATAGAACGGGTGGCACTGGGATGGAACTGGGGATACTGGGTTGGTGACACCTTGGTAGCCCTGGTGCCACTGGGACAGGGCTGAGGACACTGGGATGCAACTGAGTTGAGGACACCAGGCTGGTGGCACTGGGATTGAACAGGTGACACTGGGGTGGTGACACTGGGGCAGCCCTGGGGACATTGGGCTGGTGGCTCAGGGGTGTCCCTGGTGCCATTGCTCAGGTGCCACTGTGCTGGTTGCCCTGCTGCTGTGTCCCCGGTGCCACCTGTGCGGTGTCCCCATGTCCCCGCAGTGTCCCTGGACTCGGTGCGCTCTGCCCTGGGGGTGGCCAAGGACAGTCACCTGCTGCTGGCCCTGGGCATGGTGGCCATGTCCTGCCAGGTGGCCCTGCAGGCCTCAGCAACATCGTGGTGACACCTGGCCACCATTGCCTGTGAGCACCGGGCCATGGCCCAGCGCCTGCGAGACCGCGCCCAGTGGGTGGCAACAGCCAGGGCCAGTGCCGAGGCCACCGCGGCCACCAGCAAGGTCACCACAATGTCCAGGGGCGGCTGGACACGGTGACATGGCACCTGGGGACCTTGGTGGATGCTGTTCACCAGGACATGGTGGTGAAACGTGGGCGACATGGCGACAGGGATTCCCCAGAGCTGCCCAGGCCCTCGGGGACATTGTGGTGGTCTTGGGGACATTGGTGGAGGGACACTGGGGACCTTGGTGTCCTTGCCTTGGGGACAACGGGGCCACCCTGATGTCGCCTGTCCTGTTTTGGGTCACTACGATGTCCCTGCAGTGTCCCCACGTGACCGCAGTTTGTCCCCCTGAATTGTTAAAAACCGGTATAATCACGGACAAAGGCGCTGTAACTAATTAAAGTTACAAAGTGGTGTGTTTATTCACCGGCACGGGAGTCACCTCCCAAAGGCGTGACCGCCCCGAACAAGGTTCTTTGCCCTCTATTTATTGCCCAAGATCTTACATACAATACATGTGCATAACCCCAGCACCTCCCATCCCCATCCCATATTAAAATGAGCCCATTTGTCCTGCACGCGTGCGCAGTTCTTCTCTTGAACTGGGTCAGTGCTCTCGAAATGGGTCAGTGGTCTCGATGGATGAAGTCAGGAGAGTCTTCATCAGGTCTCAGTGATCCTCTGGCACGATCCAAGGCCTCGTGCTTCATGATTAACGGTTTATTATTTTATGTTCTTCTATACCTAAGTTCATAATAGCAGATAATTATACCAATTAGCTCTTGCCTGAGCATCAAGTAATTACCTACCAAACTCACATCTTGGTCATGGAAACTCCTTCTACCCTTAGCAAAAATCTTAACTCTTTAAAACCATGATTCAACTCTCCATGTCTGTGCCCCACCATGTCTTTGTCCCTCCATATCCCCACCCATGTCTCAGTTCAGTGTCTTTATTTTCACCCGTGTTGGTTGTTTTAAAAGGATGAAGAGAAATGAAAAGCAAATCGAGGCCAAAAGAAAAGGATTTCCGTGTCTGTGTGAGCTGAGGACCAATGTGCTTGAGTGAGAGGGAAAAATATTTTTTGGAGGACTTTCTACCCCACTGTCTCCAAAAGCTTGGTCATTGCTTAGTTCATCACCATTTGGCTGCCGAAGACAATCTTAGGCAATAGGAAATGAAAATCCTGGAATCAGTGAGGTTGGAAAAGATCTCCAAGACTGTTCAGTATTCCTGGATGCGAACAGGAGATAGGATTGAACGCAGAAGATTTTCTGGGGATCAAAGTCAACAAATCTGCTCTCCACAAGGAATTCCCAATGCCAGTTTGAGCCCTGATGGGCGTTCCTGCCCCTGTGTTCATCCAGGTGCCCACAGGGAGACAGGATGATGCAGAGACCCCCCCCCAGCCAGGTGTCTTCCCAACAGGGATCACCAGGATCACGGATCACCAGGGCTGTGCCCAACGGGGGTCACTGGGGATCATGCAACACCGATCCTGCCATGGGGAATGGAGCTGGAGCAGAGCACGAAGCTCTTCCCACACTCGGGGCACTCACAGGGCTTCCCTTAGTGGTGACTCCGTTGGTGTCGGGTCAAGACTGAGTTGTCTGAGAAGCTCTTCCCACACTCAGGACACTCGTAGGGCCTCTCCCCAGTGTGGATGCGCCAGTGGACAGTGAGGATGGAGTTGTGCTTGAATCCCTTCCCGCAGTCAGGGCAGCGGAAGGGCCTCTCCTCTGTGTGAATCCGCTCATGTCTGATCAGAGTGGAGCTTCTCTGAAACCTCTTCCCACACTTGGGACACTCGTAGGGCCTCTCCCCGGTGTGGATGCGCTGGTGGTATTTCAGGGCAGAGCTCCATCCAAAGCTCTTCCCACATTCCAAGCAGGTGTAGGGCCGTTCCCCTGTGTGGATAACCTGGTGCTGCATCAGATAGGAAATAGTGCTGAAGCTCTTCCTGCATTTCCTACACTCGTAGGGCTTTTCCCCAGCGTGGATCATCTGGTGTTGGATTAGCTCGGAGCTCCACCTGAAACCCTTCCCACATTCCAAGCACTTGTGGGGCTTCTCCCCTCCACGAGGCTTCTCCACCAGCTCTGAGCTCTGCCTGGATCTCCGGCCGCCTTCCTGGCTCAGGGAGGGTCTTTCCTCCTCGCAGCTCCCTGCGCTGGATTTGTAGCCCCGCTTCCTGTGGGATCCCTGGGACTTGTCCTCCTCCTCCATCCATCTACGCCTTGGGAATGACAAATCCTGGTTTGGAGGAAAACACAAGAGAGCACCTTGGGCTGAGGGTTCCTCCTTCCCAAGTGCAACTCAGGAAGTCATTGGGCATCTTGTGTCATAAGAACCTCCAAAACACAATGATTCAGCACAAAAATTATCCAAACATCAAGACACAGATCAAAAACTCCCCAAAAAGCAAGTTTCAGCCCAAATCCCCTCCAAAATATAAAGATTCAGCCCCTGCAAAAAACCTCAGCCCCAACATTTAGCCCTATAAAGCTCACAAACACGAAGATTCACCCCTGTGAAAATCATGGATCATCCTCTTCGGACACTTGCTGCATGTGGGGGGAGCAACGCTCCTGGGGCTGTGGGAGAGGCTACAGATACAGGGAGGGGTGGAACCTTGTGGTGTTTCCTGTTTCTGCTACTCCTCGTCCTCATCCTGTGTCCCTACTGCCCCTCACACTCCTCTTCCTCCTTCTCCTGCACAATCCCACCTGCTCCTCCCACATGCATCATTTGACCATTTTGTTCTTCAACCCTGCTTCTCCTTCCCTTCTCCTGCTGCCCCCTGGTCCAGCACCCACTGCCGGCTCCCTCTTCCCCCCAAACCCACAGCATCCCAGCGCAGGGGCAGCGATGGAGCTGGGGCAGCTCGGGCTGGGGCAGCGCTGGGCTCTCGGCCGCTCCCGCCCGCACTCGCTCCCCACTGCAGCCGCTGCCGCCACCACAGCGCGGGGGGGCCCGGCCTTGGCGCTCCCCCCCTCCCACCTCCCCAAATTCCCCTGCCGGGGGGCGCTGGGGCCCGGGCCGGGCGCAGGTGGCTCCAGGTGGGCAACGCTGGGAGCTGCGGCTCTGCCTGGACACTGCTGCGTCATCACCGCCGCGCGCTCTCATTGGCTCAGCGCTGCCCGAGGGGCGGGGCTGCATCAAGCCGGGACACCCTGCTCCAGGGGGGATGGCCCCAAAACGGGGGACCCCCATGCAAGGAACAACAGCAAAGGGTCTCTACAAACACAGGCTGCGAATCCGCTTGGACACAGGGCCGGGGACGGGGACATAAGGAAGGGACAGCAGAAGCCATCAGGGTCAGAAAATGTTATTAATTGACCACACAGACTGCTGCTCAGCCAAGGTCCTGCTCAATTCATGAACTCCCAGAGAAGAACAAAGACTTAAAAGAGTCCTGGCCATCGTTAGCTACACAAAAGTGGCGTGCATATTAAGGGAGGGATGTAGTAGGTGCATTGGGAAGTCTGTACCTCTCAAGTACTTCAGCCAAAGGGGAAATGGAGAGGAATATGAGGAAGGGAAAGTTAGGATGAAGAGGAGGCTGTGTTCTCTAAGAATCGCAGACGCCATGGGAAATGGCCCATGGCCTCTCCCTTTCTTTCTAAATGAAATTACTTTTACAGGACTCCTCTGTCTTCCTAGTAGACAGAAACCTCTGGTGATGTGAATTTTTCCACACTTCTTGGGACTCGGCCGGAATTCCTTCCCCCATCCAGGGCGGGGGCAGTCAGTGGAGCTGAAGGTGCCTCACCCAGTTTTGGTGATCGGCTCCCCTGGGTGGCGGCAGCAACGGGCATGGATTGGGTACCCGAGAGTGACCAGGAGACAGACGAGTGACAGATCAGGGGGCTGGGAAGAGTCGGCACCCAGAGAGCACTGAAAATCTCAGCAGTGACCACAGTAGCATCTTCGGGGACTAAACATGGCAGGGCACCCATGGAGGGTACAAAGGAAAAGCCAGGAAGGGCTCCTGGCCAAAGGGATGATGATCCCAAAATATCTCTGAAGGGTCCCTTGGGAGCATGTGGAGGGAGTTTGCACATTCTACCAGAGGTAATCAAGGACATGGACACCCAGGGGCGCAATAAGGGAAGTCCAGAAGGGATTTAGACAACAGGGGATGGATGCTGTTGGTGTGCAGGGAAGGGATTGGGTGAAGGGGAGTGTGCAGGAATATGGTACAGGCAAGAAGAAGCAGGAGCAATCTATGTGGGAAGAAAAATAATGATGGAAAAGAGGAGGAAGAGAAAAATACTGAGGATGGGGATGTTTTTCAGCAGGCTCTCATCCTCAGAAGTTGCCAGCTGATGCAGATCCTTTGTATCCCCGGTTGCCAGGACAGGCACACAAGGAGGTCAGGATTGCAGGGGGTTTCTCTGTGCTGGGCAGCGGCAGGAGCGGGCGCAGAGGGGCGGCACCGGGAGCACGGGCTGGGGGCCTGTGGGGAGCTGCGGGGCCGGGCCGGGGCTGTGGGGCAGCCGGGGCTCAGCGCCGGGCGCTGCCTGAGCCCAGCACCCCCCGGCAATTGCAGGCCCGGCAGTGGCCCCCGGCCCCCAGGAGGCTGCGGGACGCCCCGGCCGCTGCCCGGCCCCGTGGAGCTGCCGGCCCTGCCCGCCGGGGGGGCCGCGTTTGGACACTGCGGCAGGACAGGCACCGGCTCTGGGATACGGGCTGGCCACGGCAGCCACAGCACAAGGAGCAGCACGAAGGAACAGCTGGGAAATGGGCATTGGACGTGCAAGGATCGAGATTCGCTTTTAAGCATTTTCCTTGGGTTACTGCAGAAAGGAATGATTTAGCAGAAAGCTCAGCAGCTGTCAGAGGATGAGCACCCCCAGGCACTGAGGGGGCTGCAGGAGGGGCAGAAGAAGCCCCTGGAGCACTTGGTCACAAAGGCACAGCAGGGGAATGCAAGAAGGGAGGAGGAAAAGGCCAAGGGGAAGGCAAAGGCCATGGCAGAGTTTCTACAGCCCCTGAAGGATGAACCCCAGGGCCCGAGGGGGCTCCAGCACCCAGGGGCTCTCACATCCTTACACCATCTTCAACCAGGTGCCCTCCTCACACTGACACCATTCAGGACTTGATGGCAAAGATGCTTTCTGGGGATGCCCACTTACACAGGATGGTAAACTGGATTTTGCCTTTGAGTGGGAAAATGGAAAAGACATGGACGGTCCTTCTGCAGGGATGCACGGAAGCACCAGCCTTATTGGGGCAAGCCTTGCAGAAAATATCACAAGAATTTACCCAACCCCCAGGGATTGGGTTAATGCAGGATGGGGATGACTTGCTGCAATCAGGAGGACAAGAAGTGGTAGAAGAAGCCTCTGTGAAATGGCTGAATGTTCAGGCTAAAAAGCATTTTTGTCTATTTGAAATAAAAGAGGAAATGGTGGAGAAAAGGGTTAAATATTTGCGACATATTTTGACTGAGTGTTTGTGGTGTATTGGCCCAGAGAGGGACCAGGGAATCTCAGAAGTAATCCAGGACGAAAAAGCAGCTGCAAGAATTCTGAGGATTAATAGGCAATTGGAGAACCTGGACTGAAGATTCTCTGCTCTAGCCACAACATTGTATTACTTTTTAAACTCAAATATCCTCAGTGTTGTGGTATGGACAGGAGAAAAGGAAAAAAACCTGAGAAAATGAAAAATAACAAAATGATTGGACCACCAGCTATGTCTCCTCCAGACTGAGAAAAAGAAATTTGAATTCTATGTGTGTTATAGTTGTACATTATATTATTGAGTTTTTGCAAATATTAAAATGAATGCCATATGCTGGAAAATACTGTTGTATGAACATGGTTTCTCTTAGTTCTGCAATTAACAAAACTTATAAATACAAATATATATACATAAATAAACAAAAGTTATAATTAGTTTGTGATAAATATATTTTTGTTCCAGTATAATGTCATAATCTTATGTTCATTTAACAAACTTGGAGAATGGCAATAAAGATAATCAGGAAATTCTTCACATTCTCGGAATTATGGGACACCAAAACCCCAGGAAAGGAAAAAATAATGATTTACAGGTCGGAGGGGAATGATTGTGAATAATGCATGAAGGTCTATGAATATGCAACATGTTGCTGCATTTAGGAAGTGTTTTCTGAGTTGGTGTGTGCCCTTGGCTGAAGGCCAAGCATCCGGCCATTATAACCTTGGGCCAGAGCCAGGGCAGATATTCAATTATCTCCCTTGGAACTGATCTTTGCAATTCCTTACCCTGGGAATTCTCCACCTAGTGCGGGCTGGAGATAAGGGATGGATATTTCAAGCAGTCTGTGGCCAGAATCCTGTCTCTTGTGAAATCTCTGCCACAGGAAGCTGGGCTGGCACAGAGCCTGCCTTGGCACTTTGCTGTTCACAGCATCCACCCAGGACTCTGCCTCTCAATTACACTCACACACTGGGCTGCCTGCGGTTCCATTGTTGGAAAGTATACCAAATTTACATTTTTTTACATTTCATTTTACTAGTCAGGCTCGGTTTGCCTTTCTCTCAGGAAAGAAATTTTAAAAGGTTTTTTTAAGGGATGTGGCACCACTCAAGAGAGATGAGTTTAACATCTCAACAGACTGGGAATAGCCCAAAAGATTCCCACAAAGAGAACGACATTCAACAAAACATCAAGGAAACATCAGCAAACATCAAGGAACACCCACCCCAGACACTGCCCCTGGCATAGATGGAGACACCTGGTCTGGAAAAGACTGAGAAGGAAATCCAGGAATGCGGATCTAATTAACATCAGAAGAGGAGAAATCCATTTGCAATAGGAAACCAAACACTAAGAACTACACAACTTTGAAGCAATGAACACTAAACCAATGAATTTCATTGGGTTCGGACAGTAAAAAGTTTAGGAAAAATCTAGTAAAATTCACATCTCATGGAATGATTTTCTCTGCACACCCGGGCTATGTGTGGATGAAATTGTTTCTGTTGCACATCCTGACCACAATCAAGTAATGCCTTAACTCTCTAACACTAAAGATATTGCTGGAGAGTTTTTATTGTCCCTGCAGTTTCAGTGACAAGATTACACCATGAGAAAAATTTTTCACATTAATCCTACTTTTAGATTAACAGTTAGGTTTGGGCCAGTGGTGTGACAAGCAATTTTTACTCCTAGGAGAAGAGGCAGAAAAGACTTGATTGCATTGGAATATTTTTCTATATATTTGTGGTGGCTCTTAATGACGGCAGAATTTCGGAATGGATCTTTAGAAGCTCACCTTTAAGTTGCATTTTGCAAACCTAGAAGAGTATTAATGGTGAGGCTTTAACGCATAAACTGTTAATAAAAAATCGATAGAAAAAAAATAAAAAAGAAAACTAAAGCAGATTGTGAGGGTGGACGTGTGAATCACCTAAAGGCTGCTCTGGAAGAAAATCCTAGTTCCAGGCAGCCAGGAGAGGAGTTTTAGAAATGCAAATTAACATTGCTCTGGAGAAGTGTGGACAATGCCCAAGGGCCTTCTTGCCAGGGGGAGGAATTTCCCTGAGTCCATCTGCCCCTCACCCCCAGCTCTGCCTGCTTGCACAGATGGAATTTGCACAACTAAAGGCAGAGCCCATAGTGAGGATATCTGACTGCAACAGAAACTGGTTAAGCTGCAAAGGGAAACAGCAAATGGAGAATATTGAGCAAATTTCATGAAAAAAGGTGTGGGGGGGATCATCCCTCTCCCCAAAGCAATGAGGTGTTTTTGCTAGTCCAGAGAAATCACTTGGGAATCCAAACATTTGATGATTTAATCAGAGAAAAGGGGTCAATTGATGCAGCCCTGGCTGGAAGGAGCACCCAAAAAAGGGAAAAAGATGAACGGCCACCAGAACAAATGCTACAACACCATGGACCAGCCCCTGGGAACCCTAACGAATTCATATCAGGACACAGAAAATCCATCCATAATTTGAGTGGCAGAATTAGGATAAAAAGCATCCTCGAAATAATAACCAACCAGACAGCTCCAGCTCCTGACCTTCCTGACGACCAATCCACTGAAATAAGGAAGGAGACATTTCACCATGGGATAGGATCAGATTATCTATTAACAGAAGAAGGAGGAGTTTGTGGAAAATTAAATTATGCAAACGGCTGTTTGCAAACAGATGATAACCGAAAAGTGGTTAAACAGATAGCAAAGGAAATATGAAAATATCTCGTATTCTGGAGAAAGGATGGGAATGGGACAAATTTTCGTGGTTCCCTGGAATACCATGGCTTAAACGAATGCTCTTCTTCCTCTGACGTCTGCAGTAACTCTCATCTTTTTACCATGCACGACACCTTCCGGCAAAGAGGATGCAGGAAAAGAGACTGAGTCAATGGAAATTAAAAGTTTGTAAAGGCAATTCTTGAGAAAATGAGAAAAGGAGGGATTGAAAGCAGTAAGATTAATAATGTAGGAGGGGTGCATATTAAGGGGGACATGCCGTAGGCGGATTGGGAATTCTGAACCTTTCAAGTACCTCAGCCAGTGGGGAAAGGGAGAGGGAGATGCAGCCGGGAAAATGAGGATAAAAACGAGGCGGCGTTTTAGAGACCGCATGGCAAATGCCTCATGGCCTCTCTCTTTGTTCATCAATAAAGTCACTTTTACAGGACTCCTCTGTCTCCTTTGGGCACACAAACCTCTGGCCTCGGGAATTTTCCCGCACAGCCCCGGGCACAGGGCAGACACCTCTGTGCCACCCACAGCAACCGGGACGAGCCAGCGCTGCTCCGGCACCGGCTCCTGCCGAGGCCCCAGCGGGAAGGAGACCGCGGGCAGCCGCTCCCGCAGCGCCCTCAGCCCAGCGCCAACACGGGCCGGCACCGGCACAACCAACCCGCCAGAGCCCCCTGCCGCCCCCTCGGCCCGCAGCGAGCCCCGAGCCCCCGCACAACCGAGCGCGGCTCCCACCTGCGCTGGGGCCGCCTCCGAGCTCCGCCGCCGCCTGTGGCTGAGGAATTCGATGGGATGTGTTGCCTTAACCTTTCTGACCACTCCCAGCCCATCTATGCCAGCATTCAAGCCCTGAAAGAAGGTGTCAATAAACTTCGGGTAGATCATGGGTACGACTGGCTGAACTGGCTCTTAGGGCACTGGGGACTCACTGGCTGGGTTAGGAATTTAGTTCAAATAGGTTTGTATGTATTAGGCATCATATTATGCATTGTAGTAGTTATTCCTTGTATTTTACAGTGTGTTAAGAATTTAATCGACAAATCGCTTAAGAGTGTATTTTTAGTTAAAAGAAACGGGGGAGGTGTGGATATGGGTAATGCAAATGAGACTGATAGTACTGCAGATTTAATCAGCAAATGCAGCCTGACAACGAGGATTCCTGGCAAGAGCAAAGAGAGATCTGACTGCAGGAGGACTGGATCACGTCTGGGTTATGGGAAATAAGATTTTACTAAGTCCAAATGTAAAGTTTGTCTATGTGAGAGTTTGTCTATGTAAGGTTTGTCTATGTGATTGCAGTAAAATATTACCAGCCTTCCTGTAAATGGTATATAAGCACATGTAGTGCTCAGTAAAAATTGGATTTTGATCACCATTCAGTGTCCCCGTCTCTCTCTCATCGTCGATAGTTCAAGTACTCCCAGTGGGTTCCTGGAAAGAGAATGGTGGCACATCTACTGCCTGCTACCCCCCTCTAGGCAATATTCAAGTGTTTAGTTCACAGACTCATCTTCCAGCACTCTTAGTGGGGTCAGCAGAGCCACTTCCCACTGGTGGGGGCAAAGAGCACCCTCTGTGCCTTTGTGGTGGGAGCAGACAGTGTTGTCTCAAAGGAAAGGTCAGAGAGAGACCAAGCTGGACCTCTGCCTCCTGCCCCTCACCCCACAAGGGCAGGAGGGCACAAAACTGAACACTTTTTTTTTGGACCCATCATTCCCTTGAGCTTGACTAGCTCGAAGGAGAGGATTAGAAGGATTTCTTGAGGATCACTGCCAGTGCACAGCACACATGGCATCCCTCACCCCTTACATCATCATGGGATGGAGGGGTAGGAACCAACAACAGCCCTACCCCACTGCTCCAGAAGCCAAAATCCCCATGCAAGCATTTAGTTATGGCCTTCTTAGAGAACCACATTCCCACCCAAATCTTCCCCTCTGCAGCAGCTCATTCCCACAGGAACTGGCAGAGCAGATGGGCTTTGGACATTGGCTGGCTTCCATTGCACTCCTTGCCCTGGAGCTGGCACGGCAGGAGAAGGGCTCTGGTGAACCTTCTCCTCCTCCCATGTAGGCTCTAACCCAGCTGCCAGAACTTCAAGCTCACAGAGCACTTCTGGGCTCTGAGCAGCAGCCACGGGAGGAGGAGATGCAACTCCAAAGGCAGCAGTTCCCAGACCCAGCTCCTGCCATCCCAGTGGGGCTGTTCGGTGGTTCAGGAGAGGAAGGGAAGGGCAAGTGCAGGTGGCAGTAGCTCATTTCAGACTGAAAGAGGGAAAGGTAATTTATTCACTTGGAAATTACTGCATTCAGGCTCTTATTTTAACCTGAAAGGGAAGTAGCACCTTCTTGTGTTTAATTTGGGGGAAGAACAACTGTTACATTTGATGTGGTAAACAGTTCAATTATCAGAGGGAAAGTGTACAGCAAAATTAGTGTTCACAGAGAGAGAGAAAAGTCAGGAGGTAGCAAAAGAGAGGAGGAAAAGAAAGCACACCCCAAGCCAGTGTTTTTCCCAAATCCAGGATTTTCTGTTCGTAGGGAATGGGGAGCAGAGTAGCTTTCCCTTGAGATTCAGGACTGAGAGGCCAGAGATGGAAAAGTTTTTCAGTGAGAAATGCCCTCTCCCAGATCTGTACAAGAGTTGTTCTTTAGCTTTTACATGGATGTTTAAAACCTGACATATCCTTTGCTCATGTGACTCATCCCACGACCAGTAAACATAGCTGGACTTAATTACTCTCTTAGTCTGTTCTATTACACAACTCTGTATCATCTTAAGTTCTTTGGTGTTGGAGTCATATTTCCACCGGGCTAGTTTTCTTCCCAGGGGGCTATTTAAGGGTATATCTGTTGTCATATTTCCATTTCTTTTTCCCCTGGTGAATTTCTGCCTTGCTCTTAGTCCCATTCTTCCCGCCAATCACCGGTTCTCACAACAAAAGCTGCATTCCCGACAGACAATTACAGGTCCTTGAAAGCAAAGCTGGACTACCAGGAATGTTTTTACAGATCAAGATCTGATTTCTTAGGAGCATTAGTGAGGATTTTCTCAAGAACTGTCTGAATGTTCCCACTCTTCTGGATTTGACTGGGCTTCCTTTCTTCCCAGAAAGTGGCACAGGGATGGGATTGGATGCAGGATGGGAATGCTGTGTATGACAGGGAGAGAATTTGGTTGTTGCTAAGCAAGGCTTGCCCTCCTCAAGGACTCTGCAGGGTCCTAGAAGCCACTCAATATCCCATGCTCTGCCATCGAGGAGGTGACAAAGAGCCTGGAGGGAGCCTGTCCAGGACAGCCGAAGGGACTGGACAGAGGGATATTCTCGGAGCTGGAAGCACCTGGATGTTGGACCAGCCAGCTCCTGCTGCCTTTTGGTGGTGCCTGAGCAGGGCTGTGACAATGCCAGGGACATCCTGCAGTGACATCTCCCCTGTTCGTCTGGGCGTGCGCTCGGTCCCAAAGCTCACCCTGATCCTGATCTCAATCTCACTCCATGTTGAGACACACTCACTCCTGGATTTAATCTCATCCCAGTGCCAGACTCGTGCAGCCTCAGAGCCAATCTCAAGGCCAGGCCTAAGGCAAATGGCACATTTAGCCTTAACCCCAATTCCAGCTCTAATCTAAAACCAAGCCCTAACCGCAAAGCCCAGCCCCAATTCTAAAACCAAATGCCACGTTTAGCCCTATGCCCAAAGCCAGCCCCAATAGCAACTCTAAGCCCAATCCCAATGGCAGTCTCAAGCCCTAAGGGTAGTTTTGAGTGCCAGCCCACACTCCAATGCCAGCTTTAGCTTGAATTCCCAAACTCAGCCCCAGTTCCTGCCCTAAGGCCAACACCATTCTTAGTCCTAAGCCCAATGGTAGCCCCAGTCACACTCCCTAGCCCAATCCTGGCTCTAATCTCAAGGCCACTGTGATAAATATATTACACTGCTGGCTTTAGCAATTGTTAGAGTGAATACTATGTGTTTTCTAAGCTTGACTTTTGTAAAAGAAGTTTTCCTAAAGTTTAGAGATCTTTTAATGCGAATGTTGTGTTGTGAATGTTGGTGAAGAGTTGTTGTAATGTTAAGATTTAACCAGTGAAGGAATTCACACCTGTTGAATGTATTGAAAAGTAACAAATGATGAGGACTGGGAAAACTGCACATGCTTGAAAAAGGTAGGAGAGGGGAGAAACTCTGTTTAAGTGTTTGAATATGTATAGCCTTTTGTAAATATGTATTGGGCTGATGCAATACCCAGGTGGGCAGGGGGTAGTCTCTGCCCTCACCGATTCGGGTGGACTGGCTCTGGCTCCATCCCCCTCTGATCTAGGGGGGCCAGTGCAGTCGCTGTTGTTACAGATGAGCAATGTGGTGGTTGGCTCTCACACTTAAAGGATGAACAGTGTGTGTATGTTAAGATAAGTTTTGTGGATGTATAATGATGTTATTGTAATATATCCTCCCATAGTCCTCTTTCCCCTCCCCCTTGCATTGTTGTCACAACATGGCTCAGGCAGTCGGGGCATTTGGGGAGGGCCGGCTTGTTCCTACACCTGACCTCCAGTGCAGATGTAAGAAAGGAGTCTCCAGCAATGGACGGCAGGGAAGGAGTTCAGCGACAAGACTTTGGGAGGGCCCAGGGCCATAAAAGGCAGAACATCCATTCTGTAGGGGAGCACGTGGGGATTTAGTCCTGTGCTCCCAGCGCTGATATTTCTCCTTCTTCAGTCATTTGTATTTTTATACTAACGTTTAATAAACCTCTGAAAGTTTTTAGACAAAGGAGTGTGATTTCTCACAAGTCCTTTATTACATTTTGTTAAGGTTAAATAATCCTCTGAAATTTGAAAACGGGATGGTCATTTCTGACACCCTGCACTGCTGGGGTAGGAGGGGCAGAGGGAAGGAGGGAGGGTAGGGGGAAAACTGGTTTGAAGGGTCTTCATTTACTTCCCATTATCCTGCTCTGGGTATTTGGAATTTTCTGCCAAAAATTAATTTCCTGCTCCATGCAACCACAGGGGTTTGGGGCAGTTTCTCTTTTTGGGGGAAATCAAAGCCATACACTGAGGCTCCTAATTAGGGGTAAGAGAAATGAGGTTCCAGGGATTTCCAATGAGCCGGAGCCAGCGAACACGCAGGGCTGGGAAAGGCGTGCCGGCAGCTGCGGAGAACTTTGTTTGTGTTTCCAGGCCAATGGCGGCTCGGGCCCGGGCCCGTTCCAGGGCTGTTCCTCATCTCCGCCTTTGCCCTCCCACAGCCCGGGGGGCCCTGAGAGCGCGGGCCGAGGCTGGGCCGTGTGCAGAGCCCGGCCCTCGCTGCCATTGGCTGATTGTGCCAATGTCACTCCTGGTTGTCGCGCGCTGATTGGGCAGAGCAGCAAAGGCGCCATTGTGGCAGCGTCTGTGCGGGCCCGGCAGCGGCGGCAGCGGCCGGAGCCCGGGGAGGCGGCGGCGGAGCTCGGAGGCGGCCCCAGCGCAGGTGGGAGCCGCGCTCGGTTGTGCGGGGGCTCGGGGCTCGCTGCGGGCCGAGGGGGCGGCAGGGGGCTCTGGCGGGTTGGTTGTGCCGGTGCCGGCCCGTGTTGGCGCTGGGCTGAGGGCGCTGCGGGAGCGGCTGCCCGCGGTCTCCTTCCCGCTGGGGCCTCGGCAGGAGCCGGTGCCGGAGCAGCGCTGGCTCGTCCTGGTTGCTGTGGGTGGCACAGAGGTGTCTGCCCTGTGCCCGGGGCTGTGCGGGAAAATTCCCGAGGCCAGAGGTTTGTGTGCCCAAAGGAGACAGAGGAGTCCTGTAAAAGTGACTTTATTGATGAACAAAGAGAGAGGCCATGCGGCATTTGCCATGCGGTCTCTGAAACGCAGCCTCCTTTTTATCCTCATTTTCCCGGCTGCATCTCCCTCTCCCTTTCCCCACTGGCTGAGGTACTTGAAAGGTTCAGACTTCCCGATCCGCCTACTGCATGTCCCTCTTAATATGCACCCCTACTACGATATTAATCTTAATGCTTTCAATCCCTCCTTTTCTCATTTTCTCAAGAATTGCCTTTACAAACTTTTAATTTCCATTGACTCAATCTCTTTTCCTGCATCCTCTTTGGCGCAAGGTGTCGTGCATGGTAAAAAGCTGAGAATTGCTGCAGCACATCACAGGAAGAGCAGCATTCGTTTAAGCCGTGGTCTGCCAGGGAACCACGAAAACGTGTCCCATTCCCATCGTTTCTCCAGAATATGAGCTATTTTCTTATTTCCTTTGTTATCTGTTTCACCACTTTTCAGTTATCATCTATTTGCAAACAGCCGTTTGAGTCTTGTAATTTTCCGTAAACACCTCCTCCTTCTGTTAATAGATAATCTGATCCTATCCCATGTGAAATGTCTCCTTCCTTATTTCAGTGGATTGGTCGTCAGGAAGGTCAGGAGCTGGAGCTGTCTGGTTGGTTATTATTTCGAGGATGCTTTTTATCCTAATTCTGCCACTCAAATTATGGATGGATTTTCTGTGTCCTGATATGAATTCGTTAGGGTTCCCAGGGGCTGGTCCATGGTGTTGTAGGATTGGCTCTGGTGTCTGTTCATCTTTTTTGCGTTTTTGGGTGCTCCCTCCATCCAGGGGTGCATCAATTGACCACTTTTCTCTAATTAAATCACCACATACTTGGATTTCCAACTCATTTCCCTGAACTTGTGGCACCAAAAACACCCCAGTGCCCCAATACACCCTATATAACCTGGACAGTGACAGCAGAGGCATGAAGATCCTGGTTCATTGTGCACACATTGCCCTATCAGTGTTAATTTGCATTTCCACAGCCCCAACCTGGCTGTGCCTGGATCCAATGCTTTTATTCCTGAGCAGACATTAGGTGATCCACAAGTGCACCCCCTCAATCTGTTTTCTTTTTCTTTTCTCTTTTTTTTTTTAACAATTTTCTACTAACTGTTTATGTGTTAAAGCCTCACCATTAATACTCTTCTAGTTTTGCAAAATGCAACATAAAGGTGAGCATCAAGAAACCCTTTCTGAAATTCTGCCATCATTAAGAGCCACCCACAAATACACACAAAGAAATTCCAATGCAATCAAGATTTTTCTACTTCTTCTCCTAGGAGTAAAAATTGCTTGTCACACCCCTGGTCCAAACCTAACTGATAAAATAAAAGTAGGAGTAATATGAAAAAATTTTCTAATTGTGTAATCTTGTCACTGAAACTGCAGGAAAAACAAAAACTCTCCAACAATATCTTAATGTTAGAGAGTCAAGGCATTACTTGATCCTGGTCAGGATGTGCAACAGAAATAACCTCATCCACACATAGCCCGGGTGTGCAGAGAAATTCATTCCATGAGATGTGAATTTTACTAGATTTTTCCTAAACGTTTTAGAGTCTGAACCCATTGAAATCCATTGGTTTAGTGTTTATTGCTTCCAGGTTGTGTAGTTCTTAGTATTTGGTTTCCTATTGCACACGGATTTCTCCTCTTCTGATGTTAATTAGATCCACATTCCTGGATTTCCTTCTCAGTCTTTTCCAGACCAGGTGTCTCCATCTGGGCCAGGGGCAGTGTCTGGGGTGGGTGTTCCTTGATGTTTGCTGATGTTTCCCTGATGTTTTGTTAAATGTCGTTCTGTTTGTTGGTATCTTTTGGGCTATTCCCAGTCTGTTGAGATGTTAAACTCATCTCTGTTGAGTGGTCTAACAGTCCATAAAAATACCTTTTAAAATTTCTTTCCTGGGACAAGGCAGACCGAGCCTGACTAGTAAAATAGAATGTAATAGAAGTTTAGAGTTGGTCTATTTTCCAGCAATGGAATCGCAGGCAGCCCAGTGTGTGAGTGTAATTGAGAGGCAGAGTCCTGGGTGGATGCTGTGAACAGCAAAGTGCCAAGGCAGGCTCTGTGCCAGCCCAGCTTCCTGTGGCAGAGATTTCACAAGAGACAGGATTCTGGCCATAGACTGCTTGAAATATCCATCCCTTATCTCCAGCCCGCACTAGGTGGAGAATTCCCAGGGTAAGGAATTGCAAAGATCCATTCCAAGGGAGATAATTGAATATCTGCCCTGGCTCTGGCCAAAGGTTATAATGGCCGGATGCTTGGCCTTCAGCCAAGGGCACACACTGACTCAGAAAACACTTCCTAAATGCAGCAACATGTTGCATATTCATAGACCTTCATGCATTATTCAGAATCATTCTCCCTCAACCTGTAAATCATTATTTTTTCCTTCCCTGGGGTTCTGGTGTCCCCTAATCCAGGAATGTGAAGAATTTCCTGATTATTTTTTCTACCATTCTCTGAGTTAGTTACATGAAGAAAAGCTTTTTACGTCAAAATGTTGTACTTCAAAAAAATATATTTATCGCAACTAAGTTCTGTTAATCGCGGAGCTAAAATAAACTGTGTTCATACAGCAAAGTTTTCCACCATATAGCACTCATTGTAATATTTGCAAAAAGCCAATAATATAACATGTACTTATAACACACCTAGGATTCAATTTTTTTTTCTGAGTATGGAAGAGCCATAGCTGTGGCACCAATCATTTTGTTATATTTCATTTTATTTGTTGCTTTTCTTCTGTCCATACCGTGGCATTGAGGCTATTGGGTTTTAGAAAGTGATACAATGTTATGGGTAGAACAGAGAACTCTCAAATCAGGTCCTGCAGTTTCCTATTAATGCTCAGAATTCTTGCACCTCCTTTTCAGTCCTGGATTACTTCTGAGATTCTCCAGACCCTCTCTGGGTGAATACGCCACAAACCTTCAGTCAAAATATGTCTAACTATTTTCTCCACCATTTCCTCTTTTATTTCAAATACTCAAAGATGCTTTTTAGCCTGAACATTGAGTCATTTCACAGAGGCTTCTTCTGCCACTTCTTGTCCTCCTGATTGCAGCAAGTCATCCACATCCTGCATTAACCCAATTCCCTGGGGATGGGGTAAATTCTTGTGATATTTTCTGCAAGGTTTGCCCCAATAAGGCTGGTGCTTCCGTGCATCCCTGCAGAAGGACCGTCCATGTCTTTTCCATTTTCCCTTCTACCTCTTGTTCCCACTCAAAGGCAAAATCCAGTTTACCATCCTGTGTAAGTGGGCATCCCCAGAAAGCATCTTTGCCATCAAGGACTGAATGGTGTCAGTGTGAGGAGGGCACCTGGTTGAAGATGGTGTAAGGATGTGAGAGCCCCTTGGTGCTTGGGCCCCCTTGGGCCCTGGGGTTCATCCCTGAGGGGCTGTAGAAACTCTGCCATGGCCTTTGCCTTCCCCTTGGCCTTTTCCTCCTCCCTTCTTGCATTCCCCTGCTGTGCCTTTGTGACCAAGTGCTCCAGGGGCTTCTTCTGCCCCTCCTGCAGCCCCCTCAGTGCCTGGGGGTGCTCATCCTCTGACAGCTGCTGAGCTTTCTGCTAAATCATTCCTTTCTGGAGTGACCCAAGGAAAATGCTTAAAAGCTGAATTCGATCCTTGCACGTCCAATGCCCATTTCCCAGCTGTTCCTTTGTCCTGCTGCTCCTTGTGCTGTGGCTGCCGTGGCCAGCCCGTATCCCAGAGCCGGTGCCTGTCCTGCCGCAGTGTCCAAACGCGGCCCCCCCGGCGGGCAGGGCCGGCAGCTCCACGGGGCCGGGCAGCGGCCGGGGCGTCCCGCAGCCTCCTGGGGGCCGGGGGCCACTGCCGGGCCTGCAATTGCCGGGGGGTGCTGGGCTCAGGCAGCGCCCGGCGCTGAGCCCCGGCTGCCCCACAGCCCCGGCCCGGCCCCGCAGCTCCCCACAGGCCCCCAGCCCGTGCTCCCGGTGCCGCCCCTCTGCGCCCGCTCCTGCCGCTGCCCAGCACAGAGAAACCCCCTGCAATCCTGACCTCCTTGTGTGCCTGTCCTGGCAACCGGGGATACAAAGGATCTGCAGCAGCTGGGAAGTTCTGAGAATCAAACCCTGCTGAAAAACAACCCCATCCTCACTATATTTCTCTTCCTCCTCTTTTCCATCATTCTTTTTCTTCCCACATAGATTCCTCCTGTTTCTTCTTTCCTGAACCATATTCCTCCCCTTCACCCAATCTCTTCCCAGCACACCAACAGCATCCATCCCCTGTTGTCTAAATCCCTTCTGGACTTCCCTTATTGCCCCCCGTGGGTGTCCATGTCCTTGATTACCTCTGGGAGAATGTGCAAACTTCCTCAACATGCTCCCAAGGGCCCCTTCAGAGATATTTTGGGATCATCATCCCTTTGGCCAGGAGCCCTTCCTGGCTTTCCCTTTCTACCCTCCATGGGTGCCCTGCCATGTTTAGTCCCCGAAGATCCCACTGTAGTCACTGGTGAGATTTTCAGTGCTCTCTGGCTGCCGACTCTTCCCTGCCCCCCTGATCTGTCACTCGTCTGTCTCCTGGCCCCAGCGCCCCCCGGCAGGGGAATTTGGGGAGGTGGGAGGGGGGGAGCGCCAAGGCCGGGCCCCCCCGCGCTGTGGTGGCGGCAGCGGCTGCAGTGGGGAGCGAGTGCGGGCGGGAGCGGCCGAGAGCCCAGCGCTGCCCCAGCCCGAGCTGCCCCAGCTCCATCGCTGCCCCTGCGCTGGGATGCTGTGGGTTTGGGGGGAAGAGGGAGCCGGCAGTGGGTGCTGGGCCTGGGGGCAGCAGGAGGAGGGAAGGAGAAGCAGGGTTGAAGAACCAAGTGGTCAAATACTGCACGTGGGAGGAGAAGGTGGCATTGTGCGGGAGGAGGACGAATAGTAGGAGGAAGAGGAGCGTGAGACGGAGTAGGGACACAGGAGGAGGAGAAGCAGAATCAGTAAACACCACAAGGTTCCACCTCTTCCTTTATCTGCTGCCTCTGCCCCAGCCCCAGGAGCGTTGTCTCCCCACATGCAGCAGGTGACTGAAGAGGACCATGCATGATTTTCACAGGGGTGAATCTTGGTCTTTGTGAGCTTTATTGGATTAAATGTTGGTGCTTTGATTTTTTGCAGGGGCTGAATCTTTATATTTTGCAGGGGATTTGGGCTGAAACTTGCTTTTTGGGGAGTTTTTGATCTGTGTCTTGATGTTTGGATAATTTTTGTGCTGAATCATTGTGTTTTGGGGGTTCTTATAGACACAATATGCCCAATGACTTCCTGAGTTGCACTTTGGAAGGAGGAACCCTCAGCCCAAGGTGCTCTCTTGTGTTTCCCTCCAAACCAGGATTTGTCATTCCCAAGGCGTGGATGGATGGAGGAGGAGGAAAAGTCCCAGGGATCCCACAGGAAGCTGGGTGGCAAATCCAGCCCAGGGAGCTGCGAGGGAAAAAGACCCTCCCTGAGACGGGAAGGCTGCTGGAGATCCAGATGGAGCTCAGAGCTGGTGGAGAAGCCTCCTGGAGGGGAGAAGCCCCACAAATGCTTACAATGTGGGAAGAGTTTCAGCTACAGGTCCCAGCTGATCCTACACCAGAGGATCCACACTAGGGAAAAGCCCTATGAGTGTGGGGAATGCAGGAAGAGCTTCAGCACTTTTTCTTATCTGATGCAGCACCAGGTTATCCACACAGGGGAACGGCCCTACACCTGCTTGGAATGTCGGGAGAGCTTTGGATGGAGCTCTGACCTGAGAAGACACCAGCGCATCCACACTGGGGAGAGGCCCTACGAGTGTCCCAAGTGTGGGAAGAGGTTTCAGACCAGCTCCCATCTCCTCAGACATAAGCGGATTCACACAGAGGAGAGGCCCTTCCGCTGCCCCGACTGCGAGAAGGGATTCAAGCAAATCTCCCATCTCACTGCCCACCGGCGCATCCACACTGGGGAGAGGCCCTACGAGTGTCCTGAGTGTGGGAAGAGCTTCTCCAGGAGTTCAGCCTTGACCCAACACCAACGGAGTCACCACTAAGGGAAGCCCTGTGAGTGCCCCGGGTGTGGGTCTGGGCTCTGCTCCAGCTCCATCCCCCATGGGAGGATCGGTGTTGGATGATCCCCAGTGACTCCCACTGGGCAGAGCCCTGGTGATCCGTGGTCCCGGTGATCCCTGTTGGGTGGGGGGAAGGAGTTGAAGAGATTTCTCTCTCTTTTCCTTTCCTGCTGTGATTTGGTTGGTAATAAATTCCCTCGCTGTGCCCAGGCTGGCTCTGTTGTTCCCGTGCCGGTGCTCGGGGCAGGATCTCTCCTGTTCCTTCTCTCAACTCGCGGGCCTCTCCTCATCCAATCAGAGAATGCGATGGAGAAATTCAGCCAATGAGAGAGAGCAGCTGTGATGACTCACCAGTTGCCGGGCAGACCCGCAGCACCCAGTGTTCCCCACCTGGGCAGGGTCTGCAGCGGCTGCTGGGACAGGAGCTTTGTGGGCAGAGAAAAGGGGGTAACACTGAGCCAGGGTTCCCCAGGGGGAGCACACAGGCTCTGGAGGAGGGGGCACACGACTCGTTAGGACCCCCTCTCACCTTCTTGCACAGGTAGAAGCCGAACTCCAGTGCCAGGAAGATGAAGCCCAGCACAGAGCCCCCAATCCCCATCAGCACCTTGGTGTCGACGGTGTCTGGCAACATCTCTGGGGGTTCACAAGGGTCAGAACCCCCCAAAATCTGTCACAGATACCCGAAACCCCTCTAAGCACCCTCCCAATTGCCTCCAGCCCAAGCAGGACCCCTTAAAATCTTCTCCCAGTCACTTTCCAGCACAACCAGCCTCTGCTTTTCCATCCCTGATCTTCTTCCATCGCCTCCAGGCTCACTCAAATCCCTCCCAGTTACACCCAGCATCCCCAGACTCCCTCCCAGTGCCCACCAGGACCCCCGGAACCCCATCCCACCCTCCCCAACATCCTTCAGACTCCTTAGCCATTCTAGAACCCCCAGCCTTACTCCCAGTTTAAACCAGGCTATCTCAAACTCTCTCCCAGTTACTCCCAGCACACCTCAATTCCCCTACCAGCCCGCCCAATACCTTCTTCACTCCCCCCACACTGTGGGGTCCGGGCCGTGCCCCAGTGCCGGCTCAGGGGGTGCTCCAGGCTGACGTGCTCCACCTGGAGCTGGAGCTGACCCCGTGCCGGGGGGGTTTCCAGCAGCACCAGGAGCTGGTAGAAATCCAGTCCCAATTGGGGACCAGGTTGGTGGCCACCACATGCCCTGAGAGCTCCTGCTGGAGCCACCTGGAACCATCTCAGCTGGATCTCGACAGGGTAGAAATCCATCACGGAGCAGAGCAGACAGCCGGGGCCGGGCTGGGAGATCGAATGCCATGGTGAGATGGATACACGGGGGGACACTAGGAGAGAGTGAGGACACACTGGGATCAGCTGGGGGGAACTGGGAGAGGGCTGGTGTGGCACTGAGAGGGACTGGGAATGAAACTGGAGAGAATGGGGAAACATCGAGAGAGAGTGGAGTGGATTGGGGCAATGGGTGATAGGGTGGTGATTGGACTAAAAAAGGACTTGGAAATGGAATGGAATGGCTGTGGACTGAGAAGAATTTGGAGGGACTCTGGTGACACTGGGAAGGACTATGAGGATACTAGGAGAGACTGGGATGGACTGGAAGAGCCACTGGAGTCACTTGGGGTGAGGGGGCAGGAGGCCCCGGGGATGGGCACAAGAAGGGCTGACGTGTCTCGGGTGATTCCCAGGGAGGTTTTGAGGGGCTCCAGGGTCATTCCCAGGGCAGGGCCCGAGGGGACACGCTCTGCCCCACGCTCACCTCTGCGCTCCACGAGGAACGGGCTGGACAACTCGTAGTTGTGCCGGCAGTGCCTGTCCACCGCAGCCCGTCTGTACTCCATCCATTGCGGGTCGCTGTTCCAGTGCCTGGCAGCCTTGTCCCCAAAGGAGGTGTCCCCACGTGCAGCCCCACATCGCTGCCCAGGTGCAGGAACTGCTCCCGCTTGGAGATGTTCCTCTCCACGAACCTCAGCCGGTCGGTGCCGTGAATGAAGTGACACTCGGACTAAACCATCTCCTGGAACAGCGCTGTGTGTGCAGGACACAGGTCCGGGGGTGTCCCCCCAGCAGCCCCCCAGCAGCCCACAGTAGCCAAGAGCTCCGGGACAACCCCGACTCCGCACCCCCAGTGCCCCACGGCCGCCATGGGACCCTTCATCCTGCAGTCCCAGTTCCTCTTTTCCACGCTTCTCCGTATTTTCCTCCCCCTTTCCCAACACTCCCCAGTCTCCAGCCCCCCCCCCCATCATCTGTTTGGGGGTCCCACCTCCCCATTTCCCTTTCTCTCCCCACCGTTCCCACCACTTCCCTTCCCGCCTCTCCCGCTCACACGAGAGCTCCGCGCCCCCAGCCCGGGGGGCTCCCAGTGGCACCAGTAGGGCCCCAGCTGCCCCACACGCCCCATGGCCAGCGCCGGGCAGGGTCTGACACCTCCCCCTGTTGGAACCCTGGAAACTGAGGGGTTTGGGCTTTCTGTGCTGACAGGCACTGACCCCCAGGAAAACACTGCTTTTGACCTGACGCTGGGAAGAAGGTTTCCAGAATTCAGTGATAGATCTGCGATCACTGGTGTGTTGTTGGAATAGAAATGTGCAGTGTCACACAGTGGAAAATTTAGAATTTGTGATTTTAGAATATAGTAATATATATTAAACAAGATGGAGATTTTAGGGCGGAGGTTTCTTTCTACTTCAATTTCTTCGCGGGTCTAGGTGGTACTTTTGTAATTAGATAGAAAATTCCACATTGCAGGTCATGGGTGATTGGTTCTTGGGCTATTATGGTGTCTTTTTTAAATTGGACTCATTGACCCTTAAAAACCCTTGTAGAGAGAGGTACGTCGCCATTTTTCGCCCGTTAGCTAGAAGTGCTGTAGAACTCACTGTAATATAGATAAGAATTAATAAACATCTGAGTCCGAACACGAAATTCCGTGTCTAGAGCATTTAATCTCGACAATAGAAAAACAAAAAAGAAGATAAAACGCGATACCTCCCTCCCCAAATTCTCCTGGCGGGGGCTGCTGGGGGCGGGGCGCGGGTGGAGTCCAGGTGAGGAGCTCTGGGCGCTCTGGGACTGCCTGAGGAGTCATCAGCGCCGCGCGCTCTGATTGGCTCAATTATTTTGGTGCCTTCTCTGATTGGCTGAGGAGAGGCCCGGGAGTTGAGAGGAGCACCGGGAGAGATCCTGCCCCAGGCTAGCGGTGGAAGAACATCCAATTAACAAGGCATGCAGATCATTTCCCAGCGGTGCCCACACTCCTGTAGGAACTAAATGCACCGAGGATCTCACGAGGGTCACCAACTCTCTGGCGGCCAAATCCAGCCCTGCGCTCCCTGCGGGTGCGGGCACTCTGGGAAGGGCTCAGCTGCGGGTCAGATGGCCGGAGAGTGGCTTGGTGGTCACCTCGTGTGTGAGGCAGTGATGGGCTGGGGCGATGCGTGGACACTGCACATAATCACTTGCAAGCAAAAATCATTCCAGGAAGGAGTAACAGCTTCTGACAGAGACCAAGTGTTGCCCCCAGGTGCTCCTGGCAACAGCCGCCTGCAGAAAGGAGCACACACACCAATGCACGTGGGCTTTGGCTGTCCTCAGGCAGAGAAGTCCCCAGGGGACACAGGTCTCTGTGGCAGGAGCAGGCACCAGCATTGGCAGGCCTTGGGGGCGGCAGGTCTCCTTTGGCAGAGACTCTGCCACACCTGCTGATTTCACTGCTCCCAGGACTCAGAGCAGCATTCGTGCCCTGGGCCATACGTCCCGTGTCTGTGTCACACTCCTGTGTGTGTGACGGCCACCCAGCACCGGGTCTTGTCCCAGAGAGGCCCTGGCAGCTGCTGTGGAAGGCCCCGATGCCCTTCCTGCTGCAGCTGCATCGGCAACCGTGGGGGCTCCTTCTGCTGCCCTGAGCAGGCAGAGCAGAGGAGCATCTGCTTGTTGTTTGAGCCATTCCTAAAATTCTTGTTGGGCCGTCCTCGAACCTTGGGGGAACGTCTTCCTTGCAAGCTGGGCTACTTTGGGGGGGGGTGGGGGTGTCCCCAGGGCACGTGGAGGTGTGTCCTAGGGCTCTTTGTGACACAGTGCACCGTGGTCACCGTGCAATAGGAAAGGGACAGAGCGTACAAGGGTGACCCTTTGTGACACATCGTGACATAGGTGCTGGCGGTGACACGGCCACACCACAGTGCTCGGTGCACTCGTCGGGACAGGACGGAGAGAGCGGTGCTGTGAGGAGCCCCCACACAGCCAGCTTGTTCCTTACTGACCCGGAGCTTTTCCAAAGCGTTTCCTCTGCAGGTGGCCTCGAGGACAGACTGCAGGACACGGTGTCCTGTAGCCTTCCCAAGGCTTCTCTGTTACAGCTGCCTACAAGGCACAACTGCAGCACTTGCCCATCTGGAGCTTTTCCGAGACATCTCTCCTGCAAGCAGTCCCAACTCCAAACAGTGACATGGAGCAGACACCACCTAGAGTGCCCAAGCTGGCCTGGGTGAAGGAGGAGGAGGAGGCTGCAGCTCCCTCAGCACAGCAGCCTGAAGAGCTGGAGAAGATCCAGCTGCTGCAGGAGGGTGAGTAGCAGAGCTGGGTCACAGGGGCTGGTGTCTGCAGCCAGCTTAGCCCCATCCCATCCCATCCCATCCCATCCCATCCCATCCCATCCCATCCCATCCCATCCCATCCCATCCCATCCCATCCCATCCCATCCCATCCCATTCCATCCAACATGCCCATGGATAGGACAGAAGAGGGGCTGGGGCTGAACCCCCAGGCAGCCACACCCCATCCCTGGAGCATCCCAGGGCTGTCCCTGCCTGGGAATGCAGGGCTGGCCTGTGTTCTCCGGCCTCTCCCACAGCCCCTCAGCCCTGGCTGCGCTCGCTCTTTGCCAGGTGCCGCCATGGACCCGACACAAGAGCAGGACCCTGCCCGTGGCCGCTTCCGCAGAACAGCGCAGGTACTGCAGCCATCCCCACCTGGGCTGGGCCTGCTGTCACTGCTCAGCCCAGCACCGTGCTTGGAGCACTCCATGGATTCTCCCTCTCTTCCTGCCCTTCTCCTGCAGATGATCTATGAATTCATCATGTGCATTTGGTGGGGAGAGACCACTGGTGTGGGCACTGGGCTCTTGGCAAACTTTCCCCTCTTCACTGCTGAGACCGGGGCTGCCATGCTGGATTTGCTTGTGGAGAAGGGTGTCTCCAATCCAAAGCAAGTAAGCAGCCTGTGGCCAGGGCTTGATCACCCCAGGAATTGTGTGGCACCTCAAGCCAGCTCTGCTGGGTTCCTTCAGTCTTTGAGGCCCAGACCAATAGGGTGGGAAGGGCAGCACTTCTCAAGGGAAGCTGGGGAACCTGCTGCTCGGGCAGGTGTCCAAGTCTCCCCGGCCTTCTGCAGGTGCCAGCCATGGTGAGGTACATCCACAAGTGGCTCACGGCCAACGAGTCTGCTGGGCACAGGCTGGACAAGGCCCTTCTGAAGCTGACCAGGGAATATCCCTGCGATGTGCTGATGACTCTCTTGCGCTGGGCCCCATCGGGTGACAGGTACGGCAGCCCCACCTGCCTTGAGGGTTTAGGGTTCCCCGGCCCGTTACCCTGTAGAGCCTGTCCCTGGTGACTGCCAGACAGGGGGACAGTTCCAGGAGCCTCTGGCTCCTCCGTTTGCCAGTGCTGCCATGTCAGCCCCTGAGCGTGCTGCCACGCTCCCTCCCTGCCCCTCAAGATGCCTGCACCCCCGTGGGCTGGCTGGGTGCTGCCAGCGAGGGCCGGTGGGCAGAGGCAGGGCTGACGGCCAGCGCGGGCCCCTGCAGCAGCCCAGGCCACAGTGCTGTGGCCCAGACCCCCCTGACACAGAGCTCTGACCCCACAGAGCTGCTACGGCCATGTGGGGAGTGATCATGTCCTCCACTGGGACTGCGGAGCCGGCGCTGCAGATACTCCTCAATGTGCTGAACGCCTGGCCAGTGGACAGTGTGTACACCTCCGATGGGGACAGCACAGGAGTCTTTGCCCTGGCTGTGAGTTCCTGCAACTGACCTTGGCTTGCCCCTAGGCCACCTCTCCAGCAGCTAGCTCTCTGTCCTCCCCCCAGCTGCATCTCTCTGCCTCAGGCACTGCGCTGAAACCTGCCTTAGGGGCAAGGTTCAGGGGCACCAGGCTGGGTCACCCCGAGGTGTCTCCCCCGGCCTCTCCCTGGCATGCTCGGGCTCTGCCACACGGATGTCTTGGCACTGAGTGTTGTCTCTGGGTGGTTCATTTTTTGCAGGCAACCGTGACACTGTGGAGGGTCTTCAACCTGACCTGGTGCCCACCTATAGTGTTGGAGTATTTTCCCCGTCTCTTTCTGTGTCTGCTCTTCCAAGTTTACATCAGCGCACTGGATACGCCAGAGGAGGTTGATACCTTCTGGAAGGGGTGCCAGGAGCAACTGGGCCTTGCCACCAACCCCCAAAGGTGCTCCATCCCAGTCCTCCCAGTGTCCCCATCCCTTCCAAGGCAGGAGCCAGGGCTGCCAGCATCACCTGGGCTTTGCTCTGCACACAGGTTTGCGGTGCAGACCCTGAAGGTCCTGCTCTGCCGAGTGCAGTGTGAGCGTGTTGTGGTAGCCATGGAAGGCAAGGCTGGCTGGGACACGCTGCTCTGTACTGACACGCACCACTATGCAGTGGGACTCCTGGCCAGGTGAGACCCCCTTCTCCCTGCTGCCCCCGGCACTTGTGCCCAGGGTGCCCACACAGTTCCCATGGGCATGGGTGAGAGGGCTTTGTCACAAAGAGACGGACGAGCAGACTGGAAAAGGCTGGCACAGGAGGGTGCCCGGGATCAGCCGCCTCCCAAAGCGCCCACGGGGGGCTTGGGAAAAGACCAGAGCTCCGTGGGTCACTCCTGGGACAGCTTTGTCCTCTCGGCTCAGGGGCAATGATGCCTTTTCCCCCCCACCAGGGAGATGCGCTGTGTCTCCATGATCTGGTGTTGCAGCTTCATCTCCTGCCTCTTGGAGCTCCTCAGCCAAGACATTTCAGACTGGCAGCTGCCCGCCATGGCGTTCCTTGTGGAGGTGAGCCCCATGGGCAGCACAGCTGAGCTGCCTCCCACCTCTCTGCCCTCTCACAGCCGCAGCTGCCTGGGACGGTGCCCGTGCCCTGTGCTGCTGCCTTGGCTCAGGCCTGTGCAGCTCTGAGCTCCTGCCAGCTGGGCACCCCGGTCACTGCTTTGTGCCTTTCAGGTCCTGGACCTCCTGGACATCAAAGAATGGGGTGACAGACTCCTGGAGATCATGGCAAGGCGCCTGCAGAGCACGTCCAGGGAGATGCGTCGCCTGGTGCTCAGAGGCCTCGTGCAGCTCAGCAAGGACCCCTCGATGGTGAGAAGACAGCAGCGGCTGAAGCTGTGCTGGCAGCGTGGGGCTGGGGAAAGCAGCCCCTTGGGCTTGGCTGGGCTTTGGGAGCTGTGGCAGCTGCTCCCAGCTCTCCTGCGTTGCTGTTCAGCTGCCCGAGTGCTTCAGGACAGCCCTTCGGCCCCTGGGCTCCACGGCAGCAGCAGCAGCAGCGTGGGCTTGTCCTGCCTTGTCTTCCATGCAGAACATTAGAATGTACAGCCTGACAGAAAGCCTTGTGGACCTGTTGCGGGATGCAGATGAAGACATCGTTGAAATGACCGTCGCGGTGCTCAGCTTTCTGCTCTCGCACAGACACCTCGCAATACCCAGCCCCATCGCCCTGCGGCTGGCTGGCGCGCTCTGGCCACTGCTGGACAACGTAAGGCTCTGTGCCCCCAGCCACGGCCACTGGGTGCTGTCCCCAAGTGTGGAGCCCCGTGGATTTTTGGGCCTGTGCACAGAGGGGCCTGGAGCAGCTGATGAGGAGGGCTTTTGCTTCCTTTCCAACAGGACAACCGCCATGTGCAGCTGCTCTCCATTCCCCTCTTCCAAGAGGTGATGAGGTTGGGAGCGGCCAAGGGTAAAAAGCCCCTCAAGATGCTTGTGAGCAAGAGCCTGCTGCCACTCTTCTTCAACTGCCACGATGAGAACATGCGTGTGGCAGAGGTGAGGACTCCTGGGCGCTGCTGTCCTCCTGGCAGGGGGCTCAGCTGTCTCCCTGCACCCGGGCACCTCATGGGCTCCAGCCTCCTCCTGGCCTTGGCACAGGGAGGCAGGTCCTGTGCCCTGGGCTGCGGTGCCATCTCTGGGTCTCTGCTGCTCTGCAGGCCTCTTGTGAAACGCTGCTTTCAGCACTAACCTTCCTGAAGAGGAGAGATCTTGAGCACCTGCTGATGGCGGATCAGATGTGGAGGTTTGGCGAGTGCTTGGTAAGAACGCTGCTCCCTTCCCTGGGCTGCCCACGCGGGCTCTTCTCCAGGCTCCTCTGGCCCCAGGGCCGGAGCTGATGGAGCCCCGAGCTCCATCAAGCCCGCGCCTTGCCGGGCCCTCTGCCCCGCTCAGGGCTGTGCGGGCAGGGCAGGCCGGGGCCAAGGGACAGAGCCCGCGCCAACCCTTCCCTCCGTGCCCTGCCGCTCTCTCCAGCTGGCACAGGACAGGAGCCGAGCGGCCGAGCTGCTGCGCCAGGCGCTGCCGTACCTGCGGAGCCCACAGGAGCCCCTGCGAGAGGCGGCCGTCAGGTTTCTTGGTGAGCCACAAGCCCGGCTCCCTCCCCGCCCCGCCGCAGCTCGGCCCCAGCCCCGCCTGCTGCCCCGGCAGCGCCATCCGGGCCGGGGCTCTGGAGCCCCGCCTGCCCTCGGCGCCGCTGCCGCCCTCTCGCAGCCGTGTCCTTGGGCGTCAGGATGCGGCGAGGGCCGGGCCTGAGCCCTGCAGGGGAAGGCGCTGCTGTGGCCGCAGGGCTGGCAGCGCCGCTGCGGGGCAGCTGTGCGGCTGGGGCCGTGACAGGCTCTGTGTTGGCAGGGATGGCCGGGCGGTTCCTGAGAGAGCAGCAGCGAGAGTTGCAGCTCATGTGCAGGGGTGAGTGAGGCCAGCGGGCTGTCAGCGGGGACTGAGACCTTTCAGGGGCCTGCGGGAGGGACATTCGTGGCCAGCGCCTTCCAGCTGATCCTTGCTGTCTCCTGCTTCCTCCAGGCCATGGCAAGAGCTGCCGTGTGGGAGGGATGGGGCAGGAGGGTCTCCCCAGGTCCCTGCAGATGCAGGCTCTGACTGTGGCTCTGTTCCTCTCTCTTCCAGCCCTTCAGGACATGACAGATGACACCAGCCCTGCCATCTCATGCCTGGCTCTTCAGACTCTGTACATCAACAGAGTTGTACAGAGCATTCCCTCCTCCCGACTCCAGCAGATGCGAGATGGATTCCGCCGGCTCTGGAAGTCACGGCCTTCCCTGTGTCGCAGGGGCTGGTTGTCCTGTGTGAGCACTGTGGAGAACTGATCTGGGAGGCTGCGTCTGCTGGGGCCACCTGAGCCTGCAGGGAACACCTCTGCACTTCAAGGACGTTCTTTCACCCCACCGTAGGATTAGTAAATTGCTGTTGTCATACACAGAGGTGCAGGAGCTTTCTTTTGGTGCCCAGAGTCTTCAGGCCAATGGGGAAGAGGGCAAAAAGGGTGCTTGTGCTCGGCAAGTGGGCCAAGCGTGCGGAGTGGAAGGGAAAGTGGCCAAAAGGCCCTTGGCCTTTGGTGGTTCTGTGGAAGCCTTAAGGCTTCTGACAGAGCGGGCGGGCAGAGGCCGGAGCTGCGGCGGGGATCCCTGAGAGACCGGTCCCTGGAGATGGCCAGCACCCCTCTGCCAGCCTGGAAGCGCCATCTGTGTCCTGCCCGTGTGTTGCTGGCTGGATTGCTGAGGGCTCTGAGGTGCCTCTTGATGCGGCTCCTCTGGAGCTCGTTCAGCAGCCAGGCAGGCCTGGGGGAGGCGTGGAGGGCACGGGACAGTGGGAGGCCATGAAGGGCTGCGGTGCTGCCAAGGCCTGCCCGGAGAAGGCAGACCCCACTAAAAATTCTGTCCCATCTTTTTTACAAGCCCCCTTAACGTACTGAAAGGCAGCAATCAGGTCTCCCTGGAGCCTTCTCTCTTCCAGGATGAACACCCCCAGCTTCCCAGCCTGTTTCCAAAGCAGAGAGGCTCCAGCCCTCAGATCATTTTGTCCCTCCTCTGGACTAGCTCCAACGGGACCATGTCCTTCCTGTGTTGGGACCCAGAGCTGGATGCAGTACTCCAGGTGGGGTCTCATCAGACCAGAGGGGTGAAATCACCTCCTTCAACATTCACTCCTTTGGATGTGTCATTGCTGGCTCATGTCCAGCCTCTCATCTAGCAGCACCCACAAGCCCTTCCCGGCAGAGCTGCTCTCCATCCCTTCATCCCCCAGGCTGTGAGATCAGCTGGGCTGGGACTGTGTCACAGCCCTTGGACAGAGCTGCTGGGCAGGATGAGCTCCCTCCCAAAGAACATAGATCCCACTCCCCACAAAATTCCACGCTGGACATGAGGTCACAGCAGGCTCTGGGGTCGCAGCAGGCTGGAGTCACACCAGGCTCTGAGGTCCCAGAGATGCCAGAGCCCCGTGGTTGCACAGCACCACAGGCACCGAGCAGTCAGGCCTTGAGCACAACTGCTGCGGCAGCAGCGGCGGCGGCGGCAGTGGTGCTGACATTGGGACAGCGGTGTCAGGACAGCGGGGGCAGCAAGAGCTGCGGGACTGGCACAGGGCAAGGCACCATGGCCCTGGCTCTGCGCCTCTTCCTCCTGCTCCTCCTGGCACTGGCCCTGCCTGCCAGGGCTGCCCAGGCAGCTCCGTGGAGAGCACAGGGAGCAGGTGAGCTGGGGGCCTGGCTCCCCTTTCCTGGGACAGCGCTCCCTTCTCCCCAGGGAGCGTTGGGATGGTTTTCCATAGGGCTTTAGGGAGGCTTTCCTCTGTGGGAGGCAGAGCCCACACGGGCCCTGGGCTGGCCTGGTTTCCCCTCCAGGGATGTTGAACAGGGCATGGAAAGAGTGTGCAGAGTGACCAGAGCTACCATAGAGACCCCCAGGCCCCTCTGCAGCTTTGGCCATGTCCATTCACATCTGGTTCCCACAGCCTCACCCTATGCATACACTTGAAGTGCAACTATTTTGCTCTAAGGTCTTCCAAAATCCAAGAGGCAAGACACAGGAGACCAGAAATCTCTGGAGGCAGCCAAACATCTGGACCAGATGCTAAGTGATCTGGAGAGACACCGTGGTGGTTGCATTTCCCTTCCTTGCACTGCCCAGTTCCCTAAGGCAGAAGGGGATCCCAGCACACCATGGAAATGCTTCTGATCTGTGCTCCCTTCTAGGTGAGGTTCCTGGGAAGGCTTCTCAAGGAAGTTGGGTGGAAGATGATTTGGAACTCTTGGGAGCTTCTGCAGGTAAGTTCTTAACTTCCCCTCACAGCACAATCATTGACAACCTGGCAGAAACCAGGTGACAGAAGCTTGTGTGGCTGTTGAGTTACAGGTGTGTCTGCAGGGAGCACTTTGGCAGCTCCAGGGCTGGATGCTGTGTCCAAATCCAATTCCCATAGCAGGAGTGAGTAGTGTGTACCTGCTGACCCCACAAGCTGAGCACTGCTTTTGTGGAATCCATCCACATGAAGTTGAATTACTTTGCTCTAAGATCCACCAACAGGCAAGGCCCAAGAAACAGGAAACAAGAAATCCCTCGAGGCAGCCAAACTGCTGGACCAGATGCTGAGTGATCTGCAGAGACACCGTGGTGGGTGCATTTCCCTCAGCCTTCTCCTGACACTCAGCAGCCGGGGGCTTTCTCTGCACATCTGGACACGCCGTGCCCGGCACAGCGGGAAGGGATCCATGGCAGCCTCGCTGTCCCACTGCTGCTGTCACAGCCTGCAGGGCTGTTTCCCAGCCTGGCCTGGCTGCAGCTTCTCCCGAGCCTCTGCAGGAAGGCCTTTGGCATCATCTGACAGGGAGTCCAAAGTGTCCCACAGGCCATGCACACCCTGAGATCCCTGAAATTTCCTGGTCTCAGGGTAGATCAGGAGGGGTGGCTGTTTGGAGGAGGGAGGGCCCAGTGGCAACCCCTATAGGCTGGGCCTTTTCCTGATCCTTATCCATGTCTTTGACAAATATTACTTACTGAAGATGCCCCCTCCCCAATGGGGAATGGTTCCATCTGATCCAGCTGCGCCTCTTCCCTTCTCCAGAGGTGGAGCAAAAGGCCTTGGTGAAGGCAGCGCTTCCTGGAGGAAGCAATGGCTCCGTGCCAGCCCCTGGGACACAAAGGGAGGAGATGCCAGGCAGAGCCACAGAAGGTGATTGCTGTGCCAGGCTCAGCCAGGCTGAGCAATCCTGCTGGGATCCCTCCGTGGGAGACACCGCCCGAAACCTGGGAGGGGCTGCAAGGGGTGACCATGGTGGGGAAAGGGCAGAGGGGGAGAGCAGGGCTCCAGTGTGTCCTGACAGGGCCTGGCTCTGTCCCCTTGGGCTGGGGGAGCTGTCACGGGGCAGGGAGGGTCGGGGCTGGCAGTGGCTGCTCAGGGATGGGTTGGGCGCGGCTCCCTGGAAGCAGCGACTGCCCAAGCAGCTGCGCTGGCCCCGGGCTCTCCTCCCGGCCTCCTGGGCTTTGTTGGGTGGCAGAGCCTGTGCCAAGGGGTGCCAAGGTGCCTGCATGCCCCAGCTCTGGGGCAAACAGAGAACGTCCTGGCCGTATGCAGCGAGCTGCCAGCTCAGCAGTGGAGCCCAGCACGGGCTCACGCTCCCCATTGCTCCCACAGATGTTATCCCTGAAACAGGAATAGATGCTCAGGATCCAGAGCGCCTTCCAAGAATTGTCTGCCCCCAGGATGTGCGCTGGTCCTGCATGATCGGCACAGTAGTGACAATGTTCACTGTGCCACTTGTCCTGCTCTGCTGCTATTTTGGCATTCGGAAGCTCTATCAGATAGGACGGTAAGTTGCTGATTTTTCTCTGCAGTTTTATTAAAACTCTGCTCATTGCATTGGTAGCCTGGCTCATGGTCATGCTGCTGTGGAGCTGTGGCAAGTCCCTGTTGTCCAAATAACTCTGATAAGGGTTCTGCTGCTGCCCAGTGCTTTAATTGGCCTCTTAATTGCTGGGCCTTGTCCTGGGGAGCCCGCTGGGGCTGCAGCCAGTGCTGGCTCCCACTGAGGCTGCGTGGCCAAGAGCAGCCCCAGGAGCAGCGGCAGAGGCAGAGCAAGTTCACAACAATATTTGGGAATGCATTTCAGGATGGGAATGTGGTTATTTAGCAGCTCATGTAAAGTTTCATGGTAATAATGATGTTACAGGATGAGCAAATTTTCTACAATCGAGTGTTTAAACAAATCCAACCCGATGGAGGTTTGGCTTTGGTCTTGAGACTTTGTGTGTGAGCCCTGTTCTCGACTGATTTTGGATTCACTTTTGGGTGAAGGCTCATCCCAGCCCTGACCCTTGGCAGCTCTGGGCTCAAAGGGACAGCTGAGGCTGCACTGCACATGACTGGGGTGCAGGGCTCCATTATCAAAGGGCTTTGAGAAGTTTAAATTACTGTATTTTTACTACATGGTTTTGTTTATGAAATTAATCCACTTTTTTTAAACCTTGCTTTAAAAAAATTTCTTTTCTATTGCTTTTACCAGTTATTTGATCTAGTGAATTATGGCATAATTATCCCATGGCTGAATTAGAAGACTGTAAGTACTAGAAAATGAACTAATTTTTACACTCTTCTGTCTTTCACAGACTTATGCTGGTTTGATGTGACCAACAGAAGAGGTTTTTGCTTGCTTTGAATTCAAACAAGGAGCAAAGCTGGAACCTGTTGAAATGAGTCTCTTGACTTCACAGCTAAAGCAAACTGCCAGGGTTCTTTTTTTTCAGCTTTGGGTGGGGATATAAAAATATACCAGCAGCATATACTATAAATAAATATATACTAAATACATAGCAACAAATAGTCCAGTAAAGTAACAGATCTAAATGAGGGGTTTGGTGTGTTTGCTCACCAAGCCCTGAGTTCCTCAGAGCTGCAGCTCCCTGCTCTCTGTGCAGACAGAGGCTGGCTATGGGTGACAGTGCTGTGTCTGGCCTGGTGCACACCAGCTCCACACAGGAGCTAAGGGATTATCCTTGCACACTCCATCCTGGAAGAACCGAGTTCATTGATGAATCTGACACAATTTATGGCATGGCAGAAAAAAAAAAAACAAAACGAAGGCAAAATAAAGGTTAGAATTTATTTCATTCCAAACACTTTACATTTTGCTGTGTGTAATGCAGATAGGAACTACAAGTTTCCTATTCATGCACAATTTGCTGTTTGAGAGCCCACAGTCCTCAAAGTCACAGGGCCTTGCAGAGCTGTGTGTGAGATGGCTTTAAAAACAAAACCAACCTTTATGTGCAACACCTGTCTTCAAAACTTTACAATCCAAATCACAAGCTGATTCCTACTGGTAACTGGAAAAAAACCCAACCAAATAACAGAACCAAAACTGTGACCCAACAAAACAGGCAAACAAAACAACCACCAAGAAAAAATCAAAACCCATATAAAAACTCCCATAAATACAGAAAAATATAAACATCAGGTGAAGGAGGCAGCGATCAAAGAGCAACAAATGGCCAGAGGAACTACAGAAAGGACAGATAATTAGAAAGGACAGGTAATCAGTGGCTATGGCACCAAACTAACCAAGGGATCTGAGATACAATTCTCACCCTTCTGAAAACAAAATAAACAGAAAATAAATGGTGATGATTGTGAAATGGGACTCTGCCTGTTTAGCTTTAATCTATCCATTGTGTGTAAGTTCTGTGTGCTTTGTTAAGTCACATCCTCTGGCAAGGGTGTTTTTCTGTCCAAAGAAAAACACTGCAGTGTTAGAGGAGGCCAGCTTGGAAAATATTAAAAGCAAGAGCTAAAAATAAAGTACTTGTTTTTAGTGTGTTGTTTGGTTGGTTTCTGTTTGTTAATGGGTTTTTTGTCTGTCTTTGAAAGCAACCCCTTGGATGTTATTGCATGTAACAAGTCCTTTTTAAAGGGCTGTCTTTGCAAAACACCTGCCAATTTTGTGATGCAAGACAGAAACAGCTTCCCTTGGGCTACAGCTGGAAGGGCTTAAAAATGTGTTCCAGGAACTCGTGATATGAGAGGGTCAGATTAACACAATTTACTGTCATGAAGTGCAAGATGTAAGTTATCAATAAAATACTCAGAGTGTACTCTAACTTTGGGGTCTGTGACTCGCACTGGTGCTGCTTGGGAACTGTTCCTCCTCCCCTCCTCCCTCATCTCCCTCATCTCCTCTTGGAGGCTCACAATTACAGCAGAGACATGAGCCTGCACCGGGCCATTGCTCATACTCTCAAAATTTCTAAGCTTGTTAGCAACAGAACCCACTGTCTCTGTTATTATCAGCATTAATTGTTGCAATGAAGGTGGTGTATTGAGATGGCCCCGGGTCTGCCAGATTGCACAACACCTGCCCTGTGCACCTGACCTTGTCAGGGTCATTGTCATGCTGTCCATCCCTCCCAAAGAGCACCTCCAGCACTGCCACTTCTCTCAGCTCTTGGATCCCTTCCTCAAGGGTCTTCCAGCACATTCTATGGTGGTGCTCCTGCATTCTCTCTCTGTGGACAAACCTCTCTCTTACACTCATTAAAAGGCACTCCCAGAGGGAAAGGAGGCCTGGCTCCCTTACAAATACCTGGTCCACACCTGAGTCCTGGGTCAAGGGTCCCAAATTCCTGGCCTCAGGACCATCCAGTTGCACACCTGTACCCATAAGGTCTCACACCTGCAGTAACCAGGTGGTAAAAGCCTCACGGCCTCGTCACTCAATGTCTTTTTGCAGAGTATGGAGACTTTTGTATGACAGGGACTTGGTGATGATCTCAACCTCTGGCTCCTCTGCTGGTTGTGAGGGCCCTCCTTTCTCATCCTTATTAAGTAGGTGCTTTGTTTTCATCTTAGACTTCTTTGTTTCCACAGGGGTGACTATTGCTGGCTCAAGTGCCCTTGCAGTTCAGCTGGAACCTGGACAGATGTAATGTCTGTGGGTTCCACTGCTGCACCATCAGAGTCTCCCTTTTTAAGGCAGGGGGAGGGTTTCTCATCAGCTGTGGAAAGGTACTCCTTCAGCATCTGGCCCATCTCACACATCTCCTTCACTAAAACACCCACCCAATCCGGGTGTTTCATTTCTGAAGTGGGCTGTGGGGCAGGGTCAGTCTCTGCAGCAGCATCCCAATTTCCTGGGGTAGGTATCAGGGTTGTTATCCAAATCAATCTCCCCTTATCTCTGAATGTTAAATAGAACAGGTTTAACAGGCATATCAGCAACACCAGCCACTGTAAATGCATTAATATTTAAAGAAGATTTGAACCCTTTGAAGCCTTTGAAAACTGGTGGGGTGGACCTAAACGGTGGACTGGATGAAGGGAAGTGAAAAAATTTCCCCTTCTGTCATTTCATCACAATAAGTACCATTATGGAATTAAACCCCAAAACCACAAAGTTAGAGTGCAATAGCTCTGAACCCACGTTGCCATCTTCCAGAGGAAGTTAAAAACCCATGAATTCTTCACCTTATCAACCCACAGAATGAACTGGATAATAGTCACAGTACCCTTAGTGATAGGACCCATGTTCAAATAAGGGCCTGCAAATGGGAGAGATGTAGCAGTGACCACGTGCAGCCCAAACCAGGGTAAGCTGGACAACATGGTGTCACCTAAAACACAAAATCAGGTCACTCAAGAACTGTTATTGCTTTTCCAGCCTTTCCACTCAATGTCCACAGGTTCCACCGTTGGGTGCCAAAATCACTCCTGGTTTGAATAAAAGACAGGTGTGTGCTAGGGAAAGCAGGGCCTTCCCTTGAAATGGAGGAAGTAAATCCCTCCCTATGAATGAGAACAATTTTGAAATTAAAGGACTCTCAGGCCAAGATATGGGGATAGGAATGACAGTTCTTTACTAGTATATCTAAGAAGGCAAACAGAACAACAACTCTGGAATTAACAAGAAGAAGAACAGGAACCCAGTTCCAGTCCTTCTCGGCCTCAGGCTCTTTTCCCCTGTGCTGCAGTCACCGTCACCGCTGGCAGTGAGCGCTGGCAGATTCCCGGTGGACGGGGCAGATGTGACGATCCCGGCACCTGCAGGGGCTGGGGGTGATGGCAGCTGTGTCCCAGATGGGAAGGGATGGAGGAGAGGCAGGATGCTGGGAAAACAGCAAGCTGAAGCAGGAGGGCGTCCAAGCAGGGCTGCGGGGTCCAAAACAGAGAGGCAGCTCCCGGCGTTGGGATGGTGGGGGGGTAGCAATGACCTTTCTGCTCCGAGAGCCAAAAGCGAGCGAGAGCCAGCAACTGCCCCCCACCCTCCTTTACCTGCTTCCAATCTCACCGTGTTCCCCCTTTCCCTCCCCCCGCCCTCCGAGAGAAACTCCCAAAAAACCAGGGAGGCTCTCCCTGGTGCTGGGACCCAACCATCAGTGCTTCTTAGCATGTCAATGGGAAAAAAATTCCACAGGCAGAGAGGAAAGGAAAAAACAACCCCCAACAGACGCTTATCCAGTTCTTCACTGATTTGAGGTTTATCAGCTGTTGCAGACACTGGGATGATGGTACAATGTTTTAATGTTTGGTAATAATCTAATTTCACAAGTGTTTTTAATTATATCTCTTATCGGAAATGGTTTGGATTGTTGTAGCAGAATTATTCCCAGTTACTCTTAGTTTTTGTTTTACTACAATGTATTGTTTTGTTTTGAACTTCCCTTCATGTTCATGGCAAGAGTCATGCATGCTGTTTTTAAAACACGGAAGGGGGAATTAGCTCCTAAATTTATATAATTATAAAAATTTTTTTGCAATATTTACGCCAAAAAAAAGTAAAAGTTTTTTTGTAAGGCTCTTCAATTGAATGTACAATGACAAAGTCAAATCAATTCATTAACTTAAGGAGAAGGTATGCATGTGTTTTTATCATCAACAAGTTCAAAGTAGTCACCTGTTCATTCAGCCAAACATCAATTGCCTCCAAGAAAATGCAGCCCAGTGAGAAGAAAAAGAACCTAATCACCATGCAGCCTTCGTGGCCAGAACAAAACCAGAAGCAGGACTGCCAAGACATGGCTGTGTCTGGAAATTTACAGGCAAATTGCCAACAAAAGCCTTGTGTCAACATCATGGAATAGTGTTCCTACTAACCTTCTTCAGTTATTCCCTGTTCCAGGATCCAAGAGCACATTCAGTGATGTCAAAGATCAACATTTCCAGCTAATGGACTATTTGGACTTTAAAACAATGGTCATTTATTCCCATTTCCCTAGGACACACTGGACATTATTCTTTTGTTTTCGCATGCTGTGAAACCCTGTGTCAATGACATGATAGAATTTGCTAAGTTTTGTTGATTGTAATCTGTCTTTTATGTATCTTATCCCATATCTAAGAGATAACCAGTGATAACCTTAATGAGATAACACCCTCACAAGAGAGAGCTATTTTAACATCAGAACATATGAGCCTTTTTTGAATTAACAAAAAAGGGTGAGATGTTGCAGTCAGGTAGACAAATTATAAAAGGCTTCATAAAATCAGGTCTTGCTCTCTGCTAATTAATAGCTAGCCTGTCACTTCTTCTATGTGCAGCTAAGTTACTTGCTTGTTCCCAGGTGAAAACAATCTTAAACCTGAAAACAATTAACACAACAAGCTATTCTGGTAAGAGAACCATTTGTACCTGCAAGAAATAAGAAATCTGTCGTGCTGGGGACAAGGACGTTCATTCCCTTCCAGGAGCCCAATGCCCGGCTGGGGCTCCAGGGCAGGGGGTCCTTGAGCAGCTGCCCCAGAACCTCCGCCAGGGTCTCCCAGCGCAGCCGGAGCCGCTCGGCCTGGGGTCCCCAAAGGCCTCAGCGAGCCCCAAGTCCCTGCCAGGAACCCTCAACTCCCTCCAAGCCAGCATCCTCCACAGCCCCTGCGAGTTCCCCCCATGGCACCGGCCGTGGCCGTGTCCCCACATGTCACTGGCCATGTCCCACCATGTCCTCACCCATGGCTGTGTCCCCACCATGTTTCCATCCCTGTCACTGTCCCCCACATCTCCATCCATGCCTGTGTCCCCCCATGTCCCCACGAATGGCCACATCCCCCTCCATGTCCATGTGTCCCCATGTCACTCTCTGTGTCTGTGTACTACCGTGTCTTTGTCCCCCATGTCCCTACCCAAGTCACAGTTCAGTGTCTTTATTTTTATCCCAAAGTTTGATGTTTTAAAGGGATGAAGAGAAATGAAAAGCAAATGCAGCCCAAAATTAAAGGACTTCTGTGTCCATGCTGGCTGAGAATCCAGCAGGGAAGGAGTGAGGGAAGAATATTTTTGGAGGGTTTTCCACCCCACTGTCTCCAAAATCTTGGTCTTTGCCCCAGTTCATCACCATTTTGCTGTGGAAGACACCCTCGGACAATCAAAAAATCAAAAATCAAAATCAAAATCCTGGAATCTCTGAGGATGGAAAAGACCACCAAGACCATTCAGTATTCCTTGAAGCCACCAGAAGATAGGACTGAAAACAGAAGATTTTCTGGGGTTGAACATCAACAAATTCACTCTCCCCAAGGAATTCCCAATGTTGGTTTCCATCCCAATGGACGTTCCTGTCCCTGCATTCATCCAGGGAGACAGGATGATGCAGAGCCCCCCCAGCCAGGTGTCTTCCCAACACAGATCACCAGGGCTCTGCCCAATGGGGGTCACTGGGGATCATCCAACAGCGATCCTCCCATGGGGGATGGAGCTGGAGCAGAGCACGAAGCTCTTCCCACACTCAGGACACTCGTAGGGCCTCTCCCCAGTGTGGATGCGCCGGTGGACAGTGAGATGGGAGCTGTGCCTGAAGCCCTTCCTGCAGTCGGGGCAGCGGAAGGGCCTCTCCTCTGTGTGAATCCGCTCATGTACAAGGAGATTGGAGCTGCTCTGAAACCTCTTCCCACACTTGGGACACTCGTAGAGCCTCTCCCCGGTGTGGATGCGCTGGTGGTATCTCAGGTTGGAGATCTGTCCAAAGCTCTTCCCACATTCCAGGCAGGTGTAGGGCCGTTCTCCTGTGTGGATCACCTGGTGCTGCATTAGACCAGAGATGTCTCTGAAGCTCTTCCCACATTTCCCACACTCGTAGGGCTTTTCCCCAGTGTGGATCATCTGGTGCCGGATCAGATGAGAGCTGTAGCTGAAACCCTTCCCACATTTCAAGCACTTGTGGGGCTTCTCCCCTCCAGGAGGCTTCTCCACCAGCTCTGAGCTCTGCCTGGATCTCCGGCCGCCTTCCCGGCTCAGGGAGGGTCTTTCCTCCTCACAGCTCACTGGGCCGGGTTTCCAGCCCCTCCTCCTGAGGGATCCCAGGAAATTTTCCTCCTCCGCCATCTGCCCACCCCATGGGAATGAAGAATCCTGGTTTGGGGAAAAAACAAGAGGGGACTGCCTTGAGCTAGAGGTTCTTCCAACCGATGTGCAGCTGAGGAAGACACTGGGCATCCTGTGTTTGTAAGGACCTCCCAAACACCCAGACTGATCACAAAAATCCTCCAAATATCAAGACGCAGATCAAAAACTCCCAAAAAACCAAGATTCAGCCAAAACCCCCTGCAAAATATAAAGATTCAGGCCCAGCACAAAAACAAAGCACCAACATTTATCCCAATAAAGCTCAGAAACAACAAGGTTCACCCCTCTGAAAATGGTGGATCCCCCTCTCCAGTCACCTGCTGAATGTGGAGGGGAGGGCCAACACACTGGGACTGGAGGGACGCTGTAGGTTTGGAATCTTGTGCTGCTTCCCATTTCTGACCCTCCTGTGTCTCTGCTTTTCCTCACATTCCTCTTCCTCCTACTATTCCTCCTTCTCCTGCACAATCCCACCTGCTCCTCCCATATGCATCTTTGACCATTTTGTTCTTCAACCCTGCTTCTCCTTCCCTTCTCCTGCTGCCCCCAGGCCCAGCACCCACTGCCGGCTCCCTCTTCCCCCCAAACCCACAGCATCCCAGCGCAGGGGCAGCGATGGAGCTGGGGCAGCTCGGGCTGGGGCAGCGCTGGGCTCTCGGCCGCTCCCGCCCGCACTCGCTCCCCACTGCAGCCGCTGCCGCCACCACAGCGCGGGGGGGCCCGGCCTTGGCGCTCCCCCACTCCCACCTCCCCAAATTCCCCTGCCGGGGGGCGCTGGGGCCAGGAGACAGACGAGTGACAGATCAGGGGGGCTGGGAAGAGTCGGCAGCCAGAGAGCACTGAAAATCTCAGCAGGGACTACAGTGGCATCTTCGGGGACTAAACATGGCAGGGCACCCGTGGAAGGTAGGAAGGGAAGGCCAGGAAGGGATCCCAGCAAAAGGGATGATGATCCCAAAATATCTCTGAAGCGTCCCTTCGGAATATATTGAGGGAGTTTGCACATTCTCCCAGAGGTAATCAAAGACATGGACACCTGGGAGGCAATAAGGAAAGTCGAGAAGGGATGGAAGGTGTCGCTGTGCTAGGAAGGGATTGGGTGAAGGGGAGTGTGCAGGAATATGGTTCAGTCAAGATGCAGCAGGAGCAATCTACGTGGGAAGAAAAAGGGTGATGGAAAAGAGGAGGAAGAGAAAAATTCTGAGGATGGGGATGTTTTTCAGCAAGCTCTCATCCTCAAAAGTTGCCAGCTGCTGCAGATCCTTTGTATCCCCGGTTGCCAGGACAGGCACACAAGGAGGTCAGGATTGCAGGGGGTTTCTCTGTGCTGGGCAGCGGCAGGAGCGGGCGCAGAGGGGCGGCACCGGGAGCACGGGCTGGGGGCCTGTGGGGAGCTGCGGGGCCGGGCCGGGGCTGTGGGGCAGCCGGGGCTCAGCGCCGGGCGCTGCCTGAGCCCAGCACCCCCCGGCAATTGCAGGCCCGGCAGTGGCCCCCGGCCCCCAGGAGGCTGCGGGACGCCCCGGCCGCTGCCCGGCCCCGTGGAGCTGCCGGCCCTGCCCGCCGGGGGGGCCGCGTTTGGACACTGCGGCAGGACAGGCACCGGCTCTGGGATACGGGCTGGCCACGGCAGCCACAGCACAAGGAGCAGCACGAAGGAACAGCTGGGAAATGGGCATTGGACGTGCAAGCATCCAGATTCGCTTTTAAGCATTTCCCTTGGGTCACTGCAGAAAGGAATGATTTAGCAGAAAGCTCAGCAGCTGTCAGAGGATGAGCACCCCCAGGCACTGAGGGGGCTGCAGGAGGGGCAGAAGAAGCCCCTGGAGCACTTGGTCACAAAGGCACAGCAGGGGAATGCAAGAAGGGAGGAGGAAAAGGCCAAGGGGAAGGCAAAGGCCATGGCAGAGTTTCTACAGCCCCTCAGGGATGAACCCCAGGGCCCAAGGGGGCCCCAGCACCCAGGGGCTCTCACATCCTTACACCATCTTCAACCAGGTGCCCTCCTCACACTGACACCATTCAGTCCTTGATGGCAAAGATGCTTTCTGGGGATGCCCACTTACACAGGATGGTAAACTGGATTTTGCCTTTGAGTGGGAACAAGAGGTAGAAAAGAAAATGGGAAAGACATGGACGGTCCTTCTGCAGGGATGCACGGAAGCACCAGCCTTATTGGGGCAAGCCTTGCAGAAAATATCACAAGAATTTACCCCACCCCCAGGGATTGGGTTAATGCAGGATGGGGATGACTTGCTGCAATCAGGAGGACAAGAAGTGGTAGAAGAAGCCTCTGTGAAATGGCTGAATGTTCAGGCTAAATAGCATCTTTGAGTATTTGAAAAAGAAAAAGAGGAAATGGTGGAGAAAAGAGTTAAATATTCAGGAGGTAATTTGACTGAAGGTTTGTGGTGTATTGATCTAGAGAGGATCTGGGGAATCTCAGAAGCAATCCAGGACTGAAAAGGAGGTGCAAGAATTCTGAGGATTAATAGGATATTGCAGGACCTGGATTGGGGATTCCCTGTTCTAGCCAGAATATTGTATGACTTTTTAAAGCCCAATAGCTTCAATGTTGTACTATGGACAAGAGAAAAGAAAGAAAAGCTGAGAAAGTGAAAAATAACAAAACAACTGGTGCCCTAACTAAGGCTCTTCAAGTCTCAGAAATGAAATTTGAATTGTATGTGTGTTTTAAGAACATAGTATATTACATTATTGGCTTTTTCAAATAATTAAATGAATGCTCTATGTTGGAGAACTTTGCTGTATGAATATAGTTTTAGTTCTGCGATTAACAGAACTTATAAGTAGTAGTGATAAATATATTTTTTGGACTATAACATTTTGATGTAAAAAGCTTTTGTTCATGTAACTAACTCAGAGAATCGTAAAAAAGATAATCAGAAAATTATTCAGATTCTTGGATTATGGGACACCAGAATTCCAGGGAAGGAAAAATAATGATTTACAGGTTGGAGGGGAATGATTCTGAATAATGCATGAAGGTCTATGAATATGCAACATGTTGCTGCATTTAGGAAGTGTTTTCTGAGTTGGTGTGTGCCCTTGGCTGAAGGCCAAGCATCCGGCCATTATAACCCTGGGCCAGAGCCAGGGCAGATATTCAATTATCTCCCTTGGAATTGATCTTTGCAATTCCTTACCCTGGGAATTCTCCACCTAGTGCGGGCTGGAGATAAGGGATGGATATTTCAAGCAGTCTGTGGCCAGAATCCTGTCTCTTGTGAAATCTCTGCCACAGGAAGCTGGGCTGGCACAGAGCCTGCCTTGGCACTTTGCTGTTCACAGCATCCACCCAGGACTCTGCCTCTCAATTACACTCACACACTGGGCTGTCCGGGATTCCATTGTTGGAAAGTATACCAAATTTAAAATTTTTTACATTTCATTTTACTAGTCAGGCTCGGTTTGCCTTTCTCTCAGGAAAGAAATTTTAAAAGGTTTTTTTAAGGGATGTGGCACCACTCAACAGAGATGAGTTTAACATCTCAACAGACTGGGAATAGCCCAAAAGATACCAACAAAGAGAACGACATTCAACAAAACATCAAGGAAACATCAGCAAACATCAAGGAACACCCACCCCAGACACTGCCCCTGGCCCAGATGGAGACACCTGGTCTGGAAAAGACTGAGAAGGAAATCCAGGAATGCGGATCTAATTAACATCAGAAGAGGAGAAATCCATTTGCAATAGGAAACCAAACACTAAGAACTACACAACTTTGAAGCAATGAACACTAAACCAATGAATTTCATTGGGTTCGGACAGTAAAAAGGTTAGGAAAAATCTAGTAAAATTCACATCTCATGGAATGATTTTCTCTGCACACCCGGGCTATGTGTGGATGAAATTGTTTCTGTTGCTCATCCTGACCAGGATCAAGTAATGCCTTAACTCTCTAACACTAAAGATATTGTTGGGGAGATTTTTATGGTCCCTGCAGTTTCAGTGACAAGATTACACCATGAGAAAAAATTTTCACATTAATCCTATTTTAGATTGTCAGTTAGGTTTGGGCCAGGGGTGTGACAAGCAATTTTACTCCTAGGAGAAGAGGCAGAAAAGACTTGATGGCATTGGAATATTTTTCTATATATTTGTGGTGGCTCTTAATGACGGGAGAATATCGGAATGGATCTTTAGAAGCTCACCTTTAAGTTGCATTTTGCAAACCTAGAAGAGTATTAATGGTGAGGCTTTAACGCATAAACTGTTAATAAAAAAGCGTTAAAAAAATAATAAAGAAAAATAAAGCAGGTTGTGAGGGTGGACGTGTGAATCACCTAAAGGCTGCTCTGGAAGAAAATCCTAGTTCCAGGCAGCCAGGAGAGGAGTTTTAGAAATGCAAATTAACATTGCTCTGGAGAAGTGTGGACAATGCCCAAGGGCCTTCTTGCCAGGGGGAGGAATTTCCCTGAGTCCATCTGCCCCTCACCCCCAGCTCTGCCTGCTTGCACAGATGGAATTTGCACAACTAAAGGCAGAGCCCATAGTGAGGATATCTGAGTGCAACAGAAACTGGTTAAGCTGCAAAGGGAAATAGCAAACGGAGAATATTGGGAAAACTTCATGAAAAAAAAGTGTGGGGGGAAATCATCCCTCTCCCCAAAGCAATGAGGTGTTTTTGCTAGTCCAGAGAAATCACTTGGGAATCCAAACATTTGATGATTTAATCAGAGAAAAGTGGTCAATTCGTGCAGCCCTGGCTGGAAAGAGCACCCAAAAAAGGGAAAAATATGAACGGCCACCAGAACAAATTCTACAACACCATGGAAAAACCCCTGGGAACCCTAACGAATTCATATCAGAAGACAGAAAACCCATCCATAATTTGAGTGGCATAATTAGGTTAAAAAGTGTCCTTGAAATAATAACCAAGCAGACAGCTCCAGCTCCTGACCTTCCTGCTGACCAAGCCGCTGAAATGAGGAACGAGACATTTCACCATGGGATGGAATCAGATTATCTACTTACAGAAGAAGGAGGAGTTTGTGGAAAATTAAATGATGCAAACGGCGGTTTGCAAACAGATGATAACCGAAAAGTGGTGAAAGAGATAACAAAGGAAATAAGAAAGTAGCTCATGTACCAGTGCAAAGAGGGAGAGGATGGGAATGGGACACGTTTTCGGGGTTCCCTGGTAGACCATGGCTTAAACGAATGCTGCTCCTCCTCTGACGTGCTGCAGCAACTCTCAGCTTTTTACCATGCACGACACCTTGCGCCAAAGAGGATGCAGGAACAGAGATTGAGTCAATGGTAATTAAAAGTTTGTAAAGGAAATTCTTGAGAGAATGAGATAAGGACGGATTGAAAGCAGTAACATTAATATGGTAGTAGGAGTGCATATTAAGAGGGACATGCAGTAGGAGGATCGGGAAGTCTGAACCTTCCAAGTACCTCAGCCAGTAAGGAAGGGGAGAGGGAGATGCCAAGGGAAAATGAGGATAAAAAGGAGGCTGCGTTTTAGAGACCGCATGGCAAATGCCGCATGGCCTCTCTCTTTGTTCATCAATAAAGTCACTTTTACAGGACTCCTCTGTCTCCTGCGGGCACACAAACCTCTGGCCACGGGAATTTTCCCGCACAGCCCCGGGCACAGGGCAGACACCTCTGTGCCACCCACAGCAACCGGGACGAGCCAGCGCTGCTCCGGCACCGGCTCCTGCCGAGACCCCAGCGGGAAGGAGACCGCGGGCAGCCGCTCCCGCAGCGCCCTCAGCCCAGCGCAAACACGGGCCGGCACCGGCACAACCAACCCGCCAGAGCCCCCTGCCGCCCCCTCGGCCCGCAGCGAGCCCCGAGCCCCCGCACAACCGAGCGCGGCTCCCACCTGCGCTGGGGCCGCCTCCGAGCTCCGCCGCCGCCTCCCCGGGCTCCGGCCGCTGTCGCCGCTGCCGGGCCCGCACAGACGCTGCCACAATGGCGCCTTTGCTGCTCTGCCCAATCAGCGCGCGACAACCAGGAGTGCCATTGGCACAATCAGCCAATGGCAGCGAGGGCCGGGCTCTGCACACGGCCCAGCCTCGGCCCGCGCTCTCAGGGCCCCCCGGGCTGTGGGAGGGCAAAGGCGGAGATGAGGAACAGCCCTGGAGCGGGCCCGGGCCCGAGCCGCCATTGGCCTGGAAACACAAACAAAGTTCTCCGCAGCTCCCGGCACGCCTTTCCCAGCCCTGTGTGTTCGCTGCCTCCGGCTCAGCGGGAATCCCTGGACCCTCACTGCTGCTACCCCCTAATTAGGCGCGTCTGTGCTTGGCTTTGATTTCCCCCAGAAAGGGAAAACTGCCCCAAACCCCAGTGGATGAGTGGGGGAGGGGAGAGATTTCTGGCAGAAAACTCCAAAAACTCAAAGCAGGACAATGAGAAGTAAATGAAGACCCTTCAAACCAGGTTTCCCCCATTGTTCCCTCCTACCCCAGCAGTGTAGGGTGTGAGAAACAACGCTCACTTTTTTAAAAATTTCAGAGGTTTATTAAAGCTTACCATAAAAATACAAGAAAAGACTAGAATGAGAAAAATCAGCCCTGGGAGCACAGGACTAAACCCCAACGTGCTCCCCTACAGAATTGAGAGGAATGTTGAATTTGTCTTTTACAAATGAGTTGTGGATCAGCCTGTAGATAAGGCTAGCACTGAGAGATAAAAGAAACAATGGGATGGATTCCACTGATTGATGAATGGAAAGAGATATTTGCCTTTACAAACAAACTGTAGGGCTGCTGATAAATGGAATTGGATATCGAAAGATGAAAGAAGCAACGGGGGGAAAACTATGAATTCCATAAGAATTAAAAATTAAAAGGGAGGGTTATATATTAGAGGGGAATTTCAGGTATCAGGCGTTCCGGGAAGTCTGTGCCTCTCAAGTACCTCAGCCAATGGGGAAAGAGAGAGGGAAATGCGGCCGGGAAAATAGGATAAAAAGGAGGCTGCGTCCTCCGAAAATTTGAGAGATCCCAGGGGAATGTCCCATGGCCTCTCCCTTTATTGGAATAAAGCAAAAAGGACTCCTCTGTCTCCTTTTTGGACATAAACCTCTGGTATTTGTGGATTAATTTTCCTGACAAGTCCCTGCTAAAAGCAGGTCTTTTAGAGCCGTGTGTGTCTCCCTGTAACACTCCTATCCTGCCGGTTAAGAAACCAGATGGAACCTACAGAATGGTGCAGGATTTAAGAATAATAAATGAGATTGTCAAACCAAGGCATCCCACAGTTCCAGATCCATACACAATCCTGAATCAAATCCCTTCTTCACATCAATATTATTCTGTACTGGATTTGAAGGATGCTTTCTGGGGGTGTCCAATCACAGAAGATAGTAAACAGTATTTTGCTTTTGAGTGGGAACAGGAGGAAGGAGAGCAAATGATAAAACAACAATTGCCATGGACAGTACTCCCTCAAGGATATACAGTCACCAGTTCTGTTTGGGCAAGCTTTGCAGAAAATATTAAGAGAGTTTACTCCACCCTTAGGAGTCAAGTTGTTGCAGTATGTAAATGATTTACTCTTATCAGGGGAACAGGAAAAGGTGGTTGAAGAGGCTACTGTAAAGCTGCTTAATTTTCTTGCAAAAAAGGGACTTAGAGTATCCAAAAAGAAAGCACAGTTAGTAGAAAAGAAGGTCAAATATTTGGGACACATTCTGTCCGAAGGGTTATGGTGTATTGATCCAGAAAGGATACAAGGGATTTTACAGGTACCATTACCCCAGACTAAAAAGGAGTTACGGCAGTTTTTAGGGTTGGTGGGGTACTGCAGAGCATGGATCGAGGATTTTTCTGTGGTGGCCAGACCTTTATATAACTTTTTAACCCAAAACAGTCCTAATGTCGTGGTATGGACACCAGAAGGAGAGAAAAGCTTTAAGAAATTAAAAAAACCAAATTGGTTAAGGCCCCAGTCTTAGCTCTTCCAAATGCAGAAAAAGAATTTCAGCTATATGTGGATGTCAAACAGGGTCATGCTAAAGGAATTTTGGTGCAAGAGCATGGGGGAACACGGAGGCCTGTTGCCTGTTTTTCTAAGTTGTTAGACCCGGTGGCCAGAGGCGGCCCCATTGTCTGCAGAACTGTGCAGCCACAGCTCTGATGGTGGCTGAGGCCCGAAAGCTGACAAGGGGAGGGGATCTCATTGTTAAAGTCCCACATCAGATTAAAGCTTTGTTAACTGAGAGAGCCTCTAAGTGGATGACGAGTGCTCGATTATTACAGTAGGAATCTTGTTTAATGGAACAGGAGGATTTAAAATTCAACAGTGGAGAAGATTTTAATCCAGCCTCTTATTTAAATGACCCTGGAGAAAAGGGGGGCCAGGAAGAAATCCATGATGGTATCCAGGTTATAGACCTCCAGACACGGGCTAGGGAAGATCTACGGGATATTCCCTGGCCTGAGGGAGAGAATGTGTTCATTGATGGGTCCTCCAAGGTGGTAGAAGGGAAACGATTTACAGGATACTCTATCGTGAATGGGAAGCAATTAAAGGAAGGGGGGAGGTTACCACACACCTGGTCAGCTCAGACAGCAGAGCTGTACGGGCTTGTGAGAGCCTGTGAATTATACCAGGACAAGACAGTAAATATCTTTACTGATTCTAAATATGCATATGGGGTGATACATGCATTTGGAAAACTATGGAAAGAAAGAGGTTTATTAAGCTGCAGAGGAAAGACATTAGCTCACGAGAACTTAATCTCTCGCCTATTGGAGGCAGTGAATTTACCAAAAAAGGTGGCGATAATCCACGTTAAGGGGCATCAGGCAGGATGGTCGGAGGAGGCAATAGGAAACCGACTGGCTGATGAAGAAGCTCGGAAAGCTGCATTGTTGCCAGAAGTCTCTAAGATCCTGCCTTTGCTCCCAGTAACTGCACCGCTGCCAGAGAAACTCTCTTTTCCACCAGAGGAACTTGAGATAATTAAAAAGAGTGGGGCAGAGAAAAGAGAAAATAATTGGTTTACAAGGGATGGTAAGCAGTGGATACCAAAAGCTCTAGCCTTACAATTGTTAAAACAACTTCATGAAGGGAGTCATTGGGGCTCCCGAGGACTGGCAGAAGCCTTCCTCAAAATGAACACTGCTGTTGGTCTCTTTAGCCTGGCAAAGCGAGCCACTGAAGGCTGTTTGACTTGTGCTAAAACCAACAACAAAGTTACAAAGAAACTGGCCAGGGGAGGGAGGCGTTGGGCAGTATGTCCCTTCCAGAGATGCCAGGTGGATTTTACTGAAATGCCTCGAGTGACAAGATTTAAATATATTCTGGTAATAGTATGTCAATTAACCGGGTGGCCAGAAGCATTTCCAACTGTGTCAGCAACAGGATCAGTTGTTAAAGTATTTTTGGAACAAATAATTCCAAGATATGGGATGGTGGAAGCAATAGATTCAAATAGGGAAACTCATTTTACAGGAAAAATTCTTCAAGGAGTTATGACTGCTTTAGGGATACAGTGGAACCTCCATACCCCCTGGCACCCACAGAGTTCGGGTCAGGTTGAGAGGATGAATGGAGAAATAAAGAAACATCTCCTGGAGCTGGTGATAGAAACTAAAATGCCATGGGTATGGCTCCTGCCCCTGGCTTTAGCAAGAATAAGAGCCAGACCCAGGGGAAATATTCAATTATCTCCCTTTCAATTGATGTTTGGAATTCTTCAGCCTTGTAATTCTCAGCCTAGTGGGGGGATAGAGATAAGTGATGTGTATTTAAAACAATATGTGGCTCGGATACTGTCTCTTGTGAAATCTCTTCGACAGGAAGCTCAGCTGGCACAGACCCTGCCTTTGGACTTTGCTGTTCACAACATCCAACCGGGACACTGGGTCCTGGTTAAGGAGTGGGAAGAAGCACCACTGGTGGCCAAGTGGCGTGGACCTTTCCAGGTGTTGCTGAGCACAGACACAGCCGTCAAGACAGCTGAACACGGCTGGACCCATCACACTCGGGCCAAGGTCTCTGCAGCCCCAGAGATTTGGACATCTCAGCTGGAGGAGAAGGACGGGAAGCCGCGACTGACACTCGGCAGGAGGGGACTGGAGCAGCAGCCAGGGCGTCGACATCGGGGGAAGCCTCGTGTGCCCACCCACAGAGTGCCTGCTGAAATAGTCTGTGTGGGCATCCCTCCTCTCAGATCTCCAGGCACTGGGGGCCAACCCTTGCTGTCATTGTTTTCTTTATGTTAAGCTGTTTCTGTGCCTTCACTCGCCACAGGTGGTGTGGAAGACAATGTGAAAGTAAAAAATTAAGTTAGGAGATTAGATTACACAATCAGAATGTTTCTCTTAATAATGTTACCTTTATATTATTGGTTAGGTTGGGGCCAAGAATGGGAAAATAATTTTTGACCTTAGGAGAAGAAGTAGCAAAAACCTTTAACTTTAGCAATTGTTGGGTCTGTGGAGGGCCAGGGGGATCTGAAAACTGGCCATGGGTGGCCAGCCCAGTAAAACCTAAATAGTAGATTAGCACCCTGAGTGAGGTCCGTAATGGAACAGGAGTTTGGGATGAAGAAGGAAGTCCATGGCTGCTTCATTCTTCTGAAAGAGGCACTTAGGACAAGAAGCATATACATGGGAAAAAGCGTTTGTGACTGGACTTTATCTTTGGGTTTAGATTGTTGGACCCCCAACTGCCTTCCTTATGATTGTTCCAGATATCAAGGCAGATGGAATCAAACACATGTTAAGCTCACAAATGGTAGCTGGGTAAAGTGCTCCTACCATAATTACCAGAAAGATTTAAAAGGCTGTAAAGCAGTGGGGAAGGATAAGTTTTTTGACCCCTTATTTTTAAGCTGCCCCCGAGATAATTCCACAAGTAGGACACATGTTATCCGTGACTACCAATGGAAATGGCAACATCGAAATGGAACTCGAACCCTTTTTAATAGGTTCTGGTCCAAATCTAACAAAACAGATCTGGGATGAAACTGCAGGTGGAAACCTCATGTGGGAGCTTGGAAATGCAACTACTGTGATTCTTATGGTGGGGCAACCATTGTTGGGGGACCACTGGGCCCAGGGAGTAAGCTGTATTTTGACTCTCCAATTGACCATGAACATTGGGAAGGTCCCTTTGTCAATGGGACCTGGGCTTTAAAGGGGCATTACTGGATTTGTGGCCAACATGCACATCACAGGTTACCCCCAAACTGGTCAGGAATATGTTATGTGGGGTATATCAGACACTGCTCTTTCTGCTACCACAGGTTCAGGGAAATCACTTAGGAATCAAGGTACATGATGATCTAATTAGAGAAAAGCAGTCAATTGATGTGTCCCTGGCTGGAGGGAGCACCCAAAGATGGGGTGAAGATGAATGGCCACCTGAACGAATCATACAACACTATGGACCAGCCACTTGGAATCCTAATGAATTCATATCAGGTGCCAGAGAACCCATTTATAATCTAAACCGGATAATTAGGTTACAAGCTGTCTTTGAAATAGTAAGTAACCAGACAGCTACAGCTCTTGACCTTCTTGCTGACCAGTCTACTCAGATGAGAACTGCAATATTTCAACACCGGATGGTATTAGACTATTTATTAGCAGAAGAAGGGGGAGTGTGTGGCAAATTTAATGACTCAAACTGCTGTTTGCAAATAGAGGACAATGGAAAGGTGGTGAAGCAAATAGCAAAAGGAATAAGAAAATTAGCTCATGTGCCAGTCCAAACATGGAAACGATGGGAATGGGACATGTTTTCTTGGCTACCTGGTGGACTATGGGTTAAACAACTACTTTTTTTCCTCTTATGTGCTGTAGCAACTCTAATCTTTTTGCCAGGCATGTTCCCTTGCTTAGTACAACTTATTCAACATGTGATCAAAGGGATGCAGGTAAGAGCCACGCCTACTGATCCAGAGATGGTTACAAAAGGACAGAAATTGATGTCACTCCAAATAATTACAAAAATAATTACAAAATAATTACAAAACCAAAAAAGACTCAGGAACAAAAAAAATTAAGTCAATGATAGCTAAAGTGTGTAAAGACAATTATTGAAAAATAAAAGAGGAGGGATTAAGAGGAATGTTGAATTTGTCTTTACAAATGAGCTCTGGATCTGCCTGTAGATAAGGCTAGCACTGAGAGATAAAAGAAACAATGGGATGGATTCCACTGATTGATGAATGGAAAGAGATATTTGCCTTTACAAACAAACTGTAGGGCTGCTGATAAATGAAATTGGATATCGAAAGATGAAAGAAGCAACGGGGAGAAAACTATGAATTTTCTAAGAATTAAAAATTAAAAGGGAGGGTTATACATTAGAGGGGAATTTCAGGTATCAGGCGTTCCGGGAAGTCTGTGCCTCTCAAGTACCTCAGCCAATGGGGAAAGAGAGAGGGAAATGCGGCCGGGAAAATAGGATAAAAAGGAGGCTGCATCCTCCAAAAATTTGAGAGATCGCAGGGGAATGTCCCATGGCCTCTCCCTTTATTCGAAAAAAGCAAAAAGGACTCCTCTGTCTCCTTTTTGGACATAAACCTCTGGTGTTTGTTCATTAATTGTCGTGACAACAGTATAAGAAGAGGCTGCAAACCAAGGTGCGGTGGAGCGTGGAGTGGGCGGTGACCCCTCACATTCCCCAGGGAGCTGCTTGCTCTGTCGATATCAAATAAAGCAATCTAAATTTTGCTGAATATCGAGACTTTTGTCTCTCATTCATAACATTTCCAACACCTGTCGCTTCTAACAAGTCCAATTTTTTTTAAGATTTCATATACCTTTAAAATTTTAAAAGTGAGCGTCGTTTCTTACACCCTGTACTGCCGGGGTAGGAGGTGCAGAGGGAAGGAGGGAGGAGTGTGGAAAGCTGGATTGAAGGGTCTCTATTTACTTCTCATTATCCTGAGCTGAGGTTTTGGAGTTTTCTGCCAGAAATCTCTCCCCTCCTCCATTCATTCCCATGAATTTGGGTCAGTTTTCTGTTTTGGGGGAAATCGAAGCCATGCATAGACACTCCTGATTAGGGGGTAGCAGAAGTGAGACTCCAGGGCTTCCCGCAGAGCCGGAGGCAGCGAACACGCAGGGCTGGGAAAGGCGTGCCGGGAGCTGCGGAGAACTTTGTTTGTGTTTCCAGGCCAATGGCGGCTCGGGCCCGGGCCCGTTCCAGGGCTGTTCCTCATCTCTGCCTTTGCCCTCCCACAGCCCGGGGGGCCCTGAGAGCGCGGGCCGAGGCTGGGCCGTGTGCAGAGCCCGGCCCTCGCTGCCATTGGCTGATTGTGCCAATGTCACTCCAATGTCCCCCCACCAAACATGGATCACCAGGGCTCTGCCCAATGGGGGTCACTGGGGATCATCCAACACCGATCCTCCCATGGGGGATGGAGCTGGAGCAGAACATGAAGCTCTTCCCACACTCGGGGCACTCACAGGGCTTCCCTTAGTGGTGACTCCGTTGGTGTTGGGTCAAGGTTGAGCTCCTGGAGAAGCTCTTCCCACACTCAGGACACTCGTAGGGCCTCTCCCCAGTGTGGATGCGCCGGTGGACAGTGAGATGGGAGTTGCGGTTGAATCCCTTCCCGCAGTCGGGGCAGCGGAAGGGCCTCTCCTCTGTGTGAATCCGCTCATGTAGGAGGAGATTGGAGCTGGTCTGAAACCTCTTCCCACACTTGGGACACTCGTAGGGCCTCTCCCCAGTGTGAATGCGCTGGTGTTTTCTCAGGTCAGAGCTCCATCCAAAGCTCTTCCCACATTCCAAGCAGGTGTAGGGCCGTTCCCCAGTGTGGATCACTTGGTGCTGCATAAGGTAGTTGCTATCCCTGAAGCTTTTCCCACATTTCCCACACTCGTAGGGCTTCTCCCCAGTGTGGATCCTCTGGTGCCAGATCAGCCTGCACCTGTAGCTGAAACCCTTCCCACATTCCAAGCACTTGTGGGGCTTCTCCCCTCCAGGAGGCTTCTCCACCAGCTCTGAGCTCTGCCTGGATCTCCGGCCGCCTTCCCGGCTCAGGGAGGGTCTTTCCTCCTCGCAGCTCCCTGGGCTGGGTTTGCAGCCCCTCCTCGTGAGAGATCTCTGGGGCTTTTCTGCCTCTTCCATCCCCGCACACCTGGGAATGAAAAATCCTGGTTTAGGGGGAAATAACAGGAAGAGAGCTCCATAAACTGGGTGTTCCTCCTTGACAAAGTTAATCTCTGAAAACACTGAGTATCTTGTGTCTGTAATAACCTCCCAAACACCAAGATTCCCACCCAAAATCCTCCAAACTTTAACACACAGATGAAAAACACCCAAATATGGATAGTCTGCCAAAATCCCCTCCAAAATTATGCTGGTTTGAAAGCAAAGCCAGTGAGAGACTCCAAGTCAGAAATACAATTTGATAGGAAAAAAGATAAGAGAAATAAAATCCATGCAATAGTAGAAAAGAAAACAACTGACAGAATCAGAATACAACCTGACACCCCGCTAGTTAGGGTGGTGGTAGCAGTCCAGATGAAGTGGTCTTGTTGTAGTAGTGATGCTGTAGAAAGGTCTGGTAGCTCTTGTCCTCTGGAAACCAGTGGGTAAGGGCTGCCTTGGTGTTCCCAATCTCAGATTTTATCTAGGTAGGAAAGGCTTGGCTCCTCCCCCTGGCTGGAGCATCTCCCAATGGGATGATGGAATTTTATCAGTCATGCAGTGGCACTCAATGGCCCATTAACAGAAGATATCTACCTGGAGGAAGGATGGGTTGTGGAAATGATAAAGAACACTGCCCCACCTGGTTTTAACAGATGGCCCATTAGCAGAGGATATCTCTCACAGAGATAAGGATCCCTGCTCCACCTGTTTTTTTCCATCACTCTTTGTTCTTTTGTTTCTGCCCAGGAGCTCTGACTGGTTACTTCATGTTTGCTGCTGATTTCCTCTCCCTTTTGAAGATGAAAATGGTAAAAGTGTCTTTGACCTGCCTTGCTGGATATTGTAAAGAGGAACAGTCATCTACTGCAAGTGGAAGTGTCACGGGTGGAGCAGAGTTCTGTGAGTGCTGTATCAAACCAGACCTCGTCAGACCTGCCAGAACAACTGGTCCATGCTGCCCTTCACTGCTCTGCCTGTTCCCCACTGTTCCATGCCAGAGTAATTTAACTGCTGTTAATTGGGTGTGTGTTTCACTCGAGCCAGTCCAGCAGAACCAGCAGAAAGCAGCCCCAGAATGAATGGGGCTCTGCAGAGGAGCCCCAGACTATTCATCAGCCTGCCCGCAGAACTGGCTCCAACTCTGAAGAAGACAGACTTCTGATATTTCTGAGGCACTTATGACTGAGGCACTGCATGTGCTTGTGCAGGGAAGAATCCCAAAGGTCTTTCTTACTTCAGGAAAAACCCTGCAGCAGTGCATACCCAGCATCTGCTATCAGCACATCCTGGCTGCACGTGCAGGAGAAGCAGCAGCAGCATTGGACACGTGGGTTTGTTAAGCTGAACTCCCCTACACTTTGAACAGTGCTCATCACAAACATATTTAATGGCACACCGGTGCCATACATTTCTCCTAAAAGCCTCCCTTGTAACTAAACTTTACTGGAAAGTTAATACCGAGGATGAACGAGCAACTTCGGTCTCAGTGCGGAGGTGGAGGGGTTCTAAACACTGACTTTCCGAGAGCAGCATCTCTCCTGAAGCGCTCGGGGCCACCCGAGCCGCCGCCGGGAGCGCGGTGCAGAAGCCGGCCCGGACTCAGCCGCAGCGCCGGGCACCGCGCATCGCTGCTCTGCAGGGCGGCCCGCACGTCCTCCAGCAGCTGCCGCAGGCTGCCCTTCTCCTGCTGCAGCTCGGCCATGCGCTCCTCGGCCCGCTCCAGCGCCACCATCTCCTCGCAGCGCTCTCGGGAGCAGGGCCCCGGCGGCCGCCGCTCGGGCTCGGCGGGGGCTGCACGGGCGGATGTGGCTCTCGATGTGCTCGCCCTCCCGGCCCAGCGGCAGCCGCGGCCCCGCGCGGGTGCTGAAGTGGCCGCAGAGTCGCGCGTGGAGCTGGTGGAAGGTGAGCTCGGCCCAGAGCCCGTCCCACAGCCCCGCGCACTCCTCGGGCTCCGCCGCCTCCTCCGGCCCCAGCGCCCGGCACAGCGTGTGGGACTCCTCGCCGGGGATGCGGCCCGGCCCGGCGCAGTCCCGCTGCTGGAAGATCTCCTGCAGGGACTGCTCCGGGCCGCTGGCCAGCACGACCATCTCGTTCTCCACGCCGCGCTCCAGCCCCTAGCGGTGGGCGAGGGCGCTGAGCAGCCACTGCGTGCGCCGGGCCGGCCGCCCGGAGGGGTCCCAGCCCTCAGGCGGCTCCATCGCGCCCGCCCGGCCCGCGGCGCTGCCCGAGCATCCTGAGCGCCGCCCGCCCGAGCGCTCGGCCCCGGCCCCGGCACGGAGCGCCCGGCTCGCCCCGCACGGAGCCGCGTCCGCCTTTGTCCGGCAGGAGCAGGGACTCGGGCAAAGCGGGCAGGTGCCGCCCTGATCCCTTTGTCTGCCAAGCCCGAGCCCCAAGTGTGGTTCTTATTTCTTAGCTAATTTCTCCCTGCTTTCTCTCTGACACAAGCAAGACAATTGCATCGCACAATCCAGTTTGACAAGTAAGGCTTGTGAACCAGTGAGCGCTTCCACTAAATTAAAAACCCAATGTGTGTAGCCGTGGAATCGGGTTTTAACCCTTTAAGTGCGGTGGAAATAAGATGCACAGCTACATGGTCATCTTTCATGACAGGAAGAAAGAGACAAGTTTATTCAGAAATACACTCGGTTTATAGCATGACTCGTAATTCCCAGAGTAGAGAAAAGGTGATTGGTTCAGAGAGAAGACACCCCATTCCCAGGGCCTGGTCACACACCACAACAGCTGTTCTATCTTTGTTACTAATTCCTTTTTATTTTGACCAAATTATCAGCCTGGGAGAAATTCTCCCTAGCCTTGAGCTGGACCAGCTTATCAGCTGGGAACAGAGCTGAAAAGCTCCAGCCTGGAATATTATTCAGGCTGTAATTTTCTTACTTTCTCAATATGTGTCCCACAAATGTGCTTGAACGTCGACCTTCTGTTCTCTCAGGCTTCCTCACCTCTGTAGATGAGGTGACTTCCAGGTGTTGGTGTGTGGATGTTAAGAGGTCTGTGTTAGAGATGAGTAAGTGTTCAACTCGTTCAAACGAGCTGCCCAAAGCAGTGATTTTGGTCTCTCTTTGCCTGGGCAGTAGGACCGGCGTTATTGAACGCAGGCAGCAGCACGAGCAGGGCTCCTCCAGCAGCAGGGACACGCCAGGAGCCAGAGGGGACCGTGGCACCAGAGGGGACCGTGGCACCAGCCGTGCCCGAGGTCTGAACAGGCTGCCAAAGTCAGGTGGTGCTGACAGGCTGCGTTAACAGCCCAGGCAAGGCGTGGTGAGGAGCCAGGCCTGGGGGCCACCCAAGGAGTCCTGTCAAGAGCAAATCGTTCTAATATTCTCTCTAGGACAAAAAAGGAACAAACCAGTCCAGTTGATATGTGAGGAAAAAGAATTCAAGTTCGTTTAAAACGCTGCTTAATACAGGGTTGGGTTTCTTTTGAGTGAACTGGTGTTAATAAATATTCGGTCCCATATGATGGGGTTTCTCTGCAAATAGGCCTTGATGGGAAATTACTGAATACCTTTTGTTTTGCTCTTTCTTAAGTTGAGCACCTGAGTAGCTTTGTTGAGGAATGGAGAATTATTTGTAGCTCAGTATTTTCTCAGGAGGAGCCTTAAATTTTAGCACAGGAGGAAGGACAGGCAAAGGTTTGAAAGCCTTCCCGTGCTGAAGTGACACACTTTGAGAGGAGTCTGTGAGAAGTCCCCTCAGGCACTGCCAGGGCTATTTGCCTCCTCTGCAGGCTCAGTATTCTGGGAGTTCCACAAGCCTCAGATGCCACTGTATTTTCCCCTGAATATTTTTTGTCGTGCAGTACACAGGGAGAATATTTTGTGCTAGATTCTCCTCTGGGCTGAGAGGAATGTTGAATTTGTCTTTACAAATGAGCTCTGGATCTGCCTGTAGATAAGGCTAGCACTGAGAGATAAAAGAAACAATGGGATGGATTCCACTGATTGATGAATGGAAAAAGATGTTTGCCTTTACAAATAAACTGTAGGGCTGCTGATAAATCAAGTTGGATATCAAAAGATGAAAGAAGCAAGGGGAGGGGGGAACTATGAATTATATAAAAAATACAAATGAAAAGGGAGGGTTATACATTAGAGGGGAATTTCAGGTATCAGGCATTCCGGGAAGTCTGTGCCTCTCAAGTACCTAAGCCAATGGGGAAAGAGAGAGGGAAATGCGGCCGGGAAAATAGGATAAAAAGGAGGCTGCGTCCTCCAAAAATTGGAGAGATCCCAGGGGAATGTCCCATGGCCTCTCCCTTTACTCGAATAAAGCAAAAAGGACTCCTCTGTCTCCTTTTTGGACATAAACCTCTGGTGTTCGTGGATTAATTTTCCTGACAATTTGGGGGCTCGTCCGGGATCTTTCCACTGTCCCGGGCAGCGAGTGGAGCTGAAGGCGCCTCACCCAGTTTGGGTGATCAGCTCCCCTTGGTGCCGGCCGGTACCGGGCGATCCATTGGGTTCCCGAGACTGTCCAGGAGACAGACGAGTGGCGGACCAGGGGGGTCCGTGAAGATTCCACAGGGAAGGACCACTGAAAATCTCACCGGTGAGTAAAATGGGATCTTCGGGGAGCAACCCTGGGAGGGCACCCATGGAGGGTAGCACAGGTAAAACGGGGCACCCAGAGAGGGTTGGAAAAGTGAAGCCGCGAAGGGGCCCTGGCAAAAGGGATGACGATCCCATAATACCCCTGGAGAGTCCCTTGGGGTGAATGCTGAGGTCTTGGGACAGATTGTATATTCACCCAGAAGTAACTGTGGAAATGATGGTAAAATATTGTTATTTTGTGTGGCCAGAGTATAAGCTGGCAAGGGGACTTATATGGCCACCTTATGGAACAGATAAAATTCATTTGTGTCGAATTTTGTGGAGGTATCTAGAGGAGAATTGGAAAGGATGGATTGAAAGGGAATGTGGATTAATATGGGTCAGACAAGAAACAAGAGAAATGTATATGTTAAGAAAAAAGAGGAGGAAGAGGAAAGTGGTGAGGATTGGGATGTTTTTCAGCTCCTTCCCCCATCTTGTCCTCCAGTGTTGCCAGCTGACCCAGGACCAGCTGCAGGTCGTCTGTATCCTCAACTTCCAGAGCAAGGGGATCAGGGAAATGTTATTCCTACAGCCCCACCTGAGAAGGATAATGGTGTAGGGGGAGGGGAGCAGCATGTTGTATCACCCCCCAGAACTAGAAGAGGAACTCAGTTTAGGGCATCAGAAGCCCCCCAAGAGACAGGGGTACACCAGATGCCACTCTGTCAAGTTCCTTTGGGGGGGTCAAGGGGGAGGATTTGGGTTTGTAATTGTACCACTTACTACCCAGGATATAAGAGGGTTGAAAAAAGAATTACCCCCATATTTGGATGATCCCATAGGGGTGGGGGAAAAGATAGAGGAATATTTGGGAAATGAGGATTATACATGGAAGGATGGGGATTTTCTTTTGGGAATTTTGTTTGAGTCATCAGAGAAACGAATGATTTTGCAGAAAGCTCAGCAGCTGTGGGAGGATGAACACCCACAAGCAGCAGGGGGGGCTGGACCCAATGCACCTACGGTGGGTGATGCCATCCCCCAGGCAGACCCCCAGTGGGACCCAAATAACCAGGCCAGTCTGGCTCACCGTGATTGCCGTGCTTATTTGATCAGGGCAATCAAGTCAGCGGCTCCCAGAACTAACAACATAGCTAAGGCTATGTCGTTAGAACAGGAGAAACAGGAAAGCCCTCATTGGTTGGAGAGGATTAGGGATGCCTTGAGGAAGCACGGGGGGATGGATCCTGAGGGGCCAACCTTCAACACATTGCTTAAGGTACAATTTGTTACTAAGGCCTGGCCTGATATAAGGAAAGGAGTACAGAAGGATGAAGAGTGGCAAAATAAGCCTCTAGAGGAATTGGATAGAAAACCACAGCAGATATATGTAAGAAGGGATGAGGAAAAGGCAAAAGCTAAAGCAAGGATGATGGCAGAGTTTTTGCAGCCCCAGAGGAATAAACCGCAGGGTCCAAGGGGTCCCCAGGGACAGAGGGGACGGGGTCGGCCACAAGGAAGGGGCAGAGGGATTCCCTCCTCGGCAGGGGACAGCCGACCCAAACAGCGGCTGGGGAAGAACCAGTGTGCTGTCTGCAGGGCAGAAGGGCATTGGAAAAACGAGTGTCTGCAGAAACAACTGGACCCTCAGGAGGAGGAAGTCCAGAGAATAATAGAAATGGATTGTTAGGGGTGTCAGGGACTCCTATTATACCAAAGACCCACCACTCAGGAGCCCTTGATAACTTTTAAGGTGGGTCCGGATCGAGAGGAGGTGTGTTTTTTGGTAGACACGGGGGCGTCTCGGTCCACCTTAAATTTTATACCTAAGGGGGGGGAATTGTCAAAAAGATCCTTGGTTATTCAAGGAGTAAGCGGGAAGGATGAGCGAGTGCATTTTATTCAACCGCTGTTAATGAATGTGGGGGACAGATTTGAACTGCATGAATTCTTGTTTGTTCCTAATTGTGATTGTAATTTACTGGGAAGAGATTTGATGGCTAGAATGGGAATGCAAATTAGTATTGTACGAAGTGACACGGAGTCCGAAACTGTGATATCTTTGTGTAAAATGTCTGAGAAGGCTTATGCTAAAATAAATCCAGAAGTATGGGCAGCTCCAGGGAAATATGGGAAACTGGACATAGAGCCTCTCCAAATTACTTTGAAGCAACCAGGACAAGTGGTGTCTAAAAAGCAATGCCCTCTTTCAAGGGAGGGAAAGAAGGGGTTACAGCCTGTTATTGAGTCCCTGCTAAAAGCAGGTCTTTTAGAGCCGTGTATGTCTCCCTATAACACTCCTATCCTGCCGGTTAAGAAACCAGATGGAACCTACAGAATGGTGCAGGATTTAAGAATAATAAATGAGATTGTCAAACCAAGGCATCCCACAGTTCCAGATCCATACACAATCCTAAATCAAATCCCTTCTTCACATCAGTATTATTCTGTACTGGATTTGAAGGATGCTTTCTGGGGGTGTCCAATCACAGAAGATAGTAAACAGTATTTTGCTTTTGAGTGGGAACAGGAGGAAGGAGGGAAAATGATAAAACAACAATTGCCATGGACAGTACTCCCTCAAGGATATACAGAGTCACCAGTTCTGTTTGGGCAAGCTTTGCAGAAAATATTAAGAGAGTTTACTCCACCCTCAGAAGTCAAGATGTTGCAGTATGTAAATGATTTACTCTTATCAGGGGAACAGGAAAAGGTGGTTGAAGAGGCTACTGTAAAGCTGCTTAATTTTCTTGCAAAAAAGGGACTTAGAGTATCCAAAAAAAAAGCACAGTTAGTTGAAAAGAAGGTGAAATATTTGGGACACATTCTGTCTGAAGGGTTACGGTGTATTGATCCCGAAAGTATACAAGGGATTTTACAGGTACCATTACCCCAGAATAAAAAGGAGTTACGGCAGTTTTTAGGGTTGGTGGGGTACTGCAGAGCATGGATCGAGGATTTTTCTGTGGTGGCCAGACCTTTATATAACTTTTTAACTCAAAACAGTCCTAATGTCGTGGTATGGACACCAGGAGGAGAGAAAAGCTTTAAGAAATTAAAAGACAAATTGGTTAAGGCCCCAGTCTTGGCTCTTCCAGACGCAGAAAAAAGAATTTCAGCTATATGTGGATGTGAAAGAGGGTCATGCTAAAGGAATTTTGGTGCAAGAGCATGGGGGAACACGGAGGCCTGTTGCCTGTTTTTCTAAGTTGTTAGACCCGGTGGCCAGAGGCGGCCCCATTGTCTGCAGAACTGTGCAGCCACAGCTCTGATGGTGGCTGAGGCCCGAAAGCTGACAAGGGGAGGGCATCTCATTGTTAAAGTCCCACATCAGATTAAAGCTTTGTTAACTGAGAGAGCCTCTAAGTGGATGACGAGTGCTCGATTATTACAGTAGGAATCTTGTTTAATGGAACAGGAGGATTTAGAATTTAAAGGTGGGGAAATTTTTAATCCAGCCTCTTATTTAAATGGCCCTAGAGAAAAGGGGGGCCAGGAAGAAATCCATGATGGTATCCAGGTTATAGACCTCCAGACACGGGCTAGGGAAGATCTACGGGATATTCCCTGGCCTGAGGGAGAAAATGTGTTCATTGATGGGTCCTCCAAGGTGGTAGAAGGGAAACGATTTACAGGATACTCTATCGTGAATGGAAAGCAATTAAAGGAAGGGGGGAGGTTACCACACACCTGGTCAGCTCAGACAGCAGAGCTGTACGGGCTTGTGAGAGCCTGTGAATTATACCAGGACAAGACAGTAAATATCTTTACTGATTCTAAATATGCATATGGGGTGATACATGCATTTAGAAAACTATGGGAAAAAAAAAAGAGGTTTATTAAGCTGCAGAGGAAAGAAGAAAATAATTGTTTTACAAAGGATGGTAAGCAGTGGATACCAAAAGCTCGAGCCCTACAATTGTTAAAACAACTTCATGAAGGGAGTCACTGGGGCTCCCGAGGACTGGCAGACGCCTTCCTCAAAATGAACACTGCTGTTGGTCTCTTTAGCCTGGCAAAGCGAGCTATTGAATGTTGTTTGACTTGTGCTAAAACCAACAACAAAGTTACAAAGAAACTGGCCAGGGGAGGGAGGCGTTGGGCAGTATGTCCCTTCCAGAGATGCCAGGTGGATTTTACTGAAATGCCTCGAGTGGCAAGATTTAAATATCTTCTGGTAATAGTATGTCAATTAACCGGGTGGCCAGAAGCATTTCCAACTGTGTCAGCAACTACAGGATCAGTTGTGAAAATATTTTTGGAACAAATAATTCCAAGATATGGGATGGTGGAAGCAATAGATTCAGATAGGGGAACTCATTTTACAGGAAAAATTTTTCAAGGAGTTATGACTGCTTTAGGGATACAGTGGAACCTCCATACCCCCTGGCACCCACAGAGTTCGGGTCAGGTTGAGAGGATGAATGGAGAAATAAAGAAACATCTCCTGAAGCTGGTGATAGAAACTAAAATGCCGTGGGTACGGCTCCTGCCCCTGGATTTAGCAAGAATAAGAGCCAGACCCAGGGGAGATATTCAATTATCTCCCTTTGAACTGATGTTTGGAATTCCTTCCCCTTGTAATTCTCAGCCTAGTGGGGGGATAGAGATAAGTGATGTGTATTTGAAACAATATGTGGCTCGGATACTGTCTCTTGTGAAATCTCTTCGACAGGAAGCTCAGCTGGCACAGACCCTGCCTTTGGACTTTGCTGTTCACAACATCCAACCGGGACACTGGGTCCTGGTTAAGGAGTGGGAAGAAGCACCACTGGTGGCCAAGTGGCGTGGACCTTTCCAGGTGTTGCTGAGCACAGACACAGCCGTCAAGACAGCTGAACACGGCTGGACCCATCACACTCGGGCCAAGGTCTCTGCAGCCCCAGAGATTTGGACATCTCAGCTGGAGGAGAAGGATGGGAAGCCGCGACTGACACTCGGCAGGAGGGGACTGGAGCAGCAGCCAGGGCGTCGACATCGGGGGAAGCCTCGTGTGCCCACCCACAGAGTGCCTGCTGAAATAGTCTGTGTGGGCATCCCTCCTCTCAGATCTCCAGGCACTGGGGGCCAACCCTTGCTGTCATTGTTTTCTTTATGTTGAGCTCTTTCTGTGCCTTCACTCGCCACAGGTGGTGTGGAAGACAACGTGATAGTAAAAATGAAGTTAGGAAATTAGATTACACAATCAGAATGTTTCTCTTAATAATGTTCCCTTTACATTATCAGTTAGGTTAGGGCCAAGAATGGGAAAATAATTTTTTGACCTTAGGAGAAAAAGTAGCAAAAACCTTTAAACTTAGCAATTGTTGGGTCTGTGGAGGTCCAGGAGAATCTGAAAACGGGCCATGGGTGGCCAGCCCAGTTGAACATCAACAGTAGATTAGCACCCTGAGTAAAGTCCGTAATGGAACAGGATTTTGGGATGAAGAAGGAAGTCCATGGCAGCTTCATTCTTCTGAAAATGACACTTATTGCCTAAATAGACAAGTAGATGACAATGGAAAAGTGGTGAAACAAATTGCAAAATGAATTTAAAAAATTAGCTCATGTACCAGTCCAAACATGAAAAGGATGGGAATGGGACATGTTTTCTTGGCTACCTGGTGGACTATAAGTTAAACAACTGCTTTTTTTCCTCTTACGTGCTGTAGCAACTCTAATCTTTTTGCCAGGCATGTTCCCTTGCTTAGTACAACTTATTCAACATGTGATCAAAGGGATGCAGGTAAGAGCCACGCCTACTGATCCAGAGATGGTTACAAAAGGACAGAAATTGATGTCACTCCAAATAATTACAAAACCAAAAAAGACTCAGGAACAAGAAATTAAGTCAATGAGAGCTAAAGTGTGTAAAGATAATTATTAAAAAATAAAAGAGGAGGGGTTGAGAGGACTGTTGAATTAGTCTTTACAAATGAGCTGTGGATCACCCTGTAGATAAGGCTAGCACTGAGAGATAAAAGAAACAATGGGATGGATTCCACTGATTGATGAATGGAAAGAGATATTTGCCTTTACAAACAAACTGTAGGGCTGCTGATAAATGAAATTGGATATTGAAAGATGAAAGAAGCAACGGGGGGGAAAACTATGAATTCTGTAAGAATTAAAAATGAAAAGGGAGGGTTATACATTAGAGGGGAATTTCAGGTATCAGGCGTTCCGGGAAGTCTGTGCCTCTCAAGTACCTCAGCCATTGGGGAAAGAGAGAGGGAAATGCGGCCGGGAAAATAGGATAAAAAGGAGGCTGCGTCCTCCAAAAATTTGAGAGATCGCAGGGGAATGTCCCATGGCCTCTCCCTTTATTCGAATAAAGCAAAAAGGACTCCTCTGTCTCCTTTTTGGACATAAACCTCTGGTGTTTGTGGATTAATTTTCCTGACAGAAAGAACTTGGGGATTCTTACCTGCACAAGCACGTGCAGTGCCTCAGTCATAAGTGCCTCAGAAATATCAGAAGTGTGTCTTCTTCAGAGTGTGGTCACAAGGGTTCAGAGTTGGAGCCAGTTCTGCGGGCAGGCTGATGAATAGTCTGGGGCTCCTCTGCAGAGCCCCATTCATTCTGGGGCTGCTTTCTGCTGGTTCTGCTGGACTGGCTCGAGTGAAACACACACCCAATTAACAGCAGTTAAATTACTCTGGCATGAAACAGTGGGGAACAGGCAGAGCAGTGAAGGGCAGCATGGACCAGTTGTTCTGGCAGGTCTGACGAGGTCTGGTTTGATACAGCACTCACAGAACTCTGCTCCACCTGTGACACTTCCACTTGCAGTAGATGACTGTTCCTCTTCACAATATCCAGCAAGGCAGGTCAAAGACACTTTTACCATTTTCATCTTCAAAAGGGAGAGGAAATCAGCAGCAAACATGAAGTAACCAGTCAGAGGTCCCAGGAAGAAACAAAAGAACAAAGAGTGGTGGAAAAAAACAGGTGGAGCAGTGATCCTTATCTCTGTGGGAGATATCCTCTGCTAATGGGCCATCTGTTAAAACCAGGTGGGGCAGTGTTCTTTATCATTTCCACAACCCATCCTTCCTCCAGGAAGATATCTTCTGTTAATGGGCCATTGAGTCCCACTGCATGACTGATAAAATTCCATCATCCCATTGGGAGATGCTCCAGCCAGGGGGAGGAGCCAAGCCTTTCCTACCTAGATAAAATCTGAGATTTGGAACACCAAGGCAGCCCTTACCCACTGGTTTCCAGAGGACAAGAGCTACCAGACCTTTCTACAGCATCACTGCTTCAAGAAGACCACTTCATCGGGACTGCTACCACCACCCTAACTAGCGGGGTGTCAGGTTGTATTCTGATTCTGTCAGTTGTTTTCTTTTCTACTGTTGCATGTATTTTAATTCTCTTCTCTTTTTTCCTATAAAATTGTATTTCTGACTTGGAGTCTCTCACTGGTTTTGCTTTCAAACAAGCACAATTTTGGAGGGGATTTTGGCTGAAACTTGATATTTGGGGAGTTTTTGATCCGTGTGTTAAAGTTTGGAGGATTTTGGATGGGAATCTTGTTGTTTGGGAGGTTATTACAGACACAAGATGCTCAATGACTTGGTCAAGGAGGAGCACACAGTTTATGGAGCTCTCTTCTTGTTATTTCCCCCTAAACCAGGAATTTTCATTCCCCAGGTGTGCGCAGATGGAGGAGGCAGAAAAGCCCCAGAGATCTCTCAGGAGGAGGGGCTGCAAACCCAGCCCAGGGAGCTGCGAGGAGGAAAGACCCTCCCTGAGCTGGGAAGGCGGCCGGAGATCCAGGCAGAGCTCAGAGCTGGTGGAGAAGCCTCATGGAGGGGAGAAGCCCCACAGGTGCTTGGAATGTGGGAAGGGTTTCCGGTGGAGCTCCCATCTGATCCAGCACCAGGTGGTCCACACTGGGGAGAAGCCCTATGAGTGTGGACAATGTGGGAAGAGCTTCAGAGACAGGTCCCATCTGATCCGGCACCAAAGGATCCACACTGGGGAAAAGCCCTACGAGTGTGGGAAATGTGGGAAGAGCTTCACAACGATTTCTCACCTGATGGAGCACCAGGTGATCCACACAAGGGAACGGCCCTACACCTGCTTGGAATGTGGGAAGAGCTTTGGGTGGAGCTCTGACCTGAGAAAACACCAGCGCATCCACACTGGGGAGAGGCCCTACGAGTGTCCCAAGTGTGGGAAGAGGTTTCAGACCAGCTCCAATCTCCTTGTACATGAGCGGATTCACACAGAGGAGAGGCCCTTCCGCTGCCCCGACTGCGGGAAGGGATTCAACCGCAACTCCACTCTCATCAGGCACCGGCCCATCCACACTGGGGAGAGGCCCTACGAGTGTCCTGAGTGTGGGAAGAGCTTCTCACAGAGCTCTAACTTGACCCGACACCAACGGAATCACCACTAAGGGAAGCCCTGTGAGTGCCCTGAGTGTGGGAAGAGCTTCGTGGTCTGCTCCAGCTCCATCCCCCGTTGGGCAGAGCCCTGGTGGTCCGTGGTCCTGATGATCCCCATTGTGTGGGGGGAAGTGTTTGGAGAGATTTCTCTCTCTTTTCCTTCTGTTGCTATGATTTGATTGGGAATAAATTCCCTCGCTGTGCCCACGCTGTGTCTGTGTTGCCCATTTTGCTGTTTGGTGTCTTTGCTTGTCCCGTCTTAATCTGATCCTGGAGCTCCTGGTTAAACTCTATCTTCCTTTGCAGCTGGAGGGGCAGAGTCAGAGTGGCTTTGGTGGGTGCCTGGCATTGGGCCAGCATCACCCAGCCCATGGGCACCCCTGAGATCCCAGTGTGGTGATGCATTCCCCCACTCCTAGAGAAAGTGCCCACCCAGACTGAGGCCAGGATGAAACATGGTTATGACTGGAGCCCACTCTCTTGTGACCCTGCCAGCAGAAATCCAAAAGGAGACCTTTGAGCTCTCCTGGGCCACCGTGGGCTGTGACCAGCAGTCTCCCTCTGAGGGAGCCTCTCAGAGCCAGGAAACCCTCGGCTTTGCTGTGCCTGGAGGATCACTGAAACACGACGTGTCCTGGGCCCATACCCTCACTGCTCAAGGCCCCATCCTTTGGTCAGTGGGAGATGCAAAAACATCTGAAGGGAGGATTTCACTGAGCTCTCGGGGGAATTGCCTGTACTGACTGTTCCTGTCTGTGTGTGTGCCCCTGCACATATGCTATAGCAAATCTGGGAGAAATACAGCTTTCCTAGATGTGGAAGTACCTTGGATATCTAAGGCCTGTATGCCAGGTTTAGTTATAGTTATGAACTTACTTAAATACTTTTGTTATTCTATTGCTAGGTTGTTAAATGTAAGTCATAAGCTAAGTGTTGTTTTTCTATTAAGTTGCTAAGTACAACACGGAAGTTATAGCTATAAGTTAGGTTAAATGCTGTTAAGTGTTACTGCTCTGTTGAATTGTTAACGTTAAGTTATAAGTTTAGTTAGGTATTAGTTCATTGTTGTACCTCTGTTGAATTGCTGGGGCTAAGGTATAAGTGATAAATTAAGGGAGAAGTTAAAGTGCTGCTTAGTGTTGATTAGGTTTTAGGCCGTGTTCCTTTTAATCCTTGCCTGCACTCTCTTTTGTCCCATGCACCTGAACACAGCACACACCCACCCACACTCCCCTAGAGAGTTCTCAGTTCATTTCTGTTTTGGTTGCCTGGATTTTGTTTGGTTTTGTTGTTGCTTGTTTTCCCTTGTTGTGCCTCAGCTGTCCTGTAGGCAGTAGAGTGAATCTTGCCAACAAACATGTGCTTTGTCATTTAATATTAAATCTGACTTTTGTTCATGCCCTTGTCACCAATTTTTAAGCGATCTTAAATACTCTCATTAATGATGAATGGATAAATGGATTTCAATGGATTTCAATCTCATTCATGACAGCACCACAATGTCCCGCATCACCGAGGGCCCTGACACACGCCCGTGTCACAAAGGGCCACCCCCGGCACCCAAGAGCAGAGGGACAGCCTGGAAGCGGCCCGGAGCAGCCCCGGCCTCGTGGCCTTGTAGCCCCTGGCGTGGCCAGAGCCCTGGGAGGCTTTGGCCACGGTGGGAGCCGGCAGCCCCAGCCCCGGCCTGCAGAGCCCTGGGGCTGCAGCCCGGGCTGGCCGAGGCAGGAGGAATTGGCCGGGCCGGACGTGCCAGGGCCTTGTGGGCAGTGGCTCCGTGTCCCGCGGGAGGCCGGGGACGAGGGGTGTCCCTCAGGGCTGTGCCCGGGCACCGGGGCTCGTCAGTGCCTCGCTCAGTGACACCCAGGGGCACCGAGCGCAGCCTCGGCGCCTTTGCAGGGCACGGGGAGCTGAGCGGGGCAGGGGCACCACGGAAACACCGAGTGCCTGCCCGGGGCAGAGCCGGGGCAAAGCCGGGCTGGAGAGCCGGGAGAGGCTGCTCAGAGCTGGCCCGGGCACTTGGGCACCTGGGAGACAGAGCCCGGCTCGGAGCTGACACTGAGCCCAATACCTGAGAAATCACAGCTTGCTTTTCTAAACACACTTCATTATTTTTTATTTTCTCAACGTCACTTTTTATCAGGTAATATTTTCAATGCTCATTTTACTTTATTTTTTACCCTATAGAAATAATTCCGTTGTATTTTGTAATGTGCGAGGCGGGATGTGCTGGGAAAGGTTGTGGGTACTGGAGTTTTTTATTCAATGTATTTTCAAATCTGAGATGTGACAAGTCCAGACTTTAACTCCAGCAGCAGTTCCAAACTCCAGTTCTGGTTCCAGACTGCTCTGCTTTTCACAGTGACATCTCAGTTCATTCAAATCCAGCAGTCAAAGCCCTGGAAGCACGGAAAAGCTGGGAATGAGGTTGAAGCCCTTGGAGGCTTTGCTGTGTCCGTACATTCCCCATCTCCCCTGGTGTCCGTTCAGCCGCTCCACTCCTGTCCTAGAGCACATTGCTGTACCCAGAGTTCAGTACGTGCTTTTACAGATAGATACATGTGATTATTGTGTACACGATTCTCTTGCAGTGCGTTACTGTGATGGTAATTCCATGATCCTCTGCTTTGTGCCCAAAGAATGGTTATTGTATCTAAACCCCGGCAGCCCGGGAGGGGATGTGTGCGGGGCCGGGGCGGGGAGAGGCTCCTTGTTCATTCCGCGGGCGTTTTGAAGCCTCGCTGCTCGGGTTTTCCGCGGCTCTCTCTGTGCACCGTGGGTTTCTGTTTGCCTGAGAAGCGGTTTTGCCCCAAGCAAACAAAGGATTTTTTCCTTTTTCTTGGCTCGGAGAGGCTGCAGGTGCAGCCTTGCCGTGCCTGGAGGCGAACTGAGCAGCTGCTGTGTCGCAGCCCGGGGGCTCCGCGCCGGCAGGAGCCGAGCGGCGCCGCTGCAGCCCAAAGCCGCTGCGAGCCGGGCCGAGCCGGGAGAGAAAAGAGCCCGAGGCTTCAGCCCCGCTGCTTCGCCTGCCGGGACCGTGCCCGCGGAGCCCGGCTGGGGAGGAGTTCAAGGGCAGGCGAGCCCCGGGCTTTCCTCTCCTTCGGGACAGCCCCTGGTTGGTTTTTCCCCTGGGGAAGAAGTCGGCGCCACCTGTACCGAGTGTTGTGAGCAGGGATTTCTCTGGCATTTTGGGTCATTTTCCCTGGTGAGTGTGGGGAAAGGTCTGATAATTTAATATCCAGAAGTCTGGGAGGTTTTTTTGCTCTGTAGGCTTATTGTTTGTTAATAAACTGTTGGAAATTTTCCTCTTTCATCTATTAATATTTATTTCCCATTGGTGGAAAGGGACTATTGGAACCCTGCAGAGAAGACAGCACTCACTCCAGAGTGTACTTTTTAAAATCGTCTCTCAAACTAAGATACCCATCCCTGTGGCCTCCTGTCCACTCACCCCAAGGGACTCCGGTTGCTCTCCCAGTCCATCCCAGTCTCTCCCAGTGTCCTCACAGTCCCTCCCAGTGTCACCAGAGTCCTTCCCAATTCCTTTTAGTCCACAGACATTCCATTCCCAGTCCACTCCCAGACCTCCAGCCTCTCTCCCACTGCCATCCCAGTGCCTCCCCAAATCTCTCCCCTCTATCCAAGTGCCCTCTCAAATCCTTTTCAGTCAAATCCCAAACCTCCAGTCTTTCTCCCATTGCCCCAATCCACTCCACTCTCTCCCAGTGTTCCCCTACTCTCTCCAATTTCATTCCCAGTCGCTCTCAGTGCCACACCAGCCCTCTCCCATCTCTCCCAGTCCCCCCCAGCTGATCCCAGTGTGTCCCCACTCTCTCCCAGTGTGTCCATCTCGCTGCTTCCCTCGAGCTCCCAGCCCGGCCCCGGCTGCCTGCTCTGCTCCCTGATGGATTTCTACCCTGCCGACATCCAGCTGAGCTGGTTCCAGGGCCAGCAGGAGCTCTCGGGACACGTGGTGGCCACCGACCTGGTCCCCAATGGGGACTGGATTTCTACCAGCTCCTGGTGCTGCTGGAAACCCCCCCGGCACGGGGTCAGCTCCAGCTCCAGGTGGAGCTCGTCAGCCTGGAGCACCCCCTGAGCCGGCACTGGGGCACGGCCCGGACCCCACAGTGTGGGGGAGTGGGGGAGGCGCTGGGGGAGCTGGGAGAGGGATTGGGCTGTGCTGGGGTAACTGGGAGAGAGTTTGAGATAGCCTGGTTTAAACTGGGAGAATGGATTGGGGGTCTAGAGTGGCTGAGGAGTTTGAAGGATGTTAGGAGGGTGGGATGGGGTTCCGGGGATCCTGGAGGGCACTGGGAGGGAGTCTGAGGGTGCTGGGTGTAACTGGGAGGGATTTGAGTGAACCTGGAGGAGCTGGAAAAAGATCAGGAATTGGAAAGCAGGGGTTGGAATTAGGTTGGTTGTGCTGGGAAGAGATCTGGAGGGGTCTGGATGAGTCCTGGTGGGGTTGTGAAGGGACTGGTAGAAGGTTTGGGGGTCCTGGGGCAGCGGGGAGCAAATGGGAGGGAGTTATGGCATTTTGAGAAGGACAGGAAGGGCTTTGGTGCATCCCAAGGAAGCTGGGAAGACAGGAGAATGTTTTAGGGAGCTCTAGGTGGGCTGGGGGAGATTGGGAGGATTCTTCGAGTGGCTTGGAATGTCCATGAGAGGTTTTGGTTGGTCCTGACCCCTGTGGTCCCCTAGAGATGTCGCCCAACGCTGCCCACAGTAAAGTGCTGATGGGGATGGGGGCTCTGTGTTGGGCTTCGTCTTCGTGGCACTGGGGCTCAGCTACTAACTGTGCAAGGAGAGGGGGGGTCCCGGGGGTCGTGTTCCCCCTCCCCCAGTGTGTGTGCTCCTCCTAGGGACCGCCAGCCGGGGGTCACCACCTTTTCTCTGCCCACAGAACTCCTGAGCCAGCAGTGCCTACAGCCCCTCCCCGTGGCCTCGGACCCAGCCAGGATCCCACGCTCAGTCCCCACGCTGATTTTCGGAGGGGAGTGTGTCCCCTCCAACCCTGTGTTACCAAGCTGCTCCCAGCGCTCCCAATAAAGCTTCCCAGTTATACCCAGTTCCATTGACTTGGGGGCGGGACTTGGGGGGACCCCGCGGGGGGATCGTGTTCAGGGGGGGAGGGCGGGTCCAGGTGGGGAACACTGGGTGCTGCGGGTCTGCCCGGCAACCGGTGAGTCATCACAGCTGCTCTCTCTGATTGGCTGAATCTTCCTCATCGCATTCTCTGATTGGCTGAGGGCAGGCCCGGGAGTTGAGAGAAGGAACAGGAGAGATCCCGCCCCGAGCACCGGCACGGGAACAACAGAGCCAGCCTGGGCACAGCGAGGGAATTTATTACCAACCACATCACAGCGGGACAAGGAAAAGGGAGAGAAATCTCTCCAACACCTTTCCCCCACCCCACGGAGATCACCAGGACCACGGATCACCAGGGCTCTGCCCAACGGGGGTCACTGGGGATCATCCAACACCGATGCTCCCATGGGAGATGGAGCTGGAGCAGAACACGAAGCTCTTCCCACGCTCGGGGCACTCACAGGGCTTCCCTTAGTGGAGCCTCCGTTGGTGTTTGGTCAAGTGAGAGCTCCTGGAGAAGCTCTTCCCACACTCAGGACACTCGTAGGGCCTCTCCCCAGTGTGGATGCGCCGGTGCCTGTTGAGATTGGAGTTTTGTTTGAATCCCTTCCCGCAGTCGGGGCAGCGGAAGGGCCTCTCCTCTGTGTGAATCCGCTCATGCATGAGGAGATTGGAGCTTCTCTGAAACCTCTTCAAACACTTGGGACACTCATAGGGTCTCTCTCCAGTGTGGATGCGCTGGTGGCTTCTCAGGTTGCAGCTCCACTGAAAGCTCTTCCCACATTCCAAGCAGGTGTAGGGCCGTTCCCCTGTGTGGATCACTTGGTGCTGCATTAGGTAGTTGCTGTCCCTGAAACTTTTCCCACATTTCCCACACTCATAGGGCTTCTCCCCTGTGTGGATCTTCTGGTGCTGCATCAGACCAGAGATCATGCTGAAGCTCTTCCCACATTGCCCACACTCATAGGGCTTCTCCCCAGTATGGGTCCTCTGGTGCTGGATCAGGTTGGAGCTCCGCCTGAAACCCTTCCCACATTCCAAGCACTTGTGGGGCTTCTCCCCTCCAGGAGACTTCTCCACCAGCTCTGAGCTCTGCCTGGATCTCCGGCCGCCTTCCCGCCTCAGGGAGGGTCTTTCCTCCTCGCAGCTCCCTGGGCTGGGTTTGCAGCCCCTCCTTGTGAGGGATCTCCGGGGCTTTTCCTCCTCCATCTACCCACGCAATGGGAATGAAAAATCCTAGTTTGGGGAAAGAACAAGACAAGATAGCACCTTGGACTGGGAGTTCCTCCTTGCCCAAGTGCAACTCACAAAGTCACTGTGCATCTTGTGTCTGTAAGAACCTCCAAAACATCAAGATTCAGCACAAAATCCTCCAAACATCAAGATTCAGCCAAAACCCCCTGAAAAATGTAAGGGTTCAGGCCCAGCAAAAAAAAAAAAGAACCAACTTTTAGCCCAAAAAAGCTCAGAAACACCAAGATTCACCCCTCTGAAAATCGTGGATCCTCCTCTCCAGTCACCTGCTGAATGCTGGGAGGGGGGGACCAACACCCTGGGACTGGAGGGACTCTGTAGATATAGGGAGGTTTGGAATCTTGTGCTACTTCCCGTTTCTACTCCTCCTCCTCCTCCTGTGTTCCTGCTCTCCCTCACATTCCTTTTCCTTCTATTATTCCTCTACTTCCTGCACAATCCCACCTTCTCCTCCCATATGCATTATTTGACCATTTTGTTATTCAACCCTGCTTCTCCTTCCCTTCTCCTGCTGCCCCCAGGCCCAGCACCCACTGCCGGCTCCCTCTTCCCCCCAAACCCACAGCATCCCAGCGCAGGGGCAGCGATGGAGCTGGGGCAGCTCGGGCTGGGGCAGCGCTGGGCTCTCGGCCGCTCCCGCCCGCACTCGCTCCCCACTGCAGCCGCTGCCGCCACCACAGCGCGGGGGGGCCCGGCCTTGGCGCTCCCCCCCTCCCACCTCCCCAAATTCCCCTGCCGGGGGGCGCTGGGACCAGGAGACAGACGAGTGACAGATCAGGGGGGCTGGGAAGAGTCGGCAGCCAGAGAGCACTGAAAATCTCAGCAGGGACTACAGTGGCATCTTCGGGGACTAAACATGGCAGGGCACCCATGCAGGGGAGAAAGGGAAGGTCTCCTGGCCAAAGGGATGATGATCCCAAAATATCTCTGAAGGGTCCCATGGGAGCATCTTGAGCGAGTTTGCACACTCTCCCAGAGGTAATCAAGGACACGGACACTCAGGGGGGCAATCAGGAAAGTCCAGAACAGATTGATACAACAAGGGATGGATGCTGTTGGTGTGCTGGGAAAGGATTGTGTGAAGGGCAGCGTGCAGGAATATGGTTCAGGAAAGAAGCAGCAGGAGCAATCTATGTGGGAAGAAAAAGAATGATGGAAAAGAGGAGGAAGAGAAAAATACTGAGGATGGGGATGTTTTTCAGCAGGCTCTTATCCTCAGAAGTTGCCAGCTGCTTCAGATCCTTTGTATCCCCGGTTGCCAGGACAGGCACACAAGGAGGTCAGGATTGCAGGGGGTTTCTCTGTGCTGGGCAGCGGCAGGAGCGGGCGCAGAGGGGCGGCACCGGGAGCACGGGCTGGGGGCCTGTGGGGAGCTGCGGGGCCGGGCCGGGGCTGTGGGGCAGCCGGGGCTCAGCGCCGGGCGCTGCCTGAGCCCAGCACCCCCCGGCAATTGCAGGCCCGGCAGTGGCCCCCGGCCCCCAGGAGGCTGCGGGACGCCCCGGCCGCTGCCCGGCCCCGTGGAGCTGCCGGCCCTGCCCGCCGGGGGGGCCGCGTTTGGACACTGCGGCAGGACAGGCACCGGCTCTGGGATACGGGCTGGCCACGGCAGCCACAGCACAAGGAGCAGCAGCACAAAGGAACAGCTGGGAAATGGGCATTGGACGTGCAAGGATCGAGATCAGCTTTTAAGCATTTTCCTTGGGTCACTGCAGAAAGGAATGATTTAGCAGAAAGCTCAGCAGCTGTCAGAGGATGAGCACCCCCAGGCACTGAGGGGGCTGCAGGAGGGGCAGAAGAAGCCCCTGGAGCACTTGGTCACAAAGGCACAGCAGGGGAATGCAAGAAGGGAGGAGGAAAAGGCCAAGGGGAAGGCAGAGGCCATGGCAGAGTTTCTACAGCCCCTGAGGGATGAACCCCAGGGCCCAAGGGGGCCCCAGCACCCAGGGGCTCTCACATCCTTACACCATCTTCAACCAGGTGCCCTCCTCACACTGACACCATTCAGTCCTTGATGGCAAAGATGCTTTCTGGGGATGCCCACTCACACAGGATGGTAAACTGGATTTTGCCTTTGAGTGGGAACAAGAGGTTGAAGGGAAAATGGAAAAGACATGGACGGTCCTTCTGCAGGGATGCACGGAAGCACCAGCCTTATTGGGGCAAGCCTTGCAGAAAATATCACAAGAATTTACCCCACCCCAGGGATTGGGTTAATGCAGGATGGGGATGACTTGCTGCAATCAGGAGGACAAGAAGCGGCAGAAGAAGCCTCTGTGAAATGGCTGAATGCTCAGGCTAAAAAATATTTTTGATTATTTGAAAAAACAGCGCAAATGGTGGAGAAAAAAGTAAAATATTTCAGACATATTTTGACTCAAGGTTTGTGGTGTATTAACCCAGGGAGGGACCAGGGAATCTCAGAAGCAATATTACCCAGCACTAAAAAGCAGCTGGGACAATTCTGAGGATTAACAGGGATTTGCAGAACCTGCATTGAGGATTCTCTGTTCCAGCCCGAATATTGTACGACTTTTTAACCACAGACAGCCCTAGTATTATGGTATGGACATAAGAAAAAGAACAAAACTTGACAAAATGAAAAAACAAAGTGATTGACGCCACAGCCATGGCTCTACCCGAGTCAGAAAAGAAATTGGAATGGGATGTGGATGTTACATAGGGCCATGCCAAAGGAATTTGGACTTCCCGTCTGCAGGAGCAGCATGGGAGGGCACCACTGACCCTGCACTGAAGGCAACGCAGCAGCAGCCAGGGCTCCACATCGGGCCAAGCCCCTGGGCCTGCCCACAGATCCTCTGCTGAAATCCTCTGCCTGGGCACCCTCCTTTGGCATCTCCACACACTGGGGCCAATCCTTGCTGCCACTGCTGCAGCTTCGCTGCTTTCTGTGCCTGCACTGCCACAGCTGCTGGGGAAGACAACGGCACAATTCCACTCTGCCCCTCAGTTACACTCACACACTGGGCTGCCCGGGATTCCATGCTCGGAAAATACAACGAGTGTAATTTTAAAAATCTATTTCTATACTCAGGCTTCATGTGCTTTGCATCGGGGAAACGAATTTGAAAGAGATTTCTAAGGAATTTTCCACTACTAAACAGAGATGAGTTTAACATCTCAACAGACTGGGAATAGCCCAAAAGATACTCACAAAGATAACGACCATTAAGGCCCATCAGCAAACATCAAGGAACACCCACCCCAGACACTGCCCCTGGCATAGTTGGAGATGCCTGGTCTGCAAAAGGCTGAGAAGGAAATCCAGGAGTGCGGACCTAATTAATATAGAGGGGAAGAAATCCAGGCCCGATAGGAAATTAAATACTTAGAAGTGCACAACTAGGAAGCAATGAACATAAAACCAATGGATTTCTATAGGTTTTGGACTGTAAAAAGTTAAGGGAAAATCCTGTAAAACTCACATATCATGGAATGATTTTCTCTGCACACCCGGGCTATGTATGGCTGAAATTATTTCTGTTGCACATCCTGGCCAGAATCAAGTAATGCCTTGATTCTCTAACAGTAGAAATGGTGTTGAAGAGTTTTGGGTCCTCCCTCAGTTTTGGTGACAAGATTACACCATTAGAATGTTTTTTCTTAATAATCCTACTTTTATATTTTCAGTTAAGATTGGGCCAAGGGTGTGGGAACCACATTTTAGTCTTAGGGGAATAAGCAGAAAAAATCTTTATTCCTTTGGGGATTTTTTGTGTATGTTTATGAGTGGCTGTTAGTGATGGCAAAATTTTGGTATGGAATTTGTAATGTTCACTGTTCTCCTTTAGGCTGCATTTGGCAAAACAAGAAGCCCTGTAATATTTAATAGAATCTTGTTTTAAAAAGAGACCGAAAAATAAAATCAGCGGGAGGGGGGAGGAGAGAGAGGAGGGAGAGAATATGTGAGTCACCTGATGGGCTTTCGAGAGGTGCTTGAATTGGGGAAAAGGGGGTTGGATCCCCAGAGGTAGCAGGAGGGACCTGGAGCTGTCCGCTTTGAAACTACACCCCAAAAATACTGAAAATCAGGGAGTCCTCCCAGAAAAAAGCCACCAGGAGCTGTCCAAAGGGAGTGAAAGAGGGGGTTGGGAACCCGAGATTGAGCAGGAGAGGCCTGGAACCCCCAAAAGCAAGCACGGGGCAGGGGGTTTGATGTTGGAGTGATGATTGGGAATGGGCCAAAGAATGGGGGAAAAGAGGGAGCTGGGACGCCCAAAGATTGGGGGAGGGGGCGGGGAAACCCACATTGAGTCGCGAGGGGTCAGTAGATTTGGGGAATGATGAGAAAGGGGGGGAGAGGGGAGGGAAAGGTGGAGTTGGGATGGAGGAAAGGTGGTTCCCTGTCCCTTAGCACTCGATCCCTGGAGCGATTATCTGCGGATTGGATGGGGGGGCAGATCCGCACTGGAGGGGCCCCCTGCCCATCCCAGTGTGTCCATCTCGCTGCTTCCCTCGAGCTCCCAGCCCGGCCCCGGCTGCCTGCTCTGCTCCCTGATGGATTTCTACCCTGCCCACATCCAGCTGAGCTGGTTCCAGGGCCAGCAGGAGCTCTCGGGACACGTGGTGGCCACCGACCTGGTCCCCAGTGGGGACTGGATTTCTACCACCTCCTGGTGCTGCTGGAAACCCCCCGGCACGGGGTCAGCTCCAGCTCCAGGTGGAGCACGTCAGCCTGGAGCACCCCCTGAGCCGGCACTGGGGCACGGCCCGGACCCCACAGCGCCGGGAGGGGCTGGCAGGACACGGAGGGGATTGGGGGTCCTGGGCTTAACGTGGACACCCTCCCTGGGAACCCTCTTCCCGCTGTCCCATCTCCCTTTATACCCCCTCTCCCACCCCTTTCCCACCAGTCCCGTTCCCTTCGCGCTCACCCGAGAGAGCTCCTCGCCGGCAGCCTCGGGATGGAGGAGAAGGAGCAGGAGAGGGAGGATCAGGAGGAAGAGGAGGGGTAGAGGAGGAGCAAGAAGAGGAGGAGGAGCAGCGAGAGGCGGCAGCCCGTGCGTCCATCGCTCTCTGGATCTGCAGCCCCTTCGCGCCCGCAGTATCGGCCCCCCCGTATTGTGTAGGTGACCGGGGAGAGGGACCTCGCCCCCAATATCTTGGGCGGTCCTGGCAGGGTTTTTTTTGAACA